>NC_140579.1:991882426-993082426 GCF_964204655.1 Triturus cristatus
ATTGTTGCCCCCTGACTGTGTTGCTGACCATGGCAAGGTACAGTCGCACACATTCCCTGTGCAGCTTCTCATGGACTCAGTCTGCACTTTGTCCTGCCCACTGGCCTTGTCGTTCACTGCTGTGTGCCCCCTGCCTGTGCAGCTTCTCATGGACTCAGTCTGCACCCTGGACTGGCCACTGGCCTTCTTGCTCTTTGCTGTGTTGGACTCTTCCCTGTGCAGCTTCTCATTGACTCAGTCTGCACCCTGGACTGGCCACTGGCCTTGTTGCTCTTTGCTGTGTTGGACTCTTCCCTGTGCAGCTTCTCATGGACTCAGTCTGCACCCTGGACTGGCCACTGGCCTTGTTGCTCTTTGCTGTGTTGGACCCTTCCCTGTGCAGCTTCTCATGGACATGCTCTGCACTCTGCCCTGGCCACTGGCCTTGTTGTTCACTGCTGTTTTGCCCTTGCCTGTGCATCTTCTCATGGACTCACTCTGCACCTTGGACTCGCCACTGGCCTTGTTGCTCTTTGCTGTGTTGGACCCTTACCTGTGGAGCTTCTCATGGACTCAGTCTGCAGTTTGTCAGGCCCACTGGCCTCGTCGTTCCTTGCTGTGTGCCCCCTGCCTGTGCAGCTTCTCATGGACTCACTCTGCCCTGGCCACTGGCCTTGCTGTTTTACCCTTGCCTGTGCAGCTTCTCATGGACATGCTCTACCCTCTGCCCTGGCCTTGTTGTTCACTGCTGTTTTGCCCTTGCCTGTGCAGCTTCTCATGGACATGCTCTGCACTCTGCCCTGGCCACTGGCCTTGTTGTTCACTGCTGTTTTGCCCTTGCCTGTGCAGCTTCTCATGGACATACTCTGCACTGTGCCCTGGCCACTGGCCTTGCTGTTTTGCCCTTGCCTGTGCAGCTTCTCATGGACATGCTCTGCCCTGGCCACTGGCCTTGTTGATCACTGCTGTTTTGCCCTTGCCGGTGCAGCTTCTCATGGACATACTCTGCACTCTGCCCTGGCCACTGGCCTTGTTGTTCACTGCTGTTTTGCCCTTGCCTGTGCAGCTTCTCATGGACATGCTCTGCATTTTGTGCCTTACTCTTCTCTTCTCATGGTGCCTCTCTGTGCAATATGTGAATAAAGACAGTTGCTCCAGTTGTCTATTTTGTCAGTGTCCTTACTGAATGAAGTTCTTTTGATGTGTTTTTAAAGGGTTTACTGTGCCACATGGTCTGTGTAGCACTTCAACATAGTCAATGTTTGGGCTCACTTACTCTCTTTTTTTCAGGGGTGACAGGGTCAGTTCTTCTTAACCCAGATACTTATGGTGGCAATGGTGTCAATTTCGACTGGTTAGCAGTAGTCATTTACTTGATTAGTTCATGTTGGCTATATTGTACACGTCAGGTTGGGGGGCACTGCCTGCACAGAGTGGGTTTCTGCACACAGTATTGCAGGCAGGCTGTCCAGGGTCATCATGTGTTTGTTCTTCCTATATGTGTGCCCAGTGGTGTATGTGTGTGGTCATCTTGTGATGGCCAGTCATCCTAGTCCCATGGCTTACTTTCCATTTGTGCTCTTGGATGGCCAGGAAGTGTTCAGTGTGAAGGGGGTGGGTTTGTGGGGAGTGTTGATGTGTGCATGCCTCTGCAATGTCAACTACACACATGTGTCACCCAGGAGTTGTGTGCCTGTTGTTTTGATTGTTCGTCCCTGTGGATGTGGTTGTATGCCCATGTGTGAGTTGTATGTTCTGCACTGTGCAGTGTGTGGGTGTGTCATTGCAGTTCTGTCTGACTCCTACTTGTTGTTTTTGTCACTTGTGAGTATGCAGAGGGTGTTACTGGAAAGTCAGCGTTGTGTTTTGTTGCACATCCATGTGTCTGGTGGCTGTTTGTGGGGTCTGTGCAGACCTGCGGCTCCACACTGCCATTGTGGTTGTGTTTTCCCATGCCTTGCTGTCAGATGGTGCCTTCTTGCCTCCAGTGTGGCATGTTGTGTGTGTTGTCATGCCCTCCCCTATCTATGCTTCAGCTGCCTACCCATTGTGGGTCTCCACTCCCTCTCTTTGTGTATGGTACACTACTGCCATGTCCCCTACTGACATGCAGTACACTTCACTTTGGTGTGAGCTGTCCCCTTGGTTTGTAGGTGTGTGTGCCTCCCCATGACTTCATTTGTGCCACTGTGCTTTGTGGTGCAGTTCTTTGTCCAGGGTCAATGTGTCACTCAGGGCATTTCCCCAATGGGTCATGTGTGATGTTCTGGTGCTGTTTGTCAGTCATGGTTGCTCCTATGCAATTCAACTGTGTGTGCTGCCCAGTCCTGTGGTCAAGTTGTTTCCACCTTTGTGTCCCAGACTTGTGCATCTATTGGATATTGTGTTGTATGTATGTGTGTTGTTTGTGTTATTGCTTCACTTCCTGGGTGTGTTGTTGTCTTTGTGCTGTGCTGTATGGTGTTGTGTGGGTTGCTGTTCTGTCACTGATGTCTGTGTTTGTCTGGTATGCTTGGTGTGCACACACAGCTTGTTGTGCAGGCAGTGCTGTGTGTGTATGTTGCCTTGTGATTGTCTGGTGTGCATCCCCTGATGACCTGCTGTGTTTGCTATGTGATTGTTCTGCCTGTGCATCTGTTGTTTGTTTGCTGTGGCTGTGTTGTTCTGTGATGGTGCACTTCTTGTGTGTGTTGTGGTATGTGGTCTGTGCATTGTTCCCGAGTGATGAGGTTGTGCACTCCTGTTGTGTCTGTGCTCCCATTGCCTTTCCCCAGTTTAACTGCACAGGGCATGTCTGTTGTTGTGGCTCTGTGTGTGTTTCTGTTGGGTTATGTGTTTGTCTGTTGTATTTGTTTCCACATTTGTGGTGGCATCCCTGTGTGTGTGTGCGTGTGATGTTTGTGGCGAGCCCAGGGTGTGTGGTTGTTTGTGTGTGTATTGCCTGTCAAGTATTGCCAGCCTTCAGTGTGTTTGGCACTGGTGTTGTGTGCTGCTGGTGTGAGGGGGGTATGTGTGTAGATTCTTACTGGTGTTTGTCAGTCCTGAGGTGTGTAGATGGGCTCTGTGTGTAGTGCTGCTGGTGTAGTCCTGTGAAGTAGTTGTATGGATGTGTGGCTGTTCCCAGTTTGACTTCCGGGCCTTCCTTTCATCCTTGTGCCTATACGTGGTTTGCCTTGCTGTCTCCCTGTGTTGTTGCACTGAGCTGTCTGTGGTTTGAGTTCACTGACTGTGCCAGCCAGATGTGCGTTGATGGTGTGAGGGTGTTGTGCTCTGTTCCTTGTGTTGATGTGATGTACACATGCTTGGTGTGTGTCTCCATGGCCTTCCATTTGTGTGCAGCCCACTTTGGTTTCCCTATTTGTTGTGCTCCATTGCTGTTGGCATGTGGGGTGTGTGTGTGTGTGTGTGTCAGTCTGTGATATGTATGTGTGACTGTGCAGGCTGTGTGTTCATTTGGATGTTGATTCCTTGTGTGTGTTCATTTGTTGCTTGTCGTCATTGATATTTCCCTGAGTGTGGTGTTGTGTGTGTTTCCCTGGCCGGTGCTACTGTGCTGTGTGTCGTGTGTTCCTGTGCAGCCACTCCTGTATTGTGTGTCTCCATGATTGTTTGTTGTGTGGTGCAGGGTGTGTATTGCCCTGGCTTGTTGTTGTGCATGGGGTGCACAGGAGGGGCACATGTCATGTGCCTTCATGGAGTGTGCTGGTGGGAGTGGGTGTGTCCCTGTGGTCTTTGTGCCCTGCCCATGCCTGGCACTGGTCCTGCCTTCTGCATTGTGCTCATGTATTTGCTTGTGTTCGCCGCTGCGGTGACGTGACCGGTACATTACTGCATGGTGGCGGTAGCTGTGTGTCCAGGATCCAGCAGGGTGACTTTGTGGCAGGTGGGTGATGTGTGGGTGCCATTGTTGATGTGTCCCTGTCCCCCCTAAGGTGTCTGATGTGGATTTTGACCCTGTGTCAGGCCGTGTGTTGTGTTGTTGCATACCTGCGGCGGCGTCCGCGGCGGTCCATGTGTTCCTGGTGATGTAGCAGGTACAGCACCGGAAAGACGTGTAGAGCTGGGTCCATGGCAGTCGTGACCAGGACTCTGGTTTCACGCTCCGCTGTCAAGCTTCCGCCGTCTCTGGTTGGGCGGTGTCTCCGCTGCGGTACGTCTGCTTGCTTGAGTCATCCTAATTAGCGGGGCGGACGTCATTCCGCACAACAGAAGGTCTCCATTGGCTCCCACCGCCGCGGTGGCAGGCGCACTTTGATGGCGGTGTGCGTCGTACCGCGGCGGTCGGGAATTGGCCTATATTTGACCATACTAATATGGCGGGCGGAAAAAGGCATTTTTCAGCACCGCCAGCACCGCGGCGGTCACACCGCCCTACATCCTAATGGACCCCTAAATGTCTAAGGCAGGAAAATGGCAACTTTCTACAAGTAATCCAAAAAGGAGCATTTTCCTTGCGCTCAAACTGTCGCACTGCCAATGTGGGAAAAATCCCCCCAATATAACAATTCATCCAGGTAATCCATACTCAACACACAATACCAAATATTTAACACTTCCTTCTCCAAGACTTATAATCTCTTCTTTTCATCACTGCGGAGACAACATGATTGCACTCAAATACTTTATTCAAATCTTCTCATACGCTGTATGCCCATCCAGGCTTCGTACAACAACACGTTCAGGTTGAGGTCAATCATTTCATGGAATAGACATGTATATTCATATCCAATGCATTTCGAGCCTGTGTGGCTCTTCGTCAGGGATCTATACAACAGAATAAAAGAAACCGCTCAGCCAACAGATCATAGGACAACCACTATATGATAAACAATCCTATAAAATTGAACAAGCGGACAACTGTGCTTAAGAATTGTTCAAAATTGTCAAGAATTTTACAGCTCCTAATGCCTCTAAAAATTATTTTTCCCCTACTAATGAAATTGCAAAATACTTTTATAGGAAAATTCGAACTATTCAGGACTCTTTCAGTAGCCCATGCCAGGACGCAATTAGTAGCATGTTTAGATCTCCCCATACAAGCCCCCCCCCACTGAGAATACCCTTGTGGAGTTTTTGCCCATGGCCACTTCACTTAAAATCATGAAAGCCCTAAAATCTGGATCTCCCTCCGACCCTTGTCCAGCAAAAACGTTGGTATCAATTGCTGAAGTAATTAATCCAGCAGTAAATCGGACACTCAATCTCTCTCTGTCCGAAGGAAGGATGCCTATAAATTGGAAGCATGGGAAAATTCTTCCACTTTAAAAAAAACCACTAGCAGATCCCTTGGGCCAGCAATTATTGACCTATATCGCTCCTACCTTTTTTCTCCAAAGTTATGGAGAAATATGTGAATACTATCGTTACTGATTTTATTGAGGGTAACCAGGTACTCCATCCTAGTCAGTCTGGTTTTAGAGCGAACTACAGTACAGAAACCGCTCTATTAGAAATTGCATTGCAGAGACGATCAAAAGTACCCTAGATAAAGGAGGAAAGGCGGTGCTGATATTAGACCTGTCGGCGGCCTTTGACACCATGCCACATGATCGCCTCCTTCAAAGATTGAGGGAGAGCGGCATAGGGGGCACGGTGCTCAGATGGTTTACTTCCTTTCTGGACAGCAAACAGTTTGGGCTCCTCGTTTCTCAAGCCCTATTCAATCTCTGAATGGAGGGGTCCCTCAGGGCTCTGTTTTAAATCCGACCCTGTTCAATATATATATGGGGCAAAAATGATATCATACGCAGACGATACACAATTGCTATTCACCTGTGAGAAGGATGAGGTGTTTAATGGCAATGAAGTTAATGTCTGCTTAACTAAGGTGTTTAACTGGTTTAGGCCAAACCAGTTGCTCTGCAATTCCGACAAGTCGGAAATTATCTTTTTTGGGCATACTCCGGATGACGAGTGGCGCCAATGGTGGCCTAAAAATCTTTCTCCACCTGAGAAACCAGTCTCCACCGTAAAAAAATTAGGAGTAAAGATTGACTCCGGCATGACCATGAATTCCCAGGTTCAATCAACTGCTGGCACCTGTTTCGGACTATTAAAGATGATGAGGAATTTCCTTCCTCTTCTTCCTATTTCGCATAGGAAAACTGTGGTCCAGGCCTGAATTATATCTAGGCTGGACTACGTAAATGTTTTGTACCTGGGCCTTCCGAACGACCTACTAAACTGCTTGCAGGTAGTAAAAATGCGGCAGCAAGGGCCATACTTTTGGTGGGACCCAGAGCTCACATGTCTTCTCATCTGAGTACCTTGCTTTGGTTACCAGTAAGACAAAGGATTTGTTTTAAATCCTTGATCTTAACCTTTAAGGCCCTGAACAATATTGGAACTCCGTATATTAGAAATAAAATCCAGCCCTACAAACCATCAAGAACACTGCGATCATCATCTCAGCAGCTGACAATTGTGCCTAATTTTTGCCGCTCTTACAAAGGTGGCTGCTCTTTTCAAGTGGTAGCAGCAAAATTATGGAATAGCCTTCCTTTCTTCCTCAGACAAGAATGTGATCTCCTCAGCTTCAGGCGAGGTTTAAAGACCTGGCTTTTCCAGCAATAGTGCGGTCTTGTTTGGCTGTTAGCTTTTCTGTCCTGGGGCCAGGACACCGCAGGGACACATCATGGAGTAGCCGTGCTCTTAACAAATACCCCTATAACATAACTATAACAATGTAAAATAAAATAAATACATATAATAAAACAATAACATTTAGAATTATTAGAAAATGTTAATTATAAGTAATAAATATAATGTAAAAATAAATTAAACATACATATATAAAATATAACATATTTACCTAATAATATTAATAAATAATTATTTTAATTCATTATAAAATGTTAGAAACATATTAACAATTATAAATATATATATATATATATTATCTACTGGCGGTTGCCAGTAGATAGTTATAGTTAGGACCGTGTTTCCATAGGAAATCTCAAAATTCTATTTTGAATAACTTTGGCACCGGTTGACAAATCTTCGCGAAATTTTCAAAACTAATGGGGCGCTCCGCTCAGCTCCTACCCTGAAAGTCTCGGGGTGATTCGTCAAGCGGGGGCCGAGAAAAAAGGGGGGTCCCAAAACGCGTTTTTCCCATGCATTTTTCGATAGGACCTTTAGTCGAAGGTACAGCCCGAACGGCTGAACAGAATTACTTGAAATTTGCCAGAGAGGTAGTCCTCAGGTCAGGGAAGTGCCTTTTGCATATATGGAGTCAATCTGTTCAGTATTTCCTGAGAAAATTGTATTTAAAAGCACATACATATCTATAGCCGCCAACCGTGCGCGCACTCTTACGTGCGCGAGCGTAATTCTGATTGGTTGTTACATGTCAGTCAACGTTAGAATCGGTCGAAATCAGGAAGTGTCGGCCGCCATTTTGTTTGTTTTCAGTGCGAGAGTGGAAAAGGAAGGTGGCGAACGTGAAAAGGGAGCAGGGTAGAGAGTTCCTGACCCCCTAGCCTTGGTCAGGGGGTCCCTGAAGGACCCCGAAGGCAGAAAAAAACATTTCAATTTATGTTAAAAAAAATCGCGGGGGTGCGCGCACCGTGCGCGCACAGCGAAAAGCCATAAAAAAAAAAAAAATTCATACGTAGTTTATTGAAAAATAAATATATAAAAAAAAATAATAAGACATACATGACTTAGCATTTAAAAAACCATACGAATTCACTGAAAAAACCATAGGTTTCACACACGTTATAGTTAGGAATTAGCATTTAAAAAACCTTGCAAATTCACTTAAAAAAACCATAGGTTACACACGTTATAGTTAGGTGGATATTTCACTCGTAAAAAACCAATGAAATTCCCCCGTTATAGTTAGTTGAGATAACTATAACTCGCGCGACCGCCACTCTATCACAAGGATGATGTCATCAGTGATATCATGAGTGATGCCACTGACCATGTCATGAGTGATGTAATATGTGACGTCATGAGCAGAGGATTGCGGGCGCGCGAGTTATAGTTATCTCAACTAACTATAACGGGGGAATTTCATTGGTTTTTTACGAGTGAAATATCCACCTAACTATAACATGTGTGAAACCTATGGTTTTTTTAAGTGAATTTGCAAGGTTTTTTAAATGCTAATTTCTAACTATAACGTGTGTGAAACCTATGGTTTTTTCAGTGAATATATATATATATATACATACACCTGTAACAAAAGTAAAAATAATATATATATATATATATATATATATAAAATAAATTAGAATATTAATATTTTTTTTAAACTACATTTTACACTACTTAAGTGCAACAGTAGGGAAAATGTTGGATAGCGTAGGGGATAAAATTACTATTCCCACTCCAGGGAATGCAACAGTAGGGAAAGTGTTGGATAGCGGGGGGAATAATTTACTATTTACACTCCGAGTGCAACAGTAGGGAAAGTGTTGTATAGCGGAGCGGATACAATTACTATTCCCACTCCAGCAAGTGCAACAGTAGGGAAAGCGTTGGATAGTGGAGGGGAATAATTGACTATTCCCACTCCAATGAGTGAAACAGTAGGGAAAGTGTTGGAAAACGGAGGGGATAAAATTACTATTCAAATTCCAGGAAGTGCAACAGTAGTGAAAGTTTTGGATAGCGAAGGAGTAATAATTACTATTCCCACTCCAGCGAGTGCAACAGTAGGGAAAGTGTTGAGTAGCAGAGGGGATTAATTTACTATTCCCACTCCAGCAAGTGCAACAGTAGGGAACGTGTTGGATAGCGGAGGGGAATAATTTACTATTCCCACTCCAGGGAGTGCAACAGTAGGGAAAGTGTTGGATAGCAGAGGGGTAAAAATTACTATTCCCACTCCACGGATAGCAACAGAAGGGAAAGTGCTGGATAGCGTAGGGGTAAAAATTACTATTCCCACTCCAGGGAGTACAACAGTAGGGAAAGTGCTGGATAGCGGAAGGGTAAAAATTACTATTCCCACTCCACGGATAGCAACGGTAGGGAAAGTGTTGGATGGCGTAGGGGAAAAATTTACTATCCCCACTCCAGCAAGTGCAACAGTAGGGAAAGTGTTCGATAGCGGAAGGGATAAAAATACTATTCCCACTCCAGCGAGTGCAACAGTAGGGAAAGTGTTGGATAGCGGAGGGGATAAAATTCCTATTCCCACTCCAGGGAGTGCAACAGTAGGGAAAGTGTTGGATAGCGGAGGGGTAAAAATTACAATTCCCACTCCAGCAAGTGCAACAGTAGGGAAAGTGTTGGATAGCAGAGGGGAATAATTTACTATTCCCACTCCAGCAAGTGCAACACTAAGGAAAGTGTTGGATAGTGGAGGGGAATAATTTACTATTCCCACTCCAGCAAATGAATTAGCATTAACACATAATTAATTAAAAATAATTTACTTCCCACCCTATTCCCCTATAAAGGACACAACCAATGTTGTAAAACATGACACAATTAACATAATCAATTAACATAATTACTAAATTAATAACAATCAACAAGCAAATTAAAAACAATAAATTCATTCACACAATTAACACTATAAAATAACATTAAATAAATATTATATATTAAATTACTTCCCACCCTACTCCCCTATCAACCCACAACCCTCTCGTAAAAAAATGACACAATTAAAACAACAATTAATAATTATTAATAACCAATTCATAACTCATTAATAATAAATGATTTAGCACAATTAACATTATAAAATATTAAATACATAAATATTAATTAATACAAAGTATTAACTAATTATAATTAAATTACTTCCCACCCTACTCCGTATAAACCCACAAACCACTCCTAAAAGAATGACAATTAACATAATTAACAATAAATTAATGATAACTAATAACCAATTAATAACTAATTAATACCACCACAATTAATATAAAATATTAAATACATATATATTAATAAATACTAACATATTAATTGATTAAAATTAATTTACTTCCCACCCTATTACCCTATAAACCCACAACCCGCTACGGAACTAAAACGCAAAATTTACTCCAAAAAAAATATATGATTCCTAAAAATGTAAGGCAAAAACCAAAGGAAATGATGGACGGAGTGTTGAACATTGCAAGCACTCACCCCCAGTCAACTGATCTGGGTTTAATCCATCACCGTTCTTTAGCCCACACTGCCACCCCAGTTCAGACATGGCCATATGCAAATCAGTCTGACCCTGTGCCTCATGGGAACAGTCCAGCTCGAACTGCCAAGCCATGTCTTCCCTGGACCGGAAACAAGCTACCTAGGACCGGTTTCTGGCATTCCAGCCGTCTTCAGCCAGGCTTGCTTGAATCCAGTGGCAAAGTGAGCAAGGGACTCACGTCTGAGCATACCCTGCCAACTTATGGCGAACAAAGCAAAAACCAAGCCCCCCCCCCCGGGGGCCCATAACAGGCCCCCAAAGCAATTTCCGCCGGCCTTTCCATGGCGGCATCGCCGCATGGAAAGGCCTTTGAATTTGCACATCATAATATGGATGGCGGTGCCTGCTCAGCACCGTCACCATATTATGCCCCAGATCCGCACAGATAGGCTGCCGCCGGAAAAGCGGCAGACGGTCTTTCTGTCCACCGCGGTAACCCCCGCCATACAAATATGGCGGGGGGAAATCAGGTACAGATGGCGGTGGCGATCCGCCTGCTATCATAATGGGGCCCTTTGTTTTCTCAGAAATGTGGACTCTATTTCTTGTCACTTGATCATTTTCTAGTTTTAAAAAAATCATTTTCTATTCCTGCATTAGAAATGGCACGTTTCGAAGTAACACACATGCACCCAGAGAAAAACATTTTAGTTAAGGCTTAGTTAATATTGATCGGTCTCAGGAGGTATGCTTGTTACATTCATTGTACATTGTTATGCTGTTTTCCCCCTAACTTCTTTCCTCGTCCTGTCCCTCATCTTGCTTAGTACATTCCCTTAGCTCTCTGTCAACAGTTTATCCGTTACTGGATGTCAATGTTGAGCCACGCTCCACTTATGAGCATTGAAGGTAATGTACATATGTCTCTGTAACTGTTTCTACTACTTTCAACCATTTCGGACTTTCGCTGGCCAAACTCCAATCCTGAGATACTACGCACTTGTGGTGGTATTGGTAGTGTCAAATGGACTCTGTGAAGGCATTACCTCATGTCCTACAGAAAGACATTTTGCCATCTGCACTGCTGAATAGACTCATAGCTGAATTGCTCTGTCACAGTTTTTCGCTGAACCCCACTGCTCAAGACAGCGATCGGGCCCATTATAGACGTCTCTGTACTTTTAGGTGGGTCGCAGCATGACTTCTCCATTTCCTTCTACCTGCTGCCATCAACACACACTATTTTTCTAGCGGGGGCGCTAGAGGAACTACTATGCCCACCAATGTCTCAACATTTCTATCAGTCCTTCTATTAAATGAAGGGCAGAAACCTCAATATTAACATTGCCGCTGGAGCTCTGACGATTGTAGTCGCTATTTTACAATGGTTGTTTCTCATGTATGTTTGTGATACACAAACACTATAGATACTTATTCTGGATAACACAAATCGATGATTCTGTTATGTGCATGCACATTTAATTCTCAAAACTGCATTTATGGCTAATTTTGACTTCTAATAATTTTCATTATTTACTGTTTGCAATTCATCATCGATGTGCAAGTCAGTTTTCAAAAGATAACAATAACACTAAAATTATATACGGTCTTGAATTTGCAATATTTTAAATTTGTAGGGTAAGAGTATCTCTGTTTTAACCAAGGCTTCTAATTTTTTATTTGCATTCTTGTAGAAACATGCTGTACAACCCCCCCCTCCCCGTTTCTTCAGTGCAAAGGGGAATACATGTAAAAATGGAAAGAAGTGTTTTGCAATTATCTTGCAGCCATAGAGTAATATAATTTCTTTGAAATTTAATAAATGCAATTTACTAAATTGATAGTATTACCAAGCGTAGCCCCTGCATAGGGTGATGGAGACTTCGGCAAATCTGATGAGTTCAAGAGAAGGCTCGAAAAGATGTTGAAGCCCTCCGTTAGCGACAGACTTGAATGGTATTACTTTTACACTAGAGTACAAAGCTCAAATTAAATCTTTAATAAAGTCCTTCCAGCACTAAAAAGTTTAGCCACATTTTTGTAATTGTGTTGCATCCGTTGATGAGATGATCAGAGATCCACTCATGGTTCCAGGAAAATACAAGAAATATTGTGGGTGATGAGGGGCCCCAAATTTGATGAGATAATGTTCACCTATAAGGCTATAGAGCAGTCAGTGTTGTGGGTTAGAGAGGTTAATAAAGGCAGACATGATAGGAAGCACTTTTTTAGTTTGTGTTTTTTAAAGTCGTAGTTCCATACTGCACATCATGGAGCAGACAGTTGAAAAGACAGTCATCTGTTTTAGGTCTGGGAGTCAATTTCATATTGCTTCATTAAAACGCTGTCGTGCCTTCAGCCAAATATGTATCTCTTGTCAAAAGGGCCATTTCTCAGAAGTCTGTAAGGACAATAAGAAAGGATCGAGGGAGAAGACAGCAGAAGACAGACAAGAAAGCGAGTCCAAAGAAGACAGTTTCAAACTAAGAGTAGTGTAAATATTAGAGCAGATGAGGAGATGGGTGCGCAGCGCGATCCAAGATGGCTGCCTGATTTGAAGCTCCACATCGCGTCAGAGATGCCGCTTCATATCTAAGCGGTTTTCACCCGATTTTATTCATCAAAACGGGATGCTTTGTGGAAGGAACACCCGGTGATTCATAAAATGTTCCTGTAATACATTTAGGGACCTCCTGCTCCATGCGACGTTGAGAATCTTCTACAGCTTCTCTCCAGCCGCCATTTTAAATAGCTTCCTGACTGGAAATCTCTGCGTTCAATATTGGAAATTTCTCCAGATACAATATTGGGAATTTCTTCAAATACTACTTTTCTAACCTTTGGAAACCTTACTTCCTTTGCTGACTGAGCTTTCTGGTTCTCCTCATTTACATTTAAAAACCTACTTCATCTACACTAATTTGTCTTTTTTCTCAGGAGATTTCTCACTATTTTAGTATCTTTGATGTGTTTTTTAACGCTCAGCTAATCTTGTGTATAACTTCTGGTACATGGGCAGAAGTAAAAAACTTTTGCTTTTAAATAAAAAACGTTCTCGTAGCTTGCCCTTATCAAAGTCTTCTTCCTCTAATCCCTTTGGGTGGATTATCTACACACTCCTGTTGCTATGGCTAGTCAAATTTGTCTAAGGCAGTTTCTTCGCTCATTGCTCCACCTAAACTTGTGTTGCCCGCTTCTGCAAAAAAACTACTTAAACATGATCCTCCTTCTCCACCAAAATCTATTCTTCCCGTTTCATTGGATATTATCTTGGAAGAAATAAGGGCACTGAGACAATTTGTGGAAGAAACCAATATTCGTTTGCAGGACATGGACATTAAATGGTCATCACTTGATTCCAGAATTTCGATAGTGGAACAACAAGTTAGTGAAGTTCAGGATGCTTCTTCAAGAATTTCATCTTTGGAGAAGGATGTTCTGCTCTTGAGGAAATCTGCGGAAGCCCTTGAAAACAGGAACAGACGCAATAACCTGCGTTTATATGGTCTGCCGGAGGGTATTGAGGGAGGACACCTGGTATCCTTCTTCTCTTCCTCTCTCCTGAAACTTCTGGACTTACCTTCATCAACGTCTCTGAATATTCAAAGAGCACACAGATTAGGCCCTCACCTATCGTCTTCTTTCACACCCTCAAAGCCTCGTGGTGTGATACTCTTATTCCAGCAATTTACTGACCTTCTTCAAGTTCTGAACGCAGCCAAGAGTAAGAAACAATTATCTTGGTCAGGGGCTAGACTGTTTTTATCCCAGAATGTCTCTACAACAACTGCCAAGATATAGAAAGAGTTCCTTGAACTGCGACCAGCACTGCGCACTTTAGGTGCTAGATATATGGCGTATTTCATCCCTGCTTGTTCAAGGGGACTTTTCAAAACTGTAATCTACTTTTGTAGAACCTGAAGACCTTTGAAAATTCATCAAATCTCACACTGCAACTTCCAGGGAGACTGCTAGTCCCTCTTTTAACACTTGACTTTTTATCTTGGGGCTAATGCTATCTTATGTTTAATTAGCATGTTTTACTTCCTTTACAGGTTGTTTTCTGATGATTTTTTCCTATTAAGTCACACATTTTTCCTCTGTTATTATTACAGCTCATCTGAACTACTGCACATTCCCGTTTTCTGTTTGTTTGGCGTCCTGATGTGATGCGTTTCCCTCCATTGGTCGTGCTATCTGTAGTGTCTGTCGCCAGTCCTTTTTCCTTTTTTGTACTCTTCGAACGGTATGTATTGCAGTCGTCAATTTTTGGTTGACATGTTCTGTCTTCTCTTTCTGTATCTTTTTCTCCCTCCTCCCTTTTCTAATCTGTTTCCTTTGGGTCTTACTCTATCTTCTTTCTTCATCCTTACTTTGCCTACTAATTATCTTATACTCCTTTACTTTTATTAACTTTATTGTTGCATACATGTTATTTTATTCCATTCAGAGTTGTTTCATGGAATGTAAAGGGTTTTATTAATCCCATAAAGAGGCAGAGAATTATTTCCCATTTAGCCTCCTACAATCCTGATTTAGTCTTATTACAAGAAACTCAATTGACAGAGACTGAAGCTCTTAAGCTTAAACGTAATTGGGTTGGTTCAGTTTCTGTTTTTTGCACGAATAGAGAGACGAATGGTGTTATTATTTTATGCCATAAAAAGTTGAAATGTTCTGTTATTACGCAAGACATAGACACTGATGGTAGATGGATTTTGGTTAAACTACTTATTAATGCTATTTTTTTAACTGTCCTTAATGTATATGGTCCGACCCAACCAGATGATACTTTCGGCCTACTGTTACTAATAAGTGTATTCAACACAAAGATGAATTTTTGATTTTTGGAGGCGATTGCAACCAGGTAATGGATCCCTTTATTGACCGCAAATTCCCGGTACGCTTTATCCCTCACAAAACTCACAAACAATTTCACAATACAATTACGCAGACACAACTCGTCGATGCATGGAGATTATGTAACCCAGATCAGACAGAATTTTATTTTTGCTCCCTTCCGCATGGCTCCCTGTCCCGATTGGATTACATTTTTCTCTCCAAATACTTGACTCAAAATCTCATTTCTATCTCGACAAAGCCCATTTTGATCTCAGATCATGCACTGATGCTTGCCGATTTTGACTTGCTTCGTTTGCAGTCCAAATCTTCTAGGTGAAGATTTAACAATTTCCTTCTACAAGATCCTGTTTTTCCCCCTCCTTCACTTCCTGTGCTGAAGAATTCTTTTCTTTTAATGAAAAGTCCTCTGTATCTCCTGCTTTGGTGTGGGACAGTTTTAAGGCCACTGCTCAGGGCTTTATCATTGATTTTGTATCCAGAAAAAAGAAGCAAATTATTAATCAACATAAAGCCCTGTTAACCAATATCAAACATTTAGAACATCAATTTTATACGTTCTCCTCAGATTCCATTTTACAGAAGCTTATCCACGCAAAGCTAGACTTTAATAAGATCTCTACTGATTATGCCTCCTCTATTTTACTTCGAAGTAGAGCCCGGTACTATGGGGAATGAAACAAAGTTGAATCACTCCTAGCCAAACTATCTCAAATACAAAAAGGAGAGGGTGTTGATAGACTCCATCTAGTCAACAGATGGAAAACATCTTTTCAAAGATCTGGACATTCTAGATGATGATGATGAGAGCCTGAGTGACGGTCTTTCTGGTGACTGGGATCCATCTGAAGATTTAGCCAAGCAAGTGAAGGGTGTTGGAGCAGGAAGAGGCGACTCCATGGACTTGTCTTTTCATGGTCAGTTAGCTGTCGAGGATGATGTCAAGGTTGTGTGCATGGTCTGTTGGTCCGAGTTCTGATGGCCACCAACTGTGGTCCCAGTTATTACTTCTGTCTTGTTGGAGACGAGTGTGAGGCAGTTGTCTCATCCAGTTGGCGATGTTGGTCATGGCTTGTGGAAGCTGTTTTTGGCATTGGAGGGGTCCTCGGTGAGCGAGGGCATAGATAAGTGTCATTTGTGTAGGAGATCATATTGAAGTCGTGGGATCTGACGACGTCTGCGAGGGGGTCATATAGTAATGGAACAGGGAGGGGCTGAGGGAAGAACTGGGTACGCCGCATATGACGTCCATGGGTGAGGAGGTGAAGGGAGACAGCCAGATGCTCTGAGTGCGTCCTGTAATGAAATAGGCGAACAACTTGAGGGCGTTTTCCTGTATGCTGATGTTGTACAGTATTTCGATTAGGGTGTGGTGGGAGACGGTGTCAAAAGCAGCAGAGGTTGAGGAGAAGCAGCAGAGAGGTTGAGGAGGATCAGGGCCACAGTTTCTCCGCAGTCGAGGACAGTTCTGTTGACGTCTCTGGCAGCAATCAGCATGGTCTTAGTGCTGTGTTTGGCATGGAATTCTGATTGTAAGGCGTTAAGTAGGTGGTTTTGTTCCAAGTATTCAGTGAGCTGTTGCATGATGGCTTTCTGGAGTACTTTGGCGGGGTAGGGGAACAGGGAGATCGGTAGATAATTTTTGAGATCGCTGGGGTCGGCGAATGGTTTTTTAAGGATGTGTCTGACCTCAGCATGTTTCCATCTGTCTGGAAAGGTTGCTATGGAGATGGAGGTGTTGAGGATGTTGGCGAGTTCCATGCTGATTGGGTTGATTTCTAGGTTGAAGAGATAGTGAGGGCAGGGGTCAGTGGGCACATCAGATTAAGCAGAGACCAGGGGGTGATCTTTTGGCTGCGTTTGCTGGTTGCTTGAAGTTGATAGTGGTAGGTTGGGGGCTAAAATGTTGTAGATTATGGCAATCTTGCTGTGGAAGTAGTCAGAGAGGGTGTCACATAGTTCTTGGGAGGGGTAGATGGTGTTCTCCATGGGTGTCGGAATGAGAACCCCTTGACAATTTTGAAGAGTTCCTTCGTGTGATTGGCAGCAGTATCAATGTGGGCAGTGATGACTGCTTTCTTGGCTTCCTTGATGTGCACGTGGTAGTTGCTGAGGGCTGCTTTGTTGCGCTTGGTGGTTGTGAGCTCTGGGGTGTACCAGCTGGCTTGTTTCGAGGTTTTGTTGGCTTTTGCTGGTTTTAGAGGGGTGACTCTCTCTGCGCATTTGGTGATCCAGGTGAAGAAGTTCTGGACGACTTGGTCACAGTCTGCATGTGTCCACTGAGTCTCAGTTACCTTGTCCCAGCTGCAGTGGGAGGAGTTGTGGCACTTGGTAATGAGGTGCTCAGCATCAGAGATGATGAAGTTAACATTGAGGTAGTGAGTCAAGGTGAGTTCTGTGACGTGACTGAATTTGATTCTGTCGCTGGAGGTAAAAATTGAGTTGAGTGTGTGTCCGGTTTGGTGCATGGGTTCGCTGACCAGTTGGGTGAGGCAAATGTTGTTCAGGTTCTCCAGGAAGTTGGTATTATTGGGGTCATTGACAAGGAAATTGAGAACGCCCAGTTGAATGCAGGATGCATTGGAGCCGTCCTGGGTTGTTCAGTCTTCTGAGCGGAAGCGGCGCGGGGTCCAGTGCGGCTGGTGGACCTATGTAACAGGAGAAGTGGCAGTGAAGGCAGGTGAAGGATCCTTTGGTTGATCGCGAGGAGGACCTGAAGAAGCTGTTGTTCCGGTGTCGGGGGTCCAGGGCCAGGCGCTCCTTGGTGGTGTAAAAGGTCCAGGTGCAGATGGGCCTGCCTTTGGCGTGCCAGTGGCGTGTCTTCTGCACTTGTCTGCTGTGTGGCCACTCAGCGGCCCCCATAAGTAGGCCTGGGAGTTAAGAGGGGTTGTCAGGGAGGGCTGGGAGTGGGAAAACGGGGGGAGAGGGTGCGAGCCAGCAGAACGTGAAAAGCAGTCTGTTGAGGAACAACAAAACTCAACAGACCAATGCAGAATAAAATGTACCAATGAAAAATAAAAAGTACCAAAGGAGGAAACCAATGCCACTAACCAAAAAAGTACATTTACCAGTAAATTAGGCTATGTGAGAGCTGTCAATGGCAATCAGCAGGATAAGCAGCGTCACCAAACAAGAGGCTCTGAGGACTAGGAGCAGAGTCTCAGCCTTGTGGAGCTAGGCAGTAGCAGCGGGGGAGTAGCACAACGACCAGAAGTCAAGGGCTACCCCCTTTCAACTTTCAAACATTACTTTCAGAATATATGTAAATGTGACAAAGTATAAATGTAGACGTGAATACAGAATACATGTCTGCATGTTAAGCTGAACATTAGTGCACCCATTTATAAAACTCTAGTTTCCACAGCAAACACATTTTACCAATACGTTTAAATGGTCACACCCATTAATAAAGTTATGGCACACAGTAAATAGTGTCACGTGTAGGTACACAAGGGCATTTCTGTGACTTGTAAGGGTGGAGTATAAATTGCGCTTCTCCAATTTCCACTATGATGGTGATGTTAGCCAGCATAATAACAAACATATGAATCCTTATCAGGTGAAATCAAGTCAAAGCCTTGAAGTTCTCAACAACTTTCGTCTTATGTTTTCCTTGTTTCATGTCATCATAAAATCTACACTGATTCTCCTCCAGTTCCATATCCCTTCAAATTCTTTTCAATCCCTTCCCATGTTGTCCTTCCTCCCTTGCTTCTATACTCTTGTATCCTTAAAAAGATAATGAACAAATACATGCCACAGATGGTGATAACAATAAGAGGTCTCAAGATAGAACCCACTATTCCACTTCCTAGGTTTCCAAATCATCTGCCTATTGCAGAAAATCCATTTCCAATTGCTTCTCAAGCACCTTTAACTCCTCACTCTTGTCGGGTTGTATAGGTAGAGCATTGCTGGACCTTTAACATCTTGGAGAATCCACCCTCTTTCGTGAGAATAATGTCTAATGCAAGATGATTCTGCAAAACCATGGATCTCATGGCTACCATTTCAGTATCTACAGCTAACAAGGAACTTGCTGTACTTGTGGCAAATCTATTCACTTTGGGGGGCAATGTTCTAATCGTGAGATCATTCAAGATTACACCTAAAGATGGAATCATTGCACCAAAAATGTCTCCTTCAATTTCAGCACCACTACTTTCTCATTTAGTTCTAGTTTTCGTTTCCCACACAGGATAATTCAAATGTTCCACATGATAAATCTTTGGTTGAACTAAATCTAAATAATATATACCATACCATCCCTTGGGCAATTTGAAGTATGCATGCTCTTCACAAACAAAATAAACTCCAGCAATAGTCGGTTCTTGTCCTCCCAAGACCAGAAACCAAACTCCTACATAATGAAAAAAAATATGGTCACAATCACTTTACCTATGAACTTAGTGTTTAAGGTCGTTTTATTTCTACTCACACATAATTTTCCTTTGTGTTTACAAATTATAAGTAGTGCAGGCATAACTCCTCAGTTCTGATGATTTGCTTCATCCTTAACCCACGGTCCTTTATAGCTCTGATTCCATCATGTTCTATCCCTTGCATCTATTGCTCTATTCCTGTCTTCAGTTAAATACCAATTTTTCTTCTCAACCTCAGTTAAAGACTCCTGTCCGGTAATTGTGGGTGCAGGTGGTGAAAGCCCTTTCGGACATGACTGCGCTACTCAGATGTGTTCACTTGGACTGATCAAAACTCTACAACCGGCTCAGTGTAAGTGCATGTTAGTGGCGCTACTGCTGGCAAAACGTAGAGTGGGCATACACTGAAGCACAAGATCCGTACCCAAGATTAAATGGTGGATAACCGACATGGTGTATTGCAAAGAACAGCTAGAAATATTTGCCGAGGGATTGCCACTGCCCTTGCTCCCTATGGATATGTAGAGCCAACTCACCACTCATCTGTTGACAGCTCTGATGAACTAATGTGTTGGGAAGCTGGGAAGTAGCATGTTCAGTAAATATAGGGATAGAAGGGTGGTAATGGTATAACAGTTACAGGCTTTAGCTAAGCCACTGTGGAGAAGGCAGATAAAGATAATCCTACAAGGAGAACAATTCATTCTACAACAATGCAAACAACATATTGTGTTATTAGTTTGTCTTAACTTCTCTAGAATCAGATCGCTAAGCAAGGTTTGCAGCAAGTGAATTTCTCCTTTGAGCTTCTATTTATGCAGATGACAAACAAAGTCCATAACAAATAGTTTCTTACCTGTCGGTGTAGTTTTGCAGCTGGAAGAATTTTCTGGATTCACATGCTGTGCCTTTTTTCGCCATCTTGTGATTGTTTTCAGAATTGTAGTATTTCTTCTGTTTTTCTTGTGGGGTTTTTTTGTTGGTGGGCATCTACATACCACCATTTGGTGTCCTGTGATGTCGACGTGCTTCCTCCGGAATCTTGCACCTTTGGTCGCCATCTTCAGATTCTTTTTTTTTTATTGTTTCTTCCTTTTATAGATTTCCTCCTGTCTCATCTTTCTGGCAGAGGAGGGTGGGTTTGCTATCCAGAAAATTCTTCAAGCTGCAAAACTAAACTGACAGGTAAGAAACTATTCGTTTCGCAGCGTGAATCTTTTCTGGATTCACATGCTGTGCATAGATTTTGTAGCAGTTTGCTAATCCAGTGGTGGCTGGGTGGAAGATGAATGCTGGTTTATGAATAGATGTTGTAAGACCTATTGTCCCACTTGTGCTTCCTTATTCATTTGGATGTACACACAGTAATGCTTTGTGAATGTGTGTATGGAAGACCAGGATGCTGCCATGCAAATGTCCCGAATTGGAGTACTTGCCAGAAATGCAACTGTAGCTGCATTCTTTCTTGTTGAGTGAGCCCTTGGCGCGCCTTGTAATTCTTCACCTGCTTGTTTGTGACAGAACTGAATAGCTTGTGCAATCCATCTGGCGATGGTGTTTTTGATTACTGGTTTTCCCAGAAAGCTTTTAGCACAGGAGACAAAGAATTGTTTTGTCTTTCTGTTCTCCCTGGTTTTCTCAACGTAGTACATGACCGCTCTTCTAGTGTCCAGTGTATGCAAAGTTCTTTCTGCTTTGGTCTTTGGCTTTTGAAAGAAACTTGGAATTTGTATCGTTTGGTTTATGTGGAATTGTGATACCACCTTTGGCATGAAATGTGGATCTGTTCTCATGACCACCCTGTCACTATGTATTTGGAAGTAGGGTTCCTGCAATGTTAGAGCCTGTAGTTCACTAACTGCGTAGAGATGTGATTGCCACTAAGACAGCTGCCTTTAAAGTGAGCATTTAATGCGTTGCTTTATGGGGCGGTTCAAATGGTGCTTTCAATAAAAGTTTAGATTCCATGTGGGTGCTGGCACCATTTTTGGTGGTGCTATTCTTTTTACTACTCCTAGGAATCTTTTGACCACATGAGAAGTGAAGAAACTGCTCCCTGTTTCTCCTCGTGTTTGCTACATTTGCCGTTTAGTGAACTTTTAGCGAAGTGTAGCTTAGGTTATTGTGTAGCAAATGAGTCAAGTACTTTAGAACTGTTCTCTCTTTAGTAATCTTATTTGTGAGCTGTTTCTGAAGGCACCACTGTGTGTATCTTTTCCATTTTGCAGTATAAAATTTTCTTGTTGTTGGTCTTGTTGCTTCCCAGAGAACAGTCATTGTACTTTTTGGCAGTTTGAGGTGTGCAAATTTTAAGTCCTCAGGAGCCATCCTGCTAAGCTCAAGCTTTCCTGTTCTGGGTGTAGTACCCTTCTGTTTTGCAATGTTAGTAGGTCTTGCCTTCTTGGTAGTTTGTGCATTGTTCCCCGAGATATTTCCATTATCTCCGAGAACCAAGTTTGCCTGGCCCACTGCGGTGCAATGAGAATCATTGTCATGTGAATGATTTTGCATTTGAGGATTACTTTGTGGAGAAGTGGGATCGGGGGGAAAGCGTAAGCAAATATCCCTGACCAGTCCATCCACAGGGCATTCCCCAGGGACTGATTGCACGGTTGCCTGGATGCGAAGTTTGGGCATTTTGCATTGTGGGGTGTTGCAAATAAGTCTGTTTGTGGAGTCCCCCATTTTTTTGAAAATCTTTTTGAGTTCCGATTGATTCATTTCCCACTCGTGGGATGATAACATTTGTCTGCTCAATCTGTCTGCTTCGATATTGTCCTTCCCTGGTAAGTGTATTGCTACTATGTCTATGTTCTTTTGGATTGCCCATTCCCAAATCTCTTGGGCTAGAGACTGAGTTCCCCCCTGTTTGTTTATATAAAATATGGTTGTTGTGTTGTCCGTTTAAATCAACACTTTCTTGTTGTAGATTTGTCTTTGAAATGCTTTCAAGGCTAATAACACTGTTTTCAACTCTAAAAAGTTGATGTGTTTTACTGCTTCCTGGTGCGTCCACAATCCTCGTGCCTTGAGATTGTTCATGTGTGCTCCCCACCCTTTTTGGGAAGCATCCGTTGTTATGGTCCGTGTTGGGGTTGGTTGTGTGAAAGCTGTGCCCCGTGATAGGTTTGTCTTGTCCCACCATGCCATTTCCTGATGAATTCTTTGTGTAACAACCACTAGATCCTCCCAACTCCCTGTTGACTGTGACCATTGTTGTTGGAGCCATTCTTGAAATGGTCTCATGTGTAGATGATGTTGGGAATTAAATGAATGCATGATGCTATCATTCGTAGTATCTTTCCCACTGTCCTCATTGTTCGATGATGCCCCTTCTGGTAGAGCTGAGTCTTCTTCAGCAAGGCTAATATTCTTTTGCTGCTTGGGAATGCTTTCCCTAACACTGTGTTTAAGTTTGCGCCCAGGAACACCTTTACTTGTTTTGGCGAAGATTTTTTCCAATTAATTGAAAACCCCAGCTGAACCAGTGTTTGTATCACTTGTTTTATATGCTGTTTGCAGAGATGGTATGAGCCTGCTCTTACTAACCAGTCGTCTAGATATGGATAGACATGAATTCCCCGTCTTCTTAGGTGTGTGGCTACTGTTGCTAGGCATTTTGTGAACACTCTCGGTGCTGATTTGAGTCTGAATGCAAGCACTTTGAACTGATAGTGTGTTTTGTTGACTACAAACCTTAATATGTGTTTATGTCTTTCGTTCATGGGGATGTGCAAGTAGGCGTCATTTAAGTCTACGGTTACCAGGTAATCTCCTTGCTGCAATTGAGGAATCACCTCCTTCAGCGTTGTCATTTTGAACCTTTGTGTCTTTATGTACTGGTTTAGGAACCTTAAGTCTAATATTGGGCGTAGTGTTCCGTCCACCTTTGGAATTAGGAAGTACATTGAGTGAATGCCTTTGTTTCTTTCCTTGTGAGGCACCCGTTCTATTGCCAGTTTTGTTTGAAGTTCTTGCAATTCTTCCTGTAGTTGAGGTAATTCCCTTTGCGAATGTATCTTTGTTTTTGGTCCTTTGTTGGGTGTTGGTTTGGTTAGCTTTAGGCAGTAACCGTATTTTATTATGTTCAACACCCATTTGTCCATTTTTATTTTCATCCATTTTTGGAGGAAAAACTTTAGTCTGCCTCCCCACGGTGTTGTGTGTTGAGTGAACTGTTCACATGCCGGCAGTTGAGTTTGTGCAGGTTGTAAAGCTGTGGGTACACTTTGTGATGTTTTCTTCAACTGTGTCCTTTTTGGAGTGCAGTCAACTGGGTTGTAGTTTGTGGACCACCTCTTTGCTGTTGATGGCCCCTTCCCCGTGGGCGCCCTGCTGGTACTCTCAGTTTTGTTGTTAGCCCAGCTGTTGTGTTTGACTCGTTCCTTGGTATGTTTGTTGGTATGCTTGGTGTGAGGTAGTTGGTTGGTGGCCACCTCTACCTGTTGGTCTCCTGGATGGGGTGCCCCTACGCATGCCTCTAAATTGTAGAGCGCCCATTGACCTAGCTGTGTCGTCGCCTTTTTTCAACTGATTTAGCTTGCCGTTCTCCCAGCTTCCAAATAATTGTTCTCCATTGAATGGTAAATGTATTATGTTGCGTTGGACTTCTTGCTTGAAACCTGAGATTCTCAGCCAAGCATGTCTTCTCTCCGCAACACCGATCATCATTTGTCTACTGGATGTTTCTGCAGCATCCAGAGCTGATTTTAAGCATGTATTTGCAATATTTTTCCCACTTTCCACTAAGTAGGTAGCCCTCTTTTGGAACTGCTCTAGTAGGTGTTTCAGCAGATCCCCTACCTCTTCCTAATGTTGGTGTGCATGATGGTTCAGCAACACATTCGAGTTAGCTATGCGCCATTGGTTTGCAGCACTTTCTTTCCACAAGGTCTATTCGCTTGCTTTCCTTGTCCGGGGGTGGGCCAGCAGTGGTTGGCACATTTGCTCTTTTTCTGGCTGTGGAAGTGATAATAGAGTCAGCCGCTATTGCCCCTTTGATGTAGTTAGGATCTTTTGAAGAATGTTTGTATTTCTTATGACCTTTTGGTGTGACCGCCTTGCATATAGCAGGCTCCTTAAATGCTTCCTTTCCTTGATCTAGTATAGTTGGTAGCATTGGAAGGAATTGGCTTCTTGATAGTATTGGCATCAAGGTTTCCAACAGAAAGCGGGACTGTGGTTTCTCCTCTTCCAAATGCACACCATAAGTTTCTGCAGCATTTTTTATGACCTGATTGTACATTCCAATGTCATCAGGCGGTGAGGGTCTCGAGGGATATGTAACAATTGCCTCTCCTGGTGATTCTGCGTCGAGATCTTGCCATTGGAGTTCCTGAGTCTCCGAGGCTACCAACTCCACATTTGTGTGTTCGTCCCCGTCGCTCTCTTTGTCAAAGAAGTAATCTTCTTCCTCTTGTTAGTCGAGCGGTTCGGGTGTCGTTGGAGGCTGTAACTCCTCGACGACCTTGTCTGATTCTGTAGAAGCCTTCGGCAGAATCTTGAATCCTTTCAAGCGGTCGTCTAATTATTTTTTGCGCTCTAGTATGCTCGCAATTTCGGCTTCCAGGCGCTTCTTTTTCTTTTCTACCTCAGCTGCGTGTGTTTCGACGCCGACAACTTCAGCCTTCCTATTCTCGCTTGCCGACGCACTCGTTGAAGCCTGTTTCGACCTGTCCTTTGTTGATATCGAAGCGTCTTTATTGTGTCCGTCTTATCGAAGGATTCTACGGGCTGCCTATCTTTGGATGCTTCTGCGGTAGTCGATGGCTTCGACGCCGAGGCTCCTCTGAAGGCTTTTGAGTCTGTTTTTTGTGACTCAAATTTTTTTGAGGCCGACGTATCTCTTACCTCCTTAGAAGTCTTCTTCTTGACCATCACGACCTGGATGTCTGTGTCTTTGTCGACTTCAGGCCCTTCTGCGATATTGTCCTCTTCTTCGCTGGAGAGGCCCAAGTCTTGAAGCGATGGTGGAGGGCCATGTCCCTGCATGTTGTAGTTGGCCATTCTCTGCCTTTCTCTCACCCTCAACGTCTTCGGGGTGAAGGCCGAGCACACGTTGCATTCTTGACTTTGATGATCAAGCGGGAGGCAAAGGTTGCAAACTGGATGCTGATCTTTCTGCGAGTACTTGTGGCAATTCTTGCAGAACTTGAACGGCGTCTTGTCAATTACTTCGCTGAGGGTGCCCCATGCATGCGCATTCTCCGTTTTTTAAAAATGTTTGTTGTTTTCACCTTTCGGCGTACTCCAAATGCTGGAATCGACGGCCGGAACGTCCAATGTGGGTATCGTTGACCTCTTAGAACTAATGTTTTCAATTTTTCATGGATTCGGCTCCAAATCCTTGGAGCTCCTTCCGTGACGATCCAGACCCAATGGCGGCCAAAAAGAATCTGAAGATGGCGACCAAAGGTAGGAGCTTGCGGAGGAAGCACGTCAACGTCACGGAAGGACACCAAATGGTGGTATGTCGACGCCCACCCAAAAAAAACCCAGAAGAAATACTACAATTCCAGACCGAACCACTAGATGGCAGAATAATGCACAGCACGTGATTCCAGTAAAGATTCACGCTGCAAAAATGTGATTTATAAAGTCTTCATGAGTCTTCCTTAACCGCACTCCGTCTTCTTCTAAAATGAAACCCTTACGCCCCTTCAGCAGCATCGGGCCTAGGTAATCTTAATTCTTTTTAACAAAGTTCAATCAAAAGTCTCTAATAAAACCAAATTTCTATTCAGAAATCAAGCCAATGACACCTCTGGTCAATCTATTCAATGGGAGAGCAATTTCACAACATAGTTCATCAAGGAATGCTAATTCACAGGGTTCACCTGTAATATCGGTGCAGAGACAGAATATCAATGTAAAAATATCGACTTGCACAAATATGGAAGTAAAAATATTGTGGGTCAGAAATATCGTCAGAAAAAATATCGTGGTCAAGAATATCGTTTTTAGGTAGATAAAATTGATGTTTAAAATATCGTACTGTTTAATATCGTTTGCAAAAATATAGTTGCTAAAGATATAGATTTTTGATTATTGTGTATTTAAGTATATATTTTATATTTATGTGATGTATTTTTTTTGTATAAGACTTGTTTGTATTTTTTTGCGTTTTTTAGCACCCTAGCGGGTCGTGGGTATATAGAGGAATAGGGTGGGAAGTAATGTATTGATTTTTAGTAGTTATAAAAAAAAATTAATACGAATTTTGCGTTTTTAGTACCGTAGCGGGTTGCTGGTTTATAGGGGAGCAGGGTGGGAAGTAATTCAAGCATATTAAAGGTATTGATTATTTTATTTATTAATATTTCTTTAATAGAAATGTTATAGTGTTAAATGTTGAAAGTATTTTATGAATTAATAATTTGTTAACCATTTTTAACTAATTAATTGGCAATTGTGTGAATAATTTTAGGTGTGTGTTGTGGTATGTATAGTTGTAAACAGTGGGAAGGGTAATATATTTTCAATTGATGGTTCAATAATTAGTTGTTAATTAATTTTAATTAATAAGTAATTATGGTAAATGTGTAATTCATTTTAGGTGTGTGTTGTGGTGTTTATAGGTGTAGATGGTGGGAAGTAATTTATTTTTAATTGATGAATTAATTAGTTGTTAATTTAAAGTAATGCATTATTAATTCATTATGGTAATTATGTAATACATTTTAGGTGTGTGTTTTGGTGTTTAAAGGTGGGAATGGTGGGAAGTAATTTATTTTTCATTGATTAATTAGTTGTTAATTTTAATTTAAAAATAAATACGGTGATTGTGTAATTAGTTGTGTATATTATAGTGTTAAAGCATGTGTATTCAATGATTTTTTTATTAATAATAATTTTTAAATTGATTATTAATTATGGAAATACATTTAAATACAACTTTAAGTGTTTTTTTTTATTGGTGTGGTGTTATAGGGTAGGAAATAAAATGTTTTACATAAATTTGTTCGTTTGTTTATATTTGATCCTTTTAAATAATTAATTCTAGTTTTTAAATGTATTTATTAATTTATTTTATATATTTGTAGCTTTTTGTTATATGTAATTTATATTATAATATGTGTTCTGTTTATATGTTTAATATTTTTATATGTATATTTGTTTAATATAGTTAATTTATTTGTATGCTTTTAAATCCAGCACTTTCCATACTGTTGCACTCACTGGAGTAGGAATAGTATTTTTTTACCCCTCTGCTATCCAGCACTTTCCCTCCTGTTCCACTAACTGGAGTGGGAATAGTCATTTTTAAAATCTCCGCTATCCAACACTTTCTCTTCTGTTGCAATCACTGGAGTGGGAATAGTAATTTTACCCCTCCGCTATCCAGCATTTTCCCTACTGTTGCAGTTCATTGGAGTGGGAATAGTAATTTTTACCCCTCCGCTATCCAGCACTTTCCCAACTGTTGCACTAATTGAAGTGGGAATAGTAATGTTTTCCTCTCTGCTGTCCAACACTTGCCCTACTGTTTCTCTTACTAGAGTAGGACTAGTCATTTTATACCCCTTTGCTATCCAGCACTTTCCATACTGTTGCACTCACTGGAGTGGGAATAGTAATTTTTACCCCTTTGCTATCCAGCACTTACCCTATTGTTGCACTCACTGGAGTGGGAATAGTAATTGTGTACCCCTTCGCTATGCAACATTTTCCCTATTGTTGCATTTATTGTATTGCAAAATGTACATTTACATTTTTTAAAATAATTTAATGTTTTCAATTATAGAATGATTTTTTTCACTTTAAAATATTGATATGCATATATTTTTTTATATAATTTTAAAGTTTACAAATTAAATAAAGATTATAATTAAATATATGTATATGTAGAAATTATTGTTGGTTTATATTTTTTTAAATTAAATTTACTTGTTATATTTAGTTAAAATGTATATTACATTTAATGTAGTTTATTAAAAATATTATTTAATATATTTTATATACATTTTTAATTTGATATTTTTAATTTTTAGTTTGATATTTTTTAATCTATATTTCTGTACTTACCTGTTTAGGTAAAGGGTGTCAATATTTTTGCATTCTATATTTTTACTTCGATATTTAGAACATCACATCGATATTCTATCACTTAACCGTAATCTCAGTGTTATCTTCCAAATCCCATATACCCCTCTCATCGTGATTTGCTGCAAAGTATGTCCACTCAGGGGAAGAGTACCTCTGACATGGCACTCTAGCTCTTTTAGATCTCCTGAGTAAAGGTTGTTCACTTTCACTGCCACTTAGGCCAGAATCCTCAATATGCTCCGGGACAGTACTCGGTTCTCAATCTGGAGCGCACTGAATCCTTGCTGTCTCCGATCTCATCTAACAATCCTCAGTCTCAACTCAGCATGACACAGCACTAGGCCCTTCGTCAAAGTCTAAGTCTGGCAGAGGTAGCAGTTCAGGCGAAGACTTCTCAACTGTCAGTTCATCAAGGAATCCCTAAGGCTGAGGATGTGCTGTCTCAGGATTTTGCATAATCTCAGTACTCTGTGCACCCTCTTCTTGTTTTCTCTCAGTTGTGGGTTGCACTTCAGGAAGAGGTACTGTTGCATCATCCAAAGGACACCCCACTCTACGAGTGTGAGCTGCATGAATCCAGTTGGGAAGACCCTCACACTTAATAGCAGTATTCATCATTAGGATGAACTGGTACGGTCCATGCCATCAAGACTCCAGACGCATTTTCCAAATGCATTTCTTCACTAAGATCCAGTCGCCAGGACTGAGATCATGGCATTGTTCAATCAATCAATCAATCATAGCATTTGTAAAGCGCACTACATACCTGTGAGGGTCTCAAGGCGCTATTGTTCCAGACGTGGAGAAACGGCAACAGCTTCAACCTGGTGGAACACAATTTGGACCACATCAACTAGTACCTTGCAATAGTCAAGAAACATGTGAGAAGTTGGCCTGGTATATGCTGTCGACTAGTTATAGTGGGCACCCTGTACCAGTCCAAACAACCCCTTTTTGATGATAGGTTAAAAACAACCTTTATTGAAAGCTATCCTAGTGGTAGGTATGGAGAGCAGCCTTCTGGCTAAGTCTTGAAGGAATGTAAAGCAGCTTGTTTTACCAGTCTATAATCTCTTGAATGGCTAAATGAAAGAAAACCACACCAGGTATATATATAAAATATATGTATTTATTTCTGAACACACCCTCCTAGTCTCTTTATGAGGCAGAGGTCAAAACACAAGTTACACTTCAAATAGTACAGTAAAATAGCACAAATACACGTCAGGCCCTAGGGGCGAGCCAAACCATATACTAAAATAGTGGTATAAGAACCATGACTTAACTAGACACAAGGCCTAGAGCCTGTAGAATCGCTGGGACACCAAGGAACCACCCAAGTTAGTGACACAGGTGACCCACGGGGGCCGTGTGCAGTGTGGGAACACAGCCGCGAACTCCCGTTAGCTTCTATGGGGAAAGTGGCGGTTAGATTTTTAAAGATTAGGGACACTTAGAAATGAGTCAGGACCAAACCCTTTGGGATTTAGGAAGTTCTCGGGTCAACATCCACGGGAGCACCGGAGTACTCGTGTTACCTCACCCAGGGAAGCCGGGTGCATAGGTGTCAAATGGTGTAGATTTCAATGGGAGCTGGCGAAGAAGTGCTGCTGCCGGGAAGATGCGAAGCGCCCGAAGAGATCCACGCCTGGATCGAAGTCGAGAAGAACCTGAAAGCAGAGGTGACAGAGTCTGGGTCACTTGCCAGTGACCAGGAGCACGATAGGCGAATGCCCACCGAAGTCAGGTGATTTCAGGTGAAGGTGAAGCTTGACTCTTCAGCCACGAGGACCAGGAAGCGTCGAGGATGACCAGGAGCTGGATTTGAGCTGTCCCACGAAGGATGTAGAGTGCTGCAGCGTCGGTGCCCGGATTGGACACAACAAGCCTTCGTAACAGCAACCCACGCAGAAAGGAGAAAGATGCTTCGGTGCAGACCAGCAAGGTCTGAGGGACTCACCACTTGGTAGGGTGTCAGGGCACGTCTGGAGCAACCAGGGAAGCCCAAGGAAAATCAAAGTTGCCTTCACAGGGACCCCCCAGTCGGCGGACCAGGGATCGCGAAGGAGCCTCGAGAGGAAACACAAAATGGCAGCCCAAGGGTCACTCTGGGTGACTAGGCCGACAATCTTCAGTGGATTCTCTGCTCGAGGTGGGGGCTACAAGTAACCCCAAGCACGACTTCAAAAGACATCGAAGAAGTCAACGCACTTGCAAAGGTGCACGGTGACAAGGAGTTCCGGTTCCACGCTACTCACGAGGGCTGCAGGTCTCAACTTTGCTGGGGACTCGGGTCGGCCTTTGGGATGTCTGGGAATCCTCTTCCTGGGCTGCAAATACTTCGGAGTCCGGCAGGAGCTTCGGAGATGCAGATCAGCAAAATGCTTTGTTGGTGCCTGCCAAGCAGGGGAGTCACTCCTTGACCCCAAGGGAGATTTCTTCAGTCCTCTAGTCTTTAGTAGAGCGTTGATGTTCCAGGATTCAGCTTCAGAGTTTCGTCCAGGGATATCGAAAGTCCTGTTGCCAGGGGTTCCTTACTTATACCTAAGGAAGGGGTGGGACTAGCTCTATGGACCCACCTATGGGAGAGTTTGGAAAGAGGGATGGCTACACCCATTTCCTTTGTCCAGTTTTGCGCCAGAGCAGGGGCTGGAAGCCCCAGAACTGGTTTGAGCTGGACTATGCTCAGGGACACCAAATGTGCCCCCAGTGCAGGACTTCAAAGCACTCTGAGAGTGCTCCCATCCAGCCCCAACACACACAAGCCTGTCTGGAAGGTGGTTACACCTCCCTGTGACAGGAAATCTATTGGCCAGGCCTCCCCTGCCGGAGTTTCGGTCAGCAGCAGGAGGCCAGACCCATGTCTGTGGCTGCAGCATCCATTTTGTGATGCCAGGGCTCTGTTAAGTTTCTACCGGGTAAACCAGTACTGCCATGTCTCTCCCTCTAGAAGGGTGGGATCATATTCTCACATCAGGAATTGATGTGGAGGTATGATTCCAAGATGTTTGACACCAAACACGACATGTTTCCGTGCAGCCAGTCCAAAGTTAGCATTAACCGTTTTAGATATAATGCACTTAAGAGTATATGGTCAGGCTGCACCACTGACAACCCCGGAGAAGAGATTGCGAAGGCTGCAGAGGTGCTCAGCTCATGCCCGGGCACCCTCTCACATATAACCAAGCACCCTGCCTTCAGGATTGATAAGGCCTGCCATAGGGGTGACTGATAGGTTATTATGTGCAGTGATAGGTGAGGTATAGTGAACCTATACCTCAGTAAGGGGTGCATGCACCACCTTACCCAGGCTGCAGTAGCAGACCTGTGGTGTCATTTTGAAGGGCTTTCCAGGGGTGGCACAATACATGCTTCAGTCCCTGGTACGCCTCTGGGGTACCTATGCCCTGGGTATACATGGATGCATGAGTCCATTTACTAGGGACTCACAAGGGTACCCCAGAATCCAATCTGGAGTGTACCTAAGATACATGTAATCAATTAAGAGAGGAAGCAACTAGGCTGGGGCCCTGAATAGCAGGGTCCCAGCCAGACTAGTCGAAAAACAGTGAAACACCAGCAAAACGTGGGGGTAACCATGTGAAGCAGATCCTACTCTCCTACACAAATTTACCTGTAATGATCACAAGCGCATTGGCAGGCACTACAGGCAGTCTCATTGTTCTCCCCATGATTATCTCATGCAGGGCTAATCCTACTTTTCTGTCAGGGACCCTATGAAGACTCTTCCGCACAAGAGGCAAAGCATCTGGCCACTTCAGAGATGTTGATGCACACAATTTGGGCATTCTGGCTTTCAACGTTCCATTCACCTGCTCCACAATGCCAGAGGTCTCTGGCTGATAACTGCAATGTAATCTCTGTTTCACCTGTAACGCTGCGCTCAACATTTTCATGACCTCATTATTGAAACGAGTCCCTCGATCTGACTCCAGCAAAGTTGGGAAATCAAACGTAGGTATCGACTCCTTCAATTACAATTTCAGCTTCTGTGAGACTGTCATTTCTTCTGGTCAGGTAGGCCACCACCCAAGGCCAGAAGATGCACACTATCACTAGGACATATCTCAGCCCGTTGCAACAGGCATTTCAATAAAGTCCATCTGTATTCTGTTGAATGGCCCTCCTGATCTTCCTATATTACTCAATGCCACTGGAGTTCTTTTACCTACATTCATCTGTTGACAAACAAAACATCTGAGGCACAATTCTTCTAGATTGTGAGTTAAACCAATCCCTCCTAATATGTGCCGGTACATGAAAAGGTCTTGCCATTGGGGATACCATGCTGTCAGGCAACACTGGTCTGCCATCTACAGAAACCCTTATATCATCTCTTCATATATCCTGCTCTGATCCAACCCAGCTGTTCTGCATTTGACACTTCCTCCTGCAATCTCTTCACTTCCGTCCAAGTATCAGTTGTTGACAACAAAAGGTTATAGTTGGTCTCACCTTAGGATTCATTCATGTATTTATGCATTCACCACTGAATGTTTGCGAACACAGTATCATGAACACAGTATCGTGCAACCTCATCAGCACAACGTTTGCCCATTGTCACCACTGCAGTCAGTGGGACACTTCTCAATTGCAATTTTAGCAGGCAGCTATATTGCTTCAAGTAATCTCAAGTTTTAAGAAAAACAAGGGTACCCCAATACGTGAACCTGGGGTGAAATATGCGGTAAAAAAACAATGGTTCGGGTGTGGCCAAAAGGTCAAATAATAAAGTGATCCTAAGGAGAGCACTAATGGTTAGAGAGTTGAAGATTAATTATTTTAAAGGAGCAAAAAAATCAATAATGTACATAGGGACATAAGTCAGTTCATGTGAAACATTTATTTCCACAACAATAGAATTCAGGTGCTCACACAATAAGTGAAAGAGGCGTGACGTGCAGAGTGAAGTTTAAAATAACGGCATCGCATTGACAACAATAGTGTAAAACTCCTCAAGCAACTTTATAGAATAGGAAGAGTTTTGTTGTAAAGGGTCAACGGCATTTCAATCTCAACTGTTCGAGATCATCATCAGGACATATAACGGGTGAGCAAGCTGAATCTAAAATGAGGAAAAACGGGCAAATAAATAAGCTATAGTTTGATCCCTACATGTAGTATAATTAATACAATCAGAGGCTCCTTTTTATAAAAAACATAATGACATATATAAATATATATTACTCCTGAATTATTCTGTATAATATGTCTTGAACATATTCATGATGATGATCTCGAACAGTTGAGATCGAAACGCCGTTGACCCTTTACAACAAAACTCTTCCTATTCTATAAAGTTGCTTGAGGAGTTTTACACTAATGTAGTCAATGCGATGCCGCTATTTTAAGCTTCCCCATCACTCTGCACGTCACGCCTCTTTCACTTATTGTGTGAGCACCTGAATTCTATTGTTGTGGAAATAAATGTTTCACATGAACTGACTTATGTCCCTATGTACATTATTAATTTTTTTGCTCCTTTAAAATAATTAATCTTCAACTCTCTAACCATAAGTGCTCAAGTAATCTCAAGACATGCTATCCATTGCAGATCAGAGATCTTGATGTCATAAATCCCCTTTGTGACCATAACTGTCCAAAGTAATGAACACTAAAGCCATACTGACTAATTGTAAATATAGTCACTCAGCTGTTCGGAGACACAGCAAGCTCTAGTAAGAACTATTAATTCAGCCACTTGAGCAGAGAGCACCCCTGCTTCGACTACCCCTGAAATTGTGCACATTGCATATGCAGCTCTCACATTTCCTTCATTGTCTCTCAAACATGACCCATCCACAAACAGCATGTAATCACTTTCTACCAGTGGCTCATCTCGTATATCTGGTCTCCGGCTTGGTGCATAGTTCAGCGAAACCGAGACAATCATGCTGAGACTCCCCTTCATTATTTTCATTCTCCGGAAGAGGCATCAAGGTGGTAGGATTAAAAGTAGCACATCTCTTAAAGGTTACATTTTCTGCACCAGTATGATCTGTTCGTACTTTGCTAAGCAACTGTTGTTTAAGTGCTTCGTGTTGGTATGTGGCAACAATATCTCATCTGAATGTGGCACAAGAACAGTTGGGGGATGTCCCATCACAATACTTTCGCACAGTTCTATGCTGACACCAACTGCTGCCACAGCCTTTAGAAACCTATGCAGCCCTGCTGCTACAGGATCAAGAGTAGCAGAAAGGTAAGCCACAAGTCATCTCACATTTCCGTGCATTTGTTTAAGCAATAAGAGAGAGCAACCCTCCCTCTCACTGCAGAAAAGAGTAAAAGCTTTATTGTAATCAGGCATTCCTAGTGCTAGGGCACAACAGAGACTTTTTCTCAGCTCTAGGAAGGCAATCAAGCAGTTGTTATCAAATGATATCGGATCAGACACATCCTTGTGTGTCAGCCTCTGTAAAGGCTTGTCCATTAGGGAAAAGTTGCATATCCACTGGCGAAAGTAGCCCACCATTCCCAAAACATTCTGACTTCTCTCTGGGTGGTTGGCAGATTAATTTTAAAAGTCGCCGAGATTCTCTCTTGTGACACCTTTCTTGCTCCTTTCTCGATGTGATGTCCAAGATACAAAAATTCCATCTGACAATACTGCAACTTATCCAGGGATAACTTATGTCCATTCTCAGGTAAGTGGTTAAGCAATGCAATGCCATCTTGTTTACAAGCTCCCTGCGTATTTGACGCAACCAGCAGGTCGTCGTACCTGGTTATGTTGCTCTCTTGGTATTGCAACTCAAAGGATAAAAATCTGTAACAATAAAGAAAGAAACAGCCTTTTAGTACGATCTGTTTTTGTCGCTGTTCCTCTTATCTGTGTTTTGGGGCTATACAGTTACAGATTTTTATCCTTTGAGTTGCAATACCAAGAGAGCAACATAACCCAGTAAATGTACAGCCTGCATTTGAGTAAATGTATACTTCGAATGGCATTTCAGATATTAAGTATACAGTCCTATTTCTTAGGATAGGATAGGATAGGATAGGATATATACTTCTAGAGCGCTCGAATGCCATGGCGTCTTGTATCTGAGGTGAGTACAAGTATTACGGCCTGCATCATTCGCCTATGTTATAGCAAACAGCCAGGTCTTCAATTCTTTCCTAAATACTAGTCTGTTTGATTGAAAACGCATGGTTGTTGGCAATGAGTTCCAAAGCTTCGCTGCGCCGTGGGAGAAAGCTCTCCCACCCCATCTCGCCTTCCTAATCCTGTCAGTATGCAGAAGTCCCAATGTACTGGATCTTAATGAGCGAGCAGGGGTATAAGGTCTAAACATTCTTTGAGTGGCCTTAGCTCCTCCACCATAAGCTCCTCCACCATAAAAAGCCTTGTGGACCAAACATAAGGCTTTAAATTCAACTCGACGCTGGATAGGAAGCCAGTATAAGGCTCGAATTCCATCGGAGGTAGATTTACCTCTTGGTATGTTTAGGATTAATCTAGCGGCGGCATTTTGTAATGATTGTAGCCTGCTCATTTGGGATTTATTAATTCCCAATAGCAGGCCATTACAATAGTCTAACTTGGATAGCAAGAGAGCTACTACCACTGACTTCTGTAGTTCCTTCCCAATAAAGGGAAAGATCTTCTTCAAGGTTTTAATTAGAAAGAAGCAGGAGCAGGTAAGGCTATTTACCTGGCTAGGAAAAAGTTAATTGGCATTCGAAGATGACTCCCAGATTTCTAACCTTCGGAGCCGGACTGGAACATTCACCAGCTGTCGTTGGCCACCAAGAGGCGTCCCACCGGGGTTGCACCTGGCCGAATTCAATGACGTCTGTCTTATCTGTATTGATTTTTAGGAAGCTGTGGTTCATCCAGATCATGATCTCCTCTAAACAGGTGTGAAACCTGACAGCTGTATTCTCAGGATGTTTAGCCATGGAGATTATGAGCTGGGAATCATCTGCATATGATACAAAAGCAAAACCATGCTTCCTAATAAGACTGGCCAGGGGTAGCATATAGATATTGAAGATTGTTGGTGATAATGCAGAACCCTGGGGGACCCCACAGGGCAGATGAAAGCTTTCTGACTGCAGGCCCTCCCAATACAGGCTCTGTACTCTCCCGTCCAAAAAAGATGATAGGAGGGACAGAGCCGAACCCCCAATCCCTGCATCCCGTAGCCACTGAGCCATCACCGTGTGATTCACGGTGTCGAAGGCTGCCGACAGGTCAAGCAACACAAGGACTGCATTACCCCCATGATCAATTGTTCTCCGAATCTCTTAAGCAGCTACAATCAAGGCTGATTCAGTCGAGTGGTTAGGTCGAAAACCATGCTGAGTTGGATCCAGTACATCATTAGTATCCTGATAGTCCATTAATATCTTATTCATTGACTTTTCTAGAATCTTGGCCATTATGGGCAGACCGGCAATCGGCCGGTAATTCTTAGGCTCCATAGGATCTAAAGTGGTTTTTTTTAAAATAGGTCTGATCGTGGCATTTTTCCAACATACTGGGTAGCTACCAGACTCCAGGACTTGATTAATTAGCGGCGTTAGCTCGTAGCCAATTCTACTAGCAACCGAGTGTAATATCGTAGGAGGACAGGGGTCTTTAGGTGATCTGGATTTTATAGAGAGGAGCAGTTTACAGACCTCATCTTTACTTATCGCTGGGAATCTGGTTAACTCCATCTCAGGTAATTCTGCCATCGACTGTGATAAAAGTAGCTTATCTGCGACCATTCTAGCTTCAGAAAGGTTATCATGGATAACTTGGACTTTATTCTAAAAGAATGTCGCTAGCTTATTGCACATAATTTGATTAGGATGAAAAATACTGCCAAGCTGTGATTTAGAAAGCAGATTTACTGTCTTAAAAAGCTCCCTGGGAGAATTTCCAGCTTCCTCAATTTTGGTGGTGTAAAACAGCTTTTTTGCCTCAATATTTGCCTCTTTATATTGTTTAAGGGCACAATTATAATTTGTTTTCATGACATTATCATAGTCCTGCCGCCACTGTCGTTCGGCTGTTCGACATTTCACCTTTAGAATCTTCAGTTGTGGGTGATACCAAGGAGATGAAGGCTTAAGTCTCCTGATAGTAGACCATTTTTCTTGGGCTACCTGGTCAGCCGCTGACCGGAGCCAGTTGTTAAACTCAGAGGCTGCCTCATTGTTATTTTTAGCCAGCGACAAAGGACCTTGACCAAGGGCTACTAACAGATCGTCAGCGTTAACTTTATTCCACCGTCTGGACTTTACCTTAGTTGGTTTTACTTGTGATTCCTCAGTTAGCAGCGGGACCCTGATCTTAAAATGGACCGCATGGTGGTCTGTCCATGGAAGAGGTGCAACTCTTGACATAAGTATTTCAGGGTTATTTGAAAAAATACCATCTAAAATGTGACCAGCCTGATGGGTGGGCTCTAAAACCAGCTGGGTAAATCCAAAGGTAGCTAGGTTATCAAGTAATCTCCTTGTATCTGAATTGTCAACAAGTTCCAGATGGAAGTTAAAATCCCCGAGTAACATAAACGGGGCAGAGTCTGTTTGAGATTCTAAATGAGTCATTAAGGTCTGTGTAAATAGGGCTTGGGTCCAGGGGGGCGATAGATCAATAGACCCTGAAAATTCAGAGTATTGTTAATATTAATGATAAAATGCAGGGCTTCTGCCGGGAGATCCCTGATGGTGTCTACACGCAATTCTGTCTCATGTTTGGTTGTAGATAGACACTAAGGCTTTTTTTTAATAACAACTCAACACTTTTTGGATGTATAAACGAATACATTGTTGTATTGTTGAATATTACATTTTTAGAAAACTCTGTCCTGAAGAAGGTGGTTGATCCTAATCTCCCCGAAACGCCGCGCCGACAGTTGTGTAGTTTTCTTGTTTTAATTATCAACACAAGTGTGTTGTAACAATGGATTGTCTCTTAATATGTTTTTAAATGTGTGTCTATTCTTAATATAAAGATGAATAAAAACTGAATTGCAATTTTAAAAAAACGTTTTTTGCATTACTGTCTCTACTACATCTATATGCCACTGTAATTCTTTGGAATCACTATATGTTAAAGTGATATTTCGCAATTACTGTTTCTTTGAATCCTTGTATGTGTTTTAAACCCATTGATATTGTATTTGACTACAGCGCAACACATGATCCACATTCTTGGCTAGGGACGTGTTTTACTTCCTGGTATTTAAATCCACCCACAAGACTTGTGAAATCTTCACAAATCACTCAATCTGTGTATACCATTCCACTGGTTTTTCTCTCAACTTTGGGAAATCATTGGTAAATACTGCAAGATCACTCCTACTCCAAGGCCCATGGACATAACCTACACCAGGCAATTGAAAAATGTACAGCGCTCTCTTCAGCCATAGAAGACAGAGGCAGCTCTGCCTTTGTTTTCTTTTGGCCTTTCTTCTTTGCCCTTCTGCCTTCCCATTTATCTAGCGCACTCCATTTTAGGATGCTACTAATTAATCTCTTAATTTGCATTTTCATTCCTGATGTTCTCATACTGCAAATGTCAATCTCAAAGTAACTACAGAAAAGGTATTGTGTATGTTCAGGACAATTCAGACAATTTATCATGAGCTTGTCCTGCTCATTTAGTGACATCTTTATACATGAATAAAAGTTTGTTCTCTTGGTAGGTATCTAATCTGGAAAGATCAATGGTACCTAATATCTCATCCAGTTCCAACATTAGGTTGGCAACCACAATGTAAGGATTTCAGACTCCAATAGTGTAATGATTTTAAATCTAGTAAATTTTGATTATGGTGAAGTAGATTTCATTGATACGTTTGTGGTCATTAACTCCCCACAATCAAGTGGTATTTGAGTGTACACCAAAATACGAAGTGAGGCAATATTAGACTAATGGATCTCAGTAGGTCGGTTAAAGTATCTCATTGGTTGGTAGGGATATCATGTGGCAGATTGCTCTTGGGAACCTGCTGCATTTGTACATGCCCCTAGATTCATGCCTGCTGACCATCATAAATTTTCAAACATGTCTATCCAACTAACTACTAAGTTTATTCAAGAGGCAACCCTTTAGAAAAAAGAATCCCCATTTTTACCAGACAACATAAAGGAAAATTCTTTCTCTGTCCTTCAAAGTCTTTGAAGAAAATGTCATGCAAATATCGAAGCAAGAAGCCTTGTGGTTTGCATAAAGGCAATAAATCCCTTGTAAATATTGGTCATATGAATAGCCCTTTTTGGTCACAGGTTAACAGCTTCTAAAGAGGGATCTCTTCTCCTTTTCTACCATGATAACAGTTAAAGAAAGTCCCTCACCAGGACAAAAATAGATAAAGTCCCTCAGAAATAACTCCCAGTTCAGCAAAACTGAAGCTAGGCTAGCTGTTGTCCAGGGGAGGTGAAGAAGATGTTGAAAAAACTGTGCTATGCTGGCCTTTATTGGAGTGTTGAGAGCTCAGCACAGACAGCACTTAGGAAAAAGTTTGGGTGAGGCCATTTTTGCATACTTTACTGCTATTTTAAGGTTACTGGGAAGTCCCATCCTGATGACAGGGAATGATTTAGGCCTGCAAATCAATGACCGTTACCAGCCTTTTAGTGCATCCGGAATCTGAACACACTTTTGAAATTTCTAGTATTTCTCATTGACTAAACTCACAATGGACAGGTGTCATTGTGTTTGATTAGTAATGATAACTCTGTTTCATTTATCATTTAATGATGCTGACAGCGAGAGCAGTTCAGTGGGCACATAGGTACTAAGATGACAGTGTTGCGTACAGAATTTACAGCGCAGACAGTGCATTCTGGTTGTAGGTTAGGTCACTGGTCTTGCAACCACACTACCGAAGTCACAGCTCAACATTATACCCTGTTATTGTACAGTTAGTTATTATCACCTTTAGTATTTCCAGCCTCATTCATCAGTGCAGCATTAGGCATGCAAATGCCTCATCACCCATACATATTTCAAGGCAGTATTAATTGATGTTTTGGTTGGCCCATTACACACAGATGAAATACTGTATGAGGTTTTGTAGCTTTTTAATGAAGCAGGTAAATCAGAGCCTCTAGAGATATTTGGCCATCTAGTTGAGCTAAAAGTCATGGCTTCTCCCTAATATTGATAATTGTAAGACAGGTTCCTTCTCTCCACGCGGCCCCCCTCCAAATAATTTAATGATAAAAATGTTTTTAAAAAGTCTGGCCGTGCCCCGGGGGATGGGGTTCTCTTATATAATCACTGATACAAGTACACACTCATCCATACAGCCACTCTCACAATCACTGACTCACGTATAGTCATTTATATACTCCCAACTCTCACATACACTGCCTTTTACATATGTAGTTACTTGGACATGTACCACTGAGACATCCATTCACTCACCAACACACACACACTCACCCAGCTGCTCCCACATGCACTCTTGAACCCATACACCCAGGGAATCAACCACTCACACATCTATGGACAGTCATACACCTCCCACCCACCCACACACTCAGTCTCCCATACAAATACTCAGGCAACCAATCAATAACCCATATAGACACTCATGTGGCTACTGACCATACCATGCAGCAGCTTACACAACAGACAGACTGACATTCACAGTTTAGTCACTTACCCATACCTTCAATCACTCACTTTTACAGTCAGTCACGCACCTACTAAATCCTCCATCCAGACACTTCATCCACTCCTTCTTCAATACACCTTGGCATATATATAAATCATATTTAAACTTTACAGAAACACACAGTCACTGGATGATGTCATTAGTGATGTAATTTGAGATGTCATCAGTGATGTCACTGACCATGTCATGAATGATGTAATATGTGACGTCATCAGCAGTGCATTGCGGAGGCGCGAGTTACAGTTAGCTGAATTAACTATAACGGCGGAATTTCTATGGTTTTGTACGTGTGAAATGTCCAACTAACTATAACATCCCTGAAACCTATGGTTTTTTCAGTGTAAAAAAATAAAATATATATATATATATATATATATATTACCTACTGGCGGTCGCCAGTAGGTAGTTATAGTTAGGACCCTGTTTCCATAGGAAAACCGCAACATTCTATTTTGAATAACTTTGGCGCCGGTCGACGAATCCTCGCGAAATTTTCAAAACTAATGGGGCGCTACGCTCCGCTCCTACCCTGAAAGTCTCGGGGGGATTCGTCAAGCGGGGGCTGAGAAAAAAGGGGGGTCCCAAAATGCGTTTTCCCCATGCATTTTTCCATAGGACCTTTAGACACAGCTACAGCCCGAACGGCTGAACAGAGTTACTTGAAATTTGGCAGAGAGGTAGTCTACAGGTCAAGGAAGTGCCTTTTGTAGGTCTGGTGTAAATCTGTTCAGTAGTTCCTGAGAAAATAGCATTTAAATCAATATATATATCTGTGGCAGCTTACGGTGCGCTTACCGTGCGCTTACGGTAAGCTTACCGTACGCGTACGGTGCCGTGCGCGTGCGCGATTCTGATTGGCTGTTAGATCTTAGTAAACATTCGAATCGGTCGAAACCAGGAAGTGTCAGCCGCCATTTTCTCTCTCGCACTCTGAGGGGGGAGGAAAAACAAAGTTGGATAATATGAATAGGGGCAGGCTAGACAGCTCCTAACCACCTAGCCTTGGTTAGGGTGTCCCAAAAGAACCCCCAAAGCCAAAAATTCAATTTTTATTTTTTTCGAAAAAACGCCGATTACGCTTACCGTACGCGTAACGTGCACGGCACTATCTGCGTAAAGTGGGCACGCGGTGCGCGAAGCGCACCGTGCGCGCACGGAACGAACTGCGTGAAGTGGGCGCGCACGCCACGAACGGCGTAAAGTAACTTAGCATTTAAAAAAACTTACAAATTCACTGAAAAAACCATAGGTTTCACACACGTTATAGTTAGGAATTAGCATTTAAAAAACCTTGCAAATTCACTGAAAAAACCATAGGTTTCACACATGTTATAGTTAGCTGGACATTTTACTCGTAAAAAACCATTGAAATTCCCCCGTTATAGTTAGTGCAGGCAACTATAACTCACGCGACCGCAATCCTCTGCTGATGCTAATACTGTATTTAGACACTTATTTGCCCATGTCTTCTTCCATTAAATTTTAGCTATACATATATTGCAAATATTTTTTTTTCATAAAGACACATATGTCATCAGCAGAGGATTGCGGTCGCGTGAGTTATAGTTGCCTGCACTAACTATAACGGGGGAATTTCAATGGTTTTTTACGAGTAAAATGTCCAGCTAACTATAACATGTGTGAAACCTATGGTTTTTTCAGTGAATATATATATATATATATATATAGAGAGAGAGAGTAGAAATGAGTTATACTGCACACACTGCATCTAGGAGGACAGTTTTCAACTTGAAACAACTTGAAACAAACTGATGCTCAAGTAAACAAAGCACACTAGTCCTCAGAGCAATTACCATAACGAAACAAACAAAACTACGGCTCACAACTATTTTGTCACTGTCAGAGAGCCTGTGGTAGCCTAATTTCAGATAAGGGTTCTGAGTATAGAGAAATCATTAGGTCCCCTAACAGCCTTCTGTATCTTAAAGCAAGTGCTTCCATTGTCAGAGTAGCTAAACTGTTAATTTCAGAAGGATTCTATACCAGCAAGGACAGCAAATGCTTTAATGAGCTGATGAACTGCTGCAGCCCCATAACCTGAACCCAGTATGAAGTATTGAACCTGGATCAAAGAAGGTCACTCACTATTACTGGATAGAGGAAAGTATAAAGTAACATTTTAAATCAATTATCTGAACTACAAAATTGTTGCTATAGCTCATCTGATGATAAACTTCAAGTAGAACTTTGTCTGTACTAGAAAAAGGCAGTTTGAGCTGATTAGTTATTAACAGGCCACAGCAGAGGCACTGACTGTAGACATTTTTTCTCTCTTTAGGCATTGTCCAAAAGTAATGTTGGCAAATGAATCTTCCTGACTTAGCTTGTATAGTTTTTTTGCAGAAATCATCCTTCATTAATTAATGTCTTGATTAAAAGCAAAGTTTCAAATTTGACTGGAGTCAACTGTATATGATACTAATATCTAGTGGCTGAATATGGATGGTTGGGCTGCAGATAAAGCTGTATTGCAAACAATTATTGTGATACATATGAATACGTTGATTTTAATAAAACCAATACTATTTAACTCCTGAATAGTAAATAAATAACAGATTGGTGTATATCCCTCCAAGCCAATGAAACTTTTGTCGACTTACATACGGAGATAATGTGGTTTGTTGGGTTATTACAGATAATTGGTAACAAAGATTACTGCTCCATCTAACCAATACAATTGGTATATATAGTACATAAAATCAAAGACAAGTTTACTTTAGGCAACGACAAACCGCAGAATGAGGAAGAATATTGCCATTTTAGATGTAATATTTACCCAATATTTTCTTAACTTGAGAAAGCCATTGTCATAAGGAGGTGTTACCTAACCATAAGCATATTATTATTAAGAGGATAGAAAGAATACAATTAAAAAGACAGACATTGAAGGGTAATGGGGAAAAAGTTTTTCAAGGAACAAAAGAAACAAAAGACTCAAAGCACCGTAGAAGAACCCCCATCGGTAGTTATACAGCTATTTTATGTACACAACATGTATGTAGCACATGCAAATGATAAAACATGGTATGGATCTGTAGCTAAATATATAAACATAGCTTCACACATCTAGCCCTCAAATGAAAGAAGGTTAGTTATTCTTTGCAGTATTAGGCATGATAAGGAATTTTAATTGAGGGAGCCTCCAGTGATATCATGCATATCGAGGTTTCCAGTACTACTCAAGTATTGGGATCACAAAGCACTACGCAAGTAGTATGGCGTGCGCATTCCGGGCATTTAAAATTGGAGACGGTGCTGCACATGCTGTGCATTTCCCTGCACTAAGTGGCAGGCAACGCGTGGTGCCTGCCACACAGTGCAGGGAAATGAAGGGGGGCACCATGGCTACCCCCCCCCCAGTGCAGCAACACCTTCCCCCAAAACAGGGGGGCCACAACGGGCCCCCAAAAACCCAATCCCCGCCAGCCTTTCCATGGCGGTTTCCCCGCCATGGAAAGAGTGGCTGAGGCTAGCATTGTTATCTAGCGGACGGTGCCTGCTAGACACCGCCACCATTCACATGCATTTGTCCGCTCTGCCAGGCAATCAAGATGATTGCCTGTGGCGGCGGTCATTGCGACCGCCACGCTTGGGGAACTATTCCCCCCGCCATCGTGATGTGGCGGGAGGAAATTGCCAGTTGGATTGCGGAGGGTCCGCCACAGCATGGCTGGCGGTGGAGGGCCTCTGCCATCCTAATCAGCCAATTAGTTTTCAAATTCATCTATTTTAGTTGGTAATTATCAGTAAATTGTCAGAGTAATTTGCATTACCATACGCTTTCTAGTAAAATGAGCATATATGTTAAGAAGATTTGTATCGGTCATGGTATAAGGAAGACTGAAACTATAGCTTGCTGTAATGTATTTGCACATTTCACAACTGTACAAGCAGCATAATCACTACACAAAAATCTTATGTAAATAAAAGTAGTTCTGTTTTGCACCCGATTTGCTGAAAGCAAAATAAACATTGTAAGGAATTTAGGCTTGTTTAGGTTGCACAGTTAAGCGAATTTCGGTCCCGAGTAATATTCTAAGGTTGGCAGCATGAAATGTGAGTCTACAAACATTTTCCAGGTCCTCATCTCTTAAACATTGTCTCCTATAAGCATACATCACATCATGCATGTAAAACAAGCTGCTAACCTACGTGAATATGCATATGTAACTTTAAAAGACTGGTTAAATAGTATTAAGTTTCACAACTACACCAGCAGCTCCCACTGGATAAATGAAGCAAATGAAAAACAAGGTTGGTGGCAAAAAATATGTTTCCTCTAGAGTGCCTAATAATGATTGAATTACTGAAACTTATTTTCTTGCATGGAAAATAAAGGATGCACGGCTACACAGTGGTTGTTCTGAAGCATGCTTCTCTTTATGTACCAACTTCTACAAATATAGATTCAACACATTGCACTATTTGTTGATTACTTTGCAAATGAGCCATGCTTCTCTTTATGTACCAAGTTGTAAAAGTTGTACAAATGTAGATTTAACAAGTTGTGCCATTTGTTGTTAACTTTGCAAATGAGCTATGGTTCTCTTTATCTACCAAGTTGTAAAAGTTGTACAAATGTAGATTTAACGAGTTGTACCATTTGTTTATTACTTTGCACCAAGAAAGTCGGCTTACTATGATGAGATATAGTCGGTACAGCCAGTTATTTGAAATTCTACCTTCTGGTTAAGAACGGATACTATGAAAAAATGTAATGTAGATCAATATAATGCCAATTATTCCTGGTCAGCTTATTTAACAGGAGCTATACATGATTTAAATGGAAAATCCATCTGGAGGGAAAATGCAACAAGGCTAGTCTTGAGATCTGAAATAAAATCTCAGACCATGTTTCTTAAGCGCTTTGTAGACTTCATGGCACTAAATAAAATAAGAAATGCCAGGTACATCACGGACTCTTCTACCATCATGTTAGCTCAATATTATTTAACAGAGTCAATGCAAAAAACAGATTTACAAAATATATAATTGGCATGTGTTTTATGCTGCTCCCCATAAAGGATCTAGGACCTTCTTGCCCAATCAAACATTCACCGACTTAAAAGGCCGATTGTGTTATTAAAACCTTATTACTTTCTAAATGTAGGTTAAAAGTACATCTATCAGGGGAGTGACTATAAATTCAGTAGTAAAAAAGGTTACACCTACAAAGCTGTATCTTTTTAGAAATTTGGAATTGTCTGGCAACACGAAGAATCACTCCAAGAACACTCAATAAATATATTATTAGCTGAATCTGTAAATGACTTGCTGTTATGGGTAAAAAATATTAATTTTGAAGTACAAATTCTTCGAATTGCACGCAAGACATTAATCTAAATTCTGCATCATTAATTTAAATTGTACAGGACACAATATGTAATTAGAGAATATTTTCCTAGCTGTTTCTTCAGTCTAATGTATTTCAATACAACTTGAAGTGAAATCAATAATGTCACGTTGGTGGCATTTGCTCAGCGAAGTAGACTAGCAGTCCAAGCTCACACACACTGGCCAGGCAATTTAATATAGTAACTCATTAGAAGACTCATATGAAACACATTCTCCCAAGTCCTGACTTTTTGTGGTTCACTTGGCAAGTGACTGCAGTCAGCTACTACTTAAAACACCCAATCACAAGACAGAAATTTATAAACATGGAACCCAGGCACCGCCATCTGCTTGTGCGCCCAAATCATGCGCCAACCCAGAAATGGCAGGAATACCCAGGATAGAAACAGCACTATTCAAGCAGCACAGATCCTGTGCAAGCACTCTGCAGCAACCTCTCAATGAGTTCTTAAAATTTACACTGCGAATGAAGAACAAGAGATGGGATTATGCTAATTTTATCTCCAAATCCAGGACAAAAAGCCATAAACATTTTAGAAATAATAATGCATTGACCACAGTTTGAGGTGGAGATGCTGACCCCGTCCTCCTATGGGTTCTGTAATGTTTTGGTGAGCTTTTGCGAAGATTATATTGTACAGTAGTTCATTTGCATTATTACTGTCGAGTCCACAGTGCCTCATGTCAATGCCTGTCCTTCTGTTTACACATTGTTAATGGAATAGTATGAAGTGTATGCTCTATTATAACATGCAGCTCATTCACAGACACAATGTTTTAGTTGTGTCAGAATACCTGGCTATGTTAGTCAGTGCAACACTACAATGTCTAATGGCTAATTACCCGAAGCTAAAATGAAGTAAGACTGTCATTATTTTAAAAAAACCTTGAGCCAACAGTTTCATCCTATTTCCGAGAAGTCATCTCCTGGAACTCAAGAGCAGCGGCACACGTGAAGGTTTAGTGTTTGATGGCTTTTGACACTTTGATAATTGGTGTTCTGCTGGGCACGCTTGAGAATATGATGGAAGAGGGCATTAGACTAAATTAGACCCAACCTCACAGGCAGAAATCCTTCTTTTCAACACCAATCACAATGCTTTGTTCAATCCTTCAGAGATCATCTGTTATCCTTCTTCTTTTCAACATTTAACATGCTGCATCCAGAGAGACTAATATGGGAATTAGGCCTGAGGTGTCAAATGCTCCCCAATGACATCCAGTTCTTATTTCTCCATCAACTCAATGAAAGTATCTAGGAATTTGCAAACGGTCAATGGGTGAATGCAGAACATCTAGTGGAGATAAAATCAAACTTTTCCCAAAAGCTGCCATCATCTACCTGGCTATCGCTACAATTCCACTAAAAGCAGTAATAAACATAGGTGTCATCTGAGCTGAACCTCCAGCAAAGGCAGTGTCTGTGATCTCACATTGTACAGGAATTATTGGAGGGCCCTGTATATTATTCCTGGTAAAATGTTCTCTCAGTTTCAACATACGGCAATATGACTGTTACAAAATCCAGGAAAAATGGCACAGTTTATGTGAGGAAACATTACTTATTATACAATTTATTTTGTGGATATTGAAGCCAGTATTAGCTTCTTCACTGAAGCAATTTCTTCTCACACCATGATGAAGCAGTCATGTTCTAGTTTATTCTCAAAGATACCTGTAGCTACATATTCTAACGTGATAGAATGAAGTAGAACTCTGAAAATGTATCATTTTGAGTGAAATCAGGGTGATGTAGAGCTATTGTTGTATGTAATGGATTGTCCTGTGAATGTTGTGTTTGTGTGGTTTTATCCGTTGCACCTTGAAATTGGCAACCAGTGGTAATCTGTTTCACATTATAGACATAAAATCAATTGAGTGACCTGGATTTATCTATTGTCAAGTTCATTCAGCGATGCTACAGTAATTCTGTTCTGTTCTGTAGCCTCCATGGAATACTAAGGATACCAAGTATACTCCTTTCATTCTTTATTGCTTGATGGACCTGGGGCAGCATCAGGGAATGCACCCCTCATTGCTGGTGAAGTTCCTTAAGAGAAATCTATATACAAGTGTCTGATTTCTGCCTTCTCTCTTGATACTTTACTGGAATCTGACCCTATGTCTTCGTCTCCAGTAAATCTCCCTCTTTTGGAGGTGTCCCACTTCATTTTACCTTTTGTCACAGGTAATTACCCTGTATCTCACTGCAAAAAGTATTATTCTCCCTAAATGCGATGTCTGCTTCAGGAGTCGAGCCTCTCAATCAAGTCAGTGCTTTCCTGTAGCAGAAGGTCACACTCAATGGCTTAAAAAGGTTGTTGTTGCTTCCCTTTGCTGGTCAACCTGTCAAACACTTGCTTTTCAGGATAAAAGCAGCTCCAGAACGACTGCTACTTGGGTTAGTGTCATTTGTATCCTCAAACCCTAGTAATGGAGGGAGTTGGGGACATAAGATGATGCAATAGGGAACTCCTTAAGTGCTGTCCCTCGCTGATACCATGACAAGTAGCCATAACTATCAGATGCAGCAGATTCCTAAATATGGCATGCAAGTCCAGCAAGTATTCCCATCTCCAGTTCCCATCACCTTTTGTGGTTTGTAGGTACAGGAGTTTAAGTTCTGGCGAACCATCTATTGGTGCATTTGGCTTGAGATGAAGCAACTTGTTTTGAGGTGAGGGGTGTAAAGTTGTTAGAGAGTTGGGCTAGTTTTTATTCAAGCTGACCAAGGTGGTTCAGCCATCTAAGAGCCCTCTTGAACGCATCAGTGGCTGCGATTGTATAGAATTGTTTCTATTTCCCGAATGTGGTGCTGGGCAAGGCTGCATGTTTAAACTATCTCCAACCATCTGGTTGGAGGAGTATTTCAGCCATGCTTCTAAAATAAGCAATACTTCAAGGCCAGAGTTCAATAGTAGATTAAAGATATCCCAGGAATATTTAGGAAGAGATCTGGCTATAATTGGGAAGACCTCCTTTAAAAGCGCCTTTAGCCTCTTGAACATGCTCGGGCGGGTGAAAGGATGGAAAATTCCCAATGTTGATCAAGGAGATTGAAGAACATGACTATTAACATGTGGGATCTTACACTCATGAGAGAACAAGTTAGAGGTCATGAAAGTGATGGACATGGTGTCCCACCAAACATGTGATTGGTGCATATATAAGCTTGCCTTTTAGCTAACCTTGTGTGCCCTATCAGCTCATCTGCTGCACGACTGCACAGTGACGGACCTTAAGTACATGCTAGGTCCCTTATACATGGGGCAGAAAATCTAGATCTTGAGTCACACAAACACACACCTACCAAGATGGCTATAGAAAGTTTAAATGAAGACTACAATGAACCTTCCAAGAAAGAAGCCAGATTTGGACTAAATAGTCTTTACTCAGCTAGACCCACCGGTCCTTGGACATTCCATAAGGCAAATAAAATAAGAGTCCTCACGAGACAAACTGAAGGGGAGAAGTGAGGTATTTATTTATTTATTTAAACGGTTTTATATAGCGCTGGCTAGACCCAAGGGTATCAGAGCGCTTTACAGGGGATGGAAGTGGAAACACTATGCAGAATTACATTTGTACAAAAAGGAAAAGCAAAATATATGAGCAAAATGTAAAGAACAATAAATACATAGCTAAGGAAATAAGAAGTGACATTTAGTCCATAACCAGGCATTGGATATCTGTGTAAGCGTGGTTGGCCAGGGGAAGTGGGGAGGAGGTAAGGGGAAAGGGTGTAGCCAGGGAGGGAGAATGGGGTTTCACATGTTTGAGACATACACGAGAAAAAAAATATGGGACAGCTTCATACAGGTGCGAGTCCCTAGCTGTCTCCCAACCCACTCCCTCCCCTCACCTCCAACTTGACATTAGGCCTCAGATGAATCCTGTTCTGGAAACACAGCAGCAATATCAATTTCGCCCATGGGGGCGCACAACCCACCCCTATACTCATTCCACTTGCTCCAAATGTTGTCCCATTTCCTTGGGTACCCTCTGCCTTCATAAACCACCCTCTCTGCCAGCATGCACCAATCCATGAGCAGCGGTTCTTGTTCAGCCCTTCACAACCGCACTATATTGCGCTTAGCTACCATGAATCCCAATATTCAGCAAACACCACTTCGCTGTAGCCTCCATGTCACTCCCCATTTATGCATGCAGTCACTTCTTACCAGTATTTCTGGATTGCAGGACAGTTCCAAAGTGTGTGACCACATTTCCCATGACACAGTGCACTGAATGCCCTACCCATCTTCACCAAAGTGGTACATGCATAATAACAATGATGCAAATTGTTTAATTTGAGCAGTCGAAATCTGGATCGTATGGCCACCTCATGGGGGGGTGGTAATGCCTCGCGCCAATCATCCTCTAAGCCCTCAAGGTCGCGATCCCACAGATCCCTCAACTGAGTCAGGGCATAAGCATTGTTATTAATCAGTATAAGATGAGTGAGGGAGATAACCTGCTTAGACATGTAGTCAGTAACTTATCCTCTAATGGTGATAAAACAAATCAAATTGCATGTTGGAATTGCAGGTAGCGGTAAGTTTCAGTCGCTGCCATTTGGTAATCGGTCTGCAGGTCAGCAAACAAAACCACTCTGCCCTTCCACAGGTCACCCACCTGGGAGAGGCCAATCAGGCCCCATTTATCGAAGCCCACCTGGGCCCCTAGAGTGCCCAGCTACACAGTGTCCCACTGGGGTGTAGCTTGAGTAAGTCTCCCGCTCCAGCCGAATGACCTTGAAGCTGCATGACAAAGAACGACTGTAGTAGAGGTTGAACAGAGGAGGGAGGCGGCATGTGTCCCCACATAGAGTGCCCTGAGGTATCCCCTGGCCGCATAGTCTGGCTATCCACCTGAAGTGTCGGCTTATCCATCCTTAGATGGACCCATTGATTGAAGGTAATAAGCTGTGCCACCCAACAGTACTTCTGTATATCTGCCAGGGCTATACCACATTCATACCAGCCCCTTGTTAGTTTTTTTAGAGACAATTCGGGTTGGGCCCCATCCCAAAGCAACGTATGGGTGGTACTCTCGATCTCCCGACAATAGGATGCTGACACAGGGTAGAGTGTGTTGTGAAGGGCATAAAGAAAACGAGGCAGTGCCATCATTTTAAACAACACATGCTTCCCAAGGAGCAACAGGGGCAGGGTTCTCTAATGCTGGATGACCCTTCGCAGTTGCGCAGTGGGGTTAGAAGAGTGTTCTCAGAAAAGACTTCTGGATCTGATGTAATGTAGATATCCATATAACGGAACCCGTCTGACAATTTGGGCTTCACAATCTCAAGGGAAGCGAGGCGCTGACCCCTGGAGGAGATAGATTATGGACTTGTTCCAATTAATAGTATACCCTGAATTTCAGTGAAACAGAGTGAGCCCATGAAGGATTCTGTCCAGCGTGAGGACTGGATATAAAACAAAATGGAAAATATCATTGGCACACAGGGATATCCTGTCTTCCCAGTCTTCTGCCCATCTCAGCCACCTAATCAGAGGACCCCTCCTAATCTAGAAGATCAATGGCTCCAGAACAAGAGTAAAAATCTGTGGGGAGAGCAGGCAGCCTCTGTCTCATTCCCCGCTGGAGCCAGAACACCTGGTATGTACACCCCTTTACTGTCACCTGTGCCAAGGGGTCCATGTACAGCAATCTCACCCTAGCCAGGAAACGTGGGCCAAAGCCCATTTTGGCTAGGACTTCAAACATATATGGCCGTTCTATCATGTTGAAAGCCATATGGGCGTCCAATGTGTATAAGAGGGAGTTTTCGCATATGTCAGCTGCTTGGCCTAAGACCCCATGAAATCTGTGCAAATTAGTGCTCCTTCCCGGCATAAACCCAGATTGATCCGGGTGGACCAGTGTCCGGACCACTTAACCAGCCTAGAGGCCAATATCTTGGCCAACACTTTTAAATTCAACAATGATTGGGCCTATATGAGGCACAGTCCGTAGGAGGTTTACCCTCCTTATGAATGACAGCGTTCGGTGCTGGTCCTCAGGCAGAGAGTCCGCCACAGTACTATCCTTGAACATACGTAGAATGGGTGGGCCGTTAGGGCCGACTGCGTTACCAGAGTGAGTGTCTTGTAGAGCCTGGGTTACCTCATCCTCAGTAATGTAATTTTTAAGCAGTGGGGAGAGTATGTAGCCTTACGACTAGAGCGGTCGACCTCGAAACTGGGGAACTGGGTTGGAGTCTCGGCATTGACTCTCAACATCCTGTGATTCTGGGCAAATCACTTAATCTCTCCATGCCTAACAAAAATTAATGTGTCCATCTACAACAAAACTGGTGCTCATGTAAAGCGCTCTGATAACTGACATCTTCGGGTCTAGTTTGCGCTATATAAAACTCTAAAAAACAAAGCAGTGTTCTGTCTGCCTGTGAAAGGCCCAGAAGTGGAATATCACAGAGCATTTCACAGCACTCCTCTGCCGCAGCAGTGAGGGCAGGTGAGTATAAGTGTTCATAATAAATCACAAATGGGTTTGCTATGTCCTGTTTACACCTCACCAATTGCCCAGCATCAGTATAAACCTCCAGCACCCATCTATTGGACTTCTCCTTCCTATCAAGCCAGGCCAGGAGATTTCCTGCCCTATGTCCCACTTCATACAAGTGGTGTTGGGGTGCTCGGTGACTGGTTCTTGCAGCCTACGTGGCAGTGTCTCGGTACTCCTGCTGTTTCAAGTCTAACTTGTAATGATAGTCACCCTTACTGAGCTCAGTGAGACTTGATCTCAACGCAAGAATTTATTTTTCAAGTGCGTTTAGCTGGGCTTGCTTCTCCTTATTATGACCCGCTATCAGCGAAAGGCCTTGGTCCATTATGTTTGCTTTATATGGCTTCCAGAGGGTACGGGATGAGTCTACCAATGTATAATTTTCTAAAAAATATCGATCTGTAGGCACACAGAGACCAGCAACTATAGGTGCACTTTTAGGTACATGGGCTCAAAATGATGCACCAGTTCACACTCCAGTCCGGCCAACCATAAATCGCTCCAAACCAGAGAGAGTGATCAGATATTTCCATAGCTAAATGACGAACCTCACAGAAATATGGGAGTTGATGCGCCAGAGCAAATACGTAGTCAATTCTAGAGAGGCTTCCCTGCACCCCAGAGTGGAAGGTGTATTGGCGCGCAGTCAGGCTTTGGGTGCGTCCCAAAGCCGTCATGAAGTCGACCATGGGTCGTCGTGCAAGCCCAGCCAGTCTGGAGGGCCGACGATCAACGGCCTTACAGTGGGCTGCACTGAAATCGCCCTCCATCAAGATATCTCCCTCTGGGAGGAGGAGCACGAGGGCACCCCACTCTGCTGCACTATGCCACTCCACTCTCCTCTTCGCCACTCCACTCTATTCTGTCCCGCTCCACTCTGCTGCAATTAATGCCATTCCACTCCACATTACTCCTATCCACTCTACGCCACTCCACTCTGTGCCACTTTATTATATGGCACTCCACTTTACTCCACCCCACACAGTGCCACTCTATGCCTCTCCATTCTACAGCACTCTCTGGCACTGTATGCCACTCCACCTTGTGCCATGTCACTCTACTCTCTGCAGCTCCACTGTACTCCACACCTCTCTACTCTCCCCCACTCTATGCCATGCTACTCTGCTCTACACCACCCCACATAATGCTACTCTACTCCACTACTCCTCTTTGCCAATCCACTCTATGCCAGTCCACGCTACTGCACTCACCACTCTTTCCAGCTCCACCAAGCGCCACTCTACAGTACTCTACCCTATTCCACTTTACACACCACCACTAGATTTTAGCCATGCTGAACAGCAGCCATGCTGTGGCCACCTCAATATCGTTTTCAGAAGCAAATATGATCTGTATGCCCTCTGAAAGCTGGGTACGTTTCTCTTAAGCCTCTACCTGCACAGAGCGTTCGGCAGCTGCTTCTTAGCAGTGATCTATGGGGGTTCAGAGTTCAAGATTCCCATATTCCTTTGCAATTTTCTTATATATATATATTTGTTTTTGCATCAAACAACTTGTAGTTCAGATTCTGTAATGGGATGAGGGGAATACAACTGTAGAATGGAAAGCAGAATCTTGGATTGGATGCGCTACTCTGACCTGAACCTGGTAAGTAGGGTCAGTCAGCACAGAGGCCTGCTGGGGTGTTTGGCAACATGAGTGGGGTACACCACATGGGGCTTGGTTATAGAGGAAAATGGCGCTTCAAGACACATCAAACGCCAGTGATACATATACTGTTCAGTACCAGAGGAGCATCAAAGGAGGAAGGAAGAAGATTGTACAGTTTACTGCTAGGCTGGCCGCAGGCTCCAGAGCACAACAAACCTGCATTAATACAAGCAGAAGTGAGAAGCTTAGAAGGTGAGAATGACTACTTAAAAGGTGAGTGAGACTGATCATTTAAAACCAGGCCACCTACCTATCTGCACTTCATTCTCTGACGCTTTGTATTCCACCTCTCACTTGCATAGCTCATAAGCAGGTTTGCGTTTAACAATGTGATGTCTTTAAAAACTTTACTGAATGGTAGCACAGTTAAAAGGCATACATGGAAATTAGTTGGCAGTTTATAATTTGTAGTGAGCCCTGGTTTTGATATATTCGAGGCAACAAATGCAGCATTTTCTAAAATATATAGTGGCTCATTTATAGTATATAAGCTGACTCTTACCATATTTGTTCTCTTAGACTCTGATAGTGTTCCTGTAATACTAATAGTTTATGTTTGAGAAACAGTGATTCCTGAAAAAGGAAACTGGTTAAAGGATAGATTGGGGCTAATATATATTTTTGATGTTTACCATCTGATTTTGTTCTCATAATCCGTATATATGTCAAATCTCCATCCACAACCACTGCTTTTTAGCAGGTCGCTCCCGTCCTGCCGCACAGCTCCACCTGTGTGCCAGTGCCTCTCCCCCCTCGCTGCTGCTCTGAGCGTGAGTTTGATCCTGCTGTGCCCCCTGATCGTTGCTGTCTGTCCGCTGTGCCCCTGCAGCTGAGTTTGTTGCCACTGTTTTGTGCTCTTTTGTGCATTTTGTCCTGTTTTGTACTTCGTTTTGCCGTTCTTGCTCTTGCATCCTGCTCGTCTCCCCCCCCCCCCCTTTTTAGGTCTCGCCTGACCCAGCGCATGCGCTGGTCTGGCGAGACATTTTGTGAGGGCTCCAAAAAGTGCTACCAGGCCAGCCTAGAGCTACAGTGCATGTGCACGGGTGCGCGCATCGCGCTTTACCGCGATTACTTTCACTTTCGCGGCCGCTTTGATATTTGATCGCGATCACCTTCACGGCCGCTTTGATGTTCTCCGTGAGGCTTCAATAGATTGCAGCAGTTAAAACAAGCATTGGCATAGCCAATAGGTCTCGCTTTTGGGACCTTATAAGTGTTTAGTTATGCAACTGTTGCATGGCTAAACACTTATAAGGTCCCAAAGGCGTCAGAGACCTATTGGCTATGCCAATGCTTGTTTCTCTTCTGTACCCTCTGCCGATCCCGCCGCTGCTCCCCTGCGGCCCCGCCCCCTCGCCACCCCGCTCCCGCCTCCCAGCTGCTCCTCCCTCCCTGCATTAAACGGCGGCCACTGGCGCGCCGGAGGCGTGCCAGAGGCAAGCCCGTCTGCGCCCGTCCGCGCCCAGCGCCAGAACCTCTGAACCCCGCGAACGCCACAACGCCAGACTCCGGTACGACGCCACACTCTCCACGCACTCAACGCCAGGCGACACCACACTTGCATCCAGGCCGCCCCGAAACGCACCCAGGGACCCTTCTCCTGCCGCAACTGCGACATAGCCGCCAAACCACCAAAGACTGGACTCAATCACCTCTGCTGCATACTCTTGAACACCCACTCCGCACGCAAACACGCCGTCGAGCTCTGGGACCTGCTCGACACCTCCGCCCCAGACTTCGCCTTCCTGACCGAGACCTGGTGGAACGACTCCTCGGCACTCGACATCGCCATAGCCGTCCCGGACGGCTACAAAATCTCTCGCAGAGACCGCACCAACGGAATAGGAGGAGGAATAGCCATCGTCCACAAGTCCTCCCTCAAGGTCTCCACACACTTAGAGGACACCCTCAGCACCGCCGAGCACCTGCACTTCTGGATCCACACCGACCCCAACACCACCCTCAGAGGAACCCTCGTCTACAGACCCCTCCCCGGACCCCGGCCACAGTTCAGCGACTCCATCGACGACCTCGTCAGCACCCACGCACTCACTTCCACAGACTACATCCTCCTAGGAGACCTGAACTTCCACCTCGAGAACAACAACGCCGCCAACTCCGCCACCCTGATCGACAACCTCGGCCTCAGACAACTGGTCACCGCACCCACGCCTTCGGCCACACGCTTGACGCCATCTTCTCCACAAGCACCCACGTCTACTTCAACCACACCACTGAACTCCACTGGACCGATCACCGCTGCATCCATTTCACCTACAAGAAGCCCACCACGCACCACCGCACCCAACAGCTGCCCCGTCGCTGCTGGAGCAAAGTCACCGAAGACCAGCTGGCCAAGACCCTCGTCCAGAACCCGCCCACCGACCCAGACACCGCCGCCCACAACTTCAGACAATGGATCGACGAGTGCGCCAACACCCTCGCCTCGCTCAAGAAACCATCCAACAGCTGCACCAGCAAGAAAGCTGCCAGGTTCACAGAAGAGCTTCAGACCTCCAAACGAACATGCCGGAAACTGGAGAAGAAATGGCTCAACTCACGAACATCAGACAGCTACGCAGCCCACAAGGCGCCACCCGCAGACATCACCACCTCATCAGATCAGCCAAGAGATCGTCCTTCAAAGCCCGCCTGGACAACAACGCACACGACAGCAAAGAACTCTTCAGCATCGTCAAGGAACTCTCCAACCCCAGCACCAACGACATCCCGCCCTCACAAGAACTGTGCGACTCACTGGCCACCTTCTTCCACCGTAAGATCGCTGACATCCATGACAGCTTCAACACCACGACCGCCCCAACAGCGCCAGACCCCACCCCTGGCGAACACCACCCGCATCAACCGCCTGACCTCCTGGACCAACGTCAATGACCTCAAAACACGCAAAATCATGAACTCCATCCACTCAGGATCACTGTCAGACCCCTGCCAACACCACATATTCAACAAAGCAGACGCAGCCATCGCACCCCAACTTCGGAAAGTAATCAACATCTCCCTCGAGACAGCCACATTTCTGGAAAGCTGGAAGCACGCCGAGATCAACGCCCTTCTCAAGAAGCCCAAGGCGGACCGCAAGGACCTCAAGAACTTCCGGCCCATCTCCCTGCACCCGTTCCCGGCGAAGGTCATCGAGAAAGTCTTCAACACGCAAATGACCCGCTACCTCGAGGGCAACAACATCCTAGACTCATCCCAGTCCGGGTTCCGATGAAACCACAGCACCGATACAGCCCTCATCGCCGCCACATACGACATCAGGATTCAACTAGACAACAGCCCTCATCCTCCTGGACCTGTCAGCCGCTTTCGACACGGTCTGCCACCGCACACTAAAAACACGCCTCCAAGATGCTGGATTCCAAGAGAAGGCCCTGGACTGGACCACATCCTTCCTCTCCGGGAGAACCCAGAGCGTCCGCCTCCCCCCCCCCCCCCTTCCGCTCCGAAGTCACCAACATCATCTGCGGCGTACCCCAGGGCTCTTCCCTCAGCCCGACACTGTTCAACGTCTACATGGCCCCCCTCGCCCACCAACACGATCTCAACATCATCTCCTACGCCGACGACACCCAGCTGATCCTCTCCCTCACCAAGGACCCGCACACCGCCAAAACCAACCTCCACGAGGGAATGAAGGCCGTCGCTCTATGGATGAGGAGCAGCCGACTGAAGCTGAACTCGGACAAGACGGAGGTCCTCATCCTCGGATCCCCCCCTCAGCCTGGGACGACTCCTGGTGGCCAACCACGCTAGGAACAGCACCGACAACCACCGACCACGCACACAACCTGGGAATCATCCTAGACTCCTCCCTCTCCATGTCAAAGCAGGTCAACGCCGTCTCCTCCTCCTGCTACAACACCCTCCGCATGCTCCGCAGGATCTACAAGTGGATCCCCACCGAAACAAGAAGAACTGTGACCCAGGCCCTCGTCAGCAGCAGGCTGGACTACGGCAACGCACTCTACGCAGGTATCCTGGCCAAACACCTACGACGACTGCAACGCATCCAAAACGCCTCTGCTCGACTGATCCTCAACGTCCCTCACCGCAGCCACATCAGCCCCCACCTGAGAGACCTACACTGGCTCCCCGTTGAACAGAGGATCACCTTCAAGGTACTCACCCACGCACACAAAGCACTCCACAACACCGGACCAGCCTACCTTAACGGCCGACTCAGCTTCTACATCCCCACCCGCCAGCTCCGGTCCGCCAGCCTCGCCCTCGCCGCTGTCCCCCGCAACGAACGACCGCCGGCAGCGGCATATCCTTCTCCTTCCTCACCGCCAAGACCTGGAACACCCTTCCCACCCACCTACGGCAGACCCAAGACCTGCTCACCTTCAGAAGACTCCTCAAGACCTGGCCCTTCGAGCAGTAGCAGCACCCCCTCCCCTCAGCGCCTTGAGACCCTCACGGGTAATTAGTGCGCCTTATAAATACAATGATTGATTTTTACAGTATGTATACATAATGACGTGTATGATAATTCGATGTGTTTGTTATATGCAGACTGATCTGCAGCACCGGCTGAAGGATTCTAATGGGCCCTCCTGAGTACCAAGTGCCTCAGTTCTGAACAGAGCATTGCACAAGGATCAGCTAGCAACAATCATTCAGGTGAAAGGTATTGTACTGTTTGCATAAAAATAGTAATATACATGGTATGTTTGTTTCGAGCCTTAAAACCGCTTGGCATATGTTATCCCCCTAGCAAATCACATTGTAAAAGGATTCCATCTTTGCCGTATTGTATTTTTTTTTTCTCTCTCTCTCTCTCTCTCTCCACTGCACTCTTCCCCACTGCGCTACACCCCACTCCGCGCCACTTCACCCTGTCACCCTACTCTACAACACTGCACTCTACGCCAAAGCACTCTACACCACTTTACTTAAAACCAAAGCACTGTACGCCAATCTACTCTGCACCAAATCACTCTACGTCATTGCACTCTACGCCACTCTGTTCTGCGCCACTGCGCTCTTCACCACTCTGTTCCACTCTGCATCAATGCACTTTGAGCCACTCTGTTTTACTCTGCACAACTGTACTCTACGCCACTGCTCTATGTGCCAATGCACTCCACGCCACTATAATATACACCACTGCACTGAAAACCGTATGCTCTACAACACTGCACTCTCTGCTACTCTGCTCCACTTTACTCTACTCTACTCCAGTCCACTCTAGCCTACACTGCACTCTATGCCACTTCACTCTACTCTGAAACACTCTATTCTGCCACTGCGGTCTACGGCACTCTATTCCACTGTTCGCCACTCCACTACACTCAAAACCAGTGTACTCTACGCCACTTTACTCAAAACCAATGCACCCTAAGCCACTACCTATGCCAACTACGTCGCATCACTACACTCTATGCCACTGTATTCTGCGCCACCCTACTGCAATCTATGCCACTGCTGTCTACGCTATGTCACTGTACTCTAAACCACTGCACTCACACCACTTCATTCTACATCACTCTACTCAGTCAGTGCTCCCTACACCACTGTGTCTACGCCAACTGCTTTGAACTACTGCACTTTACGCCACTATATTCTACAACATTCTACTCTGTCACTGCACTCATACCCCCGTATCCTACTCTGCACTACTGTACTCTACGTCACTGCTCTCTGCACCACTCTAAGATCTTGTACTCTACGAACCTGTACTCTGGAACTTGACTCTGCATGACTGCACTCTATGCCGCTGCACTCCACTGTGCACTACTCAGCTCTATGCCACTTCAATCATCGCCACTCTACTCAACTCTGAATCACTCCACTCTATGCCATTGCATTTTACGCCACTGCAATCTACTCTGCACTGCTCTACTCTATGCCACTGCACTCTACACTATTCTACGGCAATGCACTCTACGCAACTTTACTCAAAATCAATGCACTCTATGCCAATCTACTCTGCACCGCTGTATTTTACGCCAGTTCACTCCATGCCACTCTCAGACACTCCACTCTGTGATGTTCTACCCCATTACACTCTGCACCACTGACACTCTACTCTACTTTATGCAACACCACAGCACTCTTCTCAGTGTAATTCTATGACGCTCTAAGCAATTTCCTCTTTGCCACTTTACTCAACTCTATTCTATGAGAATCTACTCCACTCTATGACAATATACTTGTCTGTATGCCACTCTACTCTACAACACTCTACTCCACTCTATACAATACCCTCTACGCCGCTCCACTCTGCTCTACATCATTCCACAACGCTCTATGCCACTCCACTCTATGAAACTCTACTGAGCTCTGACACTGTGCTCAACTCAACTATACGGCCATCCACTCTACGACACTCCACAACACTGAACTCTACTCCACTCCTCTCCATGACACTTAACTCTTCTCTACGCCACTCCATAACACTCTACTCCACTGCATTTACAACACTCCATTCCAACCCCCTCTCCTTTACTCTACTAATCTTTAGCCATGCCGAACAGCAGCCACCCTGGTGTACAACATTGCAAAAACATATTGGAAAAGTCAATAGCTCTTGCATAGGAGAGACCTATTGGCTTTGCCAATGCTTGTGTAGCAACTGCCACATTATGGTCCATCACTCGTTTAGTTCAGAGGGAGATATTTTCTTTTGTTACCTATAATCCTATAAATGACTTAATTGTGCATGTGCTCCTTTTGCACCTATAGTTCACTCATGAACCCAAAATCCCATACTATCTTATCATGATGGCTGTAAATACATTTGTTGATTATTTTTTTAGGCAGGCCATCTAATAGAAGCAAGTTACTTATCTATGCTTTTGTTAGCAATTTTCAGAGTTTATGAAACCTGCGTACAAGGCCCAACAGCTGGCAATCTCCAAACAGATCTATGAAGAAAAAGCTTGCCATAAAAATGCTATCAGAGGCGAACTACAGAAAATGCTGAACCTGAAAACTTAAAGCAATGTTGCTTGTTTTCAATGACTACTTTTATTTTTGCATATCTTCAATATTGTCTTGCATGGTGTCCTGGGTTCCTGTGGGGTGAAGTATGTGTTTTAACTTAATAAAATTAAGTGTCAATACGTCATTCAAGTCCATTTTATTTCAAGCAGCATGTCACTAACTTAAAAAAACATAGTATATTAAACTGCACCTTAAATTCAAGACCCTATTGGTATTGATGAATGCCACAAGATGCAAGGCTGCTTTTAAATACAAACTATATGACATTTTGCTGGCATCTACTTTTCACACATGTTCATATTACCGTCCACCTTGTACGGTGAAGATGCACAAAATCATGCCCAAAAAAAAGCATTGGTTGATCTGATTACTGGTTATTTTTGAAATAGCTGTATTGTACAAACCATGAACATTTGTTACACCCAAACACAATTGCTGGTTTTAAAAGGCGGTGGTGCTTCTCCAAGTTAATACTTACAAGTTTGTTTTTGTAAATTCCTCCTGAGGGACCCTGGATGGGCAATGTGTCAATCGTAGAAAGTACTCCTGTCAGAGAACCCTCAAGGTGATCCAAACCTAACTTACTATTCAGTCACTTGGAAATAATCTGCAACTATCCATCCCTTTTCATGGAATCATTGAGATTCATCACACAGTTGTCATTAAATCATTCAAAAGTATTCCATAATATTTTGGAAGATGGTAGAAAATAATAATGGAGTAACCAAGGCCATTCTAAGGTTGATATAAAAAAATATAGACTAGTTCACAATCATTCTTAAGTTATCTAAATGTAATACTCTGGTAATACACAGCCATCCTGAAGTTGTTCTGAATTCATCCTTGTGTAATTAAGACTCATCCTGAAGTTGTCCTGAAATCATCCCGATGTAATTAAGACTCATTCTGACGTTGTCCTGAAATTATCCTGATGTAATTAAGACGTATCCTGAAGTTGTCCTGAAATCATCCAGGAGTAATTCACAATCATCCTGAAGTTATCAATTAGTATTCCTTGAGTAGTAAATGATCATCACACATTTTTAATTAAAGTAATCAAAGTAATCAGGACACCATCCTAGAGTAGTTTTTGTGATGACTATCGAGTCATCTCATTTAAATATTTCCCCTATAGGCATACTTCAGGATGGCTTGGGATGACTTCCCCCAGATAATTACAGGAATTGCCTGGCTGAAGTAATCGAATGACTTCAGAATGACTCCAGGATGATATTCCTTTTTGACTTGGGAGGAGAGTGAGGAGGGCCTGGCTGAGGGAGCACTGACTGACTCACATGTGTTCACAACATGGTAAAACGCACATCAGACAAGACCCGCATGGAGAAGGGAAACCTCTTGCAGCCTCAGCCTGAAGAGAGGGAGGATGGCAAACCTACGCTCAGGTTGATGGTAGACACTGACAAAACAAGCCGACCAGCTGGAGAAGATCCTAGGTTCTATTGCGGACCTGAAGACCTCCCTGAAGGCTAGGATGGATGGAGTAGCCCTAGATTTAGGTCTGCACAGGGTGGACCATCGGAAGCAAGCAGATGCGGTGGGTCAGTGACCCGGGACCTTGGCAAAATTAAGTTTTGGCTGCACGACCTGGCTTCGGCAGTGGAGCACCTCCAGGAGCGAATGGAGTATGTGGAGGGCTGCTTCCGCCACAATAATATACAGATGATAGGCCTACCTGAGCAGATAAAGCGGCAATCAGCGTAAATCTATATGGAACAATGCCATGCTGACAATATATACAATGGAGACCCCCCAGGTCCTGTTTTCGACTGAAAGAGCTCATTGTATCTCGGGGCAGCCCCTGGGGCTTCATCAAGGCCAATATTAGCAAGGCTATTGAACTTTAGGGCCCTAGACCGGATCCTACAGACAGCCAGGTCGCATTGCTCATGGACAGTGGAGGACAATAAAGTCCACCTCTTCCCTGACTTCACACTCAGGGTCCAGTAGAGATGCAGCTCGGGCCTGGAAGTGAAAGTAAAACTGCAACAGATCTCTCACATGCTCTCTTGCAACCAGTCAAACTCAGGGTAGTCTGAAATGGCTTAATGTACTTCTTTGAGTCTCCCGAGGATGTCTACAGATGGCTGGAGTGAGAGACAGAGGCAGTGCAGGGGGCAAAGAGATGACGGATGGCTGGGTAGAAAAGAGGCAACCGTAGGAAGTGGAGGGCCCCCTCACCGACAAACCAGCCTTCCTCGTCGCAGGCAAAAGTTAAAAGGGCTAGAGTGCTGGAGGCAGTGGTGACCGTTCACCACACTCAAGATTCCGGAACAGCAGACAGCATGGGGTCCTCCCACGTAGCTTTGGATTCAGAGGTGGACTCTGTGCTGGTCCGGGACCCGAGGTGACACCTATGACAGTGGATGGGGGGGAATGGGGTGTCAGCGATCGTGGATCGCTGTTGGTATATAGAAACAATCTTTCCACGTCCTTCTAAGAGGGGATGGCTGGGGCTTCTAGACATCTGAATGATGACACATCCCACTGAGGTGGCCTATTCCTATGACTTTGGGGCCCATGGAACATTCTCCCAACTGGACTTCCTGCTCATCTTGGTGTGTCTGAAACCTCTTATTGCAGGGGCAGATTCTCTGGCAATGGGAATCTCTAGCCACTCACCCCTACTGTTTCCTTTGGGAACTCCCGGTCATTCAGGTAACCATCAGTGGTGCCTCAATGCATGGGAGTTGCAGGACCCAACCACAGTAATACAGATCTGAACTAACACAACAGTGTATTTTGAAGAAAACAGACTCAGTGGACTCGCCCGGGTTGGTACGGGAGGTCTATTAAGCGGTCCTTCTTGACCGTCCACAGATAATAGCCCATAACAAGCATTTGCAATGCAATAGGTCTCGCATTTATACAAGTTTGAGCTATTGGCATTGTAAATGACAATGCCTTTTATTTAAGTTTTGTTTTTTTAAACATAAATAAAAAGCACTGTCATTTACAATGCTAATAGCTCAAACTCTAGCAAATGCGAGACCTATTGCGTTGCAAATGCTTGTTTGCTGTTGGTCTTGAAATGTTTTTTGTACCCGGAAGGCCCCCCCGTGTGAGTTTTTGCTTCATATTTTCAGGTCTAATAATGAACGCTCTTCTTGCCAAGGACTCACATTTAGGTCAAGCCCTATAGGCTGAAACCCAAAACATCCGCAGTGCCCCTCGTTCACCTGCTCGATATGTGTGCCCTTCAACAGCCTGCCTGCAGGTTAGTCAATGGTTTGCCACTTACTTGTGACCTACTGCCAAATAGTGCTTTAGGGGGAAAAGGGCGAATTATTCTCTGCCGAGTGTTTTGACTAGCATTCTTTTTTTACGGTTATGTTCGGGTCATTTGATGCTTATTTCCATTCAGGAAATTGGTACCACATTAGCCTGTAGTCTCGGGGCAGAGAAATAAAGTGGTTCTGTAAACGACTACTCTGTTTTTTTTAATTATTAATATTAGACCAGGCTCTAGAGTCCGGTTTGATAGTCCTGTTTTTTGTGTGTTTCTTTTGCATTAATGAGGTTTTATCATTAGCCAACCTTGGAATGAAGCTCTGAACGGCGTCTTCTCCTTCACAGAGAGAATCCCGCCTACTGAAACGAGAACAACTGCTGCAGTTTCCCGCCTTTGTTCCTCTGCTGTAATTGTCGGGCCCTTGACCTCCCGTGGATGTGGCTAGGCCCTCGCAACACTTCCTCAGCAGTATAGGTGTTAATACATAACAGTGAACACTAACTCGAAGGGGCAGATTTACACACCCCTTGCGCCACGTTTGCATCACATTTCCCATGTTAAAAGGCAAGGGGGTTGTAAATCTGCCCCGAAATGTTTACATTTGAACGCAATGCTAAGTAGAGAAAGCGAGGAAAAGGCAACAACGCTACCTGCTGGTCTGGGTCTCGTCAGTTTGGAAACCCCTTTGCCCACCAAAGGTGGAGATGAATGAACTGGCAATAAAATTGTCGACTTCAGTTGTCCACTGCGTTTCTGAAATAAAAATAGTTTTGACGTTTTTGGCTTAACGAGTCCCTCGATGGGCTCTTGTTACGTCTCTTCACGCAGCAGTGCACTTTCTGCAGAGTTTCACTGCAGGAACAACAGGTGCTTTGTATAAAATCGCCCTTCAAAAGAAAAGCACCAAACAAGGAAGGAATCCAATGAGACCGAGTCTGCTCGCTAAATAGTCACATCGTAAAATTGTGCACTGCGCCATGTGTGCAAGACATCAACCACGTGCCCGCCCTGGGGCGCCCTCGGGCAGTACTGCGGGATCCAGTTGTTTACCCCACGAACTCAAACGACGCAGCATTCCCAAAATGCACCGAAACCTGCGGCTAAAGGTCGACTGTTGATAACGACCCCCTAAACCATTAATTTAAATGAGGCACATATGAGTGGAACCGGATGGTTAAAAAGGAGAAACTCAATTTAGGGTTTAAAAAAAAATTTCAAAAACAGACATCACAGTCAATGCCTGCATGGACCACCTTGCACAGATAACACGGTCTCGACTGTCTGTAACTTTTTACCAAAATCATAAACAAATAACACACACTCAAAAACAACGCTGGTTTGGCTTTTTACAGCGGAGGTAAGGAACGGTGGTAGCACCAGGGAGATGGGGGGCCTTGTAAGGTGGTTACTTAAAGGGACGGGTCCACTGTACCCCATTCACCCATTGTTCTGTACCCCCACACCGGTGGAAACCCGGCACAGCTTCCTCACACACATTTCTTCCTACGACGAGTTCCCATGCCGCCCGGCACCCTCTCCCAGCACTCGCACCTACACAGCTTGCTTTACCTGCCAACCCGAGCTCTGCGGCTGCAACACCTTCAGCATAGACACCGTCGCGTGGGAAAGAGGCGCGTTTTGCAAGCAGCCGTTAAGGACACTGCACAAAAATTTCAAGAGCTCACATCCAGATTCGGTGCCCCTGCTCTAACCCGAATGACAAACGGCTGATCGAAAAGCAACGCTCCGGAAAATGTTTCCAGCTCTTTTTCCCCCTCGATCCAACAGCAGCTGGGGGAAGCAGCTGCAGGCAGACTTGGGCAGTAAAATGGAACAAGCATTGGCCGCACGCGCGCCTCGCGTTTAAAGTTAAAAAAAAAAAAGACAAGCGCGGCAGAGCGTGGCGCGCGCGCGCTTGGGGGCGGGGGAGCGGACCCTTTGAAGTGCTCCCAAAGAGCGGAGTGCATGGCGGCACCAAGCGCGTGATTGTGCGCGTGCTACCAATGCAATCCGCTTTTTGGGAGCACTTTTAAAAGCCCCTATAGTCTCGCTTTGCGATCGCTCACGCGATAGCAAGGCGAGACCTAAAAAGAGGTTAAGACAGTAGAGCTGGAAGGGCAGGTCCGGTTCCTTGAGAGCCAAATGTCACGCAGCCCGGAGGAGGCAACGTGTTGACTCCGGGAGGTGACAAGAGATTAGAGTACCCCAATTTACTATAGGGGGCGACTTGACATTACCTTACGGTCTAGCACAAAATATACGATGCAGGTGACAAGGCTGGATACCTCGTGGCTCTGCCTAAGGGAAGATTTAGCCAGATGGGTGGGAGAGATAATATCCTACACCGGGTATAGGCTTACCAAAAAGGAGAAGCTAGCCTGGGAGTTTGCTAGATATTTTCAGGCCCTTTATGAATCTCAACCGCACAGGGAGGAGGCAGAGACAGAACACTTCCTGAGAATGCTGGCCCTCCCACAACTGGACGTAGAAATGGTAGAGATATTAGAGGGAGCTTTCAAACTCTAGGAACAACCCGAATCATTGAAGACCTTGACCAGTGAGAAAACCCCTGGTCCTAAAGGGTTCCCCACAGAATTATTTATGAGACTGAGAACCCTGGTGGGCCCCCACCTCCTTGCAATTTTGGAGGAATTCTGAACCCAAAGGACTCTCCTCCTGGATATAAAACATGCCCTGTTCACAGTCACATATAAAGATGGTGCGCCACAAACAGAGTGCGGCTCTTACAGCCCTATTTCTCTGTTGAATGTTGAGGTTAAGCTCCTGGCTGATACCTGCTCTGGTCCATCAGGACCAGACGGGATTCAGATCATGCCTGTGAATCAGGCGCCTGCACAATAGACTGGATGGTGTATGGGACCTGCCTCGCCTCCTGGCAGTCATCTACACTGACGCAAAGGTGTTTGATTCAATTCACTGGCCTAAACTCTCTGCTGAGCAAAGGCGGTTGTGTTTTGGTTTGCTGTTTTATAGTTGGGTGCCCTTCTGTATGCAGACAGTACGGCATACGGAGACAGTGAGGTTAAATGGAATTACCTTGACGAAGTTCCCGTTGGAGCAGGGAACCAGACAGGGCTGCCCCTGTCCACTCTGGTTTGCTCTGTGCATAGATAGAACCACTGTCTTGCTGAGTCTGGACCTTGGAGATGGGTGGTGGCCTGGGGACACGGCAGACAGAATATTTCTTTATATGCAGATGATGTTCTACTGTATATTACGGAACCCGAGGTGTCCTTGAATCCCCTGCTAGAGAGGATGGAGAAGTTCCGAAACTATTCAGGGTATAGGGTAAATTGGGGAAAGTGAGTTTTATTTAAAGTGGGATGGTGGGACCGGGTCATATTGATCCCCGAGGCCCTGCAGGTAATCACTAAGGGTTTTTGATACCTGGGTATTTGAATTACTTGAGAATCTGAACTTTCTGGGGGAAAAACCTGGACCCTCAACTGGTGCAATTGAAGGAGGATGTGGCCAGGTGGAGGAAACTCTCCCTATTGTTACTGGATGGATCTGCCATCCTCAAGATGATTACCCTCGCCAAACTCCTAAATATCCTACAGAACATGCCATTCCCCATACTGGAAACGTTCTTTAGTTACCTGTACAGGGATGTCTGGCGACTTCTGTGGGATGGAGGGAATCCTCGCATACCTCTGCCAACCATCTGTCGCTCAGTGTATAATGGAGGAATTTCACTTTCGGGCATACTACTGGGCCTCACAATAACTGGGCACAACGCCCCGAGGGAGGATCTAGACCGGTGTTCCATGTTGGATCCTTCTTGGAGGCATTATGTACATGATGGGAAGAGTCAAACAAGTCTTCTGATGACTGCAAAGGCGACAATGACGGTGTGGGAGAAGGCGAAGATCAAGGTGGGGTGGAAGGGGAAAAATGCAAATTCCACACTGTTCTGGGTGGGAGAGACGCTCCGTGAAGTGAGTAAGTTGCAGGGTTTTGGTCGTTGGGAGATGAGCGGCATAGTCTGCCTAGGGGATTTGCTAGCTGATAGAGCAATTCAATTATTTACCTGCTTACAGAGGAAGCTTCTCTCATGCACAACACTATTAGTATACCCAGCTTCAGCAGACTTTACGGGCGGAGATGGTGGACTGGGCTTCCTTGCCGTACACCTCACTAGAGAACCGCTTGCTGCCGGGACCCTTGGAGAGGAGGGCAATCTCCTCCACATACAGAGTAGTCATTAAATAGTCCTGATGGTCTTGGAATCCTTCGGCGATGCCGGAACAAGACATGGGAGAAATAGAGGAAGTGGATTGGGAGGAGGTGCTTATGCCCCTTTGGAAGGTAGCCATCAGGGAGCGCTTCTGCCTGATACAGCTTAATGTCCTGCACAGGGTCTACATATTGCGGGACTGGCTGCAGAAAATGGGGAGGATCCCATCGCCCAACTGCCTACGCTGTAATGTGCATACTAGTTTATTCTATCATATGCTGTGGGGATGCTCAGAGATACAGAAGTATTGGTAGCTTATACTGAAAGAACTGGAAGACATTAGAGGAAGCAATTCCTCCATATCTCCAGTTCGTGCTCCTGGGTGTGCCAGCGAATATAGACCTGCCTCACAGGAAGCTAGTGTTCTGCTCTCTCTGGTCCCGGTGGTGGCAAACAGCGGCATTGCGCAGGTCTGGGGGGTGCAGGAGGTCCTCACCAAGTAACAATGGATTGCAAGAATGGACGCTTGCATGAGGGGCCAAAAGGTTAAGTTACTTACCTGTAATCCTATTTCTCTTCCAGGGGTATACTCAAAGTCATAAGCACTGAATAGTCCCGCCCACGTGCGGGGATCCCAGAGCAATACCCAATAATATGCATATATCTACATACATATATATACATAAATACCCATATATATGTAGATAATATGCATACATATGCAGCCTGAAAACATTACTGGGATCAATAAACTGCAATCATTGCATGTAAATCTTATACATTAAAAAAGATAAAGACATACAAGTCATAATATACATATGATATATATATAAGAAAACTGCCCTGAGTTTGCTTTGAAACACACAACCTTTATTTTCAAAGGTAAAAAGGCAAGATCATAGAGGCAGATTAGCCTAGAAAGGCAGCATAGAAAAACAATTGGAAAAATGGCGCCGTGCCTTTAAGACCTCCAGGAACCCCCAAGCTCCCATCATGCACCACAGGTGACAGTTAGGTCAGTTCTTTTGGACGGCGTATAACAGTGTAATCACAGTATGGGTAACAGGCACATATGTATGGACATGGTATTCGTCCGGGGAGGAGGGAGGATTGCTTATGACTTTGATGAGTATACCCCTGGAAGAGAAGGAATATGCTACTTACCAGTATGCATCTGTTCTTGGTATGTAGAGCTGCAGATCTACACACTATGCATAGATCGCCATCTGGTGTTGGGCCCGGATGTTTGCACTTGTTTTTGTCTTGGAAAGTCTTTGGAACTCACGAGGTATGTGACGCCTCCTTTGGATCGTAGTGCGCATGGGCATCGGCTCCATCCTCAGATTGTTTTTTGCCAGCAGGGAAATGATGGTGCTTTGTAAGAAACAGGAAGGATGCCCATGTATGGTGTATCTAAGTAAGATAATACTGGAACAGATAAATGTAACTGGGGAGGCGGGTGGGCGTGTAGATCTGCAGCTCTACATGCCAAGAACAGATGCATACTGGTAAGTAGCATATTCCGTTCGAGGCATATGAGCTGCAGATTACACACTATGCATAGATTGTATAGCAGTATCCCCTCCTAGCGGCGACCACCAGTATCTGTTGCAGTAGTTTGAAATAGTGTTTTGAGTACAGCCTGGCCCACACTAGCTTGTTTAGTTTGCACATCGACACAATAGTGTTTTGTGAATGTGTGCGGTGTAGACCATGTAGCTGCTCTGCAGATATCGTCTAAGGGAATGTTCCCTAAAAATGCCATTGAAGCCCCTATCTTTCGTGTAGAGTGGGCTTTAGGAGGAACAGATAATGTACGTTTTACTTTGTGGTAACAAATCTGTATGCATTTGACAATCCACCTAGCTATCCCAGATTTTGATAAGGGGTTGCCCTTGTGTGGTGGTGAGAAAGACACGAATAGTTGTTTGGTCTTACGAAAAGGTTGTGTTCTCTCTTTGTAGTACAGCAGTGCTCTTTTGACATCTAAGGTGTGAAGAGCTCTTTCTGCGACTGTTTGTGGCTTCGAGAAGAATACAGGCAGCTCCACAGATTGATTGAGGTGGAAGGGAGAAATTACTTTACGGAGGAATTTAGGATTAGTTCTGAGTACAACCTTATTATGATGCATTTGCAGAAAGAGTTCCTGAATAGTTAGTGCTTGTAGTTTGCTAACTCTTCATAGAGAAGTAATAGCTACTAGAAAAGTAGTTTTCCATGTTAAGATGTGTAGCTCACATTTATGTAGAGGTTCAAATGACGGCCCCATTAGCCTTGTGAGAACGATGTTTAAATTCCACACGGGTGAAGGTGGTACTCTGAGGGGAATTATTCTTTTGAGTCCTTCCATAAAAGCTTTTATGGCAGGTACTCTGAAAAGTGATAGATGTTGTCTATTTTGTAGATATGCTGCTATGGCAGCAAGATGCAGTCTGATAGACGTGTAGGCTAAGTTGCATCTTTGGAGGTGTAGAAAATAGCCTATGATGTGTTGGATAGACACATCTAGGGGATCAGTGTTATGGCAGTATATTACAAATCTTTTCCACTTGGCTGCATAGCATGCTCTAGTGGTAGGCCGTCTAGCTTCTTTGATGACGTTCATACAGTCAGGAGGAAGGTTGAGGTAACCGAATTCTAGGACTTCATGAGCCGGATCGCTAGGTTGAGCTGAGCTGGGTCTGGGTGTTGTATATCTCCATGGTTCTGGGTTAGGAGGTGTGGAGAGAGGTGTAATTTTTGGTGCTGAACTACGGAGAGTTTCAGCAATGTGGTGTACCATGGTTGTCTGGCCCAAATTGGAGCAACTAGGATGAGCGTTAAGGAGTGTTGCTGTAGTTTGCGCACCACTAGTGGAATGAGTGGGATAGGCGGAAAAGCTTACGCAAATCTGCCTGACCAGTTCATCCACATCGCATTGTCTTTGGACAATGGGTGAGGATACCTGGCGGCGAAGTTTGAGCATTTGGCGTTTTCGTGGGTGGCGAAGAGGTCTATCTGTGGTTGCCCCCACATCTGAAAAAACGGTTGAAGAACTTGTGGATGAAGTTGCCACTCGTGGATTTGTTGTGTTTGATGGCTCAACAGATCGGCTATTGTGTTTTGGACTCCTGGGACATGTTGGGCTAGGAGAAAAATGTTATGAGGTATAGCCCACCTCCATATGCTCTGTGCGATTTGAGAGCTGCAGAGAGTGTGTACCGCCTTGTTTTTGTATATAATACATGGCTGTCATGTTGTCGGTGCGGACTAAGACAGCTTTGCCTGAAATGTGTTTTTGGAATGCTTTCAAGGCTAGGAATATGACTAGTAGCTCCAGGTGGTTGATGGGGAGTAACTTTTGCTGAGGTGTCCACCTGCCCTGCATGGTGTGATGAAGTAGGTGAGCTCCCCAGCTGGAGAGCTATGCGTCCGCTGTCATGACTAGTTGAGGAACCGTCTCGAGGAACAGTCGCCCTTTGGAAAGGTTCTTGGTGTTCCACCACTGCAGAGAGCGATGGGTACGACCGTCTACCAACACCAGATCTGTTAGCTGACCTTGAGCCTGGTTCCATTGGCGTGCTAAGCACTCTTGGAGAGGATGCATCTGGAGTATTGCATGTGGCACTATGAATATGCAAGCGGCCATCATCCTGATGAGTTGCATGAACACTCGAGCTGGAAGAGAGTGTTGCGGTTGGAATCTGGTGAGAAGAGCTTGTATGCTCGCTATCCTGGCGGGACTGGGATAGGCTAGCGCCCTTGAGGTGTCTATTGTGGCACCGAGGTATTGTGTGTGGGACGGTTGCAGCTAGGACTTGGCGTGGTTTATTGTGAACCCCAGGTCGTGAAGTTGTTGAATAGTGGCGTGAGTGTGTTGTACACACTGATTGTATGAGCTGGCTTTTATGAGCCAGTTGTCTAGATATGGGAAGACATGGATGTGTTGTCTTCTTAGGTGTGCTGCCACCACCGCTAGGGACTTGGTAAACACTCTTGGTGCTGTGGTGACTCCGAATGGGAGGACTTTGAATTGATAGTGCTGACCGTCCACTACGAATCTGAGATATTTTCTGTGAGCGCTGTGAATGGGAATGTTGAAATAGGTGTGCTTGGGGTCTAGAGTAGCATGGAAGTCACCCTGGGAAAGCAGAGGGAGGACCTGCTGAGGTGTGACCATGTGGAAGTGGTCTGAGTGTATGTATAGGTTTAGGGGTCTGAGGTCTAAAATAGGCCTTAGAGATCCGTCCTTCTTTGGTATGAGAAAATAGAGGGAGTAAACTCCCTTGTTTTGTTGGTGCAGGGGAACTGGTTCTATTGCACTTTTTTGTAGGAGGGAGATTACCTCCTGCTTTAGCAGTAACAGATGTTCTTGTGACATTGGACGGTGTTTGGGTGGTAACGGTTGAGGGGGGTAGAAGTTAGTTCGGGACAGTAGCCTGATTGAATTATTTGGTGCACCCACCTGTCTGAAGTGATGTTTGCCCAGGCAGGGAGGAATTGGTGGAGTCTTCCCCCGACTGGAGTGGAATGGTCTGGGGGAAGTTGAGGAAAGTCATGGGGTGGGGGTGGAGGCAGAGCAGGAGTTGTTGTTTTTGCTCTCTGCCTTTGCTGTTGTTCCCCTTTAACTACCCCTTTGGTAACCTCTAGTAAAGGTGGATTGGGTGGGAGCCTTGTAAGAGGTATCAGAGGAGTAGCCTCTATGGGTGCTTCTGAAGGATGAGCGACGAAAGGACCGTCTGGGAGCTTGCAACTGCAAGGCTCCCATAGATTTGGCCGTGTCTGTATACTTTTTCATTTTCTCAAGTGATACGTCCACATTGGGGCCAAATAGGTGTTGCTCATCAAAAGGCTGATTGAGTATAGAATTCTGGACTTCGGGTTTAAAACCGGATATGCGTAACCAGGCATGCCTGTGCAAAAGGACACTGGTGTTTATTGCCCTTGAGGCGCTATCTGCTACATCTAGGGCACAACAGATGGAGGTGTTATTGATGGTTTTACCCTCCTGTATGAGCTCATTGGCCCTGCTTTTATACCTGTCAGGGAGGTGCTGCATTATGGACTCAAGCTCATCATAATGTGCCCTGTCATACCTGGCTAATAGCGCTTGGGTATTAGCAATGCGCTAAATGTTTGCTGCTTGTGACGCTGTGCGTTTGCCAGAGGCGTCCAGGAGTTTTGATTACTTATCTGTTGGTGGTGCGTCACCTGATGTTTGGGAATTTGCTCTCTTCCTTGCATTAGAGACTAAGGAGTCTAGTGGTGCGGGCCCTTTAATGTATACTGGGTCAGTAGGAGCAGCTTTATACTTTTTTTCTATTCTCGGGTTGATGACTCGAGCTCTGACTGGGTCTTTAAAGATCTCTAGTGCATGCTTAATGACTCCTTTAAGCATGGGCAGAATTGAGGTGGACCTTTGTGTGGTATCGAAGGTGTCCATAAGAAAATCTTCCTCTACTGGGTCTGTATGAAGGGCAACCTTGTGGTATTGGGAAGTTCTGTGAAGGAGCTGGTTGAAGCCGATATTGTCCTCTGGAGGGGAAGTCCTGGAGGTAGAGATGTCATCTTGTAGGGTGTAAGGGACGTCTGGGACACTGTAATCATCCAAGGGGCCCGGGGAGCCAGTAGGGGTAGGGTCTCCAAGGGGTTGATCGTCCGCACCTTCCCCTACATCATCTGAGGTGTCATCATCATCTACTGGGGTAGGTGATGGTGTAGGAGAGCGGTGTGGTGGGGGAGGAGGAAGAGGAGAAGGGATCCTTAATGGAGAGGTAGCAAAGTCTCTCTTTTTCGATGGTGGTGCAGGCGCAGACATTTCCAGGGGTCTTTTCTTGATGCTAAGCATTAAATGACCAGTCTTAGGATCCTTCGCAAGAGTCTTTTGGGTAGGATCAGAACGAAACAGTTCGTCTGTGGGATGCAGATCCTTCGGAGTCGAGGGCGTCGGTGCCATAAGATTTTTCGGCGTCGACTCGGTAGCGGTTCTAGGTTTGGAACCGTGTAGTTTTGTAGTGTCTTTATCCGATGGAACCAGTTGTTGTTTTTTCGGTTCCAAGGTCTTTGGCTTCGAAGAATCGGGGCCTTTTGGTGGGCGCTTTTTAATCGGCTCCGAGGGTGTTGTCGGTGCCGAGGAAGGATTAGTTACTTACCTGTAATCCTAGTTCTCATCCAGGGGTATACTCATCAAAGTCATAATCTATGAATAATCCCCGCCCATGTGCGGGATCCCGGAGCATATAGAAAATACATATATATAAATATATATATATATACATATGTGAAAACATATAAATGCAGCCTAATAATGTTCAAAACATGGCAATGCTGTAAATTACATATTTTTGCATAGTAGTGCCCCCGTAACCCGTAAGGAAAAAAGGAAGCATCAGGCAAATTATAACACAGCACTGCTTTATTGCCATAAAGCAACATGTAATTGTAGGCATTCGCCAGTAGGCTGCAGTAGAGTATCAAGAATCCAAGAAAACTGACACCTTGCCTTTAAGGCATTAGAGTAGGGGGACCGTGCCTTTAAGGCCTGCCCGTGACCCCCTGCTCCCATGATGCACTACAGGTGACAGTTGGGCCAGTTCTTTTTGGCGGTGCCTCCGCACCTGAGTAGATCTGCCTTCCATACATCACTTATTTAAAGAGAAAACATTGCTCGTCCGGGGAGGTGGGTGGGTCGCTTATGACTTTGATGAGTATACCCCTGGATGAGAACTAGGATTACAGGTAAGTAACTAATCCTTCTCATCCAGGGGATACTCATCAATAGTCATAATCTATGAATAGAGTAGCAAGCCCATACCCAAAGTCTCGCGGACGAGCAACAAAACAGTTAAAACATACATTAAAAGACACATCTTGCATTACAGTTATGCAAATAGGTTCCTCAAAGAGGCCTGCCCCACCTGGGCGTCGGCCTGTGCGTCTGAATCTAGGCAATAATGGCGCGTGAAAGTGTGGACTGAGCGCCATGTAGCCGCTTTACAGATCTCAGACATGGGAACGTTGCGAAGGAGTGCTACCGTAGAAGCCTTCCCCCGAGTAGAGTGTGCTCTAGGTTTGCCCTGCAGAACTTTGTGGGACAGTTGGTAAGCCAAAGCTATACAAGAGACAATCCATCTAGAGATAGATCTCTTGGCCGCAGCCAGCCCGGTATTAGTGGGTCCATAGTTAACAAAGAGCCTGTCTGACTTTCTAAGAGTAAGGGTCTTAGCTAGATAGAATTTCAAAACCCTCCGGAGGTCAAGAGAGTGTAGAGCTCTCTCCGGGGGTGTGGTCGGCTGAGGAAAGAAGGTGGGCAACGTGATCACCTGATTAATATGGAAGTCCGAAACCACCTTGGGCAGGAAGCTCGGATGAGTACGGAGCACCACCCTATTAGCATGAAACACCGTGTAAGGTTCCTTGCAGCAGAGGGCCTGAATTTCACTAACCCTACGGGCCGAAGTGATGGCTACTAAGAAGGCAGCCTTCCAGGTCAAATGTTGCAAGGAGGCCTTATGAATCGGCTCAAAAGGACCTCCCATCAGTTTAGAGAGAACGATGTTCAGTTCCCAGGAAGGGGAAGGAGACCTCACAGGTGGGTAAACTTTCTTAAGCCCTTCTAAGAAATCCTTTACCACTGGCATCTGAAAGAATGAGGTCTGGGTAGGAGACTTCCTATAGGCTGTAATAGCAGCTAAGTGTACTCTGATGGAAGAGTACTTTAACCCAGACTTCGCCAAGTACAGTAAGTAGGGGAGAATAACCTGTTCTTGACCCCGGATCGGATCAAGGGTGTTATCTCTACACCAGAAGCAGAATCTTTTCCATTTAAAGCCATACGACTTCCTCGTGGAGGGCCTCTTTGCCTCCCGAAGAATGCTCATACAGTCCGGTGGAAGATCTAGATGTCCGTACTGGATGAATTCAGGAGCCATGCCGTCAAGCGGAGGGAGGGGAGATTGGGGTGGAACACTCTCCCCTTGTCCTTGGTCAGCAAGTTCGGCAGGCATGGCAACCTCCTCTGTGGTACCTCCGACAGCTGGAGTAGATCCGGGTACCACCACTGCCGGGGCCACTCCGGTGCTATTAGGATCATCCGAGTTCTGGCCCTGTAGAACTTCTGAATCACAGCCGGGATGAGAGGGAGAGGAGGAAAAGCGTAAAGCAATGTCCTCGACCAGCTGATCAAAAGCGCGTTCCCCTGCGACCCCCGTTGAGGGAACCTGGAGGCGAAGACGGGGCATTTTTTGTTGTCCGCGTCTGCGAACAGATCGATGTCTGGTATGCCCCACAAGCGGAAGATGTCTTGAGCGACGCCTTCGTTGAGCACCCAGTCGTGCGCTTCGACGAAGTCTCTGCTGAGGCCGTCCGCCTGCACGTTCAGGGTCCCTGGCAGGTGAACAGCGACGATCGTCAGGTTTCTCGCCAGAAGCCATTTCCAGATTGACTGGGCCTCCAGAGACAGGACCCGTGATCTGGTCCCTCCTTGCTTGTTCAGATAGAACATAGTTGTGGTGTTGTCCGTCTGAACCTGAACATAGTCGGTCTGCAGGGATGGGTACAGGGACTTGAGAGCGAGATGGACTGCTCGTAGCTCCAAGAAGTTGATGTGATAGCTCTGCTCGGTAGCGGACCAGAGACCTTGTACTTGAAGCCGGCCCATATGAGCCCCCCAGCCCTGCATGGAGGCGTCTGTGACCACCGTCTGTGTCGGAGGCGCCTGATGGAATGGGACGCCGTGAAGCAGATGGGAGCGCTTCATCCACCACCGGATGGAATCTTTGGCGGCTTGATGAAGGGTAATGTGATCTTCCCAGCGGCCGGTCCTCTGCGACCACTGATCCTCTAGGTCTTGTTGCAGAGGACGCATGTGCAGACGTGCGTTGGGCACGATGTAGATGCACGAGGCCATGGATCCCAGGAGAGATGACACTTGTCTGGCTGTGGGATATTCCGTGCTGAGAAGCGTGCGGCTTTTTTGCAGCATGGAGGATAACCTCTCCTCCGAAGGACACACGCTTGCGCTTGAGGAGTCTAGAGAGGCGCCCAGGTAGTGGATCCGCTGAGTTGGATTGAGGATCGACTTCCGGTAGTTGACCTGAAGGCCCAACGAGTGTAGAAGGTTTAGGCAGAACGAGAGATGACTCTGGAGTTGAACCGGGGTGGAACTTTTTAAGAGCCAGTCGTCTAGATATGGGTAGACGAATATCTTCCGTTTGCGGAGAAATGCAGCCACCACCGCCATGCACTTTGAGAACGTTCGTGGCGCGGACTTGAGGCCGAATGGCAGGACCTTGTATTGATAATGTTGGTGAAAGATGCGAAATCTGAGAAACTTCCGATGTTTCGCTGAGACAGGAATGTGGAAGTATGCATCCTGTAAATCGATGGCACACATCCAGTCCCCTTGGTGTAGATGTGGGAAGATCTGGTGCAGTGCTAGCATCCTGAATTTTTCCCTTCTGAGAAATCTGTTGAGTAGGCGGAGATCGAGGATGGGTCTGTAGTCTCCGATCGCTCCTCTTTTCTGAACAAGAAAATACCGGGAGTACACTCCCCGATTTCTCTGCCTGTTTGGAACTTCCTCTATGGCGTTTTTGGAGAGGAGAGTGGCAACTTCGTCCTTTAAAAGCTTGTTCTGGCTGAGAGGGAGTGGCTGTTTCCGTGGGGGTACCTGCGGAGGGGGAGATTTGAACCTCAGCAAGTAGCCACGCTCTACAATACTCAGCACCCATTTGTCGTTTGTAATTGTATTCCACTCTGCCAGGTGAGCGGTAACACTTCCTCCCACCGGAGTGGCGAACGAGTGCGGAGGAAGTAAGTTTTCACTGCTTGGGAGGTTGCTTGTTAGAGGACTGCTGCTGTTTAGCATTTCCTCTTCCTCTGCCCCGGCCCCTTTGCTGAAACTGGGACCTCTGTTGGTTTTGAGAGGACCATTGGGGCGTTTGAACGCGCTGGTGAAAGGCACGTTTGTCGCCCTGGCGAAAGCGCTTGCGGAACTCTTTGCGTTTTTCCAGTCCCACAGCCTTTACAGTGTCCAATTCCGTTTTCATCTTGCTCATTTGGTCGTCCGCATGAGCTCCAAATAGCGATGATCCATTAAACGGCAGGTTAAGAATCCTTTTCTGCGCATCTGGTTTGAGGGCTGTTAATCTGAGCCAGGCCGAACGGCGGGAGCAGATGCCATGGGAGTAGCCATGCGCGGCTAGGTCTGATGCATCCGCCGCTGCGCTTATTACTTGGTTGGCCACCAGTCCGCCTTCATGTAGGATCTCCGTGAAGTCCTGCCTGTCCTCCCTAGGCAATTTCTCCACGAATCTGGCCAGGGAATCCCATAGGGAACGATCATACCTCCCTAGCAGGGCTGAAGCGCTAGCGACCTTCATGTGCGCGGCAGATGTGTTGCACATTCTCCTGCCGTAGGAGTCCATAAGCTTGCTGTCCTTCTCAGGGGGGACAGAAGCAGATATTGAGGCTGAGTGAGACTTCATGGCCGCCGCCACTATCACCGAATCCGCTGGCGGGTCCGCCCTCAAGAATAAAGGGTCCTCGGCCGGAGCCTTGTACTTCTTTGCTATTCTCGAGGGGACCGAGCCCGCTGTAGCCGGTGTAAGGAACGTGGCCATCGCTGGTTCTAACAATCCTGGCACCAACGGGAGCAGAGGTCTGGGAGCTGACCGATGGTGTAAAGTGTCAAAGATCACAGAAGTGGGTGCCTGAGGGGCGTGCAGTGCGATGTTCAACTTTTGCGCCCCTCTACCCAGGACGTCCGAGAACGTTATAATGTCATCCACCGGGGACACTCGCGATGGAGGCGTGGATGAAAAAGTAGGGGAGTAGTCCCGGACTGAGGATCTTGTGGATGCAGTCCCAGTGGACGACCTGGTGCGTCGCCTCTTGTGGGAGCGTTCGCTTTGGTGAGCCCTTGATCCTGATCTGCGCTTGGACGGAGATCTTGGACGTTTTGGCGCGGTGCGACGGTCCCTGGAACGAGACCGGCGTGGTGAAATTGGCCGTGGATCCCTCGGAGGCGATTTACTCCTGCGCGGTGGGGAATACATGCGGGAGTAGTCCGATCCCGGACTCCGACATGCGGCAGCGCCCACATCTCGTAACCAGCGCGGTGACAGTCCAAACCGCTCTGGAGCCTCGGGTGATCTTTCTGGAGATATTTGCACGATGTGCAGTCCCGGAGATGATGACTGTTCTCCTGGGGACCTCTCCGCGGGCGGTCCAGCCTTCGCCCTCGACGTCGAATCCCTTGACGTCGACGACGTCTGCGTCACCATCGGCAAGTGTGAGGTATGCCGTTCTGGTCTCGACGCCGGTCGTGGAGACCTCGATGTCGATCTCCTCTTCTCTGGCACCTGACGTCGGCTAGATGACCTCGACGTCGGCCGTGTCTTCGACGTCGACCTCTCTCGCCGTCGACTGGGCGACTTCGACGTCGACCTCTCTCGCCGTCGACTGGGCGACTTCGACGTCGACCTCTCTCGACGTCGACCGGGCGACTTCGACGTCGACCTCTCTCGACGTCGACTGGGCACCTTCGACGTCGACCTCTCTCGACGTCGACGTGGTGATCTTGACGGCGACCTCTCTCGACGTCGACTTCTTGACGTCGATGTTCCTCTCGACGTCGACCTTCTATGTCGCCGAGTGGGGGTAACCATCGACGGCGACCGGCCCACTCGCGGCGGAATGTACGTCGCCGCATCTCTCGACGTCGACCCCCTCGAGGGTGGCGGAGAGTGTCTCGACGTCGACGGAAGCCTCGACGTCGACGGAGACAGTTCAGATGTCACCAGACTAGCAGCCTTCGAGCCCGAAGGGCCGCCTCTCGACGCCGACTTACTTTTGCGCGGCGGAGACTCTTGATGGTGGGATGAATCCCTTGACGTCGAAGTTCTCTGCCTCTTCGCCGGCATCCTCGACGTCGACGGCGAACCTCTTGGACTCCTGGTCTTCTTGGAGCCCGGGGAGCTGGTATGTCGCCGTTTCTGTACTTGCGTAGCTGAAGAAGGTGGTCTTGATGAGGAATGCTCGCCTTCACGACGGCTTCGTTCCTTCTCCAGTCTTGCATGCAGTTTAATGCGCTCTCTGTCCCTCAGAGTGCGCTTTGAGAACTTCTGGCAGTGGGGACACTGGTCAGGATCGTGTTTTGATGGTAAACACACAATACACACCGAGTGTGGATCCAACAGTGCCATTTTATTACCACAAGAAGGGCATTTCCTAAATAAAGGAGACATTCTGACTGGAAAAAAATTGGAAAATTCACTGGAACCAGCAGAATTAGCCCTTATAAGCCAGAAAACGTCGAAAAAAGCTAGAAAAAGCTGTAATTCAAAATTTCAGTCAAAAAACTGAAGAGCTCAAGCTCCAGGATCCTCACAGAAGGAGCCGGAAAAAAGAACTGGCCCAACTGTCACCTGTAGTGCATCATGGGAGCAGGGGGTCACGGGCAGGCCTTAAAGGCACGGTCCCCCTACTCTAATGCCTTAAAGGCAAGGTGTCAGTTTTCTTGGATTCTTGATACTCTACTGCAGCCTACTGGCGAATGCCTACAATTACATGTTGCTTTATGGCAATAAAGCAGTGCTGTGTTATAATTTGCCTGATGCTTCCTTTTTTCCTTACGGGTTACGGGGGCACTACTATGCAAAAATATGTAATTTACAGCATTGCCATGTTTTGAACATTATTAGGCTGCATTTATATGTTTTCACATATGTATATATATATATATTTATATATATGTATTTTCTATATGCTCCGGGATCCCGCACATGGGCGGGGATTATTCATAGATTATGACTATTGATGAGTATCCCCTGGATGAGAACCGGTGCTAGCCTTCGACGCCGAGTGCTTTGATGTCGAAGCAGCGGTCGGCATGGATGAGGACGAGGAGGTCTTCGGTGCCTGAGTTTGTTTTTCGGCACCGAGAGTAGGCTGACTCGAGCCCGAGTCACCTAAAGGCTTAATAGGCTTCTATACCGGGCCAGAAGGCGGGGCATGTGAAGCAGTGTCTGTGTGCACCTGGGCCCGAAGGTGAAACCAAAGCCTTTTTTGATAGTGTCGAGGGGGGGTGTGGATCGGGGGTCGACGTCTGTACTCACGGCCCTTTGAGCTGGAATGATGTCTTCGACGTCGGAATCATCTGCTTTGGAGGCGCTGATGGCTGTTTGACCCGACCCTGCTCCGGAACATCGACACCCTCTTGAAAGATGTCATCTGAGATCGAAGATGATGAGCGCGCCATTGTTCTTCGAGCTCGTCGGTCCCGGATCGTCTTCTTGGAGCGGAAAGAGGCGCAAGCTGGACAGTCTCTGGCCTCGTGCTCCGGTGAGAGGCAGAGGTTGCACACCTCATGTAGGTCGGTGTGGGGAAACTTCGACCCACATCGAGGACACTTTTTGAATGGCGTCCTTTCCATGAGCCGGAGATGAGGCCCAGGTAGGCCCGAAAGCCTTAGTCGATGACCGGAATCGAAGACTTGAAGTTGAAGGTTCGCGTGGATTGGAAGACGCGATCGAAACAATACTGTCGAGAAGGGAAGGATTGCGCGTCAAAAGAGAAAACCGGTAACGGTTCCGAACTGGAACGCGAGAACACATCCGAGCCTGATGGCGGAAAAAAACAATCTGAGGATGGAGCCGAGGCCCATGCGCACTATGATCCAAAGGAGGAGTCACATACCTCGTGACCACCAAAGACTTTCCAAGACAAAAACAAGTGCAAACATCCGGGCCCAACACCAGATGGCGATCTATGCATAGTGTGTAATCTGCAGCTCATATGCCTCAAACCTAGGATTACAGGTAAGTAACTTATCCTTCTCTTCCAGGGGATACTCATCAATAGTCATAAGCACTGAATAGAGTAGCAAGACCATCCCCGTACCCTGTGGACGAATACCAGCATATACAAAAAACATTTTATCAACATATATTACCCAAACAAATTTCTCAAGGATGCTTGACCGAACTGAGCATTTGCTTGAGTGTCAGAATCAAGGCAGAAATAACGTGCGAAAGTGTGAACCGAACGCCATGTGGCTGCTTTACAAATCTCTTAAATAGGTACATTCCTAATCATTGCTATTGTAGCTGCTTTGCCTCTTGTAGAATGCGCTCTTGGCTTGCCCAAGAGCTGCTTATATGCCAGTTGATAAGATAACATGATACATGACACTATCCATCTAGAAATGGACCTTTTAGAGGCAGGGAAGGATTAGTTACTTACCTGTAATCCTAGTTCTCATCCAGGGGTATACTCAAAGTCATAATCTATGAATAATCCCCGCCCATGTGCGGGATCCCGGAGCATATAGAAAAAACACATATATATATATATATATATATATACGCACACTTATAACTTGATTGGCTACTAGCCCACCTTCTAGCAGAATTTCGCTGAAGTCCAGCCAGTCTTCTTTGGGGAGCTTTTCGGTGAACCTTGACAGGGAGTCCCAAAGACACCTGTCATATCGCCCGAGAAGGGCTGAGGCACTTGCAAACTTCATGGAAGAAGCCGTCGTATTGCACATTTTCCTGCCATAGGAGTCCATCTGCTTACTGTCCTTCTCTGGGGGGATAGAAGATGACGCAGATGCCGAATGAGACCTCATGGCTGCCGCCACAATGACGGAGTCCGCTGGTGGATCAGCTCTGAGATATAAGGGATCCTCGGCTGCGGCCTTATACTTTTTGGCAATCCTGGATGGTACGGAGCCCACCGTAACAGGGGTGAGGAATGTGGCTATAGCTGGTTCCAAGAATCCTGGCACCAAAGGAAGCAGCAGTCTAGGAGCTGTGCGATGGTGTAAGGTGTCGAAGATGATAGATGTGGGAACTACAGGGGTATACAAAGTGATGTTTAGTTTCTTCGCACCCCTAACCAGGACAACTGAAAAGGTCGCGATGTCATCGATGGAAGACACCCGCGATGGAGGAGTCGAGGAGAAGGTCGGAGAATAGTCCCGGACCGAGGATCCCGTGGAGGAAGACCATGTGGGCGATCTCGTGTGTCTTCTCTTATGGGGACGGTCATGATGAGAGCTGCGACGACCCCTGGACCTTGAACGGTGCCTGGAAGGTGATCTTGGTCTTCTGAGGGGAGACTTGCTTCTCTGAGGAGAGATCTTAGAAGGCGAGTAAGGAGTAGTTTCTTACCTGTAACTCCAGTTCTGTAGTAGGGGTATCTCTGTTATAGTCATAATCTATGAATAGTCCCGCCCATGTGCGGGGACCCCGGAGCAATCAAAATATCTCTTAAGCTGTCCTGCATTTGCAAACCTGCAAAGACACTTAAGAGACAGACAAAATAATACAGCCTAATAACAATATGGCTGCACTGGCCAGCACTTCATCTGAAGCGAACACAAAAGCCAAAATAAAGTTTAAATGTCATTTTTATTCACATCTGACATGTTCCTTTATTGTATCACACTCCCTTCACCAAAATCCCTTTAAACAATAGAGAGGAAGGGGTGGACAGACAAGCCCTATAGGCTGTCATTATGTGTCTGCTAAAAGGATACCGTGCCTTTAAGGAACTCTCCAGAGACCCCCGGTATCCCAGGATGCACAGCCAAAGCAAGTTACTTTCAGTTCTTTTTGAAGGTGTATAACAACAGGCCTGATACTGTCAGTTTACTCCACCGGGGAGGAGGGAGGGTCGCTTATGACTATAACAGAGATAGCCCTACTACAGAACTGGAGTTACAGGTAAGAAACTACTCCTTCTGTAGTAGGGGATCTCTGTGTATAGTCATAATCTATGAATAGAATGGCAAGCCCATCCCAACCAATAAACAGCGGTGGAGTAAAAACCGAACACCAACAAATTACTGTGCAAACAAATTCCTCAGCGAAGCCTGTCCAACCTGTGCATCTGCCCTAGCATCAGAGTCCAGGCAGTAATGCTTTGTAAACGTATGGACCGACTTCCAGGTGGCAGCCTTACAAATGTCAGCAATTGGAACATTCCTAAGCAAAGCTGTAGTCGCTGCTTTGCCCCTAGTCGAATGCGCTGTAGGCTTACCCCCTAACGTCTTATTAGCTTTCTGATAACAGAGCTGAATACAGGACACAATCCATCTGGAGATGGACTGTTTCGAGGTAACTAGACCAGTTCTTACCGAACCATAATTTACAAACAGTTGATCCGACCTGCGGATGTCTTTTGTCTTATCTAGATAGAATTTCAACACTCTACGCACATCTAGCGAATGCAGAGACCTCTCCGCCGGAGAGGAGGGATGCAGAAAAAATGTAGGCAAAGTTATCATTTGATTTACATGGAAATCAGATATCACTTTAGGTAAAAACTTAGGATGAGTACGCATTACCACTTTAGAAGCATGGAATACAGTATACGGCTCTTGACAACACAGAGCCTGAATCTCACTTACTCTCCTGGCCGATGTAATGGCCACAAGGAAGGCAGCCTTCCAGGACAAATGCTGCAGGGAAGCCTTATGAATAGGCTCAAAAGGCTCCCTCATTAATCTGGACAACACCACGTTCAATTCCCATGGTGGAGAAGGTCGTCTAACAGGGGGAAACACCTTACATAAACCCTCCAAAAAATCTTTAATCACAGGGATTTGAAAAAATGAGGTTTGGGAAGGGCCCTTTCTATACGCAGTCAAAACTGCGAGATGAACTTTAATAGACTGAAAATTAAGCCCAGATTGAGCTAACTGCAGCAGATAAGGCAAAATAACATCTTCTTTACAGGATGTAGGGTGAATGTCCTTTGCCGTGCACCATAAGCAGAATCTCTTCCACTTATAGGCGTAAGAAGTCCTCGTAGACGGTCTCTTCGCCTCTTTCAAGATCTCCATACAGTCCTGAGGTAGGTTCAAGTGTCCATACTGTACTAGCTCAGGAGCCATGCTGCCAAACTCAAGGACGAGAGATTGGGGTGAACCATCTGTCCTCCGAATTTCGTGAGAAGGTCCGGCCGACACGGCAGGCGCCGGTGTGGTAGAACAGACCGGTGAAGAAGGTCGGTGAACCACCATTGCCTCGGCCACTCCGGAGCAATCAGGATCATCCTGGCTCTGGATTGCGACAGCTTGATCAGCACCGCCGGGATCAGGGGAATGGGTGGAAAGGCGTAGAGAAAGCTGTTCGACCAGCTGATCCATAGTGCATTCCCCAGCGACCCTGGTTGGTAGTACCTGGACGCGAAGTCGCGGCATTTGCTGTTTTCTGCCGTAGCGAACAGATCGATATCCGGAGTGCCCCACTCTGCGAAGACGTCTCTTAGCACGTCGTCGTTTAGCACCCACTCGTGATTTTCTTGAACGAGCCTGCTGAGCGCATCGGCTTGGGCATTCTGCACTCCCGGCAGATGGGTTGCCGTGATCATTAGGTTCCTGGCCACCAGCCAATTCCAGATCGTCTGTGCCTCCCGAGACAGCGTGCGTGAACGGGAGCCACCCTGCTTGTTGAGGTAATACATGGTAGTAGTATTGTCCGTCTGAACTAGCAGGGAGTTCGTCTTGAAGGAGGGATGGAACGCCTTCAGGGCCAAGTGTACTGCTCTGAGTTCCAAAAAGTTGATGTGGTAAGTCATCTCCGTCTTTGACCATATCCCCTGAATCTGAAGAGGGCCCGAATGCGCTCCCCAGCCCTGGAGAGACGCATCGGTCACTATGGTCTGGACCGGAATATCCTTGTGAAAGGGAGTCCCCTTGCAGACATTCTCTGAGGAGCACCACCATTTCAGAGACTGTAGAGCGTGATGGGACAGATGAATCTTGTCCTCCCAACGCCCCCGCCTCTGGTCCCATTGATCCTCCAGACATTCCTGCAGAGGCCTCATATGCAGACGTGCATTGGGGGTGAGAAAGATGCAGGAAGCCATCGACCCCAGTAAAGAGGACACCGTCCTCACTGTAGGAGAGTGGGCTGAGAGGAGGTGCAGCGCATTCCAACGGATAGATAAGCGTCTCTCCTCCGAAGCACACACGCTTGCGTTCAAAGTATTGACTGAGGCCCCCCAAGTATGGAGACACTGCACAGGGATCGGCACTGACTTCAACATGTTGATGTGCAGTCCCAGGCGATGAAGCAAGGCAGCTGTCCTGTTGAAATGACACTGGGCTCCCTGGTACGTGGAAGCTTTGATCAGCCAATCGTCCAGGTATGGATACACAAGCACTTTGTTCTTCCGCAAGTGTGCTGCCACCACTGCCATGCACTTGGAGAACGTCCTTGGTGCAGACTTCAGACCAAACGGGAGTACTGTATACTGGTAATGGTTGTTGCCTACCAGAAACCTCAGGAACTTGCAATGCTTTTGTGGCACATGAAAGTAAGCGTCCTGCAGATCTATGGCGCACAGCCAGTCTCCTCGATGCAACTGAGGGTAAATCTGATGCAGGGACAACATACAGAACTTTTCTCTGCGGATCCACTTGTTTGCTTGACACAGATCTAGAATAGGCCTGAACTCGTTCTTGTCCTTTTTTCTGACGAGAAAGAACCTGGAGTAAAGACCTTTTCCTTTTTGCCTCAAAGGAACAGTTTCTATCGCCTTCTTCTTTAACAGAATGTCCGCCTCCCACTGGAGCTCTCGCACCATGTAGGGAGAGCGCACTGGTGGAATCTGTGGAGGCGGGCTGGTGAAACGAAGACTGTACCCATTGCAAACAATATTCAGCACCCACTTGTCCTGAGTTATTGTTCTCCACTCTGCCAGATAGTATTGAATACTTCCCCCCACCGGAGCGGGTAACGGATGAGGGGGAAGTGACCTTTCAGGGCTTCGACCCGGCTGGGCCTTTGTTCCCCGACGAGGATTGATGCTGGCCTCTGCCCCTCTGGCGCTTTTGAAAGGACTGCCTCGGGAACTGTTGTTGTTGCTGGTGTTGTTGTTGTTGACCAGACTGACGCCCTTGGCCGCGTTGTTTAGAATAACGCCTGCCATAGGAACGCAATGATCTCTTCTGTTCCTTGGGTTTTTCCAACCCCACGGCCTTCAGGGTTTCTGCTTCGGCCTTCATGCGGGCCATTTCGTCATCCACATGAGACCCGAACAACGTCGTGCCAGAGAAAGGCAAGTTAGCAATCTTTTGCTGCGCTTCAGGCTTTAGAGAGGTAGGCCTCAGCCAGGAATGTCTCCTCATGTGTACTCCATGACAGTACCCATGGGCCGCCAGCAACGATACATCCCCCGTTGCACTGATGATCTGGTTGGAGACCATCATGCCCTCATTCAACACCTCCTGGAAGTCCTCCCGTTTATCCCTAGGTAGGGAGGCAGCAAACTGTTGCAGGGAGTCCCAAAGCGATCGGTCATAGCTACCCAGCAGAGCGGAGGCGCTAGCAGCCTTCATAGTCGTGGCCGACGTAGAGCACATTCTCCTCCCCAAGGAGTCCATCTTGTGACTCTCCTTATCCGGAGGAGCCGTGGAAGAGGGCGTCGTGGAGTGTTGTTTCCGAGCCGCAACCACAATGACAGAGTCCGGGGGAGGGTCCACCCTGAGGAACGCCGGGTCCGAATCAGGGGCCCTGTACTTTTTCTGCAACCGTGAGGGAGCAGACTTCACCACGGCTGGTGTCAAGAAGACCTCCATGGCTGGTTCCTCCAAACCTGGAACCAAAGGAAGGAGGGGGCGTGACAGGTGAGCCTTGTGCAATGTCTCAAATATCACAGAGGTAGTGGGAACCGGTACTGCCACTGAGATTCCCAATTTCGCCGCCCCCCCTCATCAGTACATCCTGGAAAGTGGCAATATCATCCACCGGCGAGATTTTAGTAGGCGGTGTTTCCGACAACGAGGGGGAAAGCCGTCCATTGCCAGAAGAGTCCGTATACCTCGTGCCTCTGGAACGAGATCTATATCTCCGTCGTCCATGCCTTGTGTGAGTGGACGATCTGTGTCTGCTCCGTGACCTCCGGCGAGATCGAGAGCGTGATCTCAGTCTGCGTGGGGCCTTAGGAATCACCGGTAGCCGAGGAGGCGGCGGGAGCTGTGGCACCGGCGGTGGCGGAGGTGGCGTAGGTCGCTGAGGAGGAGGAGGAGGAGGCGGAGGAGGAGGCGGAGGAGGAGGCGGAGGAGGTGTAGGAGGCTTCTGAGGCAGCGGCTGAGGGAGAGGCTGCGGAGCTCCATCACTCCTTGCAGGAGAACCCGGACTAGCACTGTCCGGACTTCCATCCACGACGGCGATCTGTGCCTCGACGGCGATCTGTGCCTCGACGGCGATCTCCTTCGTCTCGACGGCGATCTCCTTCGTCACGACGGCATTCGCCGGTGTCTCGGCGTCGATGTCGTTGGTGCCGATCCATGAGCTGACGGCGAAGGAGACGAGCGGGTTTGCCTCGACGGCGAGCTGCGCTGTCTGTGGGGCTCGGTACGACGTCGATGGTGTGTCGACGTCGACTGTGAAATCCTCGACGGCGACCTAGTCCTAGGTCTCGCCGGCCCCTCTCTCGACGTCGAACGTCGAGAACGCCGAGATCCAGAGCCCTGGATCGACGGCGAACACACCGGTGCTTTACCTCTCGCCGTCGACGTCGTCGCCTTCGACGTCGAACGCGATCTACCAGCCGGTAGGTGTCGTTTCTGCTCCTTTTTCTGCCCGGAGGTCCCTCCAGTGGCTGAAGCATGGGCAGAGGAAGGGGAATGAGATCCTCCATGCCCCGAAGTCCCACCTGTTCTCTGCTTCTCCTGTCCCTGAAGGCGAATCTTCTCTCTGTCTCTCAGGGTCCTCTTGGAGAAGGTCTTGCAGATGTCACATGTAGCAGGGACATGTGAGGATGATAAGCAGAGAATACAGACATCATGTGGGTCCGTCTTGGCCATTTTCCTCCCACACTCAGGGCATTTATCAAATAAAGCCATGCTGAAAAGAGAGTCCAAACTGCACCAAGCAGCAGAGAAAGGCTCTAGACGTCGAATGAACAAACTTTTATCAAGAAAAAAAACAATTTAGTCACAAAAACCACCCAAAAGGGTAGAGCTCAATGCTCCTGGGTCCTGCTAGCAGGAGCCGGAAAAAAGAACTGAAAGTAACTTGCTTTGGCTGTGCATCCTGGGATACCGGGGGTCTCTGGAGAGTTCCTTAAAGGCACGGTATCCTTTTAGCAGACACATAATGACAGCCTATAGGGCTTGTCTGTCCACCCCTTCCTCTCTATTGTTTAAAGGGATTTTGGTGAAGGGAGTGTGATACAATAAAGGAACATGTCAGATGTGAATAAAAATGACATTTAAACTTTATTTTGGCTTTTGTGTTAGCTTCAGATGAAGTGCTGGCAAGTGCAGCCATATTGTTATTAGGCTGTATTATTTTGTCTGTCTCTTAAGTGTCTTTGCAGGTTTGCAAATGCAGGACAGCTTAAGAGATATTTTGATTGCTCCGGGGTCCCCGCACATGGGCGGGACTATTCATAGATTATGACTATACACAGAGATCCCCTACTACAGAAGTGCGAGAGCAGTCCGAGCCCGGACTTCTGCAGTCACCTGTCCCGACACCTTCCAGCCAGCGAGGCGACAGACCGTACTTTCTCCAGTTTTGGGAGATTTCTCCAGTGAAATTTGCAAAATATGCAGTCCTGGGGATGATGACTGGTCCCCAGATGATATCTCCTCTATGGCCGCTGCACTTTTTTCCGCCTCGACGTCGATGAAGTCTGTGTCACCATCGGCGTCGATCGAGGGGATCTGCTATGGGGACGCCGTCCCGCTCTCGACGGTGGTCTCGACGTCGATCGCCTACGGCGATGTGAAGACCTAGACGTCGACCTTCGCCGTCGATCTGGTGATCGCCGTCGATCTCCCATGGCGCCGAGTTGGCGTTCATCTTGACGTTGAGTGATGGGACTTCGACGAAGCTCTCGACGTCGACAAGTCCACTTGCGGCGAGATGTTCGCCGTCGCAAATCTCGACGCCGAGGGTGGCGGAGAGTGTCTCGACGTCAACGGAAGCCTCGACGGAGACTTTTCAGGTCTCTCAGGACCCATAGCCTTCGAGCCCGAAGTGCTGTGCCTCAACGCCGACTTATTTGCATGCGGCGGAGAATCATAGAGATGGTGATTTGTCCCTCGACGCTGAAGAGTGTCTGGGTCTCTTCGACGGCGACTTCGACGTCGAATCTCCTGTTACCTTCTTCTTTCAGGACTCAGGAGAGGTGGTATATCGCCGTTTTCGGTGTTGTTTGCTTGAAGAAGGTGGTTTGAAGACTCCATGGTCAACTCCATGATGGCTTCTGTCCTTCTCCAGCTGGGCATGAAGTTTTATGCGTTCTCTGTCACGCAGAGTCCGCCTAGAACATTTCTGGCAGTGGTAACACTGGTCAGGATTGTGTGAGGATGGAAGACACACAATACACACAGAGTGTGGATCTGCCAGTGCCATCTTCTTGCCACAGGAAGGGCATTTCCTGAATAAGGCAGGCATTCTGACTGGAAAAACGTATGGTAAGTCCAAATAATCAGTAGAATAAGCCTTTAGGAGTCAGAAAATGTCGAGTTTTCTGAGAAAAATATCAATTAAATCACGTTCAGTCAAAAAACTGAAGAGCTCAAGCTCCAGGATCCTCATAGAAGAAGCCGGAAAAAAGAACTGACCTAACTGCCACCTGTGGTGCATCATGGGAGCAAGGGTCCTCCTGCAGGTCTTAAAGGCACGGTACCCCTACTCTAATGCCTTAAAGGCAAGGTGTCAGTTTTCTTTGTTTCTTAGTACTCTGCTGCAGCCTACAGGCAAATGCCTGCAATCACAAGTTTGCTTTATGGCAATAAAGCATTATTGTATGACAATTGTTTACTGCTTCCTTTTTTCCTTATGGGTTAGGAAGGTAGGGGTACTGCAAACCTATGTAATTTCAGCATTTTTTCCATGTTGGAAAGAGTTTAGGCTGCATGTATATGTTTTCACATATGCATATATATATGTATTTTCTATATGCTCCGGGATCCCGCACATGGGCGGGGATTATTCATAGATTAGGACTATTGATGAGTATCCCCTAGATGAGAAACCAGTGTTTAACGGACCATAATTCACAAACAGTTGGTCAGACTTTCGTACACTTTGTTTTATCAAGATAGAAATTTAACACTCTTTTCAGATCTAGAGTGTGCAGAGCTCTCTCAGCAGGAGTGACAGGGTTTGCAAAGAAAGTAGGAAGAGTGACTGGTTGAGGTGAAAATCAGAGACCACCTTAGGAAGGAACCTCTCTGTTCGCATGAAAAACGAGATAAGACTCTGTAGAGCATAAGGCTTGTATCTCGCTTACCCTGCGAGCAGATTTGATTGCCACGAGAAAAGCAGTCTTCCACGAAAGATGCTGAAGGGAAGCTTTGTGGATGGGTTCGAATGGGGGACCCATTAGTTTAGAGAGGACTACATTCAGCTCCCTGGGAGGAGATGGAGCCCTAACGGGCGGATAGATCTTCTTGAGACCCATCAGGAAATCCTTAACAACTGCATTTGAAAGAACGAAGCCTGAGTGGGAGACTTTCTATATGCTGTTATCGCTGCCAGGTGAACCTTTATGGAGGAGTATTGCAAACCTGCTTTGGCCAAATACAGTAAGTATGGTAACAGTACCTGACCTCTAATAGGGTCATGACCTACAGCAGTACACCACATGTAAAAACGCTTCCACTTAAAAGCATAAGACTTCCTCTCAGAAGGTCTCCTAGCCTCCTTCAAGATCTGCATGCAGTCTTGAGAGAGACCTATATGTACATATTGGATGAACTCAGGAGCCATGCTGCTAACTTCATGGACGGCAGGTTGGGATGGAACACCTTGCCGCCTGCCCTGGTCAGCAGATCCAGATGACATGGCAACCTCCTGTGTGGTAGCTTGGACAGGTGAAGAAGGTCCGGGTACCACCACTGGCGAGGCCACTCTGGAGCAACCAGGATCATCTGTCTTGGAATTGTACAGTTTCCTGATCACCATGGGAATGAGGGGAATTGGTGGAAAGGCGTAGAGTAATGTCTCTGACCAGTCTATCAACAGAGCATTCCCCTTGGAACCTGGTTGCGGGTACCTGGAGGCAAAGGTGCGGCATTTTGCGTTTTCTGCGTCCGCGAATAGATTGCTGTCTGGTGTTCCCCAGTTGTGGAAGATGTCTTGCGCCACTTGTTTTAGCACCCAGTCGTGTGGTTCTGCCAAATGCCTGCTTAGGCAGTCCGCTTGGACGTTGAGGACGCCTGGTAAGTGAATCGCAGAGATTTTCATGTCTCGTGCCAGAAGCCACTTCCAAATCGCCTGCGCTTCCAGCGACAGGGGTCTGGACCTGGTGCCCCTCTGCTTGTACAGGTAGTACATCGTTGTTGTATTGTCCTTCTGAACAAGCAGAGTAGTCTATTTGATGGAAGAAAAAATGCCTTGAGAGCTAGATGTACCGCTCGGAGTTCCAGCATGTTTATGTGGTAAAGTTCTTTCTCTGACCACATTCCTTGCTTCTGTAGTGGTCCCATATAAGCGCCCCATCCCTGAAGGGATGCATCCGTCACCAGAGTCTGCTTGGGCAGTTCCTGTTGAAAAGGGCCTCCTATGATGAGATGATACCGTCGCATCCATCAATGGATGGAGAGCCGGACAGACAGGTAGAGTTAAAGTGTCCTCCCAACGATTGGATATCTGGGACCACTGATCCTCCAGAGTCTGCTGTAGAGGTCTCATGTGGTGAAGTCTGGCGTTTGGAACTAGAAAAATGTACGAGGCCATCGAACCCAGCAGAGATGAGATCTGCCTGGCCGTGGGCTGAGGTATCTTCAGGAGAGTTTGACACTTGTAGAGAATGGATGATAGTCTCTCCTCCGAAGGATACGCTCGTGTTTACTGTGTCCAAAGTTGCGCCCAGGTAGTGTATTCTCTGTGTTGGATTGAGGATGGATTTTTTTAAATTTACATGTAGACCGAGCCGATGTAGTTGTTGAATGCAGTATGCGAGGTGCTGCTGTAGAAGAGTTGGAGACGCACTCTTGAGAAGCCAGTCGTCTAGGTATGGGTAGACGAAAATATGCTTTTTCCTCAAGAAAGCAGCTGCTACTGCCATGCACTTTTAGAATGTGCATGGAGCTGACTTCAGACCGAAGGGCAGGACAGTAAACTGGAAGTGGTCTGATTGGATGCGAAACCTTAGAAACTTCCGATGCTTTGGAGAGATTGGGATGTGGAAATAGGCATCTTGAAGATCTATGGAACACATCCAGTCCCTTTGATGTAATGTGGGATTATTTGGTGTAATGACAGCATTCTGAACCTCTCTCTCAGAATGAACTTGTTGAGATGCCCGAGATCTAGTATAGGCCTGAACTCCTTGTTTGGACCTTTCTTTGGGACCCAAAAAATATCGGGAGTAGATCCCCTGCCGACGTTGATGCCATGGGACCTCCTCGATGGCTTCCTTTAGGAGTAGAGCAGACACCTCTTCTCTCAAAAGATTCATGCGATGGATGACAGTCTTTTGAGGAGAAATAGAAGGTGGAGGGGACTTGAACCTGATGGAATACCCATTCTTTACAATATTCAGCACCCACTTGTCTAGTGTGATTTTGGTCCACTCTTCCAGGTAGAAACGGACTCCCCAGCCCCCCCCCCCCCCCCCGGGAGTGGGTAACGGAGTTAGAGGAAGCAAGCACTCACTGCTTCTGTTGTTGTTTGGCAGCAGGTGTGGACTGTCTGGAGTTCCCTCCTCGTCCTCTACCAGGCCGACGCTGGTAGGATTGCGATCTTCCTTGATTTTGCTGGGAGTACCACTGAGGGGTTTGAACCCTCTGTTGGTATTGTTGAAGTACTTCCTCTTCGAGCCCAACCGCCTTCAGCGTATCCAGTTCGGTCTTCATCCTGGACATTGTCATCAGCATGAGAGCCAAAGAGCGATGTGCCATTGAAGGGAAGATTGAGAATTCGATGTTGCGCCTCTGGCTTCAAACCCGTCAGTCTCAGCCAGGCAGAGCAACGGGCACAAATCCCATGAGCATAACCAAGGGCAGCGAGATCAGAGGCATCAGCCACTGCACTGATAACTTGATTGGCTACCAAGCCACCTTCATGCAGGATTTCCAGGAAATCTTGCTTGTCTTCTTTTGGGAGCTTCTCAGTGAAGCGTGAAAGAGAGTCCCACAAAGAACGGTCATACCGACCCAGTAAGGCCAAGGCGCTGGCTACCTTCATGTAAGAGGCTGAGGTAGTACACATTCTCTTGCCGACAGAATCCATGGCCTTACTGTCTCTATCTGGGGGTACTGCAGATGATGCTGCCCCCGTCTGATTCTTCCGTGCTGCTGAAACAATAACAGAGTCCGGTGGATGGTCAGCCCTCAGAAAGAAAGGGTCGTTCTCAGGAGCTTTATACTTTTTAGTGATCCGAGATGGGGCCGCCCCCACCGATGCTGGAGTAAGGAATTTTTGCAGAGCAGGCTCCAGCAAGTCAGGCACTAGGGGAAGCAAAGGTCTAGAGGAAGACCTTTGGTGTAGTGTTTCAAAGATGACTGATGTCTTGGTGGTGGAGACAGGCATTTCAATGTGAAGTTTTGCAGCCCCTCGACAGAGAACCTCATTGAAAGTCAGGATATCATCAATGGGCGATAGTCTACTTCGAGGAGAGGAAGAAAGTGTAGGAGAATAATCAGCCTTGGAGTCTGAAGACCATGAAGAAGATCTATGGCTCCGTCTTATAGGAGAGCCGTGTCGAGATCTGGATGCCCGACTCCTAAGAGAACGTGATGAGCGCCTTCTTAAAGATTGGGATCTTTGTGGAGTGGCATGTCGCTTGTGTCTTTCAGAAGAGTGTACTGACTGAATTATAGGCAATATGGATCTTGTAGGAGAACGTGGTAGGCTTATAATCCTGTGGATCTTCCACTCTTTCATGTCCCCTAGCCATCTCGGTGAGATATTAGTTGGCGGGGGTGGAGACGGTACTGGTGAGGGTTCAGGAGTGACTTGCCTTATCTGAAGTCCTGGAGAGGAAGAAGCACTCCTTGACGTCACCACCTGGGCTTCCCTCGTCGAACGGTCTCTTGACGTCGCCCTAGGTCTCTTTGCAGACGGAGACCCATGATTTGAGTGTGACCTCCTCGACGTCGTCCTAGATTGCGATCTTCATCTAGACACAGGGGGCGCTTCGAGATCTCGTCGATCTCCTCAACGGCGACCTCTTAGACGTCGACCTCCTTGGTGACGGATGTGTCGACGTCATGCGTCTCGACGTCGAATGCCTGTCTCTCCGGCGTCGAAGCCCTAGGTGTTTGGCTTGACGTCGATGTAATTGGACCTCTCGACGTCGGCGGCGATCTCGACGTCGCCATGGGTCCTCTCGGCGGCGGGCTTCGATGTTGATGTGTCGACGTCTAGGCCCAGCCTCTTGATGTCGTAGGCGAGCCAGACTTGGACCGCCTACGCGTTGGTGTCTTATGGGTCTTCTCACCTTGTCTCAACGGCGAAGGGCGTCTCGAAGTCGATCTCAACGCCAACTCGGAGCACAAAAGTATTTGATATCGATTTGTCCCTCAACGGCGTATGAGACCGATGTCTCCTTTTCTCACCTTTTTCTTTGCGCTCCAACCTTGTTTGAGAGGGATTCCTTGAGGGATGTTCTTCTCGCCCACTTACTGTTTCTTTTCCGCTCTCCTGCATGGAGTTCAGCTTAATCTTCTCCCTTTCCCTAAGGGTTCTTTTTGAAAACTTGCTGCAGTGGTAACACTGGTTTGGCTTGTGAGATGAAAGTAGACAAGCAATACAGACCGAATGAGGGTCTGACTTAGCCATCTTTTTACCACAGGCCGGGCACTTATTAAATAAGGCCGGCATTTTGACAGGAAAAAATAGCCAAAAGTCAGAAAAAAACAGTAGTATTAGTACGCTAAGTACTATAGACGTCGAGTGAAACCAAAAAAGTTCACTTTAAACCAGAAGAAAGTGATACAAAAATCACTAACTGGCGAGCTCAATGCTCCAGGATCCTCACAGAAGGAGCAGGAAAAAAGAACTGACCTAACTGTCACCTGTGGTGCTTGATGGGAGCCTGGGGGTTCGTGGAGGTCTTAAAGGCACGGCGCCAATTTTCCAATTGTTTTTCTAGGCTAATCTGCCTCTATGATTTTGCCTTTTTCCTTTGAAATTAAGGGTGGTGTGTTTCAAAGCAAACTCAGGGCAGTTTCCTATATATATATATCATATGTATATTATGACTTGTATGTCTTTATTTTTTCAAATGTAAAAGATTTACATGCAATGATGGCAGTTTTTTTAGCCTAGTAATATGTTTCCAGGCTCCATATGTATATGTAGATATATGCATATTATTGGCTATTGCTCCGGGGTCCCCGCACGTGGGCGGAACTATTCAGTGCTTATGACTTTGATGAGTATCCCCAGGAAGAGAAAAGTAGTTCACACCTCTAGGGGATGTCCTAGGAAGTACGAGAATATCTGAGGCCGAGTTCTATGGCCTGGGGATGGGAAGCTTCCAGACGATACTAGATTTAGTACAGAACTTGGTTTCCATGCCCAGGCAGAAGGAGGTGGGATAATGGTGGGGACTGCTCCATACCTCCTCCTGCAATCACTTCCTGGTCATTGATGGACAGTGCTGGGACAATATCCCTATCCAACAAACCATGTCCTAATTTGAAACCTCTTAATGCTTCATATGATGCAATGTGGGCATGTCCATTTGTTTGTTTATGAATAAAATGCCAATGAAAAGATTATTTAAAACAAAGATCTGTGTAAGAAGTTCCTGTGCAGGAATAAACAGAAAAGGAGGGAATTTCTATATCTTAGTTATGGTGTCTACTTCACCCAAATTATTATTCACTGGAGAACGTAAAGGAAGAAACTGAGGAAGCCAAATATTCAAGTTCTGTTTCCTGGTTTATTAGTCAATGATAGTGTGTTATCTGGCACAACTCATCATTAGCTACATGATTATCAGTTCTTTAATCTTGCCTATTGGGTGTACTTAGACATGAGCAGGATTTAAGAACTTCCTAAATAGATAACTAATGTTATGAAATGTAAGAAATATTCACTTATTTTCACTATTCCAAACTAGTATGTAGCACATTTCTTAAAGTATGACACGGTTAAATCTATATTTAAAGGGAACTAATGCTTGATAGCAAGACTAGGATGTCTAGAGTAGAGAGGAAATAACAGAACATTTAAGACATCACTACAACGGTCATTATACTGATCCTATTAGATCTCTACGCAGCATATGATACCATCTCACATGAAGTGCTCGCGGAGAGACTAGCCTCATGTGGCCTTCAAGGAACTGCCCTGAAATGGCTGCGGAATTTTATGTCAGGCAGAACGCAAACAATTATGCTAGGACATTATTTGTCAGAATCAATCAGATTAGACAGAGGTGTTCCCCAGGGCTCCTGCCTAAGCCCGACCTTATTTAATATTTATATGGCTCCGTTGGCAAAAATAGTAGAACAATGAGGTTTTGAGATCATCTTGTATGCTGATGATACTCAGCTTATGTTCACTATTGGCCCAGATATAGAAGCTGAGAAAGCACGGTTTGCCAGAGGAATGCTTGTGATCTCTAGCTGGATGACGCAGAACGGTCTCCAGTTGAATCCCGGTAAAACCGAGGTAACGCTAATGGGAAAAGCCACAGCTAGTTGGTCTGATGAATGGTGTCCCTCCCAAGTGGGAGCAGTTCATGTTCCAACACAGTGTGTTACAAATCTAGGTCTACAACTAGATCAGTCACTAACTATGAAAGATCACATCGCTGCCACTACCAGCTCCTGCTATTATAGTTTGCGGTTGCTTCGCAAAATCCTTCCTTACATGCCCACGAACCATTGCAGAACCCTGGTCCAAGCTATGGTCATCAGCCGCTTGGACTATGGCAATGCTTTGCTGGCAGAAGTGGGAGAGACCCTGCTAAGCAAACTGCAAGTGATTCAGAACATGGCGGCCAGAATGGTGCTGAACCACCCAGCGGGCTCTCCCTCAGTCCCCTTATTGCGAGAGCTTCATTGACTTTCGGTGAGAAAGAGATTGTTTTTCAAGATCTGCTGTCTCACCTACAATGCGCTCAATGGAAGAGGCCCTCAATATCTTCAAGAGACTTGTCAAACATATACCTAACAGAAACCCCAGATCCGGTGCTCTTGGTCTTCTACGAGTGCCGCGTATACGTTTGAGTCACACCGGAGGAAAAGCATTCTCGTATCTGGCTCCAAGATACTGGAATAAGCTACCAGTTTCCCTTCGCAAAATTTCTTTATACAGTACTTTTAGGAAACAACTAAAAGCGTTTCTATTTTAATCATACTCTCGACTTCTAGCCTCAGATTAAAATTTTTAAACAAGCGCCGAGATGCCCCCGGGTGATTTGTGCGCTATAGAAAGGAGAACAACAATAACAATAACATCATGTTGGTTCAGTATTTAATCAACAAGTTTGTTGAGCTGAAGGACAACAGCCTCTGAGGGGGCATATTATGGGTCTCTGAAATATGTTTATCCATTATGTTCCAGATGAATATAGCTTTCTAGACAAGGTTGACTTCTCTTAACCCTGTGGCAATGATGGGAAATCGAGGCTCGCTGTAAAGGGTGCATTAGAGACTCATCACAAGCCCGGAAAACTGCCTTCATGGTCTGCCATACGTTTGTACATTTCTACTATACAATTAAAATAAAGTATGAAAAACGTACCTGCAATGGACAAAATAACGACCACAAAATCAAATATGTTCCAGCCGATGGTGAAATAGTAATGCCGTAGTGCAAACATTTTTAGAAGACATTCTCCAGTAAAGACAACGATGAAAACCAAGTTGATCCAGTAGAGAATTTCGATTTTTTGCTCGCTCTGGTCATCTGTTTCAATCATCATGGTCACCATGTTAAGACAAATTAGGACCATGATCACAATGTCAAATACTTGCTTGGTCACAAAATCAAAAACCAATCCTTGAAGTTTGTTCTTGAATAAAGGGATGATGGGTGAAGTTGGAGGTACAGGTGTAGTGCACAGAAAGGAAAACCACATTTAAACAAACAGTCCACAGACAAAGACATAAAAAGAAAAGAGTGGTTGAGTGAGGAAACACAAATATAAATGTTTGCATGCACTGTGATGGAGAAGGATATGTTTAATGATTAATCCCAAAAATCTATACCTTTAATCAATGAAAGAAAACATATATACAATTTATTGCGACGCAACTATGATGTTTGAGCAAACTTTGAAGAATCCAGCACTAAACAAATAATGGTGTGTTTTGTAAGGAAGCAGGATATGAAACGCACCAATCAAAAGATACATAGAGCAGCTCAGAAGACACTGTTATAATCTGCTTTAAGCCTATAGTAGAACATCTATGCCACGCTGAGTAATACAAAATCAACTTCCACTATAGTGGCAGCCTGAATCATCAAGTAGAAAATATTAAGTTACCAGATTACCGAAGCGTAAATATCAAGGACTAAAATACTGACAAGGTAAGTGTATATAGGTAAGTAGTTGTGATTTTGCCTTCTATTTTCTGTTGGGTGGTTAGATGCCCTTAGAATTGATCAAATGGCCAACGAGATAGCTCTTTTTGGATGTGTTCAAATGAACAACTTGTCATTCATCTGTTGCGAGCTGCTTTTCAGCATTAATTATGCCTTGTCACATCTTCTGACTAATCCGTTATGTCATCAATCATACTAATGACAACAGGAATGCAAGATATGACTTCCCACACTATAGCAAGAGGGCTTTGTAGAAGATTATGGGGGATGCACTTTGGGTCTTGGTGAAATACTTGCTAAGTATGCCTTCAGGTTGAACCTTGAGAATACAAAGCCTCCATTGGATGCACTGGAAGATACTGCTTTCTCCAGATGCATCAATAAGTGTTTCACTTTTGACCTCTTGTGGAAACCAAATGGTGATTTTCCAAGGCTATTGGCTATGTGGCACCATCAGTGTGCAGCATCAGCAAACTACTGCCTGAAAAGTCAACCAAAAGCACATAATACTAGCTGTTACCCACCATCCTAGCAAAATGTGTAAACTGGAAAAAAAGCCATGGTATTAGGTAGTTGCGCATCAAGGGAATCTTTATCCTCACACTTGCCATGATGACCACTGCCATAAATAGTATTTGAACAAAATGCATGTTATCATGGTATGCTATAGGAACAAATGGCTACAGGGCATTTGCGACAGCATTGATATCAGATGAACAAAATGAAGTGGTATTTTAGTCTATTTGTTATTAGCTCCCTAGTATATTGTATATGTTATTATTTATGCTTTCTACCCAACTAAAACAAGTAGGTTTTCTTAACTTATGGCCTTCCAAGATGCGGTAAGACAACCTTGGATGTTAGGTGTGCTGGGAGCTAGCTGTAGCCATCTCAGGTGAAAGAGTAAATAGGTTCACCTGAAGTTTATTTTAAATTATCTTGAATTTGAAATATTATTTTGACTTGTGGATGAAATACATTGTGAACACTGCTCTGGTACTCGGATATTCTGCTACATTGCCTATGTTTGGAAGAGGCTCAAAAACAAAGTAAACCTCTTTCTCAGTAAAATTAAGGAGCAGTATCTTCATAGTCAACTCTGAATATTACACGGTAACAAACCAGTTGTCTAACTTCTTAATCTACAATGTCCAGCGGGGTCAGGAGAAGTAGAGATTCATGCAGAAAGGAGTAGGTAGCAATTATAATGCGGCAGGGGTATGGTGGGGCCTCAGGTGCAGAGGTCGAGCCTGAAATGAAATGAACTAATGCTTATTAAGTGTATTCTACTCAAAAGGGCATCCTGGCGCATCATCTTCATCTGCTATTATAGGGTGAGGTACACATCTGTTTTAATCCTGTTATTTGTGGCTAGATGTTATGTCCAATAACGACAAAGGAAGGAACTCGTGTCACCGACATGAACATATGGGAGACTGTTTAGTTCAGTTCATAGCATACATCTTGCATCGGTGTAGAAACCAACCTACCCAGTGGGAAGAGCCTCCAAGTGTGAATGCAAATGCCTAGTGAGCCAGGAAGAATACTTTTAATATAAAAAGCTTGATTTTTCTGGCAGCCCTACAGGGTAAATGATTAATGGTATAGATGAGGTTGCTAAAACAGCAGTCTTAAAATAACCGTAGTTATTCGTTTTGGTTGATTGCATCTCAAAACCTATTCACCTGCTTGGTATACCTCAATTGCATTTCTAAAAGTTGGGAAGTGCTCTGACTGAAGGTTTACTTACCTTGTGCTAGAAACTGCACTAATAAGCTTGAAATTAGCTGTCAATTAAACATTCTTGCTTGTTTTCTATTGTGCTAATTCCAATTCTCTCTCATGCACTATTGAGGTGATATGGTCCAGATTTGGCTTTTTCATTATCTGCGCGGGCCCTGTGTTTGCCCACAGCTACATTAATATAAGTCATGTATATATCGCTTTTCTTTGTGATGCCACTAGCACGATAGAATAAACGATTCCTGTTCGATTCCAGGCTGCACACATTTTGGGGAAGTGGCTAAAGACTAACAGAGATGGCTATTTTTACCTATTTGACATTAATTGGCATTAGTCAAGCCTCATTGGCAGCCTATAAAGAAGCGGATTGTATTCAAAGCACTCTGCATGGCCTTTAAGGCGTTACATAACTGTGGCCCCAAATATCTGAGACACAAAATTATTTCGTAAACTCCTTCCAGAATGCTTTGTTCCTCCACAGCCAAATTGATGGTGGGTCCCAAGTTTAATCGAGCTTCTTGGGGACGGTGAAGATTCATAATGGGCACTGCTCTGCTGTGGAATTCCCTGCCTCTGGAACTTAGAGAGAGTTCTAATCTCCTTTCCCACAGGAGATCTTTAAAAGCATGATTTTAACTCATTAACTTACAGTTTTTCCTTCGGATAGTAGAAGCGCGAAGATGCCTCTGGGAATTCGTCCACTTCACAAATTTTAAAAATCTAATCAAAATCATTCAAGACTTTGGATTAACAGAAATTCCACTCTTATTCAACACTGGGGAAAGGTTTTCCTTTCGGTTGTCTCATGTTGCACAGTTCATCTATTTATTTGTTGACATTTTATTAGCACCATATACTGCTAGAGGCCAATCCTGAGAGCATGCAAATGAAAATTGGGAGTGGAATTAAAATGGATGACCGTGAAAGATAGTAAGCAAAGATATTAAAAATGTATATATATTAAAGCATAAGATAATAAATTCATAGTACCTAAAATAGTTGCATACCTGCAGGAGAAGTTTGATTTGCAATTTCTGCTGGCTGCAGGAAAAGTTTGGGTTTTACACTAAGTTGTCCAGAAGAGACAACAATTGAGCAAGGCTATCATTAGAAGTATTCCTACATGTTTACCTGAGGTTTGTATGTAGCCTGAAGTTGATTCATAATCAGTTAGCCAGTCAACCAGGTACTCGACTCAGGGAAAGGTCTGATGTAGCAGGAAAATCTTCAGTTCACTTCTGAATTCGAAATGGTCCTGCCGTTGTCCGAAGGCTGAGGTCAGACTGTTTCAAGCATTTGGACCACGTGATGCCAGGGTTTTCCCAACAACAGACTTGTTGAATGGGGCATAAGTGATACAATTATTGGAAGCCTGCTTAAGCTTGAGAGACAACTTTTATCTCAGCTTGTAGTGCAGAGGACTAATTTAGATAGATATGATTTCTATCTAAAAGTGCCTGATGTAGTCTTTTCGGTCATATATACTAACTTTGTTCGCCTAGAATATAATTAGAGGATTTCCATGATATTAACTCTTCATTATACAAACAGCCTTATGACAAAATAAGTTCAAGGGTTGTCCTTAAACAATGTAACCTCTGGCAGACGTGATTACTTCCCTTGAGGAAGCTGGACTTCAATATTGTAAACGCTGTGCCCGATTCACACAGGTAAAGTTAGACAAAAGTCTAACTTTAGTAGTTTAGGTATTCACAAAGGGAATTTACAACTCGTAAATGCCCTTTGTGAATACTGAAAGTCATAAAGTTAGACTTGGTGTTCACAAAGGGCATTTACGAGTAGTATGAATACCAAAAGTTGTAAAGTTAGACTTTTGTCTAACTGTATCTTTGTGAATCGGGCCCGAAGATTTTTTAGCAAAATTACCATCTATCTCTAATGTAGCGATTTGTCTCCACCAAAATATAGATTTCTTAACACCTGAACCTTCAGTTGGTATTTGGTTAGAGGGTGTTCACTGAATCACTTAAGTTACGCTTTTTTGAGGTGATGAAGACAATACATAGAGAAGTTGAAAGTGTGTTCTTCCTAGACGAAAGCGGAGTCACCACTCCATATAGTGCCATTCCAAAAGTGATGTCATGTTTGAAGATCCTTAACATGATATCAGGGATTTCTGGTCAGCAAAGCCTCAGGAATTTGGATACTGATGTGATGGAAAGATATGATGACATACAGAATCGATGTCCAGGTACACACTGCAATGGAGGGAAAAGTTTTTTTTTTGCATATTATAGAGATCATGTTCCTCATACTGTGTCTTCAGACTGTCATACTGTGATCTGCAATAAGTACAAAACAACCTTTCTTTGAGCATTCATAGGTGGCCTCTTGCTTACAATACAAGTCACAACATGCGATCCTTTCACTCATATACCTGTGGCCTGGGGATAGGCTTCTGTGGCTTCTTCGATCCAAGTTTCTTCATGGCGTTGTAATATTTCTTCTGCTCCTCTGTCATGAAGATGTCCTTTCCTCCAAAGTATAAAAAGAACTACAGTTATTATACTAGTTACCTTCCAACCGGAGTTCATTGTTAAATGACTCTGCATAGTATGTGATTACAGCACACTTTGAATACAGTTTAAGTGAACATATTTCATCTGCGGTCTGGACAGATAGCAAGATTCAGGATAAGAAGAACGTGGGGCCCCATGTACAACTCACCTTTTTGCAACTCGTAAATTAAGATTAACGACTCCCAATTTGCCTGATGTACAACAGTAGCTCAGATACTGTTAGCGATTCTCAAACGGGTCTCAAGGGACTTCTCATTAATATTCATGAGGCAGGTAGCGATTTGCGACCCATTGGAGGAAAACAGGGTGCATTTGAAAAATAAAAATTAATCGTTTTTTAAATTTTTCTATAGTGGGCACTGCCTGCCCCATCTGAAAAAATATTGTCACCCCCATTCTCCCGTTTGAGAATGGTTTACCACCAATTAGAAATTGATGGTAATCTGTGAGTGTTTTGTGACCGCATTCCCAGTGTCAAAACATTCATACACACCAGTTTGACTCGCTATTAGGAAGGGATGCCCTTTACACGCCCCTCCCTAATAGCGACTCACAAAACCTAGTTTGTGAGTCAGTATTAGGTTATCGACTTGCAAAATAGGGTTGGTACATAGGAAAATACATTTTACAGGTTGTTAAAGGCCCATTTGGCCGTCTACAAGTGGTAAAATGTGTGGTATATATGGCCCTTGGTTACAAAACAAAGCAGAGTTTGGGGTATAGAACAACTGGGATAAACCAGAAGTGTGGCCCCAATCAGAAAAGGAATACTCAGCACTGTGTTTTTTATTTGAATGTCACCGTATACACAAGCCCATTGTAACTATGGGATACATTTCTTTGAGGCATGGCTAGGCATTTAGGAGATCAAATGCCAGAGGTTTGTGAGAATTTTGGCATTCCTGATGTGTAAGTAAGGCTTTAGGTGCGTCGAGGACTGGAGAGGAATGCCAGCTATATTCAGTAAAGGTTTACTGTAATGACATGACAGGAGAAGTAGATGTCAGGACAGGGCATTCTGTCACCTCACACAGCTACCTCATATGGCCTGCTTCCAAACTGTGCATCTAGTTTAGAGTAATCTGAGGTGGTAAGCAGCACTTGCACACAGGAAAATGCTGCCTGAATATTCACCTATTGCCAATGCTGGATTTTACGGATGCTATAGTGGGTATGCAGGATTAGAGAAATCTGTTGATCAATAGTATAAAGCCCACCAAGGTGGCTAGCAAGAGTTAAGGAATTAAAGAGACTGAGTCAAAAAAGGGGAAGAACATCAGGAGATTATGAGAAAGAGAATAAAAAACAGAAAGATAAGAGGCAAAAGGCATTAGGGATGAAGTCGATACTTATGACAGTTGTTTAAACGTGAAGAATAAGTATCAGTAAAGAGGAGTTGTACACCAGAAAACTTAACAAAAATATTGTCTGACTGAAATATTGTACCCTAAATATTGTTTATAGAAATATCATCCCATTGGGTGTCGATTACTTCGATTATTAACTCCATAAGGGTGATATTTTTATTTAAGTATTAATTAAATAGATAACTTACAAGGAGGACCCTGAGGCCTCTTTATACTTCATATCCTCAAAACCTCAGGCCAAAACCTTTAACAGAGCGTTTTCAGTAGTTGCTGCCAGAGAATGGAACAGGCTTCTGAGTGAATTATAGTTATCTTCACATCTGCTCCCTTTCAGCAAGATTTTAAAACCCAACCTCTTTTAAGCTGTAGATGTGGATTCTGATATTTTTCTGTGTCTATTTTGCACCATAAACTTTACGTAGACGTAGGCTGAAGTTCAGGCTGCTTCAAATGAGGTAGGTGTGCTACTAAACAAACACTGTTGTTAAGGCCAATTGCCATTTTAAATCTGTTTACTGCGTTTATCTGTACCGTGAATTGCCAGTCTGATGTCAGGAATGATTCAAGCACATTAATAAATGAAAGAACCAATGTTGGAGAAATAGTAAATACAAACCAACAAATTTTGTAAATAATATTTCTGCCAGACGAAATTTTGGTTACAACATTCTGGTACCATACCGGTAATGAATATTTCCTGACAGGAGCTCCTCACCACGATGTGAGACAACTATAGCTACTATTTGTTAAAATCCTCATTGGCACCTTGAGGAAAGGACAGCAGAAAGAATCTCCTTAACAGTGAACACAGGCTTCTATATTGGAGCCTCGACAGTGAACAGAACATTCATATTTATCTTGGTAGCTCGATAAATGCTTTTACCTGGAGCTACAAATGGCTGTTGTGTATCAAACATTCAAAAGTGATGCTATCAACAGGACCTTGCGATGGCAAAACTAGTTAAAGAACCAATCAACATTTACTGTGACTCCTACAGTGCTGATACACAGGTACCTGTTTTGTTAGGGCTAACACCCTGTCCCACATGAGCAAAGCAACAGATGGGGAGTAACCATTTTAACCTTTAAATGACAGACCTGGAATCTCATCCAGAAACACAGTGCCGATCTTGCAAAGCTCTCTTGCACTCTAGTTTTGAAAATCGTGCATGACCTCATGCTGCCTCACTTATATTTTGTTCTCAAAGTTCATCTACATTGAATCGTCATTGCCAACCACTACAAACACAGGATCTCACCCAGGGATATCTAAAAGGGATGCAACTGGAGTGGTTCACTCGTCAACTCACCTGCTATGGAAAATCAAGGTGATCTTGAGGAGGACTGGTTGTAACAGTTAATAGCTGAACCCATGGCAGCTGAATATAATGACCTTAAAATCAATTTAAAATCCTGTTTTACACTGGCAAAAACAAGGTAGTGTACAATTGGGTTGCACCAACATACATGTATTAGCTCATGAAGTGTGTATGCACTGCTTCCTAAGGATATAGTATAAATGATCGGGGATACTCATATCCATAGTGTAGTCTCAAATAGAGCCCTCCTTGGCTGCTTTTTATTACTTTGAAAAATTAACATTTGAGATCCTAACAATAGACTGCTGGCACATTATAAAAATATGCTTTAATTCCCTAGATAGCGCCTAGAATAGTAGACTAAAACTTTGGAGGGTGATGCTGAAGTAACAAAACGACTCCAAAGACGTTGCTTAACAAATTTACAATTCAAGATTCCATGAAACATACTGCCTAATTCATAATCTCCTACTTGAAATACAGGGAGCATGGGTACGAATCCCCCCAAACATTTAAGTTGCCAGAGGAAAACCCATGATAGTGGAGTATAATGACCTTAAAATAAATTTAAAATTCTGTTTCACTGCTGACAAAAACAGGGTATGTTTGAGAAAAGTCTTTGCCTTGGTGTGTAAATGTCCCCACTGCAAAGAAACAAATACTTAACACTACCAGAATGTGTCCTGCTCTTCTTTACTATCGATGTGTCCCAAACTTTATAGGATCATAATTTAATTAGTGTTGCAGTTCATTTAGTTTTACCTTTTGGTATAATGAGCTATGTTTTTCTTTTATGCACTAGTTTTAATAGATGCTAGTAATATGAGCTTTAATGAAAATTATAAATCTTTCAAACAAAAGTTCCGTCATTTAATCTGAAGGTAAATAAAAAACAATAATGCAGTCTGAATTTTATATAGCAGTACGCTTTGACAATTTCAATTGATACTATAGTTTGTAGGGAAAATAGAAGTTTTGTTAGAAAGTTAAAGGTTTGTTAGAAAGTGAAAGAAAGACCTAATGAGAATGACACTGGGGAATGGATACTTATCTTTTTCTTTTGCTGATTGAAATTGTCAATAATTACACCAATGAAAAGATTCAGTGTGAAGAAAGCTCCAAAGATGATGAAGATAACAAAGTATAGGTACATGTAAAGGTTGATCTCATATACCGGCTGCTCTCCTTGCTGAAAAAAAGGAAACAATTTAAAAGACTTTAAAAGGTGCAAAGAGTGGATTAAGATATCTATTAGTCAGCCCACCAAAACTATATGTGAATGTGCAATATTCATGGGGAAAGACAGTAAGTGCTACAACGCATTAGAGACGTAAATTGTTTTTCTTTTTCATTTATGTTTATGCGAAAGCATGGAGAAAATCTCTCTGGGCTTGCAGCTCAACACTAGGTCTTGATTATTTTTTTAAGGTAATACATTTCATTTAGTTACTAGGCCATGCACATAGAATACACAATTTTATCCAGTGGTTGCCAAGCCACTAGAAAAATACAACCAAGAGATGCAGATGAATTGCAGATACTATAAATATCCATATTGACTTCCATCATTGGCAACTAATTCTGTTCTTTGATGGGTAATTTCTGCAAATATTCTCAAAAGTGTATTTTCAAAACATTTTCTTTATATAATTAAAATATTATTTTATTAAAATGTGTTACTAAAAGGTAACAACCTATGCATGTTTTGTGAATCCCATATTCCTTCTTGAGGCTCATATATATCCACTTGAAGGTACTTATTATCACCTCATTTCAAGCTACATCTGTCTCTATGCTGTGCACAAAATGGCAAGATGAATGGACACGCAATGCAAATGGTTCATTCAAATTAGGGAACTGAGATAAGCTTCTGGAATGCACTGATGCAGGCTGTGAGACTAGAGCTGAGGCCGAAGGGTCGGCCCTTAACTATTCTGCAAGCTTCGTGGATTTTGGCTTTTTCTACTCAAACCTTGCCTTGACAAACCACTCTTGGTTCTGCACCATAGAAGTCTTCATTGAAGTCATAAACGTAATAAATTGATACGAGCATAGACCCCAGATCACTTCATATAAATATTTTTGTCCACATTTCAACAAATACGCTGCAAACTCCAATATGTGTATGTGATGCCGAGCGTCCGTCAGAAGCCTATGAGCCCAAACTGCTGTGTACATATCTATTGCTGAGGGAAAAGTGCATCCCGATAGGCTTGCATTATAGAAGTTTGAGAAAAAACACCCTGTTAAGGAGCTATCACCACCCATTGTGCCTTTTACTGGCAGTTCTCAAAGCCAGTTCTTTTTTTCTGGCTCATGGGAGAAGAGTTGTACGATGTATTTGGTGTTTCACACCTGGCTTTTCTGAGAAATGTCAGTGTCTTCACTTTTAACAGATGTCAAGAGAGTGAACCTCTTTTTTCCTAATTCTGCATTATTTTCATGGCAGAATCTATTTTCCATTTGTCAAATGCCTCTACTGTTGGTGAAAGAAATAGTATGTCTACCATCTTCACATTAATGGAAAGAATATGAATTCTGGAAGCAAATATCAAAATATAGTTGAAATTACAGTACAGTACTGTGGGCATTAGACTTAGCCAAGCGGGAGTGCCTAAGGGCAAAGAAGGAACAGAAGACACCATGCAGCCTCTTTAGAGAAGGTGTTAGCAGCTCATTGGACAGCAGAAACTATGACACTGGGCAATAATTCAAACATGTGGATCTATGAAAGACCCAATATTGGAGAACATGTTTTTCTAAATATGCTTTAGTGTAAAATTAAGTTGAAAAACACATCTGTAACATAGATGCCAAAATGCACTACTCCTTGTGTTGCTTTGGAACAGTGCATTGCAGTAGATTATAATGAAGTTTGCTTCATCGACCTGATAAGGTGCTGAAGTGCATTAGCAGCTGAATAGCTCACCGCATCATATGGAGTGCTTGGATGTATTGATGTCGAATTGTAGGATGGAATAAGGGTTTGGATGTTGTGATGACCGGGGGGTGGGGGTGGGTGCTCTCACCCTATCTGTCATTGAGCATAATTGTGTGAAGAGGAGTGAAAATGTGTTAGGAATAGAATGTTACAACAGAATGACTGAGAAGAAGAGAGAGGAAAAAATAGAAATAGGTCTGGGACAGGTAGGAAGAAGAGTTGAAGAGGGAGAGACATACTAAGATCATTGTCTTTATTAGACTGCCTATTGAGGGATGAAATGTGGGTTAGAAGGGGAAAAGAGTGTTCATATGGTCTGGATTGCATTACAGGAAATCACTGCTATGATGCAAGAGCAGTGTGCTGGATCAGGTTGAGGAGAGAGCGTAGCAGCAGGGTGCTGGCCATAGTAAGAGGTGGCAAGGGAATGATGGTAAGGTAGAGAATCGTGTAATCTTGTTGATAATGTGGAAGTAGATTCAAACGCTAGAAAAGGGTTATGAAAGTTATGGAAATAGTGAAAATATGGATGAGTCGACGTAGGAATAGGTGGGAAAGGTGTATAGGGGACGGGGACTAAAGAGTAGAAGCAGCTTACATTAGGATAGCAGCGGGTGGGTGGTCGTACATGAGGGGGAAAGGGAAGGAGGAGTGTAGCGGGCTTAGGCACAGGACTAGATGCAGAGGGTAAGAGGAGGTTACACTTACTGGGAAGGTTAGGAAGACAGGAAGAAAGAGTGGACAGAGGTTAAGCAAGATCTGAGGAGGTGTGTAATCAAAGGTCAAAAGTCTATGGCAGAACTAGGTAGGGTTGGAGGAGTTGGGGTGTGAAAAAGTGGGTTAGAGTGATAAGGCAAGGCTTGAGCAGGTGGGAAGGGTAAGAGCGGTCGACAGATTATGCAAGGTTTGTCTTGTGGAAGAAAAGCGGGGCAGCGGCAGCTCCACAGCTATGGCAGAGGAGCGTTGCCCCCCCCCCATACCTGCAAGTCAATTTTTTAAAAAATAAAACGATAAAAAATGAACAAGTTACTTACCTTCGGTAACGCTTTTTCTGGTGGATACAGTATCTGCCTGTGGATTCCTCACCTTGTGAATATCCCCTGCGCCAGCATTCCACGGAACATTTCTTTCCCAGCACTCCACGTCGACGTGGGCGACGTCCTAATGCATCGGCTCCGCTCACGACTCCGTACGACGTCACCGGAGCCATAAGAAGCCCACGTCTGCGTGATGACGTCACTTACACCCATTTTTTCTGAGCCTTCGAGGCGAACAGGCGAACCAACGACAACTCCAAGTATACACAGTATACAGTATACCAACACATATACATAGCATACAAAGAAAAGGAATGCTAAATAAACAAGCATTTCCTATAAATGTACAAGAAAGTTTAAAAAAAAATCCAACAAGACCTCTTTCATGGTATACAAAGGTGGACAACGGGGAGGCGGGTGGGTCAGTGAGGAATCCACAGGCAGATACTGTAACCACCAGAAAAAGCGTTACCGAAGGTAAGTAACTTGTTCTTCTGATGGATACATCTGCCAGTGGATTCCTCACCTTGTGAATAGATTCCCACAGCAGTCCCCACTCCCGGAGGAGGGTTTCCACCTTCCTATACCAGAAAGTCTTGCAAGACAGAGCGCGCGAAGTGGCCCTCCCTCCTCATCTCCGAGTCCAAGCAATAATGCTTTGCGAAAGTATGGAGGGAGGCCCAAGTCGCGGCTTTACAAATATCTGCCACAGGAACACCCCGGGCCAAAGCAGATGTAGATGAGTTAGCTCTAGTCGAATGAGCTCTAATGCCCGCAGGAGGAGTCTTACCAGCCAGGGCGTAGCAGATCTTGATGGCAAGGATGATCCATCTCGATAGCGTGCGCTTGTGCACCGCTTTACCCTTTGAATGACCAACGTAGCCAATGAAGAGTTGATCATCAAGACGAAAATCTTTAGTCCGGTCCAGATAGAAACTCACAGCCCTCTTCGGGTCCAGGCGATGGAGTCTTTCCTCCTCTTTGGAAGGATGTGGAGGAGGATAAAAAATAGGGAGAGTAACAGACTGCCCCAAATGGAACGGAGTAACAACTTTTGGCAGGAAACCAGCCCTGGTCCTCAGAACCATCCTTTCAGCATGTAATGTAAGAAAAGGGGGTTTAGAACTAAGAGCTTGGAGCTAACTCACCCTCCTTGCCGAGGTTATGGCTACAAGAAAGACCACCTTAAAGGACAACAGCCTCAAAGGACAGCTATGTAGCGGCTCAAATGGGGACCCCATCAGAAAGGTTAAAACAAGATTAAGGTCCCACTACGGCATTACAAAAGGAGTGGGAGGAAACATGTTTGTAAGGCCCTTGATAAACCTCAGTACAACCTGAGATTTAAATAATGACGGTTGATCAGGTAGACATAGAAAAGCTGATAAGGCCGAAAGATAGCCCTTGACCGTGGCCACAGCACAGCCCTGCTGAGTCAAAGAAAGGGCAAACTGGAGCACCTCAGAAAGATGGGCTTTTAAAGGGTCAATGGATCTCTCTCCACACCATTTAACAAACTTAGACCACCTATATGAGTAAATGGACTTGGTGGAGTGTCGCCTGGCCGATAAAATAACATCCACCACATCAGGCGGGAAAGAGAAGGAATTCAGGTTGCCCCGTTCAATCTCCAGGCATGAAGGTGTAAGCTCTGGAGGTGGGGGTGTAGAACCTGCCCCTCCGACTGCGAGAGGAGTCTGCCCTCAGAGGGAGACGGAGCGGAGGGCACGAGGAGAGGTGGAGAAGATCTGTATACCACACCCTTCTTGGCCAATCCAGGGCGATCAATATGACTTGGGCCCGGGCTTGGCGAATCTTCCTCAGAACCCGAGGAATCAAGGGTATGGGAGGAAACGCGTAAAGGAGTTGCGAGCCCCAACTCAACTGAAACGCGTCCCCCAACGCCCCCTGCATCGGATACTGGAGACTGCAAAATGACGAGCAGTGCGCGTTCTCGCAGGTGGCGAACAGGTCCACCCGAGGTGTCCCCCACGTCCGAAAGACGTGACGAACTACCTCCGGATGGAGCCTCCACTCGTGGTCGGCGGAGAACTGCCGACTGAGACTGTCCGCACATGCGTTCAGCACCCCGGCCAGATGATTTGCCACCAGACAAATCTGATGGTCCTGAGCCCAGGACCAGAGACGCAGAGCCTCTCTGCAGAGACAACGCGACCCCACTCCTCCCTGCTTGTTTATATACCACATTGCGGTAGTGTTGTCCGTCAGGACTTGAACAGACTGACCGCGAAGGGAAGGGAGGAAGGCCTTGAGTGCCAAACGAATCACCCGTAATTCCAGAAGGTTGATGTGAAGCAACCTTTCCGCTGGAGACCAAAGACCCTTGATCTCCAGATCCCCCAGATGAGCACCCCACCCTAAAGTGGATGCATCCGTAATCACTGTGGCCACCGACGGAGTCAGATGAAAGGGCTTCCCTTGAGACAGGTTGCCCTCCACGCTCCACCAAGAAAGATCCGCTGCAGCTTCTCCGGAGATCTCCATTGTGCTGATACCACTGCCTGCGGAGGCACCACTGGAGCGCACTCATGTGCCAGCGTGCATGGTTGACCAACAGAATGCAGGAGGCGAACAGACCGAGCAGGCGAAGGACCTTCAGAACTGGAACAACCGCTCCATTGTGAAATAAAGGGACCATCTCCTGAATGTCGAGAATTCTTTGAGGTGGAGGAAATGCTCGACACACAGTAGTGTCCAGTACCGCCCCTATGAACAGGCTGCGTTGAGAGCGCACCAGGTGAGATTTGGGCACATTGATCGAGAAACCCAAGTCGAATAACAGCTGAGATGTTACCTGCAGATGACGCAGCACCATCTCTGGGGACTCTGCCTTCAGAAGCCAGTCGTTCAGGTAGGGGAAAACCGGAATCCCCGACCTCCTGAGATGAGCAGCCACCACTGCCATCACCTTTGTGAAAACTCGAGGTGCGGTAGTAAGACCAAACGGGAGGACCGCAAACTGGTAGTGTTGCGACCCAACCGTAAAACGGAGATACTTCCTGTGCGACTTCAGAATTGGGACATGAAAGTATGCATCCTGCAAGTCGAGCGACACCATCCAGTCTCCTTACTGCAACGCTTGAAGAACCTGCGCAAGGGTCAGCATCTTGAATTTCTCCTGTTTCAGGTAAAAGTTCAAGATTCTGTGGTCCAGAATCGGACGCAATCTGCCGTCCTTTTTGGGAATCAGGAAATACCGGGAGTAGCACCCCTGACCCCTTTCCTGCTCCGGAACCACCTCTATTGCACCCTTCTGAAGCAAGGCCAGAACCTCTTTCTGAAGGAGAAGCAGATGGTCTTCCGAGCAATAACCTTGGCAAGGAGGGTAAGGGGGAGGAAACTCCCGAAAGGGAAGGGCATACCCAGTCTCTACGAGGTTCAAAACCCAAAGGTCTGTTGTAATAGATTTCCAACCCAGTAGAAAGTAGGACACCCGACCCCCCCACAGGACTTACATGATCCGGGATGGGGGATCTAGGGCTGCTTCCCTGAAGCCTCATTGGGAGCAGAGGAGGAAGACGAAGAAGAGGGGTTGCGACCAGAACCTCTCCGACCCCTTTGCTTCCCTCTATAGGATCTATAGAGGCGATTCTGTTGTTGCTGCTGCTGCTGAGGCTGTCGGAAGGAGCGAAAGGATGATCTTCCGAAACCCCTAAACGTCCAAAAAGCTGAACCCCTAGAAGGTGCCTGCAGACCCAAGGACTTTGCCGTCAATCTGCTGTCCTTAAATCGCTGAAGGGCAGAGTCTGCCTTCACTCCAAACAGTTTCTGTCCATCAAATGGCAGATCCACCAATGTGGCCTGAACATCCGCCGAGAATCCAGAGGAACGGAGCCACGCCTGTCTTCTCGCGGCTATAGATGACCCCATAATTCTTGCCACCGAGTCCGCCGTATCCAGCCCTGACTGGATCACCTGCCTGGCAGCTGCCTGAGTGTCCGCAACTACATCCAAGAAGGATGACTTATCACCCTCAGGCAATTTAGGGGCTAAAGATTTAATAGAGTCCATCAAAGCATGAACATAACGCCCCAGCAGACACATGGCATTAGATGACTTCAGTGCCATACTTCCTGAAGAGAAGGACTTTTTAGCCGTCTGATCAATTTTCTTGGACTCCCTATCTGCTGGAGACTGAGGGAATGCACCCGAAGCATGTTTTGAACAAGAAGCCTGCACAACCAGGCTCTCCGGAGATGGATGCGTAGACAAAAAAATCAGGATCCCCAGGTGCAACCCTGTACCTTCTTGCCACCTGTCTGGAAACCGCCGGAGAAGAAAGAGGTTTCCTCCACACCTCCAACACCGGTTCCAAGATGGCCTCATTGAAAGGCAACAAAGGCTCCGAAGTTGACGTCGGAGAGTGCAACACCTCCGTAAGCAAATTAGACTTGTACTCCACAGAGGGTAGCTGCAGATCTAACAGTTCTGCGGCTTTCTTAATCACCACATGGTAGGGTGCCAATTCCTGTGGTGGAGAAGATCTTGCAGAAGTATGCTCCCACTCTGGGGTCGTATCCAAACCACTTGCTTCTTCTATTCCCTCAAACTCATCCGAAGAAGTGTCGACTTCACCTTCTTCCACCCATGCTCTATACCTTCCTTCCTCCAATACCCTCTGGGCCTCCCTTCTTGATCGAATCCGGGGAGCCGGCGTCGTCGACGTCGTACGCGGCGTCAGTGGAGCCAGAGGTACCGGAGTCGGCGGAGCCACAGGAGTCGGCGGCACCGGACGAGGCGCCGACGGCGTCGGCAATGGCATCGAAGGCGGCTCCGAACCAGGATGATCCATCCGAAGCCTCGACGGATCCCCAATCGGCGCCGGAAACTGCCACGAAGGCGCCATCGGCATAAAGGGCAAAAAGGGGGCCTGAGCATAATGCTGCGGCACCCCTAGCGTATATGCCATTGGACCCACGGGACCAGTTGGTGCTCCGGATGGGAAGGCCGCCCTATTAAATATACCATACATGGCATTCAGAAATTGTGTTGAATCGGTACCTGGAGCCGGGAATTGTGGATAAGGAACAGACCCTGTATCCCTTTGTGGAGTCTCCGGCGTCGGCTCTGCAGTATCTTCCACCGGAGCCGCAGATTCATCAGGCACCGGAGCAGGCTCTTCCTGTTCCTGCTCATCCATAGAGACCTCCGACTCCACTCGAACCGGAGTCGACGCCTTTGACGGAGCCGGTGACTGCGCCGAAGAATGCGCTGGAGCCCGCTTCGGCGAAGGAGATCCTCTCGGAGACTTCGAAGGAGAAGGAGAGGGTGACAAGTCCTTGCTTCAACGCTGACGGGGCGAAGTCGACCTCGATTTCCTGCTCTTCGAGGACCGACGTCGAGAAGAATGCTTTCTCTTTTTATGATGCTTCTTCGACTTCGACGACCTCGAAGTCGACGACTCCCGCCTCGACTTCTCCTTCTTTCTTCCTCTCTTCTCCTCACCGATCTTCTTCATAAAGAGTTTAGTCTTCCTCTCCTTCATTGCTTTAGGATTCATCCTCCTACAGCAGGCACAGTCTTCCACATCGTGGTCCGAAGAAAGGCACCACAAACAGTCCTGATGCGGATCAGTCATGGACATCAGACCTCCACACTCCCTACAGGGCTTAAAGCCCGACTTCCTCGTCGAAGACATACCAAATTTAGAGAGCACTGGAAAAAACCGTTGCGCGTCGACGGCGCGGAAAAAAGGGAACTGACATCATCACGCCGACGTGGGCTTCTTATGGCTCCGGTGACGTCGTACGGAGTTGCGAGCGGAGTCGATGCATTATGACGTCGCCCACGTCGACGTGGAGTGCTGGGAAAGAAAAGTTCAGTGGAATGCTGGCGCAGGGGATATTCACAAGGTGAGGAATCCACTGGCAGATGTATCCATCAGAACCTAGTTTATTATTTTTTATTTTTGCTCTTGGAGTCGAGCCTTCGGGGTGGGGCCAGGGGGAAGACTGGCACTAGGGGCGGGTGGGTGGGGGGAGGGGGGGGGGGGGGGGGGAGGGAATATTTTGCACTGTAATCAGTGCGCATGACGGTTCGGCTGGCAGTTTCAAGACTGCCAAACCATCATGCGCAATGAAGCTCTCTCCAACCTGAGCTACATTGCCAGATTGAAGAGAGCAGGCACAGGCTCCCCAGACAAATCAATGGCGCTCAGGCCAAATCTGATGCTGCTCAAATGCAGCCAGCAGCATCCGAATTGGCTGCAGTGGACTGCGGGAGCCCGTGCCTGTAGTGGAGAGGAGCTCAATGCGGCAGATAAGTGGTTTTCTGTTTTTCTTTATTTGTCTCGTCATCCATCCCCCCTTCCCCATCCCCCGCCACTCTATTGAGACACCGGCTCCTAATGATGTGGGGGACAGAATGGTTAGGTAGGTAGGGTAGAAAAGGGAAAAAACAATTCTAGATGGAGAAAGTGGGAGGGTCTAGAGGGGTTAGGTGGGAGCAAGAAATTATGAGTAGTATAAGTTGCAGGTACGAGAGTTAGGATGGAGTTGGCAGAGTAAGAAGGCATATATGGCTTAAGCAAGTTCAAAGGAGGTGATGATGATAGCATAGGGGCTGAGAAGTTAGCAGTATGAAGATGGTTGTTCAAGCGACCCTTGACCCTGTTTAGGCAGGTAGCTCCCCACGCCGCACAGCACCACCTGTATGTTGCGCCCTTGAGCCCTGCTGCCGCTCTGCCGTGAGTTCAAGGACCTCCTCCACCCGTGGGCTACCACCTGCGCCTCATCCCTGGTGGCCAGTGGTAGGCCATAGGTTTTTGCTTGCTTGCTTTGTTTTCACTGTACTCGCTTTTCGCCTCTTCATTCCCCCCGTTTCTGCTGTGCCCCTCTTTTTCCCTTCTGTACCCTTCGCCGATCCCACTTTCCCGCCGCTGCGTCCCCTGAACCCCCCCCCCAGCTCCCATTCGTCCGCTCCCACCTCCCAGCTGCTCCTCCCTCCCACCTCCCCTTCTTATTGCGGCTGCTGCGCGGTCACGCAGCATGCGCGCCACTGGCACGCCGAAGGCAAGCCCGTCTGCGCCCGGACCGCACCCAGCACCAGAACGCCCAGGCCCCGCGAACGCCACAACACCCATCTCCGCTACGATGCCAGCACCCTCCACGCACTCAACACCGGACGAGCACACACCTGCTTCCAGGCCGCCCGAAGCGCACCCAAGGACCCTTCTCCTGCCGGAACTGCAGCTTCACCAGCAGCAGACCCGCCTATCCACCCACCAGGACAGGATGCAACCACCTCAGGTGCATACTCCTGTACAACCGCTCCGCACGCAAACACGCCGTCAAACTCTGGGACCTGCTCGACACGTCCTTCCCGGACGTCGCCTTCCTGACAGAGACCTGGATGAACTCCTCGGCACCAGACATCGCCATAGCCATCCCGGACAGCTACAAGATCACCCGCAGAGACCGCACCAACGGAGTAGGAGGTGGAATCACCATCATCCACAAGTCCACCCTCAAGGTCTCAACCAACTCCGACGACATCCTCAACACCACCGAACACCTGCACTTCCAGATCCACACTGATCCAACACCACCCTCAGAGGAACTCCGATCTACAGGCCCCCCCCGGACCCAGGCCACAGTTCAGCGACTCCATCCCCGACTTCGTCAGCACGCACGCCCTTGCGTCCACGGACTACATCCTCCTCAGGGACCTGAACTTCCACCTCGAGAACAATAACGACACCAACTCCGCCACCCTGATCGCCAACCTCGGACTCAGACAGCTCATGACCACGCCCACCCACTCCGCCGGCCACACGCTTGATCCCATCTTCTCCGCAAGCTCCCACGTCTCCTTCAGCCACACCACCGAACTCCACTGGGCCGATCATCGCTGCGTCCACTTAACCTTCGAGAAGCAGACCACGCACCACCGCACCCGACAGATCCCCCGCCGCTGCTGGAGCAAAATAACAGAAGACCAGCTACACACCGCCCGAAGCCTACCCACAGACCCCACCGCCAGCAACCACAGACGCTGGATCAATGACTATGCCAACACCCTCGCCTGATCAAGAATCCCTCCAACACACGCACCAACAAGACTGCCAGCTGGTCCACCGCGGACCTCCAGACCTCCAAGCAAAACTGCCGAAAACTGGAGAAGAAATTGCGCCACGAACAGACACCGGAGAACCAAGCAGCCCACAACGCCATGCGCCAACACCATCACCTTATCAGATCCGCCAAAAAGACCTCCTTCAAGGACCGCCTCAACAACAACGCACACAACAGCAAAGAGCTCTTCAACATTGTGAAGGAACTCGCCAACCCCTGCTCCAACACCAACGAAATCCCACCATCGCAAGACCTGTGCAACTTCCTGGCCTTCGTCCACCGCAAGATCGCAGACATCCTCGACCGCTTCGACAACCAGTCCACCACGGCAGCCAACGACACCTCAGACCCCACGGCCACCACCAACGGCAACCCCCTACTCACCTGGACCAACATCAACGACGACAACACCATCAAAGTCATGAGCACCATCCACTCCGGCTCCTCGTCAGACCCGTGCCCTCACCACATCTTCAACAAAGCCAGCACCCCACCTCCGCAAGGCCATCAACATCTCCTTCGAGACCGCGACCTTTCAGGAGAGCTGGAAGCATGCCGATAACAACGCCCTGCTCAAGAAACCCAAGGCAGACCCGAGGGACCTCAAGAACTTCCAGCCCATCTCCCTGCTCCCGTTCCCGGCAAAGGTCATTGTGAAAACTGTCAAACAGCAGACCTGCTACCTCGAGGAGAACAACATCCTGGACCCGTCCCAGTCCGGGTTCCGCAGCAACTACAGCACCGAAACGGCCCTCATCGCCACCACCGATGACATCAGGGCCCTGCTGGACAACGGCGAGACTGAGGCCCCCATCCTTCTGGACCTATCAGCCACGTTCGACACGGTCTGCCACCACACCCTACGCACTCACCTCCACGACGCAGGAATCCGAGGTAATGCACTGGACTGGACTACCTCCTTCCTCTCTGGCAGAACCCAGAGTGTCCGCCTCCCTCCCATCTGATCCGAAGCCTCTAAGATCATCTGCGGCGTACCCCAAGGATCCTCCCTCAGCCCAACGTTGTTCAACATCTACACGGCCCCGCTCGCCAGACGGCATGACCTCAACATCATCTCCGCCGACAACACACAACTGATCCTCTCCCTCACCAAGGACCCTCTCACCGCCAAAACCAACCTCCACGAAGGAATGAAAGCCGTCACCGAATGGATGAAGAACAGCCGTCTGAAGCTGAACTCTGACAAGACGGAGGTCCTCATCCTCGGCTCCACCCCATCTGCCAGGGACGACTCCTGGTGGCCGACGGCTCTGGGAGCAGCACCGACGCCCACCGACCACGCACGCAATCTGGGATTCATCCTCGATTCAACACTCTCCATGACCAAGCAAGTCAACGCCAACACCTGTTTCAACACCCTCCGCATGCTCCGAAAGATCTACAGATGGATCCCCCACCGACACTAGAAGAACGGTCACCCCGGCCCTTGTCAGCAGCAGACTGGACTACGGAAACGTCCTCCACGCGGGAGCCCCAGCCAAACTACTGAAACGACTGCAACGCATACAGAATGCCTCTGCATGCCTGATCCTCGACATCCCTCACCACAGCCACATCACACCCCACCTGAGAGATCTGCACTGGCTTCCCGTCAACAAGAGGATCACCTTCAAGCTCCTCACCCATGCACACAAGGCACTTCACAACACCGGACCAGCATACCTCAACAAACGACTCACCTTCTACACCCCGAACCGCCACCTCCGCTCCACCGACCTCGCCCTCACCACCGTCCCCCGCATCTGAAGGGCGACCACCGGCGGCAGATCGTTCTCCCACCTCAACGCCAAGTCCTGGAACACCCTCCCCATCCTCCTACGGCAGACCGAAGACCTACTAACCTTCAGGAGGCTACTCAAGATCTGGCTGTTCGAGCAGTAGCAGCACCCTCCCCCGCGCGCCTTGAGACCCTCACTGGTGAGTAGCGCGCTTTACAAATGTCTTGATTGAGAGTGCAAGGCAGTAAATTGACATAGTAGAATAAGTTAGGCAGGGTTGAGAGAAGAAAGAGCAGTTCATAGGTAAGAAAAGGGACCAAGACGGTAATATATTTGTGGGAAAAATTCGAGCCTGCATGCTCTGGGTCAGACTGCAGAGCTATCCTTTGCAGAGGGCATGGTTGGGTTTAAGCGCCTCTTATTACTCCTGCTCGTCTTAAATATAGCTTTGGGGCTTGCATTTAGACAAAGTTATTTTTTAAGGCAATTAGATAGACTAAAAATAGGTGCACGTTTAGAGATAGTATTACTTTAGCATAATGGAAATATTTGGTTTAATTTATGGTGGGCATTAGATAAGGATATTTATTAATTATATGAATTGTAAAATAATTATACTTAAAAGAGTGAGAGTGAAGGTTAGCAGTAAAACATTTTAATGTAAATTAATACATTTAAAACTATGAATGGAATGTTTAGCATTATGAAACAATTGAGTGATCAGGGACAGTGATGGTAGGGAAAAGCAAGATGGATATAATAAAAGTAATTTGAATGTTATGGAAATGTGGGAGAGAATGGTAGCAGACATCAAGACATGCAACCCTACAACACACAGCAAGCTCTTAAATTATAAAAGGAAAAGAGTAATTTTTCTAAGTCATTACAGGTTTCAAATCTGCTATGGTTGTATATGTGACTTTCTTTGGTAGGGAGCCATAAAGGGATCAACATTAATAAGAATGCTTGAGGAATTGTGGATCTTACCTCACGGGAATCAACTGCTGCGTACATGATATCCGTCCAGCCTTTGAAAGTAGCCTGCAGAGAAAGCAAATTGGAACAGACAGAATCAACATCAGATGTACTGATTAGCCAAACAACCTAACCAGAGAAAGCTGAGTGTGTCTGAAGCCCCGCCCCAATTTCCATTAACGGATACACACTCAAAACAAAGAGTGCAGTAAAGCGTAACTCAGGTTTGACTGTTGGATATCAGCGGCACAGAGATGGAATAAGGGTATTCTGTTTGTGGATAATATAACATTCTGAATGCTGTAATGTAGGTAGCTATCCTTTTAGCCTCACACCATTTCAGTCATGCTTTGCCTATTCCAGGGAGTAGGCTAATGCATCTTGAAAATGTCACAGGTCCACATGAAATGTACAATATACTCTGTTTCACCTCCATGTTACCCTTCATGACTTTGCTAATTATCTTGCCATTGCTCATGTTATTTAGAATAGTCTTTGTGTAGTCGGAGCTCTGTCTGGGCCCCCAATATATTTTCAGCTCACAAAGTTCCCTCATTAAAATGCATCAGAGACCTAACAGAGTAGGCTAGAAGAAAACATCGATAAAATTTAAGGCAGATGTACAGAGGCTAGTATTTTTTAGCAATGTTAAAGCCTTGCTGGTGCACCACTGCTCAGTAGCAAAAAAATAATAATAACCATTATATACTGATATTGTCAAACCTGTTGAATTCATATTACACTTTGAAGTCTTTTGATGGTGCACAAATTTAAATGTGTTGTCAGGTAAAAGTGGCTACAAGGGATTTTGTTTTCAAAATAGTAAAACATTTATTATCATTTATGAGTGCCCGAACTAATCGCCTCAAATACATGAATTTTATAAATCAATTGATAAACTCAAAAAGTGAGTAAAATCAATCAGCAATGGGTGTATACTTTTTCGTAGAAATTTATAATCAAATTGTTAAATTCAAAGGGTTCATAACCATATCCACATATAAAAACGTGACAGATTGACAATCTTCCAGATAAAAATGTCTACTAGTCACTTATGTGAGTAACCCATTTCAAAAACCTATTTACAAACAGATTTTTTTATTTAACATTCAATAAAAAATTCCTATATATCAATTTGTTCATGAAAAATGGGTTATACTGGTTGACGTTTCGGTCTTGTCATGTGTTACATCTAGTAGACCATCTTCAGGACAAAAATACTCTTATGTGGACTGAACACCCCTTGGAGGCAAGGTCAATATAGGACCTTAAATTAATTAGTCCAAGTAGATTAAATTCATCGAAAAAAAGTTGGCATCAATATGCAATGGGCAATTGGCATGGTTTCAAATTGAAGTTGAAGACTAGGTTTTTAAGTGGTTTGTGGGAATGGCGATAGTGTGACCATGTATTTATAAGGCATAAAGTAGCCCCTGGCGAGACAATGATATTGCAAGTCACCTTGGTGTTCCAAAACCTTATATAGGAACTCGGCCTTGTTCCGCTATATGGTTGTGGAAGTCCCCAGTGACTTGTAATATCCTTGTAATGTACAGGAGGGGGATACTTTATCCTTCATATAATGTCTTTTACATTTTATGCATTTGAGAGACCTGAAGGAGTGGGATTTCTTTCGGACTCGTTCAGCTTTTCAATGTTTGCCGACTTTGTTTTTTTGTGAATTTAAGGGCTGTGTGATGTGCAATGCGGAGTACAGTTGAGTTGAGGTCCAGGAGGCTCGTGTGCATATTACCTGTTTTGGGCAAGAAGGTGATCTTGGAGCCCAGTTTGAACACAAATATAAAAAGTAAGGTTTGCAAATTGAGGTAGGGCATGAACCATTCTGAATCTGAACAAAAAACCCACATTGCAAACCACCTTGTAAACCTCCACTGGTAACCTATCAGCAAGTGATGCTTTTTTAAAGCACTTTGCCTATGTTGTAAATCTCTTCAGGGCTCCTCTTCTACTGACTTATGTAAGCTTTTTATAGGTTATGACCCTATCAGACTTCTTTGTTTGGGTTCAAGGTTGCTAATCACACATGTGTTAAACGTTTGAGAAGCCCAGTTACGTGAAGAACCTTATTTGCCACTCCATAATGATTGGAAAGCCCTATCCTCTTCTTTGCCTTCTATTACTAATCTGGAGGCCCTTTGTTTACTAGTTATAATTGATAATTTTACAATCATTCACCACAGGATTAGGTCAAGCATGTTACCGATTTTTTTACATCAACATTAGTAGATTTCTCATTTCTCAGATGCACGTGAAGTGACAATGGATTTCCCATCATCCACCTGCACAGAAAGTAACATTATGGGATTTGCCATCATCCATTTGTGCAGGAAGTGACATCACTGGATTTCCATACATGGTACCCTGCGCTGCTCCTTCCTCCCACAACCTTTTTTATTGGCGGCTGCAGCGCTGATGCACAGTGGATGCACAAAGCAGGCATACCAAAGGCATGTCTATCTGCAGCTGAACAGCACACAGCACCACAAACTCTTGTTCTCCCTCTACCCACCGATAACCGGCTGTGCTTCTCCATGCCCTTAACCTCAGCTGCTGCACACCGCACTGTTGCCACGCCGCACCACAAACCACAGAAAGAGCGTTCACATGCACCTCCTGCAAGTTCTCATGCACTCCCCTACACCCTACACCCACCACACCTGAACCAACAAAACCCACTCACTCACACAAACCAGCAACCCACTCACACTGACCAAACAAGACACCAAACTTGCATGAGTGAACACCTGTTCTCTCACCAAACACACCACAGAGATATAGGACCTACTGCACAACCATTCATCCTCTTTCTCACAGCAACATGGCTAAAGCCAACCCCAGCAATTGACATCGCTGCAGCCATCCCTGCCAGCTACAAGGTGCTCCGGCAAGACTGTCAGCATAAGCCCGGAGGTGGAGAGGCCATCATATTCAAAGATACCATCAGCTGCACCACATACACGGACACCCCCACCAGCTACATGGAAGACCTCAAAAAAGCTTAGCCTCACCCATCATATTACCGAACCCACCCATACTACGGGACTCCTATTGGACCCAATATTTTCCAGCAATATCACAGTCAACAAGTCAGCAACTATGACACCACCCTCATCAGTTTCAGCATGCCCATCCCACACCATCACAAACCTACCAAAACTGCACACCCCATCTGGAAAAACATCTCAGAAGCAGAATGGCTTTCTGTCCTCTACGAGCACCAGCCAGAGCACACCAGTGACTTGCTGAAAGCAATCAAGAAACTCAACAGCTGTATTGCCGTAAGCATAGATATCCTTGCTCCTCTCAAGTGCAACCCAATGGCAAGAGTCCGACCATAGGCCAGTTGGGACACAGAGGAACTCAGGTTGACGGAACACTACTGCGAGCAAGTTACGACACAGCAAATAAAGAAATCTTAAAAAAATACTACTACACTACCACAAGCATATATGGAACATCAAGCGTACAGCTTTTGCAGATCGCATTAACGCCAGCAGTAACAGCAGAAAGGAAATCTTTGACCATGAAAGTATAAGTAAGTTTATTGTAGAGTTAATAAAAAGAAATTGGAAACAATTGAATCAATTAAATAGAGGCGCTAATTAAAACATTTGATATGTTAAATTGCAATTTTCCCACTGGCCGAAATCATGAGTATATGAAACAATTATATCCAGAGGGATTACTTACTTAATGAAAGCTAAAGAGAACAAAGGGACAGTACATCATAGAGCTACAAATTAGTCCCGTCATATTTATAGAATACCTGTGAATTATTAAGATAATCTTATATCTAGTTTCAGTTGGGATGTCAAAGTCATTTTCTGCGGGGGCACCCATTATTGTTCTACATTAATTCATAAGTAGCTGAACCTCTAACCAGATCAGACAGTCATATAATTTATAATTCTTCATTTTGTTCCAGCAAATAGATGGAAGAATAGAATTTCGAAAATGATCTGGTCAGTGGTTGACTTGCACCTAATTATTGTCATTGAGTTGGTCAAGTCTGTGCCTCATGACATCAAATTAATCTGTTTTAATTTGAAGCCTCTTCCAACATCTTAACTGCATGTTGCATGAATTTAAAAAATCTGGCAGCAATCTGCGATGATTGCGGGGTTCGACAAGCAGTAATTGCTTCCAGGCACGATCTTATATGTAGAACTAAAAAGACGGGGCACAGCCAGATAGGTAACTGCACCAATGATGTCTCACAGATACAAATTATGTGCACTAGAGACTCCGATGCTGACCTGCAGAGTCTGCAGACCTGTTCTGATGATCCAGTTATATCACCACACCTCCTGCCACCTCCAGCAATCACCTCCTCAGAAGACCTTTGAAACAAACTCTAATCATTCTTCTGTAATAAAATCATGTTCATATCAGTCTCTGGAATGGGCCAGGTTCCATGTTCCTGGAAAAGGGTGCTAGTAATTCCACTTTTAAAGAAACCAATGACGGACCTATCAGTTCTTAGAAACTATAGGCCTATCACTCAGCTGCCTTTTCCAGTGAACATTCTTGAAAGATTTATAAGAAAGAAGTTATCAGCCTATTTGGAATCCCATTATCTTTTGAATGAAGCGCAAACCAGCTTCAGGCCTGCTCATGGCACAGAGTCTGCAGCAGTACTAGTGCTGGATGAGTTGCCAATGGTAGTGGACCGGGGTCAAATGACGACTTTGGTCTTACTTGTTCTATCAGCAACATTTGACATGGTCAGTCACAAGATCCTGATATTAAGATTATGGGAGACTGAGTTGTGTGGCTGAGCACTTGTCTGGATTCAATCCTATCTGGCAGAGACATCTCAAGCTATTTCACACTCCCCTTTCTGCTCCGTGTTTAAAGCAGTGGAATATGGGGTGCTTCAGGTTTCAGCATTAAGACCAACCCTTTTTAGTATATACTTGCACCCTCTTACAGCTCTTATTAGATCATATAGCACTAATGTCATTACCTATGCAGATGATACATTGCTGATCCTTACTCTGGCCAATTCTTGGCCAGAGCAATTGGACACGTTTCACAAAAGGTGTCTCAAACTGGCTGAGAATCAACTTAGTAAAGTTTAGTGGAGATGAACTGGAAACCCTGCTGCTTTGCATGTAAACCATTGGTCGGCCTTCCCCTAACTTCTGGCCTTGGACAGACAGTATTAGCCCGGAGGTGTCATCCATAGTTCGCAATCTAGGTGTTCATCTCTAGCGCTCCATGTGAACAAGACTGCGACAATCTGTTTTTGCCCTGCTTCACACTTTTAAAAAATCTATCCTTTTGGCAACTGTCGACAAGGGCATTGGTGGTACAGTGCAGGTTCTTGAGCAGGCTTAAACTTGCAATGCACTTTTATTTGATTCTCTGACCTTCCTACTTAAAAGACTGTATGGAGTTTGAGTAGTGGCTGCTAAGAGTGCTCTGAATGTCCCTAGACACTTTTCTTCCTCTGGAATCCTGGCTGAGCTTTACTGATTCAACGTGAAGGAACAGATTGTGTTTAAATCACCATGTATTTTTAGAGTAATACTTAACAAAGGTCCTATTTTTCTGCAGAGGAAATTCAAAATCTATACACCTTTGAGAGATTTGTCCACTTTAAACTCTAATGTTCTCTGTAATCCTAATTTTAGAAAGTCAAATCGGGTGTCCAGGCGTTTTCAGTCAGTGCCTCTCAACTCTGGAAGTCTTCTGCCTCCGTTAAGAGCATTTCAAGATCTGCTCCAGTTTAGGAAAGCACTAAAAACTAGGTTGTATAATGTTCCAGATTGTTTTTTCAGTTTTTTTTAATTTTTTATAGAAGGTTAGTGTAAGGATACCTTGAGGTCACAGTTGCACTTTATAAATATTTTTACATTCATTCATATACAGCCATTTCGACCCTCATCTGGACTCCATCACCGTTGAGACTCAACTTACTATAACGGACACTGATCAAACCTTGACAATGTCCCCTGCGATCATCACTGTTCACCGCTACCATGAAGAACATCCACTGGGGCTCCCTCCGACACTTGCCCCCACCACGCTTTCACTAAAATCTCTTGCAATCAGTGAAGCACTAACATCCATCCTCAATGCCTCCATCGACTCAAGCAAATTACCAGACACCTGGAAACATGCCACTGTCATGCCTCACCAAGAATCCAACTGCTGACCTACTCATGTTTTACAACTACGGACCCATCTCCCTCCTACCTTACCTGGCAAAGGTCTTAGAGAAACAAATCAACCAATGCCTCACTGACCACCTCAGTAATCCTCAACTCCTCCATGCAAAGTCGCTAACTGGATGAAAGCCAACTGTCTGAAGCTCAAAACTGACAAGACAGAAGTAGTGCTCTTCAGAAAGAACACCTCATCATGGGACTCCATCTGGTGGACGGTCGAACTTGGACCCACATCCAGCACCCACGTCAGGATCCTCAGAAAATTCATTGACATAAAACTGGACATGACAGCACAAGTCAACGTCGTCACAGCTTCCTGCTCCCACGCCCTTAAGACGCTGAGGAAGATTTTCAAATGGCTCCCAAACACCACTAGGAAAACGTACTCATGCCCTAGTCACCAGCAAGTTAAACAATGGGAACACCTATGCTGGGATCATGCGGCAAATCACAAGAAGACTACAAGCCATCCAGAACTCGGCAACTAGACTCATCTTCAATCTCCCACACAAAACCCACATCATCACATACCTCAGGGCACTGCACTGGCTCCTGATACACAAACGAGCTCAATTCAAACTCTTCACACATACAATTCAGACCCCATCGATCTAAACAGTCACATCTCCTTCCACCAAGCGCCTGGATACCTTTGCTCAGCAGGACTCCTACTCACACACAGCCCATGCATATACAAAATCAGATAAGGAGGGCAGGCATTCTCTTACATCACTCCTAAAGAGTGGAATAAGCTCCTACTCCACATTAGGGCCTCCTTCCTTTTAGACTTCTGCAAGAAGTTGAAGACTTGGATTTTTAATTAACCAACTTACAATAGGCAGGGCTAAGCACTCGCACCGGCTGAGCACTAGGATACCCACGCAGGTGATAATGAGATTTACGAAAACACATAACATAATAGAGCACAGCTTTTTCTTTTAAGAGTAGAACATAAATTGTAATAGTACACAGAAACATATATTCTATGTACTAATTATAAATAATGGAAGTAAATTATTAATAATATGCATTCCTCTCTTCCTTTCGTTCACCTCATTGCCATAGCAAATTATACTGTCAAGCAAATATCTGAAATATGTTTTGGCAGATATTGGTAGTCACTATATGAAAATCTCTTCATGTGATAATTTCGTGCGAACATCTATTTTGTATGTATATCCTAAATTCAAAACATCTTTGTATTATAAATAGGCCTCAACTGTTAATGTATTAAGGTCACTGAAGAGCTATCTCTTCGTACATGTTTTATTTGAGCCCTTAAAAAGTCCCAGTATGCCAAGGAAAAAGCACGTTGGCTGATTCTTAAATAAAAAAGTATTTGCAGAGAGAGTGAATAGAATATCACAATTAGAAGCAGCATTTGGAAAATGACTACACATTTGTTTCCAGAATATGTACAGCTAACATTTACTTCAAATATTATGTCCACTTTGTTATATAGAGTTATTTTACAGTTTTTCCTCTCGTAGTTAGTGGTAATGATTTTTCTATAATAGGCGATTTTATTGTTAATAGCAATGGGAAAATACTTTTTAATTGATGAAATCAGGATTTACTGTCCTGGGAGCTTCTCTTTCCACAGAGATTGAGTTTAAATATTTATCTCCAAAAAATGTCCCTCGGACTGAGGTTTTAGTTGTATTCTTGATATATCCAGTGAGTGAGATTCTGAAAGAGTGAAGAAGTCTGTTTGCGGGTGTGTGTCGGGAACGGGGTCTCGACCGGCATGTGCCCATTGTATGTATTTCCAGAGGGTAAGGATCATTTAGAAGACGTTCCAAGGGGTTCAAAATTCTATCATACAGCATTGTAATGCAGTTTAAACTGTGTCTAGATGCAATGAACGCCATCTTTTATTTATATAAAAATAAAGTGTAGAACGTATAGCATTTCAAGGTGGCTGCCAGGCAGTATTGCATTTGTCAGTGCTTTAACTGTAAACAAACATTGGTAAAGGCAATAGTGACAAGCAACCACTACAAGCATTAGCAAAGCCACTTACACAATCAAGGCCAACTGGCTTTGCCAGTGATTCTTGTGCAATATGTTTACCTCCTTTTCTAAAAAAGCTAAGTGCAAGAAACCAAAGAGTTGATTTATGTATGTATTGGCTCCCAAACTGGAGCCTGATTTACTGTCTCCCCAGCAGGCATCAGTGCAATATGATTTAATGTGGCCTTTAAAATAAGTTAGATTTCAAAAAGTTTTTCTCTGCTTAAATTAAGAATCAATACAAATGTATTTTTAAAGAAGCCATTTTTAGGTCTCACCTACGCAGCGCGCTTGCGCTGCATAGGGGACCTCTTGTAATCAATTCGCTTTTTCGGCGAAAAACGTGCACGTGTTGCATTGCTTTCAATTGCAACGCGTGCACGTTTGGCGACTCCCTTGCAAGAGCGAGCTTTGGATGGTGTCCCTGCTCGCTCCCGCAAGGAAAACACTGTTCTCGGCCACAGGCCCCCCCCCACCCCTCCAACCTCAGCGTCTACAGGCGCGCAGCGGCCATATGTTGCGCGCGCTTGTTATTTAATAAGAAAACAACAGTTGATGGACAGAATGCAGAACAAAGTCCTACATTCACCCCGGTACAGAGATCTGGGCCTAAATCCATCGTTTTTTTGCTCGCCATTCCAGTTTGAACCCAGCCATATGCAAATCAGTCTTGACCCTGTGCCTCATGGGAACAGTCCAGCACGAACTGCCAAGCCAGGTCCTCCCTGGACTGGAAACAAGCATCCTAGGACCGGTTGTGCCTCATGGGAACAGTCCAGCCCGAACTGCCAATTATTTAATGAGGGCAGTCTGCACTTCAGGACGGTGTGACAGGAAGGCAGGCAGGCTTAACACTTCTTGTCCCATGGGGTCATGTGAGTAATTACAGGATTATCTAGATTAGGCAACAGAGATTGCATTTGGTGGAAAACGAGAAATGCACATGGTCAACAGAAAAAAACACAATCTATTTCTGGTTCCGGAGACTTGGGCTGGAGAGGCAGGGCGTTTCCTTTGTTTCACTCTAAGTAGTGATGGGACCGTAGGGAAAGGGAGGGCAGCGAAAAAACAGCTGTTCCGCACCATGGAAGGTGTCCCAGAAGGTGCATTAACACCTGAAGTTCGCGTTCCCCAGACGCGGGGTCTCGGCGTCAGCTGGGTCGGCGGCAGATGCCACCTGTGGAATCTGGTCGCAGAAACGTTCAGCTCCGATTTGTTTCATGTCCGAGGTGATGATGCTGTTTTGAGTCTTATAGGGTTGCTTGGCAACTGCAGAAAACGTAATCCGTCCCAAGGAGGAGCCCCAAAGCATTTCAAGAGTTCCGGGTGTATTTCGGAGCTGAAGAATTTTCAGCCGAGATCCGTTCCTTTCTAAACTATCCATGCACCATGGCAACGCAACGCACGCTCCAAGTCCGGCCATGCTTCGTAGATATATACCTTCCATTTTCCAAGTCGGATCACAATATGAAGGTCGAACAGGGAGACCGATACATTGTATGACATGATTTCTCCTAATATGTCCTAAACTTGCGTCACGTTCTTGAGAGCTTAGTACTTTTAGCCAGCGTGTGTATGTCTCAGTATCCTCCTTTGCTTTGGTACGGGGAGTGTAAGGAGAAAAGGGGTCAGTGCAGGGGCGTAACAGACCCCTTCACTTCAGCCCCTGCAAGGGGGCCCCTAACCCTTCAGGGGGCACTAAACCATCACGGGCCCTGTTCACGCCATGGCCAATGAATATCTGTGAGGAGGAGGAGACTAACCTTCTGCATGGGGGCATAATTTTGCGTTACCCCCATGAGGCGGTGGGCCCCAGTAGTGAAATTTAGCTCAATCTGCTGAACATCTTGAGAAGCACGTTCGCCTCCAACTCACACTTTAAAAGGAATAATGCAGTTTTACGCTAAACCGGAGGCTGCTTGAAAACACAAACAAAGTGCTCTAAATGAGAATACAGAAATGCTGGTCCTCTCTATTCACAGCTCCGGTTTGCTCCAAAGAAGTGCTGGTACTGTCCTGTTGGATGTATTGCCGCACAGCTAAGAATGGAAGGTCCACTCCCTTTCAAACTAAAGTGCAGGCACTCAGTAGCGGACACTTACTACCCATTTAAAGCACTGCACGTTAGCATATGTATTCTGTTTTGGTCAGCACACACTTCTCAGCAGTGTCTACCCCCGACTTCACTGTGTGCGCTCATTTGCCTTGCTGTTCTAACTGCTCTTTCGCTGAGTTGCCTTTCTCCCTGCGCTGAGTTGCCTTTCTCCCTGCATTTGCCCCACTATTTCCCGGCTGTTATTTTCTTTATCCTCCATTCTCCAGCATTCTCTTGCCCTTCTTTCACCTTGTGCGTACTGGACTATTTTGAAATCTGTTGCTTGTTGTTTCCCTCATACTCAGGTTATATCAAGCCATGTGGTGTCTTCACTTTCATCAACGCGCTGTCCCTGTAATCGATTCTAACGTATACCAACCCATTTGCCGCGTGCCTTTGACCATTTTAGAATGGCCTCACTATTTTACGACCTTTTTGGCACTCTCCTCAGTAAGCTAAAATTTCTCTTTCCGTGTGATTCGGGTGAGAGTTTTCTGCTGCCTTTATTTCCTACAGGTTTCCTTTGAGAGATGTTGCACACAGCAGTTGCTCGAATTTCAAAAGAAATACAGCAGTAGCATTGGTGTCTGTTCTGCTTCGAGTGTAGGCGCTACCCTTGTCTGTTGCCTTTACTCCCTCCCCTCCCGTTGTCCTTGTTTACCACCCCTCTTGTCCCTATTTTATACATACTTGCTGTCAGAGGATTGATATATGTTTGCAGCCTCCCCCCCACCAGCGTATAGCTCCTCTGTTCGCCGCACATACTGGGCGCTGCACCACAGCCTCCCGGCTGGCTCTTTCTCGTTGTAAAGTTTAAAAGCAGCTATGCTTCAGTGCACACAGTTAACATTGTTTTACCATAGCGCCGCTCACACCCATGGCATTTTGCTCTAGGCAGCGCTCATCATCTAGTGTTCACTACTTTTCCATGTCCTTCTAGATTAAAAGGCGCCCACTCTATTACTGCGAAATTTGTGAGTTGCTGAGGTCCCGAGGAAAGAGGTTAGACCCGCAAACCGGGAGCAAACTGCATGTGTCGCAGCTTTATTGTGACTGACGCCATGCCAGACTGACTGACTGACCTCCCTCCCCTCGGACATTCCTCCGTTTTGTATTCTCTCTCCCCTCCCGCCTCTTTTTTGCCATCCTCGGGTGCTTGGAATTACCAGGCCAGTAAGTTAGCCCAGTGGGTTCAGTACCTTCGTCTGACTGCTGTATGTAATTGAAATTCTGATGGATCATCTGCCAGTGGATTCCTCACCTTGTGAATATCCCCTGCCCCAGCAACATTCGGAAACTTTTGTAGTTCTCCACGGCGACGAGGACGACGTCACAGAAGCGCAGCTCCGCTGACGTCACTGGATCCATAAGAGGACCTAGTCGGCGTGATGACGTCAGTTCCCTTTTTTCCGCACCGTCAACGCTAACGGTTTTCTGGGACTCTCCGTAGCTTTACTGGTTACTTTGTGTTTCTGCTGGTGTTTTTATACTTTCTTCTTGCTTCTTTTTCAAGATGTCAACGAAGAAGTCAGGATTCAAGCCGTGTCGAGAGTGTGGTAAACACATGTTCATTACGGATCCACACAAGGATTGTTTCTGGTGCCTGTCGCCGGATCACGACGTCGAGGGATGCTCTTGCTGCCGCAAGATGAATCCAAAGTCCTTAAAGGAAAGAGAAGCTAAGCTATTTATAGCGAAGATGAGAAAGGAGAAGAGAGATCTTAGACGTTCAAGATCGAGGTCCAGGTCGAAGTCGGGTCATGCTTCGAAGTCGAAGAAACATAAAAAGAAGAAGAGGCACGGCTCTCGACGCCGTTTGGATAAGGAGACGGTTCCGAGATAGACTTCACCTGCTCCTGGACATCGTAAGGACTATGTTTCTCCCTCTCCTTCTGTGTCAAATCCGGCTTCTCCCGTTTGCCCGACTTCGCCTGTGGCTTCTCCGGAGCGCTCTCCGGCTCCATCACCGACGCCGACGGATTCTCCGGCTCCAGTGGAAGAGACTCCGGCTCCTGATGAGTCTTCGATGCCGTTGGCTCCGTCGGCGCCGATTGGCCAGAGTCTGGTAATGCTTCAATCTGAGCCTTCCCCCCCTTTCCAGGCCCGGGACAAGACCCATCGCATTATTTAAATGCTATGTATGGCGTCTTTGAGAGCGATGTACCCCTCTGGAGCACCTTCGGGTCCCATGGGTCCAATGGCCTTTAATCTGGGGGTCCCTCAGGCCTACGCTCAGGCTCCATTCATGCCATTCTTCCCAGCGACGCAGTCTTGGCATTTCCCAGCACCGAGGACGTTGACGCCGCTCCCTTCTTCTCCGGCTCCAGCTCGACCTCGCTCGACTCCGGCTGCTCATCTGGATCCGTGTTCGGCTCCGGCTCTGTATGAGTCAGTTACGCTGCCGCCGACCAGGTGGAAAAAATGGAAGAGGGTGAGCTTATGGAGTCAGATGACTTGTTTGAGGAACTGAAAGAGGCAAGTGGCCTTGATTTGTCACCGGAATGGGAGCTTACTCCTCCTCCTGATGCTCCCTCGAAGGATGTGACTCCTTACCACACGGTCATAAGGAAAGCAGCGGTGCTTTTGGACTTACAGCTTCCAACTGCTAAATTTAAACCTAATATCCTTACTGAGGTTCTGCATTCTCCCTCCGCCGTGGTAGAGCCTTTACTGCCATTTAATGATGCCATCACTGAGCCAGTCATGGAGGTTTGGCGTAAGCCCTTTTCGGCTCCTGCAGTATCTAAGTCTGTTGCTAGGAGGTACAGGGCGGCTCCAGGATATCCGGACTTTCTTACTTCCCATCCTTCTCCTGAAAGTCTGGTGGTTCAGGCTGCCTGCTCAAAGAAGTCTTCTGGTGCCTTTCCACAGGTTCCTTGTGATAGGGACTCTAAAAAGCTCGACCAATTAGCCAAGAAAGTGTTCTCCTCGTCGAGTATGGCCTTAAAGTCAACAAATACCACCTGTCTTTTGGGCCGTTATATCCACGCTCTCATGGATTCTGCTAAACAGCTGGCTCCTAAGTTATCAGAGGAGGACAGGCAGAATTTTAATGAAGTCCTGTCAGACACTCAGGCGGCTGCGCGTCAGGTTATCCAGAGTGGCCTGAACACTGCGGACTCTGTTGCCAGGATCATGGGCTCCTCGGTCGCCACAAGGAGGAATGCTTGGCTTAAATCTTCAGAGTTCTCCCCTGATGCGCAGGCAACGCTTCTGGACCTGCCTTTTGATAGTTCTGGGCTGTTCGGAAAAAGGCGGATGCGGCCTTAGAAAGGTTCAAGGACAGCAAAGCCACGGCCAAGTCTCTGGGCCTGCAGGCACAGCCTAGAGGTTCCTCTTATAGGAGGTTCAGAGGTTTTGGGAGGTCGTCCTTTCGGACCTACAAGCAGCCTCAGCATAAGAGCTACAGGGGCAGGAACAGGGGTCGTGCTCGAGGTAGTCAGCTCTCCTCCTCCTCCTCTTCTTCCTCCCTCCCTCCTACCACTGCAAAGCCGCCCTAGATCCACCATTCTGGATCATGTTGGTTCTGTGGGGGTGGCTTACCCATTTTCTACAAGATTGGGAATCGGTCACTACAGACCTTTGAGTTCTAAATCTTGTAGAGAATGGGTATGCTCTTCCCTTTCGGGAATTCCCTCCAAATTACCCTCCTTGCCAAGGTGCTTGCTCGGAGGACCACCTTTTTCTCCTGCAGGAGGAAGTCTTAACGTTACTGAAAAAAGGTGCGATAGAGGTGGTTCCAGAGCGGGAAAGGGATCAGGGATGCTACTCCCGGTATTTCCTGATTCCGAAGAAGGATGGCAGGCTGCGTCCAATCCTGGACCTCAGGATCTTGAACCTTTTTCTGAAGCAGGAGAAGTTCAAGATGCTCACCCTTGCGCAGGTTCTTCAAGCGCTACAACAGGAGGACTGGATGGTATCGAGACTGACAAAGCTACAGGCGGTGATGCATGTGTTAGAGGGAAAGAGGCTCAACTCATTCTAAATATGGCATTTCCTTGCTTTTTTTTATTTAGCATATTTGCATGTTTTTTCAGTGTCCTTCCTCCTGTGTATTCATGTGCTGCATGACTAAACACTTAAAAGGTCCCAAAGGCGAGACCTATTGGCTATGCCAATGCTTGTTTAAATTGGCCCGAGAAATATACTTTATTTTACCATTACAATTTAATGTCACATTGCCGCTATTGTCTTGGCACATAACTATCAGCAAAGCCAATACTGGCATGTGGCGGGAGGCAAGCCACATATATTTGTGTCCAGGAACCACCATAGAGACTGGACATGGAGGAAACTCGGAGGGGTGTGAGAGCATCCTTATTCAGTAAAGTTGCAAAGACATACAGAGACGGAGAACGGGTTTTAAGCGACATGTGGGGACCCAGAGAGATTAGAGGAAAGGCTCAGAGGACCCGCCATACATTCCGGTTGAGTGGCAAAAGTGAAATTCTATCAAAACCTGTAAAAAGAAAAATTGTTCCCTGGCGTCAGGTGTGGAAGAAAACAACTAATTCAGTCAAAACATGGCGAAACCATAATGCTTCTCAGAGCTGGACATGCCCTAGAATAGTAATGAAAGCTATTATATCAGGAGCAGAGAGCTGTAACAGGCAATCAAGCCATCCAAATATAAGCAAGGTAAAGGCACAAAAAACACTTTAAAGTATATTTTTTAAGTTTTGGTCACAATACTGTGTACGAATGGCAGCTAAAGAATTTGTTTCTTGCATTTTGCCTCAACATGGAAAAAATTATGCTTGCAAAGGTATACTGAGTACACCAAATGTAGTTATCCCAATAAAACAAACATATGCAAAATCAGTACATCACAGAATCTTTCAAGGACAGAAACATATTCCGGTAAAAAAGTAGGTGTCGATTCTAATGTAATATTAAAATATACTATCCTAACACAATATTTAACTCTTTTATATAAGTGGACTGTCCCCGGTGTAAATCACTAATATCTGCTAAGGTTTCACATGAAGAGATTAAACACAGCAGCAGTGACACTTGTCACATGACTGCCAGAGAAGGATGAGGACTGGTAAATGAACTAGCAGAACTAGCAACGGATAGATAATCTACTTACCACCTGCAGCAGAGAAAGGTATCCCAGGCCAACATTGTCGAAGTTTACTTTTACGTTAACCCATCGAGCTTCCTCAGTGTAGTTGAGAGCCAAGCAATCTGATTTGTTATTCACAACGTCCATGGGAAAGAGCTCTGAGGTTGTGGTGTTGATACACTTGTAGAACTTCCCCGCAAACAAGTTGACACCCATGATGCTGAAGATCAGCCAGAAGATGAGACAGACCAGTAAGACGTTCATAATGGAGGGGATGGCCCCGAGAAGAGCATTGACCACCACCTGCAAAGGAAAGATATCCTGGTGAGAATGTGGAAAGAAATGGAAACAAAGTGCATAAAAGTGAACGTTGCATACCCAAGCAGAAAGCCTGGGCTGTGCATGATGTATGCCTTACGAAGTCGCAGTTAAACAAATATGTTGCTGTTGAATATTCAGATTTCATTGGATTCATGTTACCTATTAGAACACAGTAGTAAAGTAGAGTTAAGGCCCTGAGATACTGCCTGGTCAAGACGTTTTCCAGAACACAATGTGAAGCCGACTTTCCATTGTGAATGGTTTTTTGTTCCTGATTTTACTTTCCGCTATCCCTTAGATTATTTTTTCTAGCCTGGTGCTACTAGTAATGTGCGCCGGTTTTCCACAGCCTTGTCCACGCTGAACATATAAAAACACAAATAACTAAATAAACTAATACACAAATACATGTTTTTCTTTTTAAACTGACCTGCCCTACCCATTTTAGGGAGAAGTTACTTTGTACATAGAGAGGTTACTATATACCTCCTTATGGTCAATATTCCTATGGGGTTATTTCCATTCATGGTCCTCCCTTACTGGCAAGTAAAGGTACCCCTAACGGATATGAAAATCCCTAGGGAGGAACAAAGGGGCGTGTACGTGCTTGTGTGTCTTTGTGCTCCCTGCAGAACTTTCAAAACTATCCAAATTGACTTGGAGTCTAGAATAGTGAATGCACAATTCATGGACGTCAACTGTCATTAAAAATTTAGGTACGACAGTATATGCATATGTGTGTGCACAAGCTCATCTGTGCATGTGCGCCCAGGCATTGTTAGACTTTTGTGTATCTTTCCTGAATCTTGTTGTATTCAGCATGCTACATCTATGCATGTGCGCCCTGGCATTGTTAGACTTTTGTGTATCTTTCCTGAATCTTGTTGTATTCAGCATGCTACATCTATGCATGTGCGCCCTGGCATTGTAAGACTTTTGTGTAACCTTCCTGAATGCTGTTGTGTTCAGTATTCTACTGAGTGTGACTCCTTCTGTAAATGTGCCTTCCCCTGTTTGTCCTTCCCTTATGTGTATATGTCACCCAGTTTGTGTGCTTGACTGTTTGTACACCCTTTACCAATAAATATATATCAAATACATAATGGGTGTTCAAAATTGTTTTCCAAGATTTTTTTAAACTAATTTTGTTAAACTGACTCCTTGTCTTTCCCAAGGTCTTTACACACTTGACAAAACAAGTTATTGATGTGTAAAACAACATACAGAAAGGAAAAACGGGCAAGAAGCTGAACAAGTCCCAGGTCGTACAGCATTGCAGACTGCGGTTACTCAGACTTTGTCTCCCAGCTAAACTCCACGTTTCTTGTCACCTCAATCAGGCTCTTCTTGGTCAGACTCCCCATTTCACAGTCTACCCTACACCTACTTCCATAGCACCGCCTTCCTCATTGTTGTTTCTCTTCACTAAGAAAAAAGTTAAAGCCACGTGTTTGTATTTTGCCCTCCTGTTCATAGGCTTTCGAGGCAGTCCCACTATACGATGCATTAATGATATGTCAACTGCTCCTCTGACAGTGCGAGTTTATATGATACACTTCTATCCAAGTATTGTGTGCCTCTGGGAAGCACTATACCATGAGGACACATTCTGCATAATGTGTAGAGCACCGAGGACAGTCTCCCCCACCCCTCATGTTTTTCTCTGGTAAATTATCCTGAGTAGCTTAGGGGGGGAGGGACGTCCTATGACATTATATTGGGTCTAGTCAATCTAGCATTGCTTGTAACCAAATTGTTGAACATCGTCCACTCTTCCTTTCCCCGTCTTTGCTCTCCAAAATCCAGCTCCTACTTTGTCTGCACGATGCGGACCGGACCTCTCAGGCCCTGCAGATGGCTTCATATAAAGACGATATTGGCCTACTTTCATTCAATAATGTATATATCTTTCCGGGTGTGTTCATATGAAGAGTTTTAGCTCATCACTCCAAACGGGCATGCAAAAAGAAATGGCTGGAACAAATCCAAAGCATGGCTGAGCCTCTATAAATGTCAAGAACCTTTCCTAAGTGTATAGATGTAATGTGGAGCATGCTCCCCAATCCATTACACTACAATAGTCGGTTTCTTTAGGGACTACAAAATAGAAACTCCCCTTATTCAAACGCCTGCAGCAAATGGAATGTGCTCAAACACCAACTTCACCACTCCGTGCCAAACAAGGAATGTTAATGCTGTGAGGTATGGAGCTCCCAGACTGACCACTCAAGGTGATATATACTGGGCATCAAAAGTCTACCAGCAGCAGCACACTGTCAAGAGGGACCGTTCCCTGCTAAGAGTCTGGTCTGGCCTCTGGGGAAGATGCTGAAGTTGATACGCTAAGTAATAATCTTAAATCTGGCAGCACTAGTCCACCCTCTTTGAATGTGAGCTTAAGGGGTTATTAGTTAAATTCCCAAACGTGAGTTCATCCTTATTAACAAAGTTAACATGCAAATCAGCTCCATAAATATTGAACGAAGAATCGGTCAGTGCTCTCTAGAGCAAGGAAGCACCTTCATCGTGACCAACGCAACTTGGCCTATTAGCGATAACGAAAAATCCATCCTGAACATGATAGACTTATGTCACGTTATCTTCAGGGATACAATAGCTTTTCTGTGTGAGCCACCTGGACATTTCAGAGCCATAGCTTGCTAGACCATGCCCAGGTCTGGTAGTTCACTATCCCTACGCACAACTGAAGTAGTTTGTCACCCCTCTCTGGTACACTACTGTATATCATCTACGCAGAGGGATTCTAAATGCTGTTGTGCCCAATTTGTACACTGCAGCTTGCAGTTTATCTCAGGTCCTTTCCAGAGTGAACAGGACGGGCAAGGGTGGACACCCCTGTCTGGTACCGTGTTCTAATTATCAACTGCCCAATATTTAGATCGATGCACTTAATTCTGTCTCTAACCGCGGAACGTGCCAAAAGTTTTTATTACCATACGTCAACATTCAAAATATTTACCTACTAATTAATCTAGGTTATCATTCTTCTTTCTCCAATGATAAAACCCCATAAGACACCTTGCATGCAGCCCAATAGTGGTCTAGCCTTTGTAATCTGTGAATTTGTCCTCTCTTTAGCTAAAAAACATCAAAAACAACTAGACATTGCTTGAATTACTTTGGTAAGTTATAGTGTTTCGCCTATCACTTTATGTGACATCAGACAAGGTATGAAAATCTTACCCTCATGCCTTCAAATCTTGACAGAGCTCTTAATGGCCTGAGGGCCCTCAATGTCCTCAATGACTTGATGGGTCCAAGTTCAGAGTAGCCCAACCAGTTTGCTGTTAAACTGATAAGCGAAACCTGAGAAAGATGACATGGAGGCAAATGACATTCAGAAGATGCATATACAGAAGAAACATATAAATATATATATATATTAATCAAGAGTATCAGCTGTACAATTAGGGGCAGAGAGTGTAGGGAAATGGATTAAAGAGGCATGAGGTGGAATCAAGAATAGACAGCCTTAGTATTCAGCAACCCTGACAATCAGCAGTTCTGGCTATGGGCATCTGAGAAACAACTTTGGGCCCCAGCACTTATTCTTTCACAAAGTAAGGGAATGATTTTGGCAAGTAAAATTTATGAAAGTCCTAATTCTGAGAAAGCTACAGAGAAATATTGCAAATGATTGCAACATGCATTATTATTCGGCTAGCATTACTACACACAACGCGTAAATCCTGCCAAGCCCCCACCTCGCCTCATTCTCGATGCTTCTCAATCCAACTCTCATTTTCCTTCTTTCTGTAGCATTTCCACAAATGAAATATGTCTTATGAACTACTTTTATTACTAACCTATGTACTGAAACTCCCCAATATCCTTAGAGGGGATGCATCGCTTGGGAAGGAGATTTAGGCAATGATCTCAGCAAGAAAAGTTTGTAAAGGTTTACAAGTGAACACAGAGCTCCCTAGCAGGTGTACCAATGCTCACAAACTATTTTTTAACTATTCCCCTCAGCGTACTCCAGAGTAAACCAAACAAATCAGAACAAAGAGGTACTTACGTCCACTATGAGGAAGTCAAGCCAGCACCAAGCATTGGTAAAGTAGAGCTTGAATCCATAAGCTGTCCATTTTAGCAGCATTTCAATGACAAAAACGTAGGTGAAGACTTTGTCAGCATATTCCAGGATAGTTTTTATAACTTGTCTCTGCTCGATGTATACGTCCTCGAATGCCTAAGGTAACCCAGATGGTAAATTATTGACCAGTCACTCACTACTACTAGTTGTTCCTAAATAACTTGCTGTACTGGCTGTATTTTTGCAAAATTCAATACCTTTTTAAGATTCGTAAAATGCCAAATACAATGAATCTGAATAATAGAGTATCAAAACTTTTCCATTCAGGCACCACACTGATATACACAAGTTCGGTTTTTCGTACCTTGTGCACAGATCTGGTAGCAGCTCCTTTGAAGAATCACATCAATTAAAACAAGCATTGGCAAGTCAACTCATAGGCAAGTCAGCAAATGGCCGAAGTGGGATGACACATTGTTCCGTGATGCATACTGAAGCAGGTGGAAGAAAAATGTGAATGACCAAACTACAGACTAATGGACGAAGTCTGGCTGAAAACCCCTAATAGGTAACAAGGTTATATACATCATTTTAGTAAAATGAAAAGCTCTTAAATAACACACACTTTAAAAAAAAGCCAATCGGTCTTTAATTGGCTGCCAGACTCCTGCCTTTGGGAAATAAGGTGAGAAAAAAGAATGAGAGAAAAACGGAAAGAAAGAATGAAAGAAAAAGGAAGGCAAGAAAGAAAAAGAATGAGGAAAGAAAGAAGGAAAAAGAAATCAAGTAAGGGGAAGGCAAGAAAAAGAAGCAGGAATGCATGAAAGAAAGGGAACAGAGGAAATAAGGAAAGAAAACAAAGCAAGAAAGGAAAGATGAAAAAAGAGGAAGGAAAGAAGAGAGAAGCAAAGAAAGAGGAAGGTAAGAAAGAAAAAGGCAAGAAAGAAAGGCAAGGAAAAAGGAAAGAAAGAAAACGAAGAGAAAGAAATAAGCAGGAAGGAAAGAAAGGAGAATGACGTATAAAAGAAGCGAAGAAAGAGGAACACGGGAAAGAAAGAACAAAACAAACAGATATACAAGATGAAAGAAGGAAATGTATGAAAGTAAAGAAAGAAGGAAAGAAATAAATTGGGAAGGAAGAAAGAAGGAAAGAAAGGAAAGACAAAGGAAGGGAAAAAGATGCAAAGAAGGAAAGGAAGAATCAAAGAATGAAAGAAGAAAGAAAAAGGAAAGAACGAGAGGCAATATGTAAAGAGAAAGGTAAGAAAGAATGAGGAAGGCAAGAAAGAAGAAGGCAAGAAAGGAATAAAAAAAAGAGGAAGGCAACAAAGAAAGAAAAATGGATTTAGGAAAGAAAGTGGCAAGAAAAAAAAGAAGGAAGAAATTGGAAAGCAATAAAGAAAGAAAAAAGGAAGAACACAGTAAAGAAAAGGAGAGGCAGAAAAAAGAATGAGAGCGGAAGGCAAAAAAAATAGGAAGGTAAGAAAGAAAAAGGAATGAAAAATAAGGGACAAAAGGAAGGTAAGAAAAAGAAAAGGGAATGAACGAAAGGAGAGAGGAACGAAAGTAAAGAGGCAGAAGGGAATGAAAGAAGGAAGGCAAGAAATAAAGAGGAAGCAAGAAAGAAAGGACAGCAAAGAAGAAATAGGAAGGCAAGAAGAAAAAAGAAAAGAGGGGAAGGCAAGCAAGAAAGAAGGACAGAAAGAGGAAAGAGAAGAAAAGACAGCAAGAAAGGGGAAAAAAGGTAAGAAATAAGCTAAAAGGAACTAGGAACACAAGAAAGAAAGGTGAAAGGAGGAAAGCAGGAAAAAAAAGGATAAAAGGGGAAGACAAGAAAAAAAACCTATAAAAAAGAAAACAAAGAGGAAACAAAGAAAGAAGGCAATAAGGAATCTGATACAGTCTACTAGATAAGGCGTTAAAGAAACTAAGTAACTTGTTCATCTGACAGAGACCTCTAGCCACAGATTCCTTACCTTAGAATAGATACCCAAGCAATACCATCCCCGGTGGTGGGTTTGTGGATCAGTTTCAAACAAGGAAGTCCTGCAGGACCAAACGGACAAAGTGCCCATTGATGGGTGAGTTTGTCTGCTCTGGCTTTCGGAGAGCATGCCAGGTGTTGAACCACCAGGGATAAGCCCTGCTGTTCCAGCCATGTCCAGAGATGCAGGGTCGACAACTCCACCTCACCCTGTTTATTGCAGCTCCACATGGCAATGATGTTGTCCGTGAACACCTGCACTAGCCTTCCCTTGATGGAGGGTAGAAAGGCTTTCAATGTCAGTCGAATCGCACGGAGCTCCAGCAGGTTGATGTGGAGTCTGGATACTGCCACAGACCAGAGTCCCCTGAACTCCACCTCTTCCAGAGGGCCACCCCGGTAGTGACACTGTGAGATCTGCTTGGGGAAGGGAGAGGGATCTGCCTCTGAACCAATCACAGTTCGTGAGCCACCACTCAGATCTTTTGCAGTTCCCTCCGAGATCTGAACCATGTCGGAAAGGTTCAGCTGATGCTCTGCCCATTGAAACTTCATGTCCCACTGCAGAGCCGGCATATGCCATCAGGTATGATTTGCGAGGAGAATACAGGAACCCACGAGTCCCAATAGCCTCTGGGTCTAACTCACCAAAATCCAGGATAGAGGCTAAAACATCAGTATAATAGCCTGAATATCCTGGACTCAGGAGGATAAGCCTGAAACTGCACTGTGTCCAGAACAGCGCCAATGAAAGGCCAGGTATGTGAGAAAGTCAGGTGTGACTTCAGCATGTTGATAGTGAACCCCAGTGAGTGCAAGAGGTTCGCCGTAGCGTGGAGTTGGGAGAAGACTGCCTGGGGCGAGCCCGCCTTTAACAGCCAGTCTTTGAGATAGGGGAAGACTGGCATCCCTGATCTCTGCAGATGAGCTGCAACTACCGCTATTACCTTGGTGAACACCGAAGGGGTGCTGGTATGGCCAAAACGAAGCACGGTGAACTGAAATTACTTGTGGCCCATCATGAACTGCAGGTAAGGCCGGTGGGCAGGCAGGACGGGAATGTGAAAACAGACGTCCTGCAAGTCCAATGCTACAATCCAGTCTCCTAGGTCCAGGGCAGACAGGGCCTGAGCTAACGTGAGCCTTTTGAATTTCTCCATCTTGAAGAAGTAGTTGAGGTCCAGCAAGTCTAGAGTTGGATGAAGGCCCATCTCTTTTTTGGGGACCTCAAAGTAGCTGGAAAGCAACCACAGCCCACTATTGGCACCGGCATCCTCTCAATGGGCCCCCCACGGCCAAGAGAGATGCGACTTCCTTGCGGAGAAGGGATAGATGATCCTCTGTCAGCTGGTCGTGAGATGGTGGAATGTAGGGAGGATTTGTCATGAAGGGGAGGGAGTAGGCCCTTAGGACGATTTGCATAACCCACCTGTCTGATGTTAGGGACAGTGGGGCAGGTGATGGCAAATCTTGTTGCCCAGGCTGGTAATTGACAGATTAGGAGGGTTTGGAGCTGCAGCTAACAGGGGGGTGGTAGACGGACCAGAACGTTGGCTGCTTGACCCATGAGGTCTGTGGGTACCGCACCCTCGGCCACACAGGTGTGGCTAGTAGGGGATTGACATAGCTGGAAGCCCCTTCAGTAGCGAAAGGCGGATGGAGTGTGACATGGCACCATATAAAGTCCCAAGGACCTGGCCACAGCCCGACTGTCCTTGAAGTGCTCTACCACTGAATCTTGCTTGTTTCTGAAGAGATGGGTGCCATCAAAAGGCATGTCCATAAGAGGATTTGACATCCCCAGAAAATCCAGTCATCCTCAATCAGGCATGGTGCCTCACGTCAGTCGTGTCAAGTCTACAACAAATAGTAAACTTTGCTGCATCTCTTCCATCAGCAACAGCCTGAGAGTGTACAGCCTGGGCCTCCTCCGGGTTCGTTGGCAGCACCTGCACAACCGTGTTTCACAGAGCATATAAATAATGGCCCAAAAGGCATATGGTGTTCATGGACCGCAATGTCAGGCTGGCAGAAGAAAACATCTTCCTCCCAAAAGGGTCCAGCCTCTTGGATTCCCTATCCGTGGAAGTGGTAGGGAATGCACCTTAGGATGCTGAGGCTGTCTGGGGTATGGCGTAGGGTGGGATGTTTAGGTCCCATGGGGTGGGTCGGCTTATGACTGTCCTATTCATAGGGACCCTATGCTGAGCTTAGACCAAGTCCCCAAAAGGACATCAGTGAGGGCGTCATTAAACAGGATTAGCGATTCTGAGAGGACGACTCCCGGATGCAGCATCTCTGTCAAACCACTAAGGGCAACTGAAGGTCGAGGACCTCAGCCACTTCCTGCACCACCATTGCATATGAAGCTCCCTCCTTGGTAGCTGTTGTAGGGGGAGGAAGCTTACCAGCAGCTGGAGTAGGATCCAGTCTGCTGGTTTCACCCAGTTCCTCACATCAGTCCATGCTAGGGTTTTTTTCATATGGCTGGTATTCCTCAGGGTCCAGCTACCCCTCCCATTCCTCCACGAGTTCTAACCAAAGGAAATAGGGCTCAGGGTTCGATCTAGGAGGCAAGGCTCTAGTAGGGACCAAATGCTGAGTCCCCTGATGCCCCTCAGGCTCCGTATCGGAGTCGGGAATCAGAATGGGGATGGTGCTGTCGTTTGGCACCAGTGGCGCCGGGAGCATCCGCATTGGGACTAGCATTAGTGAAGGTGGAGAAGGTATGACCGGTGCTGGTCTGGATCCAGGAACATATCCTTGGGTCCTGACTGGAGCCTAAGCTGCCGGCACAGAGCCAGATGGACCTAAAGGCGCACCAGATGTGTCGGGCCACCCAAATATGAGGCACATGGCCTCATAAAACTCCTTCAGCAGGGGCGCTCCGGCTGCTGAAAAGTCTGGGAGGGGTGGAGTCAGCTCAGGTGCAGGCTCTACATGGAGCCAGGCCTTAAATGTCGATGCTGCCTCATCTCTGACGGATGAGGAGAAGTCGAAGACCTCTTCGACTACTTTTTGCCTTGAGACTTACCCAAATGTCTCAAAGATTTGGAGTGGGACGAGGATGTCTGACTCCGTGACCACTCTTTTTACCTTCCGCTCGACCGAGACTTAGAGTGTTGTGGTGTCGCACGCCCAGCCGCCATGAGCTTGTGGGTCTGCTCCTGCAAGGCGTTAGGATATATAGGTGCCGTGGACAACACTTGCAACACAGACGATGCTGGCGACGCATGCGGAGCTGAACGATGCCACCCACTGGTGTGCAGGGGTACTGCTCATGAAAATCTTCTGAATCCAGTTTGATGCCTGGGAAATTCTAAGGTATGGAATTTACTGCTAGAAGTCTATCAGATATATTGGTTAAGCTCATATGTACCAGTCAACTGTCACAACATTATCTTTTCATGACCCTATAAAACTAGTGGTTTGGGGGGGTTGTGGGCTGATGTTCACTGTTTATTTCTGAAACATATCTTCTATTCACTGTTGAATGTTCGGGATTTGCCTTTCTTGACACCACATTATCCAATGATCCAGATTGACTGCCTGTCTGGGATCCAAACTATGCAGCCACGCCTCCTCCTTCCTGGAATTGGTCTCTTTCCTCATCGGCTGATGGTTGAACGTGTAAAAATGTGTACCTTCTTGACAACACTAAAAAGATTAGATCCACAATTTGAGAAAAAGGGGAATTTATGGTTATGACATATCAGGTTGGTTACCACTTTATCAAACCAATTAATTTGTTTTATACCATTGGTTATGGACTTAATATAAATTGTTAAAGCTAAACTAAAAGATAGCTCCTAATGTTGGCATTGTAAAACTAAAACTAGCTCATTAAAATATTTGATATATGAATGTCCTTTTATTTTTGGATAAAAGTATGGGGTACAAATACTAAATACTTGAATCATTAATTATAATTATTTGTAAATTATCTCTATTGTTGTGTTCACTGCCCACAGCACATATGAAGTTGTTTGATTGTCTAATTTTGTCCACTATTAAATTATCTCCAACAGGAAAGATGCCAAATTACTTTCAGTTCATACTTCCTGAGCTTGGAAAATATTGGATTGTATTTATAAAAAGGAAGATTAGCTCCTCTTCTAGTAAACTCGTTAAGTGGTCATCAGACTGTCAATTCTTTTGGAATTCTTTTGATGCTTATAATGCTAGGCCAGTTTTGGGCAATGCCTAATGAGTATTGCTATTATAATTCAATTTCTGCTGATACAAGAACATCTTTGTGTATATTTATCTATTGCTTTTTTATTTGTTATTAGTTATTTATACTCTAGTTTATACTCATGTTTATGACTGCATACCTTATTCTGGAGTGTGTTTTATTTGTATTTTTGTTATTATATATAGTGTAATAAAGAAAAATTTTACGTGAAAAAGTTAGGTCATGTTGCAGCACAGTTAAAGTATGGTGCAATCGAAAAAAACCATCTAACCAACTACAATACAGACAGTACAGCCTTCATTAAAGGTTAGCCGTACCCAGGGGTTGGCAAACAGGGGTGTCAAAAATCACAGATTCTGGGACTGATTTAGATCTTGGTGGATCATTGCTTTTTCAGCAGTCTTCCCACCCGCTGCCTTGGCGGTCCGCCCCCACTCAATGTTGATGTTGGCTGGTGACTGGATGGAAGACCGCCACAGTCCTGCCGCCTCCAGCAGGATCTTTCTCCTGTGTCCCGCTCAGATTTCCACCGTCCAGATCATGATGTGCCTTTCCATTGAGGCAACTGTCGTGGGGAAACCTCTAAGCCGAAGTTGAATCGATGAAAAAGAGGTGACAAGTCACCTTTTTTCAGGGTCCCACCACTGAATCTATCTTGAACGCAATTGCCCAGGTCCTAATTGTGCTGCTGCTATATAACCATGCGGTACAAAAGGGGGTGGTGATGGACGGAGCATCAGAACCAATCAAACACTCACACCCAGTCAACAGATCTGGGTTTGATCCATCACCGTTCTTTAGCCCACTCTGCCACCCCAGTTCAGACATGGCCATATGCTAATCAGTCTGACCCTGTGCCTCATGGGAACAGTCCAGCCCGAACTGCCAAGCCATGCCTTTCCTGGACCGGAAACAAGCTTCCTAGGACCGGTTTCTGGCATTTCAGCCGTCTTCAGCCAGGCTTGCTTGAATCCAGTGGCAAAGTGAGCAAGGGACTCACGTCTGAGCATACCCTGCCAACGTATGGCGAACAAAGCGGTACAAAAGGGGGTGGTGATGGACGGAGCATCAGAACCAATCAAACACTCACACCCAGTCAACAGATCTGGGTTTGATCCATCACCGTTCTTTAGCCCACTCTGCCAACCCAGTTCAGACATGGCCATATGCAAAACAGTCTGACCCTGTGCCTCATGGGAACAGTCCAGCCCGAACTGCCAAGCCATGCCTTCCCTGGACCGGAACCAAGCTTCCTAGGACCGGTTTCTGGCATTTCAGCCGTCTTCAGCCAGGCGTGCTTGAATCCAGTGGCAAAGTGAGCAAGGGACTCACGTCGGAGCATACCCTGCCAACTTATGGCATAAAAGCACTCTCGAGCTCCCGCGGGACACGCGCGGGCCTGTCCCGGACCAAGGACAGGCCCGTCAATGCCCGGAGGAGACTGGGCTGGGCCACCTCTCTTGGTTTCTTTCATCAGCAGGACCTGGGGGCTTCTGGTCTTAAAGCTAAAATATTTTATTCTTTTTTGTCTCCCCAGTTATTTATCAAGACAATTTGTATCATGGGGAAACGGAAGCCCACCCCTACACCAAAGACAACGGGCACAACATTGGATGGCTACCTTCAAAACGCGGTAGGGGCATTAACCAAGGAGATAGAAATTGCTGGGCGCAGACTTTCATTAGCTCCTTGCTCAATTACACCTGTCCCAATTGACTCATGTAACTACACTAGAAATAGTTGCTGTGCAGAGGCTGCAACCTCCTCTATCTCCCACTGTAATCATCTGGGCGTTTTGCATGCCCCCAATGAAGGCGCTGATTCCACCACCACCGCCACTCGCACTGCGACAAAATCTACTGTATCGCAAGCTACAACTGGAGGGAAAAGAAAATGAATGGATTTGGCAGGGGTTGATTGTAAACTAAAAGGTCACTCTCCAAGGGTCAAAAGAACTAAGCAAACCCACTTAACTGGAACTACCTCTAGGGCCCGGTTGGGAGGAGGGAGTATAGTGCATCAAATGAAATGGAAGACACTGTTGCCAAATTTAGTAGAATTGTACAAGAGGCTCTGACACCTATTCTTCCTAGATTAGATTGTATTGAAGAGCGACTTGCAATGGGCTTAGGCTTAGGCAATGACCCAGCCTCCAATAAACAGACCAATAACGTTGCCAGTCCAAGATGCTCTGATTTAAATGATGTCATTTCTAGTGCGCCGTTGAATCGCTTGACCCATTTAGGTACAATATATACTGCAAATGGCCAGGTCTCGCGTACAGAGCCCCTTTTTAATAATGACAGCCCCACGGTTTCAACACCACAGGACCCCGTCCTGGTTGGGAACCCTGCTAGGAACAAAATAACGGGTCAGGGGGTCACAAACCAATCAAGATCATTCATGATAGATAGGGGTAGATCATCACAAGGAAATGCACACACAATTGGCACAGTTTGTGATCTAAAGAGTGGGCAGGGAGCAAAAGACGCGTTAAACCTACCGCCGGAATGCACACCATATACTTTGATCTTAAAGGGGGTCCCCCATTTGGCCCTTGGCCAGCAAGAATCCTGTCAAAACCTTGTCAACAAATCAGCTCATTAGTGTTTTAAGAAAAAAATCACCTAAGATAAATTGGTCGGAAAAAATTATCATGGCCAGGCGAGTGAGCTGGTTGGGACATACGACTAAACATGGGGAAGGGGACTGCGTTGTGCTTAACTATAATAATGCATGGTGTGTACCCTTTGCCTTAACGCACTTTAAAGACTCACAATGTGAGTCGATAGAGGTTTACCCGCTGGATTTTTTCTACCTACCACAATATGAACACATGGCAAGAAAACAGTTCACGGGATTGGGTTTAAGTACAGATCTTCGTACACAGCCTCCTCCATTTAGTCATCCTAACCGCTTTGATGTCCTTTCTGGTCTGAAATTGACTGACTAACTGGGTGCTCTAGACAATCAGCTGTTATGACGAGAATGGGTCTGTGCCATAGTGTTCAAGGGAGAGGAGTTCATATAGATGAACCCAGTAATAGAGATTTTATGGATCCTTTTGAAATTTCCTCCCAAAATAATCAGTAGGAAGAGTCGAGACAAACCTAAAAATGTTCCCACTGCACTAATTTAATTTTAAATGATACCACGGTTAGGGAGGAGCCGGGTCTGCTTATCACTGTAGCTGACCAGGTTATAAACAATGAATTTGTGGGATTGGAAAACCAGGGTCATTATAATAAGTCTCTACTCAAACTTATTTCATGGAACATAGCAGGTATCCACCCCAAACTGACTGATGAGGTATGGCTAAAATATATTAGAGGCTTTGACATCTGTCTTCAGGAGACGTGGTATAAGAAAGACATTGTGCTGAATGGTTATTGGTCTTACATGGTCCACGCAACACCCTTGTTAGCAAGGAGGGTTGGTACTGTTAATTTCAGTTCAATATGAGGCCATAAAAATCACTGTTGGTACATCTCCTTGGTTCCAATTAATTATGATCTCTAATATGTTATCGGTCAAGCTAGCCAGGTTATTGAGGCTTTACGGGCGGAAAGCAACAACATTTCTGAGAAATGGCAACCATTATGTATTCTTTGGGTGGGTGATTTTAATTGCTCTTCTTGTCCCCATAGCTCTAGTCAAGCTTGTGGGATGTTAAACAGAGGGACTGCCCCTTCTGCATTTTATCCACACCCCTCAGGGTGAGGCCCTAAATGCTATTATGGAGAACTATTTGGGCCTCATTAATGACGCAGCCAATATTTCCTCAATACAGTGCCCTACTTATGTTGGGGGAGGTTGGGAAAGTTTTATTGATTTTATATTTCACGGAAGTTCTTGCCACTTATTGGAGATTTTGAGGTGGAGCCAAATAATGATAGTGATCATAATCCCCTCATAGCGTCTCTCAGTATAATAGCTCAGACAGGGAAAGTAGATGGCTATTTAGTTCATTTTAATCCCAACAAAGGGGTAAGACTCAACTGGAATAAAGTAAACCCCTCTGAATTTGAGGTAAAAACTGTCACAGCCAATCACGACTCGACCAGGACATGCCCCCTGCTGAGATTATTCAGGAATTTCAATTGAGCTGCTCTGATGTAGCTAAAAATTTGACCAAATCAATTAATATCAGCGATCACCCGGAGATAAGGTGGTTCAATGCAGAATGCTTAAAAACCCATAACATTTTTAATTTGGCATCCACGCAAATCGTCAAGACAGGGCTCTAATCAAATACGCTAGGAAGACTTATAAAAGTTTAGTTAAGCAGAGGAAGGAAGAAGTGAGGTGCTTAGCTTGGGATGATTTGGAGATAGCTAGTTCCCTTAAGGACTCAACAAGCTCCTGGGAATTTATAAATCGTCCATTATTTACTGAAGAGGCGAGCAAGATGGGTTCCCTGATTCTGGGGGATGTCTGGGAAGCACACTTTGCGGCTATATTTAATCCTAATGGCCACCAGTTTGAGGTACCCAGTGAGGATTTGCCCCTCGATCTAACCTCTGCCTCTCATTTAAGTGCATCAATCTCAGCAGCAGAGGTTGAGGAAGCCATAGCAATAGGAATTAGCATGAAAGCCCCTGGTCCGGAAGGAGTGCCATTAGATCTTTTTTTAAAGTAATCCTAAACTGTGGGCCACATTATTGACCAACGTGTTTAAAGCAGTGGTGACCGGCCATATCCCAGCAACTTGGAAGGAGGCCATTGTGGTTCCCTTGTTTTAAAAAGGTAATAAAAGTGACCCTGCCTGTTATAGGCCAATCTCCCTTATTGATGCCACAGTGAAGCTGGTGGGAAGGGTTGTCCTTGCCCGACTTGAAACCTGGGCGATGGATACAGGAATGATAGCAAGAACACAGTATGGCTTTAGGAGGGGGCTGGGCATCAGTGAACAGTGCCTCAACTTGTCCCTGATTACGGGCAAGTACATGAAGGCCAGGAGGGGTTCTATCCACCTGGCCTTCATGGACTTGTCAAGTGCTTTTGACACCGTTGAAATGATAAGCTCTGGGCACTTATGGGGAAAATGGGAGTTGAGGAAGCTTTGATGTCTCTCCATCTTAGGCTTCATGCTTCTACCTTCTTCACTATAAGATATGGCCTGCATGGGGAAAAAACCAGGCCCATTTTCTCTACAGAAGGAGTTCGGCAGGGATGCATCTTAGCCCCTTTTCTTTTTAAGGTCTCGCCTGACCCAGCGCATGTGCTGGTCTGGTGAGATTTTTATTAAGGGCTTCAAAAAATGCTGCCATGGCTGGCCTAGCACTTTGGTTCACGCAAGCGTGCACACGCGCAGCCGCCACCTGTCTTTCACGGGTCATTAAGCGTGTTGACGATGCCGCTGCTTTCACTTTTGCAGCCGCGCGCCCATTCGCTCCGCCCTGTCTGTGTCCATGTCTTTACTTTTGCTATAATCGCGGCACCCGCGCTTTATTTTTAATATTAAAAGTAAAGCGCGGGTGCCGCGATTATAGCAAAAGTAAAGAAATAGATTTTTTTTCTATTTCTTTACTTTCGCTATAATCGCGGCACCCGCGCTTCACTCAAATCCCCAACCTCTCAGCCTAGGGTGGGCTCACCATGTCTTGTGCCAGCATTGTTTTTCCTACTTTGCCACTTTCATCTGCTGCTGCCTGCATTGCTCTGGTACATTCTTTGTCATCGGTTTGTTTTGCTAAGGAGTGCTAATGTTCACCCATTAGCAGCGAGATTCTCACATTTACATTTGAAAGGCTACCTTTGTCTTCACATCTACTGAGCTGGACTGTTTACTAGGAAAACCAGCATTGCCATAGCCAATAGGTCTCGCTTTTGGGACCTTATAAGTATTTAGTTATGCAGCACAATATGTATGGTGCAACAACATCAACTGTTGCATGGCTAAACACTTATAAGGTACAAGGTTTAGCCATGCAACAGCTGATGTTGTTGCACCAAGGATATTGTGCTGCAAAACTAATTACTTATAAGGTCCCGAAAGAGAGACCTATTGGCTATGCCAATGCTTGTTTAATGTATACCAATGGCCTAGAGGCTTTTTTATCTGACAAAGAAATTGACTGTCCACGCATTGGGGGAACATGGGTCCCGCTACTTTCTTATGTGGATGATACCGTGTTAATGGCCCTGAAAGCAAATAGCCTCCAAAAATTACTTAATGCATTCACTGATTTTATGCTGGCACTTGATTTAAAGGTCAATTTTATTAAGTTGTATGTTATGGTGTGTGGCCACAAAAAAACAAAACTAGAAAATATGCTGTGGGGGCTAAGAAAATTGACAAATTGGATAATTGTAATTACCTAGGGAATATCTTTAACAATAGGATGAATTGGGACTCGCTTGTTACTGCAAGGGTGAAACACGTGGGCAGGGTTGTGGAAGGGCTTTTCCGCTTTGCCTGTAAGCTGCGCCATAAACTAGTGACGGAGCTGGCTACACTTTACAAAGCCAAATGCGTGCCTGTGGCACCATACGGAGCAGCAGTATGGGGTTATCATAACAGCCGCCAGTTACAGATTATGGAAAACAAATTCATAAAAAGGCTACTGATGATTCCAAATAGTGCCCCCACAATTTTTTGTCATCATGAGTTTGGGCTTGACTTTGTAGAGGATCATATAGATATTGCCCCTCTGCTTTTATGGGTTAAAATCTGGTTATCTGAGGAGCTAGCGTTTTCCAAAGAGGTCATAAAAGACTGTATCAACCTTGACGGAGCACTAACTATCCCTTGGCTCCGATTCGTCAGGGAAAACCTTTACAAGCTGGGTTTGGGACATTACTTTGATTGACCCACTGGCATTCATGAGAATGCAAAAAATATAGTAAGAGGCGCATTCTTCATGGCCAAATACATGTCCCTCTCAACCCGAGGTAGCAGGACTCCCTTGTTTATTTCCTGCCCAGCAGCAATTTTATTTAACATTCACTATAAATGCGCAGACACTATTTTATCTGACAAGATTTCGCTTACTTACCCTGCACTTTCTAGTGGCGTTCCCGAAACAAATAGGGTGGACAGACAAATTGATGCCTTACCCCTGCGATAATCAGGCAGACCAGAGCACATTGCACTTTATGCTATTTTGCACCCTTTATAAAGAGCCAAGAGGAGATTTTACAGTCTTGATTTTAAAACAAATCAGGCCATGTTCTTATATCGAAGGTTTCAATTACTTACACTCTGGCTACGCACGATATATGTATTAGGGTCTCCAATTACATTAAAGTTGCAATGGCTATTAGGAAACGGTATTAGTGATTGTAGTTGAACCCAAACATGTTTGATTTTTTAATACACAAGTCAAGCTCTGATGTACTTTTATGGGGGAGGGCTGCACATTGTGGGGGTATTAGGTGCCTCAAAGTAGATGGCATGTTCATCAAAAAATTGAATTTTAAAGGACTGTATTTTTATTTGCTTTTATTTCTTTTAAATAATTAAATTGCATGAATTACTTCTCACGCTGCTTTGTAAATAGGTCTTTGGAATCATAATCTATAATGTCGATTTTATGAACTTTTATGGTTTGTTCTTGAAACCGAATAAAGTTATTTTGACTTGATTTGGCTCCAAGATAGTGATCCAGAAGAAACCAGGAAACAAATGTCCACGGCTAGCAGCTGCTGGACCCGTTATTTACGAACAAGGCACTCATCCACACCCTACACCCCCGAATAACCACTTGGGGTACTCCCCAGCCCTAATACAACAGCTATGCGCCTGGAGATGGCAGACTGGTCAGCGGCCAGTCTAACTACCTGGAACAATGTATTTGTCAACTTGACTCTCTGCAAGTTCAAAACTCTTGAGGACGATTATGGCATTTCCCTAGGCTCATTCTTATTGTATGCATTGCTCAAACATCAATTATTCAGGACCTGGGGCAACACGCACGAAGGAACCTAAAACATCCTGTTTACACCAAACATTACTAACGCATAGTATGGGTAAGAGGGCCATCACTATGCTGTACAACTTCTTGAGACCACATACCTTAACCCACTTAGCACCACTTAGAGAATACTGGGATGTGGCACTATCAACCACACTAACCGACAAACAGTGGGTACAGTGCATAAGGTTCCCGTAGATAATCTCCACAAACGCCAGAATTAAATACACTCAATTTAACTACCTCCACCACACATATCCTACTCCAAATAGGCTGGCACAAATGTACACGAACTCTCCTGATATATGCCACCGATGCCACAACCCAGAAGCCATGTTTATACATATGGTGTGGGCATGGCCCCAGCTGACAGCGTACTGGAACGAGTTGGCTGCCACATTCTCCGATGCCACGGACATGACGGTTACAGCACAGGGTCCTCACTTTCTGCTGGGCATAACCAAGCGCAACACACGACGTAAAACCATCAACAAATTTCTAGACGTAGCATTAGGCCTAGCCAATTGCAGGTGGCTATGTCCTGCAAGTCGAACTCAGCACCTTATATACATGCGTGGACCTTCGAGGCACTAGTAGCCGAACATGAGCTGATACACGGCAACATTAAAATCACTTTACTGCTATCAACCCCCCAGACTGGCAAAAGTATCTAACATTTACAGAATCAAAACTGAACTGTGCTCCCTCTGACCAGGGGGACTCCCTAGGGCCAACTCAATACTCAATGACAGATGTTCCCCCTCCTGTTAGCTTCACCTATGCCAGTACCTGCTCACTCTACCTCTCTTCTTAAGCCCCCTTGTCATCTTACCACCTTCTCAGGACATACACACAGCCCAGTTATACCCATACATCCACGAGGGTAGTCCATTTAATTCCACTCCTTAATGCAGACACAATTAGTCCAGACCTCATCATCTACATCTGTCAATGACACTAACAAGTACACAATACCACGACCAGTTCTATTTGTCATCAAGGCACTTCAACTGGTGCACGACAGACGCTGTGTGTTAGAAGCTATGTTGATAGTGTTATGGAACGGGTGCGCGGCACGATCCAAGATGCCGGCCTACTATGGAGCTCCACATCACATCGGAGCATGCAGATCTAATTTTGGTGTTTTTTCACCGCTTTAATCACTAAATATGGGATGATTCTGCTCCAGAATACTTGCTGATCTTTTAAATGTCCTTTTAATTCTCCTAAAGGCTTGCGATTCTGTGAAACGTTGTGGGACCTCTGCAGCTGCATTTCAGCCACTATTTTGAATCCTTCCTGACTAGAATTCTTTTCTCCACAATTCCAGTTATCTCCTGAGGTGCTTCGGGGCATATTATCAAGCCAGGCGATAAAATTATCGCCGCTTTAGCGGCAGAAAAGTGCCGCTAAAACGGCGATAATGGACTCGATAATATGCTCTATGGAATTCCAATTAAAACCCATGTTAGATGTCCTTCACATCTAACATGGGCTTCAATTGGAATTTCATAGAGCATATTATCAAGCTCATTATCACCGTTTTAGCAGCAGTTTTCTGCCGCTAAAGCGGCGATAATTTTATCGCCTGGCTTGATAATATGCCCCTAAATTCCTTAACTTCTTAGTTCATATGAATTACCTTTTTTGTTGGGAGAGGTGTCCCTATAGGAGGGATTTTTGGCGGTTTGTTTTTCATGCTTGGACTGACTTGGGAGCTTTTCTCAGTAAAGGGGCAGAAGTAAACAGTTACTGCATTCAAATAGGAATCTTGAACTAGTTAGCCTATGTAAGGCACTTCCTCTCTTGCACTCCCTATGAACTGCCTGAATATTCCTGTCAGTATGGCTCAATCTAACCTTTCCTAAATCAATATCTTCGCTTACTACTCTGTCCAAAATAAAGTCACCCACTTCGGCAAAGAAAAGGCTCAAGCAAGATCCCCCTTCTCCACCGAAAGAGGCCCTTCCTATATCTTTAGATATTGTTTTGGAAGAAATAAGGGCTTTGAGACCATTTATTGAGGAAACCAACACTCGTCTGCAGGTACTGCACACTAAATGATCTTCACTTGATTCTAGGGTATCTGTAGTGGAGCAACATGTCAGTGATATACAAGACATATCTGCAAGAGTTTCTTTGTTGGAGAAGGATATTTTGCTTTTAAGAAAATCTGCTGAAGACCTTGAAAATAGAAATAGGCGCAATAATCTTCATCTGTATGGTTTTCCAGAGGGTATTGAGGGAGATAACCCTGTGGCTTTCTTCATGTGCTTCCTTCCAAAGCTTCTGTCTCTTCCTGCTTCATTGTCTTTGAGTGACCAAAGAGCTCATTGGCTGTATCTCGCTTGTCATCCTCATCTGCGCCTACGAAACCCTGTGGTGTGATCATCCTATTTTTTTTAATTTACTGACCTCCTACAAGTTCTAAATGCAGCCAAACTTAAGAACAACTTACTTGGTCTGGAGAAAGATTGTTTGTCACAGGATGTTTTTCACAGCGACTGCCAAGCAAAGAAAAGAATTCTTTGAGCTTCGACCAGCTCTGCGTACGTTAGGTGTGCGTTATGGCCTATTCCACCCCTGCTTGTTCAAGATGACTTTTCAGAATCACACGTCTACTTTTAAAGAACCGGCGGACCTATGAAAATTCATCAATTCACACTCTACAACTTCCATGGAGACTGTTGGTGCTCCCTTTACTACTTGACTTTTTATATCACAGCCTTTGATAATTTTTTCTAACCCTCATTATTGCTTCTTTTACAGGTTGTAATCTGATGGCTGTCTTATTAAATTGCATATTTTCTCTTCTTTCTATTTTCATTATAGATCCTCCAAATTATTTCACACTCCTGTCTTCTGTTTTTGGCTCCTTGAATTAGTGCATTTCCCTCCATTGGCTGTGCCGTCATTAGTGTCTATCGCCAGTCCTTGTTTCCCTCAGAAGGTATGTATTAGTCGTCAGTTCCCTTCTGACATGTACTGTCCTCACGTGGTCTTTTATTCCCTTTCTCCCTGCCCTTCTCTAACTTGTCTCTTAATGTTCTCACAATATATTTTCTTCTCTGCTTTCCTTTGTTTACTCTTTTTCTCACATTCCTTTACTACTGTTGATCAGGTTGGTTCATTTCTAATTTTATTCTCCTACATTGAGTGGTTTCCTGGAATGTAAAAGGTTTTATTAACCCTATAATGAGGCAAAGAATTATTTCCCACTGAGCCTCCTATAATCCTGATTTAGATTTGTTGCAAAAAACCCATTTAATAGACACAGAAGCTCTCAAGCTCAAATGGAACTGGGTTGGTTCAGTTCTAGTTTCCCCTACGAGCACAAAGAAGAATGGCGTTATTATTTTGTGTCACAAAAATTTAAAATACTCTATTTTTTCTCACTACATTGATTCGGAGGGTAGATATTTATTGGTTAAGTTACTTATTAACAACGTGCCTTTAACTGTATTTAATGTCTATGGGCCGACTCAACCGGACTATGCTTTCTGGCCTACGATTACAAAAAATGTATCCAACATAAGGATGAGTGTTTTATTCTAGAAGGTGATTGCAACTAGGTTATGGACCCCTTTATTGATCTCAAATCCCAAGTTCGATTTATTCCTCACAAGACTCAAACAATTTCGCACTACAATCACACAGACACACCTTGTAAATGGAGACTATGTAACCCAGATTTAACAGAATTTTCCTTTTTCTACCCTCCACATAGTTATTTGTCCCGGTTAGACTACATTTTTCTTTCTAAGTCTTTGTCTTAAAATCTCATTTCCTTCTCAATTGATCCCATTGTGATTTCTGATCATGCCCCGGTAGTTGCCGATTTTGATTTGCTCCGTTTGCAACCCAAGTCTTCTAGATGGAGGTTTACAAATTTTCTTCTGCAAGATCCAGTTTTTTCCTCCTCCTTCATTTCCTTTGCTGAGGAATTCTTTTCTTTAAATGAAGATCTTTCTGCATCCACTAAACTGGTGTGGCAGACTTTTAAGGCCACCGCTCATGGCTTTATTATAGATTTTGCATTCAAGAAAAAGAAAGTCACTTAATCAACATACAGACCTGTTAGCCAACACTAAATGCTTAGAACACCAATTTTACACTTCATTGGATTCCACTTTGCATAAGCTTGTCCGCGCAAAGCTAGATTTTAACAAAATTTGTACTGATATTGCCTCCTCTATTCTCCTACGAAGTACTGCCCGTCATTATGGTGGATGAAACAAAGTTGGTGCACTTCAGGCTAATTATCTCAAATCTAGGAAGGAGTGGGTGCTGTTAGACTTCATCCACTCAACAGCTGGAAAGCATCTCTTCAAAGATCAAGACATTTTAGATGGATTTATGAATTTCTGTAAAACTTTATATTCTGCCGAATTCCCTGCATCTGCCTCTCTTACAGATACCTATCTTAGTCGCGTCCCCCCCCCCTTCTTCTGTGAGTCTTGACTTTGCTTCTCTGGATTCTGATCTATCGATTCAGGAAATTTCTAGATATTTAGGTCTTCTAAAAAAAAAAAAATCCCCAGGTCCTGATGGATTTACGGTTGAACTATATTTACATTTTTCAAATCTACTGCTCCCAAACATTTTCCAACTTTTTGAATACTTTTGTACTGCTGGTAAGGCGAGTGGTACCTTTCTAGAAGCTCCTATATGTATCATCCATAAGGAGGGCAAGAATCCTAAGCTTTGCAAGAACTATCGCCCTATATCACTTGTGAATGTAGACCATACATTTTTCGCTAAACTACTTGCATTACGTCTTGAACCTCTTTTGCCGGATTTGATTGGGCCAGAACAATGTGGCTTTCTTAAGGGCAGATTAACTTCTGATAACTCTCGGTTACTATTTAATGTAATAAGTAAGGCCTATACTCTTATTCTCTAGCTGCGGTATGTATTGATGCGGAGAAAGCTTTCGATAGGGTAGATTTGTCTTTTTTATTTGAAGCTCTTCATTGGCATGGCTTTGGTCCTAAATACATTTTGCTTATTTCTTTGGTCTACATGACACCTAGAGCTTCTATCATGGTTAATGGACTTATTTCCCATCTTTTTTCACTACAGCGTGGGGTCCGGCAAGGTTGGCTCCTATCTCCTCTTTTATTTATCTTATCTGTTGAACTGTTTCTATCTCATATCCGCCATAATACTTTGATCTGTTTATTTTATGGTGATCATCATTTGAAACTATCTGCCTATGCGGATGATATTTTACTTTTTTTTACTTTTTTAAAATCAAACCCAGAATCTTCGATTCCCCCAATATTGCAAGAAATCTCAGATTTTTTAGCAGTTTCTGGTTATAAAATCAACTCTGACAAGACGGAAATTCTTCCCATCACCAAATTTTACTTCAAGCAACATTTTGATTCAACTGGTTTTCGATGGAATAGCTCTAGAATTAAATACTTAGGCGTACGGTTTACTAATTCCATATTGGATTCGGTCAAAATAAAATGAAGGAAGGTCTTCATCATATCTCCAAACTTCTTCAGTTGTAGAATATATACTGTTTTCCCGTTTCGCCCCTCCTTTTGCCTGTGATATCTTTAAAATGAAAATAGCTTTCTGCTTTGTTTTATTGCCTATCTGTACCACTTAGTTAATTTTATACTTAATGCACAAGTTACTTACTTGTGTAACGATATATCTGTAAGAGACATTAGTTAGTGATAGATTCCTTACCTTAGAATATCCCCAGGCGCCAGACTGGATCCGGCAAGTGTTTTGTCAGCAGTACCCCTGAGCGTCGGTAGACGTAGTCGTACAGCTCCGCGTACGTCGCTGGCGTCGTAGTTGCCGAGATGACGGCGCTGGAGCTACTGAGATGCGCCCATGCGCGCTGACGTCAGTTCTGTACACGACTTTTCCGCGTCAGGAATGCACAGCCATGCCAGAGACAGACTACTGGTGCAATAGAACTAGGGCCCTGAAAGGGATGACCGGAACCCTAGAGAACAGTTCGCAGAACGGGGAGGATGGGCAGGCGGTAAGGAATATATCACTAATGTCTCTTACAGATATATCGTTACACAAGTAAGTAACTTGTGCATCTGAAAGAGACACGTTAGTGATAGATTCCTTACCTTAGAACAGATACCTCAACAATACCAACCCCAGTGGTGGGTCTGCGAACCAAGATCACACCAGAAAGTCACGGAGAATGGAACGGCCAAAAAAGCCGTCTCTCCAGACTCGACTGTCAAGGCAATAATGCTTAGTAAAGGTGTGCAACGAGGCCCACGTGGCAGCCTGACAGAGGTCTTGCAGGGGGACACCACGTCCCAATGCAGTAGTAGCTGCTGTCGCCCTGGTAGAATGGGCGCGCAACCCCACCAGAGGTTCCTTTTTAGCCAGAGAATAACAGGCTTTGATACACAAGACGACCCAGCAGGAGATGGTCCTCTTGTGTACAGCCCGGCCTTTCTTGGCGCCTACGTAGCCAACAAAGAGCTGGTCATCCACCCGGAACTGTTGTGTGTGATTCAAATAAAAATGAAAGCGCACGTTTTGGGTCCAGACGGTGGAGCCTCACTTCCTCTCTGGAAGGGTGCGCGAAGAAAGTGGGAAAGGTGATAGTTTGCCCAGTGTGGAAGGCAGTGACAACCTTTGTCAAGAAGGAAGGACGAGTACGAAGAACAACCTTGTCAGGATGAACCAACAGAAAAGGAGGCTTACAGGAAAGAGCCTGGAGCTCACTCACGTGCCTAGCGGAGGTGATGGCAACCAGGAAAGCAGTCTTCAAAGTTAATAAACGAAGGACAGTTGTGAAGCAGCTCAAAAGGAGTGCACATCAAAAAGTTAAGTACCAGAGTTCAGTCCCACTGCGGCATCACAAATAGAATAGGAGGGAAAAGGTGAGTAATGCCTTTGAGAAATCTATTAACAGGGAACTTGAAAAGAGAGGGCTGATCAGGAAGTCTGAGAAAGGTCGAGATTGCAGAAAGGTAGCCCTTGATAGTGCCAAGAGCAGAGCCCTGCCGGGCCAAATAAAAAAGAAACAAAAGGACCTCTGAAAGAGGGACAGAAAGGGAAGCCACAGCCTTTGCTGTGCACCATGCCACAAATTTGTTCCACCTGCAGGCGTATACCGATTTAGTGGAGGGACGCCTGGCTGCCAGAATGACATCACAGACTTCAGGAGGTATATCAAACTGAATCAACTGTCGCTCCTCAATCTCCACGCATGTAGGTGGAGGCTGGACAGATTCGAGTGGAGGACCGTCCCCTGCTGCTGCGACAGAAGATCATCCCGAAGAGGCAGTCGGATCGGGGTATCCCAGCTCATACTGAGTAGCTCGGGATAACAAACTCTTCGAGCCCAGTCCAGGCCCACAAGAATGACTTAAGCCCGGTGGCGCCTGGTCTTCAGCACTCTGGGTAGAAGTGGTATAGGCAGAAAAGCGTACAACAGACCGCAACTCCACTAACGATGAAAAGCGTCGCCGAGCAAGTGCCACCTTGGAAATTCCAACACGCAGAAGTGATGACATTGCGCGTTCTCTTCGGTGGCGAATAGATCTAACCAAGGCTCTCCCCACTGTTGAAAGAGACCTTGCGCCACTTCCGAGTGAAGACGCCATTCGTGATCCATCATGCACCTGCAGCTGAGTTCGTCTGCCCTGGCGTTCAAAGAACCTGCCAGGTGTTGAACCGTCAAGGAAATGCCTTGACGTTCCAGCCATGTCCAGAGGCGCTGAGCCTCTTGACACAGGGTCCACGACCCCACCCCGCCCTATTTGTTGCAGTACCCCATGTGGTGGTGTTGTCTGTGAACACCTGCACCACCTTCCACTTGACAGAGGGAAGGAATGCCTTCAGTGCAAGAAGGATCACCCGAAGCTCCAGAAGGTTGATATGGAGCCGGGACTGCACCGAAGACCAGAGGCCTCTGATCTCTGCCTCTCCTATGTGGCCACCCCAACCGAGGAGGGACGCATCCGTCACCACTGTGTGCGCCGATTGGGGAGGGGAGAGGGATCTGCCGATGACCCAATGCTGATTTGTGAGCCACCACGGCAATTGTCGTGCAGTGCCCTCCGAGATCTGGACGTAGTCGGACAGGTTCCCCTGATGCTGCGCCCACTGGAACTTCAGGTCCCACTGCAGAGCCCGCATATGCCATCTGTTATGTGCATCGTTAAAGGGCAGCAGCGGCTCCGTAGAAGCAGGAGCTGGCCGAAGCACCTCTGTCAGGAGGTTAGTCCTGATGGCCACAGTAGGGAGCTCGAGGTGGAGAGCCTCGGCTGCCCTACGGAACACCATAGAGTATGAACCACCCTCCTCCGTAGCCACGGTAGAAGGAGACAGTGTGCCAGGTTCCGGAGCATAATCCTGGTAACCTGCATCCCCCGGATCCTCATCCCAGTCCGGGTCTAACTCTGAGCTGCGAGAGGGTCCTCAGGCCCTCTCCCAGTCTTCCCCGTCGTCCACAGCCTGCTGAACAGGTGAAACATATGGACGTCGGTGGTTATAGGGATAAATGTTCCACAACAGCGTCGGAATCGGCGTCTGTAGACACCCTCCTGGCACCAGCTCCATGCCGGGGAGGAAACCGGGGACGGCGTCGGCCGGGGCTGCGTCCGGCGCCGTCGATGCCGGTGGAGGTCGTACAGGGCCAACCAGCATGGACGGGGATCCAGGCCTGGATCCACGGGGGTCCCTCGTCATCGAGGCCGGCGTCAACGACGTCGGAGCAGGCAACGTCGAAGAACGAGGACCCCCAGCCATCCCGCGGGGCCCGCAGGCGCACCGGCGGGGCCGGACAGTCCGAAGACACGCGCCATGGCTGACAGGAACTCCTGCAGCTGGGCCGGAGTCGCCGATGGACCCGGAAAGGGCGGGCAGGCCATCGGCAACTGCGTAGGCTCTGCCGGAGCCGCAGGGGTGGCGCTACCTGCACCCTTAGCCACATCGCGCGACCGGCTAGGCGAAGAGCGACAACGCTTCTTCGCCTTACCTGACTCCGAGTGCGAAGACTTCGAGTGATGGCTCTGCGGCCGGTCCCCCGACCTACCACGGGACTGGGACCCTGAACGGCGCAGAGCCGACTCCCGGTCCTCCAGCCACTTTCGGGACCGCTCCCGCAAAGTTTTCGGAGCCATGGCCCGGCAGTGGGGACACAACCCGGAGTCGTGGTCGCGCCCCAGGCAGTAGAGACACTCACGGTGCAGGTCCGTCACCGACATCGTGCGGGGACAGGCCACGCAGGACTTAAAACCGGGCATCCCTATGCACCTGTAGAGTGATATATACTTGAAAGCAGAGACAAAACGTCCCAAAAACTCAGCCAAAAAATGACTGGGGGTTCCGCTCTCTCCGGATCTGCGCTTGCTGGCACGGAAAAAGAAAGAACGGACGTCAGAGCGCGTGTGCGCGTCTAAGTAGCTCCAGCGACGTCATCTCGGCGACTACGATGCCAGCGACGTACGCGGAGCCGTATGACGATGCCTACTGACGCGCAGGGGTACTGCTGACGAAAAACTTTCCAGATCCAGTCTGACGCCTGGGGATATTCTAAGGTAAGGAATCTATCACTAATATGTCTCTTTCTGATTTGTTACGTTCATGGCTTATGTTTTGTGAATGTTATTAATTCTAAAAAGCTTATTAAACTAAAAAAACAAAATATATAGTAAAAAGTGTTATATGGAACTATAGAAGACCGCAGCGGCCTCGCTACTAGTCTTATGATTGTGTCAAATGCAGCAGTTACGTTGCAGTATGATATAGTAAAATAATATGTATAACTCCCATTGCCCTTGGGGCTGTGTAAGCTAAATTGAAAATCAATAAATACTATAAAAAAAATGTTTTTAAAAAAGACTGCGGCAGCATTAAAAAGCATCTACATGACTAAATCTACCCCAAGATGATGGGATCACAAACTTTTTAAGCTCCACTGATCCCTTGGATGGCCTTTCTGTTCTCAAATATACTTAATGTACCTGTGCATTACTCAAATAGGCAAATGCCTAAATAACGTTTGCCAAAAAGTTAATAATAACAAGCAAAGAATATTGTAGCACAAGCATCACTTTTTTGCTAGTTGCAATCCTCAAAATAGTTGCTCCTTAGGGAAAGTTAGCGTTTCCACCAGATAATCTAATACAGGAGTCTCCAACCAGTTGATCGCGAGCAATCAGTAGCTCACAGGAACCTTCAGAGTAGCTCCCAGCCTTCATTTTTAGGTCTCGCCTCACCCTGGCGAGAGCTCTAGAAAGCAGGATTTGGAAGTGCAAACTAGTGCTTTTCAGGCCGCCAACTACAGTGCATGTGCGCCGGGTGTGCACACCCTTTGTCAGCCTGCTGATCACTTACGCGGCCGCTTTGATGTTCTCAGTGAGCCGCGCGGCCACTGAGAACATCAAAGCGGCCGTGAAAGTGATCACCATATGCCAGCCTTCCCTGTGTTGCTTTAGCACTCACCGCACCCCCCCCCCCGCTTCCATGTCTTCCATGTTACCCGTGTGGCTCACTTTCTCTTTCATGGCCGCGCGGCGTTAATTTCACGGCCGCGCGGCCAATGCTTGTTTCTTGAAGTTCCCATTGTTGAAATGGTGAGCCCCAAGACACTTGCAACTCACTATGTTACTACCAAGCCTTGAATTTTTGTTTCTCACCCTTCCCCAGCCTGCTACTTTGCGCAGCACAGAGTGAAAAACACTTCTCACCTCGGGCGCAAGATCATGGTGTGGAAATACTCAGCCTACTCTCCCCCTCGGCAATGTGTGCTCTGTTGCCTGCAAGGTTCTAAAGCACCTTTTGCCACTGCACTTACCCTTAAACCCTTCTGCACGAGCTCACCAGGCCCACCTGCAGCCCTCACTGCTGCCAGGCTGGCTATGCCCTCTCCCTTCGGTGCATCAAAGCACATACAGGTAGCTACCGAAAACTACAACAAGCATTGGCAAAGCCAATCAGTCATGCTTATAAAAGCAATGGACACCTATTGACTTTGCGTAAGCATTTGTCAATGCTGTTCCACATCAGCGAAAAAAAATAAAAAAAATGTTTGTCAATGCCGAACATTGGCAAAAAAAAAGTGCAATGACGTACAAGCACTTGCATGATCAGGCATGCACTGCGCATGTATAGGTCAGCACAGTACGGCTGCCCGGCATGATGTCTGAAAACGTATATCTCACCACACATACATGCATATTGCAGGGTGTAGTCATTGTTTTTTTATTTACCATTCAAAGATGTCAGAAGCCTATTTTGGAGCAGTAAATAACAAGCATTTGCAATGCAATAGGTCTCCCATTTACACGAGTTTACGCTATTTGCATTGTAAATGACAATGACTTTTAAAATAAAAGGCATTGTTATTTGCAATGTCATTAGCTCAAACTCGCGTAAACGCGAGACCTATTGCATTGCAAATGCTTATTAACTAAGAACTGAAATAAATAGGTGTTGCTTTTTCCGGTTAAAATTAAGGTACGGCTATATTTTTTTATATTATCAGGCTGCAGATAGCCTGATAAGAAGCAGTGCTCCACTCAGATTTATGACCCAGGTCGGTCACAGAGATTCCGAACTGAAGCACTGATGTATTTAGCTCAAAAGTTGCTCTCAACTCAATATTGAAGCATGAGAACAAAATGATATCTCTGAATGCTTTTAAGTGAGAGAACATTAAAATGAATAGTTAACTTAATCATTAAGTTAACTCAAAGTGTGGTATTTACAAACAGCAGGCATCTTGCTCCCAGTGGCTGGTACACATAGTGCCATATTTATAACTGAAAATACAATCATTTTCTTTGAAATGGGAGAAATGTAGAGTGGAGAAAAGGGCTTCTATGAAACATTGTCTTAATGTTTCTCTACTTTAAATTAAGCCAAATAAGGTTTAATGTTTTTGAAGCATTTTTCTTCACTTTAAATTCCTTACATTTAAACAAATGGCTGTATTTTCTTGTTATAAATATGGCTCCTTGTCTATAGGCCACTGGAAGAAAATGTCTTCGGTTTGTAAAGTTACTGACATGTGAGTAAATTAAAATTAATTTTATATAATGCATATAAACAAACTTAACTCTTCAGATGAATTCTCACATTTCAAGTGTTGCATTTAGACAAATCAGGTATCTTGCCCCAGTGTGACTCATAGGCATGCTGCCAAATATATAACTGAAAAATACAGCCATTTTTTTTTTTTAAATGGGAGAATTTCTTCTATTTTAAAAAAAATGGTTGAATGTGTTCGTGTTGCACAGGTCACGGTGCCACAGATGATGAAAGGTATGTCCTGTGCCACGAGTACATACAAAGCAGGCTGTCACCCATACACATATACCCCATTCATTCACACATGTTAATACATCACCACACACCGTGCACTCACTGTTGCACAAGGCAGCCCTATCAAAGTAGCCCTAGTCACACTATTTTGTTCAAACCATAGAATCGGGCTCCATGGACATTAGGTTTAAAGTCAAGGTAGCTGGGCGAGGTGGTGCCTGATAACAATGTGCAAGTTACTTGGCCTTCAGTAGCTCGCAACAATTTTCACTGATCAGAAATAGGTCTCATTACAGAAAAGGTTGGAAACCCCTGATCTAATACCTATGTTCAAATCCAACCACTCACAGCCAGAATCGGACTTAAAACCATCATGGCAACCATACACTCAATCCAATATCATTTGTCTATGAATAAAGCTGATGATGCAAAGTTGTTAGCATGCCATATGAAAGACAAAAACCTACATATGAAATGCAAAGCACTAATGTAATATGCAGTGGTTATTCAGTGATAATGAAAGGGCCACACTGGTTTTTATTATAAATAAAGTGGATTACACTACCTCCAAGTAGGAATAAAAAAAGGCTAATATTTAAGTACCAATGCTCCACTGCTGAGTAGAATCATAAAGATGATAAAGGACTCAAACCAATTGTGCTCTACAATCTTGAAGCATGTTTTCCGGAGATTCCACCAAATCCTTCCTTTCTCTTGTGTGATGTCAACATAAAGAATTGGGCATCTGCGAACACAGTCTGAAGAAAGAAAATAAAATAGTCATCCTATAGTAATAAACAGGAGCATTTAAACATTTTATATGTGTGACTCATTAACAGTAAGACAACCATGCTAACAAACTACACAGAGCGTGCCTATTGCTCCTGCTTTAGCTTGAGATGTCTATCCAGCTTAATTCCAGGTGTGGTAGAAGTGACATCGCATACCTGTTCACATGCGATGGCATCACTGTGTTCATTAAGTTTTTCATTTAATTTGAGCTTATTTCAGTTAAAATATACCCATAAATACACTGTGTAGCAAAATCCAGAACAGCAGATAAGACATACCACAAAAAATGTAATTTACAGTAAGTTATAGTGAACACTATTGGGGACATTTAAAGTTTGGAACAGGGGTAGTCCCACTTTAAACGGTTCTCATCCTGCAATCTTCGTCTTTCCTACTGCGGCACCATTGGTATTTCAATGGTGGAGCCTTTGCTAACTCTGCTGATAAAAAAACCCCATGACCAGCACATTAGAGCTGCTGGTTTAAAACCTTCAGAAGACCTTTCTTTTTTTATGAAGGATCTTCTGACCTTATTTTTCCTTCCATGGCAGATCCAAGCAGTATAAGACAGAATTGTCCCAAAGAGCAGAGAGAAAACTTCATGGGCCGTATTACATAAAGTGCCCAGGGAGCGCAACAGGCGTTTGCGCCCGCTCTGCACGCCCCGGGGCACTTTGGTATTACAAAAAGTGCTGCAGACGCTTGTTCTGCCCCTTCTGTAATACTAGAACTGGCGCACATAAACGCCAGCGATATCTGCAGGAGGCGTTCCTTCATTTGCATGGGGGTGTGCCCTATGCAAATGAGGGAAATTGCTTTGCCTCTGTGCCCGTGCTGTATTACAGACGTGGGTGCAAAGGCAAAGAAGTCCTCAGGAGGTGCACTCACAGTGCACCACGTAAAAGGTGGCGCACTGTGAGTGTGCCGCCTGACGGCAGCCCTCTGGCAGGGGGAAAGGTGGTTCCATGGACCCCCCACACATCCCCTTGCATGAGGCACCGGCCTGTAAGGGGATCTCTAATCCCCTTCAAAAGGGCAGGCGTATGACCACTGCACAGTGAAAACAAGGAGCACCTGTAAAGTTTTCACCTGAATGCACTTCCCCCAGGGCCGCACGGGTTCTCGGCTGCCCTGGGAGCTGCGCATTCATGGTAATAGAGCGCATTTTCACTGTTTGCGCCAGCACACCTTTTTAAAGGTGCGCCTGGCACAAACCATGAAAATGCGCTAATACCATAATACAGCCCCATGTGTGCCAGGATCATTTGTGTTTTTTGTTTCACAGAAGCAGTTCCCCAGTTTAGGGTTTTCTTTCTTTAAAAGAAACATAATACTGAGTAGTCCACCAATGTACGATGAATGCACTTCATCTGGTGGACGCCTATAATTAAGTATGGTCCTGGGCTAGGCAGGCACAGTAGCGGGCCTCTGTTTTACTGTGAAACTTGACAGCGGCTCAAAGTTTGTAAATCGGGTACAGGTAACTACCTCCTCAGAGGTACAACTGTTTGCAAAACTAGAACACAATTCCTCAAAAAGGAATGGATTAAGCCAGACATTAAAAGCATGAAAAACAAAAGAGATGTTTAGAGACAATATGCGCCCAATTATTAAAGTGGTATTCGCTGCTAGAAATAGGACATAAACATCAATACAGTAAAGAAAATATATTCAGATCCACAGATTGCCAGCCTTCAATCACCTTCAAATTGGTTTTATCTGCCTTATACTGCTTCCATCAACAAGCAATGGCGACAACTTACACGAGCTATGTGACAATTTAAACAACTTCATAATTGAAGAAATTATAAAGATTCTACTGCTAAACTATTATCCTGTGTCTGCTGTGTGAAGTGCTATCCCTGCCCCTTCAATATTTCAGTCGAAATATATCTCTCATGACCAGGTGGTGCCTTTTCTCCTTATTTTAAAACCCACATTTTTCCGAGTGACTCTGGAACAGCTTGGTTACTAAGACAACACCCCCGTCTAATTGCCTCAATCATCTGCCACTTAATTAATATCTCACTTTCAGCAGTACATGTTCCATATTCCTTGAAAATAGGTCTTGTTACATCGCTAGCAAGAAAACAATCTCACAATTTGGAGTTGTTTCTAATGGAGCGCTTCGATTCGTGCAAATTCTACTGCGAATCCAAGTTCATGAAGCACTCTTTGGTGACTCTTTAGCTCTGACTGATGCTAAACATCAAATTTCAATACATTTCACTAATGTGAAGCACTGTAGGCTCCACAGGAAGACAGAGTGGTTAAGTTACAAAGCATAAAGATTTGTTAAAGAATTAGCAAAGTTACAAATTCAAATCATCAATTTATTTATTGATCAATAATCAATACATGAATGCAAAAGTTGATGTATAGTTCAATGCAATTTAAAGTCATAAAAGCAAAGACAAGCTCTTATAAAGTTGCCTTTGAAAGGTAAGTTAAACAAAATCAGTTTGCCCATAAAGAAGGCACCTTAGTCTGCTAAAACAGGGAAAGAGTCTGACAGCAAATCTGGAAAAGTGGATCCTGCTAAGAAACAGGACAGGAAGCTGACAGAGAATCTTATGAGTTCTCATCTACATTAAATTAGCTCAAATCACACAATTCCAATCTTTGATACACCTACAGTGGTTCCCATACAATGGATCAATCAGGTTAAGGCACAATTAGATAATTAAACTCAATATTTTCTCAAGCTACTTCAAAGTGAGGCTACTCTAAATATCATTCAAATTCACAGTTATCTGCAACATAATGAAATACATTGGACCAAGCGGTACTCTGCAGGTCCAGCACAACAGCTCATTAACACATTTGACAAGGATTGCGTAAGCTAAGACATTTCACATGCTTAACGGATTTATTGTTGACCATTCGATTATTTAAAACCATTACAGTAAAAAGCTCAAAGTAGAACCCAACCCCCCTTGCCCACCCACCCATTCACCCCCCCCGCCCAGGGCCTCCTGTGAGACTTGAAACCCCATTTCCGACAGTCACTCTTGTGTTGCAGGGACCTTTCTGCTTTCAGTGTGGGAACTTAATTTTAATACAGCAATGTTCCAGTCAAAGCACTTGAAGTGGCGGGCAAGGTCTTCTTTGCCCATGGATGTTACGGTAACACCCGGTAACACCTTGTTGGCGCATTACTCTGACTCTGAATTTCAAGGGCTTGAGGAAAATCAATTATACTCTAGCGTCTAAAGCTTGACCAATCTGGTAAGTAAATTTTGCCGCTCTTGCCAGGTGGTGTGTTTATTTCCGAAAAGCACCAGTCTGATACCTCCTTGCAAGTTCTGATGCCAAGGGCTCTGAGAATGGGACAAAGCAGCCTCTGTTGTTCGCTGGTGAATTTGGGGCAACAGCATAGTAATGGAGCCAGGATTCCTGTTGGTAATTGCATAGGCGGCATGAAACGGCTCCGTCTGTTCGTGCCCATGCTGGATTGAAGTCCCCAATTCTAAGGGTCGTTAGCCTCATAAAAAGGATTTTCTTGCGTGCCTGGGCCACTAGTGCTTCCCTTAGGTATGGTTGGGCTTTCCCCAAGGTGTAAGATTCATCCAATGCCTTTGTATAGTTATGTCGGAGTGCGGTTAGATCCTTTTCATACGAAATGGAGTGGACCTGGCATTTCATGATGTTCGACCAAGCCTTATGCGGGATATCGGTTAGGGACAGACTTGTTGTGGTCTATATTTAGTGTTTCTATTGCTTTACCCAGCTTGGTGTACCAGGGGGAGTCCTTCTCTGAAAATTGTTACAAGATGTTTGAGAGAGTTGATTGGTGCTTTAAGGACTCTAATAAATACGATTAGATCTCCCTGGAGGGCCAGTTTGGGTCTGCCAAGCCATAATTCCAGCCGTAATCTCGTGTTCCTTGCGTTCTTGGGTACGTGCAGCACAATCTTGTGGGCTTTGACCTGGGCTGCTGCTATAAGTTTGTCTAAAGCGCCTGGAAATGCCAAGTGACCGTAGGTAATGGCCGGGATTATTTTTGCCCTAAGGACCTTAAGCATGGGGTCAGCTGTGGGGCTAGTCAAGCGTTGACTCAGGCATCTCATTGATAAAATTATACTGTTGATTTTAGCAGTTAGATGTTTCGTATGAGCAGCCGATGTTGCCCTCTCGTTTAACCAAACACCAAGATAGTTATAGGCTATGATGGTCCCAATTTGGTGATCTCCCAACTTCCAAACTGCTTGTTTTATATGCGGGTATCTACCAAATATCATTATCTTTGTTTTGCCTTGATTAACTGTCAGGTGATTCTCCTTGTTGTACTTCCCCAGCTCTTTAAGTGCTCTTTGGAGACCCACTCTTGTGTGGTCCATCACTACAGTATCATCTGGGTATTGTAGAATTGCCATTCTCGCCGTGCCCAGTCTCGGTGGAACTAGACTTGCCTCTTTCAGGGCTCCCCCCCATATCAGCTGTGTAAAGAATAAACAGTAGGGGGGCAAGGACGCAGCCCTGCTTCAGTCCGTTGTTGGTTTCGACTTTTGCTGATAGAGCTATGGGGCTTAATTTGACTTGTACCCAGGTCCCCTCGTGAAGGGATATGATGGCTTTCAATAGCTTAGGAGGTACCCCGCCAAGGATAACAGTTTGCCCCTATCGACTTTATCAAAAGCCGTGCTGTAATAAATAAAACAGCAGAACGGCAGGTGCCTGACTTTCACAGCACGTTTTGAGAGGTAGGCCAGGGCCATGATGTTGTCTGTCTGTTGCGCTGTTTTTCCTGAAGCCGGTCTGGTAGAATAGTAATAATTCGTTATTAGCCCAGTCCTCTAGATCTCTCAATAGTAGTTTGGCAAAAGCTTTGGCTTCTACATCCAGCAGGGCCTCTAGCCTGTAGTTTGCGGGGTTGGAGTGGTCGCCTTTCTTGTGAATAGGGAAGAGGATAGATCCTTTCCATGAACGTGGAATTATTGCCGTTGCATATGAAAAGTTGTATGAGGGGGTGAGGACTGTGGAAAAGAATGCTTGAACTGTTTTGAAAGCCATGGCTGGAATGCAGTTTGGGCCTGGCGCCCCGTCTTTCCTCATTTTCCTAATCTCCATCATTATTTCAGCTTCCCTAAATCCATCGCCCTCAAGCATCGATTGTCCTGCGTCTTTTGTGTGCTTGGGGAGAGTGGATATGTAGGAGCCTATTTCCCGGATGCTCTTCGAAGGGACTTGCTCCGTAGCTGGTGTACCTCTGGTATATAATCCCCTTACGTACTCTTCCCACTCGTTGCTTGCAATGTTGTTCTCATTGCTCCTAGGTTGAGAGCTCAGGCGGTTGATGTACCTCCATAATTTAGCGTTGTTCTTTTCCTTTAGCAGGGCAAATACCGTGAGACATTTTTGTTCCATCTCTTTCCTCTTCTGCTCACCTACTTTCCTCCTGAAGGCGGCTCTCAGTGCAACTATAGGGGCCCCCTCTGCCGATGTTCCTCTTTTCTTCCTTCTTCTAAGTGCCTTCATTAGCGCTTCTTTACACTGTCTCAGGCACTTCGATGTCTGGTTGCGGTGATTTTTGCCTAGCTTCCGCCACAGGTCTTCTGTCCGTTCTTCCCAGCGACCAATCACCTCTGAGTTGGTCTCCCGTAGTCCTCGAGCCTGCCACGTTAATACCTACTCCTGTATTTTCCCTTCGAGAGAGGTTGTCCATTTTATTCTTTTAATGGCTCTGAAGCGTTCGTCTTCTGTGGTTTCTCCCATCATTTTCTGGAGATCTGCTGCTTCCATACCTAAGTTACATCTTGCGCATAGAAGCCTATGGTCACTTCCCCTCTATCATCGACCTGGAATTCTTCCAACCTATCAGCCATTTTCTCGTTGATCAAGATATAGTCTATGGTAGATATATTCCGAAACAATGGTTTGGAGCGCCACAAGGGTGATTGTAATTTCATCATGAAGTGGGTTGAGTAGAGTTTAAAATTTTTAAGAAGACGAAGCAATGGGCCTGCTTTGTTCCTTTTGTTTTGTTTTCCCGGGGAACTTTCCAAACCTCTCAAGTTAAAGTCTCCGGCAATGATTACATTGTAGTGCTCATATTTTATTAATATATCTTCCAGCGTGTTGGTGAGAGATTTCATACTGGCAGTAGTCAGTGCCGGGTTGGTGTAACAGTTTATGAGCAGCAGATTAAACGGCAGGTGGCCCTCCCTTAACCCAGGGATTGTCATTGCTTGCAGGTCTGGGGAGTTTACTCTTATTTCTGTAGGCTTGAGTTTTCTCGCATGGCTTATGAAGGAAGATAGAAAGAACCCCTGATGGACGTCCAAAGATGTTTTTTTGTTGTTGCATTAATCCGATGTTCATGAAAGCCCACTATGGGTGTTGATGTAATTGACCAAGTTTCTTGACAGCAAATAATGTCCCCTTTTGCAAAATAGTCCTGTACTTCCTTGGTCCATGCTTTTTTGTTCAACCTTGCGATGTTCCATGATATGAGGGTTAATTCTTGGGGGAGGTCTGAGTTTTGACGTTGGTATTAATCTTCCGGCACCAGAGTTGCCCTTCCTTCTCTATCGAGGACTTGGTTTTTGCTAGGGGTGCTGTTGCCAGCTGACGCATCTTGTAGCCTGTTTCGTTTGACCCATTAGCACTCTTCGCAGGTTGTCTCTTTGAAAGATAGAAACATTTATTGGTGTTTTAGGGTGTTCATTAATGTATTCTCCTCGTTTTCTGTTATGGGTGGTGCCTTTCAGGATTGATGTAGGCCCCAGCCCCTCTGAGGTATGAGGACGAAGGGATAATTAGGTTGAGTGGGTTCTGTTACTTCTATGCCCCAACTTGCGAATTGTTGGGCTTCACCAAGGACTGCCCGTTGGAGGGATTGCTCCCAAAAGCCCAAGAGGGTTGAATCGCCGTGGCTGTCTCCTTGTGACTTTTTGAACCTTACCCACTCTATATTTTCCGAAGTGATCTGAGACAGTCGTTTGACATGGCCAAAAAGTTGGAGGATATTAGTTCTGTTTATGATGCCGTGAGGCCCTTTCATGTGGTACCTGGGGGTGAGCGCCACCTCGTAGAATGTAGATGGTTCCGCAAGATTTATTGTTTGTGTAACCCCTCCCCCCCCAATGCACTTGCTGCTTGATCTCAAACAGTGGGAGGGTTTGATTAAGGTTCGCCAATGTTGTTCATCTTCCGCCCTGCTATTTCCCAGCGTGCTAGCAATATGCTTTTGCTCCATCGGTGGGGATGTAGTGTGCTCCATAGGGCCTTTGTGACCCACCAGTTCCAATAGGTCACAGCCTTATTTGTGTGGTGGTGTCCTCCTTACCTATGTTGACCCTGTTTTTTGTCGCCTGGGGGGCGTTGATGACACTGCTGGGTGTGGTAGGTCAGCATGGATGCCTGGTTTTCTTGAACCCTGCCTTTTTGAATTACACAGTCCCTTTCTTTTTCTTCGGCCTTTTGTCTGCCGGTGGGCGCTGGCTCTTGATCGTCTGTTTGGGATTACAAATCGGGTAGAGTGGTAGGGAGTTGCTTTTCTCCTCAGGTCTGTGGCTATTCAACATTGCCGGTAGGATGGATCTTCTTTTCATTTTTGATCTCTTAAGCTGTTTTTTCAGCTTTTTCTTTGCCCTCCTTGTTAGGGGTCCTTCTGTTCTGGCTTCAGTTTCCCCCTCCATGGTCTTTTTCTGCTCTTCGGCTTCCTTTGTATCAAATCTTGCCAGAGATTCCTCGGTATCACTCTTTGTCAGGGGTGCCAGAGTCTCTTGGCTGTTCTTCCCGTTCTCTAAGGCTTTTATTTCCATTTCCCTCACTCTGCAGTGTTCGCCCTTGAAGGCCACTTTGAAATTGCCCTTTTCCAGCGATTCAATTATTCCTGGTGTTTTTAACGTTTCGCCCCTGTTCTTGGTTAGTGCCACTATATCCCCCAGAATTTCTGGCAATTCGGCCCACTTATCTATTATGTCATTGCTTGAGCTTGTCCGAGCTATCATTGCCTGATTATATTTGATTGTTACCTCCAATTCGTCCAGTTTGAGGCCCTGCTTCTCTAGGCACTGGGCCACTGATTGTAGAAGGTCAACTTGGACCTCTATTTTAGTTGCTTGCCATATCAGGGCCTTGGCTATTGACGTCTGTGCTTCTCTGATGGTTGTCAGAAAGGAGGTGTCTTCTTGCTAGTCTTGCTCATCTCGATCCTTCTGGCCTGTCGATAGGGACATCCCTGATCGTTCTTTGCCCTGATTTTCTGCCACGTCCCCTCTCCCAATACGGAGGGGGGTAAGGTCCAAAGTTCTTTCAATTGTCTGCTCTAATTTTTGTAAAAAGGAGTTGGTGAAATCTATCTCTGGTGAGTCAAGGTGTCGGCGTCCAGTAGATGACACCATTGAACTTAATCGTGAGGTGTCGCGCGGACTAGTATGCGTTGGATCTTTGCCCTCGATGACTTCCGACATGTCTTCCTCCTGGGGCCGATGGATCAAGGCTTTGATTGGTGAAAGGCTGTGTATCAAGTCGATGGGCTTCATTCCGATCCCAGCGACTGTTGTGAGCCTCCCGGGGTCTGAGTCGCCAATCCTTGCTTTATATATTATGCTATTTTCCTCTGCGACTAGTATTTTGCACCCGCTGGAAGGGGGCGAGTTTTGATCTCCCTGTGCCCATTTATCCCGTGCCTGGACCTGGTCCTGGTTCCCTTCCTTGGGCAGGAGGTTGCTTCCTCCCTCAGATGTTTTTTTTTTTTTTATATCGAGCTGCTTGCTGAGTGCCTGACCGGGTCGAGGTGCTTGGGGATTACTCGCAGTGACCTCTTCCGGCTCTTCAGTCCCCCGGGCAGGCATACCAGTGGGTGGCGTGGGTACCAGCAGCCCAGCGTATGAAAATAATGGGTGATGAGCCCTTGTTGAAAGGATTGTAAAAGGGGGCTCACGGTGTGCAACTTTTGTCTAACGTTCTGAGCGTACTCCTTGCGACCCTAGTTGTTTGGCCCTTTGGGGCTTCTTTATCAGCATCCCTCCTCTTTGGTTTAATCAGTTTTCCCTTGAGCATTGTCCTCCCCGCTCCAGGAAAAGGTATTTGAAGGTGTTTTAAGATTCGTAAAAAAGTCACTCCCTTAGTTTTTTGTTTCCTGTGAGCACTTTTCTACTTGCGCTGCCTAGGCCACTCTCCTCGCCACGTAGTTGGGCTAAGCCAAAAGTGGAAAGCCTTGATTACTGCAGCCTTCTCTGTTGTTACGCTGCCTGTGCATCTTTGTTCCTTTGTCCTTTTGCACTTGCGGGCACCCACACTTGTTCTCTTGCTCTCTTGCCACGCTGTTCACTCCAAACCCCCAACCGATAGCCACCATCACTAGCCAGGTATCCTGCGCTCCTGGTGAGAGTCTCTCCCCCTTTCTCTTTTCCCCACCGATATTTGTTGGGGCTGAGCTACGTCCGGGCTGTGTGGGGTATAGGAGGGGGATGTGAGGGTGGGTGGGGGGGAAGGAAGGGGTGGTGGTGAGCATACAGGCTTTTTCAGTTTCTCACTCACCCGCTCACCTCACCCGGTGCTGTGCGCTGTAGCCCCCTCACCGCTCACTGATTGCTGCGCCGCTGTGCCACTGTACCGCTGTGCTGGGCTGGGCGTTGCTCTATCAAATCTCAGGTTTCAGTTCTCGGTACTTTCCAGCCCCAATGCCCGCTCATCTCTCCACTTGGCACCTGCGACTTGATGGATGTGTCCAGAGAGGGAGGGGGCAAGTAAAAGTATTCTCCTAGAACAGGTGCCACCTAATTCTCCCGCAGCTCCCTGCGGCACCACTCTGCTCCACGTGGCTCCCCGCGGCTCCTGATGTGGCTCGCGGCTGCCCGCAGCTGTTCACGGTTCCGGATGCGGCTCACGGTTCTCGATTCGCGGTTCCTGGCTCCCCGCAGCTCCGCTCTGCTCCGCTGCTTTCGCGCTCTCTCAAGTTATCTCACAAGACCTTAAGTGGATCGGAAACTACTGGTCACATGAGAACAGAAAACCAAGGGCACATTGAAATAGTACATGTGGAGTCAGCTTCTCCTAGAATAAAAATTTGTTATAAAAACATTTATTTTTAAATGCAGGCTTACATTAACTATGGTCAATCTAAACAAGAAAAATACACAATGTTAAGTGCAAAACAGTTAATTATGAAAAATATTCTTCAAATCACAGTTAATAATAACCTGACAGTGCGCCAAGCTTTTAAAAAAGCATGATACATTTTCTTGGACATTAATATCAAATTATTATCTCTTTAAACTGATTTCAGACCATGCCGTGCCATGTTACTAAAACCTCTTCATTAGGTTTTCCATTGATTAATGTGCCACCTACTTATCTGTGCTTCCAAATAATGTATATCATCAGCCCATTGAGTTAGGACACTTGAGCTACGCAATTGGATGATTTCACTTTAGGCATATTTCATCTAAAAGATTAAGATGGGCCTTTTACTTCCGATGCTGATCACCCTAAGGTATAGATAACATTTTCATATGATCACGCCTCTACTAGTGAGTTTGACTAGGTGCTGGTTAGCAAGCAATTCTGGATAATTGCAAACATTTACAGCCCAATAGCTCCAAGAAGGAAATCATTATTTTTGGAGCTTAAGGTAGTTCTTCAGGTGCCATTAAAACATTACCATTTCAGACATAAGTGAAGAAAGTTAGCATCATTCTAGATGCTTTTGCCTAGAAAACGCAAAACACATTCCTTTTGGCAGGGTCTACAGTAAATGCCCATTTAGACTAATTGAATGCCCTTCCACTCTAGTTTGTCTAAAACACTACATTAAAGGTTTGAAAAATTGAGAGCTCAAATGCTGCTTGGTGTTCTATATGTATCCTTGGCATTAGGGATCATGTGTCAACTGCACATCAGTTAATACACTGGCTCTCGGTAGAGAACCACTTAGCATCAAAGTAGCCTGTCTAACATTCAAGTGTCTGTATCAGCTAATCCCCGCCTAGCTACACCTGCTCTCCGGTTTGGACATTATAGAGGAAAGACAAGGTTCTCCAGACGTTTCCTAAAATTGCCAGCGCTTCACAAAATGGTCACGATAAGGCAAGCAGCTTTTGATTGCAGAGCTTGTTTTTTCCACAATTTCTTTGCAAAATATCTGTCTTTACGTACATTATGCTCTGAAATATACTGCTAAATGCTGGCTTTGCAGTTTTGTAATTACAAAACATTATGCACAATTATGCTTAATGATGCAAAATGGGCAAATTTTGCACATCCGTATTTATAGTGTACGACCACAAGTATCTTTGCTAAATTGATCGTATGTTGAAAATCAGTGTTGCCATTTCTCAGCGACACAAAGCTTTAGATGACGGTATGCAGACCTATTACTTTCAAAACATAACATACTTAGAGTGGGTGCTAAGTCACACATTTGCACATGATTGGTTGGCTTTGTCTCAGGTGTCTGTTCTGTATTTGACGGCTTTCTCACTTTTTCTTGTGTTTTTCCAACCCAGGAGTATTTCTGTCTCAGTCTTTTGACTGGATGAATTGTATCCTTCCATGACACACGTGAAGGGGCTCTCTTTTAATTTCACTACAGACAACTTTAGCAGTATAGAGAGACCTACTGTCTTCACTACACACACACACGCGACATATAACATACATAAAGGGTTTTGGTCAACCTTGTTTAACCATTGCTAGTTTGGTTTTGCCCTCCAAGTTTTGGCTGTCGAGATATATATATATATATATATATTCACTGAAAAAACCATAGGTTTCAGGGGTGTTATAGTTAGCTGGACTTTTCACTTGTACAAAACCATTGAAATTCCCCCGTAATAGTTAGTTCAGCTAACTATAACTCGCGCGCCCGCAATGCACTGCTGATGACGTCACATATTACATCACTCATGACATGGTCAGTGACATCACTCATGACATCACTGATGACATCTCAAATGACATCACTGATGACATCACTGATGACATCATCCAGTGAATGTGTGTTATTCTGAAAATTAAATATGTTTTATATATGTATATCTCAAGGTCGATGGAAGAATAAATGGGTATATAAGTGTCTAAATGGATGATTTGTTTTTGAAAAATTGATTGTGTAACTGACTGATTAAGTGTATCATAGTGAATACATGGCTTAGTGAGTAATGTTTAAATATGTAAATATCTGTATCAGTCTCTCACTTTGTGTATAAGTGGCTGCATGGGTTGGTGAGTAGCTACATGGGTGTCTATATAGGTTATTAGTTGGTTTTTTGAGTATCAGTCTGAGTGTCTGCATGGTTCGGTGGGGGTATTACGTAGTGCATAGGTGCATGAATGAGTGACTCACTGTTTGTATGTGTTGAACACAGTATGTGTGCAGGACTGTATGGGTGGATGAGTGTGTGTATGGGTGTGTTAGTGAGTGAATGACTGTCTCAATAGTGTCTTTATGAGTAACTACATATGTTTTAAACTAGTATATGTGACTATTGGTGTATATATGTGAGTATATGTGAGAGTGAGAGATTGAAAGAGTTCCTGTATGAATAAGTATGTGTTTCTATAAGTGATTGTTTAAAAGACTAAGTATGTGTAAGTTTCCGTAGAAGTAAGTGTGGTGGTGTGTGTATAACTGTATATGCAAGTAAATGTATGTTTGATTCTTTATTAGCATGAGTGACTATGTGTGTGAGTAACTCTATGGATGAGTGGCATTGTGTAACAGGATGTATAGGTGTATGAGTACATATGATGAGTGAGTACATGTATGAGTGACTGTATTGGACTGTTGGTGAATGAGTGGATGTGTATGTGGATCTTAGAATTACTGAAGAGGTTGTTGTAACTGGTATTGGTATGTCCATTGTTTTGAAAATTTTAGTCTCTATTTTTGAATGTGTGTATCAAAGGTTATATTAGGGTGAGAGGAGGTCTGCCACTCTATCACAAGGATGATGTCATCAGTGATGTCATCAGTGATGTCATTTGAGATGTCATCAGTGATGTCATGAGTGATGTCACTGACCATGTCATGAGTGATGTAATATGTGACGTCATCAGCAGTGCATTGCGGGCGCGCGAGTTATAGTTAGCTGAACTAACTATAACGGGGGAATTTCAATGGTTTTGTACAAGTGAAAAGTCCAGCTAACTATAACACCCCTGAAACCTATGGTTTTTTCAGTGAATTTCTGAGGTTTTTTAAATGCTAATTCCTAACTATAACGTGCCTGAAACCTATGGTTTTTTCTGTTAATTTCAAAGGTTTTTTAAATGCTAATTTCTAACTATGCCTACAGAGATAGGACATGTGAAGAAAGAAGAAAAAATGCACAGAAAGAAACAAAAGAAGTGCAGAAAGAAGCAACAGAAGTCCTCAAATACGAAGATAAGTGCAGGAAGAAGGATAACGTGCAGAAAGAACAAAAAGAAGAGCAGAAAGAAGCCTTGTTGCAAAATCATCCTGTACCCTCAACTTTTTCAGACGGATACTGGTGGTAACTGAGTCTGACTAACCAGTCCTAGAGCCAGTGCTATGTTAAAAGACACTTAGAATACAGTGAAAACACCTACATACACTAGGGAACATTATGCGTTGGGGTCCCCCTGTGATTAGCCTTACCTCCTCTATAAGCCCCTAGTATATAATAGGGCATGGGGATTAAAACTACCTCTTAAAACAGGCCACAGGGCGTTTTTGCACACGTTAACTCAGGCCCCGTCCCCTCCTTTCACCATTGTGTAAACACGCCCTGTGTCCGTTTTTAGTTGGGAGATTAAGTTCATTTGAGTCCTGAGGGTCCCTAGGGTCCAACTAGCCCACTAGGTACCTCCAGTAAGTGCCACAGAGCTGCGTTGCAGAGAGGTGTAAAAAGTGGCACGGCCTGGACCACCTCTCTGCAATGCAGCTCAGTGGCGCTTACTGGAAGCACTTGGTGGGCTAGTTAGCCCCCAGGGGCCCTCAGTATTGAAGGGAAATTATATCCCCAATTTAAAACGTGCCATGGTGCGTGTTTGCACACGTCACCTCAGGCCCCGTCCCCTCCCTTCACCACTGTGTAAACGCGCCCTGTGGCTGTTCTAAGTTGAGAGATTAAGTCCCCTTGAATCCTAAGGGTCCCTAGGGTCACACTAGACCCCTAGGTACCTCCAGTAAGCGCCACAGAGCTGCGTTGCAGAGAGGTGTAAAAAGGGGCTTGGCCTCAGAACACCTGTCTGCAGCGCAGCTCCCTGGCGCATACTGGAGATGCCTGTTGGGGGCGCGTTTGCAGAGTGCTGCATGGAGAGGGCATGGCCTCCGGCACGATGCCAGTCTTTTATTTATTTTATTTTTTTTAAAAAGAAGGGGGGCTGTGTGGTTCCCCTTCTTATTCTAATTTATTGGCCCTGATGACCCCATCCCCCAGGGCCTGTCTCCTAATTATATTTTTTGGACCCCAATCCCCAGGGCCGGCCACTGTTTTTTATTATTTTTAAAAAATATATATTTATAGACACACCTAGGACATGCTGGACAAACCGTACGTACCTATCACCATGACGATTTGCGTGATATTCATTAAAAGGCGACTATGCATGCAATTAATCCACGTGGAATGTATTTACACCACTAGTGAAGCTCTGACATGTCTGATGCTCTACCGTGCCTAATCCCGGTAGACACCCTTGTCGTTTATTTATACAAACATGGGTAGCTATTGACGGGCACATTTAATACACATGCACACCAAGCCATTCAAAGGGGATTCGACAAAAATTCGACCAAAACTATGCAAGAAACCCCCCTCACAGTTAATAAAACACACATCCACTGCCGGATGTGTAATACTTTTTATTTTACTCTCTGGAAAGGGGACGAACATCACTTGCGAGTCACAGCGCGCTCCTGACAGAGCCCAATGCTGTGTTACACCCACCATTGCCTGCCGAGTGCCACACACCTCTGTATTGTATTCCACTAGCTAGTGCATATGCTATGACACTCTCTAGCCCATGTGCACTGTAACACCACCCCGTGAAAATGTCATGCCACACTTGTCTTCGCACGGGTTATATTGCCCCATCTAACGTGCCTTCCTCGATGCCTATGTTATAACGCACAGTGCTATGCCATACATATTACAATTTGGGATCCATATCTTTGTCACAGTGCATATGCAACGTTACACTCCCCAGCACATATTTTATATTACAACTTTAGAGACTAGTTAGGTTACACAACACTGCCCTGTGCATATTACACTCCAAGGCGCATATCGCATAGCACGCGCTAGTGCCTGTGCTATCTCGCGCTCTCCAATGAATCTGTCATTGCGCACAATGTATTGCATATTATATTTCACGCCTGGTTCATCTTATATCACACTTTTTGGTGCATAGTTTATACCATACACTATATCTAGTTTTCATTTTCAATCGTGCTCTCAGGACTATGTTCTATATAACACTGTGTTCACCTACCCTTTTCACGGGCATTACATTTTGCGATAGGGGGTGGAGGGTCAGGGGGTGTTTTTGCCAAGTGAGCCCGGAGTCACAGTCACTAACGTCTTCTTCTTCCTGAATAAAAGTGAGATTATGCTGCATACTTGTTCATATTTTAAGTAGTTTGCACAGACAAAATGTTTTAAAAACAATAAAGTTTCTAATAACGGCCTTCTCTGAACAGTTAGCTTGCTGCCCCATCCCCCTCCTCCCTATCCTCTGTTGTGTGAATCCATGGACTAGCCTCCTCCCTCCTGCCATGCATGGTCTGATGTGCTGCCACTGCCCTCAATTTAGTATTATGTACCAGTCCACTCCTCCTGCCCTCCATTGCCCAATTCTATGCCCCATCATTGACCTCCTGCTTAAACTCTGTGCTTAGCTTGCTGCCCCTATTCTCCTTCCCCCTGCCCTCCGATGTCTTTGTGCATGCCCCTGCTCCATCCTTTTTGCCCACCATGTCCCATGGACCTGCCACTCCTATCTACTCTGAGTGTTCTGTTGAGCTGCCACTCCCCTCCCACCTGCCTAGCATTGTCAGATGACTGTAACCTATCCCTGCCACCTCCACCCTGCCTGTCCACATGCCATGCCTCTATCCTCTTCCTCCTGTCCTACATGGTCCATTGTACTGCCACACCCTTCTGCCCTCCCTGGTCTGTTGTGCTGCAACTGCTCCTCCTGCCTGCCCCGTGTGGTCTGTTGTGAGGCCCCTTCCCCTGAACTTTCTTGTCTGTGCACAGGTCCTGACCCTCCCTTCTATCCTCCATCGTCCTTTGTGCATGCCCCTGCACCCTCCTTCTTGCCCATCATAGCCATTGTGCTGCCACTAACCCTCCCACTTGCCATGCATGGTCTTCTGTGCTGCCATGGCCCCTCCCACCTTCCCTGTGTGGTCAGTTAGCTGCCCCTGACCCCCTCCCACCTTCCCTCCATGGTCTGTGTGTATGCCATCACAGTCTCACAGTCTGTTGTGTCTTGCTTCTAGTGCCCATCCTGCCTGACCTCCATGGCTATCTTGCTGCTCCTGCCCTGCCCCCTTGCCCCCAGCCCTCTGTTTACATGTGCAGACCCCTATTCCCTCCCTCCTGGCTTGTCTGTTCCATTGTAATGCCCCTGATCCGTCCCTCCTGCCCTTTATGGTCTGTTATGCTGCAGCCTTCTCTCCTGTCTGTCCATTATGGTCAGCTAGCTACCATTGTCTCTTGCCCCTCTGTTCTCTGTTGTCCATGTGCATGGTCCTGTCCCCTCCCTCTTGCTTTCTATGGATTGTTGTGCTGCACTCCCGTCCTGCATGCCCTGTGTGGTGTATTGTGCTGCTGCAAACCCTGATGCTTGCCCTGCAGGGTCAGTTTGGTGCACCTCTCCATGTCTCTCCTGTCCTCTGTTATCCAAGTCCATGTCCCTATCCCATTTCCTTCCATGATCCAATGTACCATACTTGCGAACATTTTGAACTTGGTAAGAGGGAGATTTTGAAAAAAAACTGGGGTATTGATTTTCCCCTTTGAGTTACATTGAAAAAGAGGATATTGTAGACAGGAGACAGATCAAATAAAGCCCATTTGAGCTTAAAAACATTGGACGTTTCCTGGCTGAATCGGGTCTGTTGGCATGTATGGTTGTACTACCATTGCCTCTTCCTTCTGCCCACAATGGTCTATTACATTGCCACAGCCTTGAAGGAGGGTAGATTTTGTATCACAGGGGGCCCCTGGCCCGTTCTGTCCACACCTGAAGTATGAGACCCTTGTCCTTGCCCTGCCAGCCGCATTTGTAGGCCGTATTAAATTGACCAGCGGGTCCTGTGTTGCTATATAATTATCCTGAGACATCCTTACCACTCAGCCAGCATAAAACCCCTGTGTAGGCCCTTCTGTTCAATATGTAGGCCTCTTTGTTAAATTGACCATAGCTCTGCAATTTTAGTGTATAGCAGTCTGAAGGCAGGTCTGCGAGGCCTTCTGCTCCAAACTAGTAGCCCCCACCCTACCCGAGTGCTCCGTGCTCGGTATCAAAGTTCAACATCCCCCTGAAGCTGTCGACATACAGTAGGCTGCATCCTGGACTGGTACTTGCTTCCTGGGCAGGTTTCCCGCTTTTAAGGAAGTGGCAACCGCAGAGCGTCAAGTTAGGAGAACTGAGGAGATTTTATACATGAATATATTGAATTCCTGTACAATACCCATTATTTTCTGCTTGCTCTATGGAACTTACGATAAGCGATTGGCCTGAGAGACTGACCTTTTCACCCAGTCCATTGTCAGCATTAAGTGGGTAAATGACGAAATGTCTGGTAAAATCTGCAGACGAAGCTTTTGGGTAGCATACGTAGGTAGATGTAGCGTGCAAAGGAGCCCACAAAATGATATAAAAAGGGAGCACCCACAGATATCGACGGACAACCTCGCCGTCTGTATGTAGGTTAACAGGCTGTGCAGGTTTTCCCCAAGAACTGGGAGCTCTTGTCTTCCTTTGCTTAAAATGTCTTGCTCTGCTTTGCTTGAAGTATCTTATTCTATTTTACCTATATGAAATGTCATGTTATGTTTAACCATTGTTCTCTTTACTTTTGCATTTAAAAGATGTTGTATTGTAATTGCAGGAATGCTTGCTCTAAGAGTAAATGTGAGTGTCCCTAGGTAACATTTTCCTTGGTGTAACTTGTTTCTCATGATGCATTTATAGATGTGTTTTCTCTCTCTCTCTGTCAGTCCATTAATTGAGATACAGAGAATATCATGACAGCTGTATGATTATCTGGATTCTGTATTTTGTACTTTATGTCTCTATTCTGCGGTTTCTTTGAAGTTGCATCTTCTCATTAAACTGCCATTGTATTCTGCCTCCAATTCCATGTCTCATATGTCTGTTTTCTTCATTTTTGGAGCAAGCGTTCCTAGGCACCCCGGCTCAAATTAAGGTGCCCCTTTTGTCCCTGACTCACTCTCCTGCTCAGTTCTGTGGTGGCTCCCGGGGCTCTGGGGACCGCCCCTAGCTTCCTTGACCCGTAATAGATCTTCCCTCCAACAGCCTCTCTTGCAAGTCCTGTATTGTTGGTTTGTTGCCCCTGCCCCCCTTTCCACTGCCCTCCATAGTCTGTTGTGCTTCCACGGCCCTTCCTGCCTGCTCAGTGTGGTTAAATTGTTGCCTTTGCACCCTCCTACCTGCCTTCAATTTTCAGAGTCCGTGCCCCTGGCCTCTGCCTCTCAACAGTATCCTAATGAACAACTAGATTGCTAACATTCTATATTTATTACAAAAGTGTGGAACGCCTGACATCATCTTGATGTAATCAAAACTGTAATACCTAGAGCATTCCTTTAGAAATTGCATATATGAGAGGGTCTTATTGGCATCAAAATTATGGTTAGTGCTCTAAAAGACTAAAATAAGGACATATTTTCTGAGTTTTCAAATAGCGACAAAGCACTTTTAAATTATTTGTTATCTTTATGTTTTTTTATCTAGTTGACAACTTGATTAAATGTTGCACTTAGGGGAGAGGATGTGGTGTTACTTCCAGAACTGCAGACTTTGCAACTGGGGAACCAGGTTGAAGTTTCTGCTTCAGCTCGACATTCTGTGATTCTGGTCAAATAACTTAGTCTCCCCATGTCTACAACCAAAATGAATTTGTTCTTGTGTGATGTAACCAATGCTCATGTAAAGCACTCCAATACCTGACAAGTCTGCACTATATAACACTGCAAAAACACAAAATAATAAGTGTTTTGCACACTTCTGTCATTGGGCTATATTTGGGCTATATCTGGGTGATTTTGGGCTACATTTGGGCTCTTTTGTCTCCGGTGGCCATCTTGGGAGATTTATTTGTTATGAAGTTTCCTAATTTCCTCATGTACTGCAGTCTCCTCAGTCGGAAATGCTTTCAGTTTTTTACTTTGATTCAACCATGAAGGTATTCAGATATGTCACACATTTGCCATGAATTCTGAATGTTAGCACTCTAGTTGCTCATTAGATCACTGTAGTAAAACTACTGTTCACCATGGAAGTCTGCTCCTGGTATTAAAAGTGCATGTTTCAGTCTGCATGTCAGAATTTTTTAATGAAATAGAAGAGGATTTGAGAAGTCACTCAAAATGTGCCCTCATTTTCTTTCTTCAGCATTAATCATAATTTCTATGGCACAATGAACCCCCTCATTGTGTTCCTTTTTAAATTAAATGTTTTAAGTGTTACCAGTTTATTCCAATCAAGATGGCTTCAGGTGTGCCATACTTTTGTCATAATGAAGACAGTAAGTGCTCTAGTTGTTTTTAAGAACATTCTTGGACATTCTGTCATTGGGCTATACTTGGGCTACATCTGGGTGATATTTGGGCTACATTTGGGCTCTTTTGTCTCTGGTGGCCATCTTGGGAGACTTATTTGTTATGAAGTTTCCTAATTTCCTCATTTACTGCAGTCTCCTCAGTAGGAAATACTTTCAGTTTTTTACTTTGATTCCATCAAGAAGGCATTCAAATGTGTCACAAATTTGCCATAAAATCAGAATGTTAGCACTCTTTTTGCTCATTAGATCACTGTAGTAAAGCTACTGCTCACCAGGGAAAACTGCTGCTGGTATTGAAAGTGCATGTTTCAGTCTGCATGTCAGGATTTGAGAAGTCACTCAAAATGTGCCCTAATTTTTCTTTCTGCAGCACTAATCATACTTTTTATGGAAAAATGAACCCCCTCATTTTGTTCCTTTTTAAATTAAATGTTTTAAGAGTTACCACTTTAATCCAAGCAAGATGGCTTCAGGTGTGCCATACATTTATCATAAGTAGGACGGTTAGCGCTCTAGTAGTTCTTTGGAACACTCTGGAAAGCTGCAGTAGAACACAAAGGAATCAACTGACAGTCTCTGCCCTTGTTGGATGTACATGTTTTACTGAGAATGTCAGACTTCATTCTCACATGACTGAGAAAGATAATGTGAATTTACAGAAAATAAGCTCTCAGTTTAGCTTATAGATCACCTTCCAAACCTCTGTGGTAAAAGCATGAGAAAATATTTTTCTCTCAATCATGATATCCCAGCAGAAGGCTTTTTCACATGGTGAAATCACCTTAGAACATACCACAATTCCTAAAATGAGAATGGTACCATCAACAAATGATTTATAATGTAACTAAAGTCTTAAAATCTTCTATTAACTGCAATGCTTTTTAATGAGGTGCTATCATGTATATTGGTCCCAAGATGGCTGCCAACACTTCTTGGATGAAGTGCTGACAGCCAATCAGATCTCAGGATGAGATGTGTGGTTAGGCTCCGCCCACATATATATATTGATTTAAATGCTATTTTCTCAGGAACTACTGAACAGATTTACACCAGACCTACAAAAGGCACTTCCTTGACCTGAGGACTACCTCTCTGCCAAATTTCAAGTAACTCTGTTCAGCCGTTCGGGCTGTAGCTGTGTCTAAAGGTCCTATGAAAAAATGCATGGGAAAAACGCGTTTTGGGACCCCCCTTTTTTCTCAGCTCCCGCTTGACGAATCCCCCCGAGACTTTCAGGGTAGGAGCGGAGCGTAGCGCCCCACCTATTTTGAAAATTTCGCGAGGATTCATCGACCGGCGCCAAAGTTATTCCAAATAGAATGTTGCGGATTTCCTATGGAAACAGGGTCCTAACTATAACTATCTACTGGCGACCGCCAGTAGATAATATATAGATATATAGATATATATATATATATATATATATATGTATATATATATATATATATATATATCTCCTGTCAACCTTAGGGTGGTCTTCCCCCAACCACATTTTGCTGTATCTTAGGACTCTGAGCACTTTACCACTGCTAACCAGGGCTAAAGTGCATGTGCTTCTCCCCTAAACATGGTGAGCTTGGTATATACCGGATTGGCATATTTAGTTTACTTATAAGTCCCTTGTAAAGTGGTATATCATATACCCAGGACCTGTAATCTAAATGCTACTAGTGAACCTGCAGCACTGATTGTGCCACCCGCACAAGTAGCCTTTCAAAACTGTCTCAGGCCTGCCATTGCAAGGCTTGTGTGTGCAGTTTACTGCCACTTTGACTTGCCATTTAAAACCACCTGTCGAACCTTAAACTCCCCAATTATCACACATGAGTCACCCCTAAGGTAGACCTTAGGTAGCCCTAATGGCAGGGTGTTGTGTAAGTAAAAGGTAGGGCATGTACTTTTAAGTTTTCCTGGTAGTGACAAACCGCAAAATTCCTTTTTCACAACTGTGAGGCCTACTCCTCTCATAGGCTAGCATTGGGAATTCCTTAAAACACTTTTCAGCTGTAATTCCTGATTAGATAGGAGTAGCTATATCATTTTTCATACCTTTGCAATTGTAATGATAAAACTCTTAGTGGTAAGGTTGGATTTAACATTACTATTTTAGAAATGCCGTTTTTAATAAATTGTGGACATTTCTCTGCTCTTACTGCTCTGTGTGCCTTACAGCCTGTCTCCAATACACATCTGGGCTGGGTGACAGCTACACTTTGTCCATTCCCTCTAGACAGCCACAAACCCAGGAAGGGTGGGTGTGATAGAGCACTCATCTTCATTCTGATAGCCTTCCTGGGCAGGAAAGGGGAGTAGGAGCTGACATTTACATCTGAATAGGCAGTGTCCTGCGTCCCACACAAAGGACTGATTACCTTCCATAAATAGCCTGGCAAACAGGGCTGGGATGAAAGGAAACCTGTGCACTTCAAGAGCTTGCTTTGAAGTCACCCCCACTTCAAAGGCACATTTGGGTATACGTACTGGGGCTCTGTCCCCACCAAGACAGTACACTACTGGACCTGTAAAGAACTCTGTCAAGAGTATGGACTGCTATTCTTGAAGAATTGCCATTCTGTTTTAAGGAACTGCTTCACTGCTGTACTGAGCTGCTCTGCTGCCTGCTGATCTCTGCCATGCTGAGGTCAAGGACTTGACACATCTTACTTGTACCCAGAGGGACTTGCTGGCTTGCCTCATGTTTTCTGAAGTCTCAGGGTCATAAAAGACTTCTTGCAACTCTGCTGGTCTCTGCCATCTGTGAGGGCTCCCCTTTCCTGATGTGCCCCTCCAGTCCTGGGCCTCAGAAGTGGGTTTTTGCAGCTTTTTCTACATTGACCTCGATACAGTGGTGACCCTGCACCAATCGGAGCTGACGCATTGCCTTTGATGCCAAGGTAGCGGCTGTTCGACAGATTCTATAGCTGGCGCGGCTCAATGATGACAGACAGCATGACTCAACTATGCGCAGTACCTGCATGATACAGGGGTTCATCGACAAAGCTTCCATCGACGATGCGGATCGGCACCGATGCTTGCCTCCATTCACGGGATCTACAACAATGCAGCACCTTTTTGACTCCATGCCTTGAATGCTCAATGCTTTGCTCCATCCAAGGTACCTTGTCAGCAGGATCTGTCTGTGTCCTGTGGCCAGGCTGCCCTCAATTACGGTAGGCCTGAACGTAGGATTTTCCCTGGTCAAGCATGACCGCAAGTAATTTTTTAGCACTATTGGCTTTTAAGCACTATTTTTGGTTTATTCTTGAAAAATCCATAACTCCACTTCTACTTATTGTATTTGTCATTTTGGTCTTCATTTTCCCATAAAATTAATCTCTATTGTTTAAAACCTGTGTGGAGTCCTTTTGTGGTGTTTTCATTCTTTTATTGTGTGTGTATGTGTGTTGCACAAATACTTTACACATTGCCTCTTAAGTTAAGCCTGCTTGCTCTGTGCCAAGCTATCAGAGAGTGAGCACGGGTTAACTTAAAATGTAGCTTACTCTCACTAGGATTGTGGTCTCTAATGGGATCCCGGGTGCATACCTCTGCCAACTACAGACCCAATTTCTAACACTGGTGATCAGCGGTGATGATAGGTGTTGCATGTGTGCAATACCATTAGTAATTCAGTGTTCACTTAAACTCTATCTTAAGACCAATTATGACCTTTTTCAATTCTCCCTGATTGACAACGTTGATTTTTCCAAAAGTCTTTTTGCCCCATACTCATTTTCTCTACAATATCTGTGGTCATACTTGACAATATGGAATTCAAGCTGGCCAACCTAACCGAATACAGCTCAGCTCAAAGTTTTCTGCCAGGAGAGAAAGGTGTTCCATAAGGGAAGTACCAAGAAGAAGGAGCTTCAGAAAACCTAAAGAGCATGGGCAGCAGCCCAGACAGAATTGGATGAGGTGGAGAGTTCAGAGTCTGAGGGGGAGGGATTGGAGCAGGAACATGATGTAGGTCTTGTCTTACAGCCTGATGATGTGGGGGGTAACATTCTCCCAGGACTGGAAATCCACAGCAGACCAGGAAGCCATGAAGCAGTGTGTTATCAAGAAACCTCTCCCCAGAGGAGCTGGCAGACAGGAGGGAGTAAAAGCAACTAAGATTGGATCTTGCCAAATTAGACAAACACATGCCCTTGTTAAATTGAAGAAAGAGCAGGCTCTTGAAGAGAAAAGGCGGACCATGGAAGAAAGAAAAATGGCCCATGAGCTGGATATCAGAGCACTATGAGAGGGGTCCAGCAACAGCACTGATGGCAGCATACCGAAAGTGTCCACTGGTGAGTCCAGAGTCAGGATCCCAAAGGATTTGGTGCCTACTTATGTGGTTGAGGATGACAGACAAATGGTATGCAACCCATGAAGTGGCTCAGAGTGCACAAGGTCCCAGAAGTGTCCCCGGGGTGGTAGTCTAAGGAGGTATATGCCCACGGTGGGGTAGAACACACTCCTTACAGCAGAAGTAGAGGACCAGACATGCTGAACTGCAATAAAGGCCATCCATGTCAGTAAGTTTGGGCTGACGCCTGAGAGGTTTAGGCTCAGATTCAGGGGCAGCCACAATATCTCATCACAAACTTGGGTGGGATTTCTTGGATTTTGCCAGCAAGGTGAGGGGCAACAAGGTTGATGATTATACAGGTCTGTACAATTTAATTTTAAAAGGGGCAAATGCTTGATATATGTTTTCCAGAGCTGCGCCAACACCTAGTTGATAGCAAGTTAACTGACCCCAGGAAACATGCTGAGGAGGCGGACAACTGGGTCAGCACCAGAGTGTCCAAGAAGGCATCTGGGGGGGGACTACCAAAGGGGTGGTTAGGGTTCCCACCAGAAGGAGGTGTGAAGATAAAAAATATAGAGTTCTCTAAAAGCCCCCAACACAACTCACAGAGGAAAGGGTCTGTTCTTATTCCCAATCTGGCCACCAGAAGAAAAACTACCCTGACAAATGTCAGGAGCCCTAAACTCCCAAGTGCTAGGAGTGCTTTGAGTATGGACACTACAAAGACGATCCCAAGTGTCTAAAAAGAACACCACCTCCCACGGGAGAAAGAATCCAGGGGTGGCTAGAGTAAGGCTGGGGCATGCATCTGTGAGCAAGTTAAGGTCAGGAACTTTACAGATGGGGTCCACAGAAGAGTTGCCCAAGGGCTAGTGAAGGGACCCCAGAGGATAATTACTGGGGGATTGAGTTTGACTTGGAAGGGCATTGTGCCAGCCATTAAAGTAGCTATTTAAAACATGCCTCAGGCCTGTAACAGCAGCCTGTAGTGCAGTTTTAAACTGCTAGTTCGAAGGGGCAAAATATACCTTTTGCCAGGCGTAAAGAACAAGTTACTTATCTTCGGTTACGCTTTTTCTGGTGGATACAGTTTCTGCCTAAGGATTCCTCACCTTGTGAAAATCCCCTGCGCCAGCAACATTCGGAAACTTTTGTAGCTCTCCACGCCGACGAGGACGACGTCACAGAAGCACGGCTCCACACGCGGCTCCGCTGACATCACTGGATCCATAAGAGGACCTAGTCGGCGTGATGACGTCAGTTCCGCCCTTTTATTATGTGCCTTCAAGGCACACGGACGGACCGACAACAATATATACACCGTATACACAGTACATAATGTTCAACCCAACACACAGTGTGAAGTCAAAGCAGGAAAGCAAAAGAAATAAAACACTTCCTTTGACAGTAACAGACAAACTTTGAAACATTAGCACTATTGTTGGTATACAAGGGTGGACAACGGGCAGGAGAGTGGGTCAGTGAGGAATCCACAGGCAGATACTGTATCCACCAGAAAAGCGTTACCGAAGGTATGTAATTTGCTCTTCTGATGGATACATCTGCCAGTGGATTCCTCACCTTGTGAATAGATTCCCACAGCAGTCCCCACTCCCGGAGGAGGGTGTCCACCCTTCTATACCAAAAAGTCCTGAAAGACGGAACGTGCAAAGTGTCCGTCCCTCCTCACCTCGGTATTTAAGCAGTAACGCTTCATGAAAGTGTGGAGGGAGGCCCAAGTTGCCGCTCTACAAATGTCCTCCACAGGAACACCTCTAGATAAGGCAGATGTAGAAGCCTTTGCCCTGGTAGAATGAGCTCTTATACCCTCTGGAGGTTCCTTACAGGCCAAAGAGTAACAGATCTTGATGCACAAGATAATCCATCTGGAAAGGGTGCGCTTGTGCACCGCTCTGCCTTTCCTGCAGCCAATGAAGCCCACGAAGAGCTGGTCATCCACTCGAAAGTCCTTAGTTCTGTCGAGGTAAAAACTCACCGCCCTCTTAGAGTCCAAGCAGTGAAGTCGCTCCTCCTCCTAGGAAGGGGGAGGGGGAGGATAGAAGGTAGGAAGGGTAATGGACTGCCCTGATGGAAAGGAGTTACCACCTTAGGCAGAAAAGCTGCCCTGGTCCTGAGTACCATTCTTTCAGCATGAATGGTCAAGAACAGGGGTTGCGAACTCAGCGCTTGAAACTCATTTACCCTCCTTGCCGAGGTAATGGCAATCAGAAAGACTGTTTTAAAAGATAATTGCCTTAAGGGACACTTGTGCAAGGGCTCAAAGGGAGAACTCAAGTAAGTTAAGACAAGATTTAAGTCCCATTGAGGCACAATAAATAGAGTGGGCGGAAATTTCTTGGTAAGGCCCTTAATGAACCTTAACACAATAGGTGATTTAAACAAGGACGGCGGATCCGGCAAGCAAAGGAATGCCGACAAAGCAGATAAATAACCCTTCACAGTAGCTACAGCAAAGCCTTGCTGAGCAAGAGAGAGAGCAAACTGAAGGATGTTGGGTAAACAAGCCCTCAAAGGGTCAATAGACTTCTCTTCGCACCAAAGGACAAATTTGGACCACCTATAGGAATAGATAGACTTGGTGGACTGACGCCTGGTAGACAAAATTACATCTATCACGTCATGCGGGAGAGAAAAATAATTCAGGTTGCCCTATTCAATCTCCAGGCATGAAGGTGTAAGCTCTGGAGGTGGGGGTGTAGAACCTGCCCCTGCGACTGCGAGAGGAGGTCTGCCCTGAGAGGGAGACGGAGCGGAGGGCACGAGGAGAGGTGGAGAAGATCTGTATACCACACCCTTCTTGGCCAATCCGGGGCGATCAATATGACTTTGGCCCGGTCTTGGCGAATCTTCCTCAGAACCCGAGGCATCAAGGGTATGGGAGGAAACGCGTAAAGGAGATTCGAGTCCCATCTCAACTGAAACGCGTCCCCTAAAGATCCCTGTATCAGATACTGGAGACTGCAGAATGACGGGCAGTGAGCATTCTCGCGAGTGGCAAACAGGTCCACCCGAGGAGTTCCCCAAATCCGAAAGACATGACGAACCACCTCCAGATGGAGCCTCCACTCGTGGACGGCAGAGAACTGCCGACTGAGACTGTCTGCACGCACGTTCAGAACTCCGGCCAGATGATTTGCCATCAGACAAATCTGATGATCCTGAACCCAGGACCAGAGAAGCAGAGCCTCTCTGCAGAGACATTGCAACCCCACTCCTCACGGCTTGTTGACATACCACATCGCAGTAGTGTTGTCCATCAGGACTTCAACCGACTGACCGTGAATGGAAGGGAGGAAGGCCTTGAGGGCCAAACGTATCGCCCGCAACTCCAAAAGGTTGATATGAAGCAACCTTTCCTCTGGAGACCAAAGACCCTCGATCTCCAGACCCCCCAGATGCGCACCCCACCCTAAAGTGGATGCATCCGTTATCACTGTGGCCACCGATGGAGGTAGATGGAAGGGTTTTCCTTGAGACAGATTGCCCTCCACGCTCCACCAAGACAAATCTGCTGCAGCTTCTCTGGAGATCCTCACAGACTCCCTGAGATCTCCGTTGTGCTGATACCAATGCCTGCGGAGGCACCACTGGAGCGCCCTCATGTAAGTGCGAGCATGCATGGTTGACCAACAGAATGCAGGAAGCAAACAGACCGAGCAGACAAGGGACCTTCAGGACTGGAACGACCACTCCATTGTAAAACAAGTGAATCATTTCCTGAATGTCGAGAATCCGAGGAGGTGGGAATGCTCGACACACAGTAGTGTCCAGTGCCGCCCCTATGAACAGGTTGCGCTGAGAGGGCACCAGGTGAGATTTGGGCACGTTTATCGAGAAACCCAATTTGTACAACAGCTGAGTTGTAACCTGCAGATGATGAAGCACCTTCTCTGGCGACTCCGCTTTGATCAGCCAGTCATCCAGATAGGGGAAAACTGGAATCCCTGACCTTCTGAGATGGGCTGCCACCACTGCCATCACCTTGGTGAAGACTCGAGGTGCAGTAGTAGGACCAAACGGGAGAACCGCAAACTGATAATGTTGCGATCCTACAGTGAAACGGAGATACTTCCTGTGCGACTTCAGGATGAGGATGTGAAAATACGCATCCTGCAAGTCGATCAACGCCATCCCGTCCTCCTGTTACAGCGCTTGAAGAACCTGCGCAAGGGTGAGCATCTTGAACTTCTCCTGCTTCAGAAAAAGGTTCAAGATCCTGAGATCCAGGATTGGACGTAGCCTGTCATCTTTCTTGGGTATCAGGAAATACCGGGAGTAGCATCCTTGACCCCTTCCCTGCTCTGGAACCACCTATATCGCACCTTTTTTCAGCAATGTAAGGACTTCCTTCTGCAGGAGAAGAAGGTGGTCCTCCGAGCAAGCAACTTGGCAAGGAGGATAATTTGGAGGGAATTCCCGAAAGGGAAGACCATACCCATTTTCTACAAGATTTAGAACCCAATGGTCTGTAGTGACCAATTTCCAATCTTGTAGAAAATGGGCAAGCCAACCCCCCACAGGACCAACATGATCCAGAATGGTGGATCTAGGGCTGCTTTGCAGTGGTAGGAGGGAGGGAGGAAGAGGAGGAGGAGGAGAGCGGACGACCTTGTGCACGACCTCTGTTACTGCCCCTGTAGTTCTTATACAGGGTATTTTGCTGCTGCTGAGGCTGCCTGTAGGTCCGAAAGGACGACCTCCCAAAACCTCTGTACCTCCTGTAGGAGGGACCTCTGGGCTGTGCCTGCAGGCCCAGAGACTTAGCCGTGGCTTTGCTGTCCTTGAACCTTTCCAAGGCTAGGTCCAGAAGTGTTGCCTGCACATCAGGAGAGAACTCTGAAGATTTAAGCCAAGCACTCCTCCTTGTGGCGACCGAGGAGCCCATGATCCTGGCAACAGAATCCGCAGTGTCCAAACCACTCTGAATAACCTGTTGTGCAGCCGCCTGAGTGTCTGACAGGACTTCATTAAAATTCTGCCTGTCCTCAGACAACTTAGGAGCCAGCTGTTTAGCAGAATCCATAAGAGCGAGGATATAACGGCCCAAAAGACAGGTGGCATTCGTGGACTTTAAGGCCATACACTTTCTTGGCCGACTGATCAAGCTTTTTCGACTCCCTATCACTAGGAACTTGAGGAAAAGCCCCAGATGACTTCTTTGAACAGGCAGCTTGAACCACCAGACTTTCAGGAGAAGGATGGGATGTAAGAAAGTCTGGATTTCCTGGAGCTGCCCTGTACATCCTAGCAACAGATTTAGACACTGCTGGAGCCGACAAGGGCTTACGCCAAACCTCCATGACTGGCTCAGTGATGGCATCATTAAAAGGAAGCAAAGGCTCTACCACAGTGGAGGGAGAATGAAGAACCTCAGTCAGGATGTTGGGTTTAAATTCAGCCGTTGGGAGCTGCAAGTCCAAGAGCTCCGCTGCTTTCCTTATGACAGTGTGGTAAGGAGCCACATCCTTAGGGGGAGCAGAAGGCTCCCATTCTGGCAACAAATCAAGACCACTTGCCTCTTTCAGTTACTCAAACTGAGTCATCAGACTATGAGCTCACCCTCTTCCATTTCTTCCACCTGATACCTCTGCTCTTTCAAAATTCTCTGTGCCTCTCGCCTGGATCTAATCCTCAGAACCGGCGGTGCCGCACACAACTCCGCCGGAGCCGGCGTCGAACACGGATTCGGAGGCGCAGCCGGAGTCAAACGAGGTCGAGCTGGTGCCGGAGAAGAAGGGAGCGGCATCGACGTCCTCGGCGTCGGGAAATGCCAGGACGGCGTCGCTGGAAACAATGGCATAAAGGGAGCCCGAGCATAAGCCTGAGGAACCACCAAATTAAAGGCCATTGGACCCATGGGACCCGAAGGTGCTCCAGAGGGGTATATCGCTCTTGAAAAGACACCATACATAGCATTTAAATAATGCGATGGGTCTTGTACCGGGCCAGGAAAGGGGGGATTAAGGCTCAGATTGAGGCATTACCAGACTCGGGCCAATCGGCGCCGACGGTGGAGCTAATGGAGCCGATGACTCTTGAATGCCTTCTACCTCTCTTCTCCTTTCTCATTTTCGCTATAAATTCCTTTGCTTCTCTCTCCTTTAAGGCCTTTGGGTTCATCTTGCTGCAGCAATAGCACCCCTCGACGGCGTGATCAGATGACAGGCACCAGACACAATCTTCGTGTGGATCCGTAATAGACATGTGTTTACCACACTCTCTACAGGGCTTGAACCCGGACTTCTTTGTCGACATCTTGAGAAAGAAGCAAGATGAAAACAGAAAGCGCAGCAGAAACACAAAGTAACTAGTAAAAGCTACGGAGAGTCCCAAAAAACCGTTAGCATCGACGGCGCGGAAAAAAGGGAACTTACGAAATCACGCAGACAAGGTCCTCTTATGGATCCAGTGACGTCAGCGGAGCCGTGCTTCTGTGATGTCGTCCTCGTCGGCGTGGAGAGCTACAGAAGTTTCGAATGTTGCTGGCGCAGGGGATATTCACAAGGTGAGGAATCCACTGGCAGATGTATCCATCAGAACCTTCCTTTATAAATTTTAATACATATAAGTCACCCCTAAGGTGGGCCTTAAAGGCTCCTATGGCAGAATGCTTTGTATTCAAAATGTACATTTTATTTAAAAATATGACATGTGGGTTTAGGTTTTACATGTCATGGTAGTAAAAAACTCATAACATTGTTTTTCACTACAGAAAGACCTCGCTCTCCCACTGACTAACATGAGATTACCTTATTATATTTAATACCTGAAAACGTTTGATTGGGACCAGATAGAGATATGCTGTCTAGGATCAAATGAATTTAATTAAAAAAAATTATGGTAAAATAGGATATTGATTCACAATTTTGAAAATGCTACTTTTGTAAAGTTGGCATTATCTTGTCTTGCCATGTGTGCCTTCAGCCAGTATTCTGTATTACATGACTGAATGGATCTGCTGTTGCGGTTTGTGCATTCTTTCCAGACAGTGGCACAAAAGGGAATTAGGTGTGGTCAGAATAGGCCACCCTGCCAGGATGATTGGTGATGGAGCTGTATCCAGCACAATTACATTTCAAAAAGATTTGCCTCCTGCACACAAATGAACCTGACACTAGTCTTTTGTTCCCTCAGACTTCTCGGAACCTTGATGGTGAAAAGAAGAACTTTCCAGAACCAGATGGAGTAGTATAGGGAATCCCACGACTTCAAAGACTAGCACCAGGTATAAATATTGGACCTCCGAAGCTACTCTTCAGTACACTCCTGGACCTGCAGAAATTAGAAGAGGAAGGACTGTCTTGCTCCTCAGATGGCTGCCCTGCTGCTTGAGACCTGTTTTGTTCCCCAGAAAACTGCCCTGCTGCTCGAGGCCTGCCTTGTTCCGTAGAGGACTGCCCAGCTGCTTGAGGCCTGCCCTATTCCCCAAAGGACTCCCCTACTGCTTGAGACCTGCTCTGATCTCTGTGAAGGAAGACTGGACCCTTCATCCCAGGCTGAATGACTTCAAGCTAAAGAGAGACAACAAGCTCCAGAGGATCCCTGAAACTGTCCAGCTGACCTGCTGTACTGCACCTGCAAATGGACATGCCTGAGCCCTGCTGGCATCTACTACAGTGAGTCCCCAGGTCCTGGACACTTAGGCTGGCATCACAGCGCACTCCTGTACAAGAGAAGATAAAATGCTTACGTTTTGGGCTCTTCGCGATGCGAACAGGCCTGTTCACGCAGAGACTCTGCTGTCCGTGACCAACGCCAGCAACGGAAGATCTGCACTTCGAGCTACAGGAACAACAGCCAACAATGACCACTGGCGTACGGCTCCAGCAATGACTAACACCTGAGTGGATCTTTGTGCGGCAGCAATGACCATCTGTGACACCAGGCCTGCTGTTTGCACTACAGCGACGGCCATCCGCGACGCTCTCTGTGCTCCTCTTGGCCTTCTTCACCATGAATGGAACTTTTGATGCCGGGCTTTGAGAAGTTAACTTTTTCAGTGGGGCTAGCCTCGTCCCTGTATCCGGCACATGCTCCAGGGTCGTCCGCTTGAACTTGCCACTTTTCCCCGGTCTAGCATGAACCGATGACAGCGAGTATCGCTTTGTGCCTTAAGGCGCTATATCTACTTAAACCTTTAAAATGTAATATCGCCACCTCTAATTGAATTTTTGTTGTTCTGGTATCATTTTACTTATAACAATTTACTCTATTTTTCTGAATTGATTTAGAATTTTCCTTCTGCTGTGTTTTGATTTATGATTGCCTCCGAAAAAAACAAATTCTACTCGGAACAAATCTATACTGCAAAGAATTCCACTAAAGATCTGTTTAAAGCTGTTGAGATCTTGTCTTGTCAAATATATCCTCAACATTACCTTAGCTCCCTGTCCTGCAATCAACTTGCAGACCTTTTCCAATATAAAGTGGAGGAAATTTTTTGTAAATTAAAATTCATAGATAGATCGCTTGGCCTTCCCACTGATATAATATAGCTCCAGGGCTAAATACCTTAGAACATTTTTCCCTGCTATCAGAGGAAAGAGTGGTGGATCTGGTTAGCCAAACAAAATCTGGGGCCCCCCTCAGATCCCTGCCCGCCTAAAACAATTCAATGAGATTTTTGGAGTAATTTCACCTACACTTACCCAGCTATTAAATTCCATTGTGGATTCTGGAACTTTTCCTTTAGAATGGAAAAAAGCATCTATTCTCCCTCTGCTAAAAAAGCCAAATCTTGACTCCAAAGAAGTGATGAACTACCGCCCTATCTCTTGACTACCTTTACCAGCCAAGATTCTGGAAAAGCATAAGAATATCACTTTGTCCAAATTTGTGGAGGAGAATAATGTATTAGACTCAGCGCAATTTGTTTCCAGGCCAAATCACAACACAGAGTCCGCCTACGTGGTGGCTACAGACCAAGTGAGAAGTATATTAGACAGTGGTGGGAAGGCTGCTATGATCTTATTAGATCTGTCGGCAGCCTTCAACACCATCAACCATGAGATTTTAATAGCGCGCCTGGCAAAAATCTGAATTGGAGACCTAGGGCCAGATTATGATGGCGGACGGACTGAAGTCCGTTCGCCATCATTTCGTATTTGGGACTGCATACCTACAAGGCGGCAGTCCCACAGGGCAAATTACGATGAGCCACCACAGTGGCGGTTGCATTGCCCATGCCTTGTATTGCGGCAGTTGCTGCGCTCTGCCGCACCCACCGCAGTACAAAACAAACATCCCACATATCCATGCACTACGTGCGGTGCATACCACATGGTGTCCCTGGCACAGTTTCGTAGTAGGTTGACCGCTACGAAACAGCCGGCAGAAAGGGATATTGTAATCCCTACGGCAGTGCCTGAAAGGCACCATCGCCAGTCAGGGACTACAGGGAGGTCCGACAGGTGGTTGGATAAAGCGTTGGTCGGTCTTTCCAACCACCACCTTTCCGTCTGTCATTGTAATCTGGTGGGTGGACATTCCTATTACGATAGTGGAGGGACCGCCGCCAACAGCCTGGTCCCTCCACCATCGTAATCAGGACCCTAACATTGAAACTGCTATTATCCTTTCTTTCGCAAAGAGTACATTCTGTGGCCATGGGGGACCTGGTCTTAGACCTTCAAACTGCAGTGTGGGGTTCTTCAGGGCTCATCATAGAGCTCCAAACTATTTAAGGTCTACGTTGCCCCTTGACAAAACGTATTTGATCCTTTGGCTTTGTTCCTGCTGCATATGCAGACAGCACACAACAGTGTGTCCATCTCAAACAATGCAGAAGAGACTGCCCTCAGTTTCAACAGATTTATGGGTGTCATTGTTCAATGGATGATCATCAATAGTCTTTTGCTTAATTCAGCAAAAAATGAGGTCCTCCTTTTTTGGAAAGAATTTCCCCTCCTGGAACCAATCTTGGTGGCCACAAGCACTTGGATCCCTCCCCACACCAGTACCCATTGTCAAGAATTTGAGGATAATATTTGACCCCTGTCTAATCTGTAACGCACAGATAAACAAAATCAACTCCTCTTGTTTTATTCTACTGCATAAGATCAGGAAAATCCTGTTGTACATACTATTTGAACTACAAAAAGAGGGGGTAACAGCACTTGTATAATCAAGGCTTGACTACTGCAATGCATTATATGTAGTTAATCGCCAGCACTCCTTGAAAAAACTGTTATGCCTCCAGAATGCTGCAGCAAGACTTTTAAAGAAAATTCATAAACTTCAGTCAGTCTCAGGGACACTACAGGAGCTTCACTGGCTACCAGTGAAGAATAGAGTCAGATTCAAGGCCCTCTGTCTTCCCCACAAAACTCTATTAAGAGTTGACCCAGACTACCTAAAGAAAAATCTCACATGGTACAACCGCAGTAGGCCACTACAATTGAATCATTCTAGAACACTCAATGTCCGGAAAATTAACCCCTTCGCTGCTAGGCCTTTCCCACCCCGTGCTAAGCCTTTTTTTGGCTATTTGGGGTAGTTTGCGCTTAGGCCCCTGCAACTTTGACCACATGAGTTATCCACGCCAAATATGTGTACTTTTCTTCCAACATCCTGGGGATTCTAAAGGTACCCATGGTTTGTGGATTCCTCTGGAGGGGACCCAGCAATTAGCCAAAATACAACTAAATTTTGGGTTTTTTGGGAAAAATGGGAAAAAAGTGCTGCAAATGAAAGCGTCTGGGTTTTTACCTACAAATGGTATCAAAAAAGTGTTTGTGTGGCTGAAATCACCATTTTCCCAGCTTTTTGGGAATGACAGACGTTTGTCAGAAAACCAAAAAAAATGTACACAGTTTTGGCATTTTTCTGTGACAGCCTATTTTTGCTATTTTTTGCGCTTTCAACCTCCTTCCAGTTAATGGTAGACATGGGTATGAAAGCAATAATGGATCCTGGAAAGCTATACATTTTTTAAAAGTAGACAACATTCTGAATTCAGAAATGGGTTATTTGTGTAGATTCTTTAAGGTTTCTTTATAGAAACTAACAGTTAAATATAGTAAAAATTGAAAATTAGTTGAAAAAAACAGCCTTGTGTCAACGTTTTCACCTGTAACTTCTTCCAATTATGACAGCTCTTTGAAAGCAAAATACCGTTACATCCGCTGGAGCTTACTGGTTGTGGGGATATATAGGACTTGTAGTTTCACCAAGAACCCGATGAACCCAGAGCCAAAACCTGAGCAGCGACTTGCAATGGTTTTTATTATGTACAGGGTATATAGCAATTATTCTGTGAAAATGTATACATGGAAAAATCAGTATGAAAGACACCTATATATTTCTGAAATGGGAACAAAATATATAGTTTTGAAACAGTAGATATTTGCACATTTCCGAAATTGGGAATACTCATACCAGCATGAGAATTAACGATCATTTTTCAAAATTACTTCTTTTATACACATGGTCTTTCATTTGAAAGGCAGAAATGCATCGAAAGTCACAAATCTGAATTACCCTAAGTCTCCCGATAAAAATGGTACCTCACTTGTGTGGGTGGGCATAGTGCCCACGACAGTAAACAGCTCAAAACGCAACGTGAACACACCACATTTTCACAATGAAAAATTACCCTTTTTTTGCAAAGTGCCTAGTTGTAGTTTATTAACCCTAGCTCTGCCGGCACCTAGGGAAACCTAGCAAACCTATACATTTTTTAAAACTAGACACCCAGGGGAATCCAGCTTGGGGTGACTTGGCTGGCTCTCACCAGGTTCTTTTACCAAGAATCCCTTGCAAACCTAAATTAAGCATTGGCATAGCCAATAGGTCTTGCCTTTGGGACCTTGTAAGTGTTTAGCCATTCAACAGTTGATGTTGCACCAAGGATATTGTGCTGCATAACTAAATACTTATAAAGTCCCAAAAGCGAGACCTATTGGCTATGCCAATGCTTATTAGAACTGCTAGTGCTGAGCACCGGCCGGACCCAGCCCACTTAAAGCCCTGCATCTATCTACCTATGGCAAGGCACGTTTTAAATTATGCCCGCTTAGTTCGGTGAAAATGGGCAATTTCTCATACTTCCAGTAGTTGTCTGAAGTTCTCCAAGTCCTCCTGAGGCCTAGTTAACTTTTAACAATCCCTGAATGCAGAAGTTCCTCATAATGTGAAGAGGTCAATAAACTGGTCATTAAGGTGGCCTGCCGCTGACACCTGAGAGGTGGCAGCGAAAAAAAAATTGACCACTGCTCGACCAATCATCTATTTCCTCTGTACCTGGAAATCTCCCTCTGCAGCTTCTGAGAGCAGGAAATGGCGTAGGAATGCTGTGACTCAAAAAGGGGTGTGTGCGGCTGCAACCTCCAATCAGGGGCGTTGTGAACCCCCCACTTCAGCAGCTGCAGAGGGGTGGGGTTCTTAATGGACCTCTTGTGTAGAAATCAGTAAAAGATTACAATTGAGGTGAAGAAACAAGTGTTAATACAGAAGGGAAAGAAGAATGAAAGGAAGGAAAGGTGAGAGGAAGAAAAGATGAAAGAAAGCTAGGACGGATGATAGAACGGATGAGCGGGTGGATAAATGCTAGGGTGGAGGAATGATAGGTGAATGGAGAAGTGGATGGACGGGTGAAAGGATGGCAGAGTTAATAGAAGTCTGAGAGAATGAATGGCAAAACGGAACAATTGATGGATGAAAGCCTTTACAAATGGAAGTGTAAGTCAAAGGATGAATGTATGGGTGGATGGACATATGGAAAGATGGATGCATAGATGGGAGATGTGTGAGTGGATGGAATGGTGAAAAATGGAATAATGAATGAATAGATGGCAGAACGTCTCCTCTGCAGGCTCTCTTTTTCCATCCATTAAACTTTGAAACTTGGGGAACCAGGTACAAGCCTCAGCGTCGGCACAACATCCTGTGATTCTGGGCAAATAAGGTAATCTCCCTGCGCCTACCATAAATAAATATCTCACTGTGTAAGGTAACTGGGGCTCATGTAAAGCGCTCTGCTACCTTCGGGTGGAGGTCACTATATAAAACTGCAAAAAAAGAAAAGGGCTGCAGCTCAGTGGGGGACATGCCCGGTGGAATAAATGGCCTGTCCGGCCCTGGCTGCCACTCGCTGACGTCCATAGACGTTCTCGGAAATATATGTTTTTAACTCTTTGAATCCGCCCCTCTGTTCCGCACGAACATGTCTCGCCTCCATCTAGCTTTGGAAATAAGGGCAAAAGCGGCCTGTTCTATTTCAAACACAACCGTGCTAACACCGACGAATTACCACCGTTTATGCAATTTACATTTCAAATTCATAGACCTGGCAAAAAAAGGGATTAGCATGTTTTATTTCAGGTTTGGGGATGATCCTGTCATTAGCGGTCGATAATTTCATCATCTGTTGAACCTGCAGAATGTGCGGGGCGAGGAGGAGCTAAGGCGCTATCAGCGATGCGCAGCAGGCGCGTTATCGGCTTGGTGGCATGTGGCTCACCGGCTGCGGACCCCGGCCTATCCAGACTGGATTAGCCTGTCAATCACGCCCGGCCCTTCGTATTGCGTGATGATTTGTGGGAAATGTCTCCGAGATCCTAGTAATTTCTTGGCTAATTGCGTCTTGTCTCCTCTTAATACCGCTCATGTAACAGTTTCATTACCTCACCTGACAATCACAGGGTGCCCGGCCGGCCCGGGATGGGCCAGTTCGGCCTGAGGGTCTTGGGAAGGAAGATAGCAGGAAGCATTTAGAGGCCTGTGCGATGCTAGCTCCCTGAGCGGATCGTTGAAACGGCACGTCTCTGGCACACCTTCTGCCCCTCCCTTCCTTGGCCTCTCAAGCGCCATGAGGCAAGAGTCATCTTTTAATCTTACAGCAGACAGAACGCTGGCCACTCCTTGCCAATCTTTGTATTGTTTGCTTTCTCTGTTTATAACATTAAATCAAAGCACTCTGTTCTCTTTGACATAGTCCTTACAACAGCGATACCTAGGACTTTTTGTATCCCCCCCCCCCAACCGAGTGTCACTTTCCCTGAAATCCATAAAATTATTGGTTCTTCGTAGACCAGAACTTTCTGATAGACAGTCTTAGAAGCCATGGTTTTCAAAAGTGAATTTGTAATATAGGTCTTTCCCCCAGGGGAAGGGGGGGCAGAAAGGCTGTAATGGTGGCGAGGGGGGTGGGGGCATTGCCATGCCATGGCAGCCCCCACCCTAAAAATAATGGCGCAAAAACAAATCCCTGGCGTCAAGTGGGCTTTCTGCCTCCCTAAGGGGCAGAAAGGCTGTAATGGTGGCGGGGGTGGGGGCATTGGCGTGCCTGTTTCGGGCAGCCCCCACCCTAAAACAAAAATTGTGCAAAAAACAAAAAATCACTGGCGTTTAGTGGGCTTTCTGCCCCCCCACCCAGGGGGGCGGATTGGGGGCTACTGCCCCCACCCTTATTTTTATATCCTAAAAAAAAAATCCCTGGTGTCTAGTGGGCTTTTTGCCGCCCCGGGGGGGGGGGGGGGGGGGGGGGGGGGGTTAAAAGACTAAATTGTGCTAAATGTAATTGGGGAAGCAAAGGCCCTTGCCCAAAGGGCCGCTCCCCCCTCCCTGGTGTCTAGTGGGTGGATCCCTGCTTGGGGATCGCCCTCCTGGGGAGGGGTACCATTGGAAAGGAGAGATTCTCCCCTTTCCAACGATACCTCTCCCGTCTTTCTACGTGCTCAGGGGGCTGAGATAGACATTAGCACCAAAATGCCATATGCAATTGCACGCTTTAGAAAACATATCAATATAAATTAATGTTTGTGTGCTGCATAAACACTACTCTTTGCCTCTACATTAAGCCTGACTGCTTTGTCCAAAGCTACCAGAGGCTTAAGCAAAGTTTAATTTTGACAAATATGTTGTGGTTCACCCTGACAAGGATTGTGGTTGTTCCCTGAGTGGGGCTACTACCCCCCTCAACCCAATTTCTTACAAACTGCATCTAACATTTTCAGTATTGAGCACGGTCATGTCCGGCTGGTCTCAGCAAATGCCATTGAGTTCCCTCTCTAGGCGTCCCTTTTGTTTTGCACAGTTCAGTGTTTTGCCATTGTACTTCTCTGCTTTCTGCATCAAGAAACATTCGAGGATGTCCTGTTGAAAAAATGACAACAACATTTGAAATCAATTATTTGCAGGTGAACAGATTTGGACTGGAGACTTCCATCATGACATGGAGTGAGATGGTTACCTTGGCTTAAAAAGGATAAGCGTGATTATCTATTTTGAAGGCCATGCAAATATCAATGCTTTTGTTTCTTCAAAAACAGTGAAAATGATTGGTGTTGCTAATGTTTGTTTTGTTTGTACTTGGGCACTCCGTGGGAGTGCATTTGTTTCTTTGCTTTCCCCTTTGTTCCTCTTTATTACCATACCCGCCCATGCACTTTAATTTCATTCCTTCTTACTCAATGATGTGCGCCCCCCCTATGGTTCCTGGCTTGACAATGCAACTGTCACCTGACCTTTTCACCTACACGCACTGTCCATGTTGTAAGTGAAGCCAATTTTTCATAATTCAATGTTTGCATTTATATCAACTTTAACATGTACACACAAAAATATATTTGCTGTGTGTTATTCATGTGTAAATTGACCATAGCTAATGTAGGTCTTTATTTTAAAATGGATAAAGTCTGGTTGCCATCTTGTTTCACCTAACGTGTCTTTCTTTATTCCGGGAGAAGCGGAGACCCCTTTGGCAACATGAATGTGTAATTTCTCATGTTCTCATGTGAAATGTTTCCTTTTAAATGATACTTTCAGAATGTACTAACGAGCTGTTTCAATGCACCTACATGCATAGTACAGCTTGGGGTAATGTTTTTCATTTTTGCTTACATGAATTTGAATTGCTTTGAACTATACAGTGACTAATGTATTCATGTATTGATTATTGATGTATCATTAGTTTGATGATTGTAGGAGAGTAGGGTCTGCTATCCTATGGTCACCCCAAATTTTTGCTTTTTGCTTCACTGGTTTTTGACATATTGAGGCTGTGGGCCTGCCAATCAGACCCCCAGCCTGCTGTTCTCTCTACTAAATTAAAACTATGCACCCTAGGTGCATAACCAATTGGAAGTGGATCACCCTGTCAGCCCCTGTACCAGTGTACACTAGGTACCCAGGGCATTGGTGTACCCAAGGCCTGCCAAGGGCTGCAGCATGTATTATGCCACCCCAGGCTTGGCCTAACAATTTGACACAACTGGCTGATCACTCAGCTGGGGTAAGTTGGTGTAATCACCTCTTACTTAGGTGTAGTATACCTATACCTAACCTTAAATGGGACACCTGGTAACCTATAAGTCACTCCTATGGCAGGCCTTAACAATCCTGAAGGCAGAGTGCTTGGTTCCATGTGAGATGGTGCTCTGGCATGAGCTGAGCCTGTCTACAGTGGTCGGAACAACTTCCTTCTACTGTTTCCAGATATCGTCATACCATATACTCTTAAGTGCATTATGAACCTCGCGGTTAAATGCTATCTTTGGTTTGGCTTTATCAAAACATGTCGAGTAAGGTGTCATACGAATTGGAATACTAACCCCTCGCCAATTCTGGCGACGGGGTTAGCATTCCACCCTTCTAGAGGGACACGACATGTACAGTGCCTGAAACCCGGGTAAAATCCGACATAGCCTCAGCTCCACAAAATGGATGCTGCCACCACAGACACAAGTCTGCCCTCCTGCTGCTGGGAGTCCTTCCAGCTTGGGAGGTGTGGACAAAGGGTTTCCTGCCAGGGGAGGTGCGTGCACCACCCCAGACAGGATTTTGTGTATTGGTCAGGTAGGGCTTGAAAGAAACCAGACATGCCTGTGGCTCACAAGGAGCCTCGGTGCATATGCCAGTTCAAACCGGTCCTGGGGCACACCAGTCCCGGGCCTGGGGCGAGCTGGACAAAGGATTGGGGGTGTAACCACCCCCCTTCCTGGTCCCACCCATAGGGAGGGACCTAGCAGGTAGTCCGGCCCCTAGAATCCGAATAAAGGTAGGAGCTGTGTCCTAAGACTTCAGACATCCTGGAATCAACTTAAAACTAAGAAGAAGACGGGAACTTCGACGCTCTGCTGCACAGAGGACTGAAGCCAATCTCCCCTGTGGTCAGGGAGTGACCACCTTGCTAACGCAAGCACCATCCAGCGAATCAACGTCTGCTTTGCCGCCGCCTCCCGCCGGAGCCCGAGCCCAGAGACTGACAAGACCTGGACCTCCAGACCTCTCACCGCCCGATCCACAGTCCCTGCAAAGAGGAGACCCGTGGAGGCACCGAGACACGTGGAGCCAGCCATCTTGAAACGACTACGACAAGCTGACCAGTGCAACAACCGAGGCTCCCTCCAAGTTGTGCTTTGGGTCCTGAGAAGCCCAACCCTCGAGCAGCATCTGCACCAAAGGTGAGCCCTCCAGCATCTCCACGATCTGCGTGGGGCCCTTCTGCATTTTGCCACTCGACGCGCCTAACCGGTTGCTGGCCCGCTGGCTAGTGGCCATCTTGGCGACGAAATCTACGACAAACACCGCTGGTCTGGTTGCTCCAGACTGGCCCTTGCTCCCCTCCAAAGGAGCAGTTCCTCTGACCTTGCTGGTCAGAACCATCAGCTTAAACTCCTTGCCTACAACAATTGCTTTTGCCAAGGCTTGTTTGCTTCGATCAAGTCGCCGACACCGCCGACAGCGAGAGCCTGCGTGGGACAGCTCGTGACTCGACTCCTGGACGTCGTCGACCTTCAGGGACCACGTGGCTGCAGAGTCAAGCTACACCTTCCTTCCTGTTTGCACCCGACATCGCCTGGTACCCACCTGGTGCCACGCTGGTCACTGGCTAGTGACTGTGAACACTGTCCCCTCTGCTTACAGGTCTTCAACATCTCCGATCCACTCTTGGATCCACTGCATCTCTTCCCGACCGACCGCCTGCAGCACTTTTGTCTACAGGCCCCACGGAACAGATAGAAGAAACCCGACGCACTTCGAGGCCTATGCACCCGCTTCCTGTGGGTGAGGTAAAGCTGGCACACCTGTGCCCAAGTGTAGTATTACATCTCTAGTGCCTGTGTTCCAAATCTTAAGTTCCTAGGTCATCCGGACGATTCCTTTTGCAGTAACTTTGTACTTTTTACGCACCCATTGAAACCTATGGGAGCACGCGTGTGACTATTTGCTCTGCACACGCCACCCGTGGACCTCCTGGTCACTAACTGACGTTAGCTCCTTGTAGGCCCAGCGATTCTAGAGGCCCTAGGCCTTTTCCCTTTTCTGTTCGTGGTACTTATACCACTATTTTAGTATATGGTTCGAGTGGCCACCAGGGCCTATCCATATAAAGTGCAACTTCTGTGTATTCTGTGATAATCTTGTTTGACGATTTGTGCTCCTGTGCTCATAAAGAGACTAGGGGTTACTTTGAGAAATAAATACATATATATTTTGAATATATATCTGTGTGGTGTCCTTTCATTGGTATAAAAGGGGGTTACTATTGGTAAAACAGCTTGCTTAACACGCATCACGAGTTTAGCCTCAAAGACTGCTTAGCCTACGCTACCACTAGGGCAGCTAGTCCGAAAAGGTTGACTTACAACCACACCATAAGGGTTGCTTGGCATGGTACAAGGTGGTCACTAGAACTAGTGAACAGCATATACCAGGCCAACTTCTCACATTGGTGAGCAGCGGTTGGATTTGAGCTTGCTGTGTTTTACCATTGTAATCTCTTGGTTACCAATTGAAAGATCACATAGGTACCTGTAGGTACATATAAAACAAGATTAGATATACTTAAGTTCTACTGAACTTAGTTGTTGTAGAGCAAAGGGAGTAGCACACCCTGACTACAACTACTAGATAGGTTTAGTAGGTAAACCCAAGTGTAGGTAGATTGCAACACATCCACCCACACTTAAGAGCAATGGCTGGGGCAGAGGGGTCCACTGTACCCATCTCTGTTGAGAGTGACCCCCCGAGGGCACCATCCATCTATGCTACCCTTAATCAAAATGAGCTCAGGCAGCTGGCAACTCTTAGAGGCCTTAAACAGCCCAAGAACCCTACCTCTGCTTTGCTCAGAGAGCTCTTGCAAGAAGATGAAAATCAAAAAGAGCTCAGGAAAGCTTCCCAGTTAGCCCCCTTAGGGACAGGAACAGGAGGCCCCCCTTCTGAAGATGCCACTGAAGTACCCCTTCCCAATAGTCACCCCTTAGATGGGATGCCTACCACAGAGGATGAGAGTGAAAAGGATACTGACAGTAGTGAGGATGAAGGGAGAACTAGCCCAGTGCCAAGTGTTATACTTGGCCCAGCTAAACTAAGGCTATTGGGGACTGACAGTGGGTTCACCCCACTGGATCTCCCCAGTGGACTTAACACAGGGCTTGGAAGGCAAAGGAATCGCTCAGGTGACTCCAATGCTTCCCATGGCTCTAGAGGCTCTCAAGGTCACTCCAGGAGAAGGATGACCACCCCTCAGAGGAGGGAACATGAGGCCAAGATGCAAGAAGCTCAGCTGAGGATCAGGAAGCAGGAGCTAGAAGTAGCCCTGATGGAAGAGAAACTTAGCAAGGCTAGACAGCATAAAGAGAGTGGGTCTATACCCACTGGTGGCAGCATTGTCCCTAAGGACAAAGATAGGGTTTTCGATAATAGAAACCTGTCTAAGGTTGTGCCCCCCTACAAAAGTGGGGATGACATCCACAAGTGGATAACTGCTCTTGAGAGGGCCTGCAAAGTACAGCAGGTTCCTGAAGACCAGTGGGCAGCAATCCTCTGGCTCTCCTTTGAGGGAAGAGGCAGAGACAGACTCCTCACTGTTAGAGAAGAGGATGTCAGAAACTACAGAGTCCTGAAGAGTGTTCTAGTTGATGGGTTAGGCTTAACCACTGAGCAGTACAGGTTAATGTTCAGAGACACCCAAAAGACACAGACTCAGGACTGGTCTGAATACATTGAATGTGCCACTAAGGCTTTGGAGGGTTGGTTGCTGGGAAGTAAGGTATCTGATTTTACAGGATTGTATAATTTGATGATGAGAGAACAGATTTTAAATAACTGTCAAAACCAGCAACTGCATCAACACTTGGTTGACTCTGATCTGACCTCTCCCCAAGAATTGGGAAAGAAGGCAGACAAATGGGTCAGAACCAGGGTTAAGCAAAAGAACCAGAACCAGGGCCAAGGGGGTGATCAGAAGAAAACAGACCAAAAGGGTGGAGATCAGAAACCTAAAGACCAGAAGTCTTCAACAGGGCCCCAAACTACTACTAAGGAGGGTGGGTCCCAACAGTCCAAGAAGAAGAAAGAAGGTCAGAAGAAACCCTGGTGCAATCATTGTAAAAATACAACTCACTGGACTAGTGATTGCAAAAAGGGTGGAGCCCCCAACACTGTTGCCCCTAAGGCACCTGCTCCCAGTACTACTGTTAGCAGTGTTGGTCCCCAGACAAAGGGTGTAGTGGGAATCACTATGGGAACTGAAGGAGATTCTGACTTAGACAGAACCCTGACACAGGCAGTCTTGATCTGTGATGGGGACATTGATTTGTCCCTGACTGTGAGCCCCAGTAACCTGGGCAAGTACAGACAGACTCCTTTAATTAATGACAAAGTGGCTCAAGCCTACAGGGACACATGTGCCAGTGTCACTATGGTGACACCAGGCTTTGTGGACCCTGGACAGTACATACCAGGTGAGAACTACCTGGTGACCAATGCCAGCAATGCCACTACTTCACATAGTGTGGCAGTTGTTAACTTCTCATGGGGAGGGGTAACTGGCCTCAAAAGGGTTGTGGTTAGTGCAGACCTCCCAGTAGAATGTTTGTTGGGCAATGACCTAGAGAGTTCTCTATGGTCAGAAGTGGAGTACAGGACTCATGCAGAGATGTTAGGTATATCATCACATGTCCTTGCTGTGACCAGGTCACAGGCCAAAAAGTGCCTCACTGAACCACAGGTCTTGGATCCTGGAACAATGGACCAAGCACCTACCAAGAAGAAGAACAGGAGGGTCAAGGCTGTGCCTTCCCCCCTGCCTCAGAGTGATGATCAGCCTTCCCAGGAAGCTGATCTAGAGGACCCTGAAGGAACTGTCCCTGAAGAGCTTGAACCTGACCAGGTTGAGTTTCTGGGGACAGGGGGACCTTCAAGGGCTGACTTGAGGCAGGCTCAGTTATCCTGTCCCTCTCTTGAACCCCTCAGACAGCTGGCTGCTGCTGAGGCTGCTGGGAATGCTCAAGGTACCCATAAAGTGTATTGGGATGAAGGGCTCCTTTATTCAGAGGCTAGAGACCCCAAGCCTGGTGCAACCAGGAGGTTGGTTATACCTCTGCAATTTAGGGGCTTCCTTCTTACCTTGGCCCATGATATTCCTTTAGCAGGACACCTAGGCCAGAACAAGACCTGGGACAGACTTGTCCCTCACTTTCACTGGCCTCATATGAATGAAGATACAAAGGAGTTTTGTCGCTCCTGTGTTACCTGCCAAGCCAGTGGCAAATCAGGTGGCACAACAAAGGCCCCCCTGATACCACTACCTGTGGTGGGGGTTCCCTTTGAAAGAGTGGGAATAGACATAGTGGGTCCTATGGATCCTCCCACTGCATCTGGGCACAGATTTATACTGGTGGTAGTGGATCATGCCACCAGGTATCCAGAGGCAATTCCCCTTAGGACCACTACAGCTCCTGTTGTGGCCAGGGCCCTGCTGGGAGTATTCTCCAGAGTGGGGTTTCCTAAGGAGGTAGTATCTGACAGAGGTACCAACTTTATGTCAGGATACTTAACAGCTATGTGGAAGGAATGTGGTGTCAACTACAAGTTCACCACCCCTTATCACCCACAATGCAATGGGCTTGTTGAGAGATTCAACAAGACCCTAAAGGGTATGATCAAAGGATTACCTGAAAAGCTCAGGCGAAGATGGGACATCCTTCTACCCTGCCTTCTGTTTGCTTACAGAGAGGTCCCACAAAAAGGAGTTGGCTACAGCCCCTTTGAATTGTTGTTTGGGCACCCTGTGAGAGGCCCACTGTGTTTGGTGAAGGAAGGCTGGGAGTTACCTCTCAAAAAGCCTAAGCTAGACATAGTGGACTATGTACTTGGTCTCCGCTCCAGGATGGCTGAGTATATGGAGAAGGCATCCAAAAACCTTGAGGCAAGCCAGGCCTTACAGAAAGCTTGGCATGACCAAAAGGCTGTCTTGGTTGAGTTTCAGCCAGGACAGAAGGTATGGGTGTTGGAGCCAGTGGCCCCAGCAGCACTCCAAGACAAATGGTCTGGACCCCATACAATCCTGGAAAAGAAGGGAGAGGTCACCTACTTGGTCGACCTAGGAACTCCCAGGAGTCCCCACAGGGTACTCCATGTTAACAGGCTTAAAGCATATGTTGACAGGGCAGACATGGGCTTGCTCATGGCTACAGATGAGGGACAGGAGGAAGAGAGTGACCCTCTCCCAGACCTGTTGTCTCAGAACCCTGAAGATGGCTCAGTTGAAGGAGTGACCCTTGGAGGCAACCTCACTGCCCATCAGCAGACTGAATGTAGACAGGTTCTACAATCATTTTCACATATGTTTTCCTTGATACCTAGTCAAACTGACTGGTGTACCCATGTGGTGGACACTGGTGACAGTCTGCCTGTAAAGAACAAACTTTACAGACAACCTGACCACGTCAGGGACTGTATAAAGGCTGAGGTACATAAAATGCTGGAATTAGGTGTCATTGAACCCTCAGAGAGCCCCTGGGCTAGCCCAGTGGTTCTGGTCCCCAAACCTCACACCAAAGATGGCAAGAGAGAGATGAGGTTCTGTGTGGATTACAGAGGACTCAATGCTGTCACCAGGACAGATGCACACCCTATTCCAAGGGCAGATGAGCTCATAGACAAACTAGCTTCTGCAAAGTTTTTGAGCACATTTGACTTAACAGCTGGCTATTGGCAAATCAGATTAGCTGAAGAGTCTAAGGCCAAAACAGCATTCTCAACCCCAGGTGGGCACTACCAGTTTGTGGTGATGCCCTTTGGTCTGAAGAATGCACCTGCCACCTTCCAAAGGCTGGTGAACCAAGTCCTTACTGGGTTGGATGACTTTTGCGCAGCATATCTTGATGACATTGCTGTCTTTAGCTCCACCTGGGAGGATCACCTGATCCACCTGAAGAAGGCTCTTGAGGCTCTGCAAAGGGCAGGCCTCACTATCAAGGCTACTAAGTGCCAGATAGGGCAGAGTAAGGTTGTATATTTGGGCCACCTTGTAGGTGGAGGCCAAGTTCAACCACTGGAGAGTAAGATACAATCCATCAAGGACTGGTCCCCTCCAACCACCCAGACTCAAGTTCGAGCTTTCTTGGGCTTGACTGGGTACTACAGGAAGTTTGTTAAGAACTATGGGTCCATTGTGACTCCTCTTAATGATCTGACATCCAAGAAGATGCCCAAAAAGGTTCAGTGGACAGTAAGCTGTCAAAAGGCATTTGATGACCTGAAGGAGGCCATGTGCTCTGCACCTATCCTGAAAAGTCCTGACTACTCCAAAGAGTTTATTGTCCAAACAGATGCTTCTGAGTTGGGTGTGGGAGCTGTGCTGTCACAACTTAATGTAGATGGTCAAGACCAACCCATTGCTTTTATTAGCAGAAGGTTGACCCCCAGAGAGAAGAATTGGTCAGCTATTGAGAGGGAGGCCTTTGCTGTGGTGTGGGCCCTGAAGAAGCTGAGGCCATACTTGTTTGGCACTCACTTCAAGATTCAGACCGACCATAAGCCCCTCTTGTGGCTAAATCAGATGAAGGGTGAAAACCCCAAACTGCTTAGGTGGTCCATTTCCCTACAGGGGATGGACTTTACAGTGGAGCACCGGCCAGGTACTGACCATGGGAATGCAGATGGTCTCTCCAGGTACTTCCACTTAGGACATGAAGACGAGACTGGTCAAGGCTAGTTTAATGTCCCAGCGTTTGGGGGGGGGTTGTGTAGGAGAGTAGGGTCTGCTATCCTATGGTCACCCCAAATTTTTGCTTTTTGCTTCACTGGTTTTTGACATATTGAGGCTGTGGGCCTGCCAATCAGACCCCCAGCCTGCTGTTCTCTCTACTAAATTAAAACTATGCACCCTAGGTGCATAACCAATTGGAAGTGGATCACCCTGTCAGCCCCTGTACCAGTGTACACTAGGTACCCAGGGCATTGGTGTACCCAAGGCCTGCCAAGGGCTGCAGCATGTATTATGCCACCCCAGGCTTGGCCTAACAATTTGACACAACTGGCTGATCACTCAGCTGGGGTAAGTTGGTGTAATCACCTCTTACTTAGGTGTAGTATACCTATACCTAACCTTAAATGGGACACCTGGTAACCTATAAGTCACTCCTATGGCAGGCCTTAACAATCCTGAAGGCAGAGTGCTTGGTTCCATGTGAGATGGTGCTCTGGCATGAGCTGAGCCTGTCTACAGTGGTCGGAACAACTTCCTTCTACTGTTTCCAGATATCGTCATACCATATACTCTTAAGTGCATTATGAACCTCGCGGTTAAATGCTATCTTTGGTTTGGCTTTATCAAAACATGTCGAGTAAGGTGTCATACGAATTGGAATACTAACCCCTCGCCAATTCTGGCGACGGGGTTAGCATTCCACCCTTCTAGAGGGACACGACATGTACAGTGCCTGAAACCCGGGTAAAATCCGACATAGCCTCAGCTCCACAAAATGGATGCTGCCACCACAGACACAAGTCTGCCCTCCTGCTGCTGGGAGTCCTTCCAGCTTGGGAGGTGTGGACAAAGGGTTTCCTGCCAGGGGAGGTGCGTGCACCACCCCAGACAGGATTTTGTGTATTGGTCAGGTAGGGCTTGAAAGAAACCAGACATGCCTGTGGCTCACAAGGAGCCTCGGTGCATATGCCAGTTCAAACCGGTCCTGGGGCACACCAGTCCCGGGCCTGGGGCGAGCTGGACAAAGGATTGGGGGTGTAACCACCCCCCTTCCTGGTCCCACCCATAGGGAGGGACCTAGCAGGTAGTCCGGCCCCTAGAATCCGAATAAAGGTAGGAGCTGTGTCCTAAGACTTCAGACATCCTGGAATCAACTTAAAACTAAGAAGAAGACGGGAACTTCGACGCTCTGCTGCACAGAGGACTGAAGCCAATCTCCCCTGTGGTCAGGGAGTGACCACCTTGCTAACGCAAGCACCATCCAGCGAATCAACGTCTGCTTTTCCGCCGCCTCCCGCCGGAGCCCGAGCCCAGAGACTGACAAGACCTGGACCTCCAGACCTCTCACCGCCCGATCCACAGTCCCTGCAAAGAGGAGACCCGTGGAGGCACCGAGACACGTGGAGCCAGCCATCTTGAAACGACTACGACAAGCTGACCAGTGCAACAACCGAGGCTCCCTCCAAGTTGTGCTTTGGGTCCTGAGAAGCCCAACCCTCGAGCAGCATCTGCACCAAAGGTGAGCCCTCCAGCATCTCCACGATCTGCGTGGGGCCCTTCTGCATTTTGCCACTCGACGCGCCTAACCGGTTGCTGGCCCGCTGGCTAGTGGCCATCTTGGCGACGAAATCTACGACAAACACCGCTGGTCTGGTTGCTCCAGACTGGCCCTTGCTCCCCTCCAAAGGAGCAGTTCCTCTGACCTTGCTGGTCAGAACCATCAGCTTAAACTCCTTGCCTACAACAATTGCTTTTGCCAAGGCTTGTTTGCTTCGATCAAGTCGCCGACACCGCCGACAGCGAGAGCCTGCGTGGGACAGCTCGTGACTCGACTCCTGGACGTCGTCGACCTTCAGGGACCACGTGGCTGCAGAGTCAAGCTACACCTTCCTTCCTGTTTGCACCCGACATCGCCTGGTACCCACCTGGTGCCACGCTGGTCACTGGCTAGTGACTGTGAACACTGTCCCCTCTGCTTACAGGTCTTCAACATCTCCGATCCACTCTTGGATCCACTGCATCTCTTCCCGACCGACCGCCTGCAGCACTTTTGTCTACAGGCCCCACGGAACAGATAGAAGAAACCCGACGCACTTCGAGGCCTATGCACCCGCTTCCTGTGGGTGAGGTAAAGCTGGCACACCTGTGCCCAAGTGTAGTATTACATCTCTAGTGCCTGTGTTCCAAATCTTAAGTTCCTAGGTCATCCGGAAGATTCCTTTTGCAGTAACTTTGTACTTTTTACGCACCCATTGAAACCTATGGGAGCACGCGTGTGACTATTTGCTCTGCACACGCCACCCGTGGACCTCCTGGTCACTAACTGACGTTAGCTCCTTGTAGGCCCAGCGATTCTAGAGGCCCTAGGCCTTTTCCCTTTTCTGTTCGTGGTACTTATACCACTATTTTAGTATATGGTTCGAGTGGCCACCAGGGCCTATCCATATAAAGTGCAACTTCTGTGTATTCTGTGATAATCTTGTTTGACGATTTGTGCTCCTGTGCTCATAAAGAGACTAGGGGTTACTTTGAGAAATAAATACATATATATTTTGAATATATATCTGTGTGGTGTCCTTTCATTGGTATAAAAGGGGGTTACTATTGGTAAAACAGCTTGCTTAACACGCATCACGAGTTTAGCCTCAAAGACTGCTTAGCCTACGCTACCACTAGGGCAGCTAGTCCGAAAAGGTTGACTTACAACCACACCATAAGGGTTGCTTGGCATGGTACAAGGTGGTCACTAGAACTAGTGAACAGCATATACCAGGCCAACTTCTCACAATGATTAGCATTTGTAACACTGCTAATACTTTCATAATTCTTAATGCTTTGAGATTTGACAACTCGGTCTTCCTTGTGGAGACTAATGTGCTTCACGTTATTTAAATACATGTGCTTTGATGTCAAGCCTCAGTAGTGAATCTCAATTTATCAGAGAGCTCTTTAGGGGCCCAGAATTTGAATGAAGAAAAGCCCTCCATCGTAAGCTGTGGTGGGAGCAGAGTTGCCACTTTTGGTGGAACAAAATTCCAGATATGCTCCAATATACCAGATCTGAATCATAAATTAAATTACAATGTGGCATATTTGTCCACAGGAGTGGTGTGTAGACACATGCTTCCTTCAGCACAGTGAAACAAGCTTATCAGAGGATATACAACTGTTGCACAATTCAATCATTACTTCAAGGAGCCCACCTATGCCTCTACTCTGTCATGTCAGACCAAACCAGGATTTTCTTACTAAGTCATCAATATAAAAATCTAAATGGTGGTCACCTTCAGAGCTAACATACTATTGCCTCCCACTTTCAGTCACACTCAAACTCTGAAAAGACTGACCGGCAGAACTATTAAGTCTTTTGATATTGTATTTTGTAAATGAAAATAGTTCAAAGTGGCCCTGACAGTTAAGTAAACTGAGTGCTCATCAACAGAGGTCGCCATGAGCCTTTCAAAACTGTTGAAGCTGCTGTCACTTATTGTAAGAAATTAGGTTTCTGGTTGAGAGGGATGAAACCCCTCTCAAGCAGCAACCACAATTCTTCTCAGGGTGAAGTCACAAGCAAACCCTGAATCAACCTGTCACAGAGCAGTCAGAGGCATTGTGTAAAGTATTTGTGCAACACTTCAAACAGTAATTTTTAATAAATGAAGCAGGACCAAAACTTTAAAAATCCAATTAGTAGAGCCAAAAACATTACATTTTGAAGATTTTAGTGAAACTAGCACCAAAATGCGTAAAGCGCTAACTGTGGATATCTGGTCGCACTGGACCAGGACAATGCACAAGGGTAAGAAGACTTTCCTTTCAAAATCAAGACTGTGTCCCAAGAGGCAAGTGCAGTCCGTGTGACTGTGGAGGAGTATAGGCCCCATGTGCAGAATCACATAGTCAGTCAGGGAATGATCCGCATGTGGTCTCCTGCTATCATTACTATGTTTTTTCCATATCTGCTCGCCCACATTCCACCATGTATCGTAACTGGGCGGTGTGATAATAACTGGCTACATGAGGTGTTCCTAAGCCTCTCTCTGATGGTTGTTCATACATTGGGCATTTGAGTAGTCTACCATTCTTACCCCACCCCAGATGAAGGTATTAATCAACCTTTGAAAATCTCTCAGAATCCCGCGTAGTGGAAGAGATTGTGTCATTTTAAGTTTTAAAGTGCTACTTTAGTGGATGGCACTGAGTGCAGCAGCCCAAAAGCAGCATATAATTTACATGTCCTGGGTAAATGTAGTACCATTTACTAGGGACTTGCAAGTAAATTAAATGTGCCAGCAATGACGAGGTCAGTAATTGCCCCATCCAGGCTGCCACCTATAAATGCAGTCAAGACAATATTTTCCCTATCATTTAGGGAACAAACTATGAATGTGTATCAGACAGAAGGTGCGGTAATATCCGTGTTCATGCTAGTTACTCATACAATATATGGAGATTGAAATACAGATGTTGAATAGGGGTGGGGGGTGTGGGGGTGGAAGTAATGATGTGCCATTCTAGAAATCCAAGCCCTTTTTTTCTTGCACTCTAGTAATGTTTTGCCAACTATCCTAGCATAAGCAGCATAGAATTAGGAAGAACAATAGTTACTTACCTGTAATCTGTGGTGCTCCAGTATTGGTGTCTTTCATAGATTCACATGCCGGAATCATTCCCCGTCGGAGTGGGAGTCCCACGGTACATAAAAAAGCAATAATTATGCATATAACAACCAAAAAAACTTGGTAACGTAAAACTAGGAAGTAAAATAGCCTAAGCTATAAGAAAAAAGCTTCCACACCTATGACTATCACAGTCATTTATATATAGTCCAAACTGCAGCCAATCAGGCGACAGCACCCACCAGAATGTTCTCCTCAGAGGCTCAGGCTCTCAGATTTTCTCGCACAGGAGTGAACTATAGTATAACAGCCTAACCAGCCTCTGATGGGAGGTGGGCGGGTTGCATGTGAATCTATGAAAGACATCAATACTGGAGAACCACAGATTACAGGTAAGTAACTATTGTTCTTCTCCTGTATTTGAGGTGTCTTTCATAGATTCACATGCCTGAATCAGAGTAGATAGCAGTACAGAACACAATGCTTATAAGACGCTGTTTTTGTATTATAGTTAATACACATTATCAAAAGGTATAACTATAGATCAATACATGTGCGTTTCACCATATGCAGAACAATTTCAAGATATAGAAACAGTATGGAAAAAGCGTCTTATAGAAAGGCATAGTGGAGGAGGGAAAACAGAGGCTCACCTTATTTGAAAAGATTGCGGAGAACAGCTTGTCCCACTGACGCATCTGTATCGCTTGCGGCTTCCAAACAGTAGTGTCTGGTAAAAGTGTGTCTGTTGGACCATGTTGCCGCTCTACAGATTTGGTGAAGAGGCACACCGTCAAAAAGAGCTGTGGATGAAGAAATCGCTCTTGTAGAGTGCGCTCTTGGGGTTGCTTGCAATGGTCTTCCCGCTTGATCATGGCATAAGCAAATTGCAGCAGAGATCCAACAAGCAATAGTTGGTTTTGAGACCGAATTTCCTTGGCGTGGTTTGCCATATGCCACAAACAGTTGGTCTGATTTGCGTATTGTTGCTGTCCATTGTAAGTAGAACTTGGGACATCTTTTGACGTCAAGGGAATGCAAAGCCCTTTCTGCAGCTGTGAGCGGATTTGGGGAAAAAAGTCTTTAAAATTATAGGTTCATTCAGGTGGAAATCCGCAAGGACTTTTGGCATGAACTTTGGGTTAGTGCGCAGCACTACAGATTGACGTAAATTGTAGAAAAGGTGGATGAATAGCGAACGCTTGAAGGTCACTAACTCTTCTGGTTGATGTTAAAGCCAGTAACAAGGAAACCTTCCAAGAAAGGAACTTTAAATCCACCTTGTGAATGGGTTCGAAAGGGTGCTACATTAGTTGTATAAGCACTATATTAAGGTGCCAAGAAGGAGGTGGACGTCGAATAGGGGGAAACATTCGGAACAACCCTTTGAAGAATTGTTGAATGACTATTTGAATAAAGAGAGTTAACACCATCCTGCCAAAACCTTGAAATTGCCGCTAAGAACACCTTTAGAGTAGAATGGGAGAGGCCGGATCTTGTAATTGAAGAAAGAATGGTAGAATTTGTTCTGGTCTTGCCTGAATAGGGTGGATATTGGCAGATTGACACCACATGCAAAACCTCTTCCATTTTAGTTTGTAAGTTTTAATCGTAGCAGGTGCTCGAGCATTAGCTAAAACCTCCTGACAGTCCAGAGGGATATCTAGTTGTGCAAATTCAAGGTGTTGAGGAGCCATGCTGCTAATCTCAGCGATGCTAGGTCCGGATGACAAATTTGTCCGTTCTGGATGGACAGAAGGTTCGAAATTGGCCGGAACTGGATGGGCTTACACTCCGAGAGGAGGAGAAGTTCCGTAAACAAGTACTGGCGGGGCCACCTGGGAGCGATGAGTATCATGCGGCAAGGTTGTTTCTTGATCTTGCGCAGAACTCGCGGAACCAACGGAATCGGTGGAAAAGCGTAGGCATATATTTGTGACCAATTCATCATAACGGCATATCCGAGGGAGTCCTTGTGGGGAACCCAACTTGCAAAGGATGGGCATTTGCGGTTCTGGCTGGTTGCAAACAGGTCTAGATCGGGATGCCCCCATTCTCGAAACACCTTGTTTAGGGATGGTTGGTGTAGTTCCCACTCATGGTTTGATGTTGTGGACCTGCTGAGGGAATCCGCCAGAACATTGGTGACTCCCGGGACATGAATGGCTTTGAGGCTGATTTTGTGACGAATCGCCCAATCCCAAATCTCTTGTGCTTGCTGAGATAATAGGGCTGACTTTGTCCCGCCTTGTTTGTTCAAGTAATGCATACTTGTCGTATTGTCCGTTCGTATTAGTACGGATGTTCCTTTGATGACGGTTCAAAATGATTTTAGAGCCAAGAATATGGATCGTAACTCTAGAAGGTTGATATGCCACCTTTTTTGTTCCAAAGTCCACCTGCCGTTGACTGTCATCCCTTGAAGGTGCGCCCCCCATCCCTCAAGGGAAGCATCTGTGGTTATGGTGAAATCCGGCACTTCCACTAGAAATGCACATCCTTCTCATAAGTTCTCCATCCTGCTCCACCAATGAAAGGCTTCCTGCATCCGAAGTTGATGCGAACGATCCCGAAATCTGGAGCCATTGAAGGTTGAGTTCCTCCTGCAGTGGCCTCATTCTGTATCGACAGTTGGGAATCAGAGGAACGCAAGAAGAAATAATCCCTAGGAAGGACTTGTACGAACGGACTGAAACGCACTCTTTTGACAGCAAGGAGCGCACGAGGTTGCAGATTTTGATTTGTCTTTCTTTTGACACAAAGGCGTGGGTCAGTCTTGTGTCCAGTGTTGCTCCTAGAAAGGTCTTTCTCTGTGATGGAGTCAGATGAGACTTTTAGAAATTTATGGAACGACCCAGAGACTGGAAAAGTAGCAGACACTTCTGAACATGTTCGGATGTTGTTTTGAAAGAATTCGCCTTGATAAGGCAGTCGTCTAAGTACGGGAAAATTTGAATGCCCTGCAGGCGAAGGTGTGCGGTCACTGGCGCTATGACCTTTGTAAATACCCGGGGTGCTGAACGGAGTCCAAATGGAAGGACTCTGAATTGAAAGTCTCTGCCAGCCACTCTGAACCGTAGAAATTTTCTGTGCCTGGGAAGGATCGGCACATGAAAATAAGCGTCTTGGAGGTCGAGGATGGCCATGTGATCCCCCGCCGAAATCAATTGTAGAATTTCTTGAAGTGTTAACATTCGGAAGGATAGCTTTTTAAATAATTTGCTGAGGGCGCGAAGGTCGAGAATAGGGCGCCATTCTCCCGACTTTTTTCGGATGAGGAAAAATCTCGAATAAAATCCTGTTCCTCTTTGCAACAGAGGGACTTTTTCGATTGCTCCCTTATGGATCATCAGATTTATTTGGGAAAAAAGCTCCTTGAGATGAGCAGGAGGTGGTCCTTTGGGAGGAGAGTTTGGGGGAATCTTTGTGAATTCCAGAGCATGGCCTCTGGCTACTATATCCAAAACCCACTTGTCTGTGGTAATTCTGGACCAGTTCCAGTAGAAGTGGGATAGTCTTCCTCCAATTCTTGTATGGGGCAACGGCAGAAATGGTGGCAGGTGGCTGACCTCATTGTTTTTTATTGGACTCCTGTCCACGAAAGGATTGCTTCCTTATTGACTGCGAATAGGAGTTACTTCGCTGTCCATAAGATTGTTGCCTGTAGTTTTGGAATCTTTGATTAGTTTGGGAGGTCTGATAAGAACGTTGTTGATTATATCCTCCCCTGTTGGTGAAGGATCCACGCCCCTTGGCACCACGAAAAGACGACTTTCTAAACTGCAGGCTACCAAGAGACCTCGCCGTCTCTATCTTTTTTAATAGCCTGAAGGGCCTCATCAACATGTTGTCCGAACAGAGACTCTCCATCGAACGGCATATCGATGATCTTTGTTTGGACTTCTTGACGGAAAGATGTTGACTTCAGCCAACCTTGTCTCCTCAATACTGCTGCACCCGCCAATTGTCTAAAACCAGTAGATGGGGGGGGGGGGAGCCAAGATGGCAGAGTGAGCAGACGTCCTGCTCGAGAGCTCCCGCTACGGATCTGTACAGCACCGGCCTGTAGGCCGTCAACAGCACCGACGACGACACTTGTGTGGCAGCTATTTGAGCCCCGGAGCCAGGGGGGCTCACCGCGGTGGTTGGAGCGGCGGCCGAAGCCTGTTATCGGTGAGACGGTGGGTCGGTCGGCGAGGTGCGGCGTCCGGGCCGCGCCGGAGTGGCCGGAGGCCGGTGTCGTGACGACGGCCTGCTGAGCTGGGGCCGGACCCTCGGGCCCCGGAGACCGCGACGGCGGTGAGTGGAAACCCTCAGAGGCAGCAGCGACGACGGAGCTGGCAGGAGGTGAAGGCAGAGCTCCGAGCAGCGCCGCGGTTGGGCCTGGCCCGCCATATTGAGCGCTGGGGCCGGCTCGGCGGGGCCTAGGGGCCAACAGAGTGCCGTGAGGATATGCCCGGGGCCTGGGGTGCCGGTGTGAGCGTGCCGGGTTGGGAGCCTTGCAGTACAGCTGCGGCGAGGGAATAAGCGAGGAGCGGAGGCGGAGCCCGGAGTGGAGCCACGACAGGGAGCGGCCCGCCATGCTTAAGGAGCTGCGCTGTGCCCGGGGCAGAGTGGGCCGGTGAGAACGTGCAGAGCCCGGGAGCTAGGTACCCTCCCATGCAGTGGTGACGAGTGAGCAGGTGAGGGGCGACCACGGAGTCTGGAGAGGCCCGCCGTCACTGAGGCCGGGGCGGCAGCGGTAAGGGCTTGCTGAGTGCGTTTCCCTCCCCCCACCACCTTGAGACTGATCGCTACCAGCAGAGGGCCTTTGCTATTTGGGGCCCGGGAATCTGCAAGGTGGTTGGGCGGCTGGCGGATCATCGGGAGCGGAGCGCTGTGGCCACGCTTTGACCCTACTGCAGTGGGTCGGGGGGTGGGGGGGGTAGCCTGGTGTGTCCTGAGAGCAGTGGTGGTGACAGCGGACGTCACACTCGCCGCCGGTAAAGAATGGACACCGGCCTGCCTGGACTGGTGGGGAGACGTACTTCCTGATCTGCCGCACTGACGCTGGGAGGGACAGCGGTTCTGCCCCGGAAGGAGCGGGCGGTCGGCCCGAGCTGTGTGGCCCGAGTGCACGATACCGGGGGCATCAGTGTTCCGGGCGTGAGCTGTCCATTGGAGGGGCCTGCTGGGCCGTTGGAGACTCGGAGTTTTGCGCCCTCTATTGAAAGATCCCTTTGGGTCCTGTCCCCCGGCTGAGAGTTGGTGGAGGGGGGACAGGAATCTTGCACAAAGCTCTTCAGGCCCAGGGAGAGGCGCCATGTCCAACCCCAGGAAGCGGCAGGATAAGACCCTCAAAGATCTGTTCTCTAAGACGTCAACCGGACAGAGAGTCTCTGGTATGGAGGAGGGTGCCACGGGACGGGGCTCACCGGAGGCCGGGGGTGCAGAACCTATCACCAAGGCATTCCTGGAGTCGATGTTTTCCGCGTTGCGGGACGACATCCACACGCTTAAGCGCGAGTTCACGTCCGAACTAAAAGAGATCCGTCGTGACATGGATGGCATTGGAGAGCGGGTTGCTGACCTGGAAGGTAAGAGTGATGGTAGGGACGTAGAGGTAGCGGCCCTCCAGCAGGAGATCATCAGACTTCATGACCAACAGGTAGATCTTCAGACCCACCTTGAAGACTTGGAAAACCGCTCCCGTCGCCACAACATTCGGATCAGGGGAGTTACAATAGATGACGCCTCGAGAGACCTTTTTACCTATACGAGAGAACTCTTTAACCACGTCCTAGGGCGACCTCTGGAAACAGATCTGTGTATAGATTGGGCGCATAGAGTGGGCCCTCCTAGAGCGGCAACGGCTCCCCCATCGGACATTCTAGTATGCGTGCAGGACTATCGCACCAAGGAACTGATACTACAAAAAGCCCGCCAATCGCACCCTCTTCAGTTCCGGGATCAAAAGCCGGTGTTGTACCAAGACTTATCTGCTCTCACGCTGCAGAAAAGGCGCCTCTTCAAGCCCATTACTTCGCATCTGCAGCAGCTCAACATTCCTTATAGCTGGGGCCACCCCTTTCGCTTAGTATTCCGTAAGGATAACAAACTGTACCAGCTACGCTCTCTGTCCGAGGCCAGCAAATTATTAGGGGTGGATCTCCCGGAGGAGGAGGGGGATTGCAAGACAGGACCAGATGACGCCGGGCCTCGCTGGCGGCAGCAGGGTTGTAAACGCCGTCTCGAGAAACCACTGGCTGCGGAGATCACGAAGGGCCGACAATCGGCGCTGGAGGCGGTGTCCGCGGACCTCTCTGGTTCGGTTCTTGGCTGAATTTGAACGCTATGCTGTGCCGAGTGTTTCCGTCTCCAATGTACAGGTCCTTGGCGGGAGGAGGGCTTCCTTTCACTGTTGGTGGATTACCCCAATGACTTTTCACCAATCACCGACGAGTGATGGACTACATGTTTTCCATTATTATGGTCGACAGTTCTCTTTTTGGGGGTTTGTTGGGGAGGCCTGGGGAGGGATTTTAGTGCTTCACGTCCACTTCTCCTTTGAGAATCGATCGACCTCCTGTGACCGCGCTTTCCTGGTCCGCCTGCGCATCGGACAACCCGGGGCTGCGCCAATTGACTCCCCCCTACTGCAGGATCCCCCATCTACCACATGTCATGCCTCCTACCTCACTTAAGATCTTGACCCTCAATGTACGGGGTCTTAACAACCCAATAAAGCGCAGGGCGGTCCTATCATGCCTAGAGAATTCACAAGCTGATCTTTGCCATCTGCAGGAAACACATCTCCTGCCACGCGATTGTCACCGGATGAGATCCCGGAAGTTCCCCACCCAGTTCTTCTCTTCTGGGCCTACGAAGACAGCGGGGGTGGCGATCCTGGTGGCTCAGAGGTTTCGGGGCGAGGTCTTGCACAGGGTGGCCGAGATCAAGGGGCGGCTATTGACGTATCGCTTTGCACTGGGGGGAATGACGTTCACTATTAGCTCCCTGTACGCCCCAAATGAGGGACCGTAGAGATTCTTACATTCCGCCATCCCCGAGGCTACAGCTACACATGATCGCAATATCATCATAGGGGGCGACCTCAACCTGGTTTTTGATAATGCTCAGGACAGATCCGCTCAGCGCACTCGCCAGGTGGGGGCACTTTCTGCGGAGGGGCGGGTGCGACTGCAGGACCTGGGGCTATGCGACCTCTGGCACAGCCTTCACCCTAGGGATAGGGAGTACTCCTTTTATTCCAATGCACACAAGACCTATGCTAGATTGGACCATTTCCTAGTAACAGCTCCGGTACGAGTGCTCACGACCGCGATCGACATTGGGGTGGCCTCTTTGTCAGACCATGCTCCGGTACTGGCGACCCTCACCCTTCCACCCATGTCGCAAACTTGGACACCACACTCGCTACACAGTGGGCTGCTCTGAAGGCGGTTATCAGGGGGAGTTCATCTCGATTGCAGCGCAGACAATAGGGAACGAGGGGGCAAAAGGGAGGAGCTCACGCAGCAGGTCCGCGAGTTAGAACGGGTGCACCAGCGGAAGGGAGCCTCAAGAGTGTGGTGGCAACTTAAAGCCGCTCGTCAACAGTTATCGGCGCTTGACCAGGATCGGGCAGAAAATCCAGCTGAGGCTGCGACATGCCTATTATGCAGGGGGGGACAGGTGTGGACGCCTCCTAGCACATAAACTGAGAGAGGTTCGCCAGCGTCACGGAGTCAAAACGATCACGCGGGAGGACGGCACATGCGCTACGGACGATGGGGCTATATCAGAGACATTCCGGGATTTTTACGCCACTCTTTATGAGGGGGCTCCTCTGGAGCGCTCTGAAGGGGCGGCATTTTTAGACTCAGTCACTTTGCCTGTTTTGACAGCGGCACAGGCCGAGCACCTCGACAGAGCCATTCAATTGGAGGAGGTCGTAACCGCCAGATCTCGTCTCAAGCTGGGGAAAGCCCCCGGTCCGGACGGCTTTTCCGCTATGTTTTACAGGAAGTTTTGCTCCTTGCTTGCCCCGATTCTCACTCGGTTGTTTAACTCCTTTGCTGTCCCGAGAGCGATTCCGAGTGACCTATTGGAAGCCTCTATAGCGGTCATTCCCAAACCTGGGAAAGACAGTTCACGCTGTGGAGCCTACCGCCCAATATCCCTCCTCAACATAAATTTTAAATTGTACACAGGAATATTGGCCGCTCGTCTCGGCCACCACATGCCCTGTCTCATTGACCCAGACCAGGCGGGCTTCATCCCTGAGCGCCAAACGTCGGATAATACGAAACGGATTCTACATCTTATTGAGAAGGCTACCCGGGTTCCGGGGGAATTTATGATGCTGGCCATCGATGCCGAAAAGGCGTTTGACCGTGTGCACTGGCCCTTTCTGGAACAGGTGCTGGAGAGGGCTGGGTTGGGCGATCGGTTCCGCACGTTCGTCCTCAATTGTTATCGGTTTCCTACAGCTACGGTCCAGGTGAATGGTCATACATCCTCTCGCTTCCATATTGAACGTGGCACGAGGCAGGGGTGTCCGCTGTCCCCCTCCTCTTTGCCCTTTATATGGAGCCATTAGCTCAGAGGATGCGGCAGAACCCGGGGATTACGGGAATACATTTTGGGGGCTTTGTCCACACGATTAGCTTATACGCAGATGATGTGTTAATCTCGTTAGCGGAACCGGCGTCTGCACTTCCGGCTTGCTGGGCGGACTTGGATGCTTTCGCGCGAGCGGCCGGGTTCAAAGTGAATGCAGAGAAATCCCTAGCCCTGGACCTCTCGTTGTCACGTCCCACCCGGGAGTCTTTGCAGACTCTGCTCCCCATTCGTTGGGCGACAGACACTATACCGTATCTAGGGATTCAGCTAGCCCCCTCCCTTCCTCAGGTGGTTCACGCTAATTATTCATTGCTTCGCGGCAGAGTCCAACGGGAGCTCGATCGGTGGCAGCACTACCCCCTCTCTTGGTTAGGCAGGGTTGCGGCGGTCAAGATGACCATTCTCCCGCAAACCCTCTACCTTTTTCGCACTATACCTCTCCGACCGCCTGTCGGGTGGATCCCGAAAATGCAAGCCGACCTGGCCCGTTTGTCTGGAACGGTCGGAAGCCGCGAATGCGTCGAGCACTGGTGTCGTTGACGCCGGAGTCTGGAGGCCTCGGGGTTCCCGATCATGAAGCAGATGGGAATCTGAGAAGCACTGGTTGTTTCAGGACCAGGCGGTGGCGGCGAGGCCCCTGCAAGAGATCCCCTTCCTGCCTAAGCCTCACAGGCCCCCCAATCTGTATGCCTCTTATATTACACGTGTCCCCCTAGAAGTGTGGGATGCCACTAACCTTACCCATGAACTCACGACTTTCCAGTCTCCACTTACGCCGTTGACTGGCAACCCTGATTTTACTCCTGGGTTGGACGACACCGCCTTCGCGGGTTGGAGGTCGGCGGGCTGTCGGTTTCTGTATCATATCTATGGGGCAGAAGGGGTAATCTCGTTCACTCAGATGCAGAGAGACTTTGGGCTACCGGAGACGGAGAGGCTACGGTACCTGCAGGTGAGGCACTGGGCGCTCCAACCGCAGGTTCGCTCTGGGGCCAATAGACGCTTCTCCACGTATGAACGATGGCTCATCACACGCACATCGGACAAAAATCTCACCTCTGATCTCTATAAGCAGCTACAGCTCAAACACAAGCACTCACACAATCCCAGCAGGGAACGGTGGGAACGGGAATTGGGCAGAGCCTTGAGTCATAAGGACTGGGAGGGCATTTACTATAGGGCCAGACACTCTGCATATCATATGGGGCTTACGGAGACACTTACGAAGAATGTAACATACTGGTACTATACTCCGGAGTGCTTGCATGGGATGGACCGCTCTCGTGAGGCGACGTGATGGAGGGGTTGTGGCCAAGTGGGAAACTTAGTCCACTTACTCTGGGACTGTACACACATTCAAGCCTATTGGACCCAGGTGCTAGATGAAGTGGATAAACACTTCGAGACCGAGATACCACGCTTTCCAGCCTATGTACTGTTGGGTCTTCCCAACCCTCTGACTTACCCACTGCGATCCCGTAGGGGCAGACAGATGGCCATTGCTCTAGGGTCAGCGACACAAAGCATTCTCGCACATTGGCGCACCCCCCAGACACCCACCTTCACCGGCTGGTTGCATCGTTTGTGGTACGTTCTGGGTATGGAGAAATTAGCACTGACTATGGCCGGGGAAGGGGATCGATATGGTGAATTGTGGCAGCCCTTTTTATCACTTTTGGCCACTGAGTTTAAAGAAATCACATGCCCCCGATATCTCCGGCTGCTACGCATCACAGAGGTCCCAGGGGAGGGTGGCCGATAGGAGCGCTAGGGGTTCGGGATGGCTTGGGGAAGGACGTGGAGCACGGGGAGGGGAGGGATGAGGGTAGGGGAGGGGCCTTTTTTGTTTCTTATGGTTTTGGGTTTTCAGTTCTTTCCTTTCCTTTGAGAGTTCCTCTTGGTTGAGGTCACTACTCGACTATGCACACGCTGTTCGGATGACACTGTTACAGGACTTCCGTTAGGGTATATCATTGCCGTGTTTGATGACCGTTATACGCATGTAACTTTGCTTGCCGCATGTGAATTACTAATAAAAACATTTAAACCATAAAACCAGTAGATGCCACATCCACGTCGATGATTTCAGCCGAGGTATAGTTCTCCCTCCTGTAAGATCTCCAAAGCCTCGGAAGGCTCCGACAGCATATTAATGTAGGGGGAGATGTTGGACCACATTTGTCGATCGTATCTCCCTAATATGGCTAGGGAATTTGTAGCCCGAGCCATCGTCGCAGCCATCGTGGAGACCTTTTTTCCAATTGAATCCAACCGTCTGCCATCCCTGTCAGGCGGAGCTGATATAGGAGATGAGGGGTTCCTGGCCCGTCTCTGCGACGCTTGGGCTATGACAGAGTCAGATTTAGGCTGGCCGATGAGGCATGCCGGTGAATCGCTTGGTGCCTTATATTTTTTGTCCAACCGAGGTAAGACTGCTGGAAGAGAATTTGGTGTCGCCATGATTTAAGCCTTCTTTCCAGATAAAATCTATTATTGGAATTGTCCTAATCTGTTTTCGTGGTTGATCCTTAAAATCGTAAAGAAAGCAGTCATCTTTCTTTGCCTCCATAGGGATTAGAAATCTTTGTTGCCCTCTCCATAAGGAGATTAAAATTTCCGATATCCACCGGAGGAGAGTCCACGGGGCCGGAGCGGACGGTGACGGAGTTTGGATTTGGTATTCGTCCCACTCCCACAGCACTGACTGGTCATCCACCTCTCCCTCTTCCCTGTCTTCATCAGTTTTATTTGCCTCATGGGAATGACAAGATGGCAGTGAAGAAGGTGGTCTGGGAGATTGGAAAGAGGGTATGGGAACCCTTGGCATAGGCGTAGACGGAAGAGACTCCGCCGATTCCAATGGAGGGAAGCGTTTATAATAGTCCTGCAACATATACTGTAAATTGTTCAGCAATTGTAAAGGCATTTGTGCTGAAGGAACTGTGACAGGAGTTGGAGCTTGAGGCTCAGTACCTGGTTCTTCCTCCTGGTCGTCATGCTGGTATTTAATAAATAGTTCTGATGGACTCCTTGCAGTGCGGAATCCGTCATCCTCTCCAGATTCGTTCCCCTCATCCTCCTCCTCAGAATCTAATAGCTGTTCCGGCAGCCTCGATGGTGACAGGGCTTCCAAAGAGGAGCCACGACGTTGTAGTAAAGAAGCCGCTGTCGACGGCTGGATGGATGAAGCAGAAGCCGTTGTGGCAGTCTAAACCTGTAAATCTGTACAGGAAGACAAGAGAGGCGTCGACGACTACGCCGTCGACGGGACCGTCGACGATGGCGGTGGCGGCAATAAGATGTGTGCTGATGAGGAAGCAGTCTTCGCGACGACGAGGCAACTTTCGTCGACGAGATGTTAGCCGTCGACAAGGCAATTTTCGTCGATGACGAGTCTGTCTTCGTCGACATGGTGGCCGTCGACGCAGCAGTCGCTGACGAGATCTTCTTTGACCTTACCGTCGACAGAGTGGAGACGAGAGATGAAATCTCCTTCGTCGACAAGATGGGTCTAACAGCCACGGAGACCAGCGTCGACGAAGCCGATGTCATAATCATCTTCGGTCTCGAAGACGAGAATGTAACCGTCGACATTGATGTAGCGTCGACGACGATAATCGTCTACGAAGGAGCCGTCGACGACGCCGGCATTTTTTGCTGAGGTAATTCCTTGTCAGGAAGTCGTTTAGGTGCCAGAGACTTCCCTGACTTCCTCGGGGGCGTACCAGGCTTAGACTTGGAAGGTGGAGAAGCCCTATTTGAAGGAGTAGAAGAAGACAAGCCAGAGCTTTTAGCAGGCTGAACTTTCCTTACCACCTTTGCCACAGGAGATGATAAGTCCTCCTCAGCCATCCTCTTTCTGGAGGATACAGACGACCCAGAGGCTGCACTTTCTACCTCAGATAAAGGGTTAGCTTTGTCCTTAAGCTTCTGTAGCCACAGAGGTAGGCGCCCTTCTCTATCCCTGAGAGTTTTCTGAGGGAAGGTCCTGCAGATCTTACAATCCCTCACCTCATGTTCCGGATAGAAGCAGTAGATACACTTCTTGTGGGGATCTTCAGAGAGTAGCCGGGGCTTCCCACAGGATTCACAAGGCCTAAAGAGAGACCTCTTAGAAGTTGACATCATGAAGTAAGCAAAAAATCCAGAAAAAAATGTGAAGTACTGAGCAGAGCTCAGGGAGACTCCCTTCACACGACGTGCGGTAGAAAATCTGAGAGCCTGAGCCTCTGAGGAGAACATTTTGGTGGGTGCTGTAGCCGGATTGGCTGCAGTTTGGTCTATATATAATGACTGTAATAGTCATAGGTGTGGAAGCTTTTTTCTTAAAGCTTAGGCTATTTTAGTTCCTTGTTTTACGTTACCAAGATTTTTTGGTTGTTATATGCATAATTATTGCTTTTTTATGTACCGTGGGACTCCCACTCCGACGACGGGGAATGATTCAGGCATGTGAATCTATGAAAGACACCTCAAATACTGGAGAATTCAGATTACCCAAAATTGTTAAAAATGAAATGAGGATAAGTAGCTCTTGATGTTGGCTACCTATTGTAGTTTTTTCCCTCTGATAGATCAAAAAGTAGACTATCTGTTATGCAAAACTGAGACAGATTCTACCAAATTCAATAATTGATAAGTACCCAATTTTATAAGATAGTATTACTGTAGGCTATGTTTGAAATGGGTCTTTAGTAGTTGGCTGGTTCCCGAGGGTTTGCCAATGGCTTCTGTAGTAATGGAGTGATTCTCGTGTGTTTTACAGTAACAAGAATAATATTTGTTGGAACGAAGCATTTATGAATCTAATTAGATCAAGCTTGGGAAAATAATCTTTTATTGTGAAATCTAAGTAGAGCTGGGAGGCAAGAGGCTTTTAGCTCACCTGCTGCTATGCACACTTGCTTATAGCTCTCAACTGCGAACATTGAGAATAGGAATTTGGTACTGAGAGGTTCAATCAGAATGGTGACCATGATTTCTCCGATATCTCTGCCCTTATCTTTTTAGAGTCGTATTCTTGAAGGAAGACTTTATTAGCATGATGTTGATGAAAAAAATTGAAATGCATACTTTAAAGTCTCTGAACCTCACTTCCTGGAATATTTTAAGTTTTGCAATTTGGATGTAGTGTGCAAACACTATGCCCACAACAGCACATCCCTCCCTAATACAGGACAAATGAAAATCCAAAAGAATATATCAGACAGAATCTCTAACATCTAACACGGTCATGTTACACCACATAGTTAACTATCAAGGCACCAAATAGCACACACACGCTCACGTACACACACACACCAGCCACTATTAACCTTGATGATGAGTAAGCTTCTGGTATAAACCCTTAAACACCAATACCATACCTCTACTGCACAAAGGAGAACACAGACTTTGCTCATGCATGCAAAATAGCTTTATGTATGGCCAATCCTTTGTGTATACCTAGTTTGATGTATGTTCAAGCTTTAAAAAATGCTATGTGAATCCGGTCTGTACAGAAAATAAATTGTCATTAGGGGTCTCTCTGAGTTAGGCTGTCAAACGTTCTGCAATGGATAGGTGTATGCCTATGCATCAGGAGTTATATTACATTCAGGCCCTATAGACTTCTAAATATCTTAAAAATAAATATTTAGTTGTGACCATTACAAAGAATACTTCGAGATCAATGGATCAGTGGTACCATACAATGCTTTAATCTGTGTTGAATATTCTCAGCAGGTCTACCCAGCAACACCAAGAAAAGGTTTTGGTTTCCCATTAAATTATTAGACATAAAAAAGGCTGTTGCTTACTTTCTGTAAAGCACTCCTCTGGTCCCTCCTCCGCCTGGTGCTCAGCTGCATCTACCTCCTCTTCCTCCACACGAGGTTTATAATCTGCAGTGCTGGCGATGGACGAATCACCATCATGTATTTTTTTCTATAGTTATAAACAAAAACAAATTACATACTGTTCATTCTAAAAGAAAAATATCTGCAGGTAACTTAGTACCAAGCTTTGTGTATACCTATAAACCATGTTTTAAAATGTCTATTTCCATCTCCTCTGTCACCTCCTATTTCTGCTGCACGTGGTTTATTGTATGCTTTGCCCATGCAATAAATCTTACATCGGTCAAACGAGTCAACCAGTCAAAAACAGGATTTTACAACACAGGTTCCGCATTAGATGCAAAACTCAGGGGGCGCCCCTTGTAGAACATTAAGTAGCCGTGGGTCATACAGAAAACGACATAAAATGAACAGTATTATTTGTGGTGACAGCAGATAAAAGGCGGGTCCACTGGATCAATACTATCAAGAACTGAAGCAAGATGCATTGAAAAACTTTGCAGGTCAACAGGGACGAACATGATGAATTGTGGTCATTGATCAAAGTGTAATGTGCAAATGAATCAGTCCCCATATACCCATATACTAGGTGGACTGGTGGTTTATTAGGTCACAGCCCTCTGTAGGCTGATACATACAGGGCAAATGCCACAAATACCTCGCTGATTTTCAGGTAAAGGGGAATTTCACTCATGTTTGGAGCTTAACTGTTCAAATAAAGGTGTATATTGGGAACTCCAAAATATTGACTTAAACATCGAATCAACCCAGTTGACAAACATGCTTTTGGATCGACATGTTTTTAAACATTTCTCGGCATATTTACAAGCCCCTATCACCTACCACCACCCTTTCACTTTTCAGTGACGTTGTGGTGGCGAGAGGAGCTTCGTCTTATTTACAAGACAGCGTTAAGCTACTTAATGTGGCTCAACGCTGCCTTGTAAAGAAGGCCCCCTTTCACGCTGCACTTGGGGGCATATTTACAAGAACTTACCGCCGCTGAAGCATCAATGTTTTGATGTTACAGCGGGTTTTAAAAAAAATTGTTTTTTAATATAATCGCCTTATTTACAAAGTGCCGCTAACTGCAGTTAGTGGCACTTTTCCAGAGTAAACGTGAGTTTTTAAGATCGCCACTTCTGTTAGAGGGACTTAACGAAAATGAAATGCAAGGTAATGGTTCCTGTGAAAAAACTGCCACTAACCACACTTTGCGAAATTTACAATGAAACTTCAGTACGTCGATCACCCCCAAATCTGCTGCTAACTCAAACTAAAACAGCGATTGGATACTTTTCACTGCACCCTCCTTGCAACACCATGGCTGTGCCATATTTGCTGTATCCAGAAAACAATCTAGGGTTTTGGCTTAGAGGCAGCAAGGCCAAGCCCAACAACATCAATGAACAGAAGAAGCGCCAATGCTGCACTTTTTTTCTCAAAAGCTTAATCACGGTGAATTGAATAAAACAATAACACAGCCAACTGTTGTTGGCTGTGTTAAACCCAACTGAAAAAGCGGTTGGCTGTTTTATTCAATACACCGTGATTAAGCTTTTGAGAAAAAAATTGCAGCATTGGCGCTTCTTCTGTTCATTGATGTATTTGCTGTATGGCGCTCCATCTCGCAATCAATGACAGATACATCTGGAATCCTGACGTATCTGCTCTAAAGTCGTGCATTGCTGCAGTTGTGTCTCAAGCATGATGCAACTCCAGCAATGAATGGCAGGTATAAGTTTTTGACACAGTGGTGTCCTAGAATTGTCGCAGTGAAATCTGATAGATTTCACTGCACCACTCCTACGAGGCTTTGTTGCGTGGGAATGCACACCATGCATACATCATACCTGATGCAGGTATAATGCTGCACAGGACTTTACAAGGTTATGCATATGCCTAGATGCGTCACAGCATAAATACGACGCAACGTGGTGCAACATTCATGCTGCAGGTGTGTCAAGAAAATGACGCACCGGCGGCGTTAAACTGTTGGAAGGGGGCTCATGAATAAGCCTCCCTGTATTTTTCCCTAACTTGAATGCTGCACACATAGAAAAAGTGAAAAAAAGGGGATAAATGAAAACATTTATCCGTGTAGCGCTTCCCAAACGTCAGCCTTGGGGAGGTACTAGATTGACGCATTCTGAAGGTTTACGGTTTCTCGTAAACCTGGGAATGCGTCAGATTAGATTGGTGTGGGAACGCCCACAGCAACACCCATTGAACCAGTGGTGGCTCCCCCACTATGGCGGAGGAGTGTCGCCCCACTGCTTTCAAGGAGCGCGAGAAGTAAAGACATAAAATGATAATATTTTTCAGTTATAACATTTTATGTTTGTGCTGCTTTGCAGGTGGGTGGGGCTGCTCTGCTCTTGGAGCAGGGCAGGGGATGAGTGGTTTGTCCACTTCTAAATGCGCAGTGACTGTTTGACAGTGACAGTCATGCTCACTTTCCCATTTCTCCATGCAGGCCGCATTACAGCCTGCCTGGAGAACATGTCCAGGCCCCCATTCCCTGGTTGAGCATCGAACCAGGACGCTCAAAACCAATCACAACGATACACTGCAGCATTCTGATTGGTCAGTGGGGCCTGGCTGTGCTTTCTGTTCCTCAGGGAGAGCAGGAGCAGAGTCGCGGGACCGGGTGGCAAGCTAAGTTATAAATTTTGTTAAATTTTTCATTCATAATGTGCACCCTCCTGCAATTACGACTTCCTGCACCCGCCCTCGCCCCGCCACCTGTGAGCCATGCTGGCCGCCACAGCATGGAACGCCTCTTTCACACTGCTTAATGAGTGAAAGGGTCACATATTTACATGTCCTTGAAAAGTCACGAAAATTTGCTCTGCATGGCCTTGTAAACTTGCTGTGGCACACTGCATAACCTTAACGTCACACACGTGACGTCACAGCATTACAAGACTGCCTCTAGGATAATCGAGCCTGCGCTTAAAAAATGAAACAGAAAGGTTTCATTTTTCTTTTTTAAATACATCCCATCTTCCAGTAAGTAAAACTGGCTGCATTTAAAAGAAAAAAACTACTTTATTTAAAAAGCAGTCACAGACATAGTGGTCTGCTTGCTGACCCCAGCGGGCCACCATCCTTGGGAGTGCTAGCTGTAGGAGAGTAGGGTCTGCTTTCTATGTTCACCCCCACTTTTTGCTTTTGCTTTACTGGTTTTCGACTTAGATGTGGCTGTGGGCCTGCTAATCAGACCCACAGCCCTGCTGTTCTCTCTCTAAATTAATACTATGTACTTTAGGTGCATAACCCATTTGGATAGGATCACCTTATTGGCCCCTGTACAGTGTACCTTAGGTACCCAGGGCATAGGTGTATCCTAGGCCTACCAGGGGCTGCAGCATGTATTATGCCACCCCTGGCCTGGCCTTCCATTATGACACAACTGGCTGATCACTCAGCTGGGGCAAGGTCGTGTAATCACTCCTTGCTTAGGTGTAGTATTCCTATACCTATCTTATATATAGACACATGTGCACCTATCAGCCACTCTTATGGCAGGCCGTAACAATCCTGGAGGCAGAGTGCTTGGTAACATGTGAGATGGTGCTCTAGCATGAGCTGAGCCTGTCTGCAGCTTTCGGAACCATGTCCTTATAGCTGTTCTATGATATAGCCTACCATATACTCTTAAAGTGCCTTATAATCTTAAACGGTTATGGTAACTATGGTTTGGCTTTATCAAAACATGTCGTGTAAGGTGTCTAACACTTTGGAATAATACCCCCCATCCCATTTCTGGGAATGAGGATATTATCCCTCCCTTCTAGAGGGAGAAGACATGTTGAAATCTACTTACCCGGTTAAAGTTAACCAGAGCCCCAGCATCACAAAATGGATGCTGCTGCGAGCACCACCCCAGACAGGCCTTAGTGTATTGGGGCAGGGAGGGATGAATGAAACGAGACACAGCCTGGGGCACACAAGGTGTCCCATGCATAGTCCAGTTCAAACCGGTGCTGGGGCACACCAGCCCCAGTCCAGGCGCGAAACTGGACAAAGGGAACCACCCCCCTCCCAGGTCCCACCCATAAGGCGTGACCTAGCAGGCAACCCAGCCCCCCAGATTAGTATAAGAGTGGTTGCTGGGCCCCAGGAGATTAGATTATCCTGAACCTGCAACTTGAACAGAAACTCTGGACCTTCGACATTCGAGGAAAGAAGAAGACTGAAGAATCTCCCTTGTGGCCAAGGAGTGGCTACCCTGTGCAAACAGGCACCATCAAGAGACTACCCTTTGCTTTGCTGAAGTTCTACGAGGGACCGACTGCAGAGCCCGACCAGAGCCTTGACTTCCAGACTTCTCCGACCCTGATCCACATCCACAGCCGAGCTGAGATCCGTGGAGGCGACGAGAGACCGGCTACCTGGGAAAAGTGGCGAGTATCTTCCAGCGCAGCTTCTGAGGTACCCTCGAAGTTGTGCACCGGGGATTGAGAAGCCCCAACCCCAAGCACCAGCTGCACCGAAGATCAGCCCCCCACACTCCACGAGTCCTGCGTGGGGCCCCGTCTGCATTTTCCTGTTTGCCGCGTCTGTCCGGTTGCTTGCCCGTTGGCTAGCGGCCTTTGTGACGACACACCTTCAAATCTTCACTGCTGGTTTGGCTCCTCCAGACTGGCTCCCGCTCCTCTGCAAAAGAGAAGCACCCCCGACCTTCCTGGTCTGCACCAGAAGCAAGTCCTCCATTCTTCGTGGGTTCCGCTTGCCAAGGCTTGGTGAGTCCTAGTTCAACTTCGACGCCGCCGACAGCAAGAGCCTTCGTGGGACAGCTCGCCTCCTGGTCCTGGTCGTCCTCGACGTCTCCTGGTACCCGTGGCTGCGGCGACAAGCTTCACCCTTCACCTGCAATCTTCACGACATCGCCTGGTTCCCTCCTGGTTCCACGTGGTCACTGGCTAGTGACCTTGACTCTGTCCCTTCTGCTTGCAGGTACCCTTCCTTCTTGATCCCGGCCTTGGGATCCACCGGACACTCTGCACTGACTGCCTGTCAGCAACTTTCCTTCAGGCATCCATAGAAGTCCACGACGAAACCCGACGCAAGTTCACACCTATGCACCCGCAGCCTGTGGGCTAGGTAACTTGGGTACTTCGGTGCTCACAAGGGTAGTGACTATCCTAGGGTCTAGTTTCCGAGTCTCGACTTTCTAGCTACTCCAGAAGTGTCCTAAAACTGCTTATTTCAGAACTGTACTATTTCTATCGATTATACGCATTACGCGTGAGTGTTTCCACTCTGCACCTGAATCCCGTGGGCCTCCCACTTCCTAACTGTTGGTAGTGTAGTATAGCCCCAGCGATTCCCTAGGCCTAGGCCTATTCTATTTCCGTGACAGTGGTCCTTATACCACTTCTTTAGTATATGGTTTGCGTGGCCCCTAGGGCCTAACTGTATTATTTACCTGTGTGACTTAATGTATGCTTGAATAAGACTGTGTTGTACTTACCTCGAATCTCATAAAGAGTGCTGAGGGTTTGACTAGAATAAATACACTTTATTTTATATATATATCTGTTGTGGTGTCCTTTCATTTGGTATTCAAGGGATTATACATGGTATCACAGCTGGCTTCACATGCCATTCAGAGTTTAGCCTAAGACTGCTCTTGTCCATGCTACCACTAGGATAGCTGGTCTATAAGGTTGACTTTACAACCAATCACCATAAGGGTTGTTTGGACTGATATAAGGTGTACACTAGAACTAGTGACATCATACATCAGGCCAACTTCTCACATTAGCCATTCCTAATGGGGTCACAAATTGCACCTGCCTCATGTATATTAATGAGGCATGCAATTTGCGACCCCATTAGGAATCACAAACAGTGTCAGACACTGTTGTAAATTCCAATGTGCAACTATGCAATTTGAGACTTGCAAATTAGAAGGGTCGTACATCTGGCCCTTAGAGTTTACATGATGGCTCAAAAAGATAACTATAGTGAACAGAAAGCCATCATAAGACAGATCAGTAAAGCCTTGAATGATTCTTGGTAACAGAATAATATATTCCACACACATGGAGAGTTTTTTGACCACACTAAAGAACATTTGGTGGCATGCCAAGTTGGGTTCTGTCGAACAAGTTACTTACCTTCGGTAACGATGTATCTGTAAGAAACATTAGTTAGTTAGATTCCTCACCTTAAAATATCCCCAGGCGTCAGGCTGGATCCGGAAAGATTTTTGTAGCAATACCCCTTGCGCGTCGCTAGGCGTCGTCTGCGGCTCCGCGTCCCGTCGTTGGCGTCGTGCGTCGGAGTACTTAGACGCCGCCCTCGCGCGCTGACGTCAGTTCTTGTACACAGCTTTCCGCGCCAGGGACGCCGAGCCATGCAAGAGACCGACACTGGTGCCAAAAAATCTAGGGCCCTGAAAGGGAGAACCTTAACCCTAGATGTCGGTTCGCAGAACGGGGAGGCTGGGTGGGTCGGTGAGGAATCTAACTAACTAATGTTTCTTACAAATACATCGTTACCGAAGGTAAGTAACTTGTTCATCTGAAAGAAACCTGTTAGTTAGATTCCTCACCTTAGAATAGATACCCCAGCAATACCAACCCCGGTGGTGGGTCTGCGAACCAAGATCACACCAGAAAGTCCTGGAGAACAGAACGGCCAAAGTGGCCATCCCGCCGGACTTGGCTGTCCAGGCAGTAATGTCTCGCAAACGTGTGCAGCGAAGCCCACGTCGCCGCCTGACAGATGTCTTGCAAGGGGACTCCCCGCCCCAGTGCAGTCGTGGCCGCTGTGGCCCGAGTAGAATGGGCCCGTAGCCCAACAGGAGGAACCTTTTTCGCCAAAGAATAGCAGGTCTTAATACACAACACGACCCACCGAGAAATGGTTCGCTTGTGTACAGCTTTACCGTTCTTAGCCCCTACGTATCCAACAAAAAGTTGGTCGTCCACCCGGAACTGTCTTGTGCGGTCCAAATAAAAGGATAGCGCACGTTTTGGGTCCAGACGGTGGAGCCTCTCTTCATCTTTTGAAGGATGCGGAGGCGGAAAGAAGGTGGGCAACGTGACAGATTGCCCGATGTGAAAGGGAGTCACCACTTTAGGCAGGAAAGAAGGACGTGTCCGGAGGACAACCTTGTCCGGATGAACTGAAAGGAAGGGAGGCTTAGATGACAAAGCCTGGAGCTCACTCACCCGCCTAGCGGAGGTGATTGCTACCAAGAAAGCAGTTTTCAAAGTCAAAAGACGGATGGGACAGGTATGAAGGGGCTCAAAGGGAGCGCACATCAGAAAAGTGAGAACAAGGTTCAAGGCCCACTGAGGCATTACGAAAGGAACAGGAGGGTACATATGAGTAATGCCCTTGAGAAAGCGTGAAACAACAGGGGACTTGAAAAGAGAAGGCTGATCAGGAAGCCGTAGGAAAGCAGAGATAGCAGCAAGATAACCTTTCAAGGTGCCCAGAGCAGAGCCCTGCTGGGCCAAGGAAAGAAGAAAGAGGAGAACCTCAGAAAGAGGGGCGGAAAGGGGATCCACAGCCTTTGCTGTGCACCATGCCACAAATTTGTTCCACCGGCAGGCGTATACCGTTTTTGTGGAGGGACGCCTGGCTGCCAAAATGACATCACAGACTTCAGGAGGCAATTCAAATGGCATCAACTGCCGCCGCTCAATCTCCACGCATGTAGGTGGAGGCTGGACAGGTTCGGGTGGAGGACCGTCCCCTGCTGCTGCGACAGAAGATCCTCCTGAAGAGGCAGTCGTATCGGGGGATCGATGGACATAATGAGTAGCTCGGGATACCAGTACCTTCGTGCCCAATCCGGAGCCACCAAGATGACTTGGGCCCGGTCGCGCCTGATCTTCTTCAGCACTCTGGGCAGAAGTGGTATAGGCGGAAAGGCGTACAACAGACCGCAACTCCACTCGCGACGAAAAGCGTCTCCGAGCGAGTGCCGCCTTGGAAACTCCAACGCGCAGAACCGCTGACATTGCGCGTTCTCTTCGGTGGCGAATAGATCTAACCAAGGCTCTCCCCACTGCAGAAAGAGACCATTCGTGATCCATCATGCACCGGCGGCTGAGTTCGTCTGCTCTGGTGTTCAGAGAGCACGCCAGATGTTGAACCACTAGGGTGATGCCCTGGTGTTCCAGCCATGTCCAGAGGCGCAGGGCCTCCTGACAAAGGGTCCACGACCCAACCCCGCCCTGTTTGTTGCAATACCACATGGCGGTGTTGTTGTCTGTGAACACCTGCACGACACTTCCCCCGGACAGAGGGAAGGAAGGCTTTCAGTGCAAGTCGGATCGCCCTCAGCTCCAAAAGATTGATATGGAGCCGAGTCTCCGCCGGAGACCAGAGTCCTCTGATCTCCGCCTCCCCCATATGGCCCCCCCCATCCCAGGAGGGATGCATCCGTCACTACCACGTGCTCCGGGTGGGGAAGGGAGAGGGATCTGCCGCTGACCCAATCGCGATTCGTGAGCCACCACTGCAGCTGTTTCGCAGTGCCCTCCGAGATCAAGACGTGGTCGGACAGGTTGCCTCGATGCTGGGCCCACTGAAACTTCAGGTCCCACTGCAGAGCCCGCATCCGCCATCTGGCGTGAGGTACTAACAGGATGCAGGAGGCCATCAGCCCCAGAAGCTGCAGCACCAACCTGACCAAAATCCAGGACAGAGGCCGGAAGATGGGAATCAGGGCTTGAATGTCCAGGACCCGCTGTTCCGGCGGATAGACCCGGAACTGTGCCGAATCGAGAACCGCCCCTATGAAAAGGAGCTTCTGGGAGGGACTCAGGTGTGACTTCGGCACATTGATGGAGAACCCCAGCGAATGCAGGAGGTCTGCCGTAGTCTGGAGGTGGGAGACGACGTGCTGGGGCGAGCCCGCCTTCAACAGCCAGTCGTCGAGATAGGGGAAGACTGGAACCCCTGATCTGCGCAGATGAGCTGCGACCACCGCCATCACTTTCGTGAACACCCGAGGGGCACTGGTGAGGCCGAAGGGGAGCACGGTGAACTGAAAGTGCTCTTGACCCACCATGAACCGCAGGTAACGCCGGCAGGACGGGGATGTGGAAATAAGCGTCCTGCAAGTCCAACGCTACCATCCAGTCTCCAGGGTCTAGGGCAGCAAGAACCTGAGCTAAAGTTAGCATCTTGAACCGATTCTTTCGGAGGAATGCGTTCACGCTTCTGAGATCCAAGATCGGGCGTAGGCTCGCTTTGCCCTTCTTGGGAACCAGAAAGTAGTGGGAATGCAACCACGACCTACTTCTGGACCAGGAACGCGCTCGACGGCGTCTTTGGCCAAGAGGGCCGAAACCTCCTCCCGGAGAAGATGCAAATGATCCCCCGGCATACGGTGGTTTTGCGGTGGCATGGCTGGAGGGGTCGTCTCGAAGGGGAGGGAGTAGCCCCTTCGGACGATTTGCAGCACCCACCTGTCCGAAGTGATGGAGCGCCAGTGGAGCAGGTGATGGCGAACTCTGCCCCCCTTTGGCGTTGAATGGGCCTGAAAGCTAGGACTAGGAGGGCTTTGAGGCGGATGCTGCCGGGGTGGATGTGGACTGACCGGCACGTTGTCCTCCAGAACCGCCTCGGCGGAAACCACGTCCGCGACCGCGTGCAGGTGGGTTCTGCGGCCGGTGGCTGGGCGGACGTGAGGAGGCGCCCCTTCCTTGGCCACGAAAGGGGCGAAAGGCGAAAGTTTGCGGCCGCGGGGCCGAAAGACCCAAGGACTTGGCCGTGGCCCGGGAGTCCTTGAACCGGGCCAGCGCACTGTTCGCCTTCTCGCTAAAAAGGCGAGTGCCATCGAAGGGCATGTCCATGAGGGAGCTTTGGACATCCCCTGAAAACGACGTGGACCTCAGCCAGGCGTGACGCCGAAGCGCCACTGTGGCAGACATCGCCCGACCCAGCGAGTCCGTGGTGTCTAGGCCACATCTAATGGCGTGCCGTGCTGCATCTCGCCCGTTAGCAAGTGCTTGGGTGAGTCGCTCCCGGGCCGCTTCCGGGCACAAGGGCAGCACATCCTCCACCGTATCCCACAGCGAGTGGGAAGAACAGTCCAAAAGGCAAGCGGTATTGAAAGACCGCAGTCCCAAACTCAGGGACGAGAACAGTTTCTTGCCAAACTGCTCCAACCTCTTGGATTCCCTATCCGGAGGAGCGGACGGGAAGGAGGATTGGGAGGTTGAGGCCTGGATAACCAGGCTCTCGGGGGTGGGGTGGTGGGAGAGGAATGTGGGGGTCGCCCGGAGCAGGGCGGTGGCGCCGGGCAACGTTCCTGTCCACAGGAGGGACTGTGGAGGGCTTGGACCAAGTGCCCTGGAGAACGTCAATGAGGGCCTCATTAAACTGCAGCAGAGGCTCAGTGGAGCTTGCGGTCGGTTGAAGGACCTCGGTGAGGACGTTAGTCCTCACAGCCACAGCAGGCAACTCGAACCCTAGGGCTTCGGCCGCCTTGCACAGCACCACAGAAAAGGCTGCACCTTCCTCCGAGGCCACAGTCGGAGGAGAGATGAATCCAGCGTCTGGAGAGGTATCCAAACCGCTGGCGTCCCCCAATTCCTCTGCCCAGTCCTGAGACAATTGGGCCTGTTCGGCCAGAGGGTCCTCCCAGTCGCCCTCATCATCCGATTCCTGGTAGACACGAGGAATGATCGGAGCCGGACGGTGGATGAAGCGGTCACCCATCGGCGCCGGTAACGGCGTCGGACGGCGCCGTACCGGCGCCGGGTCCGGAATAGGGCTAAACTGAGGCTCGACGCCGTGCGGGGACGGCGTCGGGGGCGGAACCGGTGTCGGCGCCGGCGGAGGAGGCGTCGTGAGGTCGACCGGCGCCGGCAGAGATCCAGGCCTGGATCCCTCGGGGACCTGCGGCGTCGGGGCCGGAGCCCTCGACGGCGCCGGGGCCAGAGCCGCCGGCACGCGAGGTCGCCCAGTCAACCCTGTGGGGCCCGAAGGCGCGCCAGCAGGCGTCGACGGCGGAGCCAGATTCCTCATGGCCGTGAGGAAGGCACTGACCTCCGCCGGAGTCGCATCAGTCCCAGGGACCGGAGGGTATGGGGACGAGCCGTGGGGGTGGAACCACCCAGACCCTCGGCCGGGTCGCGCCACCAGCGAGGGAAGGACGCCGCTTGGACTTCTTAGAATGTTTGGAGTGACGGGACTTTACCGCAGATCCCGACGAGCGATGTCGATGGCTGCGGCTCCGCGAACGGTCTTTGGACCTCCTCCGGGACCGAGAGCGACGCGGAGCCGAGTGTCGAAGCTCGAGTAGCTTACGGGACCGCTCCCGCCTAGCCTTCGACGTCAAGGCCTGACAGTCGGGGCACGACTCCGCGTCATGGTCGGCCCACAGGCAGTACAGGCACCGGCGATGGTGATCCGTTACCGACATCAGTCGGTGACAGGCGTCACAATGCTTGAATCCAGGCATCCTACCGGCACCAGATGTCGAGTCGAGTAACCAAAAGAGGTCAAAAAGTTAGTCAAAAACTGACTAGGGGTAAGCTCTTCCCGGATCGGCGCTTACTGGCGCGGAAAAAAGAAGAAGAACAAGAACTGGCGCGAGGGCGGCGTCTAAGTACTCCGACGACGTCATTCCGGCGCACGACGCCAACGACGGACGCGGAGCCGCAGACGACGCGCAAGGGGTATTGCTACAAAAATCTTTACGGATCCAGCCTGACGCCTGGGGATATTCTAAGGTGAGGAATCTAACTAACGTGTTTCTTTCAGATAACAAGTCTGCCTCATGTTGTTCAGCAGGCATCACATTCCTGTATCACTTAACATTCACAAAAGGGCACCATATTTCTTTTAGGCACCTTCCGAGCTATTCCACACAATGAATAAATAACAGGATCACTTCTCAGTCTCAGTGGAAAGGTTCTTTAGAATAATGTGCATGTGTAGCACAAGATACATTTTTTTTCTTCACAGTTTTTTATTTTAATGAATTAAATAACATAACAATACAGATCTGCAGTTGTTACGACATCATCATATAATACTTCTTTACAGTCACTCAGTCAAATCAGTTTTATCGCAATACATCTATATTCTCACACCCCTACACGTCTCCGTCCGAATCACTATCGCATTCTGGGGGTGAACAAATTTCTCCTCTATGTGTGTTCCACTTTCCCCACACCCTAGCCCATTTGCGAGGGCATCTTCTGTTTATAAAGGTGGCCTTCTCCGCTACCATGACCATATCCATATCTCTATACCACTGTAATATTGTTGGTAGTATTCCCACACCCCATTTCTGCGCTATGTTCCTTTTGGCTATCATTATGCCAGTTGTGACCAAAAGGCGTTCAGTATGGTTAAGGTCTGTCGGACCCCAAACGTTAAGAAGACAGCACTGGGGCACGAGTGGAACCTGCTTCCCGGTGGCTTCTATAATCGTGCCTTTCACTTCCTCCCAGTAGGGCATAAGTTTCGGGCATTCCCATAATGTGTGATAATATGTGACGACATCCCCGCAGAGGCGCAAACAAGTAGGATCAGGAGCCCTCCCCATCTTGTGCAGTACCGTCCGCGTGAAGTAGGTCCTACGTAATATTTTAAACTGCACCAGGCATAATCTGGAGGAAATTGCCACTTCTTTAGGCGAAGCTAGTGCCTCGCGCCATCCGGAATCGTCCATATCTCCCACTTTGGACTGCCAAAGTTCCCTAAGCCGGATAAGGGGGTCCGGTCGATTATTGATAATTTTGTTATATGTCAGGGAGGTCGCTTTTTTTTTTTTTTTTTAAGGTGGTCGGTGAGTAGTCGGTCCTCTAAAGGGGAAGCCACCGGAAGCGTCGCCTCCGCAGGGAGTGCTGTTTCAATTGCATGTTTGATTTGGGTGTATCGGAACCTTTCGCCTAGAGCCATGGAGTACTGTTTTTGCAGGTGAGTGAAGCTGACCACTTTCCCCTTTTGCCAAAGATCCCCCAGTCGGGAGATGCCAATTAAATCCCAACTGTGGAATCCTTTACTATTGCCCAGTGTTCCTAGTTTACGTGCGTCCTATAATGGTGTATGTTTCGTAAGTATGTCGGTCCAGCCCAAATGCCTGTTTACTGTGTGCCAGATGTGGACAGTATGTGACGCCGGGCCGACAAGGTCTTGGGTTTTCTGTGTATTTTAGAGCGCTCTATTAATACCGCCTTTCCCTAAAGTCATTCTGTCAAGGTGGTAAGCCGGGTCCGAATCTCTCACATGAAGCCATTGATTAATGACTGAGTTGCAAGGCCCAATAGTAGGCCTTGATATTCGGAAGAGCAATCCCACCGTCATACCAACTCCTCACCATTTTCGTTGCCGCCACTCTCGCCGGCCCAGAGAAGAGAGGCTATCTTAGCGTTTACTGCTTTAAAGTATGAGTCTGGGACTGGATAAGGGGTATTATGCAGGGCATATAGAAATCTGGGCAAGGCTGTCATTTTAAAAAGAGCCGCCCTGCCCAAAAGTGAGAGTGGCAATGACTTCCAATGTCGAATATCACATTTCAGTCGTTGCAGGGGGGCATGTAAATTCAGTGTCAGTAAAGTGTCACGGTCCCAAGTAATATGTATACCAAGGTATTTGAAAGTGTCCGTGACTATCTGGACCTCACAGTCTTTTGGGAGACGCGGGGGTGGTCCGTGTAGCAGATATAATACAGACTTATCCCAGTTGATGGCATAGCCGGATACAGAGCCATATACAGCGCAGATATTAAGTAGCGCATGAAGCGACCTCATAGGTGAGGCTATATATAATAACACATCATCCGCATACAAGGAAATGCGGTCTTCCCAGTCCTCCCTCCATTTCAACCCCCAAACCATGGGGTCCCATCGTATCCATGCCTCCAGCGGCTCTAGAACCAACACAAACAACAAGGGTGATAATGGGTGTGAGAAGTTGGCCTGATATATGATGTCACTAATTCTAGTGTACATCTTGTATCAGTCCAAACAACCCTTATGGTGATTGGTTGTACAGTCAACCTTATAGACCAGCTATCCTAGTGGTAGCATGGACAAGAGCAGTCTTAGGCTAAACTCTGAATGGCATGTGAAGCCAGCTGTTATACCATATATAATCCCTTGAATACCACAACAGGTATATATATAAAATAAAGTGTATTTATTCTAGTCATACCTGCAGCACTCTTTATGAGATTCGAGGTAAGTACAACACAGTCTTATTCAAGCATACATTAAGTCACACAGGTAAGTAATACAGTTAGGCCCTAGGGGCCACGCAAACCATATACTAAGTAAGTGGTATAAGGACCACTGTCACGGAAATAGGATAGGCCTAGGCCATCGCTGGGGCTACACTATACTACCCAATGTTAGGAAGTGGGAGGCCAACGGGATTCAGGTGCAGAGTGGAAACACTCACGCGTAATGTGTATAATCGATAGAAATAGTACAGTTTAGAATTAATAAGATTTAGGACACTTCTGGAGTAGCTAGGAAGTCGAGACTTGAGAACTAGACACTAGGATAGTCAATACCCTGATGAGCACCGGAGTACCCAAGTTACCTAGCCCACGGGCTGCGGGTGCATAGGTGTGAACTTGCGTCGGGTTTCGTCGTCGACTCCTATGGATGCCTGAAGGAAAGATGCTGACAGGCAGTCAGTGAAGAGTGTCCGGTGGATCCCAAGGCCGGGATCAAGAAGGAAGGATACCTGCAAGCAGAAGGGACAGAGTCTGGGTCACTAGCCAGTGACCACGTGGAACCAGGTAGGATGTCGGGAGATTGCAGGTGAAGAGGTGAAGCTTGTCGCAGCAGTCACGGGTACCAGGAGACGTCGAGGACGACCAGGACCAGGAGGCGAGCTGTCCCACGAAGGCTCGTGCTGTCGGCGGCGTCGAAGTCGAACTAGGACTCACCAAGCCTTGGCAAGCGGAACCCACGAAGAATGGAGGACTTGCTTCTGGTGCAGACCAGGAAGGTCTGGGGTTCTTCTCTTTTACAGAGGAGCAGGAGCCAGTCTGGAGGAGCCAAACCAGCAGTGGAAAATTGAAGGTGTGTCGTCGCAAAGGTTACTAGCCAACGGGCAAGCAACCGGACAGACGCGGCAAGCAGGGAAATGCAGAAGGGCCCCACGCAGGACTCGTGGAGTGTGGGGGGCTGATCTTCGGTGCAGATGGTGCTTGGGGTTGGGGCTTCTCAATCCCCAATGCACAACCTCGAGGGTGCCTCAGAAGCTGCGCTGGAAGATACTCGCCACTTTTCCCAGGTAGCCGGTCCCACGTCTCTCGTCGCCTCCACGGATCTCAGCTCGGCTGTGGATCAGGGTCGGAGAAGTCTGGAAGTCAAGGCTCTGGTTAGGCTCTGCAGTTGGTCCCTCGTAGAACTTCAGCAAAGCAAAGGGTAAGTCTCTTGATGGTGCCTGTTCGCACAGGGTGACCACTCCTTGGCCACAAGGGAGATTCTTCAGTCTTCTTCTTTCGTCGAATGTCGAAGGTCCAGAGTTTCTGTTCAAGTTGCAGGTTCAGGATAATCTAATCTCCTGGGGCCCAGCTACCACACTTATACTAATCTGGGGGGCTGGGTTGCCTGCTAGGTCACGCCTTATGGGTGGGACCTGGGAGGGGGGTGGTTACACCCCCTTCCCTTTGTCCAGTTTCGCACCAGGACTGGGGCTGGAGTGCTCCAGCACCGGTTTGAACTGGACTATGCGTGGGACACCTTGTGTGCCCCAGGCAGTGTCTAGTTTCTTTCATCCCTCCCTGCCCCAATACACTGAGGCCTGTCTGGGGTGGTGCTCGCACCTCCCAAGGTAGGAAACCTATTGTCCAAGCCTCCCGTGCCGGGATCACTCTCAGCAGCAGGAGGTCAGACTTGTGTCGTGGCAGCAGCATCCATTTTGTGATGCTGGGGCTCTGGTTAACTTTAACCAGGTAAGTAGGTTTCAACATGTCTTCTCCCTCTAGAAGGGAGGGATAATATCCTCATCACCAGGAATGGGATGGGGGTATTATTCCAAAGTGTTAGACACCTTACACGACATGTTTTGATAAAGCTAAACCATAGTTACCATAACCGTTTAAGATTATAAGGCACTTTAAGATTATATGGTAGGCTATATCATAGAACAGCTATGGTTCCGAAAGCTGCAGACAGGCTCAGACAGGCTCAGCTCATGCTAGAGCACTATCTCACATGTTACCAAGCACTCTGCCTCCAGGATTGTTAAGGCCTGCCATAGGAGTGGCTGATAGGTACACATGTGTCTATATATAAGGTAGGTATAGGAATACTACACCTAAGCAAGGGGTGAGTACACGACCTTGCCCCAGCTGAGTGATCAGCCAGTTGTGTCATAATGGAAGGCCAGGCCAGGGGTGGCATAATACATGCTGCAGCCCCTGGTAGACCTAGGGTACACCTATGCCCTGGGTACCTAAGGTACACTGTACAGGGGCCAATAAGGTGATCCTATCCAATTGGGTTATGCGCCTAAAGTACATAGTATTAATTTAGAGAGAGAACAGCAGGGCTGTGGGTCTGATTAGCAGGCCCACAGCCACATCTAAGTCGAAAACCAGTAAGGCAAAAGCAAAAAGTGGGGGTGAACATAGAAAGCAGACCCTACTCTCCTACAATGGGCATCCCTGCCTTGTACCTTTCCCCAGGGTGAATTCCCTCGATATGTGACCATTAGCGACTACATGCGCCACCGGATCGGTATAGAGTAGACGTACCCTTGAGAGAACTTCGGCCCGAACCCCAAATGTTGAAGGACCGCAAAGAGGAAGGCTCACTCCACCGAATCAAATGCCATCCACGCATCTAAGGATAGAACCGCCGCGTCTTCCTGAATGGTGTGTTTCCTACTTATTACGGTCTAGAGGCGTCTAAGATTCATGGCTGTGTTCCTACCAGGCATAATGCCGGATTGGTCCGGGTTAGCACAAGATACATTGATTCTCACAGCATCTTTTTATTTTCTATTTTTTTTTTTTCTTTCACTTGGTCTTGCGGTCTGCTGTGATAACGTCTGTTTGCATGGTCTTTTTTACCAGCCTTGACATACACGCTGGACCATTGTAATAACTTTGTGAGATAAGGATATTTAAGCATGCACACAAAACAGCTTTTTGATAGTCCAGGTTTTCTTCTCTCAAACGATCGGGCTTCATTTTTAGCCTTTTGTTAAAGAGGTATATATCCATTAAAAACCTACAACAAATGACCAAACTCGGATTTTGGTTTTCTTCGGATTGTCACTCTAATATAGAAAATACTTAGTCTAGCAAAATTCAGCACTAAACTGGCCAAATGTTTTTACTGGAATTCGCTTTAAGAGAGCCCACACATCTAGGTGAACACTATGGGCCAGATGAATGACCATTTCATTTAGCACTTCGCAATTTGCGACACATTGCGAGTCACAAATTGCGAGGCGCTAAATTAAATGTACAACAGTGTGTTTAACACTGTTTGCGATTCCCAATGGGGTCGCAAATTGCAAGGCTCATTAATAAGCCTCTCGGAATTTGTGAGCCCATTGGGATGCCAACACTGCCTGGGATGGTGGCCTGCTGGGCTCAGCAGACCACCATGTCTGGGACGGCTTTTGAATAAAGCAGGTTTTTTTGTTTTTGTTTTTTAAATGCAGCCCGTTTTCCTTAAAGGAAAACGGGTTGCATTTAAAAAAAAAAAAAGATGAAACGTTTGTTTCATTTTTTAAGGGCAGGCAGTGGTCCCCGAGAAGACTGCCGGCCCTTAAAGTTTTTTTGCATGCATTTGCAAAGGGTAAGGGGTCCCCTGGGAACCCCTTCCCATTTGCAAATGCATTACCACATACTTGAAAAAGGTGGTAATTGTTTTGCGACCACAAACATTTGTACATGGTTTTGAGACTTGCTATTTAGAAGGGTACACCCCTTCCAAATAGTGAGACGCAAAACCTATTTAGCGAGTCGCAAAAAAATTGCGACCTGCTAAATAGGCTATGTACATGGACCAACAGGTTTTTGCATGTGCAAACGGATTCGCAAACCCGTTTGCGCATGCAAAAACAGGTCGTACATCTGGCCCTAAATGCCTTAGCACAGCCATAGAAACCTTTCTTCACATGTTTTTTGCCTTGCCATTGTTTAGGTCTCGCTGAGCCCCAGCGCTTGCGCTGGCTCGAAGAGACATTTTGTATGTGGGATTTTCAAAGTGCTGCTGGCTGGCCTAACGCTTGCGTTCACGCGATCGTGCACGCGCGCAGCCGGCCGCCAGCAGCACTTTGAAAACTCGTGTGCGTCATCGCGATCACTTTCGCTTTCAGAGCGATCGCGATGACACACGCGCACACACAACTCCCGCTTCTCCCCCTCCCCCACCACATTTTGCGTCTCCGGCCGCTCGCTCGCGCGCAGCCAACGCTTGTTTATTTTATTTTATTTGACACCAAAGCCATGAAAAGGGGAGCCTGAGGCAAATGTCAGTTGCCACCCTCTTTCCACAGGGCATCTAATAATTGGGAAGTACATGCATGTCATTAATAATTTGGACTGCATTAAGGGGAAGGTCATATCTTTATAGCATAAATGCCTCAGAAAACAAGCACAGTTACACTCAATAAGTCTAGAAATTGCCAATGCCTGCTTCCTTTTGGAAATTAATTTGCAAAACTTTATTACAAAACCTATTCTAAGACAGCTGACCTTTCAGGCCCACATGCATAATCAACCATCTTTGAATAGTTTCTGTATTACGTTTTAAAAAAAACATACAAAAATGTTTGCTTGTATGTCCGCATTCATATACACAGTGGTGGAGCCATCTTGTAATAGTTTTTGGTATACTTTAGACAAAATAAAACATTTGACGATGGATGCCTGTGCGTGCCTATAAGCAAGCATGGCCAGCCAGCTATGAATAGTAATTGTTACAAAAAGCAGGGTAGTGGTAAAAATAACAAAATGTATTTAAAATGTCTGTCCATGAATGTATACGCTTGCTCATGTGCATGCCCTAGCGGCTGTTAGTACTGAGTGCCACTTACTTGGGGAGAGGTGTGGTGCAGCGGCCAGGTGGCTGACTCCGCATCGGGGGGCTCACGGTTCGATCCCTGGCACTGGTGGCAGCTCAGCCCAGCACCATGTGACTCTGGACAATAGCTCACATATTCTCCTGAAAGGCCCCCAGCACCTTGAGACCCTAAGGGGTGATTAGTTCGCACTGTACAAATACCAGGTTATTTATTATTATTATTTACTTGTTACAACACAAAAACCCAGCCCTATTGCAGGCAGCGTCTACCCACTTACCCCACAGCCTTGTCACATGGAGAAGGGCTGGCCTTGGGAAACTGCAGCAGTGGGGGAGAGCACCATGAAGACTGTGCCCCTTGTGGGGGGTGCCTCTCAATATATCAACAGGCACCTGGAAACATGAACATCATGCATGGAACTGAAAGCCGCTAGCAAATATGCTCCGCCTTTACAGTGCGAGTCACTCAGGCAGGGCCCCACCCAATCTCTCACACCAAACAGCACATCTGACAGCAATTAATAATCATGGGAACGCCAATCAAAGGTGCAGATGCAGAAGTGTATGTATCCGCTACTCCTTCAGTATGAGAGATGATCTGCAAAGATTACTCCTGTTTGACCAGATGGGCTCTGCTTTGTCTTGTTTACCTATTTAACCTTTGCACTGACCTTGTTAAAATTCCTGCCTTATAGTTCTTGCTCCATATGAACAAGCCCCTCCTTTCCTGTTCCTTTCTTTGTACCCTTCTCATATCCCCTCCGGTTTTGACTCATTCCCTACTGATGATTCAGTGAAGTTAATGCTGGGGGCGGCTCCCTGTATCCAGTGGTGGCTACTTCCATATGAAAATTGTGGGACGAATATTTTGACCCACTTACCGTGACCGTGAGAGAAACCAGCACAGCTTTCAGTTGTGGTCCGTTATGAACAGTGTTTATAATGGGCCACAATTGAGAGCTTTGGAGTTGAAGTTAAAGCTAAGACGGTGTGTGTTTCTCACACTGCCTGTAAGTGGGGAAAAAAGCAGCTTTAAGTAAATTAAAAAAACATACTTATCCACTTCTTTATGTTCCTCTCCGGTCTGGGAGTCTGTGGCTCACAGACAGAGCAGTGTCCCCGAGTCAATTTCCCTAACCAATCCAGACACTGCACTCATGCTGCTAATATTAACCAGCAGGAGAGAAGCACCAGGAGTGATTGGAGTGGCCTGGCCGCCTCCAGACAAAGTGATATTACACTGGAGGAGTAGTCACCATTCCTTCCTGCTGCTACCAGAAAGCAGCAGTGTCCCTGACCAGGCTGGCCGAACTGAAAAATAAAATGGTAATAAAATCATTTTATTACCGTTTTATTTTTTATTTTTGCTGAGCTCGTGGGTGGGGGGGGATACTCCTCTGCCATAGTGGAGAAACCATTGCTGTTTCCATCTCATCCAACTCATTTGTGCTTCGGTTAGAAGGGTTTGTCAGCATTTCTCTGAAGTAGTTTCTGGGGATTCAGATTATCAGCAGCAGTGCATTCTGGTTCAGGTAGTTCACTGAGACAGGCTGATATTAGGGTGTACACTTATTTATGTTTAGAATATAAACTCACATTTTACCATGAGGATTTCTTCATTGGTTATTGCCCTTGGAATGACTGCTTTCCATTTCCCTTTTTCCGGACAACCCTCGTTTTCATGTCTTCTATACAGGCAAACATGGTTTTTAGGTCTCGCCTGGCGTAGGTTGCGCGCATGCGCAGTCTCGCTGGCGAGATTTAATGAGATGTGGTATTTTCTGTATGGGACATTAAGCCCTGCCCCTCTTTTCCATTGGCTGGTGTCACCGTTTATGCTAAACGGTGGCCAGCCATTGGAAAAGAGGTGTCGGTGACGTCTTTGCTCGGCTTTCTGAGCCGTCTCATTTGGACGGCCTCGCCTGCTTTGCGTTCGTCGCAAAAGGTTTCTTATCTTTATGGGGCCAAACACATGGCCCCATAAAGACAAGAAACCTTTTGGCAGGCGAGGCCGTCCAAGTGGGACGGCAGAAAAAGCCGAGCAACTACGTCATGGCGAGCGCTGGTTAGCCCTGCTTTCAGTGACCACAACAAGGCGTGATTGCTTGTTTTGGTTTGCAAGTGACTCGAATGCTCCCTGATGCCGCACTTCGTGGCACTGCAGCCTAAAAGTATGTTGATCACAGTGTCAGGGGCGTAGCTTTCAATAGTACCTCAGTTGTAGTGGAATCGACTCCCATGGATATGGGGGGTCCCTATAATTGTGTGTGGTTTTGTGTGTGTGTTTTTTTGTGCTTGTGTGTTATTTTAACTTATAAAGTAGTATTTGTGGGACCTGATGCCCGGCTGCATGCGTAGTTCCACTGGATAGAAATGCATAGGGGTGTGAATCTGTATGGTTGCCACTGGGACAGGCAAGGAAGGAGGTTAGTTTGAGCGGTGCGAAACTAACTTCAGTGGTGGTTCGCTAACACTTGGTGTTCTTCTCTACCCCTTTCCGTTGCAGAGAAGCCCGCTCCTAGTTTACTAGAACTAAAGAAAACAAAAGCTTGCCCGGAGTAGGCAGAGGGGAAAAGCCAAGCCTCGGGCCAAAGAAAATAATCGGCTCTGGGGGAGGGGCGGCCCCGGGGTCTGGAGACAGATTCGGCTCGATGGCCAAGGAGTGGAGTCCGCTTAAAAGGAGGGGGAGGGCGGCCCTTCTGGACCACAAATGGGGGAACGGCTATTACCCCTGCCATAGGTGGGGGAAAAGGGGCAGTGCCAGCTAGCCTTGATGTGCCACGGGGCGTGGGCTGTCCTGGGGCCCAGGAACGAACAATTAGCGCCGGGATAGATGAGGGGGGTGAGGGTAAAGCCTTCAGCGACCCCGGGTGAGAGTAGTGTTTTCTTTAGGGTGCCTCAAGTACTCCAACAAGCGCTGGCTCCGGGAGGGGGATGCGCGTGCAGTGGGGCGGGGCTTTACGGGGAGAAGGGGGTGCGCGTCAGGGCATCAACTTTTCTTGTGTGTGTGTTCCTGTAGCTTCCCCGCTGTCCTATAAAGGCTTCCCATGGCCAGTGAGGTGGCTTCCCCCACTGGAGCCTCCGCCCCGAGTCAGGTCTCGTGCGCACGACCCGTGAAGAGCCGCACACATCTGGAGTGCTTCACCGCTCACGTGCTGGGTGAGTGTCCCTCTAGAGTGCACCGGAAGTGGGGCTAGGCTCTGTTCTCATCATCCAACGACCTGTCTGGCACCCATTGAACTGTTATGTTTAGTTTGTACTGGTCAGCGGCTGTTTCTTGGTGTGGTTAACGGGGTGCACGCTGCTCCTCGGTTGTGTACATCGCCCTCTCACTCATACCTGCCCAATTTCCAGGTCCATGAATGATAAGCTGCTCCCACCCAGGTTATGCTTTCGGTACATTCTGGGAATGGTCCTTGTTTTTTAATGGGAAAAAGACGACCACATGTCCCAGAATGCAAATAACAAAAAAAACGTCAGTGATGAAGCGGCATTCATTCCGATCATCCAACAACCAGCCCATTACGTTGACGCTGCTTAAAGCTGCAGTGCTTCTCGAAGGAGATAAAGTGTCTGCTTCCCTGGGGACTCTAAACCACGCCTCGTCCCTTGTACGCTAGCACTGCACCAGCAGCAGTCACATAGCTGCCCTGCCATATGTGCACTCACACACACTCACACATACCCGTAGTGAAGGTGTGCCTGCCATGGTTTGCGTGCCAAGCGTCAAGGAAAGGCAGTTTAGCATGGAGTAGTAGGAGTTCTCTCATAAGATATTAAGGCTCCTACTACAGAATAAAGTTGGAGAATTATCAGTGTTACAGCTGACTTGCGCCTTTTGCCATAAAACTCCGCAGCGAGTTGCTTCTATGTATAATGTAATATAAGTAATGTTAAATCATTTGTGTATCCCTGAAATATACAAAATGGTGTTCCCACAGGCACAGCCCTTTCTCGATAGAATATTTCTTTAAAATTAGTCTTCGTAGAACTAATTAATGCACAGAAGCTCGTATTCTGTTAGTAGACCTTACTAGGAAACTTGAGAGAAGTTGCAAATGCTTCAACCAGGTCGATCGCAAGATGGCCTGCTGGCAGTGAGCAATAATGTGACACCGTGCAGTTATGGAGGAGACAAGCACAATTGGAGTCTCCTATTAACAAGCATTGGCATAGCCAATAGGTCTCGCCTTTGGGACATTATAAGTGTTTAGCCATGCAACAGTTGATGTTGCACCAAGGATATTGTGCTGCATAATTAAATACTTATAAGGTCCCAAAGGCGAGACCTATTGGCTATGCCAATGCTTGTTCCTTCAGTGTGCAGTAGGGTGCCTCTTTCGAGCTACTCCTGAAAGTACATCGGTTTCCAGCTGCATTCAAACATGCCCACCCAACCCCAGGCATGCTCACACTAGGATGGCAATAATTGAATGGTTTTAAAGCCCATTCATAAATGGCTGCTACATGCAGCTCCCACAAAGAATGCAGCGCACTGGGAATGACATCAAAAGCCCAGTAGCAGTAAAAGCTGCCAGACCCTTCAAAAAAAAAAAAAAAAAAAAAGAGAGAAAAAAGTTGGTTTTAAAAGAACCCATTGGTGCACCAGTCCCTGGTGCTCAAGGGCATTATTTTCTGAGTGGTACATACATAGCCACAAGCTGAATGCTGTGGTGGGTGTAAACATTTGAATGACACTATAACAGACTTAGAGGGGTCAAGTAAAATGTACGTATCTGTAATGAGCGTGATTGCGGGGAACCATATGCGCGCTATTGCGGCAAATAACAGACGCGACACTATTGCTTAGTTCGGTAGCACGGTCTCAACTACCGCAGCTGGGCCACGCCTCTATTTTATATAGCGGCGCATTGCGTGTGTGAACTGCACCGTCACCCCGCACCATGAACATTACATTCCTCCTTACCTTAATTAAACACAACAGTATGAAAACAAACAGTCTTTTACCAGTTCAGGATGATTAGTCCACTTTTGGCTCGATGATGCAGGTACAGGTCGCAGACCCCCACACAACCTTGGTTTCTCACACCATGAACCCTGCCAGACGGGAGGAGGGGGCAGGATTGCTCCGCAGATGGTACGGGGAACGTTCTCTGGATGGGGGCAGGGACGGGGCACCCTCCTCTGGGACGCAGCCATCCGGGGACCCCATTGGGGAGCTGGATTGCTCTCCTTCAGGGTCTCTGTTCAGATGGGGGCTCCCAGTCGGGCACATTCGAGGCAGCCGTGGGGGTCATCCTCTGGAGGGTTTCACTCTCCTCAGTCATTCTCTGACTTGGGCCTGCATCACCACCTTCTCGGATTGGGAGGTCGGAAGACCCAGCATGCACTTTTTCTGTGCGAGGTCTTCTGTTCCCCTCCAGGCAGTGAATGTGCCTCTTCGGCGAGTTACTGTCCACTGGAACTGCTCAAACGTGAGGTGGAATTTGCTCCCTGGATGTCTGTCTTTGACGTAGACCATGTCCCCTTCACAGATGGACGACGCTCTTGCTTTTCGGTTGAGACTGGGCTGGTCATTGGTGCTGGTCCTTTTGGCAAGGACCCGGGCTCTGTCAATCGGGGAAGGAACCCAGTCCGGGTGATGGGGAATTGTGTCTCACACCACTACTTGGCCCATGCTCGCAGGCCCCGGTGCTCTCTCCGTCGTGAGATGGGGCGTCAACTGGTATTCCCTCAGGAAACTGTATATGGTTCGTTGTAGAGGCGCTTGTTCGGCATGAGCAATGAGAGTGACTTTGTTGAGGATGCGCATGAACCATTCAACTTCCCCGTTCGCTTGAGGCCAGCGCGGCGTTACTTTCTGATGGCGGATGCCCCAGGATCTGAGATAGTCAGCAAACTCTTGTCCCTGAAATGGCGGGCCATTGTCAGTCTTCACCACCTCAAAGATCCCGTGGGTAGCAATGATCTTCTCCACCTTGGTGATCACTTCCATGGCGGTTTGGCCTCCTACGATTTCTACTTCGGGGTATTTTGTGTAGTCATCTATGACCACGAGGGTGTAGCGCCCGTCTGGCAGGTGCCCAAAGTCGATGCGGACACTCCCACGGTCATTGTGGGTTGTCTTCGGTGATGACGGGTGCATGTCGCTCTGACTGGTTTGAGACCTGGCACCATTGGCATGTTCCGACGGCCTGCTCTACCATCATGTCCATCCCCGGTAACCACTATTTTGCCCTCAGCCGACTTTGTTTTCACTGCGCCTTGGTGCCCTCGATGTGCTAGTTCTACAGCTTGTTGAGCAAGGCTTGACGGGATGACTAGTTGCGGACCTCTCAAGAGGCACTGCGGTCAGTGGATAGTTCTTCGACTCATGAGCGACTCCAGCGTGGCCTTCGCTTGTGTTGTCCATCTGGTCATACTGGTCTGGATGGATCGCCAGTCATTAGCCCGATCCGCAGCCATGGCCAGCTGCAGACACAGCAAAAACCAAAGGAAATGATGGACGGAGTATTGAACATTGCAAGCACTCACCCCCAGTCAACTGATCTGGGTTTAATCCACCACCGTTCTTTAGCCCACTCTGCCACCCCAGTTCAGACATGGCCATATGCAAATCAGTCTGACCCTGTGCCTCATGGGAACAGTCTAGCCCGAACTGCCAAGCCATGTCTTCCCTGGACCGGAAACAAGCTTCCTAGGACCGGTTTCTGGCATTTCAGCCGTCTTCAGCCAGGCTCGCTTGAATCCAGTGGCAGACACTCGTCATTTCTAGTAGCTTCCACCAGTGTTTCGATGCTCATTGGCATCGGCCGAGACCGTTCTGCCACAAAACGGACATATTCTTCGGTGTCTTCGGCCGACTCCTTCTTCTGCTTTGGTCACTGCCCTCGGGTGCCTCGAGAGATAGTCTGCTGGGTTGGATGAACCTTGTTTGTACTCTACCCGATAATCATTTCCTTGCATCTGGAGAATCCATTTTTTTATCCTGGGGGGGTTGGGGGAGGGGGGTGAGGGGTGGCTTCGAGGCAGACCCCTGAAAGAGAGGTATGAGAGGCTTATGGTCTGTGGAAACTGTAAATGGGTGGCCGTATACGTAGATGTGAAAATGCAGACAGGCCCAATGAATGGCGATAGCCTCCCTTTCAATCTGAGAGTAGAGCTGCTTGGTTTCCGTCAGGGAGCGGCTAGCAGAGGTGACTGGAGCCCATTCTTCATTGCGTTGCTGTTGCGTGAGCACTGCTACAAGGCCGTAGGGGCTGGCATCAATGGCAATGTTGGTAGGCCGGGCTGGGTCACAGTACGACAGCATGCTGTTTGCTGAGAGAGCTGCTTTGGTGTCCTTGAAGGCCCTTTCTTGGTTGGGACCCCATTGCCACATGGTGGCGGTCGGTCTTCGTCAGTTCCCTGAGGTGTTTTGTGATGTTGGTCAGGTCTGGGATGAAGCGTCCACAGAAATTAACCATCGCCAAGAAGCTCTGCATCTCCGAGACATTGGACGGCGGTGGGGCATCCTGAATGTCTCGTACCTTGTCGGGATATGGGGCCACTCCTTTGTCTGAGAACATGTATCCGAAGAAACTGATTTTCTTTTGCAAGAATTGGCATTTTTCTTTGTGCAATGTAAGGTCGGCTTCTCGGATCCATTGGAGGACAATGCAGAGCCGTCTGTGATGATCTTCCAGGGACGTGGCGTATACCAGCAGCTCGTCGCTGACGTTGAGGACTCTGGGGAGCCCACTTAGGACTTTCCTAATGGTGTTCTGAAACACCTTGGCGGCGCTCGAGATCCCGAAGTTGAGGTGCTTGTATCTTCTCAGGCCTACATGGGTGGAGAAGGTAGTGATATATCGGGAATCAGGATGTAGGGGCAGTTGGTGATACCCCGAGCGCAAGTCCATTTTTGAGAACCATACTGCCCCATTCAGCTCACCTAGAATATCATCGATGGTAGGGGCTATGTGACGTTCCCTTTTGATGGCCACGTTTGGAAGGCGCATGTCGACGCAGATGTGGACCTGCCCTGGTTGCTTTGGCTTTCTGGCCACAACGATCGGGGACACCTATGGGGTGGGCCCACTGACCTTCTCAATGATCCCTTGCCGTTCCAACGCCTCCAGTTCATCTTCGACTTTGTCGGCGGTGGAACGCTATGCGTCTGTCTCAGCGCCACCGGTTGAACTGATTGGTTGATGTGGAGAGAGACCTTTCCCTTTGAGGCATCCTATCCCTTGGAATATATCGTCAAATACCCCCATGATGGCCACTAATTCTTCCTGGACAGCGAGGGCGAAGGACATCAGGCGCAGCTCTTCCGCCACATGGCCAGTAATAAGCATTCTGCTCCCTTCTTCTCTCACATATACTGTGGTGGGTAAACTTATGTCTTGATGTCGAAGTTCGGTTTTGAAGCACCCCAGGAGCGGGATAGGTGTCTTCTGCCCATACACAAACACACAAATCTTGGCCTCGCGTAATGGTGGGCATGGACTCCGGCTTCTGTACACGTTGGCGGCCATCAGTTCGATTGAGGCCCCGGTGTCTATGGTGGCCTGCACGTATTGGTGGTGAACCCGGAGTCGGCACTTTGGGAGTCTGCGCCTTTTCTGCGACGGTTGGTCCACGGCAAACACGTAATGGACAGGATAGTCCCCAGTGTCGTCATCCATGTCTTTGCTCGAAGACTACACACAGATGCAAAATGGTTTATCCTGCCACAGGCCGTGCACCTCCTCCCTTTCTCCGGGCAGTCCTGCATGCGGTGGGGTGTACACCCGCAGTATCCACATTCCTTCCCCTTGTCCTGCGGACGCTTGCCTGGGGATTGGCGCGGTTTGGCCCTCACGACGTTCGCCTGCTCAGTCTTGATGGGGCAGTGGAGTGCAGCCTCCATGTGGGATGCTCTGGCCTTGGATAACTCCTTCGACCGTCCCATGGTGAGAATGTCAGCCAAGGGTTTGCCAGACTCCTGGAGAATGTTCTTAGCTTTGAGGAGTAGCTGCCCTGTATGATCTGGGCTATGGTTTCTTCCTGTTCAGCCTGGAAACCGCACGTGCTTGCCAGCTCTTTTAGGTGACCATGGAATGCATCCAACGACTCCTCCGCTTCCTGCTTAGCCTGGCGGAAGATGAATCTCTCATAGTCCTTGTTTGCCATAGGCTCGAAGTGCGCATTTAGAGCGTTCAGCAATGTCACGTATGTCTTAGGTGTGGCCTCCAACAGAGTCTTGTAAATGCGATGTATGTCCTTGCCTCCTAAGTGTAGGAGCTGTGCCTGGCGCCTTTCGCAGGCGATGCCCTCCCCTTCAAAGTAGAACTGAAGGCGCTCTGTCCAGTCCTTCCACTTCGGGGCAAGTGAGGAGGGAGCGCCGTCCACTACAAACGGCTCAATTGCCGGGATCGTTGCCATCAGGACGTAACTGGGGGCGTACCTCGCAGCACGTGCATTGCCTCAATTCAGCAGGATGGGCAGCTGCCTTACCGAGGGCAGACGAGGCCTGGCTTCCCAAAGGCCTCTCCTTGCAGTCACCTGCTTGTCAGCACCCACAGTGGATGCCCTCCAGGGGGTGATAGGAGCCGAGCAGACGCTTGAGAGATGGTGTGGTGTGGGGGCAGCAGGACCCCTCCCAGCGACAGCAGCCTTCTCACCTCCGTGGTGCACTGCAGCTGAGCACCGTGCTGCGAAGTAGCGTGCGTTCACTACTGCCTTGTCGCCAGTGTAATGAGTGATTGCAAGGGACCATATGCACGCTGCGGCAAAAAATGGACGCTACACTATTGCTTAGTTCGGTAGCGCGGTCCCAACTACCGCCGCTGGGCCACGCCTCTTTATTTTATATAGCGGCGCTTTGTGTCATGCCCCAGAGCCGAGGTATACGCTATGTGCGTGGGTGAACTGCACCGTCACCCCGCACCATGAGCATTACAGTATCCAGCATATATGTATGTATTTTTGTCCATTGTGTTTTTATTCATTATTTGCTAGGAGGAGTAACAAAGAGCATCATACATCAAACCTAGAAAGAGATGCAACATTCAAATGTATTTTGAAGGGTTTTTGAGATACAGAAGGCTATGACTAACTCCAGACCTAAAAAGAATGACCAGAAAGTAGCCCCAGTAATAAGTAGTGGCTGATTAATCCAAGCATTAATTCATGCATACCTTCCATCACTTCTTATTTTTCCAGAGCCAAAAATCTCAATGCTTCAATTGAATCTTGCTGAGCACCCCAAACCGACCTGAAGGAGTGGCTGCTGGGCATGAAGTAGTACCCTGCGCCAAAGTGCGATCCGACCCCATCAGCTCTGCGCGCCCTAAGACTCAAGTGGTGCACCCTCCCTGTCCTAATAGCGCGAGGAAAGTTCCAGAGATACCTTCATTTTTATGCACTCTGCATTCAAAAGAACTCCATGAAAAGATCAGATGTGGCTAGTTGCTTAATACACAACTGCTAGTATAGCATACTGTTTTTAGGTCTCGCCTTGCTATCGCGTAAGCGATCGCAAAGCGAGACTATAGGGGCTTTTAAAAGTGCTCCCAAAAAGCGGATTGCATTGCTAGCACGCGCACAATCACGCGCTTTGTGCCGCCATGCACTCCGCTTTTTAAGAGCACTTCAAAGGGTCCGCGCCCCCAAGGGCGCGCGCCACGCTCCGCCGGGCTTGTCTTTTTTTTTTTTTTTACTTTAAGCGCGAGGCGCGCGTGCGGCAAATGCTTGTTTTCCTCAATTCGGTGTTTTAAAAGAAACCTGTCGGCCAGGTTCAGCTGAAAGGAATTCCCGATCTGATGTGTTTCCTGCCACGCCTGAAAGCCTACACCACCACCTGCCCGCTTGTTGGAGTTGTAGTCTCTGGTCGCTTCGGTTGAGCCAATAGTGCTTCATTTCACAACTTTTTTTGAAAAAGCAAATGACAGGGCAGGATTCACGGTGGATTGGAATCGTCCCGTCGCCAGTCACGTGTCTTTTAAATCATGTTTGCTCATAACCGCTTTCTAGACAACAGACTAATTCGGCCTCCTTGGATAATCCACTGGGCACTGCAGCAGCCCCGCTACTGGTGGAGAGGAATCCTGCCTAGCACCCTAAAACTTGAGAGCCCCTACTGTCTCGTATAGAGCAGCGGTATGAGTAACCACGCCCACTGTCGACCAGATGGCCCTCGAGGTCCAGACGTCGCTCCTCCACCTCAATCAACCTGATGGTGTTGTCTCTTTAATCTGATTGTTTCCTCTCTGTGCTCGAGCACCTTGGGAAGACCTACGAGAACCAGCAAGATGGCGCGAGGAACAAGGACTGCCCGCGCTCTCTACAGGCTGAGATCCTTCGAAAGGTGCCCGTCCTCGGCCCAGGCGTTTCGCGCCGACCTGGCCAGCGCTGGCTTCTTTTACGTGGGGCTAGAGGACCGTATCCAGTGCTTCTCCTGTGGGGGCATTCTAAACTGCAGGATTTTTCGGGGAAGTGCCATGCAGGAGCACCGGACGTATACCCCGTACTGGCACGTTGTCGTGGGCAGGGAAGTGGGTGACATACCTAAGAAAGAAGTGCTTAATTTGTGCCGGTGGTTTCCAGTGCTAAGCACCAGCACTCATTTTAAAGGCAAGATACTACAGCTGCGCTTTCTCTTCATGTCGTGTCATGGTCCCTCAGGCCGTCCCATAAAGACGTCCTCCGACCAATGTGCACTGTAACATGCCATGACAACAGATGCACTGTACTTATGCCTTGTCCGACTACGAAGTTATGTGAGACACTAAGAGTGTGAGCTAAGGAACCGGCATGCTTGCACTCTGGCAGGACGCTACTCAGCACCACACGTTTGATGGGTGCTAATCCCAGAAATGCACAGGGACACTATTATGGCATTAATAAATAGCCTTGGCAAATGGTCGTATGAGCCTTAATATACAGGGGCAGATTTACAAGCCCCTTGCGCCACTTTTCCAATGTTAAAAGTGGCGCAAGGGGCTTGTAAATCTGCCCCACAGTACGTGTCGGACACTAATGCGCTCCAATGCAGGGAGCAATTAACATCATTGTTTCCAAGTTGCAGGTCACGCCCCGCACCATCGCGTGAGACTTCAGCCGTAGAGATCATGCCCCGAGTAACGCACCTGTGAATAATACCGCAATTATGGCTCTCAGTGCAGAGACTCCCGGCTGAACCAAGGTAGGAAGTGTGCTTCGGTTCTCATCTTGGTTTTGGTAGAGATGATTAGAACTGCATGACTACTAGTGGTGTATGATTGTCCCGCAAGAGTTGGCAGTATTAACAAGCAGCGCCTTTGAGCAGCGCTAGCCAAAATATTCCTCGATTGTTTTTAAGAGCACTGGTGGTGACAGAACGTTTTTGATTATCGCGTTGGTAAAACCTTCAGTGAATGCACGAGCATTGGACACCGAGATGTAAACCTGGGGCTATAGTGAGTGCGTATTATACCTTAGACAATTCCCTCTTCACTGAATCGGAAAGTGCCATAGCGCCTCTAACTGTGTAATGTTATTTGCCAAAAGAGTAGATAGAAGTCAGGTAAATGTCTCTTCAGGGCACGTGATAAATAACTGGTCTGAGTACAAGATACATGCTTGTTTGTTACTTACACTTTTAATCCCTACAGGTAAGGTCAGGGAACAAGTCCTAAACAAGCATTTGCAATGCAATAGGTCTCGCATTTGCAAAAGTTTATGCTATTGGCATTGTTCATGACAATGCCTTCTTTAATCTATTTTATAAAACAAACATATAAATAAATGCCATTATCATTTACAAAGCCAATAGCTAGTGTTGCATTATTATTAGCAATGCCAACTGCTCACACTTTTATAATGCGAGACCTATTGCATTGCAAATGCTTGTTTAAAATGGCATTCACAGATTTCAGCTTGTACTATCAAAGCTCTTTTCTCTTTTGGGGCAATCATTCAAGATTAGGGACTCAGTAAAAAAATATTGGAACGCAGTTTGATGCCACAGTGAGCTCACAGCAGACGCCGAATGACATGATGAACATACTCCTCCCGCGGGACCAACCCGCTTGATTGTAGCAGGTGTAAAGTGATAGTAAGCGGCCGTTTATCGAACCCTGCCTTTAACGGCTTTATCTGTCCAAACTACTTCTACGACGGCTGGGTGAATGCCGGCTCTCGTCACCCGAACCTTTCCTGTCACGCTAAATTAACATCAAGTTTCCTGCCACGGATCAAAATAACATCGATCTAACTAGATTTAGAGAACCACAGCCTGTGTCTAGGATTAGTTCAGCAGTAATTTCTACTACCTTTATGCCTTTAATTTTACAACGCTCCTACATTTTCTCAAGAAGTCTACCTCACCTAGTGCTGGTTAAAAGTCCTTATTTCAGCTGCGGTGCGTATCACTCCGACTGGGAATTTGTATTTTGGTTAGAGTGGTCTGCAGAAGTGTTCAGCCCTGACGCAGGAAACGGACGCAGCACTAGCGCCTCCTAATGGCAGTCTGAACGCAGAACTAGCTCAAGTAGTGAACACAGAAGAAACTGGTCACTGTTTTGTTCATCTGCGAACTGGCAGGAATTGACCAGTGAGCGTATTGAAGTTTAGCTATTGTTATGAGGCTTATCAAACAGAAGTGAATTATGTCTATGTTCATAGAGTGTTGTCTATTATGGAGCATTTCTGGTCTGCCAGTTAAAAATTGCTCTTTCTGCTTTTTTAAATGCCAGGGTGGGGCTCTGTTGGGTGTTAACATACAGATTAAATATTGAAAACCAAGCCTCCTGAAGTGCCATATTGACTTAACAGTGGAGACAAGCTTAGCCACCTATGTTAGTTCATTGGACTTCAGCTGACAGATACGTGGTAAGATACTGTGCAGGACACACTAGAGTCCTCGCAGATTTCGTGAGAGTTTATGATGGGAACTGATTTAGATTTAGAAAGACAAGTCAAGGAGGCAAAAGAGGCACAGACAGCAAGAAAGGGAGACACACATGGACAGAGGTGCATAAAGAGACACAGATTGAGGCAGAGAACCACAGTGAGTGACTTGTACAGATAGATAAGAGCTGGAGATAGACTGACAGATAGGTAGATGTGGGCAGATAGGTACATATATATGTATACTCAGGCAGATACATATAGAGACAGACAAATAGATGCAGACAGAGAAAATATAGAGTTAGATTATGATAGATATAGAGAGCTTCAGACAAGTACATGGATATAAATAGGTAGATACAAAAGGAAATAGTATTAAAGGTTGACTCAGCTCAGAGTGATCTTGGTGCCTCTCCCTCCCTTTATTTTGTGGGTGTCTCTATAGTCCCTTATCTATATATTTATCTTTTCTCTTTTGCCAGATTTTTGCGTCTCTCCTAGTCTTTGTCACGCCCTGTATTTTTATAACTCTACCCTTGCTTTTTTCTCACCCTATATCTCTGTATCTGTCTTTTACTTTCTGTATCTCCATATTTCAGTCTCTTTCTCTTGGTGTTTCTTGCCCAGTGCCTATCCTACACTGCCTCTTCCTGTCCTCCAGTCTGTCTTGTTATCACTACTTTTCTCTATCTCTGTTGTCTGCCTTTGAATGTATCTCTCTGACTTTAACTTCTATCCCATTTTTCTTTCTCTCTTCTTCCATGCCTCTCACCACTCTCTCTATTACTGTTTCTCTTGTTCTTAACCTTTCTCTCTAGACCTCTTCCTCTCTCGATCTTATCATTCTCTGACTTTATTTGGCTCTCCCTGTTTTTCTCTGGCTGTTTGTCTCTTTCCCGATCCCCCTGCCACAGCTCTTTCTTAGCCCCTTGGACTAGATGCAAATGTTTATTTTGATGTGTGCTCATAGCAGCCCAGTTTACTAGGTCCATGCGTTATGTGCTACTCTAGTCTGGTTTTAGACTTGTAGTCCGGGTTTTATAATGGTATGAATAAGAATACATGTCCCACAATTCAAAGAAAACAAGCATTTGCAATGCAATAGGTCTCGCAGTTATGTTTTTAAAAAGAAAACAAAAATAAAAGGCATTGTTATTTGCAATGCCAAAAGCTCAAACTCGCGTCAATGCGAGACCTATTGCATTGTAAATGCTTGTTCCTTTGGTAGTTTGGTCTGGCTGCTTTAAGACGGGTCTGCTATGTCTGTGCGGTCTTTTTGTTGTCCTGATTTCACTAAGAGGTTTTAACTTCTTAATTTTTGGGATCTGAAACTCAAACGTCTAATGAGAGGAAATGATGACTGGGAAAGGGGGACAGCTAATGCTGCCAAAGATATGTCACGTGTCAGTGAGAGGCATATTGTCAAATCTCCCTGTTCAGTATTTCCCACTCCGGTCATCTTTACTGAGATATCGTCCTCCCTGGCCCAGCTCTGCTGCCCTTTTACTGGACCCCACCCGACTTGTCAGCCAAGCTCCCGCTTTCCCTTTAGGGCATTTTCACCTGTACACCAATGATTCAGGGAATGAGGCCTTTCGTCGATTCCTTTGAGTGACCAAGCGCCAGATCCCGAGCTGGAGAGCAGAATTGAGGAGCTCGGCAGCTACATGTTTGGTAGTGAGATAGCCATGATTCCAGTGCGGAGGGTCCTTTGTATCTCTTGACCCCGGCGCTACTGCACCTGCTTTGCCCCTGGTTAGCTGTGCACATAAACCGCCGTTCCCGGAGCAGGTGTGCCGTGTGTGTTTTTCTAGGCGTGGCACGGACAACAAAACGGTAGTGCAGGTGTGCGTGGGAGGGAAGCTACCTGCACTAAAACAAACACTTGCATTCCGGGGTCTGGCGGTGCTGCCAGAGCAGCGGACGCAGAGGACCCGAAAGAGCAGAACGAAGTCAGGACTGACCCCCGCGTATGACTAAGCCTGCTCCCTCAGGTAACCGCTCAGCGACAAATCAAGTTTTTCTGTTTCGTGAGAGGTGGGAAGGGAAGAGGCTCCGGTCAGCTGATTCCCGGTATAAGCAGCAGTGCGAAAACAGAAACCACATTACCTCGCACAGGCCATCGTTTCCGTGTGGGAGGTGCTGCTGGGGGTAACGCGAGGTGGACTTTGGGATACCTGTACAGAGGCAGCACCAAAGGGCGCATGGGGGTTTGTCCCGATTTCACGACAAGCTTTTGAGGGACTTTCAAGGCTAGTGCAGTCAGATGCATGTATGGCAACATCTGTGAACGCTTAAACGGGAGGTATAAGGATAAAATCGCGGATTACTTTTTTTTAATCTGCATTACCATTGTAAATGTTTTACCAGCAAGAAAATGAACCTTAAAAAACGTTTTGCCTAAATCGGGACTCTCCCGTATATAGTTGAGCAAATTGACACTTCTGCGAAGTCGCACTTTCCCCTCCCTGCTCATGGACGTAATGCAAGCACGTGCAGTGTTGTGGGGCTCCCAACCTTAAGCGGGGCCCCATTCACCCCAAAGCTAATGAATATCTGGGAGATATGGGCGAGTCGAGGGCCCCTCTCTTCACGTTCGGGTGGGGCGTGGAAATCATAATGCGTTACGCCACTGCCTTACCAGTCTTTCACAAGAACCGCCCATTTTTGCACGTGAAAGATTTGTTTTTAATTCGTGAGAAAGCTTTGCCTCATGCGTGCCTCGTAGAGGGTATTTCAAGAGATGCACGGACCCCAAAAGGATGGGATTAAACGGGGGACCTCAGTGCGTGGGCCATCCTCTTGCTACTTAAACAAGCGCTCGCCATAGCCTTGTCCTCCCCGTGACCCCATGCGCCTCTGAGCTCCGTGCCTGCTTCACAGCTGTCGTGAAGCCTTTTCTTATCTGCTTGTTAAATAAACAAGCAGATAAGAAAAGTCTTCACCACAGCCGTGAATCAGGTGAACCAGTCCGGCAAAAAGCGAAAGGGAGGTAACGAAAAACCCTCCTTTCCAATGGGAAGCCAGCGTTTACCATAAACGCTGATGCTACCCAATGGGAATGAGGGGCGGGGCTTGAGTCCCCTTCTCAAAAGTAACTTGTTTACTATAGCTCTCACAGGCGGAGCGCAATGAGCTCCAACGCCAGGCAAGACGTAAAAACCTGGACTGGAGAACATCACACACAAACTTGGGAAAATTGGGAGTGCTTTTTTTTTTTCTTACACATGCTTAACTTATGGTACACCAAATATTTAGTTTTCATTGTTTTTTTTTTTTTACATGCAAACTAAGTTTGCTTGAAAAATCCTCCACAGTTCCTAATGATTCATTGTTTAGCCAGATGTGTGTGGGCACAAGCATTTTACATGTGGCTACCTTTTTCACATCTGTAGAGACTGTACACTAAGGACTTAATAACATGAGAGAAAATGGCCTGACTGGGGCGCTCTCCGCTGCGCCTCACCAATCACAACACTGCCATTGCAGCGTTGTGATTGGCTTAGGGTACTGGGAGGGAGGCTGGCTGCTCCCTGTGTTCTTCCAGGATTCAGAAAACGTGGGAGCGGCGCGATACCGGCGGTAAGGTAGGTAATTCTTTATTTTTATTCCCCCCCGCACCTCCCCTGTCTCGCCCTTGAGCAAGTTTCCTCAAAAAAAAGATGCCTGTCCCAGTGTCCGACCTGTACAATTTCGTAGAGAAGCTGTACTAAACAAAGGGGCACCTGCTTCGTGACACAAGATAATGGCACAGTCTAAATCGCGTTTGTACTTCAACATGAAAGAAAACAAGAGTTGATAAACTGCATAACAAACGCTTCCGAAATGTCCTTATGATTAAAAAGGAGTTTTCAAAGCAAACGAGACGCCGGCTGCGCTTCTGATGCGCACGCAGATGTTGACGGTAAAAGGATTGCCCATGACTGTACATCAGACATAACATTTACACCAGTGCTAAAAAAATAAAAGGCATTTTGTATCACTCGGTCCATATAAGTGTTTTTCAGACCGGAACAAAATTGGCCACTGTAAATGCTGCTTCAAGAACGGTACAAAAATGGCCAGCACCGCACCGGTGCAAAATTCCCACTGAACCTGGGCAAAACTGCCTGGCTCTGTAACTGAATATTGCAGGTGGACTATTGGAATGTATTCATAGCAAGATAAATGAGCTGTTTTTTTGTGGGTACTGTAGAACAAATGTGCTTAAAATATGGATGTATACTGATACCCAACCATTAAATAAACCCCAGGTTTAATATTTATTAAGAGAAAGCATGCCTTGCGCGCAGAGTCCTTCCTACCAGCTCCCTGACAAGGCTCCTCTTCGCCTGCTGGTGTTCTGCGCGTCCATTTATTTTGAAATCGGCTCAGCCTATCAAGGCATTCTTTCCTCTTCGGATATGACAGCAATTCTCGAAGGACCTACTCAGGGGCATATTATCAAGACAGGCAATAAAAGTATCGCCGCTTTAGCGGCAGAAAACTACAGCTAAAACGGCGATAATGGGCTTGATAATATGCCCTTGGGGATTCCAATAGAAGCCCAGGTTAGATGTCCTTCACATCGTACAACTGATTTCTTTGTTTATGCTGTTACATTTGTGTTTCTTGCCATTTAAGTGGCAGGCTAGGTCCATAAATAGACTGTGGATGTTTCTATATGCACGACCTTCCTCCCTCACATCGTTTGCACTTACCCCAATATTCTGCACTTATCACTGTACTTGCACCTGCTTATACTCAAAAAGATGATATTGACATGTATTTTGTCTGTTGAATGGTTGATCTTCTTGACTGAATTTTTGTTCAATTGATTAAATCTAGTCATTTATGCATTTACTAGGTGGTGTCATAAATTTGTATAATTTGTTAACAAATGTGCTTTTTCATTTTATTTTTATAAATTCATTTCCACTGTGACTGCTCTTTTGTGTACCCCCATCGCGTAGGGACTGGCCAGCGTCTCCCAGCTAATCCGTGGCTGTTTGCCGCCCCATATAAGGCGTAGGAGCTCCGTCCGCAATGTGGAGAAGAAGGTTCGGCCCGGGTGATAGGGGATGTTCAGGAAATAGTAGAGAAACTTAGGCAACACAGTCATCTTAATCAGGGAAATCCTGTCGGCGATGGACAATGGCATAGCTATCCACCTCGTTATTGAATCGCGTAGTGCGTCAATGGCGCGGCCATAATTATCGTGGCTCAGCTCCTCCCGATCCATGGTGACATTCACCCCCAGGTACCGAACAGAAGAGTTGCACCATTCCAAGGGGAAATCAACCGCGAAGGGGACAGTAGCCGGAGTGAGAGGCAGGATCTGAGATTTCGCCCAGTTAATGTGTATGCCAGAAAGGCCTCCAAATCGCATGAATTCTCGTAGGAGCAGATTCAGGTTATGCTGCGGGTCTTTTACGTACAGGGTGACGTCGTCCGCATATAGTGAAATCCGAATGGGACGCAAGAGGCATCTCAGGGCCTTTTCCTGATGGTGTTGGCGCACCTTGGCCGCCAGTGGCTCCATCGCCAGGCCGAACAGCAGAGGCGACAATGGGCACCCAGTCTAGTGCCCCGCGACAGCGATATCGCCCTAGACGTGTGATCGTTGATCTGCACACGGGCCGTTGGGTCAGTATAAAGCAGTTTAATCAAGGCGGAGAAGCCAACCGGAAACCCCATACAGCGAAGCACTGCGTGCAGGTAGTCCCATTCCACCGAGTCGAATGCCTTGGTGGCATCTAAAAAGATAGCCGCCAGCGGCAGTTGTGGGGCTACCTGTTGGACGATCGAGAAAAGGGTACGCAGGTTGTGGGACGTGGATCGTCCGGGAATAAATCCTGCCTGATCAGGCAGTATTAGTTTATCCATCAGGAGGTTCAGCCGATTAGCTATCATTTTAGTGAGAATTTTACTATCCACATTAATGAGGGACAATGGCCAGTAAGAGTCACATTTGTTAGCCGGCTTTCCTGGTTTCAGAAAGGACATGATAAGGGCCTCTCTCATTGTGGGCGGCAGTGCCTGTGTCTCCTGCGCCTCTGCATACACCTCCCGCAGAATGGGGGCCAGCTGGTCAATGAATAATTTGTAAAAGTCACTCGGCAGCCCATCTGGCCCAGGCGCCTTACCAGATCGCAACTGGAGAATCGCCTCTCTAAGTTCCTCATTCGTAAAGGGGACACATAGGAACTCTGTCTGATTGTCCTCTAGGTATCCCAGCGTGATGTCCCCAAAAAACTGCGGGAAATCCGCCGTATTGGTCCCCTTTGAGCGGTAAAGCTCCGCATAGAAGTCAGTGAAGGTCTGCAGTATCCGATCACTATCTTTCTGGCAAGTACCTTCTCCGTCCTCCACCTCTAGTATGTAGTTAGCATATTGAGGCTGTCTGATGTCCTGCGCCAAGGCTTTCCCGGGCCTCCTCCCCCTCTCCGTATCGCCACGCCGGGGCGTATTTCCCTCTAAACTTCACCTCTCTGTCTGCCGTGTCTGTGTACTCATTCAATAGCTCCCTCATCTTGGCCCTGCCCTTTCCATTTCCCCTCCGCCAAATATCCGCTTCGAGATCTTTGAGTGCCTCCTCCAGCAGGTGTAGCCTTCTGCGGATGTCTCGCAGCACTCCAAAGCTTTTGGCCATGCATACCCCTCGTATGGTGACTTTAAACGCTTCCCATAGTGTGCCCACATGGTCAACCGACCCCCCTATTCCGTTCGAAGAAGTCTGTAATTGCCTCCCCCAGTTCGACTCTAAATACCTCATCAAGCAGCGCCTCCGGGGCAAGTCTCCAGCATCTGGGACTATTAGTCAAAGTCGGGACGTCAACCTCCAGGCATACCGGCGCATGGTCAGACAGGGTTCGAGCCAGGTGAACTACACTCCGTACCCAGGAGCACATTCCCCTGGACCCAAGCCAGTAGTCCAGTCTCGACCAAGACTCATGTATCGTCAAATGAAATGTCCCTTCCCGCTTCCCTGAATGTCTGTGTCTCCACAAATCCACCAGCCCGCCGTCCTCCAACAGTCCCCTTAATGCATCCTGGCTTCTCGTGTAGTGGTGGGGCATCCTGGCTTCTCGTGTAGTGGTGGGGCATATGTGAAGAGCGGTCCACTACCGGGTCGCAGACTGTGTTAAAGTCTCCCGCCCAGAGTATGTGAGTGGCCCCTACTGCAAGTATCTGCCCCCAAAGTACATTTAAGGTGTCCGGATTGTCAATGTTGGGACCATAATAGCTGATAATAACCACTGACTGTGCGCCCAGGGCTCCCCACATCATGCAGAACCTACCCTCCCCATCGCTCCTCGTAACAGAGCATCTAAAGGGGGTCCCTCTCTTAACCAAAATGGCCGTGCCTCGCGCGTATGAGCAGTAAGCAGAAAATATCCTATCAGAAGCCCATCTGCTACCAAAGGTGGGGGAACATCTGGGGTCAGTGTGAGTTTCCTGTAATGCCACTATGCTGATGTCTGCCGTTTCTTCCTGGGATCCCTCAACCCCCTTACGTTCCATGATAAAAGTTTCAGTCTATTCCGTTGATCTCCCTCCATGGTCGTGTAGCAGTGTCCAGGAGGAGTGTCCATGTTAACCCAGTGCATGGTGCGCCAGTCCCCAGAGTTGTGGAGTATGTTGTCGTATTAGCTGCTGTAATGCAGTGTAGCAACGCTTCTAAAGTGTATCCAATTCTATCTCTACCGTGTCCCTCTCTCATTTCTCCGTGAAGCTCTCCCGCATCCCTCCCTTCCCTCTTCCCCTCCCACATCGGAGCCCCAATTGCGCCGGCATCCCAAAACCTTCCCTCCTCAACCTCCTTCCATAACATTATTCCCAAAAAAACCAAACAATAAAATGCAAACAAAATAAGAGCTGTTCAGTCGCAAGACCTTTCCTAGCCCTTAACCTTAGGGTGCAAGGGACCTCCCTCAGTGGGGCGCTAGTGTGCCTCTTAAGCCCTTGTGTCCCACCGTACAGTAGAACTCTCTGCTCCCTCCCCAGTGAGGCTGGTATGGAGGAGGGTTAGAGTCGAGGGTACCCGTCCCAATGAAGCAGACCCCTTCGAGCCCAGTGCAGGCCAACAGTCAGGCTAATTTGACATAAACTTGAACTGCGCAGCCTATGCTGCTCCATGGGGCCCCCCAGTTCAACATCTTAAAAGGACTACCCAAACATCATGCAAGGTACTCATCTGTCGACGGTAGCTCAAGCACAGGACATCTTCCGTTCAGGCAATTGTCTGGCGGCCCAGAGCATCTCTCCGGCATCCGCCAGACCGTGTAGCGACAGTCCTGCCCCAAGGTGCCACGGGGGTGTCTTTTCTCCTAGCGCCGTTGTAGCGCGTAGTTGTGAAACACTGTATCTGTTCTAATCCATCAACGATGTTGGTACACGTCATTCAATCCTCATCCATGGGTGAGTGCGATCCCGAACGTACAGCATTATTTCCGTGTGCTGGAGACTGCCGTCTCAAGGTCTTGAGGAAGTCCTCCGCCTGCTGTGGGTTGGTACAGATGATTGTGCGATCACGGTGTCGTATCCGCACTTTGGCTGGGTATAACAGAGCATACTCGACGTTCGCCTGGCGCAGTTTCTGTTTCACCGATAAGTATTTCCGCCGAGCTTTTTGGACCGCCAGGGTAAAATCTGGATAAATGGAGAACGGATTTCCGTCGTACTGTAGTTTCGGAATATCCCTCGCTCTGCGCAGAGCCACGTCTCAGTCCCTATAATTAAGCAGTCTTGCCACTATGGGTCTCGGCGGTGCGCCAGCCAGAGGTCGCGGGCCCAATGCCCTGTGTGCCCTCTCAACTATCAAATGCGCCGAGAAGGAGTCCGCTCCCAGCGAGGATGTGAGTAGTCTCTCCACGTAGTCTTCCATCCTCTCTGTGGCCGTGGATTCCGGTATTCCCACCAGGCGTATGTTATTTCGTCGACTGCGTGCCTCCAAGTCTTCGCTTTTAGCTGCAATCACCTTTAGTAGTTTATCCATTTGAGCCATTTGTTGAGCCATTTCTGTGGAGCTGTCCTCAGTGGCAGAGATTCTCTTTTCCGCCTCTTTGATCTGCTCGTCGTGCTTGTCCACCTTCAGCACCAGAAAATCCAATCAGGTGTTCATAGTGTCCATTTTCCCCGAGAGGGCATTTAGGCTCTGCTGCATTACGATAAGCATGGTTTTTAGTTCATCACTTGGGGCGGCCTCAGGAGGGGTCAGCAGCCCAGAGGCAGACTCGCCCGCATCTTCAGTAACAGGGCGTGTAGTCTATTTCTTCTGGTCAAAAGGGAGTTTGGACTGGCGTGCCACCGCCTTTTCCATGATGACAGTCTCTCGGGCTGCACAGCTAAGCCTCCGTACCGGCCCTTCAGAGCTCTGTCTCCCGGTGCCAGCCGCTCGTCGCTGTTCCTGTCGTCTATGTGAGCCGCGTCCCAGCGATATGTTCTGACTTAGGAGAGGTTCTGGTTCTGTTGCTGTGATGTTTCCTCCTCTGCATTCAGGGGGGTGCGGATATGTCACATAGCGCCAGCATCCGCTGGTAAGTGCTTCGCCTATCTTCCCCCACCAATGCGGTGCCACCTGCTGGTCAGTCAGCGCTCCTGTTAAGTCCAAGGGGGCCTCCTCTCATGCAGCAAATCTACCTTTTCCAGCATATAGATCCAGGCCCAGAAGCGCATCTCGGGCTCCCAAGGCATCCATCGTGCTGGGTCTGCTACGCCCACTATTCCCCTACTATGCTCGCTGTGCTGGCACGTAGTTTTGCGGTTCTTGAGGTTTACACTTTGCACGCCTAGGCACTCGGGTTTGCGGGTATTGTAATCCAGGGGTACAAATGTGCAGTATCGCCCCACCACGCACTGTTAAATTCTCCCCGGTACCTTCCAAATCTGTGTCTTGTTGCCCGATGGCCAGGCAACGCAGTCTCTGCGTCCTGCTTGGGTCCCGAAAGTTAATCAGGGCGGGCACGCTCTGATCGCAGCAGTCTCTACTCACGATTCTCTGCTCGGGGCAACCCGCGCTTCGGCGCCCTCCCAGGCCAGCTCCGTCACATGCCTGACCCAGGCCGTGCATCCAAGAAACTCTTTCTCTCTCACTTGCCGGATCCGCGTTCTCCAGTGCTCCGAGCAGCCGCGATGAGCTCCGTCACATTAGGGTGCCATTAACGGAGGCTCGCCACTCTCAGGGCGCTCACCAGCACTGCTCCGCCATTCGCCCATAGTCACCTGTCCGTTTCGTCGGCGGGCGCTTCGTCCATGAGCGGCGCAGCATCCACAGTTCGGCGGCAGGCCTAAAGCCGCATGACCGCACCGGCTCTCAAGTTGTCTCCGCAGCCGCAGTGTTCGTCCATCGGAGAGGTACGCTGCTCTCCCAAGACGGGTCCGGGCTCAATATCTCCTCCGTAAATTGACACAGCGCTACCAAACTTTCAGCGAGTCTTCCTTAGCCCGAGGAGTCCACTTTGCCATGCAGTGCACTCATGGGCGAGGGGTCTTAACGCGGATTATTGTCGGATATCAGGGTCGGGCGTCCAGAGCCTCACATCAGTGCGGCCATCTTGGTTCGGCGCCACCTAGCGCCCCCCAAAAGTCTGGGACTTTACAGGAAAAGACATAGGACTTATTAATGCTGTTGAACCAATTTGTATCATTGTAAAGTCAAACGGTGAGTTTCAGAGAATCCCACAGTACGATTTGACCCCTGTTTTGGAATTGGCCTTTTTCGCAGGCTTATCTCCAAACTTTGACTTCCTCCTGTATTTTGTTCTGTCCTGTTTTTTTTGGTTTTATGACTCTGGGCACTTTACCACTGCTGATCAGTGCTAAAGTGCATGGGCTCTCTCTTGTACACTTAGTAAGATTGAACTACACCTTTTTGGCATATTTAATTTGCCTGCAAGTCCCTTGTACAGTGGAATCCCATATACCCAGGGCATGTAAATTAAATGCTACTAGTGGGCTTGCAGAGCTGCTTGTGCCACCCACCGGAGTAGCCTTTCAAACCTGTCTCAAGCCTCTGCAGCTGAAGGGCCTGCGCGCGGAGTTTACTGCCGCAGTGACATGGCATTTAAAGTGTTTGCCACGTCTGGCACTCCCCTTTCACTAGATATAGGTCTCCCCTAAGGTAGGCCCTAGGTATGAGCAGGGTGGGGTTTAGGTAAAAGGTATGACATGTGCCTTAACTGTGTGGTATGTCCTGGAAGTGACAAACAGCCTATTTGGTTTCTCACTGCTGTGAGGCTGCCCTCTCATAGGTTTGCCTTGGAGATTACCTGATCTATGCTTCAGTGGTAATTTCTGATATGAAAGAGATAGCGTGGCCATGTTTGTATGTTTGGAATAGTAGTAATAAATCATGCTTAATGGTGAAAGTGGATTTGTTATTACTATTTTAGAAATGCCACTTTTAGAAGTGGGCATTTCTGTGTGCTATGACTCTCTGTGCCGAGCCTGGTTGTGTATTCACCGCCTGGTTTAAACTAACAGGTGAAAGGAATATGCATTCACTCTAGACAGTCACAAGGGGTTTGAGGTGTGTCCTGAATTTCCTGGGTGACTCAGTTCTGGGCTGAATAGACCTTGGCTGCATTTAGAGTGGTGGGAGGAGTTTCCCTTGTACCTGAATAGGCCTGGCCTACATTTAGAGTGGTGGGAGGAGTTGCCCTGCACCTGAATAGGGCTGTGCCTGACTTTCAAAATGCTTTCTCAGCCCCTCTGTAGAGAGTCGGGAGCCAGGGCTAAGGATTGAATGGGGGCATTTTGCACTTCTAAGAAGTGGTTGAAGTGCCCCCAGAAGAAAGACTTTTGCAGGATAAGTACAGAGGCTGTAACCCCATATTTGTAGACACTGGGTGGACTTGTAACCAGACGCTGCTAGTTCTATACCAGAGGACTGCTGGACAACCAGGAGCAACCGCTTTGGGACTTGGTTATTCTGAAGGTGCTAACCTACTGCCTGTGGGGCTTAAATAAGGACTGCCACTTTGCTTTGAGGCCCCTTGTGCTGCCCTGCCTGCCTGCACCCTGCTGGTGTATCCCCAGTGCTCTCCAAGGAGTGCTGCTATGCCTCTTGTCTTAGCAAACTTGTGTGCATGGTGAGCGCCTCTATTGTCCCGACCAAGTGAACAGCGCATTGGGCTTGGCCCCTTCACTTTCTGAAGTGTAAGCACGTGAGGAGCGCTTTGGTATGCTCTGCAGCGCCTCCCGCGCTGCACTCTCCCAGTCGCTCCTGAGTGACGGAAGGGAAGAGCTGAGGAGGAAGAAGTGCTCTCCCTGGTGGCATGTTGTGTTACTGCAATATTTTATCGACAGCCGGGGTACTGCTATGTGGCCCCGGGCTGCAAAGTATCACGGCACCCAGGCATTGAGGAATCTTGGCCGTGAGTTTCTTGGAACTGCTGGGGCAACACCAACATCATGGAGAGGTGGGCTGGCCGTCACAGAGGACGTGGAAGGCCGCAGCCCAGAGAGGAGTTCTGCGGGCTGGGTGTTGTGACCTGGGCGAAGTACGGCAGTGGCTGCCGGTGGGGACCGGAAAGCGAGGAGGAGCACCGGCACATTTTTCGTCTTGGTAGCCTATGGCTGCAACCTAAATGGCTCAGCCCCTGGTGATTGATGAGTGGGGCTGAGCTTCTCTACTTCTGTTAATGGCTGGGCTGCGTGGTCACGGGCAGTCAACCCTTTTGTGAGGGGAGGTCCCCCACCAACGTGGGAAGTGTAGATGCCTCCCCTCCCTGTTGCAGACATACCTGGGACACTGTTGCTGGATTGTAGGCATGGGGTGGAGCCTCGACAGAGGTCCTCGATTCCCCTCAAGAATTCGCCACAGTCCAGGTACTTGTTAGGGGCAGCTGCCATTGTGGATTGAGCAAGGGGACCGGAGGAGGTCTCTCGCGTGGTCCAAATGTGTGCTAGGGGACAGTAGACCGCCCGTACCAGTCTAATGCATGTAGTGCTAAATTACCGTATTGCCCCTAATAGGAGGGCAGGCTGTCCTGCATGGTCCATTTCTTTCATCCGGGGCTGCCAGACAGTACCGCATTCACTGTTGTAGGTGAGCAGGTGGCCCTATAACCTACGGTTGGGGGGGGCACCCTTTCTGTAGAGGGTGTACTAGAAGCACAAAAGCAATGTGCTCTATGAATCTATGGGGTTATAGCCTGTTTCCTTGTGACCTATGGTGATTCATGTGTTTGTCTTTCATTACGTGCTGCTGTCATATTCATGGTGAGATGTTGGTTTATGCTCTGCATGGCCAGGATAATGAGTAACATAGAAGGTGACTATATTCTGCACAGTAATGAAATATCCATAACGTGTGCAACCATTAAGTATTTACTGGATTGCACTAACTTGTAATGTTATGACAATTGCCTGGTTGGCCAAGTGATTTGTATGATCTATGTGACGTCATGACAAGTGCCTAGTGACACAGTGATTTATGTGATTATCGTCTAAAGTGTTTTATGTACAATACAAAGGATATTTTTATATAACCTTGTGTGGAGTCCCTTCTTGTGGTGTGCCAAGTGTGTCACTGGTGTGTGTGTGTTGCATAAACGCTTTACACATTGCCTTTGGGATAAGCCTGACTGCTCTGCCAAGCTACGAACGGGGTGAGCAGGGGTTATCTAGGGCATGTAACTCCCTTACCCTGACTCGAGTGGTGGGTTCTGCCTGGCTTAGGTGCATACCCTAGCAAACCTGAAGCCCAATTTCTACTACCCCTGATACCATTGATGGGATTACTCCTGCGATTGTATCAATGACTGAGCAAGGGATCCTGAAAATAATTATGAGGAGTTCATGTAACTCACCCATCATGTTTGCAGAAACCCAATGGAAAGTACCGCATAGTGCAGGATATGCATCGGGTAAACTCAATTGTCTCTTGTTATCCTGTGGTACCGAATCCAGCTAGGATATTTCAGATTCCATGTGAGGCTGTGTGCTTTTCTTTATTGACTTTTGTCAAGCCTTCTTCTCTATTCAGTTACAAGAGGAGAGTCCGTTTCTTTTTGCTTTCCGTTTCAGCAACCATGTCTTGGCATGGTGTCGAGTCTCACAAGGGTATACGAGAGCCCCTCAGTTTTTAATCAGATACTTAAAAATAATTTAGATCCTTAGTGATGCCCCAACACTGATTCCTAGTTCAATAGAGTGATGACCTACTGGTGGCATCAAATACGCAGGAGGATTGTAAAAATGACAATGTTGCTTTGCTGAACTACTTAGCTGAGAATGGACATAAAGTGTCTCTGACCAATATACAATTCTATAAGAAAGAGGTCCTGTACTTAGGACATCACATTGAGAAAGGAGCAAGGAAAGTGTCCCAAGAAAGAATTCCAGCGATTCTTATTACAAGTCCGCCAACTACCCAGAAAGAAGTCCACATGTTCCTAGGAATGATGGACTACTGTCGTCAATGGATTCCTAATTTTTCTCCAAAAGCCAAGCTGCTTCAGAGGCTGACACATATAGATGTGTCTGATCCAGTGTAATGGGATCAAAATTGCACACGTGCCTTCACAGAGTTGAGAGAATGTCTCTGTTGCGCCCCGGCTCTGAGAATGCCTGATTATAACAAGTGCTTTGTATTTTTCTGCAGTGAGAGAGATGGCTGTGCTCTTTCAGTACTTACACAGATGCACAACAATGTATGCAGACCTGTGGTGTACTTTGCAGTCACACTTAGCCCTGTAGCCGCCACATTGCCTGGATGTTTGAAAGCTGTTGCCTTCATGTGTGTGAGCCTTGAGAAGTGAGAACATAGGCATGGCTCATCCATTAACTGTTTATCTACCCCATTTAGTTGAGGGGCTGCTAACCCATACTCTGATACAGCACCTTACCAATAGACAGCTTACCAGATACAAGCATATCTTACTGGCTACCAAAAATGTCACCCTTAGGAGGTGTACTACAATTAATCCGCTACTTCATTGCCCATTCTGGGAAATGATAATGTGAATGCTGAAGTGGAGCATGGTTGTCTTGAAGTGACTGAACTGTGTACCAAACAAAGATCAAATGTACAAAGATGTGCCACTTCCTGAATCCAATCATGTGCTGTTTGTGGATGGCTCATGTTTGCGAGATCATGAAGGGAATTTGAAAGCCACATATGCTGTTTGCACTGTTGATGGTGTGGTTGAAACCTGCTGCCTTCAATGAGTCTTTTCGGCACAAGTGGCAGAATTGGTTGCTTTGACAAAAGCTTGCTATGTTTCAGAACAACCGAGAGTGACAATTTTCAGTGATAGTCAGTATGGATTTGGCATTGTACATGACTTTGGGCAATTGTAGTCGCAGCGTGGGTTCACGACTTCCTCCAGTTCACCTATGCATAATGGACAATAGTGTTAGGAACCTGTTGCAGTCCCTACAATTGCCTACTCAATTGCCATTGCTATGCGAAACTCCTGCATCACTCACCAAAGGCTCACTGCCGTAACAGATCAGTCTTGGAACATTTTTACCACTGCTACCTATCACATTCTTGCAGCATATTCAATAGTTTCACCATCACTACTCACTGCATTCTCTACAGCACTCAACCCATCCAAAATATCACTACCCATGACCCTCGGCACAGCCTCGCCATTGCTATCCATCATACTTATACATCACTTACCAGTCTCACCAGCACTACTCATCACATCTCATTTTAAACACCACAGTCTCACCATCACTACCTATCACTCAACATTCTCTCCATAGCTACCCATCAACTATCACATCACTCAACACAGTATCGCCAACATTATGCTTCACACTGTCACATCACTCACCAGTCTCTGCTTAACAACACAATGGAATCTCACTTCACTCACCAGTCCCAACACTACTCGTTATACTATGAAAATACTCTTAGCCATTGCATGTGCTGTTCTCAGCACTCTGCTGGCATATTTAAATCATAATGCTATTGTATAAACTTGAGATAAGCTGCTCTTCCCCAACTCCAGTTGACAGTAAATTTGCAATGCTACTTAAAATATTACAGGACAATATCTGGGACCTGAACTTCTTTAATGTAGTAATGCAGTTCTCTCTGGAGTGTGGTTTCTGTGATCAGTACCCCATTGACACAGGTGCTGCAGTTCTGTTGTGATCTGCACCTTTCTGACATAGTGAATTCACAATCATAATGTGTGATTTTTGGGATGTGCACCCACCTGACGAAGTGAGGTGCTAAACCTTGATTTTCACCTATACATCAGGTCTATTGGCTTTGCCAATGCTTTCTCTATATTTAGTTGAAATTACTTCTGGTCCTGGTCTTCTAACCCTAAGAATTCTGATGTTAACATCACCATGTTAAAATTCATTTTCTATTCTTCCTAGTTAATTAATCTAATTGATACAATCAATGTACTTATTATTTTAGGTTTGTCCTTTAAACCAATGGTTATTAAACAGATATTCCAATGATTTCAGTCTTGGACTATTCACATTTACGTAGATGTTGTCTAAAATGTTTTGTATATCATAGGTAAAGATTCTTGATAATATTTTTAACACAAATTAATGTTGAGAATTAGTTGACAAACATATCTGACCTTAGACTCATCTGTCCCAGATAGACTGCTAGTCTCATCCTCATATGGAGTTTCCAGGTCAGACTCCTCAGAAGCAATAGGCACAACCACGGTCAGGTTTGGGTTATGGATAAAATTACTTGTGTGGTCCAGTTGGTCCATAAGAAACTGTTCTTTCGTGAACACACCATCAACAAAGTTGAAATCAGACTTAGAGTCTTGGCCTGTGTCCACATGATTCTGCACAAAGTTATCTTTCTTCATTTCTTCATCCTCCTTGGCTTTCTTGCCGAATATTTTAAGGACTGTTTTCTTCACAAAATCAAATCCTCTAGTGATCCGGCCAATGGCAATCTGCAGATTGTTCATCTCGCCATCTTCATCGGATGCTGAAAGGTTATCTGCACTAAAGGAGCTGAGCAGTAGAGCCAAAAACAGATTCAGCACCTAAATGGAACAAAACAGATAATGCTGGGTCAGAGGATAGCCAAAGGATTGCATTTTCACCTGCATATTTCAAGTAATAATCATTCATTTTACAATGCACCTATGTAGATATGAGTAAAAACAAAAGACTCATTGTAAATTGCAGCCCTGAAGAAGTTCATTTTATGAACGAAACGCGTTGGCTGGCTAATCTTCTCTGAAAATAAAAGGGACTTATCACCTACTAAGGCTTATTTGACTTCTTAACCATTATTGACGTTTTAATAAGCGGTGCACCACTCCACCAATCTGTTTCTTCAGTTTGCTGCATAGCAGCTAGCACTCTTCAACGGCAAGTGCTGGAGTTTGTTTTTGTGCACGCATTTTCCATTTCTGATGACTAAGTAATTAACAAGGGAACTACAGAAGGTAGTGTGGTCTCTGTGTCCGCCGTTGCCCGGTACCATAAAAACAAAAGACTCGTTCACATAATTTGTCCTCAAAATGTTTCTTCCTGCATCCTAAGCTCAGCTAACCAGTGGCCACTTTTTTACGTATGGCTAAGAGGGAACTTTAACTGTCTTGCTGCTTTGTGTAATTAACCACCAAAAGTCCAGAAGAAAAAATACATGCATATGATGGCTGCATTCTTGATAGCTATAATAGAATTATTTTTTGGAAGCAAAAGAACAATCATCACAAGATGATATCTGTGCTTGAACATGCATGCTCAGCAGCTATCCTTAAACAATTTTTATAAATGCTAAAAAAAAAATCAAAAATGTTTGCTGCAAAGAATAGTGGCCAAATTGGAATGATTTTCTGAAATTAATGGAAAAATCATTGCAAGATTCCACAATGCTTGCACACACGTGCAACAGCCATCTTTGAATACAGCCATCTTTCTCTAAAAGCTCAAGAAAAGCAAGCATTTGCAATGCAATCGGTCTCGCCTTTGGGACCTTATATGTATTTAGCCATGCAGCACATTAGCCTGGGTGCCGAAACGTCTACTGTTCTTTAACATGGAGGGAAAGTAAGCACCAAACTGTGTGACACGCTAGGTATGGGAACACATGGAGAGAAATATTGCCTTTCAGCGGGAAATGGTATAGTCCAAAGCTCTGTTTTTAATATAAAATCAGGAACGTTGGTGGTCATATCACTGAAAATACAACATTTGAAAAAAATATTTTTGTCTACGGGTGCTCGTGGAAGACAATTTCTATGGACTGGAATCTAGAGAATGCTAAACTGATTGTGGTATTTTAATGACCTCTGTTGGTCGTTATCCATCAAGAAAGTTAAATAGAGGCAGTTGCCAGAAAAATGAAAAAAGAAAGTTCCTCAGCAGAAAGCAATTCTGGTATTTTACTGACCTCTACTGGTCATTTTCTATCAAGACAGTTAAATAGAGGCAGTTGAACAGAAAAGAAAGTCCCTGAGCGGAAGCAGACAAGTCCTATTGCTGATCTCCAGAGCCCACAAACACATATACGTATTTCCTAAAGTATATACAAGACGTCTCAAATGCTCAACCTAATTATTCCAAGATTTCTACCGTACATGTGCTTGCATGGATAGTGGCCATATTGTAATATTTGTTTTCCTGCTTCCTTAAAAATCATGCCAATATGGCCAGACTGAGCTCAGACTCTACTAGATGTTTGAAATTCCGTGCCAGAATTTCCCTTCAACAGCATCTTTCACAATAAAGGTACCATTACATTGTTTCCACCCCATCTCTACACCTCCTAAGAGATATTAACTAAAAGAATCATTACCTCCACCTCTTTTTCCCAAGCCTAATTTCATCGTCCAGACGAACAAGTTACTTACCTTCGGTAACACTTTTTCTGGTGGATACAGTATCTGCCTGTGGATTCCTCACCTTGTGAATATCCCCTGCGCCAGCAACATTCGGAAACTTTTGTAGCTCTCCACGCCGACGAGGACGACGTCACAGAAGCATGTCTCCGCACGCGGCTCTGCTGACGTCACTAAACCCATAAGAGGACCTCGTCGGCGTGATGACGTCAGTTCCGCACTTTTTTCCGTGCCTTCGAAGCACACGGACGGACCGACATCAATATATACACAGGATACACAGTACATCATTTTCAACCCAACACACACAGTGTGAAGTCAATGCAGGAAAGCAAAAGAAATAACACACTTCCTTTGACAGTAACAGACAAATTTTGAACCATTACCACTATTGTTGGTATACAAGGGTGGACAACGGGGAGGAGGGTGGGTCAGTGAGGAATCCACAGGCAGATACTGTATCCACCAGATAAAGCGTTACCGAAGGTAAGTAACTTGTTCTTCTGATGGATACATCTGCCAGTGGATTCCTCACCTTGTGAATAGATTCCCACAGCAGTCCCCACTCCCTGAGGAGTGTGTCCACCCTTCTATACCAAAAAGTCCTGAAGGACGGAACGTGCAAAGTGTCCGTCCCTCCTCACCTCGGTATCTAAACAGTAATGCTTCGCAAAAGTGTGGAGGGAGGCCCAAGTTGCCGCTCTACAAATGTCCTCCACAGGAACACCTCTAGATAAGGCAGATGTAGAAGACTTTGCTCTGGTAGAATGAGCCCTTATACCCTTTGGAGGCTCCTTACCGGCCAAAGAGTAACAGATCTTGATGCACAAGATAATCCATATGGAAAGGGTACGCTTGTGCACTGCTCTGCCTTTCCTGCAGCCAATAAAGCCCACGAAGAGCTGGTCATCCACTCGAAAGTCTTTAGTTCTGTCGAGGTAAAAAATCACCGCCATCTTAGGGTCCAAGCGGTGAAGCCGCTCCTCCTCCTTGGAAGGGTGAGGGGGAGGATAGAAGGTAGGAAGGGTAATGGACTGCCCCAGATGGAAAGGAGTTACCACCTTAGGCAGAAATGCTGCCCTGGTCCTGAGTACCATTCTTTCAGCATGAATGGTCAAGAACGGGGGTTTCGAACTCAGAGCTTGAAGCTCACTTACCCTCCTTGCCGAGGTAATGGCAATGCGAAAAACTGTTTTAAAAGACAATAGTCTCAAGGGACACTTGTGCAAAGGTTCAAAGGGAGAACCCATCAATAATTTAAGACAAGATTTAAGTCCCATTGAGGCACAATAAAGGGAGTAGGCGGAAATTTGTTGGTAAGGCCCTTAATGAACCGTATTACAATAGGTGATTTAAACAAAGACGGCTGATCCGGCAAGCAAAGGAATGCCGACAAAGACGATAAATTACCCTTCGCAGTAGCTTGAGCAAAGCCTTGCTGAGCAAGAGAGAGAGCAAACTGAAGGATGTTGGATAAACGAGCCCTCAAAGGGTTATAGACTTCTCCCCACACCAATGAACAAATATGGACCTCCTATAGGAATAGATAAGACTTGGTGGAGTGACGCCTGGCAGACAAAATCACATCTACCACATCAGGCGGGAGAGAAAAAGAATTCAGGTTGCCCTGTTCAATCTCCAGGCATGAAGGTGTAAGCTATGGAGGTGGGGGTGTAGAACCTGCCCCTGCGACTGCGAGAGGTGGTCTTCCCTGAGAGGGAGACGGAGCCAAGGGCACGAGGAGAGGTGGAGAAGATCTGTATACCACACCCTTCTTGGCCAATCCGGGGTGATCAATATGACTTAGGCCCGGTCTTGGCGAATCTTCCTCAGAACCCGAGGAATCAAGGGTATATGAGGTAACGCGTAAAGGAGATGCGAGTCCCATCTCAACTAAAACGCATCCCCCAAAGCTCCACGCATCGGATACTGGAGACTGCAGAATGTCGGGCAGTGAGGGTTCTCGAGAGTGGCAAACAGGTCCACCTGAGGAGTTCCCCACGTCCAAAAGACGTGACGAACCACCTCCGGATGGAGCCTCCACTCGTGGTTGGCAGAGAACTGCCGACTGAGACTGTCTGCACACACGTTCAGAACTCCGGCCAGATGATTTGCCATCAGACAAATCTGATGATCCTGAACCCAGGACCAGAGACGCAGAGCTTCTCTGCAGAGACAATGCAACCCCACTCCTCCCTGCTTGTCGACATACCACATCACGGTAGTGTTGTCCGTCAGGACCTGAACTGACTGACCGCGAAGGGAAGGGAAGAAGGCCTTGAGTGCCAAACGTATCACCCGCAACTTTGATATGAAGCAACCTTTCCTCTGGAGACCAAAGAACCTTGATCACCAGATCCTCCAGATGCGCATCCCACCCTAAAGTGGATGCATCGGTTATCACTGTGGCCACCGATGGAGGTAGATGGAAGGGCTTTCCTTGAGACAGATTGCCCTCCACGCTCCACCAAGACAGATCCGCTGCAGCTTCTCTGGAGATCCTCACAGACTCCCTGAGATCTCCGTTGTGCTGATATCAAGATCCTCACAGACTCCCTGAGATCTCCGTTGTGCTGATATCACTGCCTGCGGAGGCACCACTGGAGCGCCCTCATGTGCCAGCGTGCATGGTTGACCAACAGAATGCAGGAAGCAAACAGACCGAGCAGGCGAAGGACCTTCAGGACTGGAACGACCACTCCATTGTAAAACCAGGGAATCATTTCCTGTATATCGAGAATCCTTTGTGGAGGAGGGAATGCTCGACACACTAGTGTCCAGTACCGCCCCTATGAACAGGTTGCGCTGAGAGGGCACCAGGTGAGATTTGGGCACGTTTATCGAGAAACCCAATTTGTACAACAGTTGAGTTGTAACCTGCAGATGATGAAGCACCTTCTCTGGCGACTCCGCTTTGATCAGCCAGTCGTCCAGATAGGGGAAAACTGGAATCCCCGACCTTCTGAGATGGGCTGCCACCACTGCCATCACCTTGGTGAAGACTCGAGGTGCAGTAGTAAGACCAAACGGGAGAACCGCAAACTGATAATGTTGCGACTCTACCGTAAAACGGAGATACTTCCTGTGCGACTCCAGGATAGGGATGTGAAAATACGCATCCTGCAAGTCGATCGACACCATCCAGTCCTTCTGTTGCAGCGATTGAAGAACCAGCGCAAGGGTGAGCATCTTGAACTTCTCCTGCTTCAGAAAAAGGTTCAAGATACTGAGATCCAGGATTGGACGTAGCCTGCCATCCTTCTTGGTTATCAGGAAATACCGGGAGTAGCATCCCTGACCCCTTTCCCGCTCTGGAACCACCTCTATCGCACCATTTTTCAGCAATGTAAGGACTTCCTCCTGCAGGAGAAGAAGGTGGTCCTCAGAGTAAGCACCTTGGCAAGGAGAATAATTTGGAGGGAATTCCCGAAAAAGAAGAGCATACCCATTTTTTACAAGATTTAGAACCCTAAGGTCTGTAGTGACCGATTCCCAATCTTGTAGAAAATGGGTAAGCCGACCCCCCACAGGACCAACATGATCCAGAATGGTGGATCTAGGGCTGCTTTGCAGTGGTAGGAGGGAGGGAGGAAGAGAAAGAGGAGGAAGAGAGCTGACGACCTTGTGGACGACCTCTGTTCCTGCCCGTGAAGTTCTTATACAGGGTATTTTGCTGCTGCTGATGCTGCCTATAGGTCCGAAAGGACGACCTCCCAAAACCTCTGTACCTCCTGTAAAAGGAACCTCTAGGCTGTGCCTGCAGGCCTAGAGACTTAGCCGTGGCTTTGCTGTCCTTGAACCTTTGAAAGGCTGCTTCTGCTTTCTTCCCGAACAGCCCAGAAACATCAAAGGGCAGGTCCAGAAGTGTTACCTGCACATCAGGAGAGAACTCCGACGATTTAAGCCAAGCACTTCTCCTTGTGGCAACCGAGGAGCCCATGATCCTGGCAACAGAATCCGCAGTGTCCAAACCACTCTGAATAACCTGTTGTGCAGCCGCCTGAGTGTCTGACAGGACTTCATTAAAATTCTGCCTGTCCTCAGACAACTTAGGAGCCAGCTGTTTAGCAGAATCCATAAGAGCGAGGATATAACGGCCCAAAAGACAGGTGGCATTCGTGGACTTTAAGGCCATACACTTTCTTGGCCGACTGATCAAGCTTTTCCGACTCCCTATCACTAGGAACTTGTGGAAATGCCCCAGATGACTTCTTTGAACAGGCAGCTTGAACTACCAGACTTTCAGGAGAAGGATGGGATGTAAGAAAGTCTGGATCTCCTGGAGCCGCCCTGTACCTCCTAGCAACAGATTTGGACACTGTCGGAGCTGAAAAGGGCTTACACCAAACCTCCATGACTGGCTCAGTGACGGCATCATTAAAAGGAAGCAAAGGCTCTACCACATTGGAGGGAGAATGAAGAACCTCCGTCAGGATGTTGGATTTAAATTCAGCCGTTGGGAGCTACAAGTCCAAGAGCTCTGCTGCTTTCCTTATGACAGTGTGGTAAGGAGCCACATCCTTAGAGGGAGCATCTGTAGAAGGAGAAATCTCCCATTCTAGGGACAAATCAAGGCCACTTGCCTCTTTTAGTTCCTCAAACAAGTCATCTGACTATAAGAGCTCACCCTCTTCCATTTCTTCCACCTGATATCTCTGCTCTTCCAATATTCTCTGTGCCTCTCTCCTGGATCTAATCCTCAGAACCGGCGTCGGCGGCGCCGAACACGACTCCGACGGAGCCGGCGTCGAACACGAATCCGGAGGTACAGCCTGAAACGAAAGAGGTCGAGTTGGTGGAGCCAGAGAAGAAGGAAGCGGCGTGGACTTCCTCGGCACCGGGAAATGCCAGGACGGCGTCGCTGGAAAGAATGGCATTAAGGGAGCCTAAGCATAGGCCTGAGGAACCCCCAAATTAAAGGCCATTGGACCCATGGGACCCGAAGGTGCTCCAGAGGGGTACATAGCTCTAGAAAAGACACCATACATGGCATTCAAATAATGCGATGGGTCTCATCCCGGGCCAGGTAAAGGCGGGTAAGGCTCAGACTGAGGCATTACCGGACTTGGGCCAACCGGCGCCGACGGTGGATCCATTGGAGTCGACGACTCATCAGGAATAGGAGCCTCTTCCACCGGAGCCGGAGAATGCGTCTGCGTCGGAGACGGAGCCGGAGAGCGCTCCGGAGAAGCTGCAGGCGAAGCCGGGCAAACAGGTGAAGCCGGATTCGACACAGAAGGAGAGGGAGAAACATAGTCCTTACGACGTCGAGGAACTGTTGAAGTCGATCTCGGAGCCGTCTCCTTATCCGAACGGCGTCGAGCGCCATGCCTCTTCTTCTTTTTGTTTCTTTGACTTTGAAGCATGACCCGACGTCGACTTCGAACCCGACCTGGACCTCGATCTCAAACGCCTTCGACCTCTCTTCTCCTTTTCACTATAAATAGCTTGGCTTCTCTATCCTTTAAGGCTTTTGGGTTCATCTTGCGGCAGCAAGAGCACCCCTCGACGTCGTGATCTGGCGACAGGCACCAGACACAATCCTCGTGTGGATCCGTGATGGACATGTGTTTTCCACACTCCCTACAGGGCTTGAAACCTGACTTCTTCGTCGACATCTTAAGAAAAAAGCAAGATGAAAGCAGAAACACAAAGTAACTAGAAAAGCTACGGAGAGTCCCAAAAAACCGTTAGCGTCGACGGTGCGGAAAAAAGGGAACTGACGTCATCACGCCGACGAGGTCCTCTTATGGATCCTGTGACGTCGTCCTCGTCGGCGTGGAGAGCTACAAAAGTTTCCGAATGTTGCAAGCGCAGGGGATATTCACAAGGTGTGGAATCCACTGGCAGATGTATCCATCAGAATGATATATACATTTATATTATCAGGTATAGTACTCAACTATGTTGAGAATACTTTTTACGACATAGCACTGATTTAATATTCAGGTATTAGATATATTTGTGTGTTCTGTTGAAATCTCTACCCCCCCACCACCTCCCTGGGTGAGCTTAAGTGAGCCTTGGACAGCCCTGCCTGCGTAACGTAAGAGATCAAATATTTAAGGGGTGTACTTGGTGCTCAGTTATTAATCCAGTAGCAATCTAGCCTTAGGGCATCATAGGTAAAAAAATGAATCAATGGTTACAGCTGGGGCCCTGTAAATTCTGATTGCCCTGCCAAACCATTCCCCACCCGAACAAGTTTCTAAAGGCATAAACATAAAGAGACAGTGTGAGTGGATAATTAAAGATAGTTTATTTGCTGTGTTATATTTCTCGTTAACTTCCATATCTCATTGCGTTTTCTTGTATTTTAGTAGAGGCTACTTTCGTGTTGAGACCCTCAGTAGAGGCTGCTTGCATGAGGAGACCCTCAGTAGAGGCTGCTTGCATGATGAGACCCTCGGTAGAGGCTGTTTCCATGATGAGACCCTCAGTAGAGGCTGCTTGCATGATGAGACCCTCGGTACAGGCTGCTTCCATGATCAGACCCTCAGTAGAGGCTGCTTGCATGATGGGAACCTCAGTAAAGGCTGTGCTTGCATGATGGGACCAGCAGTAGAGGCAGCTTGCATGATGGGACCATCAGTGGAGGCTGCTTGCATGATGGGACCCTCGGTAGACGCTGCTTGCTTGATGAGACCCTTAGTAGAGGCTGCTTGCATGATGGGAACCTCAGTAGATGCTGCTTGCATTATGAGACCATCAGTAGAAGCTACTTGCAAGATAAGACCATCAGTAGAGGCTGCTTGCATGATGAGACGCTCAGTAGAGGCTGCTTGCATGATGAGATGCTCAGTAGGGGCTGCGTGCTGAGTGAGGCACTCAGTAGAAGCTTCTTCCATGATCAGACCCTCAGTAGAGGCAGCTTGCATGATGGGGCCCTCAGTAGAGGCAGCTTGCATGATGGGGCCCTCAGTAGAGGCAGCTTGCATGATGAGGCCCTCAGTAGAGGCTGCTTGCATGATGGTACCCTCAGTAGAGGCTGCTTGCATGATGGTACCCTCAGTAGAGGCTGCTTGCGTGATGGGACCCTCAGTAGAGGCTGCTTGCTTGATCGGACCCTCTGTAGAGGCTGCTTGCATGATGAGACCCTCAGTAGAGGCTGCTTGAATGATGAGACCCTCAGTAGAGGCTGCTTGCGTGATGGGACAATAGAGGCTGCTTGCGTGATGGGACCCTCAGTAGAGGCTGCTTGCGTGATGGGACCCTCAATAGAGGCTGCTTGCGTGATGGGACCGTCAGTAGAGGCTGTTTGTGTGATGGAACCCTCCGTAAAGGCTGCTTGTGTGATGAGATCCTCAGTAGAGGCTGCTTGCATGATGGGACAATCAGTAGAAGCTGCTTGCATGATGGGACCATCACTAGAAGCTGCTTGCGTGATGAGAGCCTCAGTAGAGGCTGCTTGCATGATGGGATCCTCACTAGCAGCTGCTTGCATGATGAAACCCTCAGTAGAGGCTGCTTCCATGACGGGCACCTCAGTAGAGGCTGCTTGAATGATGTGACCATCAGTAGAAGCTAATTGCAAGATAAGACCCTCGGTAGAGGCTGCGTGCAGAGTGAGACCATCAGTAGAGGCTCCTTCCATAATCAGACCCTCAGTAGAGGCTGCTTGCATGATAGGGCCCTCAGTAGAGGCTGCTTCCATGAGTAGACCCTCAATAGAGGCTGCGTGCATGATGAGACCCTCAGTAGAGGCTGCTTGCATGATGAGACCCTCAGTAGAGGCTGCTTGCATGATGAGACCCTGAGTAGAGGCTGCTTACAGGATCGAACCCTCAGTAGAGGCTGCTTGCATGATGAGATCCTCAGTAGAGGCTGCTTGCATGATGAGACCCTCAGTAGAGGCTGCTTACAGGATCGAACCCTCAGTAGAGGCTGCTTGCATGATGAGACCCTCAGTAGAGGCTGCTTGCATGATGAGACCCTCAGTAGAGGCTGCTTGCAGGATCGAACCCTCAGTAGAGGCTGTTTGCATGATGAAACCCTCAGTAGAGGCTGCTTGCATGATGAGACCCTCAGCAGAGGCTGCTTGCATGATGAGACCCTCAGTAGAGGCTGCTTGCAGGATCGAACCCTCAGTACAGGCTGCTTGCATGATGAGACCCTCAGTAGAGGCTGCTTACAGGATCGAACCCTCAGTAGAGGCTGCTTGCATGATGAGACCCTCAGTAGAGGCTGCTTGCATGATGAGACCCTCAGTAGAGGCTGCTTGCAGGATCGAACCCTCAGTAGAGGCTGCTTGCATGATGAGACCCTCAGTAGAGGGGTGCTTGCATGATGAGACCCTCAGTAGAGGCTGCTTACAGGATCGAACCCTCAGTAGAGGCTGTTTGCATGATGAGACCCTCACTAGAGGCTGCTTGCATGATGAGACCCTCAGTAGAGGCTGCTTACAGGATCGAACCCTCAGTAGAGGCTGCTTGCATGATGAGACCCTCAGTAGAGGCTGCTTGCATGATGAGACCCTCAGTAGAGGCTGCTTACAGGATCGAACCCTCAGTAGAGGCTGCTTGCATGATGAAACCCTCAGTAGAGGCTGCTTGCATGATGAGACCCTCAGCAGAGGCTGCTTGCAGGATCGAACCCTCAGTACAGGCTGCTTGCATGATGAGACCCTCAGTAGAGGCTGCTTACAGGATCGAACCCTCAGTAGAGGCTGCTTGCATGATGAGACCCTCAGTAGAGGCTGCTTGCATGATGAGACCCTCAGTAGAGGCTGCTTGCAGGATCGAACCCTCAGTAGAGGCTGCTTGCATGATGAGACGCTCAGTAGAGGGGTGCTTGCATGATGAGACCCTCAGTAGAGGCTGCTTACAGGATCGAACCCTCAGTAGAGGCTGTTTGCATGATGAGACCCTCACTAGAGGCTGCTTGCATGATGAGACCCTCAGTAGAAGCTGCTTGCAGGATCAAACCCTCAGTAGAGGCTGCTTGCATGATGAGACCCTCACTAGAGGCTGCTTACATGATGAGACCCTCAGTAGAAGCTGCTTGCAGGATCGAACCCTCAGTAGAGGCCGTTTGCATGATGAGACCCTCAATAGAGGCTGCTTGCATGATGAGACTCAGTAGAGGCTGCTTGCATTATGGAAACCTTGAGGCCCTCAGTACAGGCTGCTTGCATGATGAGACCCATTCCGTATGTATCCTATGTGTTGGCATGCATTACTGTAGTAGCCATGGGTGTGTGGGGCTGAATATGTGCATTGGGCGCATAGTGTAGAGTCTGCAGTGTAGATATGCATGTCCATGCCCATGAATAGATGCAGGTGTCGGTGTGCTTAGATTTTCATGGTTCTAGCTGGGCAGACATATGCCTGTTTAAGTATGGCACCGAGTAGGTATGCATAAGTGAGGGATATGATATTGAGGGCCTGTATTATAGGTCAGGTACAGATGTACGTGGGAGCCCGGGAATGTGCGCGCCTGTGGTGTACATTGCTGGCAGTAAGTGAGTGCCCCTCGTCTTACTTTGCATCCGGTGTTGATTCTTTGAAGAGACTGGCATTGCTGAGAAAATGCTATATTTACTGCAGGAAGAGACGTGCGCAGAGTACTGAGGGCCGCCGATTAGCACCCCTGGCATGTCCAGCATTTCCTTCTGAACTATTATAAGAGTCAAAGCGGAAGTAATTCGGGTGACCAAGTAAGCGAATCCAGGTGAAAAATAGACAGAGGAGGGATCGGGTGCAGGCCGTCCTCAGTATGAATCTAGTGAACCGAGGGGTGTATTTAAAGAGTTTATTTGAGACTGTTGGCGTGTGTGGGGAGCAGGCAGGCCTAGCTTTGCGTTTCCGCAAGGCTTCCCCACCTCCCCCAACTGCTCTGATGTGTGGCTGGCACGCAGCGCTGCACAGCCGGTCATCTGCCGGCCTGGCCTGGGGCTTGATGCCCATAGCACTAGACTGCTGATGAGAAGGTGCTTGCAAAGCCCCCATGTGCACTACATGGCTATGGAAACATTATACTTGTGGGCAGTCGCAGCATGCCGAACTGCAAAACATGCACATTTCCAGAAAGGCAAAGCAAGTCGTGTTTAAGTATACAGGGACATATTATGGAATTCGGAGGCCCTGGGCCAAACGAAATTTGGGGGCCCTGTTCTGAACAGCTTTGGATTTATAATCCAAATTCAGCTTTTTCATGCCCACTTTGGCCAGGTCACTGAAAGTGCACAGGCACAATGGTCCACATTCTAAATGTGTTTACATCTAATATTCAAGGATAGTGACGTGTTTTCAATACTAGAATATACAGCAGCAGCTCACTAATAATATTGCAAATAATCTTTGTAACCCCTACCCATTTCTCATAGGTGAGGATCTGTTTTGTTCTAAAATAAACTTTTTTATGGATGTCGCATACTGTTAAAAAACAAACATTTCTCCACAAAATGTCTGTAATAGACTCTCACACATCAACCCCATTAAAAGTAATTAAGTGTTTAAAACTCTCTGTTTAAGAATTATTCAACGTCATCAAGGCAAGATTTCTCGGAACAGAGCTGGCTGTATCAGCCCCGCCCACCAACCCCCACCCCTGAAAGGTTGGGGCCCTGGGCCAGAGACGACTTTGTCCAGCCTTAAAACGTCTCTGTGGATATGGATTGCGATGTAGGAGACGAATTTTAGGCTGTTACCAGCTAAATCAAAGTGCCAAGAGAAATGTGCCGAAACACGAGAAATAACCAGGTAATATTAAGGACAATTAATCTCCAACTTGAGCTGTAAATCCAGGAGCAGGTGAGTGCTCGCCTGATTGTGGCAATGTTCGGTTTCTAAATGTATTACAGACAAATCTGACACCTGGGCCGCCCCCTCATCTTCTGCAGACTGGCATTTAATGTTTGCATAGATTATGAAAGTAGAAACGTCTCGGACCTATTAGTCATGTATTCAGTGCATCTTGCTCCCAATCTTCCACGATCAGTGCACTTCTGCCTTCAGGGCTGACTGCCTCTAGTAACATCACCAGGGACTGACATGGAGTGCTGGCACCATTGACTTTGACAAGGCCTGCCTGACACCCAACCACACGTTTACTAGCTTCGTGCAACGCAGCGCTGTGTTCCATGAACATTAAAAACATTGAAAGGCGCTAGTTTAATATCAATCATCATCGACCACATTAGCATAAACGCAGCCTGTCTAGCATGACGGTAAAGCCCCCATTGGGTGTGCCTCGATGTACTGTTCGATTATCACAATAAATTCCGACACCGGGGTGTTCGGATTTTATTTTGCGCAACGATTATATATAGTTTGTTACGAGTTTTGCACGTAAATTGGGGCATAACATGCCGATTTTGGTACATTGCGCGTGCAAAATTCGCGGGTCCCGGGATTTTCTGTGCATGTTTCCCCCGATAAACTGCTCCACGATTTTCCGGCTGAAATGTATCCCTGCGATGCGGATGTTGCGATAAAGTCTCCACGAATCCTAACTCTGATATGTGCGGTTACATGACCTCCGTATTGTGCTAGAGCAAGAGAACCCAAGCGGTGTCCAGTGTGAGAACTTGTGCATGTGTTCGCTCCACAATACAACATCTGGATATTACTGTAGGAAAGAGAGTCATGCTCCACAATGTAAAGCCATTTTGCACCCACTTGCGACAACTTTCATGCATAAAATATATTTTGCGCCGCAAAATTGATTAATACTAACCTTTCTGCAGCTTTATAGCACAAAGCAGCGCTTTGCATCACACAGAAGTTTATGTGCTACATAAAAGAACATCTGGATGCAACCGCTGTTAATGTAACTACTTTCATAATCAAATCAAGTTTTATTTATAAAGTGCATAGTTAATTAAAACTATTACATTAACAAGAAAATCAGAGAAAATATTAAAATAAAGTTCTGTAAAATTTTCAAATCAATCTTTACCTGTGCATAACGGTTTTCTCATTCATTGCGTTATAAGAAGCCTCGTGGTAGGAATACAAATGTTACGTCTGCTCATGAACGTAGCTGTGCGATTGTGCAGAGGGCACAGTACTGACCGCAATCGTCTTTGTGCAAAGTGGCAGTTTATTAGTAGTAAGGCTCCATGGCGGCAGGCTCAGTCAGACACAGTTCAGTTTTCAGACTAGTTTGTTAGGGGCCTGGCGGATAGGACTGTGAGCGGGCAGGGGCGCTCTTGTGCCTACCACTACTCCGCGGTCAGTAGCCTCGGAAGAAGTTAGCCGGAGAACAGGGCAGTGGGGTATGTGTCCTTTCAATGTAGTGTCTAGATTGTCCATTCGATGCTGTGTCTAGGCTGCCCCTTCAATGCTGTGTCTAGGCTGTGCACAATGCAGTTAGGTGGCCGTGCTCATCTATCTGACTGTGCAGAGTTAAGGTCCTCCACGTTTTTTTGTTTTTTTTAAATTATTTTTATTTTCAATAAACAGTAAAATAACAATAGTCAGGTGACATTCATTCAATACATGTAAATATCCCGGTATTCCATCTAATATTCAGCTTGGATTTTTTAAGGCCGCTCTAGGGTGGGTTATATACTACCGTCCTCATCGTGGCGTCCCACCTTTGCACATATCACCTCATAAAAAATCACAGTATTCAGTTGCACATGGCTATTTCACATCATTTCGTCAGGGTCTTGTACTACAATCGGTAATGTGCATAGCTCCCCCCTATATATGTTCCATCCTTGCCACAGCTGTATCCATTTTTTCGGGCACCCCCTGCGTACATATACAGTTTTTTCAGCTACCATAGCTATATCCATGTCTTTACACCATTCTGCGATAGTGGGGGCGGCCGCTGCACCCCAGTGTCGTGCGATATTCTTCTTTGCCATCATCATTCCCAAGGTTGCCCATGTTTGTCGTGTGATATTAAGGCTCCCATATATTTAAGAGGCAACGCTTAGGAACGGGTGGGACAGGGTGTCCACTGAATCGTGTGATTTTCCCCATTACCAATCCCCAGTATTCCACTATCCCAGGGCATTCCCAGATAGTGTGGAAAAAAGTGCCAGGTGCCCCACACCCCCTCAAGCAAAGTGGAGTGTCCGCTCTCAGCATGCGGTGAAGCGTTAGCCGTGTGTAGTACACTCTGTGCAGGATCTTAAGTTGTATCAGGCGAAGTCGGGATGGGATTGCCACTTCCCTGGGTGAGGCTAGTGCGTCCTGCCAGTCTGAGTCGTCAAGTTCTCCCAGGTCAGCGACCCACTTATCACGGAGTTTTTGCATGGGGTCAGGTGCGTTATTAATGATCTTCCGGTATGTCATGGAAATTGCCCTTTTGTCCATATGGTCTGTGAGTAACCTGTCTTCTAGCGGGGATGCCTCGGGAAGGCTGGCGGAGGGCGGGATTGCCGCCTCTAAAGCGTGCTTTATTTGGTAGTATCGGAAAAGCTCCGTTGGCGCCATCCCATATTTGGATTGAAGTTGCTCGAATGTAATCACCTTCCCCTGTGTCCAGAGGTCTCCGACCCTGGAGATGCCGATGGCATCCCATTTGTGGAATCCCTTGCTCTTACACAGTGTGCCCAGTCTGTTCGTGACCCAAAGTGAAGTGGCCCGTGTGATTTTATTCTGCCAGCCCAATTTTCTATGTACTGTGTGCCATATTTGGAGGGTGTGTTTCGTTGGACCCAGTAGGGCCTGCGGCTTACCGTAGATGGCACGATACAGACCTGCGTCTCCCATTCCCACCCTATCTAGTCCGTAAGCCGGGTCCGTGTGAGGGATGTGGAGCCAATTATTTATGACGATTAGTTGGGAAGCCCAATAGTAGGTAGGGATATTAGGGAGTGCGATTCCACCATCATACCACGTTCGACACAGCTTAACCATAGCTATGCGAGCCGGCTTGTTGTCCCAAAGGAGCTTTGTGACCTCTGCTTCTATAGCCCGGAAGTACGATTGGGGGATCAGGAAAGGAGTATTTTGGAGGGCGTACAGAAAACATGGCAGAGCCATCATTTTGAAGAGCGCTGCCCTACCTAGGAGTGTCAATGGTAGCGATTGACAGTACTTAGTGTCTCTCTGCAACCTCTGCAGTGGGGCGTGGAGATTGAGGGCAGTAAACATCTCGGGGCTGTGCGTTATATGAATCCCTAGGTATTTGAAGTGGTCTGATACTATTTTAACGTTACAGCCGACTGGTAGTCGAGGTGGGGGGCCGTGTAAAACATAGAGCACTGACTTCGCCCAATTGATAGTGTATCCTGAGAATCTCCCATAGGACTCACAGATATCTAGGAGACAAGACAAGGATCTGCTCGGGGAGGCCAGGTAGAGGAGGACATCGTCTGCGTACAGCGATATACGGTCCTCGTAGTCGGCAGTCCATCGTAGCCCACGTATAAGCGGGTCCTGTCGTACCCATCCCGCCAGGGGCTCCAGTATGAGGGCGAAAAGCAGTGGCGATAGTGGGCAGCCCTGTCTTGTGCCTCGGTGCAACGCAAATTCTCTGGAGATGCGGCCATTCGCCACCCTGTGCGCCAGGGGATTAGTGTAGAGGAGCTGTATCCACGAGCAGAACCTAGGGCCGAATCCAAGCTTTTTGAGGACCGCAAATAGGAAAGGCCACTCAACCGTGTCGAAGGCCATTTTTGCGTCTAATGAGAGTATAAAGGCATCCTCTTGAATCGTGTGCCTGCGTCCCATAACACCATGTAAGCGCCGTAGGTTTAGAGCCATACTTCTCCCTGGCATGAAGCCCGATTGGTCGGGGTGTATTAATTTGGGTAGGTACGGTGTGAGTCGGTTGGCCAAAGTTTTGGCCAAAATTTTGGCTTCCGCATTTATCAGGGAGATAGGCCTGTAGGAGGTGCAGTCTATCTGGGGCTTCCCAGGCTTACAGATGGCCACTATAGTCGCTAAGCGCTGATCTCGTGGCAGTTCGCCCGTCTCCAGGCTTGCTTCAAACATCGTTAAGAGGTGGAGTGCCAAGGTCGCTGCGTTACGCTTAAACCATTCCACGGGGATTCCGTTGGGGCCGAGGGCCTTCCCCGGATGAAGTTTATGTAATGCTAAGGCCAGTTCGACTGCCGTAAGCTTTGCCTCTAGAAGTTGAGACTCCTCCTCCGCGAGCCTAGGGAGCCGGATGTTACGGAGGAAGTCATCTAGTTCCTCCTGCGTGTGTGAACGTGCGGAGGCATAGACTTGTTCGTAATGTTGCGCTAGGAGATCTACTACCTCCTGTGGGCTCTGCGTGGTTTCTCCCGTGGGCAGGCTGAGTTCTGCAACCCATCTGTCCGCGGTCTCGCGCTTATCGAGCCAGGCTAGCAATTTGCCAGCTTTGTCGCCCATTTCGTATATTGTATGTTGTGTTGCCGATAGCCGTGACTTGGTGTCTTCCCATAGGTGGCATTTATATTCTTGTTGTTTAACCAATAGCCTATGTGCGAGTTCGTCAGAGGGTGCTGAGCCCAGTTCCCTTTAGCGATCTCTCCCTCAAGTGTCTCCATTTGTTTTTTTTTTCTCTTGTGTCGTGTTATGAGGGAGATTGCCTGCCCCCGGAATACGGTTTTGTATGCTTCCCATAAGGTAAGTGGTGAAGGGACTGAGGTTTCATTTTCGGCAAAATAATGCGTGGTAGCTTCTAGCAGACCCTTCGCTATTGTTGGATTTTAAAAATATCCAGGATAGATCGGATACGCCCTACGTGCATTTAGTGTACGCCAGGTGTAAGTAATGCTAAGTGGGGAATGGTCGGAGATACCTCTCGCCAGGTGGGCGACCTCCAAGAAGTATGATATGTCACCCGCCGGTGCCAATATGTGATCTATTCGTGAGAAGCTGTTATGGGCGCCCGAGTGGTATGTGTATTGTCGCCCCTGTGGGTGACGGTGCCTCCAGACATCCACGAGGCCCAGTGTCTCCATGAAATCCGCAAGTGCCGAGTGCGCCCTATGCTGATGTCGCGGAGGTCCTCCACGTTTTTATTGCACATTATTTCGTCGTCCTTGGTTTCAAAAGAGTTTATTTTTTCAAGTTTTGGCTCAACTCTCATTAGGTATTTCACCAGCCTACAGTTCAGCTATATCTGTTGGTATGAAACACACTATAACGGCCCATCTACAGCGATTTTGGTATGAATTTGAGGTCCTCCAAAGTGCATTTACAAAGGCACATTTTTGGAGCATTGTTTTAGGACCCTGAGTGTATAGTGGCACAGGTCCTTTCCTTCAGCGCGTTGCCATGGCAGCAGCTATTGAAGCGATGGAAGGCACCACAGTCAATATCTCAGAAACCTCCGCATCCGCATTGATGTAAGGCAAGAGTTGAGGTGCGGTTGGGGTTTCAGCGCATTGTAGCTGGTTATTGTCACGCAGGCGTGGCGTCACTTGGAGAAAGCTTCTTTGCCGGTCATCAGTGAGACTCACTTAGTTAGTTTATTCACCACAATTTTAAATTGAAGGTAACTGGTCCGTGTGTCCCCCAAGAGAATTTTAAACCATGAGCTGCCAATAACGATGTAAGGTAGGGGAGTGGGCTATCACGCCAATTTCCCACCATAGATGGTAGTTTAAGGTCTGTGTGTTTTAGTTTAAAACAGCATTTATCTGGTCAAGGTATGATTTGTTAGGCCAAATTCCAGGCTCAGTTGGGGATGTAATGTGTGTTGCGGCAAATGGAATAGGGACATCATGATTTTGGTTGTGATCTTGTCTAAGAGGAGGCTGTCTGTGCCCTTAAGGCCTCACTATCTTATGCTACAGTTGGTTCCAATGTTGTCTGAATTACTGTCGGGAGTGGTGGGATGGATGGTCTAGCAGTCTTTTCTCAAGGTCGATGACCAACCATCAATAAGGAATCGGCTTTCTAACCATACTGGGGAGAAGTTCATCGCACACTGCGGGCGGTCCTAGGGATAGACCTGCAGCCGGAGGCTCGTAGATGCATTCTAAATGTATGGGAGCCGACGGACCTAAACACTTACAAAACACAATGGGCAACGTTGGCATTCATGGTAGCGAAGCGCAATATCGCCCAACTGTGAGGGACTAGCCAATCGCCCCGAATTGAGAGGTGGATGGAGGATTTGGACTGGTGCATGTTCAGGGAGAAGTCAGTCTACATTGCCAGGGGATGCCCGGGGAAATGGAGCAGGGTATGGGAAGCTTGGAACCATTAAAGGGGGGATATCTGTAGACCGTCAGAGAGAGATGCAGAAGCGCATGAGTCCCCTTGATCCACCTAATATAATAACTGTGTATCATTTTGAAGTGTATGGAATGTCATTGAGGAAAGATGGAGATCTCTGCTTGTACCACCTGATGTGTTTTGGTCGAACTGTTTAATTAAAAGAAATACAAAAAAAAAAAAAAAGGAATTGGCTTTCAAAAGCAAGCATGCTTTGTGCTGCTTAAAACACTCCAGTATATCGAACAGCAATCTAAGATATTTTTATTCAGTGGCTGAATCTCGTTTTTCTGTTTCCAGATGCCATGTCATGGAGCTGGTAGTACTCTTTTTTATAACCATGGTTTTCATATTTTTTCAAGTTTATTTCCATTGAGTTTTTCAATGAATAAGCTGATGTGGAGTTCAAGAGTCTATGGAGGGAAATCTTTGTGTGGCTGATAAAAACCAGGTCATCGGTATACATCAAACTAGGCAGATTTATACTTCCTATTTTTGGTACATGTGCATTAACCTTGTCTAAGATTGGTGGTAGGTCTGACAAAACAGATTGAAAAGAATAGAAGGAAAAGAATAGAAGCGAGCACACACTCCTTCCTTGGACCCTGGTTTGTGTGGATCTTTCTGGGCAGGTGGGCGCACTCCCCAGCCTTATACTGACCCATGTGTTCGTGCAGAGGACGATCAGGGCTTGTAACAGGCCCAGAGGGATGTTCCAGCAAATTAACTTCTGCCAAAGCTTTGCTGGGTTCACACGGTCAAAGGCTGCTTTGTAATTGATAAAGCAGAGGAAGAGTGTCTGGCAGTTATGCTTGCTCTGGTAAATTAGTGTAACGCCCTGAACATCTCAGGATCGTTTAACAGACACGATAATGAGAACGCAACCACTTGTGAAGGTTTAGTTATTTTAATGAAGGCAAAAATAATACAAAGAATAAACAAAGGTTATAGTCACTGGAATCCTCCAGGCTAAGTACGTTACCAGCCCACAGCACGGATGGTCCTAACCGTCCTCTGCATATACGCCGATCCCGGCGTATGCCAACAGAGGGCAGAAATGAAATGGCCGACAATGCCAATCGGTAGGCTGTGAGGGGCACGAAGAGTGTTGGGGAGAATCGAGGAGTCAGGGAAACACCCAGCCGGGGTCTCTACCTGAAGGGAGCAGCCGCTCAACCTCTTCCTCAGACTGCACCGGGACGCGGAGTCACCTCCTGGTGATGCGTCACCGATACCCCAATCACAAGCAAAGAAGACTGAACCGAGAGCAGCCGCTCGATCGATCCTGTGGACTTCCGAGTCTGTAACGCGGCAAACACCTCCTGGTGTGCGTTACAGCTGGCAGTCCTGTATCTCTGGTCGGGCTGGGAGTTACGACTCCAACCAGCAAAAGCGCCACTGCGCTTTGACTCAGCCGAGTCAAAAAGCGAAGCTCAATGGTTATCCGGTAGAGCTTCCGGGTCCTTCACAGGTGACGATGGGGCAAGACACGGCCCAGGGAGTAACGACTCGACCTACCTCCGTTCTTGCCTTACTGGAGCACCACTCCGGAACACTGCTCTTCACTAAGCAGGTACGTCGGTGTAAACACAATATCCGACAGCGTTGTACCTCCCGGTTCCTCCCTTTATAGGGCGTGTTTTCCTTGAGTTATGTAACAGCTCTCCTGTTTACATAAGGGCGTGTTTTCCTTGAGTTATGTAACAGCTCTCCTGTTTACATAAGGGCGTGTTTTCCTTGAGTTATGTAACAGCTCTCCTGTTTACATAACCTCTCAACCGCTAAGCATCCTGGGAGATGTAGTCCGTTTTCGCTGGTTACCGTTTTCCTCCCCTCGCATGACAGGAATTCTTGACAGTACATCCTCCCTCTCAGCGGCTCCCCACGGGTCCAGCGCTGGCAGGAAAACGCCGAAGGAACAAGGAGACCAAGCGCGGAGCATGAACCCCTTCAGCCGGTTCCCATGACTGCTCCTCCGGGCCATAGCCTTTCCACGCAACCAAGTACCACAGCTTCCCCCTGCGCCATTTGGACGCCCGTATGCCCGACACTTCATACTCCACCTCCGACTCCACGCATACCGGCCCAGGTGTCCCAGACGGCTTGGAGGGTGCTGGTTTGAGCAATGATACATGAAAGACAGGGTGTATCCGCAATGACTGGGGCAAGCACACCTTCACGTTCACGGGACCCATACACTTGGTAATTCGATAGGGGCCCATGTACTTGGGATGGAACACACTGTTCTTTCGAAACCTCATGTTTCTTGTGGATATCCAGACGTAGTCTCCAGTGCGGTACAGTGGCCCGGGCCTTCTCTTCCTGTCTGCCGCAGCCTTGTATCTTCTCTTGGCCTCTATTAGGACAGCCCTTGAGCGCATCAACGTGTCTTTTATGTGTGCAACCCTGTCCGCTGTGGCAGGAATCCTGTCCTCTCTGAACGGATGTAGAAATGGCAAGAACCTGGGATGTTGGCCATAGTTGCTATAGAACGGAGATGACTGTGTGGAGCTGTGAGTGGCGTTGTTATAGGCTATCTCTGCAACCCATAGCAAGTCGACCCATTCTTCCCTGCCCTGGTCCACAAAACATCGCAGATACTGTTTGAGCGTTTGGTTCAGGCGCTCGGTTTGGCCGTCCGTTTGAGGGTGGTAGCTGGTGGACAGGGCGGTCTTAACATGCAGCGCAGTGCACCAAGTCTTCCAGAATTGCGCAGTAAACTGCGACACCGGTCCGACACGATCACCCCAGGTAATCCATGCAGTCGTACCACATTCTTTAGGAGTAGTGACGCCAATTCCCCGGCCGTAGGGACTCTCTTGCAGGGGATGAAGTGCCCCATTTTCGTCAAGTAATCCACCACCACCAGTATTGCCGTCATCCCCTGGTCTACCGGTAGGCCCACCACGAAGTCCAGTGATATGCTATCCCATGGTCTATCCGGGGTCGGAAGTGGATGTAAGAGCCCTTGGGTTCGGCCATGGTCGGCCTTCATGGTAGCACACGTAGGACACTCCTGTCCCCACCTCCTGACATCCACTCTCATGGTTGGCCACCAGAAATGCCGTCCCATGCTAGCCACCGTTTTTTCAAAGCCCAAATGACCTGCGCATGGAGAGTCATGGCACCAGATGAATGCTTGTTTCCTTAGCCTAGGCGTGGGTATCAATAGGCACCTGCCCTTCAGGGGTATCCCGTCCTTCAGCTGCCATTCTCTGTGACTGAGGAGCCACCTCCGCCATGCGAATGACCTGATCCCTCTCTTTATTCCCCTCAGGAAAGTATCCGGTTGGATAACCCCCAATACCATCCTCGGGGAAATGATGGAATGCTCGGTCGAAGGCAATGGTTCCTTAACTGCAGATTGACGGGACAGGGCGTCCGCCTTCCGGTTTTCCGTCCCCGGCCGATATGTGATGCGGAAGTTGAACCCCGCAAAGAAGATCATCCACCGCAGCTGTCTGGGAGAAAGGTGTCTTGTGGCCGTCATGAACTGTAGGTTCCGATGGTCCGTGTACACCGATACCACATGTCTTGCCCCCATCAACCAATGCCTCCATTCGGTGAAGGCGTCCTTGATTGCGAGAAGCTCCTTCTCCGCAATATGGTAGTTGCGTTCGGCGTCGTTGAGTTTGCGGGACATGTACGCAACGGGATGAAGCACCCCTGTGTCGTGGTTGCGTTGGGACAAGATAGCCCCCAGCGCCACATCCGATGCGTCCGCTTCCACCACGTAGGGGAGATCCGGATCGGGGTGAGCCAACACCAGCGCCTTACCAAAGGCGCTTTTCAGGGCCTCAAAGGCTTTGTTCGCTTCAGGGGACCAGACAAACTCCTTGGACTTCCTCAGTAGCTGTGTGATTGGGGCCACCAATCCTGAAAATCCATCTATAAACCGCCTGTAAAAGTTGGCGAAGCCAATGAAACTTTGGACGTCCTTCACGCTTTGGGGCACCGGCCATTCTTTCACCGCCTTGATCTTTCGTTCTGCCATCTCCTGTCCCTCTGGACTCAGCATCACTCCGAGGAATTCCACGGATGTGACGTGGAAGTCACACTTGCTGAGTTTACAAAACAGCATGTTTTCCCTCAGCTTTTGGAGCACAGCTTTGACGTGGTGTACGTGCTCCTCCACACTGGACGAATAGATGAGGATGTCGTCGATATATACGACCACGTAGATATCCAACTCCTCTCTGAATACCTCATTCAAAAAGTACTGAAAGGCTGCCGGGGCGTTGCACAGACCGAACGGCATGACGAGGTACTCAAAAAGGCCGAACCTGGTCTTAAAGGCGGTCTTCCACTCGTCTCCGTCCCTCATGCGCACCAGATGGTATGCCCCTTTCAAATCCAACTTGGTGTAGATACGAGCTTTCTTGACCTGTTCCAGAAGTACACTGATGAGAGGCAAGGGGTACCGATTCTTTACGGTTATCGCATTCAATGCCCTAAAGTCCACACAGGCTCTCAGCTCCCCATTAGCCTTCGGGATGAAGAAGAGTGGCGAGGCGGCCGGAGACTTGGACGGGCGGATGAATCCTAGCTTGAGGAGTTTATCCAGGTACCCCCGGAGATGCACGTTTTCAGGCTCCGTCAGGGCATACAGCCTGCCGCTGGGAACGCTGGCCCCTGGCACCAGGTCGATCTGGCAGTCAAACTGTCTATGTGGTGGTAGCACTTCCGCCTTCACCTCATCAAATACATCCTCAAAACTGTGATAAGCCTGGGGGAGAGCCACATCTTTTTCTGCCGCTGTAGCCACCGTCTGACTCCCGCTCTCATCTGCGTCAAGGGATTCCGTTCTTATTCCACAATGCAGGATGCAATACGGTGACGTCAGTTCGATGCGATGTGTTGGCCAATCCACAGAGGGGTTGTGTTTCTGTAGCCACGGCAATCCCAATATGACGCCATATTGGGGCGCTCGGATGATGTTAAAATCGATTTGTTCCAAATGGTTCCTCCCACATCTCATCGGAAGGACCCCCGTGTGCTGCCCGATGGGCCCCGTCACCAATCGCCTTCCGTCTACAGCATAGACGTCTTCGGGTACAGCTTTGGGAAGAAGCACTAGCCCTAGCCTGCATGCCTCGTTGTGGTCCATAAACATGCCAGTGGCCCCTGAATCCACCATGGCCACAACGAGTATCCACTGGTCATGCACTCCCACGTGCACCGTGAGAAACAGGTGTCGTTGTCCCTTAGTGACCGAGTTGGAAAGTGAAGGGATGGATGAGTGACTCCGAGATGCCCCTTCTTTGGTCTGGGAGTCCTCTAGTTTTCCGCCGGTACGTCCACCACGGCTGTTACCGACCGGTTGGCCCGATAACGTGACGTCTTCGGTTTGGCAGGGCATTCACGTACGTAGTGGCCTTTTTTGCCACAATATAGGCACAATCCTTGTTTACGGCGTGACTCTTTCTCCGTGGCTGTGAGGCTCGCTCGTATTGCGCCGATGTCCATGGGTTCTCCCTTGGATGCGGTGGAAGTTTCAGGACTTCCCACTGTCACATAGGATGGAAGGGAGTTTCCTTTTCTCCCATGATCCCCCTTTCTTTCACTTAGCCTATGTTCCAGCCGTAATACCAGGTTGATAAGGCCCTCACATGTCTTGGGTTGTGGGTCAATATGAGCCACGGCGTCCTTGAGCTCATCGCACAGCCCGTGATGGAAGAGCGCCTTCTGTTTAGCAACAGGCCACTTGGTTTCCGCAACCAGCCTTCGGAACGCGTTGAGATACTGCACCAGGTCGTTGGATCCCTGTCTCAACTCAAGCATTTCACGGTCCGCCGTGTACGAGTCAGCCCTTCTGTCGAAGACTTTCAGGAATTCCTCGCGAAAAGCACCCCAATCACATAAGATGGGGTCGTCCCTGCTCACCAGAGGTACGGCCCATTGTGCCGCGTTTCCAGCCAAATAGGATATAAGGAAAGCCACACGAGCCTGACTCGTGGGGAACGCCCTTGGTTTGCACGATAAATGTAGCGCCACTTGTGTGAGGAATACCTGCACTGTGTTAGGATCCCCACTGTACCTCTCTGGTGTTGCCAAGGGGACGGCTACCGGCATTTCCACTACTACCGCAGGGGTCTGGTTCGTGAGGGAGGTGCTGGGCGTGAGCGGGTCCAATTGGATAGCATCCAGTCTGGCTTTTACATCGGCTGTTTCTTGCCTGGAGGCAGCCAATTCAATTTGCACGGTCGCTAAAGCAGCCAGCACATCATCAAGTGTTGCCATGTCTGTTATCGACCGGGAGACAGTTAGTGTTATTAAGGTTGGATATTTTGTAACGCCCTGAACGTCTCAGGATCGTTTAACAGACACAATAATGAGAACGCAACCACTTGTGAAGGTTTAGTTATTTTAATGAAGGCAAAAATAATACAAAGAATAAACAAAGGTTATAGTCACTGGAATCCTCCAGGCTAAGTACGTTACCAGCCCACAGCACGGATGGTCCTAACCGTCCTCTGCATATACGCCGATCCCGGCGTATGCCAACAGAGGGCAGAAATGAAATGGCCGACAATGCCAATCGGTAGGCTGTGAGGGGCACGAAGAGTGTTGGGGAGAATCGAGGAGTCAGGGAAACACCCAGCCGGGGTCTCTACCTGAAGGGAGCAGCCGCTCAACCTCTTCCTCAGACTGCACCGGGACGCGGAGTCACCTCCTGGTGATGCGTCACCGATACCCCAATCACAAGCAAAGAAGACTGAACCGAGAGCAGCCGCTCGATCGATCCTGTGGACTTCCGAGTCTGTAACGCGGCAAACACCTCCTGGTGTGCGTTACAGCTGGCAGTCCCTGTATCTCTGGTCGGGCTGGGAGTTACGACTCCAACCAGCAAAAGCGCCACTGCGCTTTGACTCAGCCGAGTCAAAAAGCGAAGCTCAATGGTTATCCGGTAGAGCTTCCGGGTCCTTCACAGGTGACGATGGGGCAAGACACGGCCCAGGGAGTAACGACTCGACCTACCTCCGTTCTTGCCTTACTGGAGCACCACTCCGGAACACTGCTCTTCACTAAGCAGGTACGTCGGTGTAAACACAATATCCGACAGCGTTGTACCTCCCGGTTCCTCCCTTTATAGGGCGTGTTTTCCTTGAGTTATGTAACAGCTCTCCTGTTTACATAAGGGCGTGTTTTCCTTGAGTTATGTAACAGCTCTCCTGTTTACATAAGGGCGTGTTTTCCTTGAGTTATGTAACAGCTCTCCTGTTTACATAACCTCTCAACCGCTAAGCATCCTGGGAGATGTAGTCCGTTTTCGCTGGTTACCGTTTTCCTCCCCTCGCATGACAGGAATTCTTGACAATTAGCAATGAAAGGGCTAATATGTTTGTGGTTATGCCCATACCCTTAGAGAAGCCTGTTTGGTTGAGAGGGATTATTTTCTGTTCTTCAGTCCAAGACATTAAGTCCTTCAGTAGTCACCCTGTTAAGTACTTCGACTCACATGGAGGAGGGCTATCAGCTGAAAGTTAGTAGGATCAAAGCCGTTACCTCCTTTGTAGATAGGGGAGATAATCAAGCCCTTCCACGAGACTAGTATGAGATTGGCTGTTATAATAATGTTTTAAAAAAACAAAAAACGTTTTTATTAACATTTTCCATTAATTGGTACATATTACTGCATACTGTGGTATAGAAATAACGCATGTCGTTACGATTAGTCTTATACACATTGACTACATCTACATGTTCTTCAGCACAGTTTCCCCCCACGTTTCTAGTAACACTGCAATGTGAATTGGCGGAGACAACATAGCCACCCCCGGTCTGTAAAATTATTCATTGACATCAGACACCGACTAAACCCTAGGCGGATCACAAATGTTGCCTCTGAAGGCATTCCACTTTCCCCATACCCTTGTCCATTTCTTGGGGCATCCCCTATGCATATATACCACTTTCTCTGCTATCATTGCGCTGTCCAAGTCACAGCACCACTGATGGTATGTGGGAATTAGTCTCGCTCCCCAGTGTTGGGCTATGTTCCGTTTAGCTATCGTCATGCCTCACGTCGCCCAATTTTGGGCCATTTGTTAGAACTGGGGGTCTCTAGTTGGCAGAGGTAGGTACCTTTGACCAAATAGGGACCCTTGCTTTTAAGTCAGGGAAAGGGGATTACACTACTGGATAACCCCTGCTCAGCTTGGCACGAGCAGACAGGCTTATCTCAGAGGCAGTGTGTTAAGCATTTGTGAACACATACAGTAATACAGTGAAAACACTACAGATGGACACCACACTCCCTAAAAACTAAGTTTTTATAAAAATAAGTATTCTTTATAAAGACTTAACACAAGACCACAAATGACAAAAATCCACAATACTGTACTCAAAATTGACTTAACGATGGTAGGATTAACTTAGTTCAAGTTGATGGTAAATGCGACACAGTTCTCACAAGAGTACCTGAATGCGTAAGGCAAAATAAACAAAAGGCTGGCAGCGTTGGAGATGCATCGGTTCCTTGCTTCGGGGGAGACGATGCGTCGCGCCTCAATGCTTGCGCAGAGTAGGGGATGCGTCTTGATCCTTACCGGAGAGGAGGTGATGCGTAGATTCTCGTACTGCAGCCCGGTTGAGATGCGGCAAGATGGCGCCTCGATGCGACAATCCGGTGCGATGCGATAAGATGGCGCCCTTGATGCGACGATGTTAAGGCGATACGTGCACGCCCTGGCAGCCTTGCGGCGAACTCTGTACTTTTGTACTTTGGAGCCGCGACAGGCCCTGCGACACGCTTCTCAGGTGATGCAACGGCGACCCTCACGGTGGCGACACGCTTCTCCGGTGATGTGTCGGCAGACAACTGTGATGAAGACACGCTTCTGGGGAGATGTGGCGGCGGCATGCTTCTCCGGCGATGCGACGACTACAGCTGCGGGGGCGACACGTTTCTTGTTGCGTCGCGCTTCCAGCTTCCAGCAACACGCAGGCTTCTGCAGATAGAATTCCCAGCAAGGAAATTCAGAGGGGAGCTGGGGGTAAAGTCTTTTGTCCCTGAGACTTCAGCAAGAGGAAAACACAAGTTCAACCCTTGGAGTAATATTCTGCAAGATGATGAAAGTCCTTTGAAAGTTCGTTCTCCTCTCCTTGGCCCTGAAGACACCACTGTAGGCCAACCCAGCAATACAGCACACTGGCAGGGGGCAGTACAACTCCTACAGCGTCCTTTGGTTCTTCTCCTTGGCAGAGGTTCGTCTTGTTGTTTCAGAAGTGATCTGAAGACTTGGGGTCTGGGTCCCCATATTGATACTACTTTTCTCTTTGTTCTCTGAAGGCAGAGAGGTCTTTGCCTAGTCCAAACCAGTTCTGGTCAGTCCTAGAGCACTCTGTTTACATGACTCCTTCTTTCCTTTCACAGTGCAGGGCAGAGTCATCAGACGAATCACAAGAGGTGGAGCCAGCATTGTGGAGGGAAGGCACAGCCCTCTCTCCTGCAATCCCCCAGCCCCTGTCACTCACAAAACCAGACACACAATACACACCCTAGCAGAGGCAGGCTTGGACAGTTAAGCAAGAAAATACCTACTTTCTAAAAGTGGTATTTTCAAACACAGAATGTTAAAACCAACTTCACTAAAATATGTTTTTATCATTCTGAGTTCAGGCACACTAAACTCGAATTTCTACCTAGTTCCCTGAGTCAGTTGGGATTATAAGATGTAATAATCAAACTGCCCATTCTGGCCTATGGGGAACAGGTAGCCTTGCAATAGTGAAAAACGAAAATGGCTGTCATTTACTATTAGGACATGCCACACACACCAGGGCATGTCCTACCTTATACTTACAATGCACCCTGCCCTTGGGCCTACCATAGGGGTGTCTGGTATGAAGAAAAGGGAAGGTTTAGGGACTGGCAAGTGGGTGCACTTGGCCAGTCAACACGGCAGTCAGAGACTGCACACAGGCTCTGCAGTGGCAGGCCTGAGACACACTTTACAAGCTGCTTCTGTGGGTGGCACAACCTGTGCTGCAAGCCCACCAGCAACATTTAATTTACAAGCCCTAGGCACACATGGTGCACTGTACTAGGGTCTGACAAGTAAATCAAATAACCCAATCATGGAGTCACTAATCAATACATCAATTTAACATAGGGAGCACTTGCACTGTGGCACTGAATAGCAGTGGCGCAGTGCCCAAAGCATCTAAACCAGCAAAACATTTCATAAACAGAAGAGGCAATCAGAAAAAATGGAAGGTAGACTCACGTCAATGGTACCCGGTCTAACACCATTTGATTGAGGTCTGTCGGCTCCCAGATATTTAGAAGATATCGCTTGGGTTCCGGTTCAACGGCAGCTCCGCCCACCTCCGAGATGGTGTGCATGACTGCTTCCGAATATGGTTTGATCTCCGGGAAGTCCCACAGTATGTGGTAAAAGGTACCTAGCCCCCCATACTGCCGTAGACAGAATGGTGTGTCAGCGTGTCCATGCGGTGCATAGTCGTTCGTGTGTAATAGATGCAATGGAGAATTTTAAGTTGCACTAACTTTAATCTAGAGGGAATTGCTACCTCTCTCGGGGAGGTCAGTGCTTCCTGCCAGTCTGTCTCGTCAAGTTCCCCTATGTCGGTCTGCTATCTGTCCCTGAGGGTTTTTGTGGGGTCTGGTCGGTTGTTTATAATTTTGCGGTACGTTTGGGAAATCGCTTTTTTCGTCATGTGGTCCGTCAATAATCTATCCTCTAGTGGTAAGGCCTCCGGGAGCTCAGTGTCAGGCGGGATGAGTTTCAAAAGCGCGTGGCTAACCTGCATGTAACGGAAAGCTTCCGTCGGTGCCATCCCATACGTTTCATGGAGCTGGGTGAATGGAATGATCTTACCCCTCTTCCATAAAACCCAACCCGGGAGATACCAATTAGGTCCCATTGTTTAAATCCCTTGGTGTTGCGTAATATGCCTAAGCGTCGAGTTTCCCACAGAGGTGTGCCTTGTATCAGTACCCCCTCCCAACCAAGCACGCGGAGTGCAGTAAACCATATTTGTACGGTGTCCGCCACTGGCCCTATGAGGTTAGGTCCCCGATGTTTATTATATAGCGCTCCCATGATGCCCCCCCCAACGAGGACATATCTGTCCATACGGAATGCCGGTTCCTCTTGTTGGTCAATTACAAGTTGAGAGCTTGTGTTGAGCTGCGCACAATTCACCTGGTGTATCTACACCTCTGATTCAACAAATTCCTCAAGATTTTTCATTTTATTCATGAAATGAAAATAAATTTACTGTTCCACTGGTACATATATTCAAATGCATTAACGCAAAACAATAATACAAAATGAAGGTTTTACATGCTAAATGAATTGGAATACATCATTCATTTATATGACATAGATGCATGTTTTGAGCAATTTATCTGACAAACACGGAACTACATTCATAAATAGTCACGCCCAATGCATTTCGGAACCGGACGGTTCCTTCCTCAGGGGAAATTCTGAAATAAGAATGAAAATAAACAATGCTCTGTCAATGTTTATGTGTTTGGAGGCTCAAATCATTATTTGAAAGTAGTGTTTTACTACTTACTTGAAAACTAGAAGTATTAAGGTTCGTACCTGTATTGTCAGAGATCAATTTTCCAGTATGGTGGGCACTAAAGAGAACCATATGTCAATAATATGTATAACATCCGGTTATAGTTACTATAACTCACAGATCATTGAGCTCTTTATGAAGTGCTATGGCCCCTAAGGAAGGAACCGTCCGGTTCCGAAATGCATTGGGCGTGACTATTTATGAATGTATTTCCGTGTTTGTCAGATAAATTGCTGTAAATTTAGCATGTAAAACCTTCATTTTGTATTATTGTTTTGCGTTAATGCAATTGTGCAATTGAATATATGTACCAGTGGAACAGTACATTTATTTTCTTTTCATGAATAAAATGATAAATCTTGAGGAATTTGTTGAATCAGAGGTGTAGATACACCAGGTGAATTGTGCGCAGCTCAACACAAGCTCTCAACTTGTAATTAACTCAGTTTATCCCAGCATTAGTGGACAACTTCTGCTAGCTGCAGCACCATAAGCTCCCCTTACTACATAACTTTAATACTTCAACTGGTTCCTCTTGTGGAGCATGGAGCCATTGGTTTATCACGGTGAGTTGTGATGCCCAATAGTATACTTTTATGTTTGGAAGGGCGATTCCGCCATCGTACCAGCTCTTCACCAATTTATGCATTGCTATACGGGCGGGCTTCCTGTCCCAGAGGAGATGGCTGACTCCAGTTTCAATGGCTTTAAAATAGTTGGGGGGAACCGCAAAGGGGGTATTTTGCAGGGCATATAGGAACCTAGGGAGCGCCTTCATTTTGAAGAGGGCCGCTCTTCCCAGCAGCGTCAGCGGCAACGAGTGCCAGTGCTTCACATCCCGTCGTAACCTACTCAAGGGTCCCAGGAGGTTTTTTCCGTGAACTGCTCGTTGTGTGATGTTACATATAATATCCTAGATATTTAAATCATTTTCGTCAATCTGTATCTCACAGTTTCTAGGTAGTCGGAGAGGAGGGCCCTTAAGCACATACAGCAGTGATTTTCCCCAATTAATGGTATATCCTGAAACTGTACCATATGCAGCGCAGCTGTCTAGAAGGCAATTAATGGAGCGTGTGGGGGATGCCAAGTACAATAACACATCATCCACATAAAAGGAAATGCGGTCTTCCCATCCCTCCATCCACTTGAGCCCTCTAATGACCGGATCTTGTCTTATCCAAGCCGCCAATGGCTCGAGGACCAGCGCAAACAATAGCGGCGGCAAGGGGCAGCCCTGTCAAGTCCCTCTGCCCAAGGGGAAGTACGCCGAGATGCGGCCATTCACCACTACATGTGCCAAGGGTTTCGTGTAGAGTAGTTGGACCCATGCACAAAACCAGGGACCAAAGCCCAGGTGTCAGAGGACAGCAAAAAGAAAAGGCCATTCGACTAAATCCAATGCCATACGTGCATCCAGGGAGAGGATGACAGCGTCTTCCTCTATGAGTGGTATACGGACCATGACGCCATGCAGTCGCCTCAGGTTAAGTGCCGTGTGACGCCCTGGCATGAACCCTGATTGGTCCAGGTGCACCAAGTTTGTGAGATAGGTTAGCAGTTTGGTGGCCAGCGTTTTAGCCAAAATTTTGGCTTCCGCATTTAGCAATGAAATCGGCCGGTAACATGTACAGTTCTGAGGTGGTTTCCCTGGTTTATGTATTGCCACTATTGTCGCTAAGCGCTGATCCCTGGGAAGTTCCCCTTTTTCCAAACTGTCTGTGTACATTTCCAGCAGGTGTGGCGCTAGTTGATTCGCAGCTTTTTTATACATTTCTATAGGTATCCCAATGGGACCCAGAGCCCTCCCAGTGTGTAGCACGCCGATTGCCAGTGTCAATTCTTCCGCCGTCAAATCTGCCTCTAGGTCCTGCCGTTCATTAGGGGCAAGTGTAGGCATCTGAATATCATTGAGAAATGTGAGATTGTCGTCTATCGTGGCGGTAGGTGTTTATACTGTCTCATAGTGGAGCGCTAGCGTGTCAACTATCTGCTGTGGATCCGTTGTGCTTCCATTTTCCAGTCTCAACTGTGCTACCCAACGATTAGCATTCTCCCGTTTATCCAACCAGGCTATGAGCTTGCCCGCCTTATCTCCAACCTCATAAATAGTATGCAGTGTTTTGGTGTGCCTAATCTTCGCCTCCTCCCACAGGTAGTCCCTGTTTTCCTTCTTGGCCAAATTCAGTTTATGTGCTGTGGTGTCATTGGTGGCTGATGCATGATCTGCTTCCGCGTGGCTCACCTCCCTCTCAAGAGCCTCTATGTGACTCAATTGTTCCTGTTTATGGCATGTGATCAATGAGATAGCTTGACCCCTCAGAACCGTCTTGTATGCCTCCCACAGTGTCGTCGGTGATGTGACTGAGTGCTCATTTTCCCCAAAGTACTGTTTCGTGGTTGTAAGCAGACCCTTCCATATCTTAGGGTTTTGTAGGAACCCAGGGTAGACCGGAAAGATGCGTCGTCATCCCAGGGTATGAGATGTGTATTTGAGTAGGACAGGGGAGTGATCGGAAATGCCCCTGGGCAAATGTGATACCTCCAGTATCCTCTCTAAACTGTCGCTAATGTGAAGATGTAATCTATTCTTGATAGACTGTCGTGTACCTCCGAACGGAAGGTGTATTGTCTCTCTTGTGGAAACTGAACGCCAAGCATCCAAAAGACCGAAAGCGTCTGGGGGGGCCATCTATCTATGGAGGCATCCACTGTGGCATTGAAGTCGCCCCCTATTACCAATTTGCCCAGTGGGAGTGTAAGTAGAAATTTACCCAGGGCAGGAAAGGTCACCCGATGCAGAGCCGGTGGGATGTATACTGACACTAGATTATACAGACGTCCCTCCCACTGACACGCTACAGCTGCAAAACGTCCCTGAGTGTCGGACCATGACCCTGTTGTAATAATCGGGAAGCGTTTATTGATCAGGATGCCTACCCCTCGAGAGCCAGAGGAGAATTCGGAGTGCCCCACCATTTTGAAACCCCACCTATCTAAGGCTTTGCAAGCCGAGCCCACCAGGTGGGATTCTTGGATCAGAGCCTCTGCTGGTGCCTTAAGTTTAAGATATTGTAGGACTAACCCTCTCTTTATCTTATCTCCAAGGCCATTTACATTCGAGGATTCTATCGAGAGGGGGGGCCCTTCATACTAGAATTCAACGAGTGTGCAGCCGAAGAGCCGGCCAGGGCATCTGCTTGTACCATCTTACATCAATGGGCAAACAGAAAGAACATTGCAATGCAAACATCATGCAGATAGTGTGTATGTACCCAGTAATCTCGCAGTGTACCTGTAACTTGAAGAAAACCATAACATGAAACCGAACCCATCCCTCCTCCCTGCCTGGCGGACTTAAAACTTACCCACCTCCCACACTCTGCAGAGTGATTTGTTCCCATAACTTGTACTTGCGTGCGGGGGGGAGGAGGAGAGCGGACCCACGAACACAGCAAACCATCCCCGTGGATAAAACAAAGTATAACGGCTAAATGGTCCAAGAAAAGTCTTCGGTCCATGACAGCGGCGACGCTGGGTAGTGCTTAGTGTGTAACTATTCCAGTCACAAGCATTGATCCATTAAAGACAATTCGGCTAACACCTGGGTCTGTCCGTATGAATCATGGGGTCCTGTCCCATAACAAGTGTGGATTACCAGGTCCAAATTGCGTCCTTAGGGTCCGCCTTTCTCCTGTTGTGGATCCTCCGGTGAGCCAGAGTCCTCCGATTCCGGGGAGGTCGCCCCCTGTAGGCGATATTGTTGTTTCTTTCCCTGTCTTTTAGGCCCAGACGCCGGGCGCCATCCCTCAAGCCAGTCATGTGCTTCCTCAGGATTTTCAAAGAACCAAAGTTTCCCCTCAGCCTCTACTCGCAACTTTGCTAGGAATAACATGGATTACTTCAGCTGGCGGGCCCTCATTTCCTTCTTAACCTCTAGAAAGCTGCGGCGTTGTTTGGTCACTGCTGCCGTATAGTCCGGGAAAAATGTTACAGTATAGTTCTCGATATGAATTGGAGGAGCAATGCATGCCGTTTGAAGGATCGTGCCTCGAACACGGAAGTTGAAGATTCGGGCGAGTATGGGCTTAGGGAGGGCCCCTGGTCGGGGGTCTGCGCCCGGCACTCGATGGGCCCTATCGACCGAGAAGAAGTTGGACAGTCCCCGTGGTTGTAGCTGGTTCTTAACGAGGTCTTCGACAAACAGGTCCAGAGCAGAGCCCCCTGCCCTTTCCGGCACACCAATTATGCGGACATTGTTGTGCCTTGAGCGGCCTTCCTGGTCATCGAGCTTTGCCGCCATCAGTTTATTGTCCGCTTCCAGTTTCTTGACCTGACGTTGTAAAGCGGCCGTGTCCGTAGAGAGGGTTGCTGTCGTGGTTTCTACCTCTATGACCCGCATGGCTATTTTCTGGAAGTCTGCACGTATTAGTGAGATATCTGTAGAGATCGACCCCACCGTAGTTTGAGGCTCAGTTAATGTGGTCATGATATCTTGCAAGGTGACCTCTGCAGGTTTATCGGTCGTAAGGCTTTCCCCTCGCCTTGTCTGTGACCCAGACTGATCCGCTGAGTCTTTATTGTAGGCGTATTTATCCAGTTTGAGTTGCTGTACTGTTCGTTGACCCCGGCCCCCCATCTTGACCTGGTCTTCATGGATCACCCTGGACTTTGTGGGGGGGGGAGGCAGCATTCGCCGCTGCCTGCCCGTGGGACTAGCAGCGATGCACGGCCTTTCTGTTTTCCTGCCGCCCTCCCCTTGTAGTACTAGTCTGAGAACATAACAGTGGAGGTTCGCCGGTATTTGGCCTGCTCGTAGTCTGGATCGTATTTAATACCTCAGGGATCGCCTTGGTAGCATGTGCCTGCGGCTGTGCTGCCACAGTGGTATCCGTGGTAGTGCTGGCCTCTCTGCTCAAAGATTTGGAATCTCAGTGTTGTAGACTCCCCAGGTGCCTCAGGCCTCTTCTCGGCCCACTCCAATGCCTGTGTCAGTAGTGGGTTAAACGTTCCACAGGGCTCAAACCTTCATAAAACAAACCGTGGGCCGGCAGTGCACCAGCACTGATGCAGTGTTGGTGAATATGCTGTGGATGGCGCTGTGCAGGAGGTCCCGGCCCAAAGCACTGCCTGAGCCGTCACAGGGGGTGACTCGACAGCCGCCACCAGTCCTGATAGATGATTGCTCTTTCTATTATGCGTGCAGAATCAGGCGCGTTTGCAAGCGCCGGGAGGCTCTCTATAACGGGGCGGGGGGGGGGGGGGTCAGGTCAATGGCAGACTTCCCTTATGGCCTCTCAGTTGGTGCTGGGCTCCTCAGTACTAGTGTAACCCCCTCCCGCTGGCATGTACGCAGTGCAGGACCCCACTCTCCGCCAGGCCTGTCCCTAGATCCTCCACCGCCAGTAAGGCACAACCTGGGGTTCGCGGTCCCGTTACAGGGCAGCCGTATAGTCCTGCGAAGCACCCACTTCTCCCCATCTTACGCGTTCCGAGCAGGTCTCCGCTGTCTCGCAGTCATCAGTTGGCGTGCAGGTCACCCGCTGCCACGAAGAGTCACGATCCGCTCACTTCCACCCGATCGTGCCGTTAACCTCCGCACAAGCTGCTCGCGGGTACCTGGCTACACAAAGTCCCGGCTTCGCCGAGTGCTGCAGGCTGTGTCTCTTCCTCACGACGTTGGCTGTGCTTTATTATACGCTCGGTGCTCGGGAGCCAATTATTTAGTTCCTTGGTGTCTCTCAAGCTTCCTGCACCATCAGATCTATTATCGGATCAGTGGGGAGGCTACTGCGATCGTGGAGCCTCTCTAGGCAGCGGCCATTTGCTGTGGCTGCTAGCCAAGCCCCCCGCATAATACTGTTTAAGACCGGCTCCATGCTCTCAACCCAAAACTCCTTGTTCTCTTTAAAGACTGCCATGGGGATGCTATTAGGACCTGGTGCTCCTTCTTGGCGACCCTTTGCTATCTGCTTTTAATGATCTATGCATGCAGTTTCAAAGGACTGTTTTGACTGTTTGTTAGCAGCCTCTGTATGCTTGATTTGGATCCCGCTTGTTTCTCTAGATGGTCCTTCGGAAAGGCCTTTAGTACAAATGAAGTGGGATGCCACAAAGGGTGAACTGCTTTCAATGTTATTCGTGGTTGAGGAGCAGTTATAGTAGTTTGACAAAACTCAGACCAGGAATCTTCTGATATATATGAAGTTGTGATGGATTTCATAGGGCCGGTTAGCTTGTTCATGCTCTTCCAGAATCTCTTGTGCCTGTTCGTTTTGATGTCATGCAAGTGGCCCAGAATTTGTCTGCACCTCTCTCCTTAACCCCAGCTGTGTTTCCTGTAGGCTGTCCTCACTTTATCCATTTCAGTTTTAAGGGATTCGTTCTCAGTTGCCCTTGGCGCTTGATTTGCCTTGCGTTTTAGCCCATTTAGTTTGCAGAAGGCTGGGGTCTTTGTTCTTCCCATCCGTTGACTGAGGCCCGACACTGGCCAGGCGTGTCACTCAGCGCGCCTCTTCGTGAACTGAGCTCAGTTTGTTAGGACAGCCTCTCCTTCAATAGCGCATTTCTGAAATATTAATTTTGAAAGCTCTGGGAGATTGTGGGCTGAGCCAGTGGACCATTTTATTCTTTTGTTGTTAACTGTGTAACTGAAGCGTGTGTTTTAACAACTGGCATGTGGTAGGCAGGATTAATAACTAGGCTCAGTTCCTGTGGCAGATGATTGCTTTCCCCTCTTGCTGCTATTTCAAAGCTGTCGACAAGGTGGAACAAAGAGGTTGATAGTATTGTGAAGTCAATTAAGGAGCTGCTTGTACGGTTGTGGTAAGAAGCAGCTAATGGGCTGTCAGACAGAAAGAGGACATTAACTACTCTAAAATTAAGATGTTTTAGTTTAACAAGTTCTAAGTCCTTTTTATCTGGTCAGGAGGATGGTCATGTACTGTGAGTTGGGATTGCCCAATTGCATTTTGGGGTTGCCAGAATCTCATCCACTGATGGGAAGCCCAGCATGTTCATATTAAAATCCCCCGAGAGAACTACTTCCATTCTATGATCTCGGTTTTCAGATGTTCCATTACTTTGCATTTCACCTTTGCTGTCTGTGAGGTATATATGTTCGCTTTTGGCAGTAGAATCTGTGATGCTTCTCTAGTGAAGGAGGTGCAGACTATTCGCAGGCCAGGACATATGGTAGATTTTGGCTCTCACTCTTCTTTAAGTGAGGCTGAGATATATATTGCCAGACCTCCAATTTGGCAGCCATATTGTGACTCCTTTATTGCTGGCACAGAAAAATTAATGTAGCCTGGAATTTGTGTTGATTACTCTACCCATGTTTCCTGCAGCAGGAGCACCTAGAATGATCTCAAGTAGGCCTGCAATTCTTGGTCATCCAGTTTACTCAGCAGGCCATTGATGTTCCACTAGCATAGCAGGGCTGTTTGGCCAGGAGTGGTTTTGTCCTTAGGTGAGGTTCATTGCTGTGATCTTGATCCGTGCAATGCACCTGCCACCCAGCTCCAGTCGTTGGGCTTGACGTGTGGTTTTGGCCCTTGATCTTTTTGCTGGAGACATGCTGAGAGTGCTCCTTAAGACAGTATATCTGATTTGGCCCACTGTGTTTCGTTGTGCATTCAACTGATTTGCTACTGGATGGGGGTAGGCTGTTTCTTTAAAGGAGGTCACTTGAATACCCCTTCCTTTTAAAACCTGGGCAGCTCTCAGAACCATTTGGTCATTTCGTTGGACTGTCCTGGTCTAAATTAGATGAACTTCACTGATACTATGTCGCTCGATCTTATGCCTTTTGTTTCCAGCATTTCTTGGAGGAGGCGTAGAATGTTACCTCAGTTCAGTACATCGCAGCTAACTTTAGACTGATATTCTGGGTAAATTAATGTCACCAAACGTTTGCCAATTTCTAGTGGCGAAGATTGGTGGGGGTGGTCACTGCCTCACTTTACGGTTTCCAAACCCAATCGCACCTGGGCCCTGCTGGGCTTAAGGCGTTGCAGACGTCTGCTCCATTAGATGTGATTAAAGGCTTGCGTGTGACCTTGCTGTTTAATCCAGGTGGGAGTTACCAGGTGGTCACTTGTTTGGGCCTTCTGGCATGCCCTGTTTTTTCTTCTAGTGAACCTTGGGTATAACATCTACCAGGGGGTCTGCTGCCATTGTAGTACATGTTTCACTGATGAACGCCTGAGTATTGCCAATCTGGGTCTGCCAAACTATGCTTGCTGCCCATGAGAGTATGCCGTGGGCTGGGGTATCTGTTACCTGTTGGGTGCCCTGTTATTGCGGTTTATTCTTGCTGTGTATTGTGTCTGCTATGGCTGCCTCCTTCAGAGTTGTAGGCCCTTCGCTATGTTTGGCGCCTTCCGGTATCAGATCTAGATTGCGCTCTTCATCAAGTTTGAGAATTTTATTCAGGTGGCGGCTTGTGTTTTTGAAGATTGAGTTTGTTACAATCATCTGCTGGTATCAACTTCTTATTTCTCAACTTCCGGCAAATCTTACTAGTTTGTTGAGTTTTTGGGAGTCATCGGATGTTGTGTTTCCTTTCGGTTCTTCGTCCCTTCCTTTGGCTGCTAAAGTTGTGGGGCACAGAGCTCCTGGTTGCTAGCGTTTGGCATTGGTGTCCATTCGGGCGGCATCTCGGACCGGGGGGGTCAGCGAGCGTGTCACTGAGTCACTTGAAACGTAAAGCACAAGAAGCAGCACACAGTCCCAAATGACAATTTCATAATCGAGCTACTAGCAACTTGTTTGCCTCTCTTGTTTCAGATTAATACAGTAGATTAGTGTAACCCAAAATGTTCAGTCTTCAGTTGTGTATGAAGACATGTAGTGCATTACAAAAACTAATTAATATAGCATAATATACCATAAACCCATCCCGTTTGTACAACACAGATAATGGACAAAGATCAGTAACATTCACACATTTTCTTCTGAAAACACTTCACATTGTGAGTTTTTAATTATAACCATCAGTCCTTTCCATGCTCCAGCACCCCACCCTAAGTCCCGCTTTCACTTCTGCAGGAACCAAGGAGCCATAACTTCAAGCATAGCTCATCCTGGTGTGTCCACTCTGAGTGCAAGAGCTCACCCGACGAGATGCTTACCTACAAGCTATGCACCCCTCCAACCCCTATCCGCAATCTCCTCCCACACTGCCTCATTTATCGAAGGAACCGCCACAGCAGAGCACATTATTTGCTTTTGAGTTGGGATCACACTCAGTGGTCGAAGTGGGGAAAAAAAGTAGGGGAACTGTGGGTGGAGAATCAGAGGGCTGGAATAACCTGAGGATGGGTCAGTGGGCAGAGTCAGAGGTGTGGCCAGGAACAGCAAAACATCTCAATTTTTAGTACTTGTTTGGCATTTTACTGACCTGTTACAGCATATTTCATGATTTAATTCAACCAACGGATTCTCATATTTATTTAGAGTTTAATATGAGTTATTGACATTAAAATATATTCACAAAGTGGGATATGTTTCCAATCACAGAACATCCCAAATATGCTTAAAAGTGGTTTCATAAGCCACTTGTCTCTGAGCCATGCAGTTTATGTCATCAGCACTTCTGCCTTTTTCTATAAGAGCAGTCCAAACATGGATTGCAAAATATCCTAGTTTGCAAATGTTTTCTACATAATTATGGCTCTGCCATATTTGCCACATAATACATCGTCTTTTGCATAATCTGACAATATGAACTAAAAAATTGTTTGTAGCTCAAACGGATCAAAAGTTACAAAACATTGTGACACGTGTTGCTGCTAAGTGGAGGGCCCTTTGCAAAGGTTGACTGGGCACATTTCTCACTGCTGCATTTGTATGGTGCACTGGTACTAATGAGGAAAAATCTTTGCAGAGACACTTAGTATGTATAATAATGTCAAAATACTAAAGTATCAGAAAATGTGCTGCATTACCTTACAGCCTTTTGTTTTGCTGCATAATTTAGTCAACACTGCAACGTAATTTTATCCTTCATTGCTGCATAATTCAAGTGACCCCAAAGAAGACAGAACATGTTAAAAGTGCTTGTGCATGAAGCAGAGACCATGAAGTTTGCGAACTTAGTATGGTGTGCGTGCAAATTCTGCATAGCCGTTCCCTGGTGAGTTGCACTACTACTGCTGAAACAAAGGCCAATGGAGGTACCAGTGGGTGCGGTGGAATGGCCTCAAGGGTCCTGTGACCTCAGCAACAGAGTCACTGTTGCTCTGCAGTGTACTGGTTCGTAGGCCTGTCCGCAAGACTGGAGGTGAACTTCAGTATGGATTGTGGTGGACAGGCCTTTAAGGTTAACCCACACTTGCCACTGCTAGAGTCTACCTTCCGGTGCTAAGACACCAGGGCTTCTAAGAGAGTGGTCTGGTGAACTGGTCATGAGGGCTGAAACTGGTTACCCAGTTGCAAATTTGGCAGCCCTGGCCATAGTGCCACATCCCTCCCCCCCCACTGAACACCATACTGCCCCACTGAGAGAAATTCGCACTACATTCAGCTACTACCCAATTGTACCCAGCTATAAAAACCTGGATGCGACTCAATTCAAATTATGCACTAGACCAGCTTAATAAAGCTGAAAAGTAAAAAAGTTATAACATCACTTAGGGAATGCAAGAATAAGTAAAGCATGTGAAATATAAGCAGAAAGAACATGGTTTTCTTAACGCTTTTACACTCATTATTCAGAAATCAATGAGTGTTTTTGCCTGAAAAGTTAAGGACATGACTGCAGGGCCCAGAAGGGACTCATTTAAAATGTCCATTGCTTATATCCTTAAGCGTTACACATTTAAAAAATAAAATAAGGATAACAGTTGATAAGGATCACATTAAACGTTTTCCACTTCATGAATCAAATAGGCATTGCAGTACCTCCAGGAATAGTGCACTTGCCCACCCGGTGAAAACAATGGGGCATATTTACAAGCCCCTATCGCCATGGGAACGTCACTTTTTATGAAGTTGCTGTGGTGATAGGGGTTTCGCCTTATTTACAAGGCAGTGTTAAGACACTTAATGCTGCCTTGTAAATAAGGACTCCTTTCACGCTATGCTTAGCGTGAAAGGGGAGGGCAATGGGTGTTGCTGTGGGCATTCCACCGAAACACCCATTGATTCTGACGCTGCCCCCATATTTACAAGGGAGGCGTAAATAGGAGGCAGCACCAGAATTAAGACCAGGGAAAACCTGGTCTTACCCTGGCGTAACGAGGAGAAATGTTTCATTTCTCCTCGTATTTGCTGTTTTCATGTGTGCTGCGTTGTGCAGCACACATGAAAACAGCAAAAGGACAATGAATGTTTATGTAAAGGAAGGTCCCCCTTCCTGCACATAAACAATCATTTTTTAACTATGCCATTTTGTAACTTCTGTGTGTGCTGCATTAAGCAGTACACACAGAAGTTACAAAACAGCATTTAAAGATTGTTTATGTGCAGGAAGGGGGACCTTCTTACACATTAACAATCTTCCCCTGCACGCAGACACCCTTGCACTATGGTCCAAGGGTGCCTGCGTTGGTGCTAGGCTGCTAAGTGTAGCGCCAGCGCATTGGGGAAATGCAGGGCTGTACCATATTCTTGTAAATAAGGTGCATCCCTGCGTTTCTGAAGTGGCAGAGTGAGGTGTTAAGCCAGGAAGGCTAACACCTAACTCCGCCACTTAACACCTCACTCCGCCACTTCCCTCTTAAATATGCCCCAATGTTGTTCAAAGAAAGAAGAGAAAACGAAAGTAGCGCTTCACTGGCACACTCTGTAATGTGGCGCTAATGTGTTTGGGTATGAATAAAACCAATCTGGACACTTTGCAACTACTCTATCTTGCTTTATTTAGTTAATTTTCGTATTTTTAACCTTTTTCTCTCTATACCAATTCTGCACTTTGGAATAGAAAAAGTTTAGAAAAATACATTGCCAGCAAAGCCTTTCTTTCTTGTTTGAATCCATTTCACAGTGGAACGAATGAAGGAAAGGAGAGAAAAGAGGGTAAGATCCATTTCTTGAAGTCACGGTTTTCATTCCGCAAGTGAGGAGGAGCTAGACAGAGACTAAAAGAGAGGGAATAAAAGGAAGAGGAAAAAAGGGGGGGCAGCTGACAGCCGAAGAGCAGGAGAAGTGGACACTATCCTTGTCTTCTCTGGGCAAGAAGGAAAAGACAAAGGGCCAAATTACGAGTTTTGCGGTCTGAGGACCGCCAAACTTACGGGTGCGCGGCGGTGGCAGTCCAGCCATCTGCGCACTGGCAGTCCAACAGCCATATCACAACTTTGGCGATCGAACCGCCATTGCATCACCACAGGAATTCGCAATTCCCTGGAGGTGGCGTGGCGGTCAGGGCCTCAGTAATGTGCTGCTGGTGTAACTGCGACACTGCCATGCATATTACGAGTTTCAGGCCCGCCAGCGGTGTCCTGGTGGTCTTTAATCCATGAGAAGGCTGGTGGTACTGAAACAGGGCCCCCTTCTGTCCATTTGAATGGGGATGCATGCAAGGGGGCACAACATGTCCATGCCATGCAGGAACTGCTTTTGGCGTTCCCATTGCGGTGCACATTTTTACAGGCACCACCGTGGGACTGCTAAAAAATAGCCCACCAGAAATGAGGAAACTCGTAATCTGACGGGCAATGGGCACACAGGTACTCCTGCATAGTCAAACTAGTAATCAAGACCAGAGTCCTTCTACTTCTCTGCCTACCCCGCCCGTCTCTGAATGGCCACAAATAGCTGAGCCTTGCCTATAGGCCTTCACTATTTCTGCTGTACTTGGACGCGTCTTTAAAAAAAAGAAGGGGAACGGATACTATCACTTAAAAAAGTAGGGGCGAGGGGGCGTGGCTAGCGGCTGATGCAAATGGCGGCGCCCTAGTGAGGCTCCTCTGCCCTCGCCGCAAAAATCCGACAATAATCCTGGAAAACACGAGTGCTTAGCCTGAAATTCAGGGTGGGAAGGTGCCTGCTTCCCCCAGGCTCTATTTGTGACTCCCCGATGCCCGGAGTGGCCCTGCACAAGTCCCAGAGGATCAGTGGCTGGTGAGAGCGAAATGGCGGCCACGCGGAGCCTAGCTGAGTGATCCCCGGAGCCCTGGTGCGGACTGCGGGGTCCGGGAGAACTAAGAAGCAGAGGGAGCGCGGCTGCCTACGGCGAGTGAGCGCGGACCGGATCCAGCGTAGCAAGGAGTCGGCTGCAGCAGAGGCGGTGAGTGCGGGCGGGAGTGAAGCACTAGAAGTCCCGACCGGATGGACGGAAATCGAGGCCCCGGCTGCAGCTTATGGTTGGGCCTCGCCTGACAGTTGGCGCCCCTCCCCCCCCGCTCCCACTCTATTGGCACCAGGGCCAGCGAAGAATAGCACAATCGGAGGGCATAACGGAGGAGGCAGAAGGAGAGGGCTGGCTTAGGTGATGCAGCCCTAACCCCCATAGACTTGCTCCCGCCTCCGGGGAAGCCTTCGGGACTCGGCGGGGATCAGAAAAGCAGGGAGACAGGACGAAAAGAAGTGAGGCGCACCGACCAGATAAAAGGATACTCTGATATATACCCATAGGGAAGGAGACACTGGGTGCAGTCAAGCCCTGGGCATTAACTGTCGTCGCTCACGGTCCACTACCAGGAGAGTAAGTGGCATCCCCCTGGGAAATCCGACAGGCCGCCGGGGGATCAGCCTCCACCGGGCAGGCGGCGGTGAGTACCGGGACAGGCCACAAGAGCAGTATCAGTCCACCAGCGGCAATGGCGAGTGGTAAAGGACCCAAGGCCTCGGCCCAGACCAGATTAGCCAAATATGCCTGGAACAAGACAGTGGGGGAGAGGGACACAGAGCAAGTGGAATTATCAGGTGAACCCAGTGTCCTCTCCCCAAAGGCGGACCCTACACTCCATGACATCCTGGAGGCCATCGCTGGGGTACGCACGTCCATGGACTCAGTGACAGTGGAGGTGTCCCTGCTTCGCACGGACTTCCGTAAAATGGATGACAAAGTCAAACAGTTGGGGGCCACGACAGCTGCGTTGCAGGCGGATACATCTCAGCTCCAACGGCAAGTCAATGTACTGCAAACATAACAAGCCTTGATGGCTAAACAGCTGGACGACTATGAAGGGAGGGCACGGAGAAATAACATTCGTATTTTGGGGGTTCCGGAACGGTCCGAAGGGCCCGCGACCGACCTGTATGTGGAGGAGTTGATCACCAAACATCTTCAACCCAAGAGACTGTCTGACTACATCTCCATTGAAAGAGCGCACAGGGTGCCGGGGGGTCGTCCCAAACCGGGGGCTCCTCCGCGCCCCATTATCGCGCGGGTCTTCAACTTTAGGGATATAGATATAATCCTGCAAACAGCCAGGGCAACTCCTTCACTGAAGATAGACAACAGTGTGGTCACCTTCTTCCCCGACTACACCGCAAAGGTCCAGGCACAAGTAAAAGAGAACTGCGGAAACGTGAGGTGAAATATGCTATGTTGTTTCCTGCGAAACTGCGAGTGGAATCGGATGGGAAGACTAACTTCTCCACACCAGAAGACACCTGGGATTGGTTGGAAGGGTGGAGGAAAGTCGAAGAGGTCGCAGCGCAGGTGTCCGGACGCCCAACGGCAAGACAGGGACGATGCCGACTCCCTGGCTGAAAAGGAGGATAGGAGACGCGGTGGCTGAAGACTGAACCCAGGAGCAGGGTAGACTGGGTCCAAGTCCAGACTACCGGTGAATTGAAACACTGACACCGAGGGGTGTACGGGTGGGTCTAGCGTATGGGGGGGAAGAGAGTATAATGTATCCTATAAGACAGCACGATTACTCTGGCGAGACGAGGGCGATAGGGCGTTCGGCCAAAACCCTAGAGCTCAATGGGAGGGTCACAAGGCACTCTGCCTAGTTTGGGGGTGGGTAGTTTTAAATCCATGGGCAGGGGAGCAGGGGGGGGGGGGAGGGCAGTTCAGGGGAGGGGGACAGGGATATTTGGATTGTTTGAGTTCACGTGACAAAGGTAAAATGGGAGCATATTTCAGGATTAACCAAGCCGAACGTATTACAGAGCGAGAAGGGGACATTGAAACAATACTTCAAGTATGCATTGAGGTCGACGCTGGGGGAATTTCCCCCCGATTGCTTGTTGTTTTAAGATGGGAGGTGGCGGGGTGAGTGGGTTTGCACCTAAGAAATCAGATGGCAGCAGTTAAGAGGGATATATCACTAGTAGTGATGATGTGGAACGTCAATGGAATGGGGGACAAAATCAAGAGGGTAAGAGTGTAGCAATACATTAAAAGACAAGCCCCTGACTTGGTGCGCCTCCAGGAGACGCACATGGTGGGCAACAAATGCAGGGCCCTTACAAGATGGGGTTAAAAACTGGTAGTGCATTCAGAATTCAGTTCAGGTTCCCGGGAAACGGGTATCCTAGTTAGAAAGAATGTGGCACTCACGGTAAGGCGGACTTGGGTGGACCAGAGGGGCAGGTTTGCAGTGGCAGACGTGCAGTGGGAGGGCAAGCCTTTAAATGTGGTCTCGGTGTACCTCCTTCCAGCAATGGGCAGAGAAGCGCTGGAGGATCTGGGGAGGGTAGTGGCAGATCTTCCTTTGGGTACGCTACTAATGGGAGGGGACTTCAATATGACAATGAATGACAGCCGGGACAGACATCCACCCAGACACTCGCTGCACACACAGATGGAAGAGTTTGCCGGGGCCTTAGTCCTCGTTGATATTTGGCGTGCACTCCAGCCTGATGGGGTTCAGTTTACATACTACTCAAACGCACACAGAAGCTCCTCACGGATAGACTACTTCCTAACACAGTCTGGCGCTCTTGGTCAGTTTCGGAACCCCAGGGCCCTCCCACGAGGTATCTCAGATCATTCCCCAGTGACAGTAGAGTTAACAACTTTTGAGTGCCAACCATGCACCACCCTGTCCATAAGCCCCTGGTTGCTGAAGATCACAGATATTAAGGTGGATCTAATTGAATGCACTCAGAACTACTTTGAGGATAATGTAGGCTCAGTGGATTCAGCACAAACGGTGTGGGAGGCGTTTAAGACAGTGATCAAAGGACAGGCTTCATGAGATCGGTCTGAGGGGGACGGTGCTCAGCTGGTTTAGATCATTCTTGGCTGGCCGTCGACAAACGGTCTGGGTCTCACCCAGCTCTGCCGTGATGCCGCCTTTGGGAGTCGGAGTTCCGCAGGGCTCTGTGTTGAGCCTGACTCTTCAACATCTTTATGACCCCCTTTGGCGGCATTGGCGGAGTCTTTTGGGGCCCAGATCGTATCCTATGCCGACGATACCCAGCTCCTCTTTACGTGCAGGAAAGGAGAAGATTTTGATGGAGAGAGTATCCGTGAGTGCCTTGGGGCTGTTTTTAAATGGTTCCAGCTTAACAGCCTCAAGTGCAACTCAGATAAATCTGAGGTACTCTTCTTCGGATGTCCATCTGACCCAGATTGGCAGGAATGGTGGCCCGTTAATATGTTTCCTCCAGCGTGCTCGTCCCAGCTAGCAAAGAATTTGGGGATCACGATTGATAATGGTCTGACGTTAAGATCTCAGATCCTTGGTCTTACCGGAACATGTTTTGGCCTCCTCAGGATGCTCCGTAAGTTCCTTTCTCTGCTCTCAGAAGATCATAGGAAGACGACGGTGCAGGCCTTAATTGGTTCAAGACTGGACTACTCCAACGTCCTATATCTTGGCCTGCCGGAAGATCTCCTGCAACGGTTGCAGGTGGTCCAGAACTCGGCCGCGCGGGCCATCTTTGGCCTGTATAGGTGAGCCAGAGCCTCCGGTCTTTTGCAGTCACTCCACTGGCTGCCTATCCGGAAACGGATAGTTTTTTAAGGCCTTGACCTTGGCTCACAAGGCTCTCCACGCTTCGGGAGCAAAATATCTCCAAAGGAGGCTTGCCTTTTACCATCCGGGACGATCTCTGAGGTCTGAATCATTGTTCCTTGCTGTGGTCCCCCGAGTAAAAAGGGCTCGCATTGGAGGTCGCTCTTTTAAGCTGCTGGCGCCACAGCGTTGGAATACTCTGCCTTTGGCATTACGCAGCACCTCTAATTTGCTGACTTTTAGCAAGGGCCTCAAAACTTGGCTTTTTGCCCTTTAGTTCGCTCTTCTTTCTTTCTGTTGGGCCCGTTTTATTTTATTGTGTTGTGTTATTCTGCTGCAGGTTGTCAATAAAAGCGCCGGGTCACTCTATGGAGTAGCCGTGCGCTATAAAAGACTAAACTAACATAACATAACTAACATAACAGGCCCTGGCTCTCAAAGTAGGGTACACTACAAAACGGCAACAACATATAGTCCAGATAGAAGGCGACCTCCAGAGATTGGAAGAAGACTACAACAGGGCCCCTTCAGACGACACTTGACACCAACTGCAGCTTAAACAGGAGGAGTATTAGTCCCTGACCAGAGAAAAGAAACAAGCCAAACTCCTTCACACCACACACACACTGTACGAACTAGGAGACAGAGCCGGGAAATTACTGGCGTGACTGGAGAGCAAGGAACAAGGGGAAAGATGGGTGCCTCTGCTAACTTTGGGAGATGGGTCACACGATACACACCCACTGGATATTGCCAATGCCTTTGCCACTCACTTAGCACAAGTCTATACCCCTTCCACCTCATACACCTCAGAAGACTCCTGCCAACTGTTGGCAGACAGTGATGTGCCGGTTTTATCGGACGAAGACAGGGAAGCACTGGAGGGGGATTTGACTGATGTGGAGATTCAACAGCCTATGAGCAAGATCCAGTCAGGCAAAGCGATGGGCTCCAATCGTATCCCCATAGAATTCCTGAAAGTGGCTGCCACGCAGGTGACGCCGCAGCTGCGAGAAATGTTTGAAGAAAGCTATGAGAGGGGTCTCCTACTGGCGGACCTACAGCTAGCATCCATTGTAGTAATCAGGAAACCCGGGAAGCCAGCGACAGAGTGTGGCTCATACCGCCCGATTTCCCTGATCAATGCGGAGGCAAAAATCTTGGATAAAGTCCTCGCCCTGTGCCTAATAGCAGTCCTTCCATCACTGGTCCACCTGGATCAGTCGGGCTTCATGCCTGGAAGGAACAGAGCGTTGAACATCAGACGCCTACATAATGTCATTGCCCGTCGGGAGTTTATCGAAGGAGATGCTGTGATCCTCTCCCTGGATGCCTCAATGGCATTTGATTCCATCGAATGGCCCTACCTATTCGAGGTGTTGAGGCGTATGGGATTTGGTAATGAATTCATGGGGTGGGTGCGACTCTTACACACGGAAATATGGGGACAAGTACGGGTAAACAACCGTACATCCAGGTCCTTCCCCCTCGGGAGGGGTACCAGACAGGGTTGTCCTCTCTCCCCCCTGCTGTTTGCTTTGATGCTGGAACCGCTGGCGGCCTGGGTTAGGCGGGACGCTATGGTGAGAGGTCTGCGATGGGCGGAGGGTCACGACGACAGGATATCATTCTATGCAGATGATATTTAGCTCTACCTGGCGTCCCCCTATAAATCCTTATGTGGGGTTTTGGACATATTCACGAACTTTAGGAAGTACTCGGGGTATGCCATTAACTGGAGCAAATCAGTGCTTTTTATCTTGAAGGGGGAGGCCCCCAGACTGCCGTCGGGATGCAATGTGGAAATCACATCGTTAGGCTTCCGATACCTAGGGATCTTTGTAACCCCGGACCCCTAACTTTTTTACAAACGCAATCTGGCGGCCCCCCTGACTCGGCTTCGAGAGGACGTCAAACACTGGCGCTCACTGCCTCTGTCTCGGGTGGGGCGGGCAGCCCTCTTTAAAATGTTAGCCCTTCCTTGGTTCTTATACATTATTCAGAACTGCCCCCACAAGATCCCAGACGCCTACTTCGCCGGAGTAGAGAGTGAGATTCGCACACTGCTGTGGGATGGTGGATCCCCCTGAATAGCCATGCACAAGCTGACTAAAGGGTGGTATGATGGGGGAATTGCCCTCCCCGACCTCCGCCTGTACTATTGGGCGACGCAGCTAGTGGGGATTAACCACTGGATTTATGGATCCCCGGCGGATCCAGCATACATGCTCGATAGGTACCAGATGGGCAGATTGGGTTATCTGGAGGCGTTATACTCCAAGGTCAGAAAAGGTAGATATATTGGCCCCACGGCGCACACGGTCACGATATGGCATTCGGCGAACTCTCGTCTGGGTTGGGCCACGATCCTCACTAAGGCTGCACCCCTGTGGTGCACGCGGAAACTGGGACTCCTAGGCAACCAACCGGGGTTCGATAAGTGGGACACCATCGGAATATCCACGATAGGAGACTTGATAAAACGGGGGGCGCTACTCAAGTTTGAAGACCTACAGAGAACGTATGCTATGGCCGGTGGGGAGGTATTTCGATACTTACAGGTGAGACACGCCCTCACGACAGCTATCCCGGACATGGCAGATATCCCTGACTCGTCCCCTTTGGAAGACAGGCTACTTGATGGTCCTCTGCTGAAGAAGGCTATATCACTCACATATAAAAAACTGTAATAACCTGCCGGACACTTTTAATAAACTTCGAGAGAAATGGCGAGGAGACTTAGGGGCAATAGATGAAGAGGACTGGCAGGCGGCCTTGATATCACCTCGGGAGGCGGCCATAACACAGCGGTATAGACTCATCCAGCTAAATATTTTACATAGGTCCTACCTCACGGGAGTGACCCTAGCAAAAATAGGCTCCAGACCTAATGCACTATGTCTTAGAGGGTGTCAGCAAGACGCATCCCTTTTCCACATGATATGGGAATGCCCAGAGGTGAGACCCCTATGGGAGGGGGCCACAAAAAGTATCCTTGAAGCCCTGGGTAAAGAACACGCCCTCACGCCTCGGCTGGGTCTCCTAAATATCTGGGAGCTGACTGACCTTACAGATGCTGAACAACAACTCATGACATTGGGTTCCACACTGGTCAAGAGGGAGATGGCAAGGAACTGGGGGGTGGCAGATAGACCCTCGCTTCGGATGTGGTCCAGGGAATATGACAAATGCATGATTGCAGAGACGGAGGTGTTCAAGGTGAGAGGGTGCCCTAAAAAATGGGACAGAAAGTGGGGCAAATGGAATACGTATCAAGGTGAAATATGTGTGTCCCCTACAGTGGAACTAGAAGTCCCCTGAATATGCCTCAGGTTCCACACAGTGCACTGTTCTGCATGCTGAAATATGCCAGTTGCTTCTTGATTACACACGTGATTTGTATCTGTTTAAATTTAATAAAAAGATTTAAAAAAAAAAAAAAGTAGGGGCATGCCATGCCCTGCCGATCCTGCCCACTTCGAGCACTGTTCACGCTACTCGAACGTACATCAATATGCATTATGTATTCCTTTCCAAATGGCAGAGAATTGTCTCTAAAATAGTACACAAGTGATTCCATCAGACTGAACATGGCAATAATATGTCATCTATTCCTATTAAAAATAATATTAATGTTGCTATTATCATATCTTCTGAGTTGTTTACAAATACACTATGGCACTGCCCTGTTACTTGGGCCACGCCACTTCAGAGCTCTTTATGCCCATTTGAATGGCTTGCCTCAGACTGCTTTACCACCCTGCCTGTGGCATGCAGAGGCGGCAGGTTTCTGCCTGCTGGAGTGACCATAAGTATCCTCTCCTGTGAGACAAAGCCACCCCACACCACTCACAACATGCTGGGATCAGACGTGAATCGAGAAGCACTTCACCCGAATTCTCCCATTGTTTATGAGAAACTAGTCAACCTAAAACTAGAAAACAGACAACATATGCAATCCACTAAAACCAAAAATAAAAATATCAAAAGCTGCCCTACTATCTGGCTAGCAACTAACTAAATGCTGCACAGAAAAAATGAATTCCTCAGTCAGTGAACAATCTTGAACCTTGATATGGTGACCTTTAAACTCCAAATTGTATCTCTGCCAGTGACATCAATTCAACAAAATCCCAAATGTATGGGAAGTTACTTTGTATGCCTTTTGATTGCTTTCACTTACATCACCAGAAGTGAAATCACATGACCTTTAGACCAATAATATCACATGAAAGACTGCTGCATGTCCATTGAGAATGATGGCATCACAAAATATTATTTAGAAATGCAAAAAAATATATATTAGTTTGGTGGGCATTTAGTTGGACTGTTTTTTTTTTCCATGTAGGACCACAAAGCCATTTTCCCAAATGAATACATAAAGTTTACAGGAAATTATTTTTCTCCATTTTTAGGTCTCGCCTACGCAGCGCGCATGCGCTGCATAGGCAAAAAGACCTTTAGCGATCGCTTCGGCTTTTCAGCCAAAAACGTGCACGCGTTCCATTGCCTTCAATGGCAACGCGTGCACGTCTGGAGATTCACTTGCGGAAGCGAACGGCTGCCGCCATATGTTATCAATTATCGCAGCGCCAGCCGCTCGCTCACACAAGTGAATCGCGCAGGTCCCCTCCTCTCTCTCCCCTCTCCCCCTGCTGCCGCGAGAGGCTGGCGCGCTTGTGCTTCGTTTTTTACGGGTCGACTAAGATATGCAAACATTGTGCAATTCCAACTCTCCTGAATGCTATCTTTCGGCATTCTCACAATATCTGACTATCCATCAGCCCTCACAAGGGGCTCCTTGGAATGCTTTGAGCAGTTTAAACCCCTATGCCACCCTGCCTCGCATGCTCGCAAAGTGCTGAAGGCAGCACTTCCTGCATCTGCTCTTTTCTTCCACAAACGCGTTTTAATTGGAGTCTTCATGAATCTTAAAATATTCAATTTTGTGAGCAGAGATTCTGTATCTTCCTTCATTTAGAACGCCGTCGCATTCTGGATTCCGTGCCATGCCCCCAAATAGTGAGGATTTGCCTAAGATCAGTCATGAAGACTGGTTGCCTTTGGCGGCAGCTGATGGCAAACCCAGAGACCTCGTTAAACTCAGTACTTCCTTCGGAGATTGCTGCCAATTCGAGAGCAACGTTTTGCTTTCCTTCCAAATATTTATCATGGTTGGTGAGTGTCACCCAACACATTTTTTCCTTGCAAACCCCATGGATTGTGAATTTCATTCTTGGCTGCCAGACGCCATTAGTTTGTGTACACTGGTAAGGTAAACAGCATCTTCACAGCTTTCAAAGTGACTAAACCTCTTTTTAGTATATTTGTTTATTTCTGTATTTGTGAGCACTTGCGTAATGTACATAAGTATGGCCTTCCGGGGAGGTCTGTTAGCTTGGTGGTCACATAAGGGGCTTTCACCTCAAGTGATCAGCGAACTGCAGCAACACGGCACCGATATATAGAAAGCCATGCCTGGCCACATTGCTTCAAAAATTTAAATAATTACCTGTCGTGCAAATATCTCCTTGCAGAACGCAGTTTTGCATCTCTTCTTTACAAAGCATGTGCTTTCGCGGGCCGGATTTCCTGCTTGAGCGCAGGACAAGTTGTTGTATTTCACAAGGTGCAGCATCCGTTTGTGTTTTTCTGTGGCTCCTCCTGGTACAGTTTACAGCCTTGGTGGTGGGGCACAATGGGGTGCCAAGACCAACAGAGCTGGGGCACAGGTCTCCTCTGCTCCCCCCCCCCCTCTCGAGAGATGCCACTGGTGTCTGATGAGAACATTATACTCTAGCGTCTGCCATCTTTGTCCATTCATTTGTGTGGAGAGTGTACTTCTGTATTGAAAACGAACACAGCACCGTAAGGACGGTGCCAGTGCACCCTGCACACATGGGTGCATAGAAGGGTGCACAGGTCCATACTCAGAGACTTTGACCTCTTTAATGCGTTGCCCAAAAAACTGAAGTGTGGATCCCGTCTGCAGTTATGTACTCACTAGGTCTATTATCCTTGATTGTTATTCTACCCTTCGGTAATGTTTTTATGAACATTAAGACCTGGGTCTGCATTGCATACAGCATCACAGTTGTAACATCGCCCTGTGGAATATTCTTGCAGTTCTCGCTCAGCAAGCCCCATGAGAAGCCTTTCTGCAAGGATCTCTTTAGAGAACACCTTCCAAGCATTAGACATGCCCTTCCCACTTTGAGGTACAGCCTACTGCTAGCTCTGACCTGTGGAGGTAGAGGCCCTGCCCCACAAAGGCACCTACAGGTCGCTCCACAGCACTTGTGTTGGAAGCAGTGCTTAATTTGAGCCGGTAGTTTACGGTGCTCAATACCAGCGCTTAATCATCAACAGCGGCGCTTTTCATGAGCACCAATTAAAGACACATTTACAGAGCGATTGAAGTGATTTGCCCAGAATCACAGGATGTTCAGCCAACGCCGAGACTCGAACCTGGTTCCCCAGTTCTGAAATCTGCAGCCCTGGCCGTTACGCCACATCCTCTCCCCACTTTCATGGTTAGCAGTTGGTTCTGTTTGAGACGGCGCTAACGGGAGAAAAGGGCTGGTGCAAGCTGCCTCCTGACGAGAGCCCCAGCACATTTCTTTTATTTTTTTTTTACAAATTACCCACTGGTTGGAAGGTCCTCTTGCTCTTGATCGTTGTACAAAATATGGTGCTGCTGTAAACAAATAGGTGTCCTTTATAGGAATAGTGAAGCTTGCTTAACTTTGTAATGCCAGAACAAATGCTTTGTAGGTCTCAATGGGCTAAATAGTTGCATGAAGTTAAGTCTTCTAGTGCCTCGCCAGTGATATGGTGTAGTAGGCAGTCTTATCAGGTGAGCAGAAGGTGTATAACATCACTCGGGTAACTGACTACTCCTCTTAACCCAGCTGTACCTAAATACACTGGCACAGCACATACATATGATTATGTGACTCCTCAATGTAACTTAGGAGTTCTCGCAGGTAAAGAACAAATGCTCAATTCAAACAATTTGGAGCTGAAACTTGAGATATTAGATCATTTTCTGTCCTCTGTATCCTTGCACAATAATTCTGCCATTAATTCTATATCTTTTCACTAGTTCTTTTTAGTCATTTTCTACTGTATCTGTCTTCCCTTCATCTTCTCACGTTGTTTCCTGTTGTTCCTGCATCGAGTACGCATTTTGCCTGCATTCTCACTACTCAGCTATGTTGACTGCCATAGTATGTTTGCAAAGTTTGGACTTGCAGCTGTTTCTTTGACAACCCTGTCAATAAGAGACAGATTTGGCAGCTGGCACAAAGCCACCAGTTGTTAAACCATTTAAGCAGGGCACAGCTACTAAAAAAAAAAAAAAAAAGTGGGCGAAACAAATTAGGTAGTATACAAGTGACATCATGGCGCTTGACATCGCATGTGGCATCACAGGAAGTGGCATCACAACCCATGACTGCACAGGCAGTGACATCAGATCTTAACACCTCACAAATGTTTAGCAGGTGTATTAGGAGTACATTTGAGAGCATCACAATGTATAACAAATTAGATTTTGCTTTGGGGCTGTGCCAAAAAATTTACACAACCCCAACACAAAATCTGGACCTCAATTTATAATTTTCTTTTTAAATCCTGCCACACAGAAATTGGCAACAAGGACAAACATAGCAGTAAATCTGTTCTGCTTAATTTGTTGCAGAGTCTGTATTTCAAAATATCTTATGGGGTTAAGGCACAGCAAAGATCTTTGTGTGCCAGCTAAATATCAGAGATTAATAATAATAATGGTAGGAAACCTCTGGAGGATAACTTATTTGCTAGAGAGATTGTTTTGTCTAGTCCCAGTTTTGAATAAAAGTATCATAGAGGGTTAATATGTCTCATGCAAAGCACCATATGTACCATGCAGATGGCAGATTTTTATTTTGTGTTAATGTGTAAGTGGGCTATTGCTTTTAAGACATCCTTTTGTTACTTGCAGTTCATAAATTGTAATCCTTCTTAATATAGCACAGTGTGTTATGAAGGACGTATGGCTCCTACACATGGTAACCCTCACTGTCTTATGTAACATATTCTTTACATTGATTTACATTAATATGATTTATTATCAATGTCTAATGTGTACGCGTAATGTAAAGCGCTCTGACACCCTGCTAAAGAGCGCTATAAAAGAAATAGAATAAAATAGTGGTATTTAAATTTTTATTTGCATAAATACTTGGACAGACGAACACATCTGGCATTCTTACAGTACATGCATATCTCATATACAGGGACTGAACAAAGTCAAAAGCATGCCTCTTGTAGGTACCTGTCAAGTGATAAGCTTTGTTTCCCCTCCATTGCATCTGGGTGTGAGGCTCTCGATAGCTCCCAGCAGGGACGCTCCAACAAAAGGAGGCCTGATGGCCCCTTAACATTGGCTTTTGTAATGAGGGCAGCAGGAATCTGATAAGCCCCTTCCCGGCCTGTACGTTGTTGCTCGGAACAAAAGCAGACAATGCGCAGGGGCTGCTGGGACAAGTTTAGCATATTTCTTCTCCTTGGTAGGGTAGGCGGCATACACCCTGTGAAAATAGTGAATAGACGCAGTCTTCCCACGTGTACCCTCGACTTTTGCCCTGCTTCTCAGTGGTTGCACTCGGATACATGTTAAAGAGGGTCTCTTTTAATATCTCTTAAGTGACATTCCTCATCCAGATTTAACATATTTAAAAACGAAAGTTTTCATTGACTTAAAAACTTTGCCTTTTTGTGAGTAACATGGACTGCAGGTCAACAATCCACGCTTCAAAGATGGTTTATTTCCTACTACTTTGCTTTACTATCGTTCAAGAAAGGGGAAAATAATCAACAAAATCTGCTGTTACATTATACCACAAGCATTACAAACGGGCAATCCGTCGGCTCTACACAAAACAATTTTAAAAATACATTAGTCGGCTTCAAACATTACTGATGAATGTAGCATATATCCAAATATTTCATGTTTAGTTCTCTTTTTGTTTCTTTGTTGGTGCTTTACTGTCTCTTCTCCATAAACGTCTTTGTTCAAAACCTCAACCACCTTTCAGATTTATGGTATCCTATGTCTTCTAAATTATGTTCTGCCACTTCTTTTTCCTAAGATGTCGCTGGCAAAAACGCAATGTCTCTTTTGCTAAGTAAACTAACTTAGCTATTAATTTTGCCTGAATTGTATAGTGTATGATGTGCAACCGCGCTAAAAGTATGATTTTCAGATCAGACTCCTTTTTAATGTGCACATAAACAGACTTAAACAAGCATTGGCATAGCCAATAGGTCTCGCCTTTGGGACCTTATAAGTGTTTAGCCAAGCAACAGTTGTTGTTGCACCAAGGACATTGTGCTGCATACTTAAATACTTATAAGATCCGAAAAGCGAGACCTATTGGCTATGCCAATGCTTGTATGTCCTTGCCTTTGTGCATCAATGCCTTTAATGTGTATTATATCAGTGGTGCCCCAAGACATTGGCTTCCTTTGTCAGACTCCATGTACAGCATCCATCTTCCATCTTAAAAGCACAGATGTTTGCAATCCAGCATACCAATAAGAACATGGCATGGTTTTGAATAGTAAGCTACCTCCTGCACACATAAGTACCGATATCCGCGATCATCATTTCTAAACCTAACCAAGTGATTTTTGTTGTCATTTTCTCTCATAAAAGAGGACCTCTTCTCCGACAGGCCATTAAACTTAATGCACAAGGGGAGAGCATTAGGCATCACCACTGGATGCTGCTACTGCACCCCAAATTCTGTAACTCTGTCACTAACCAGGGCCTCTAATTGAAGGGGGGGGCGAAACAAACAAGCATTTGCAGTGCAATAGGTCTCGCATTTACGCGAGTTTGAGCTATTGGTATTGTAAACGACAATGCCTTTTATTTATATTTTGGTTTTTAAAACATAAATAAAAGGAATTGGCATTTACAATGCTAATAGCTTAAAATCTCGGAAATGCGAGACCTATTGCATTGCAAATGCTTGTTTTGTGACAGCACCCCATAAAAGCGCGCATGGTGCGATGAATGTTGCAGGAAAGCATGTAGTGCCTGCAGTAGGAGAAACCATTAAAGAAAATAGTGCTTACAGAGTAAATAAGAGATACTGTGTAACAACCGAAGTAAAAATGCCTGTCCTCATGGGAGGTTACAAATAAATATATTATAATCAAGAGAGGGGGGAGCTAGAAGAAGCTGTCATCCATTCTGCTTCCTATCGTAAACTCATAATCAAAGGGAATGGATCACTTGTAACTGAAAAAAAGGGTTCTGGATCGTTCTATCCGTCAGTACCTTCGGTTGGTATTTTGAGAACCCTCAATCACGTAATATTGGTGGTATGGCGGTTTATCTTGATTCTCCGCCTTGTTTATACGTGTCAGCATTATCATTGGGTCTCTTTTTTATGTAATGCTTCCTCCACCTGGAGGGAACCACTGATTTTTCAGTAGTGATCAGAAATAGTCGTGCAAAAGTGTTATTGTGACGTTAAAAATGTCTTTCTCAAACTACCTAAGAGATGATATTTATTCTGTCCGGTGTGTGAGGAGACTTCTAAAAAAGTGAAAAAATCGTGCAGTAGGTCAAATTATGTAGCCGTTGCACTCGTTGGTGTCCAGATCAAAAAAGGTCGACATGTTTCTGCCCTTCCAGTGCCCCAGAGGGGGGTCGTTGGGCTTTCTTCAGGACCTAGTGGTTGTGAGAACTGGTGATATCCAGTTCTGAAAGAGGGTTTACAGGGTTACTCCGTAAACACGATGTGTAAGAGTACCTCAAGGTTAATGTTACCTAAGAACAAAAAAATATAAAAAGAGACAAACAATGATGCGAGTACTGGTTAAGTTCTAAGTACTAATTCGTAATTCAAGCAGACATCGAAAAAATGGCAAATCTTTATAACACTGTAAAAGCGAACTGTTTAAAATGGCAAGTCTTTATCATACTGCTGTAATTTATCAAAAGGGGGGTTATGTAGTGCTCAAACATCTGTACTTTAGAATGTTTTATCAGTTCCTCTTTTGTCAGGAAGTAAGGGGCTACTTTGTATAAACCATAAAGGTAATTACAAAAAGTCGCGGGGTTGAGTGACGATTAAAAGTGACTTTTCTCGGTAAAGTACCCATAGTGTGAATTATGGTCAGGTGTCTTAATACCAAAAGATTCCCTTAATTGCCCCGGTGGAGTCAGAAGTGATACAAAAGGATTACCTTATTGCAGTCCCGAGTTCGGGCTGCTGCGCGGCCGCCGTGAGCGCGAAGCCTAGTGTGATTAGTAAACACGGGGAAAGAGGAAAAAGGGAAGGATGGTACCGTTAGTTGGTGTATTCCGTTGATACTTCACGTTGCGGATGAGAGGTAAATGGTCGTTCCTCGTTGCTCCTACCTCTTCTGTGGGCTGCGCACAACTAGTGCTGACGCTGACCTCCGGGGCTCATGTAGAGCGGGATCTCGTGTATGTTAGTTTATACAATGGGCGATGAAATAGAGGGAGGACAAAGAGGAAATGTGTTCCCAAAAAAAGGTACTAGAAAGAGTTAAAGGACTAAGAATGGGCTAAAAAACGGGATTTATTTATTGTACCAAACAGTGGAACGTATTGTTAATGAGTCATTAATTGAACAGTTTGGCAGAGGCGGAAACTCAAGAAAACCCCGGGGGGGGGTTTAATTGTATTTGGCGGCTTTATCGCATTTTTAAATGAACATGGTTGGTGTCAGGGACGAGATAGTATAGGGGCAGTATGTCAGTTGTATTAATGATCATTTAATGCTCAGCCAAGGTATGTTATCGTTGAGGCCCATGGTATCTGTTCTAAGACGGTTCTATGTAGATTGTAAGATCGAGGAAGTCTAGCTGCACGTTGTTAGCTGTGTAGGTAAATCTTAAACATTCGTCTTGTTTGTTCATCCATTCATGGAAATTGCTTAGACTTCGTTGGTCTCCTTCCCAAATTACCATGATATCGTCAATGTATCGTTTCCAGAATGGAATTTTGGATTGATAAGGATTTGTTGCATTATGTATGTACATTTTTTCAAAGGTGCTCACGTAGGGTCCTGCTATGCTCGGCGCAAATGTGCTTCCCATGGAAGTTCCGTGACGTTGTTGGTACATTCTCCCTTCATACTCAAAATAATTCTCGGTGAGCGCAATGGTGCAGCATTGTAGAATGAAGTGCCGTGGAGTTTGGTATGACCAGTTTTGGTCAAAAAGTATTTCTTCAAGAGTTTCCAGGGTTTTTTGTTGCGGCAGGCTGGTATATAAACTCTCTACATCAAAACCCACTAGGAGCATGGTGTCAGTAGAGAAGGTTTCATTTTTGAGGTGATTTAGTAGGTCACGTGTGTCCTTCAAGTAAGTGGGTGTCTTTTGTACCAGCGGTCTCAAATACTGGTCCGCAAATTGTGAAAGAGGTTCTAGGACTGACCCTATGCCAGAAACTGTTGGGCGGCCTGGAGGTGGTCTCTTCTCTTTATGTATTTTGGGGAGGGAGTAAAAGTACGGTATTTTAGGGGAAGGCGTGTTTGACATGCTCCTGGTTTGGACTTGTCTCTCTTGGTCTGTCCAAGTGACTCCTTTTCTTCGTCCCCTTTGGTTCGTCTGGCCACGTCCTAAAAAAGACGGTTGTTGTATATATGGTCCCATAAAGTGCCCCATTGGTGGGGGTCCTGTGGTAAATGGGTTCATCCATCCCTGGAAATTCGGTGTGAATGGTTGGAAGGGGATTGGTTGTTGGTTCCCATATTGAGGATGGCGCCAGGTGTTAGGTCTACGTTGTTGTTGGCGCCTATAGGTGCCTCGGTTTCTTCTGGGTTGTCTTGTGTCCTCATTATTCCAATCCGAGCTGTCAGTTGAGTTGCCACTGGTGTCGATATCAGACTGATAATCAGGTATTTCGTAGTCATCTTTGCTATATGGATGCATTTTTTCCATGGAGAAGCGTTTGAGGTCTTTTCCCAGTTTTTGTATTTTGTTATTAGTTATGTATTCTTTGGTCTCGTTCATTTCTCTATTTATTTCTTCCAGTCTTTTTTTGTAGACTGTTATGTGTACCATGTTCTTAAGTTTGGCTTCACTTAGTTGGATTTTGATCGTTAATGCTTCTGTCAGTCTCGTAGCTGTTTTTAGGTCTCGCTGAGACAGCGAAAGCTGTCTCTTTGAGATATTTTGTATGTGGGTTTTTAAAGTGCTTCCCGTGGCATAGAGCTACAGTGCACGAGGCGTGAACGCGCGCAAAGCAGCCATATGGCTTTACGTCGCTCTCCCTCGTAGCCCCTCTCCGCCCCCTTCCCTGCTGCTATTTCACACTCCCGCTTCTCTCCCCCCACCATCGCGTCTCGCGCGTCCAATGCTTGTTAGTCCTGCCTCACGCCGAATCGCCGACAGCTGCTCTTGGTTCAGCTCCCTATGCCACCAGTCACGCCCTCCAAAGTTTCCCAGTCACTTCCTCGCAGTCTCCCTACTGAAGTTCCTCGGCCCCCAAGCCCTCTGTGAGCGCTTGTTTACCAAGCTCGGTTACCGTTTCTGAGCTTGGTTGCAGTTCTTGAGATGGCAGTGGCTCGTGTACTGCCGGCTTAGAATGCTTTGCTGCAGTTGATGTGCTCTTAAAACCCCCACTGCGTTTGTAAACTGCATGTTTTAAACCAGCCTTTGTGTGCTTTGTGTTACTGATACTCGGTTACACAGAGTGTTGGCAGTAATCTTCCTGTAACCTGCATAGAAGTGCAGATTTGTATGCATGCTTCCAAGGTCCCCCTTAGTTCTTCTGCTTCGCAGCTCGACTCCTACGCGCTTTAAAGCCCAGCGACTTCAGTTTGTGTGCTTAGAAACTGCTGCGGTGTATGTTTAGAAATCTGCTTACAGTCAAAATGTAGATCAGAGAAAATGTGTGCATATTATAGAAGAGCTCAATTCAAGCTGATTTGATGGTTCTGAACAGTTTAAAGCAGACAGCCACACGCAGCTGATGCCAGCCCTGCCATATTTTGTAGTTTCTTTCTTAACCTTTTTCAGCCCACAGTGGAAGGCTGGCTACAGACCCACCCAGAAAATCAAATACAGCAAAGCTGTTTCAAGAAGCACAAAATGAAAAATGCCGTTCCTCACTCACAAGTTGCAATTCCAGAACCAAGTAGAATTTACTTAAAAGTGCAAATGGTGCTTTTGGTTTAAAAAAAAATGTACAAAGTCGGAGGAACAGTGCATGCATTGGTTACTAATAGAAGGTGCGGTTAATGTACTTGCCAACTGTTTGATTAGCAACATGGGAAGTTTCTGCACGATTATTTCGGGCGTCAGGTACCAGTAAACTAGCCTCTTAAAATTAATACATTAGGTTGATTTTTTTTCAATTGCTTGCTTTTTTTTTTGCATTACACGTTAATCTCAGAAGTGTAATCTGTATGGCCAGGACTCAGAGTTGATATTTTTTTTTTCATCTGTAGAAAATACGATATGACTCGTGTGTTTGCCACATTTGAATAATCCACCGCCTTCCCTACCAAGCATTATCTCTACGGGAGCAAATGGGCTGGGCAAATTAATAGATAGAGGACCTAGAAACCGGCAGGAGAGGGTGTAACTTTTCATCCCCTGCCGACCCCTTTTCCCACCGGCATTAGCTGGTAAAGTGTGTTTTCTGGCTCCACTCATTACTTTTAAATGCTGGGTTCACCATAGCCTTCCTGACAGATTACTTACTCATCGAGGTTCAATCTTCGGGCGTTTACCTCACCCTCACTGCTTTAAACTCGGCATTACAGCTAATTTTAGAGTAATTTATAATGTTGCAGCATGGGTAGTCCAGTGGGTAATATTACAGAGCGCCATTCGTTGTGGTGGTAAACAGCCAGGCGTGGTCCCCTGCCCGCTTCTTTCGAACTAGAGGTGTGCTGCCTTGTGCTGTCTTCCAGCCCGGTTGTTTATCTGTACACACATTTCAGCTGGCAGAGAGGCAGTCCTGATTTTGTGTCCGTAAACGAGTAGTTTGGGGCACTGTGGGCACGGCTTTAATTAAATTAAAAAAGTGTGTGGGTGGAGGGGGGTACCTAAAAAGATCGGGTCTTATGAAGCAAAACTCGGAATCCTTTCCTATAGGTCAGACCTAAGTAATTAAGAGCATGACTTTAAACGTGTACATTAAAAACCTGTGCTTCCCATTGCAGCCATCTGACGAGTATTTATTTTGTCTCTGTGAGCTTTCTGTTATTACCTCCGTACATATAATTTACAACAACTGACATAGGCTTAAAATACGCTGGATCAATTGGCTTTGTCAATGCTTATTAACTGTATAAGATAAATAAGTAACAATGATTTTATTGTGACTAATTAGAATTACAAATTTTTGAAGTTTGAGTGGGTGAATTAAACATTACTGAGGTCTGTGTAAGGGGTAGAGGTCTTCGGAGTCTTAATCATTCCCGGTCTTCACTTCACACCTCTTTCCTTTACGGTTTCTCTATTAAAACACTTTATGCCCCTTTTCTCTCCCCATCTTTCTAAAACCCTCCGCCTGCATATCTCACACAGCAGTTTCTTTCCACTGACTCTCTCCTGCACATACTTCCAGGCATCTCCTTCACTTCACCATTGCCCTGCACACACCCATCAACCTGTAAGCAATCCCTTTTCACCTTTTCTTTTACTTTCGCAAAATGCAGGACTCTAAAAGCAGTTCCCACTGTACAACGGCATTTATTCATAGTGTCTACAGACAGCAACAAGCATTTACAATGCAATAGGTCTCGCATTTACGCGAGTTTGAGCTATTGGCATTGTAAATGACCATGCCTTTTCTTTATGTTTTTGTTTGTAAAACATAAATAAAAGGCATTGTCATTTACAATGCCAAATAGCTCAAACTCGCGTAAATGCGAGACCTATTGCATTGTAAATGCTTGTTATAATCAGGACTAGGTAATCTCTCGTGCATTTCCACGAAATAGCTGACCAGTCTTTGCGGAAAGCCAGATCTTTGAGAAAAATACATGGTGCATTGTGTACACAGAGGCCTCTGGGTGCTGCATTGGCTCGAAGATATTCCGTCATGATGACGCCATGGATAGCAGTCCTTACTTGCTCTTTTTTGGTTTCTGAAAGTTCTTCCCAATCTGTGTTTTGTCCTACTGCACGATTTTTACACTTTTTTAGAAGTCTCCTCACACACCGGACAGAATAAATATCATCTCTTAGGTAGTGTGAGAAAGACATTTTTAACGTCACAATAACACTTTTGCACGACTATTTCTGATCACTACTGAAAAATCAGTGGTTCCCTCCAGGTGGAGGAAGCATTACATAAAAAAGAGACCCAATGATAATGCTGACACGTATAAACAAGGCGGAGAATCAAGATAAACCGCCATACCACCAATAATACGTGATTGAGGGTTCTCAAAATACCAACCGAAGGTACTGACGGATAGAACGATCCAGAACCCTTTTTTTCAGTTACAAGTAATCCATTCCCTTTGATTATGAGTTTACGATAGGAAGCAGAATGGATGACCGCTTCTTCTAGCTCCCCCCTCTCTTGATTATAATAGATTTAGCAGCGCACAGCTGTGGGAGCCTTATTCTCTCACAAGGAGATACAGCAAGCTCTCTCCCCTGAGAAGAGCTTGGAATACAGCTCTACAGTTCCACAGAAAGAAACTTGAACTCAACCAGCCAACCATGGCCGAGAATCTAGGCTTGAGCTATTCAGCAGACGAAATAAACGCAATTCTTTCTTTACCATCACTACTTCAAAACAGTGACCTCACACAAACTATAGAACAAAACACAGATTGGGAAGAATTTTCAGAAACCAAAAAGAGCAAGTAAGGACTGCTATCCATGGCGTCATCATGACGGAATATCTTCGAGCCAATGCAGCACCCAGAGGCCTCTGGGTACACAATGCACCACGTATTTTTCTCAAAGATCTGGCTTTCCGCAAAGAATGGTGAGCTATTTCGTAGAAATGCACGAGAGATTACCTAGTCCTGATTATAAAAACAGCTACGAGACTGACAGAAGCATTAACGATCAAAATCCAACTAAGTGAAGCCAAACTTAAGAACATGGTACACATAACAGTCTACAAAAAAAGACTGGAAGAAAAAAATAGAGAAATGAACGAGACCAAAGAATACATAACTAATAACAAAATACAAAAACTGGGAAAAGACCTCAAACGCTTCTCCATGGAAAAAATGCATCCATATAGCAAAGATGACTACGAAATACCTGATTATCAGTCTGATATCGACACCAGTAGCAACTCAACTGACAGCTCGGATTGGAATAATGAGGACACAAGACAACCCAGAAGAAACCGAGGCACCTATAGGCGCCAACAACAACGTAGACCTAACACCTGGCGCCATCCTCAATATGGGATCCAACAACCAATCCCCTTCCAACCATTCACACCGAATTTCCAGGGATGGATGAACCCATTTACCACAGGACCCCCACCAATGGGGCACTTTATGGGACCATATATACAACAACCGTCTTTTTTAGGACGTGGCCAGACGAACCAAAGGGGACGAAGAAAAGGAGTCACTTGGACAGACCAAGAGAGACAAGTCCAAACCAGGAGCATGTCAAACACGACCAAAGAGAAACCCGGAACAAGCACGACCAGCTTGTAATTAATCTGACCAATACAACCTATACCAAGGCCCAAGAGACAGTGCTCAATAAAGGACTCGGGTTTGTACCAACACCGACACTGGATGTTTACAAAACGAAGTGTGAAGTCGCCGAATTTTGTAGGAAGCTGAAATTAAAAGCTTTCTTTTCAGGTAAAGATACCAACAACAGGGAAGGAGATACATCGTTACGCCCTAAATCCACTTTCTGCCCATTGAACCACCAAACCCCCATTGAGCTCCAAACCTTTGAGCAAGCCGTAATGAAAGAAGTTAGTGAGTTGGCACAATCAACAAAAAAAACATTCATGAACCTAACAAGAGCTGAAAAACAAGCTCTGGAAGCACTAAGAAACAATAAAGACATCATAATAAAGCCAGCAGACAAGGGAGGAGGGATAGTTTTACTAAGCAAAGAAGGCTACAATCAACAATGCCTAGACCTATTGTCTGATGACAAATTCTATAGCATCATTCCAACTGATCCCACACCAAGACTACAACAAACAATAAGAATCTTGGTAGAAGAAGCCGAAACCAACAAGTGGGTATCACGTAATGAAGCTGAGTTCCTAAAAACGACTTCCCCCTAAAATACCGTACTTTTACTCCCTCCCCAAAATACATAAAGAGAAGAGACCACCTCCAGGCCGCCCAATAGTTTCTGGCATTGGGTCAGTCCTAGAACCTCTTTCACAATTTGCGGACCAGTATTTGAGACCGCTGGTACAAAAGACACCCACTTACTTGAAGGACACACGTGACCTACTAAATCACCTCAAAAATGAAACCTTCTCTACTGACACCATGCTCCTAGTGGGTTTTGATGTAGAGAGTTTATATACCAGCCTGCCGCAACAAAAAACCCTGGAAACTCTTGAAGAAATACTTTTTGACCAAAACTGGTCATACCAAACTCCACGGCACTTCATTCTACAATGCTGCACCATTGCGCTCACCGAGAATTATTTTGAGTATGAAGGGAGAATGTACCAACAACGTCACGGAACTTCCATGGGAAGCACATTTGCGCCGAGCATAGCAGGACTCTACGTGAGCACCTTTGAAAAAATGTACATACATAATGCAACAAATCCTTATCAATCCAAAATTCCATTCTGGAAACGATACATTGACGATATCATGGTAATTTGGGAAGGAGACCAACAAAGTCTAAGCAATTTCCATGAATGGATGAACAAACAAGACGAATGTTTAAGATTTACCTACACAGCTAACAACGTGCAGCTAGACTTCCTCGATCTTACAATCTACATAGAACAGGACAATATCAAGACAAAAACTTTTTTCAAACCCACTGCCAAAAACAGTTTGCTTTCATTCAACAGTTTTCACCCACGCCCGTTAAGAGAAAACCTACCATATAGCCAGTTCTTACGGCTAAAGCGAAATTGCAGTGAACTAACTGAATACAAAATACAAGCTAATGAATTAAGCTCCAAGCTGTTGAGAAGAGACTACCCGACGAAAATAATATCAAAATGTAAAAAAAGGGCTAGAAATCAACCAAGGGAGAGTCTACTAGAAACAACACAGAGAAGCCCTGCCGATGATACACCTACATGTGTCACGACCTACAGTATAGCGAGCAATGCAGTTAAAAAAAATAATCAACAAGAATTGGCGTATCCTGACTTCTGGTACCCTGAAATGGCAGAAACCAAGATTTGCCAACAAGAGGACAAGGAACATAAAAGATATATTGGTACATACACGACCTCTAATCCCTCCGAAACTCAGAACAACAAATACCTTGTGGGATATGCAACCGGTCATAGGACATTACCCCTGTGGACAATGCTCAGTATGTCATCTGACTACACCCACCAAAACTGTACAACTAACACCAGACCTAATGTGGACAATAAGACAACACACAAATTGTAATACTTCTCATGTTGTCTACATGATCACGTGCCCCTGCAACCAAAGATACATCGGAATGACGTGCAGGAAAGTCAAGCAGAGGATCTGCGAACATAGAAGCAACGTGAAATGCAAACGAGAAACCACAAAAATGAGTAGACATTACATTGAACATAAGCACTCTGTTGATGACCTAAAGTGGATCATAATTGAAACATTAATAGGAACAACAAACAATGCGGAGAAAGTCCTTTTTGAAAGAGAACAAAGATGGGTACACCGTCTTAGAACAGATACCATGGGCCTCAACGATAACATACCTTGGCTGAGCATTAAATGATCATTAATACAACTGACATACTGCCCCTATACTATCTCGTCCCTGACACCAACTATGTTCATTTAAAAATGCGATAAAGACGCCAAATACAATTAAACCCCCCCCCCCCGGGTTTTCTTGAGTTTCCGCCTCTGCCAAACTGTTCAATTAATGACTCATTAACAATACGTTCCACTGTTTGGTACAATAAATAAATCCTGTTTTTTAGCCCATTCTTAGTCCTTTAACTCTTTCTAGTACCTTTTTTTGGGAACGCATTACATCTTTGTCCTCCCTCTATTTCATCGCCCATTGTATAAACTAACATACACGAGATCCCGCTCTACACGAGCCCCGGAGGTCAGCGTCAGCACTAGTTGTGCGCAGCCCACAGAAGAGGTAGGAGCAACGAGGAACGACCATTTACCTCTCATCCGCAACGTGAAGTATCAACGGAATACACCAACTAACGGTACCATCCTTCCCTTTTTCACCTTTCCCCGTGTTTACTAATCACACTAGGCTACGCGCTCACGGCGGCCGCGCAGCAGCCCGAACTCGGGACTGCAATAAGGTAATCCTTTTGTATCACTTCTGACTCCACCGGGGCAATTAAGGGAATCTTTTGGTATTAAGACACCTGACCATAATTCACACTATGGGTACTTTACCGAGAAAAGTCACTTTTAATCGTCACTCAACCCCGCGACTTTTTGTAATTACCTTTATGGTTTATACAAAGTAGCCCCTTACTTCCTGACAAAAGAGGAACTGATAAAACATTCTAAAGTACAGATGTTTGAGCACTACATAACCCCCCTTTTGATAAATTACAGCAGTATGATAAAGACTTGCCATTTTAAACAGTTCGCTTTTACAGTGTTATAAAGATTTGCCATTTTTTCGATGTCTGCTTGAATTACGAATTAGTACTTAGAACTTAACCAGTACTCGCATCATTGTTTGTCTCTTTTTATATTTTTTTGTTCTTAGGTAACATTAACCTTGAGGTACTCTTAGACCTCGTGTTTACGGAGTAACCCTGTAAACCCTCTTTCAGAACTGGATATCACCAGTTCTCACAACCACTAGGTCCTGAAGAAAGCCCAACGACCCCCCTCTGGGGCACTGGAAGGGCAGAAACATGTCGACCTTTTTTGATCTGGACACCAACAAGTGCAATGGCTACATAATTTGACCTACTGCACGATTTTTTCACTTATTTAGAAGTCTCCTCACACACCGGACAGAATAAATATCATCTCTTAGGTAGTGTGAGAAAGACATTTATAACGTCACAATAACACTTTTGCACGACTATTTCTGATCACTACTGAAAAATCAGTGGTTCCCTCCAGGTGGAGGAAGCATTACATAAAAAAGAGACCCAATGATAATGCTGACACGTATAAACAAGGCGGAGAATCAAGATAAACCGCCATACCACCAATAATACGTGATTGAGGGTTCTCAAAATACCAACCGAAGGTACTGACGGATAGAACGATCCAGAACCCTTTTTTTCAGTTACAAGTGATCCATTCCCTTTGATTATGAGTTTACGATAGGAAGCAGAATGGATGACGGCTTCTTCTAGCTCCCCCCTCTCTTGATTATAATATATTTATTTGTAACCTCCCATGAGGACAGGCATTTTTACTTCGGTTGTTACACAGTATCTCTTATTTACTCTGTAAGCACTATTTTCTTTAATGGTTTCTCCTACTGCAGGCACTACATGCTTTCCTGCAACATTCATCGCACCATGCGCGCTTTTATGGGGTGCTGTCACAAAACAAGCATTTGCAATGCAATAGGTCTCGCATTTCCGAGATTTTAAGCTATTAGCATTGTAAATGCCAATGCCTTTTATTTATGTTTTAAAAACCAAAATATAAATAAAAGGCATTGTCGTTTACAATACCAATAGCTCAAACTCGCGTAAATGCGAGACCTATTGCACTGCAAATGCTTGTTTGTTTCGCCCCCCAAACTGAACAAGCATTTGCAATGCAATAGGTCTCGCATTTGCACAAGTTTGAGCTATTGACATTGCAAATAACAATGCCTCTTATTTTTGTTTAAGTTTTTAAAACATAAGTAAAAGGCATTGTCATTTACAATGTCAATAGCTTCTACTTGTGTAAATGCGAGCCCTATTGCATTGCAAATGCTTGTTTGTTGTGAGTCCAGGGCAGGTTTCAAACTGAATTTTAGTGTTAGATGTGGGAGGACACTAGTCATTTCCATAGCACACTGCCCTAATCATCCTCAGTGTAATGTGGCTGAAGACTTCTGCCATTTTGGAATCGCCCTGACACTACTATGGACTTGTTTGCAGTAAGCAATGAGAGATTGAGGCTGATTAGAGGGGAGCGTAACAATAGAAAAGATGAGTACGAAAAAAAGGAGGGATAAGAGAAAAGAAGGGTGAGGAAACAGGTGAATAAAAAAAAAGTAAAGAAGTGATTATTAGGGAAGTGAAGACATATATGACAGAGGGTTGATTAGTGTGGAGTAGGAGATGATGAACGCCATGAGTAGAGTAGATGAAGGAGATAGTGTGAGAGGTGGAAGAAGGAGGATTAAAAACGTCTTAGGAAGTAGGATGGATGGAGCAGGGTACTGACGAGCAAAATGAGTGATGGGCATGGGGGATGGGTAAGCATGTATGAGTTGGGAGCGATAAGAGGTGAGCAGAGAGAGAGAAATACAGAAAGGTGAAAGTGGAGGATGACGCTTGTGAAGAATGGGGAGGATGAGAAAGGAATGTGGTCACATAAGGGAGTTATGATCAAATGATACTTCGAGGGAGAGGGATCAGAGAAGAAGTGTGAAGGGCTTGAAGGATAGTAATAGAACAAGAGGGAGGAGAGATAGATGAATAGGGAGGGTGATGAGTAAAGAGAGGGTGATGGGGATGGGAGAGACTAGTGGGAGAAAGGAGAATGGAAAAGCAGAGCAAGCATGCTAGTCACTACTTAGGAGAGGCAGTTCAATTTTGAGGGATTGACATGAGCTGTACGTTTCCTTTTCGTACTCCTTATGATAACTTCTGCTCAAAAGGCTGACAACATAATAGTGCTTGAGAAACTAGCCATCAAATTACAAGTCCAGTCATCAACCTTGGAAGATGTACTCTTGGTGCAGTGGACAGATAAGGCAAGAAATAGGCCCACATTTTGGTGTCTGGTTTTGTTTTGTTGCTCAGGTTGCCACCTTTGATTGTGCTTCGAATTATTACTTCGCTTATTTAGTGAAAATGCCCATAACCCCAGGTTCATGTAGATCTTGTGTGCTCAAGAATACGTGCTATATATAGGGCTTAGAGCTGCCACCTGTTTAGAATGTGGCGAGCTACCAGAGAAGAACAGATCCAGAGATGGAAATGCCAGGACCGATTACACACACTCATTCACCCATCCAAGCAAATGCACTCCCCTCACTCCTTTACATGTACAAAATAATTACTCATAGGCAGCAGCAGTGAAGGTGAAGCTGACTGAAGAGGATGAGGCGGAAGGTCCAGGTGAGGTGGAGAAAGAGTAGGGTGGGTGAAGAGACGAGAAGGTGAAGCAGAGAGATGGGAGGGTAATAGGGAGAAGACTGATGCAGGTGGGAGTATAATGTAAACATGCTCTCTCAAATGAGGCGGTGCTGCTGGCATTTCATGATCCGGCTCCATATGGTTTCTGTTTAGAGCATCGTCGGCACCTGGAGATTTATTATTAGGGAAGGCGGTTAAGAATCTATGGGGCTTAATATATTATCAAGCACGGCGTTAAAATTATCGCTGCTTTAGCGGTAGAAAACTGCCGCTAAAGCGGCGATAATGGGCTTGATAATATGCCGCAGAGAATTCCAATAGAAGCCCATGTTCTGGTGTCAACATGGGCTTCTATTGGAACTCTCTGCGTCATATTATCAAGCCCATTACGCCGCTTTAGCGGCAGTTTTCTGCCACTAAAGCGGTGATAATTTTAACGCCGTTTCTTGATAATATGCCCCCAAGTAAGGAGCAATTGAGTAACGGAAAACGGAGGTTGATGCTAATGGACGCGGGAGCTCATATACAGGTGGGGGTCGAAAAACGGAGAATGGAAGGTGCATAAAAAAACCCATGATGCGCCATTGCCTTCACCCCTCGCGTTATTCTCCAACATATCGCCTTATAATTATTACAGGTCGGTCAACACCCTCATAAAGCGCTTAAGGGGCCGTCGGCCGGCAATCACCATCCACTCAACCTAATTCGAAAAATTACTTTTTCCGCGAGGGTCTGTAATCTCTTTAGGGGCTAGGGTGTTGAGATAATGAAACAATTAAAATCAAAAGCCAGGAAATACCGCAAAAAATCCAAAGCCAGGATGTTCCACAAACGTATTTGTAGGACTGCCATTTCCACTGACCGTGAGGCACACTAGGGCTTCATCGGCAGCGCTCAGAATGGCCGAAATGGGAAACGAAGCAAAGGCAGCCCTGGCAAAAATGCTACAAGCAGTGGCCGCGCACGCGCCTCGTGCTCAAAGTTAAAAAAAAAGACAAGCCCGGGTGTTGTGTGCGCGCGCATTGACTTAATAGCTATTGCCGTGTTGTAATCGGAGAAAGGTAGATCTTAATCGCGGTTTATATTTAATATTTAAATATGCTATACAAACGGCATCCTTTGTTATTCGAGAAAACATATTTTTAAAAGACGAAAACGAGTACGAATAAACTGACATTTGTTCTTCCCTTGATCTTTTTAAATTCAAACAGTCAGTGTAATGGATTGTTCATCTCGCTGCCTGCTGAGGCCGAAACTCCGTCTTAAGATGGATGGTACTTTTCGAGTGATTTGTAAACACGTTACAGTAGCGACTCTTGAGCCGCCACCGAGGCTCCATAAGGCCCGGGTGATGATGGCCAAATACTGCAAGGCTGCCCATAGTTACAACTGCGCCTGACAGCTTTCTGTGGACAACCGCAAGCTCAGCTTTTACAAGTGAGAGCCACCTGGAACTGAGGAGGGGGAAGCAAAGCAAAAACCACGGTTGGGGCCCTTTTGAAAGGGAGGGGGCATTTACAGCACAGTTTGTACGCTTTAAGGAAAAAAAATGGGCGTTTAAAAGACCGGTATTGGGATTTCACAGCTCGGGCAATGGGTGACTGTCATTTGTAATCGGTAGTCGTTGTTGCCTGCTGCTCTCAGAAGACGAGTCTTTGCTTTGAGGGGCAAATACAAACCCGGGCTGAAAGAAAAAAACAAGCGGAAGTGATCGCGTTTGCGATCAAACATCAAAGCGGCAAAAGTGAAAGTAATCGAGCAGAGCATCAAAGGGCTGGGTGAGAAGGGAGGGGGGAATGTAATGAGCAGAGGAGCAGCTGTGCACGTGCATGTGATCGTGCACTCAAGGTTTAGGCCAGCCAAAAGACTGTGGGTAGCACTTTGAAAATCCCACATATAAAATGTCTCTTCGAGCCTTTGGCTCGCGAGACCTAAAAATGTGTAGCTATCCTGCTTAGTAAGCATCTAAAGCATCTTTAACTAGATCTTCCTTTGGAGTTACCTTTCCTTGCCTCCACGTAGTTCTGTTTTGCTTTCAATATTACTTACATTCATGACCCATAACCATGGAAGTATGGCTTCTCGTAGCGAATAATATCTCTGCCATGAAGCAGTCGACCTGATACCGTGTTTTAATATTCGGCCATCTGCAGGAAATCAGTTTAGATGCTTAAGGCTCAGTGGTGTAGCTTCAAAACATTATAACTCCTGTTCTGCCGAGGAAAAAAAGAAGACAGCAAGACATGTAGTTTTGTTCGTGGAAAGCAGGGAAAGGCACAGCACATGGATATAAGAGGCTGGTACAGTGAAATGACTGCATTGGGTATATGTGTCTATATCATGAAGGAGAAGGAGCCAGAGAGAAGCTGGAGGGAAAGAGACCGAGAGAGGCCGAAGAGGGTGCCAGTTAAAGGGATGTGTGGGCAGTAGGGAGGTTAGAGGGGGAAACAGAGGGGGAGAAAGAGCGAAAAAATAAAAATAAAGGATAGGTGGGAAGACGGAGCGGAAAGACAGATGGATACATATGCAATGTGGCTAAGAGCTAGGGAGGGAGAAATAAAGTAGGGAGAGAAACAAGGTACGGATGTAAAGAATGGAAGAAGACAGACAAAGAGGTGAACTGAGAGAGAGAGCGCAGAGAGAGTGAAATAATTAATTAAACCGAAATGGAGATGGAGAGAAAGAGAAGGACAGAGACGAATCACAGAGAGGGCTGACCATCAGGGACAGATAGAGGTGCAAAGCTCAGGGAACACCATATACACACAAACAGAGTCACAGAGATAACGCGTGACACGGCCAGATACATAGACAGAGGTAGCGCATAATGAGGCTCTCCGCTTGCAAGCTATATTTAGTAGGCCTGACACCGCTGAGAGCCTGTTGCGGCAGGTCCAACACCTCGGGTCCCCCCAAGGTACAGCACAGTGTCCCCCCCGCTGGGAGAGGAGAGACACATCCCCTTCTGCGCTGCAACCCCTCTGTTCTGGCCATCTGAGGTGTGTGGTTTACTGTTACAAGAGCCGATTCAGCCTCCCGATGTCGTTTCATTTCCTTCCTAAACTTTTTTTGGGAGGAGGGGAAAAAGGGGTGTTGGAAGTTTGTGCGTAGCGGATTGTATGGAGGGCTTCTCCTATGGGAGGGACACAACTCCGACCCTCACCTTTTCTCTATTGTGTGAGTTCCGGTGGGTGGACATACAGCTGGCAGGACAGCCCTCAGACATGCCCATAGGTTTTGTCAGGAAAAAGGTTGGGTGGCAGCCACCCGCCCACGGCTCCAAGACAAGCATGCATAGAAAAAGAAATGATTGCAGCCGCATAACATGGCAAGTGGCACGGGGAGAAAACATTCCCAACACTAGTTCAAGGTTACCAAGGAATACTAAGGAATAAGGGATTGCTGTGTTAACAGTCTTCTTTGACAATCAGTGCCTTGGGTCAGGTCAGATCTACAACAGCAGAACTACACTGGTAAAACAATGGCATACCCTTTCAACAGAGCACTTGGTTAATGCTTCACTAGCATCAATACACAACTAAGGTTATAAATCCAGAGTTCCAAGTAAAACATGGGAACACATCAAGGTATTTATCAAACTTTTTAAAATCAGTCCTGTTCTATGTTTATTCAACTGTTTAACTCCCTAAATAGACAAAACTATGGTGCACATGAATCAACATAGACAATAGCGATTCTTTAATTGCGATTATTAAGGAACCGCAATTAAAGAATTGCAATTGCCTATGCATGTAGGAATCGCAAAAACATTTGCGATTTCTACAAATTCCTTAATTGTGACTCGCAAATTGCGAGTCGCAATTAAGGAACTGATTCCCATTCATTCCTATAGGCCCATAGGAATGAAGGAGAAATGCATGCGCAATTTGTGAGCACCCAATAGGTACTCACAAATTGCCCATGCAATTTCAAGGGTGCAAGGATTCCAAAAGAATACCCTGTTGCACACCTGAAATTACAATTTATCCACATGTTGCGCACACACATGCCCCAAGGGCATGTGTTTGTGTAACGTGACTTTGAAATGTGCACTTTAGTGCATTTTTCAAAGGAATCGCAAATTACCAACAACTTTAGATTGACGACAATTTGTGATTCATATTTGCAAAATCTTTTTGTTTAATGCATTGCATTTAAGGAATCGCAATTTGCGGATGTTGAAGTGATTGCTTTGCAAACCTCATCTGTACGAAAGTGGAGGGAGGTACTTGCTAAACCGGGAACGGTTTGTCCCACGGGTTCTACTGAATTTGCATCACTAAAGTGCTGGACCCATTTCTCAGCAGGTATAGTACAGTCTCTGCTGGAATTTGGTGTGTCGGAAAAAAAAGGACTATTAACCACAGACCAAAATTTAGAGCTGTCGGCCAAGACACTGGCTTGGCTGAGCTCCTCACAAGTCTGCTCCCTTATCTGCTTTTTCCTCTCCTGGACTGCAGATTTGTAGGCCTTCCTACAGCTCCTAATTAATATTGCATCCCTCAGGTTTGGCTTAAGGACCTGCATTAGCCTCTTATGGGCAGCCAAACAGGTATCATCAAACCACTTTTCAAGTTTTGGGCATCTCGCTCTGGTTTTGATGGTTAGAAGCTACCTGCTTGGTGATTATATCGAAAGCATCTAAGATGGCTCTGTCGTGTGGAGCGGGATCCATACATACTTGTAACTCCAAAGCACAGGTGGTATACAAATTATCTAAAAAACTCTCTGGGGTAATCCTTTCCCACTTCAATCTTCACGGCTGGTCTTTGGTGCTAATGTTAATATTAGAGATTTGACTCGCCACCCCCCCTTTTAGGGCAGCCGAGAGGAGAAGAACCAATATTAGAGAATTGTGATCACTATGGCAGTTCCAAGTAACGCTTAGATTCTTTAGAGCCGGCATTAATAGAGCAGATAGCATAATGTGGTCAATTGTGCTTGAGCTACTACTGCCTGCATAGGTAGGGACCAAGGCAGACGCGTCTGTTTGCTATACACAGTGCACATTATGGGCTGAAAGGAGGCCTTCTAAAAAAATACCTGATGGTGTGTGCTCAAAGTGATTTGACTACTGCAAGCCATCCTCCTCCTCCAACATGGAGATGCAATTAAGGCAGCATTGGCGGATGTTAAAATCCCCTAAGATTAAAGTGTCATGGTAGACTTGTCTTCCTTCCCCATACCTTTCCAGAAAAACCTCTAGGGCCAGAAGATGTTCGGTCTCGTGAGTTCTGGAGATGGAATTGTAAATATTTACCACTAGCAAAGTGGGAAGGTTCTTTACTGACAATTCCACTGCTAACACATGGGGTGACGGGCAGTCAGTCAGTTTGGCAAGATAAGAAACTTTAAGAGAGTACATTAAAAGAAGACCCCCCCCCCCCCCCCTCCCCTTGCTCTTCCCATGTTGGAAGGGATAGCGTGTTTGCAGAATGAAATAAAGCCATCCAAATAAAAACAATTATTGGACTCCCATGTTTCTTGTAAGGCAATAATATGGAGTGTAGCAAGAAAGTGTTCCCAGGATATGTTACCCCTCTTAGACCTAAGGCCAGGTATGTTCCAAGACAATACCTTTGTGGGAGAGTCAGCTGGGATGGCGGAAGAAACGATGGGATTTAAAGGATTACCCAGCGGGGTTGGAATATGGGAGCAGGTACAATTGGCTGTGTAAGGTGGCTTTGACCGGGCACGTATCCCGCTGCGGGAGCCCTGTGGTGATTTAAGCACAACCTGGCAGGAAATGGATCCGGTGTCAGCCGCGGGGCCGCAGAGCACTTGAGGGATGGAGTCACCTTTGCGGCAGGCAGGCAGGCAGGCAAAAAGAACAGAGATGGGCTCATTTGGATTACTTAACCAGCCTGCTTTTAGGTGCCTATAAGTCAAACTCAGATGCATGAGTGTCTTTTAACCACCCCAGGCAAGCCTTCTCAGTGTTCTCTTAGTTTTTAAGCATATTTGGAGTGGAGTTGAAAGGTGGAAGATTGGAACACAAACAGGACTTTGGGAAGGGCTTTCATTTTTTGGGCAGCTATTATTCCCAGCCAAGGCAGATTGTATTGTATCTATGAGTTGAGATCTTTTCTTATTTTTTGGAGGAGGCAGTGGTAATTTAGAGCAGTTTTGCTAAGAGGGTATATGCTATTTGTAGCCCAAGGAATGGTATGTAGTGATTTACCCATAGTATCGGGAACCTGGAATGAAGTGTCCTTCATTTGCTCCTGTGGGACACAGACTAAGACTTATTGATTTCTGTAGATTTTGTTATACCCCAGAAAGAGGACCAATGTTCTCCTCCAAAGGATGCAAACAGTAAACAGGATATGTAAATACGACAATGCTATCATTACATAATTTATGGTATCCATTTCCCGCCTGACCATCCCCTCTTATTTTTGCATTGGCTCTCAACCCCTGGGTTAGCCGTTCCATGAATGCGAATAGCAGCATCAAATTTGGGTCACCCTTGCTGTGCCCCTCTTCAATTCGTGAAGGGATGGGAAATCATGCCTCTTGATGCGGGAGTGCTATATACACGAAGGATCCACTGGCAGATTTGATACCCGAAACCAAAGCGCTTTAGAGTCTACATTAAGTATGGGCAGTGTTGATGGCAAACACTAAGGAATTCATTGCACATTTATTTACATTATCAATGATGTGGGGTATTTTTTTCATATTGTCAGCTAATTTCTCCTCTGGGATAAAACCTGCCTGGTCGGGGTCTACCAAACCTGACGTATAGGGATTTAGCCTGCATGCTAGAATACCTGTAAAGATCTTAGCATTTATATTGATGAGGGGGATAGATCTGTACGAGCTGCATGGTAGTATGTTTTTGCCTGGTTTAGGGATGACACTATGGATACTTCTAGCATAGATGTTGTTCAAGTGCACCTGTCAACAAATGACTAGTTTAATAGCTAGTGAGACGTGGTGCGAAGGGCTGGCATAAGGTTTTATAAATGTATGGTGTATATTGTTCTGACCTGGACAATTATTATGTTTTAGTTTGGCAACAGCGAAGGTGACTTTGTCTAACGTAATGGGTCTCGAGCCTTGAGCTAATCTACTCATATGGCCTTGTCTTGGTAAGGTCCAATGTCAGCTGCAGTATGATTCTGTGCCATATGGAGGGCCACGTAGTATTCTGTGTATACTGCAGCTATTTGGTCATCAGAGACCTCCTCACCTTGTGGTTTTACCTTGAAATGAACTCTTTTAGTCATTTTTTTGTAACGTCTATGAGCTAACAATCTCCCACTTTTGGTACAAACAAGAAAGATGTTTGATTCTGAGCATGGTGTATTCTGTTCTTTCCAGGTCTAGTTTCTTCAGTTCAGCATGTTCAGCGTTTAGTTTGTGCCATACTCTCAGGGCCCCCGATATGAAACGTTTCTCAATACTGTCAGAAGAAAAACAACACTATTTATGGAGATGTGTTCCTGAAAGGACAAACTGGCATCAACGATATTAACATTTTTCTTTTTTGCTGAATGAGTGGGGATAGGATCAAGACCAAGTTCATTTGGTCAGCTATTAGTGTCCCAGAAATTTAGGCAGAATTTCCAATTTGACAGAGTTCATAAGGAGTTACAAGTCATCCAGTTGGCTATAGGGGATATGCATTGTTTGAATAGGTTGAGATCCCAAAACAGTTTGAGAATGAGTTGGGTTTCATCCCTTTCTGAGAAGTAGGAAAAGCCAAAAGATCAGACCAGGGAAGCGAGTGGGCAAAATCCAGCGTAAAAAAAGGTGGGCCTCACTGCCGAATCTTCCGGAACACCGCAATTAAAGTCTGTGAATTGTGATTGAAAAAGAGGAATCAGGACTATCCAAGAGCAGCCTTCCAAACAAGGAACAAGCCAATCAAGTGCGTGGCAAGACAGGTTGCCACAGTGGTACGGGAGAACATGTTTTGCATTCTGCTCAGATAGATATGAATAAACAATCTACTTGACAAATAAAAAGCAACATTTTAAAAATACCACCTATGATTCTACAGAAATCCCACATTGAAAACATATTTTACTGTGGTTGGAAGGCTGAATCAGTCTGATACTGTGACTTTACTGCCACGTTAATATGTCTGGGTGTTGCAGTGGGCCTTATTGCAAGTTGTCTGGTGTGGTATCACAGATGAGGTGTCACTATGGGCAACTACAAGGGGCTTGGTCTTTCAGAACCCAGATTACCAGGTCTGCAAGTACCAAACCCTGTAATCCCAAAATGCAGAAAAACTAGACCTACAGTGAAACTGCAGGCCGAGGTACAGCCCGGCTCCTGCCCAGTCCCTCCAGCTCAAAGGGGAGCAGACAATGTTCCCTCAACATTGCCCTGCTGAGCCCTCCTCTACACTTGCCCCCTCATCCTCACTTCAACCTCCATCCTTTAGCAATCCCTCACTGCTTAAATAAGGAGATAAATTATCATATATAGACATGACATGAGGGAATTAATCAGCACCAGGAGCCAACAGTGCTTAGATTAATACATTTAATTTTGAAAACCCCTAAATGAGAGGGAAACATGAAGGAAAAGATGCCTGTTAGGTCAAAATTGTACAAGGTTGAAAAACATGCACAACTCCTTCGAGGAGCGAGCTGGATTTATCTACAAGCATGTACTGTTTTTGCAATTTGCCGCACAGCCCAAGTTTTTGTCAAGGCCGGCTTTAGCACTGGTGGCAACCTGTGCGACAATGTTTGTTGGCGCCCCCCAATGACCACCGCTGCCACAGATTTCCTCACTACCACCATTTAACACTGTCCCTCAAGTCTCCATAACCAGTCTCTCAGATTCATTTAGTTTTATAGCGCCACTCATACCAGTGTGAGGTGTCAGAGCACTTTACATCATGCACACATTTAACAGAGACAATCACACGTGTAAATCAGTGTATAGGAAATGTTACATAAGACCGAGGATTACAAGATGTACAAGTAACATGTCAACCAAACTGGTAGGCAGTAAAGTTTAAGAGTCCATGGTATGGAAAAGCACAAATTCAGAATTTAAAACATAACAGTAATTGTTAGGGGTTCACTATAATAATAATGATTCATTTCTACCCAAATGAACTCTTTTTGCAAGATTAGGTTAAGGGAAGACCGGGCAAAAAGATTGGTAGGTCTAATATACACCTTGCAGTTTGCATGCAGGTCTTTCATGACAGTTAATAGCTCATTGTTCTATATTAGGATTTTAACTTATAAACTGCACGTAACAAAAAGATCTCTCTGGCAAAAACAGTAACTTATTGACCTATTAACCTTATATGCACTTTGTGATCTGCATGGCACACGTTCTTAGCAGCAGGCATATTGACCCTCTGAGCTACCTTACAAGGAGTCAAACTATCACTAGACAAAACGCCATCTCTCTCTCCAGGAAGAACATTAATCACCGGAGTTATCTTTAAATTTTTATTGATGTTTGAAAATTGCTGGAGGCAAGAAAGGGGGCAGCAGGTGGTTTTCAAACCATATCATATTTGCAGACAGGACGCCCCCACCCAAAGTCAACGCCCGGTGCGGTGGCACTGATCGTATCGCCTTGGTTTTTGTGTCTGGCTAGTGCTGAGAGGATCTAGGAACATATGAGGGGTTATTTATCCTTTTTTTAAAAAAAGGATTAGTACAGAATTGCTTTTAATCATCCTTAATTCGACATCTTAGACCTGTTTGAAGCGTTTCCTAATATTGATCAATGAAAGGATTTTTTTCCACAAAGTGTAAAGGTCACCTCCTGTGGGAGGAAGAAGGCTGCCTCTGATCTACATTGTGTGTGTGTGTAGTGTGCTTACACTCCTTGCATTTGGTCAAATAATTGGAATCGTCTCAGAAAATTACTGAGACCTCCAAAGGACCATGAAGACGTTTGCCTGAGAGGTAAACTGGAAAATCTCAGGGCAGAGTAAGACATGAAGAAACATTGTAGGCAGGCCAGAGAATGTTCCTCTTCTACTGCGTCTGTGTGTTGTATAGAAAAGGACTCTTGAAGAAAGAGATCTAGGGAGAAGTGATGGCCCATCATTAGGATACTCCAACCATTTCTGAGATAACTATTTAATATCACACTTTTTGATGTTGAAACAAGGCTCTTCACTGACATATTATCTTGTAAAGGCTGTGCTGCAAGTGTGGGGTTGACCCCATAGTCTGTACCCCTTAAAATAGCACAGGGGGAACAGCCATTACAACGCGGTTTTTACCACGCGCAGCTTTTACATCGCATGCGTTACAATGCATGCGATGTTACAACGCAATGCCATTACAACGCAAGTCTTTACATCGACTTGCGCTAGATGGCGTGCTAACATTACAAATAGTGTAGTTTACTATCCCAACACCTTCCCTACTGTTACGTGGACTGGAGTTGGAATAGTAAATTACACTTTTCTAATGTTAGCACGCCATCTAGTGCAAGTCGCTGTAAAGACTTGCGTTGTAATGGTATAGCGTTGTAACATCGCATGCGTTGTAACGCATGCGATGTAACTGCACGCGTTGTAATGACACGCGTTGTAATGTCATACATCCTAGCCCAGACCTGAGGTGGTTGGGGAACCAATGGTGTGTGTGAATCCCCATATGAATGTTTTTCCTGTCTGAGTGCTGTGGTAGGCAGCTGCCCAACTGCGGTGTCTATGGCAGTTCCCCGTTATAACCTGCTGTTGATTTCCATTTCACTATCTCCAAGGTGATTTTTCTTCTCTTTTTTCAATGGCAAGGATGGCGCTCCCATTGTGACCTGACACCTAGGGCACCTACTATCTGTATGAGTGGGATCTGTGTGCTTCAAAGTGAAGTCTGACCATTGAAGCAGGGAAAGAATTAGGGCTGTAATTAATGGGGGGAGTGGGGGTTCTTGCCCCACTAGGAATACCAAAATGGCATATACTTATAAACATTTCTCTAAATTTGTGGGAACAGGGGGATTGTCACAGAAAAATGTGGAATAATTCTGTTATGTATAGAATGAATATAGCATTAACAAATAAGAATTTCAACTTCCTGATGATGGTCATTTTGTTCTTGGCAAACTTTGTGTGGTTTTCTGGAGGTGCCCCACCTCGGGCAAATGGCCTATTGCTATTTGCGGTATAATGAAGCTTCAAGAAGATATGATAAATCTGTAATTGCTAGTTAGCAAGATTCTAATAAGAAGCATAAAGAACAACTACAGGAACTCAAATAAGTGACTAAGGAGGAGTGTGGGAGTTTAAGCCCACATTCTTGGGTTGTCCTACAAGCCCCTGTCCGTGAGAAAAACAGTGGGTCACTCCTGTATAACAAGGACATACTGGATTCATATACTGGGGCAAGGCCAGCCGCTCCACCTTGGCCACCTCAACCAAGAGGTGGACAGCCTTAGGCCCCACATCCTCTGTCACCTGTGGAAGGAGGGCAACCCTCTGCTCTGCCGGTGACAAGACAGGAAAGTGAACCAGCTCGAGAATGAAGATTCTTTTCATGAGGTCGATAGAAAAGTAAATACTTCTGACTAGGACTCTGTCCAGCATACCTTGAGATCATGGACAAAGTAGAAGAAAGGAAGAGGTGTAGAAACAGGAATTCAAAGCCAGTAAAGGTTGCACCTTTACTGGCTTTGAATTCACCACCAGAAACCGTAGAAAGACGCACCACACTAGTCCATGTGCCGTGGACTATTTCGGAACTTCTTCACTGACAACAGTCCTACCATGAATTTAGGAATGATTCCTGTGGTTTCATCAGGCAATTTCAGGCTATTTGCAATGGATATGATCACAACAGGGTAGACATCAAAATGATGTTAAGACACTTTTCTTATTGCAGCATAAAAGACATCTGCAAAATCAAAACTCATGAATACGACAACCTTACACCATTCTGGCTGCTGCAGGATGGTAACTGGCAGACACATTTTATAGCCCCAACTAAGCCACCCTGAGGGCGTTCCAAAGAGGATTTATAAGCGCAATGGATGAGGTGGGAAGGCCACAAGTAAATTAGAGAAAAATGGAGTCCTGCATGCAGAGAAAAGATAACTACCTGGCTAATTTTGCTTCTAGAATAGTGGACACTTTTAGCGCACATGAGGGGTTGAATCAAGAGTCAGAGGAGACTCTACCCATAGTGGTGTGGGTCTATGTTGGAAAGTAAGGGGTATATTTACAAGGTTTTACGCTGCCGTAGTGTCAATTTTTTTATGTTAACAGCGTCTTTTTTTATCGCCATGTTTACAAATTGCCAAAAAGTCCAGCTTGCGGCATTCTTTCAGCGTTAACGTGATTTATTCATAGTGACACTTCAGTTAGCGTGACGTACCAAAAATGAGATGCAAAGTAGGTGTTCCAGTGTAAAAACTCCCACAAAACACACAATATGATATTTACAAGGATTTCCTTGTACCTTGCTAAAAAAGAAAAACTGCTGCGAAGTCCCATTAGAGGCTGATTTATAACGCCAGAAATTAGCTGGTCTTAAAAATGGTGCAAATACACTTGGGGCCTCATTTAGGAGGTTTTGGTGCAGGACAGCACTGCAAGGAATCTTGCTGCGCAGCCCTGTGACAAAACAAAAGGGCACGAATGTGCCCTATCAATAAGATAGGTCGCATTTCTGTGTTTTTCCCCTACGCTGGCGCACAATGGCTGCCATGCGCCATCGCAGACACCCTTGCGCCATGGTGCAAGGGTGCCTGCATTGCGGCGCTGATTGATGTTGTGCAGGAAGGGACACCTTCCTGCACAAAATCAATCAATCCAGGCAATTTCCTCTTTTGTGTTGCAGAATGCTGCAAACATAGAAAAAGGAAAAAAAGAGAAATGAAAACATTTATCCTCGTTGCGCCTCCTAAACGCCGCCATGGGATTTGGGTGGGAACACCCACAGCAACAACCATGGAGCGCCCCTTTCATTCATGTGTGAAAGGGGCACATATTATCAAGGCCATGAAAAGCCGCATAGAGTGGCTTTATGTGGCCTTGGAAATATGCTGTGGCACATTATGCCACCAAAATGGGAAAAAAGTGACATTCCAGCAGTGCAAAAGTGCCGCTAGGGCCTCGGATAATAGAAGAACTCTACAATTTATCCTTGGCAAGGTCAAAGATGTCATGGACCTCCTGCCATGGCAGCTAGGAGCACCAATGAGACAACCACTGTGGTGTTTGGGTTTTATTACTTAGGATTGTATATTGTCAGTGCTCTTCTTCTACAGGTTATTTACAGAACTCCCTTTTCTGCTTGAATATGTACTCCATGTTTTATTACTGTTGGAATGTTTTGGTGAAGGTCTGGAACACCATCTTGTCAGTTGGTGCTGCCATCCTGAGCCCTCAATACCTATGTAACTTGCTTCCCGTCCTTCTACAATAAAATCCTTGAAAACCACTGAAGACTCAGCCCAAGTGCTTTGCTGAGAGTGGACTTACGACAGATGGTTTGTGGAGTTACTTCAAATTTGGCAACAAGCTTGGGATACAATTTTTTTTTAATGAAATATACCATTACTCAACTTTGCGATCTGATATATGCTTCTTCATAAGGTACTGTACAAAATTATTTTACTTTGAGGGCTCAAGGATTTTTTTTCTCAACTCCTGTCACCAAGGCTTGCTGATTCATTAAAAAAAAAAGGGGCTGTTTCTCGTCTAACGTTGTGCGTTACAGCTCTCCTTTGCTTTACCTCATTTCTGCTGACATTGTACCCAAGTGTTCAACTGACTTTCACTCGGCTGGTGACTCTTCATTAATATTGAATTTCTGCATATTCTGGTGTCTATTACAATATTTGGCACACACATCTTTCAAAAGTTGCTTCACTTTGAAGTAACGAAGATGAGACAGTAATCAGTAGATTCCTTTAATAACTGAGGAGCATCTGTAAGGTACATCTTCCATTTCCAACAAAGCAACGATTCTGGTGAACCACACAGTGGAACCAGAATCCCCACCAAACCCAAACATTCTATAAACACGAGGATGCAAGGCAACTAGTTGCCAAGCAACACAACACTTCCCCCCTCTATATATAAAAATAAGGAATTAAATAATATACACACAAAAAAATATAAACAAAATAAAAGGTTGAAAACAGGACGAATAACCAAGAATAAGGAACATACATATTATCTTCCTAACACAGCATCACTCATTGTTAACCACAAAATCTCTAAGCCAAGAGGGAACCTTCCTCTCACGAGGGGCCCTCTGGTTAACAGCAGGGAGATCAGAAGACGAAATGTTCTCACCAGAGTTCAGACCAGCCAACTTTGAACCCTCCGGGACCACCCCATCCCCCTCCTGAACAACAACCGGCTGCTGCAAATTGGACCCTTCTACCATTCCAGAGGAAAAACCAGCCACCTCATTAAAATCCTCTTCCAACCATTCTGAATTGTAAGGATTATCACTGATTCTCCTACTAGACTGACCAGGGCGAACCATGGCAACCCTCTTTAAATTCCAAACCTCACCGTTTTTAAGTCTGACAGCATTGTGGAGCAACTCAACAACCTCCTCTGCATCAAAGAAAGCGCTCTCACCCTTGCATACAAACCCAGGCTTTTTAACCCTAACCCAATCTCCCACTTCAATTACAACTGGTTTGGTGGAATGTTTGACATTGTAATATTCTCAGTTTTTTTCATGAACGCGCTGCATCCTATTCCATACTTCATCCTTAGACCAATTAACCGGAGCAGAAGAAAATAACCAACCAGGGTTATATTTAGACCGGGGTTTACGTCCACGCATAATAACAAACGGGGGTAAACCGGTCGCCTCGGTTGCAGTCACCCGGAAGGGCCAGACAGTTTTGCCCATCTGTGAAATCCAATCTTGTGCATTACTAGTAGTCCTATTATTCACGCCAAGTTTTGCAAAGTACTCTTTAGCCATGTTGGACACAAACTGGACTCCATTGTCACTAATTAAGGACGCCGGAATACCCTCGGAGGAGAAAACCTCATCCAAGAACTCAAGAACCGCCGAAGTATCAGCCTTATCAACAATTTTTACAACTGGCCAGCGGGAGAAAAGATCCATAAGCACGAAAATATACTTCTGAGACTCGCCACACTGATCCTTAATGGGTCCCAAAATGTCAATAGCGACCGTGTCCCATGGCTCTTTTGAAACAACAGTGTCACACATTGGTGGTCTGAAAGTCTTCAAAGACTTGTTCGAATTACCACATGTAGTACAATTCCTAACTACTCTCTCTGTTTCAATATCCAACGCAGGCCACCAGAACAATTTTTTAATCACTGCCTTGGTTCTAGTAATGCCAGAATGACCCTCATGACACAGTTCCACAATGGAAGAACGGAGGCTCATAGGTGGAATAATTATTTCGCCTCTCAAAAGCGTTGCAAATCGGTTTGTTGGTACATACAACGTCGTTAATGTTTAGCATCAAGTTACTTCTAAAGTTTTTAGACAAGTCCTCATTCAAAATCATATCCACAGGATCAGGGTTTGATTCATCCACACTTTCACAACTCATATTCGTAACACATTTAACCTTGTAATTCCTCCTCTTACACACTTTCGTAAAATGGCCTACTAAACCACAACTGGTACATTTCTGCTTAATAGCGGGACACGTCTTACTATGAGCAAGGTGGTCTAAGCTTCCACACCTATAGCATTTAGCATGCTCCTTAAAAGGAGGTCTATCTTTAAACTTGTGAGCAACTCTATTGAAATCATTAGGGACACTCGTTTTACTAATTAGCGCCACATTTTGAGTATCATTCTTTAAGGCAACCGCACATCGACCAGATATCTCTGCTTTCCTTACAATGGCTAATATATCATCCAGCGGGGCATCACCATTCACCCATAATCTATCTTGAATCGCAGGGTTGGCTGTATGCATAACAACCTAATCTCTAATCAAATCGTCGTGCAAAACTCCAAATTTACAATCGAGAGCAAGCCTTTTTAAATCAGACACGTAGTTATCAATAGATTCAGATTTCGCCTGTTTCCTCTGAAAAAATTGATACCTAGTGACACCCATGCATACTTTTGGTTTAAAATAATTGTCTAGCTGCAATAAGGCGATTTCAAAAACATTAAAATCCCCAGAAGTAACACTACTTGACAATTCGTGGAAGGTCTTAAGTCCCATAGCGCCCAAAGCATGCAATAGTAATCTTTTCTTCTGTTCTGCTGCCATTTTTTTTGCTTCGTCAACAGCCTCGATGTAGTTAATAAAATACACCTTCCACTCAGACCACTTGAGAGGGGGTTAATTTCCTGTGGCCCAAAATGGTTGAGGCGAAGAAATGCTAAAATTAGCATTATTTATCTGAGCTGAACTTGTGCCCTCTGTAGACATGGTAAATTATTAATACAGGAAGACTGATTGGCAACAGTTCGTTTTGCAATTGAATAGTCAGGAGAAAAGTATATAGCAAGATCCAAATCCCTCAGTTCAAGTTTCAATATGGTATTTTAAATACCTCCAATATGATGCCAAAGGTACACTTTCTGCTTGTAGGTTGTGCGAGGCAAGATAACAAATACAGTTGTTAAGCCCCGTAGCTTACTCCGATCACTTTGTTCCGATACTCGGTAACTAGGCAACGAGAATGCATTCCCCAAAATGGCCGACAAGGGAGGTCACGCAGCGTGGTGACGTTGCTCCGTAATACGCGACACACGTGATGACGACGCTCCGTTTCCCTGGAAGACGTCACCGGAGTTCCACGGCTCCGACGCTTCAGTAAGGAACGCCACCTCGAGCACAGCACCACCGAAGGATTTGGAATCGAAATGGGTTCCAGGCCCACTTCAAACGATGCGATCACTCAACGGCAGGTAATTCTTGAGCTCTGTAATAGATAAGCCTCATACCAATTGATGCGATCACTACAGTAGGCAATATCCGAGATTCCCCGGAGTCGATTCACCTCCAACGGAGAACCCCTCCGCACACCCACAGGTTCACGCTATCGCAGGACAGCGACAGTTCCGATTCCACAAAACGATCCAGAACACAAAAAAAAAGAAAAAAAAAATCAAATGTCCAAAGGTTCAACGTGGGTTCGATGCTCCTCAGTCGCCAATTGAAGTAACGGAGATGAGACAGTAATCAGTAGATTCCTTTAATAACTGAGGAGCATCTGTAAGGTACATCTTCCATCTCCAACCCAGCAACGATTCTGGTGAACCACACAGTGGAACCAGAATCCCCACCAAACCCAAACATTCTTTAAACACGAGGATGCAAGGCAAATAGTTGCCAAGCAACACAACACACTCGCTCAGGTGCACCGAGTGTTGTTAAGGTTCCTTAACTCACAACACGCTCGCCCTGTTGATTCCTCGAGCACCTGCCTTGAATTCGTACATTCACACGCGCTCCTCGCCCATTGATTGTATTCTTCTTGCTACATCCGTGATGACTGGGGCCTGTTGATTGTTCACCTCCGCAACGTCTGGCACCAAATCTCTTTCCGCTCGTCTTCACGGATCTGCACAGTTCCACGGTCTATGGTGTTGAGCAAGGAACATTTCCGGCAGCACTTCTCACCCTCAAGGTGTCTCCTGGTACAAAATCCTTCACATCCAGCTAGTGTTAACAGTGATTAACACACTTGCTCTTTGTGTCGACAGCAATTAACATGCTATTTTCTTTGAGTTCACACCAGCTTGTGTTAACAGTGATTAACACCCTTGCTCTTCGAGTTGAAATCAATTAACACGCTTTTTTCTTCATGCTTACTGCAATTGTGTTCTTCACTTTATTTGCTCTTTATTTATTTATTTTCTTTCCAATTATTTCATTTTAACATGCAGTCTGTTACCCCTCCTGCACATTTCTTACAAGAACCTGGCGAACCTCCTATTAAATGGCGTCTTTGGTATAGATTTTTTGAGGCGTACCTTGGTGCCATTGATGGTTTAAAATTCAAACCCGATAGGAAATGCAGTCTCTTATACAACTATTTGGGTGTGGAGGGGCAGAATGTCTTTGACCATTTACCTGTGTATTTAGGTCAAGATCTGGGTGATCTTGATGAATTTCAGCTGGCTGTCAAGAAATTATCTATTTATTTTGAAGGAAAAGTCAATCTTGTGGTACATAGACACAAGTTTTTTACTCGCATTCAAGGTTCCAATGAGTCAATTGATACTTACATTACTGCTCTGAAAGTTCTTGATGGTTATTGTGATTTTAAGCATTTAACCTCACAGTTAATTAGGGATCAATTGGTTTCCAGATGCTACTCAACAGAGATTGTTGTCGGGCAAGAATCCTTCACTGGATGAGGCTACAGCCATAGCAAAAAGCCTTGAGTCGTCTCAACTTGATGCCAAGCAATTAGAAATAGAATCTTCGGCTACCAGTGTTGTCAAGTCCTCATCTAAAGATTCACGCCTTCCTGATATTACTTCTAATACGTCAAGGGGTTCCAACTTTTCCTACTCCAGAGGTGGTAGAGGTGCATTTTATGGTCGTGCCAAATTACAATGTTTCAGGTGTGGGTCAAATTCTCACGTTTCAAATTTTAAGAATTACCCCGTAACTGTCCCATCCAGGTCAGCACCACGGGATTTAAATACTTAGGAATATTCATCTCCCTAGATCCCATGCTCCGCTATGACCATAATCTCCTCCCCCCCCCCCTTCAGCGCCTAAAACGTGATATAGCCAGCTGGAGGACTCTCCCTCTATCCCTCCTGGGCAGGGCTGCCCTATTCAAAATGATGTCCTTTCCCCTTTTCCTCTATGCTTTACAATACTACCTTGATGTAGTCCCCCTCGCCTATTTCAGAGAAATCGAGCACCTTCAAAGAGAGCCGTTATGGAATGGAGCCCCACGCATAGCTCTCAAGAAACTTACCCTGAAATGTTATGATGGTGGCACCGCTCTCCCTGATATTCAGAAATATTATTGGGCGGCCCATATGGCTATCAATCACGGCGCCTATGGGGGACCTGACGACCCAGGCTATCTTATGGATAGATGGCTTCTCCCGGGTGGGAGCAATAATAGATCGCTTTACGCCAAACCCGCTCGTCCTCCAATAACAGGCCCTACCGGACACTCGATAATAGTATGGCACGCCCCCAACAGATCCCTGGGATGGGAGGGTAAACTGACGTTGGCCACCCCCCTGTGGGACTTCGCACGACTAGGTAATCTATGGACGACATAGGGATTTGATAGGTGGGATATGATTGGCATCTCTCGCATACACGACCTATGGGAGAAGAATGACCTAAAATCGTTTGCTGCCCTCCAGGACCAACACGAACTTGCCGACTCTGAGTATTTTCCGTTACACACAGGTACGACATGCCTTACGTTCCGTCTTCCCCAAGGGTTCCTCCCCCCCGGAGTCCTCCCCATTGGAGCGTAGGTTATTGGACGGTCACCTCCCGGAAAAGACTATTTCGTTGATTTATAACAAATTAATCTACAACATGGACGAACCTTTAGCGCTCTTACGACAAAAGTGGGAGGCCGATGGCATTGAATTGGACGACGAGGACTGGCAAGATGCCGTGTCCTGTCCTAGGGTGGTGGCGATTCCGGCACGACTGCGACTAGTACAACTTAAAATCCTCCACAGGATATATATGACAGCACCTAGACTAGTGCAGATGGGAAGGGCAACTACGGGAGACTGCTGTAGACACTATGGACAAGTAGGCACCTTCTTACACATCATCTGGGAATGCATGCACATTCAGTCCTACTGGAAAGAGGTACATGAAGTGGTAAAGGAGGTCCTGGCTGTGTCTCTTCTCCCAGAAGCACGTAGATGCTTACTGAATATTTGGGATCCAACTGAGCTAAACACACACCAAACACAATGGGTCACTTTGGGATTTATGGTGGCAAAAACGAACATTGCACAGGCATGGGGGGGCTGCAGCTCCGCCCACACTGGGAGCATGGAAGACATGTATGGATTGGTGCATGTTCCGTGAGAAGACGGTCTTCGTTGCTCGGGGCTGCCCCAAAAAGTGGTCCCGTCTTTGGGGGCCATGGAACTCATACAGAGGAAACATATGTATTCCACCCCAAGACACTGCCCTTGACGACTCACCGAGGTTCATAATTGTTACCAGATTCTGTCTCGCCTAAACAGAGACTGTATCAGTGTTCTGTGTTTTTGTACGTCGATGATTGTTAATAAAAAGATTTTAAAAAACAATGTCCACTCTGATAATATCATCAGTGATCCTTTAGTTCAGATTAAAATTGACAGTGTTGCTATTCCTCTCCTCATTGATTCAGGAGCTAGATTTACCATTATTTCCATTTATAAGTACAAACAGAATTGGGCAAAAAGTTTTATTACCTCCTGATGTTGTTACCACAGCGTTTGAAGGCAGCAAGATTGACTTAGCTGGGTATTTCTGTGGTGATATTACTTTTGAAACAAAAACTATTCATGGGAATGTTTATGTTTCCCATAAAGGTATCAATGTACTAGGTTGGTGGCATCAAGCAGAATTTGGCATGATTATCAAACCAGGCCCTTGTCACTTACCAATGCTGTTTCTGATCACACATTATGAAAGGAGAAATTTGGACATGTTTTTTTGTGATAAGAATTGGTTTGATCAAAAATTTTACTCACATTATTAAAGTTAAAGAAGGTGTTTCTTCAGTGAAACACAGGCTAAGTTATGTTCTCCACAGTGTAAGAAGTGAACTTTCACAAATGTTAAAAAACATGTAAGAAAATGGTATCATAGAGAAAGTGGACGCCACACTCTGGCTTTCTCCCATTGTTCTTGTCAAAAAGAGAAATGACGAGTTACGCTTATGTGTGGACTTGCGTTCATTTAACAATGCTATTTGGGAGGAGAATTTTCCCCTGCCTCACACTGATGACTTAATCACAGCTGTGGGACAGTCCAAGTGGTTTTCCAAATTAGATCTACAGGATGCTTATCATCAGGTGGAGTTGGATGAATCATCCAGACATTTAACAGCATTTGTCACACCTGATGGTATGTTTCAATTTCGTAGAATGCCATTTGGACAGGTGTCTGCTGCGTCAGATTTTAAAAAGTTATGAGCAACATGGTTCAAGGAGTGCCTAATGTTGTTGTCTTTCAAGATGATATTTTAATTCATACTGTGTCAGAGGAGGAACATAACAATGTAATTGAGCAAATGTTGTCAATCTTACAAAACAATCGAGTCACTGTTAGAGAGGGTACATGTATTTTTTCAGTTAATGAAATTGAATATTTGGGCCATGTACTTTCCAAAGATGGTGTAAAACTTAAACCAAGCATTGTGGATGGTATTATTAATGCACCACATCCCACTGATAAGGATCAGTTACGTTCGTTTATTGGGTTGTGTGAATTCTATTAAAAATTTATCAAAAATTTTGCAAGCCTCACTGAATGTTTTAGGAGCTTGTTAAAAAAAGGAACTGATTTTGTGTTGACATCCATTTCCCAAGAGCATTTTCAAATTATCAAAGAGAGCATTCTCTCTGCTCCAGCTCTTCAGGCATATGTTGAAGGTCGTGATACTTACATCACTGTGGATGCCAGTTCCAATGGTATAGGTGCTGTTTTGTCACAAATGCAACAACGAGGTTACCATCGGATTTGCTTCAAGAAGGATGAAAGATGTGGAGTTAAGGTACTCTGTCATTGAAAAAGAGATGCCTGCGTGCGTGTGGGGAGTAGAGAAATTCAAACCTTATTTGTGAGGGAGAAAGTTTTGGCTCAGAACGGATCAAAACCCGTTGGTAGACATTCTTTCTGGCAATAAAATCAAGAAAGCCACCGCCAGATTAGCTAGACTGGCTACAAAGCTACTTGAGTTTAATTTTTCCATACAACATATAGCTGGTGGTAAGAATATCAAGGCTGACTTCTTATCCAGGCTTCCTGTTCAAGATGTCAAATGCACTGGGAAAGAGGAGGAGGATATTGAAGAATGCATTATTGCCACTGTTGATGACACTGTAATTTGTGACAATATGGATGATTGGTGCAAAGCTCTAGAAAAAGATACTGTTTTAAAACAGGTGATGAATTTTGTTGTGGAAGGTCGGCCCAAAGAAAGATCTATTGATCCAATTTTGCAAGATCGCTAATGAATTATCTATTGAAAGCAATTTGTTGGTTAGAGAGGGAAAATGAATTCCTCCCTCCTGTTTCAGAAAAATAATTCTGGAAACAGCTCATTCAGGTCATCTAGGTATGACTGCAACTAAACAAAGATTTCGTAATGATTTTTGATGGCCGTCTGTTGATCGTGAAGTTGAAATGTTTGTGAACGAATGTACCCAATGTTTGTACAGTGATAAACACTTATCTACTTCTTCTCCTTGCTCCAAACCTGGTATCTCACCAAGTAAAGTTTGGCAAAGGGTTGCTTTGGGTTTCCTAGGACCATTTAATGTTCTGCCCAATTGCATGAAATATTTCATTGTCTTAATTGATCACCTATCCAGGTGGGTGGAAATCATGGGTGTTTCTGAACCTAACACTAAATCTGTTGTTCGTTTTCTCCAAGATGTCTTCAGTAGAGAAGGTGTTCCTGAAGAGTTGCTAACTGATAATGGAGTGCAGTTTACTTCGGTTTGCATGCAGGAATTTTTAGCAAAGATGAGTGTAAAACATCTTCGTACTCCTCTTTATTTTCTTCTAGCTAACGGCAAAGTTGAGAGATTCAACAGAGTGTTAGTCGAATGTATACAAAGTGCGATCAAGGCGAGAGTGAATTGTGAGGCGGCTGTCAGGGATGTTGTGTGGGCATGCAGAACTACTACTCATTCTATTTCAGGTTCTGTACCCTTTGAGTTAATGAGAGGTAGGAAAGTTGTTTCTACTCTCAATCCTTTTTGGAAAATTGAAGTTTTCAACAAATAATGTAATGTAATGAAATAATCTGTTAAAGCAAAAGTTTTGAGTGATGAGGATAGTTTCCACAGGTGTGAAACCAAACTTCCTGTCACTAGAAGGGAGGTCCAATTTTCCACTGGGGACTATGTATGGGTTAAAGATCCGTTATTGTTACAAAAGGGGAAGTCAAAATTTAGAGATCCTGCATGCATTGTTAACATTAGAGGTCCAGCTGTTAAACTTGATAATGGTCAGTGGTGGAATGTTGGTCATTTGGCTAAAACCAAAAGAAATGATGTTCGTGTTGATATACAAAAACATGTTCAAAACGATCCTACTATCAGAAAGAGTTCAAGGGTTAAGAGGATCCCCAGTAGATTCAAAAATGTATTTTCATGCTTGTTAAAGGGGGAGATATGTGGTGTTTGGGTTTTATTACTTAGGATTGTATATTGTCAGTGCTCTTGGTCTAAGGTTATTTACAGAACCCCCTTTTCTGCTTGAGCATGTACTCCATGTTTTATTACTATTGGAATGCTTGGGTGAAGGTCTGGAACACCATATTGTCAGTTGGTGCTGCCATCCTGAGCACTCAATACCTATGTAACTTGCTTCCCGTCCTTCTACAATAAAATCCTTGAAAACCACTGAAGACTCAGGACAAGTGCTTTGCTGAGAGTGGACTTACGACAGATGATTTGTGGAGTTACTTCAACCACCACCACCCCTTTCATGCGTCACTCACCTGAACTGCTCCGTTCCCTTTGGCTCCTGATCCCCTCTAAGTACTGACCTTAGTAGACCAGAATGTTAGCAACAGGAAGCTGGAGGCCGGGAAACCACAGGAAGCCAGAGACTCTCCGGAGCCACTTGGAATCAAATTAGGTCATCTGCTGTCTGAGGAGTCACATCCGAGGGCCGCCTGGACTCTGCACCGGATGGCCACTTCCCAGTGGAGCCATCGTTGCTGGGGGAAGAGTTCAGGGGAAGTGTCGGGATCCTGCCTCTGAGTGCAATCACGCATCATCGCCGCCACATGAAGTGCCTTTTGCCTCTCGTGTATACCCTGCTCCAGATTGGGGGTGGCTTGTAGTTGTGGCGGGGGACGCCTACTCCTCCTATGCCTCCCACTACGACTAGCTCTGCGAATCACAGCGTGTTGCGCAGACCCTTCACTCCCTGTCAGCAGCACCTAGCGACCAGTGGATTCCAGCCAGGTCCAGACCTGTTTGGTGGCGTCAAAAAATTGCTACCATCTGAGACCACTCGCAGCCTTGCCGGGAAGAGGAGGGACAATTTGATGACCAACTCTCGGAGGCGCCGCTTAACCACTAGAAATTACCCCTTCTGCCTCTGCACCCCGTGGTGTTGTCAGGGAAGAAAAGTACTGTGGCGTTATCCACTTTCATCTTCCCCAGCTTGCGTACCTCCCTCAGGAGAGTGTCACAATCCCTGTAGGAGGCGGAAGAGAAAGGGTCTAGGACCTGTACCCAGCGGCAGACGGCTCGCTGGCACTCAATGGGCCCGCTCCACCGTAAAGAATGGGGAGAGTGCGCCTGCTGGCAGTATGTCACGCAACCATGTCTCAGTATATGCCACTGTATCAGCCCCCTCAGCACCCTTGGGCAGACCCACCACCCACATGTTGCTCAGCGGCCCTCCGCATCCGCCGCTCTTCTTTCTACTGACTTCACATATGCCATCAGGTGCTTTACCTTCAACATTGTGGTCCACGTAATAGGGTGGACTTTGGCCAGTTCTTGCTCAATTTCGTGTACCCTGTCAGCTTGTAATGATCTGCATGCTCCAGGGTGAAGTCGACTGTGATTTTGTTGATGCAGTCCTCAAGGGAAGTGCGCATTTGTTCAAGGGAGTTACCTATTTTCTCCATAGTTAGAAGTACAGAGTCTAGTTTGGAGTCCAGGGTATCCGCTGTCACCTACCCTGGTGGTCAGCAACACCCAGCCACTCAGTCCACCGACACGGAGTTGGGGCCAGGTGTCGACTCCGCCCCGTGTGCAGGCGGCCCATCGTTGCGCCAGATGGCCAGGTACTATGTATGAGATACAGTGCAGTGCAGTGTGGCCAGCTAGCCCCTCTCCTCCAGTCAGGTGTATGCTAGCCAGGACTCTTCATTCGGGCAACGCTAAGGGAAATCCCCCGTACACCCAGAAGCGCACAAACATGGGGCTAGGAAAGGCCGCACCACCGGGTCGCCTCCTCTGATCTAACAGTGGCGACAAGATTCCGTACTCCCCAGTGCCCCAGCGATTAACAGCGGATCAAGCTGCATCCCCAAGTGCCTGGGCCCAAACCAACCCCATGGCCCTGGTATCTGCTGCCACCAACGTCCGATATCAGCAACTTGAGCCACCCCCACCAGCCTTGTGCAATATCCTTGGCGATGTGGGTCCGCCGCAGTACAGGGATTGCACAGGCAAGGTGTGCGCCACCCACAGGCGCTTGGCCTGGGCCCGACATGACCCCCAGGCCTCCTCTGCTCCCCGTCCCAGCTTCTGTTCACCTGGACATCGACACCGGGGCTCAATCCACTGCGCTCTCTCAGGAATCTGTGACTCAGCCAGCATAAGCCTCAGCCAGGCCGGATTTCATGAGACTGGGTACAGCAGTTGCCGCTGAGTCCGCTGGGGAACCTCCTGATGCAGGTGATGCCACATGGCCCTCTTAGGCACAAAGTTGCGGTGCTCCTGCCACACAAGTTCAGTGCAGCTCAGGGCCTCAATCTTCACAGAGTCTGGGCAGCACCACCTCCTCCGGCCTGTGATGCAGAGAGATACAGCCCATCATCCGCAAACTCCTCTGTGCATCCCGGTGCAGTGGTGGCAGGTATCATGCAAAGCAGACCTCCCAACGTCGGTGTGCAGGAGTGCCTCTACCGATCACAGCTCCAAGGGGCACCAGGTGGTCTTCTCACACAAGTTAACAATGTGTCTCCATGCGACCTGCCAGACTTCGCCACCAGTAAGGGAAATCGCCGACGCCTCAATGTATACCGCCACGGTGCACAGGCTGTGCCCAACATGGACCGCATCTACTGTCAGGCTGCAGTAACTCCAAAGCACCAGCGCCTCCCACTCTGGGTCTCAGACGCAGGCCCAGCGACGCCTCCAGGTCCCGGGGACTGTCCGCGCTGCCAGGCATCGGCCGCCATGGTGTCGCAAGGATGGTGCAATGAAAGTGCTGCATCACTGTTTTTCCGCAGCGATACACCACTTTTCATAAATGAGGCCCTGATTCTTCATTTCTTCTTCCCCTGAGACTCGGCTGGTCATCCTGGCTGTTGGGGGCTTTTGGGGGGGGAGGTTTGTTGACCTGTGCAGAACTTGATCCTGGCTGCTCCATTCTGCATTACAGTGTTATTATTTGTTTTCCTTAGAGGTGTATTTGAACGCTCTTTTTACACTTGAGGCTGAAAAGTGACGTTGGGCTGACTAACTTGAATTTTTTTTGCCGCTAATTGGCTGGCCCTCTCTTTTTTAACGCTGACGTGTATTTTTGTATCGCCTTGACGCTACTGTTAGCAACAATTTTCCTAGCCGCTAGCCAATCCTAAGGCCATGCAGCGACATCTTATAAATACATCGCAAACATAGCGTTAGGATTTGGCGATCGGCAGCGGTAAAAATATTGCCGCTAAGCAACTTCAAAACTGCCTAGTTGCAATTCCTGTTAATTTGCCCCTTTCTTCCCTCAATTAGAGGGTACATTGAGGAACACAGTGTGGGGTGGCAGGTAATAGGCTCCCACAGCTTACAGCCACAGTAGCCCACTTATGACAGAGAAAAAAGAAACATAAGCTCAAAGAGGAGGATAATAAAGGCAAAGTCCTTATTCTCCAGCTTAAGCATTTACAGACAACAGTGTAGAGGCTACAGTGGAATTCGGCCATTGAGGAAAACCAGTAGAACCCTGACAATTGAGGCTCTGCCCAGAGGAGGAGTATAGCTATTGAAACGGAATAGGACACTGGGTATGCCCAAAGAAGAGCAGTAGGAACAACCCAAGGGGCTGTTTATACCCCAGCCCCAGTGTGGCTGTTCTGAATGTTGCCATCTTGGAACCCCCGAAATTCCAATGTTACTGACCAATATGGATTCCGACAGTCTTTGCCGGCCCGAGGTGCCACACAGTACCACTTCATGCAATATATTAGGGCTGTGAACAAGTTTGATATCACCCATATTCCAGTGGTTCCGAACCCTGTTACCATCCTCACTACTATACATGCATGTGCAACATACTTTATTAATGTGGACCTGCGGTGTGCCTTTTTCTCGGTTTATGTCCACCCTAATTTTCAGTTCTTATTTGCCCTTGGGTACTGCGGCTTTTTCGCACATTTTTTACCAATGGGCTTTTGCAAAAGTCCCACCATCTTCTCCCAGATATTGAAGGAAGACTCGTAAGATATTGTCTTTCCTGAAGGGGGAGAGGTGGAGGTCTTCAGTTGTGCTTCCAAAAAGTCATGTGGTTAGGTCATTTTATATGCTTCTACAGACATGACCCCTGCTCAAGTGCAAGTGGAGCTCTCTATTTCCAAACCTATCACCAAGAGGCAAGTATGCTAGTTTCTGGGTGCCACTGGATACTCTTGGTTATGAATTCCTAATTTCACGCTCAGATCCAAGCCAGTCTTTGCATTGATCACTAATAGTGCCCCAGACCCAGTCCGGTGGACCTTTTGGGGCAAATGCCTTTATTACCCTGCTCCTGCTTTAAACCACCCTGATGATCAGAGAACATTCACTCTGTACTGTCACAAGCGTCAACAAGAAGCCCCTAGAGTCCTATCACAGCCCTTCTCAGTTAAAGGCAAGTGTGCTACTACTCTGCCCTTGTAGACCCTGTGGCCTGGGGCACTTCCCTGTCTTTGCGTTGTCTCTGTGGCTACATCCTTCTGAGAGAGTTGCAGATATTGTTCTAGGGCTTCGGCTCACCTTTGTGGTCAAACATATGGTTGCTGCCCTGCTCCTTCACTCCGTCACATCTCAGTCCAGCGCCGAGCACACTATGAGAAGGATCTACACAGAGACACAAACCTCACCAAAGTAAGGTGCACCACATTAACTCCTGCTACTCTTTTCCCAATTACTGTTGAAATTGACCCTCATGACTGTATCCAAGTTGTTGCTATTACGACCACATCACATCCCCATCTTACTGATATCACTATTATCTAATGCGGATTCTATTCTTTACACAGATGTTTCTGCTTTGCATGATGAATTTGATGCTTTATGTGTTGGTAATGCTGTTTGTTTGCAGTCCCAGTGCTAAAGGTTGACTGTTCATCAAACCCTTACTGCATAGTGCTTGGGTTGCTGGACTGTTTGCCCTCAATAGGGTGTGCGAACTGCTGGAAAGTGTGTTACTCTTTTCAGGGACTCCAGTTATGCTTTCAATATCTGGCATGATACTAGTCAGCTACAAAAGATGAGGGTTTCTCACATCTTCAAGTTCTAGAATTTCTCACAATGTGCTTATTAAGGCTTTCCTTGATTCTATTCACCTTCCAGCTGAAATTACAGTTGTTCATTGTTGCAGATTTTCATCGCAGAGCTATGTTTACTATTTGACATTCGTGGCTGAACGGAAACGCCAGTTCCACAGCACAGAGGGTTGTGTTCAAGACAAATGTTCACCATTTTAATTTTCGATAATGTAGTTAAATGCATACATTCTTCCTGCCTTCTCAGCCTAAGATATTAAGAATGAAGAAAAAAAGATCTTACTGTAGGATAGCATTAATGTATAAGATGACTAATTAGAGAAAAAACAATTAATAAGTAAATCAACCAACCAAGTAGAAAGTATGGTGCTCAACACCTACTGCTGTGTCCTACAGCAAGCCCATTTAGATATGATTGTGCTGGTGCATAGGGAAATACATTGATCTGACCAGCAACAAACAATGTGATGGAGCGGGGATTCGCAAAAAGAAACCCGCTTGTATTGAGTACCACTGTAATACGTACTAATTTTAAGTAGTAAATAGTATTAACATTCAGCTACACACCACACATGGGGAATTTGCTTTGCAATATGCATGGAATTAATCCTAACAATACGTAAATAACCAAGTCTGTAATAATATTGTGTGTAGAACGTGTTATGAATGTATTGTATGGCAATTTGCATGGATATGTAGTAAAAAGGCATGACGTGTGTTGCTTTGTCATAATTATTAATGCCGCTTTTTGTTTATGCTATGCTAGGATAACTGTTAACATGGACTAGAGTTAAAGTGGGTGGTTAACAGTGAAGATTTAATTACCACATTATTAATAAATGTCTGCTTTCTGGTCTTTTTGTAAATGGACGAGTCTCCATGTTTTGTTAAGTTAGCCGAACTGGGATGAGTGAAACTTGCAGCGCGCATGAACCACGTGACTGTGTGGCAGAAAACGCTGAACAGGCTGAAGGAGCATGACACGGGGAAGGGCATGGCCCTTGACGTGCAGCCAACTCCAGTGAACTGAACTCCGTGTGAAAATCCACAAAATTATGAATGTATTAAGATTTGTCCTTAAGTCGATACTTTCACCTCATGAGAGAATAGGGATGTATACTGAATATGTGGCAACAAAAAGACTGACAATGGGGCTAGTCAGAAAAGCATGACTTAATGATAGGGTGATCATCCGCCCCACGTTTTGACCAATCCCGTAGCTAGAAAGGGGTGAATTTAGCAACTTTAGTGGGATGGAAGATGTATGGTAAGGGTATAAAGAATAGGTGATTTATGGGCGGGGTTAGAAGCGACGGCGGCAGATGCGGCTGCTGCATTAGGCGTGAGGAGAGAAACGATGCGCTGCTGATTGTCGGGTTGCAGAGAGGCCTAGCTGTTCCAGTTCTACTCTTATCCTGATCTTAGAGTCTTTGATCCCGGACTCTTTGTTTGGGGGTACCCTGCCGCTACCTAGGCCTGGGTGGTGGTTTTCCTCGTTCTTATTCTTTGGGTTGGTACCTTTGATATTTCGGCGTTATAATCAATGTTCTTTTGTCTCTTCATCTATCTTTTTCAAAATTGAGATTTGATTTATGCAAATGTCTGATGTCTCTTCATCTATCCCCTCATGCAACTTATGTTATCTTGAGATTATTTGTTGACTATGAAGTGGTAAGAAATTCATAAACTTGACACCAGCTCCACAGGTACTTGGGTGTATGTGTATGGGCCAAAGTAAATGAAATAATTGAGTGTTCGTCCCTGTCCAAATTATTGGGTCCACGCTGGATCAGTTCCTTGGTAGCAGAGTTATGGTTTAATTATTGATTAATTGGGTAATGGTTATTGAATATTCACTATATGTATTAACGTAATGAGTTGGTGTTTTTGTTTATCTGTTGTCCAGAAGTACAAGTACAAGAGCTGCCTGAGGAATGCCAGGAAGGAATTGGAAGAGTGTGGTAAAGAAATCACACTGCAGAAGTACTTTGTCTGAAGTGATAATACTGAAAAGCTAGATAGGGCTGTCAGTATTATGTTTAGGGAAATGTCTGTGTGTAAGAAGAAAGTCTGTAATAGTGAAGGGTTACATCTTTGAAACTCTGGTAAGGGAAGGCGAGAACAGTAACAGGACAACCCTCTTTGTACGTCAAGAGGTCCTCTTGTGATACCTTGGTGCAATCTTGAGAGGAGTAAATAGGTTCATCTTGAGCTTGATGGAGAAGTAAGATAACGCTAGTCGTTATTATTGCTTGCAGTGTGAGAAAATCTTTTTGAAAAGTGAAGACTGTCTCTTTATTTAGTGGCACAGACGAAGTAGCATTGTCATTTTATGTTGTTACTAACAGAAATTATTGATAAAGAAAATTTTAGAAAAATATCGCCGTGAACCTTTGTAAAGGGAGGGTCAGTAGCAGGAGTAATACACAAGGTGCCGCGCTGGTATTGGAGAATACAGCGGGTGTGTATCAGATTGTAAAGGGAGGGTCAGGAGTAATACTGACGTCACATGCGCCGTGCTGGCATTGGTCAGACAGCAGGGGTGAGTGTAGTGTTGATTGGGCGATTAGAGTGAGATTAGAGTGAGATGCGCTGACATTGGATAAGACTGAAAATATGTAGTTTATTGTGACTGGTTAGCTGGTGTGAGACGCGCTGGGATAGGATAAAAGTTGAAGACTGGGAAAAGGAAAATACGGACAGGTTTTGGTATTTTGATTTAGTAATAAGTCACTAATAGAATAGTCTGAAGATGGGTTTGTGGAAGAAACTAAAGAATCTTTTTAATAAGGACAGGCCGATTGTGACAAGGGAGGGAATTCCTATTCCGCCCCCGAAAATGCCCGCATCTTATATGATGATGGAGCGAGGATATCATACGTGTGTATGGTTAGAAAACTGGATGAAATATACAAAGGATGATGGAGCGTTAGCCTTTCCTGAGTTTGGTATGTTTAACGTAGGAATCCTACAAAATTTGAGAGACAAAATGAATTCTTTGGAGCCAAATCCTAGACTCACACAGTATGAAGCATTGGAAGAGTGGGAAGCAGAAGCATTTGAGAGAGAGAAGGATAGAGGAGGTAGAAGGAATAGGAGGTTTTTCGCAGGTTACCCATTTGAGAGGCGCGAGAATCAGATGAAAAGATGGAGAAAAGCTGTAGTTACTGCAGGTTTATACCCAGTCCTGACAGTAGAGAGTCAAACAGGAGCTAAATGTAAGGAAAAACTGAAAAATCTAGAGGCGTCTAGAGAAGGTTTATATGAAAGCGATGATGAGTTATTAGAAGCAATGATGATAAGAAGACGTCCGCCTTATGAAGAAAGTTCAGGGGGGTTGACTCAAAGTGCTCCGCAAACAGTAAACGTAACCCCATTAACTCCACAAGTCACTGGTTTAGCTAAACAAATAAGAAGGAATGAAGTTAGTCTATTAAATAAGGCTAGACTAGAACAAGTACAGAAATTAAATCAATTAAATTTGAATACAGAAGCCCTGACAGTACCCGTGACTATTGGTCCTGTGATCCCACCAATTGGGGAGAACTTACATTTACAGAAAATACCTACCTTAGCAGTCCCAAGAAGTAGTGTTGGGAGTAATATAGTGAATAATGAGAGCCAAAGTGGTCAAAATAATACTTTGTTGGATCTACCGGTCGGAGATCTAATGACTGAAACCCCAAGAAGAAGCACTCAATTAGAGCCCAGGAAATTCGGACAAATAATAACTCCAATAGCTGGGAGTTCGACGGGTCCCTCCTCAGAAGAGCTCAGTAATTGGGTTAAGGGGTTAACTAAATATGATGTACCGCCTAAAAGTGTGAATGTGAGTAAATTAAAAGTAGATTTGGAAGAAATTATTATCGGAACGATAAGTCCAGACAGATTGGGGACTTATAATGATGAAGAGTTGTTGTTTTTCGCAAAAGTATTACTTGCAGAAGTGGCGAGTGAATTCTGTGTTGAGATTGAAAAATCAAAGGTGTTACAGGAAAACGTACCGTATGGCTTTTACTGACAAAGATTTAGAGAGTTTAAATACATCAGGGAGGAGACTGCAGATAAAAGAATTGATGAATATCTTGAAGACATGGGGAACGATAGAAAAATGGAGAAGTAAATGGGTGAAAAAGAAGGAAGAAGCTGGTGGAAAGGGAATATCCATGTTTCCACTAAAGGAAACTGAACAGGCAGAAAGTTTGTCCCATGAGAGAAGTTCCAGGTGGAGGTTACGTCCATGTACCTTGGACTAGACAAGATATATTGTCATTTACCAATGATTTTCCCAGATTACGAGAGAAACCGGTTGAGTGGTATAAGCAAGTGGACAGATTTGTGAAGGTCTCAAAGGTATTATTGAAAGACCTGGATGGCTTATTTGAAATAGTGGTTCCTGCTAATTTGTGGACAGAATGTAAGATTACTGTTGATTGGCCAAAAGATGAGTATCCTAGGGATGCAAAAACAGGTGCCCCATCAGAGGAGGTGATGAAAAAGTATCATCAAGTCATTACCTTTTTGAAGGGAAAAATCAGTCCAAAGGAAACAGATTGGGGTAAAATTGACAGAACAACCTAAGAGCCTAAAGAGTTGGTTCATGCCAATTATGAGAGGCTCTTACAGGTGTTTAAACAGTATGGTGGGTGTGAGAATATTGGAGATAAGGATATGGGACATTTTGTCTATCGATTTGTATATGGTTTAAGACCTAAAATCTGTGCCTGATACAACAGCATATGCTGTGCTGGCAAAGCAAATCGATCGAAGAAATTCTAAGATATGCCAAATATTGCAGCAACGACATTGAATCTCGTCTTAAAAAGTTAAAGGAGAAAATGATGTGGGCACAAGTGAAATTGGCAGAACAATAAGAAATAATGTTACACAAAAACAGGGTCAGGATGGAGAGGCAAACATTGACATTCGTGGGAAGTTTCAAATGAGTAAGGAAGAGGCTAAGAAGAAATATCTTTGTCATGCTTGCGGAAAGTTGGGATATTGGAAGAACAAGTGTAGATCTGTACAAAAGGGTAACGGAGTAAATCAAAATTTGTATCCACAGGTGCAGAATGAGTTGGCAAGGCAGCAGCAACAGGTAGTTACGCCACAGTTACAGGTGCCACAACCGCCAATATCGCCCAACGTGAATACTCGCATGCAGATGTACAGTGCGAATTCGGGATTTCAAGGAGAAGAGCAGTTGGTAAGAATCCATTAGTTACGCAGTATTTGGTGTGTTGCAGTGAGTGTGAGTTGGATACGTCGCAGTGACGATGCCTGAGGGGGAGGAAGAATGCGTACTTGGCGCATCTTTCGCGGTAAATCAGTCAGATCCATTTATTGATGGAAAGGTAGATGGAAAATACATCACCTTCTTATTGGACACTGGTGCTACCCGTTCCACTGTGAGAGCAGCGGAAATCCCAAACCTACCCCTCTCTGGAGAAACTATCCAAGTTGGAGGCATTGCAAACAAACACATTAAAACTCCTGTCACGGGGCGTGGTCTCGCCGGGTATGGAGTAAGACGTGGGCCGTTGCCGCTCCGGGCCGCCGCTGCAATCAACTGCCTCAAACAGCGGTGTGACGGCGGAAATTGGACCTGGACTGCAGCCCCTGGAGGGCGGAACACTGGGGGCGGCAGACTAGGGGGTCAGTGATAGCCGCAGAGGCCATTCCGCACCATACAGACGGAGAGTCGGGTGCCGGCTGCGCTATGCGCCATTTTATCTCCTTCCGACCTGCACGCCTGGCGGCACCTGGACAGAGGAGACACCGTGCTGCTGGCTGCCGGGGAGGCTTCGCCTGGGGGGTCCCAGCGGCTGCGGACCCCGGACTACGGGAGCTGTGGTGCATTGGGACCCCGAGAACTGAGCGGCGGCCGCCATCTTCAGCGTCCGGACCTGGTAGGCCGGGAACTCCCGGAGGCGCTGGGAGCTTGCTGCGGGCCAGAGCGGCAACGTGGTCCAGTGGAGGCCGTTGGCGGCGCTGGGTGGAGGAGGCAGCCCGGAGTGGAGGGACGTGAGCGGTGGACTCCTGAGGGCATCGCCTGGCTGGTGCGATCGAGTGCAGGGAGTAAGAGGAGCGCCTGCCGCCATTTTGTGTGCTGAAGCGAGTGAGGCCTGGTGGAGAGAAGGGACCACGAGGCAGCTTGGGGAGCGCGGCGGCAGGGGGAGAGCATCGCTCCGAGTGTGCCCGGACCCCGGCGGACTGTTGCCTGTTGCCTGCTGACTGCATGCCCCCCCACCCTGTGCGGGCGGTGAGAACTGTCCTGCGCCCCCCCACCTGCACCCCCGGGCCACGAGGCGGTAAGCTGGTTCTGAGTTGGTGGGGGGCTCCTGCTGCACCTTGCCCTGGGGACCTGCCTACGGACCACGCACGCAACTTGGGCGTCATCCTGGACTCCTCCCTATCTATGACCAGACAAGTCAACGCCGTATCCTCAGCCTGCTTCCACAACCTTCGCATGCTCCGTAAGATCTTCCGCTGGATCCCGACCGAGACTAGGAAGATGGTCACCCAGGCCCTCGTCACCAGCAGACTAGACTACGGAAACACCCTCTACGCCGGTACAACAGCCAAGCTTCAGAAAAGACTTCAACGTATCCAGAACGCCTCCGCTCAACTCATCCTGGACTTCCCCCGACGCAGCCACATCTCGAGCCATCTGAGAGACCTGCACTGGCTCCCCGTCAACAAGAGGATCACGTTCAGACTCCTCACCCACGCACACAAATCCCTCCACGACCTTGGCCCAAGATACCTCAACGACCGCCTGACCTTCTACACGCCCACCCGCCAGCTACGATCCGCAAACCTCGCCCTCGCCGTCGTCCCTCGCATCCAGAGAACCACCGCCGGAGGAAGATCCTTCTCCTACCAGGTGGCTAAGACATGGAACTCCCTGCCCGTCCACCTGCGACTGACCCCGGACCACCTCGCCTTCAGGAGACAGCTCAAGACCTGGCTGTTCGAGCAGTAGCAGACCCCCTCCCTCATGCGCCTTGAGACCCTTCCGGGTGAGTAGTGCGCAATACAAATTTCATGATTGATTGATTGCTGGGGACTTGCGCCCACCGGTACACGACCGGGAGCAGGGGCTGACCAGCGAGCTGCCGGAGCGGGGCGGAGCGGATCCCTGCACCTCGCGTTGCTGCGGGCACTCGGTGGGTCATACCGCAGGCGGCAGTAGCCATTCCCAGCGCAGTGAGCCACCTCTGGGAGTTGCTTTGAGGGCCCCTGACCCGGCAGCAGCATCGCGGCCTGACTTGAGGCCTAGTGGGGACCCACAGGAGGGCGCCTGGACCTGGGGCACTGCCGACACGACCTGCCCGGGACAAGAGGGAGAAGTGCAGGCCTTTGAGAGTGGAGAGGGACTTGGCACCACGCAGCGTGAGATTCCTGTCAGCCGGGGGGCACGGGTCTGGTGTTGGCAGCGGGCCCGCGGGGGAGTACACCCAGAAAGCCTCAACTGGCGGACGCTTGCCTAGGCCCTACCTGACCTATAGGGGACGATCAGTGGCGGAGCTACCCTGAATCGTGAATTGGCCTGCAAGAGGGGAGAGGCTTTGGGTACTCCATCGCACACGATCTGAGCTGTCGACTGCCCCTGGCTTCCCTGAGGTGTGGAGCCCTCTTTGGGGGTGAGGTTTCCCTGCCCTGCGGAGGCGGGGGTGTACCCCGGTTACGGGTCCTGCTGGCCATCTGGCCCGGGCCCCACCTGGTGGATCGGGTTTGGAGTGGCGAATTGTTGAGTGCTGGGGTACCCCCACTGCATCCTCCCCGTTGGACTGAGTTGGTGGGGCCGGGGTTGTGGGGCTAGTGGAGCCGGGGACACTCCTGGAGGTCGGGTTGAGTTCTTGACAGCCCTGCGCAGCACTGTGGATCGGGGTCTTGCCGCTTCCCCTCTCCTGGTGTAGAGCTGGCCTACCTTAGCCTCGCCTTTACAGCGCTGTTTCTGGAGGGCCTTCTGGAACGCGGCGCCCTGGGCCACTGATTCATCGACTGGGTCCCCACCACCACTCCTGGGCTTCGTGGCTGGGAGGTCCGAGCACCGCACCGAGTGGGCGATTGGAGGGACCAGGGTTATCGCTCCTCCCCACTGAGAGACTGACCCCCGGCGCTCTTGCAACATGACCCGCACGAAGCCGGGGAAAGAGCCGCCAGCAGCCCCTAAGGATGCTTCAGTCAAGGATTTGTGGAGCAAGCCGAGCGCAGCACTGACGGGCGCTGCGTCGTCGGGAGTTGGTGCCTCTGCAGAACCAGTCACGCAATCCTTCATGGCGTCGTTCATGCAGGAGCTTAAGACAGAAATTGGGTCACTCCGCACGGAAGTCCAAGCGTGTGTTAAGGAGCTTCGGAGAGATGTGGGGGAGCTGGGAGGCCGAGTGGACGACTTGGAGAAGACCTTGGATGCACGTACAGAAGACCAAGAACACTTATGGCAGCGGCTTGCAACTTTGGAAGAACAACATGTCGAGCTTCAGATTAAACAGGAGGATTTGGAAAATAGGGGGCGCCGGAACAACATACGCATACGGGGGGTGCCAATTGGAGCAGAAGAAGCGGATATAATGTCATTTGTGGGGGACCTGCTTCATGACATTCGAGGAGATGATGATACTTCACCACCCACTCTAGACCGTGCACATAGGGTCTCGGGACCAACTGGGAGGCCGGGACTTATCCCTGACATTTTGACACGGGTCCATTTCTTTGTCGAGAAAGAAGCTATCCTTAAAGCGGCTAGAGATAAACCTGAAATTCTCTGCGGGGGTAAGCCCATTCAGCTGTTTCAAGACCTGGCCCCCACAACGCTCCGGCGCCGGAGGGACTTCCGGCCCATTACGGACAAACTGAGGGAACTCAACATCCGGTATCAATGGGCTCACCCCTTCGCCCTCATGTTTCAGTGGGAATCCAAGCGCCGTGTACTGGGATCCTACCGAGAGGCGGCTCAGCTGCTTCAGATCCCAGATACCCCGCCGGCCAGCCCATCGCGGCGCTCTGCCAACCTCAGAGTCCCGCTGAAGCCGCAGTGGTCCACAGTGCGCCGCCCTCGACACCCCTCCTCACCAGATGGAAGCAGATCCTCCCGAGACAAGCAAGATATCATAGAACACATAAAATCCCTGGAGGGTGGCCCGTCGCCGTCTGGATCACAGGCGTCTGCTCCCAAATAAACTCTCTTACTGCGGAGCATCCTACCTGATGACAGCTTTGGAGCTGGGATGGCTGTAGGCATGGTCAGCCTGCGGCCGCCTTGATCTCCCGCCCTTGACGCCTCCCTTAGGGGCGCACCTTTGCCTACTCCTCGGCGCGACACCAGTACCGCTGGGGCGGTGGCCCGGAGCGGACCTTCAGCATCATGGATTCATAGATAGGCGATGACAAACCCCCACTCCTATTTCTGGGAGAGTGACATCTCCGGGACAGCCTGTGCCGTGGTGCCTGGCTACTCCCTAGACTGGAATAGGTTCTGCTGGCCATGTTGGCCGATCAAATGTTCTAATTGTTTTCCCTGCTCCTATCCATCTCCTTCCTTTTCCCTTCCCTCAGTACCCTCTTGGCGGGGGGGACTCGTAAACAGGTGGAACAGCCGCATGGGGGGCGCCCCGCTAGTGGTTCTGCGAAAATGACTACTACACCTTCCTGGAAGATTATCTCCCTTAATGTGAAAGGGCTCAATTCCCCCAACAAGAGACGCCAAATATGGCGTTATTTGCTACTACAGAGCCCTGATATAATTCTCCTCCAAGAGACCCATCTTCTCAAGTCTGATGTGGCTCGGATGGCACACCCACGCTTCCCCCTTCAGTTCTGGTCCTCGGCGGCCACTGAGACGGCGGGGGTAGCTATTCTTTGCAGGGCGGGGATACCCCAGGGGGATACTAAGGTCCTTAGAGATGGCGAGGGTCGGTTTTTGCAGGATGAGGTCCGGAGAGGAAACCGCACGCTCACTCTGTGTAATATATATGCCCCCAACCAGGGTCAGGATGCCTTCTTGCGCAGGATAATCAGGGAACACCTTGAGCCGGTGAACTCCGACCTCATAGTTGGAGGAGACTTCAACTTGGTGTGGGATGCGGAGCTAGGTCGCTGTGGGGGCGCTTTCCACTGGGTGGGGGCCATGTCTGCGGTGGTGAAGAAATCCCTAGCCACCTTAAACCTGATCGACATCTGGCGGTATCACTCTCCGGGGCTGCGAGACTACACCTTTTACTCCCATGTACACCGCTCCTTCTCTCGCATAGACCTTCTCCTCGTGTAGCACTCTTTGCTCAAAGACGCCATTTCGGTGTCCCACTCTAACATTTCGATCTCCGATCACGCCCATGTGGAGCTGCTTTTAAGGGAGTGTTCCACCCACCCGATGCGGGCGAGCCGATGGAGATTTCCGGACCATGTTCTTCGAGACCCGGTAGATAGGGAGGAAATCCAGGCGGCCATCCTGGCAGATTTCGAAGATAATGACTTACCGGGGACTCCCCTCCCCCTCCTCTGGGACGCCTTCAAAGCTACGATACGAGGTACTCTCACAGCTATAGCTGTCGCTAGGGTGCGTGAGGCCCAGCTTTACGAGACCAAACTTGGGCGCGAAATTAAGACGCTTGAGAAGATGGATCAGGAGCGCCCACTGGCGACGCACAAGCGACGCCTAGCCGTTCTTCGAGGCCAGCTCCGTGCGCACAGGACTAACAAGGCTGAACGCGCCCTGCTTGCGCTCAAGCAGCGCTACTACGAGGGTGGCGACAAGGTAGGCACTGTCCTGGCACGGCGCTTGCGAACGAGAGCAGCCAAAGCCCATATCGCAAAACTGCAGAAGGCTGACGGGTCATGGGCCATTGCGGAATCGGCAAAGCTCCAAACGTTCCGTGACTACTATGCGACTCTATATGCTAGCGATCCGCCCGCAGCGGAACTGATCTCCGATGCCATAGACGCATGTAACTGGGAGCCGCTGAGCGAGCGCCACTCTGAGCTCCTGGAGGACTCTATCACCCGGACAGAAATAGCTGGTGCCCTGCATGATCTCCCGCTCGGCAAAACGCCTGGCCCGGACGGGCTCCCGGTGTCGTTCTATCGCGCCTTTCTGCCGCAATTACAGCCTTATCTCTTGCGTCTCTTCAACTCGTTCGCGGAGTCGGTCGGGCCCTCATCTGACATGGCAATGTCCGAAATAGCCCTTATTCCGAAGCCCGGGAAGGATCACACCCTTTGCTCCTTATCGGCCCATCGCCCTGTTAAATACGGACTTAAAACTGTACACTAAAATTCTTGCTAAACGGCTTAGTGCCCACCTACCTAACCTCATTGAGCCCGATCAGGTGGGGTTTATACATCAACGACAGGGCGCGGACAACGTGCGCCGCATAGCGCATATTGTTGGGAAGGCTAAGCATTGGGGGATACCGGCCTGCCTTCTATCGCTTGATGCTGAAAAAGCGTTCGATCGGGTGGACTGGAACTTCCTTCGGGCGGTCCTGCGGAAAGTGGGTTTGGGCCCTAAGATGGTGGCGCGTATTATGGCTCCCTATCTTTCGCCGGTGGCCAGGGTACAAGTCAACGGCCAGCTCACGCAGCCTCTCCCCATCTGTAGAGGCACTCGGCAGGGTTGTCCCCTGTCGCCCTTGTTGTTTGCCCTCGTGGTGGAGCCCCTAGCCATTATGATACGTCGGTCCCCTGATATCTGCGGTATATCTCTCCGCGGCGTAGAGCACAAGATCGTTCTCTTTGCGGACGATCTTCTTCTCACTCTTTCCGATCCCTTACGCTCGCTGCCGGCGGTGCACTCGTTGCTCCAAACTTATGAACGCGCCTCCGGGCTTAAAATTAACCACGCGAAGTCCTGGGCCCTCAATATTACGATCCCGGACGGGGAGCTTACGGCGATCCAAGCTTCTGTTCCGTATCAATGGGCGAGTAAGTCGGTGCGATACCTGGGTCTTAACCTGACTCCAGACCTAAACACCTTTTTTGGCCGACTTACGTGCGTGGAAGGCTCTGCCACTTTCCTGGCTTGGCCGACTCAACACGGTGAAAATGTCTATACTGCCGAAGATCCTCTATCTCTTTCAAACCTTGCCGACACCTATTCCGGAACATCAAATCCAGGGGCTCCAACGCAAACTTATCGCATTTGTATGGGGGAGAAGAAACTACGCTTTTCTAATAAAATCCTGAAACTCCCCCGGGATAGGGGCGGACTTGCCTGCCCTAACCTTCTCGATTACTACTGGGCGTCGCACCTCCGCTTTGTTCTGGAATGGGAAGCGTGGAAGAGTGAAAGTGTGGTTTCACATGGAAAGGGCAGTCACTTGTCGCCCGCTATGGGACCATGCTTGGCTGCCCCGGGAGGCACGCCATCGCAGCGCCTACATGGCTGTCCCTACCAAAACGGTCCTTGAGATCTGGGACAAGGTGGCAGTTCGTAGGGGCCTGACCACTTTTCCGTCCCCACACACCCCGATCGCTCGAAATCCGCAGTTCCCGCTGGCGTGTCGCCCACCCCACTTTGCGAACTGGACGGAAACTGGTTGCAGGACGATACGTGACCTATTCCTAGGTGAGCATCTTTAAAACCTTTGCACAATGCAAGCAAGAGTTCGGGCTCACGGAGAAAGACAAATTTCAGTATATACAACTACGCCACTGGATACAGGGCTTTTCCCTGACGCAGGCAGCCACACGGCCCTATACCCCGTTCGAGCAGCTGGCGTGCACTTTCGGCACTTACAAGGGGCTGATCTCTCGCATATATAAGGTGCTCCAGCATGCACAGCGATCGGATCCCCACCCATACCAATTGAGATGGCAAAACGTTTCTGGCTCAGGTGTTACCCCTTCCCAATGGACAAGGCTCTGGGGCGACATCCCCAAAATCTTACGCAGCATTCCCCAACAGGAGTCGGCTTACAAAGTGATGACCCAATGGTACTACACCCCCGCTAGACTTCAAAATTTTTCCCCTAAGGCATCCCCCCCTATGCTGGCGTTGCACTCAAGCGCTGGGAGACTTCATACACATTTGGTGGACATGCCCTCTCCTCACTACCTTTTGGAAAGAGGTCCTTAGCCATATAAAAAGGGTGTTAGGGTATCCTCTGCCGGAGGATCCGCTTGTAGTTCTTTTGGGCCTTAGTCCAGTAACCCTGCGAATTATGACGGGCCGTGATCGACACCTTAGCCTCCACATGCTGGGAGCCGCAAAACAAACGGTGGCTCTCTATTGGAAGAAACTAGAAACGCCTTCCATAAATGTGTGGTTTACCCGCCTGTGGCATGTGGTGGCGATGGAGTTTCTCACGGCACGTCTACAACTCCGAGATACCAAGTATAGGAAGCTCTGGAAGCCTTTGGTGGATTATTTGGGGCGACTGGAACATGTTAGATTACAACCGCCACGACTCCGGGCCTTGAAGCTATTTGAAGATGTAGTTGGTCCTACGGATCCAGGGGGTTTCTGGAGGCCTGCGGACGGTTTGCAGTATACGCCCTTCGCGGCCACCCTCCCGGAAGGGGGAACCTCGCCTCTGGAAGATTAAAACTCACAGCCAACACCAGATAGCAATAGTGGGGCCCCCACTTCTTCCTCCCCGCCTAGCCTGCTTCCTTAGACCCTGTACTCCCTCCTTTCCTTTTCCTTGTTCTGACTCCCCCCAGTTGGTTGGTCGCCTTCTTGTCAATCTTTGATGCAGGAACAGTAGCGGATAGCTCTAGCGCTGCCATAGGGTAGTGAGGACAGAGTGCTCAATGTCCTGTTGTTATTTTGTCATGACTTGCCTGCTGGTTGCCGAGCCACACAATGCCCTGTACGTCACTGAAGAATGTTATTGTGCCTACACAGACCGAAATCTAGCCAATATCAGCCTTTTCAAGCTGTGCCTGTCGCAGAACACGAATGGGGTACAGTAGAGGGTCCACTTATGCGCTGCTCTTTCGGCTAGACACTGAATGTTGGGACGCACTGCTTGATACGGCTGAATGGTACACTATACCAGACGAAATGATTGCAGATACAGCTTAGCCCTAATGGGAAATTTATGGAAACCAGGATACTTGAGATGATTTTGATAAGGGGTCATTGGCCCTCGAGGGCGCGATTGGTGAGGTCCAGTGTGTTCAAGCTAACTTGGCAATGTTACAACTGTATAAACATGTCTGCCAGACAGGTGGCTTACGCAGGGCATAGTGCCCCTAAGGCGGGAGATTCTGTTTGTTGACAACTGTACATGGGCCTGCTTTTTAGGTTTCAGAAAGATCTTCTTGTTCTCCTTTATACGCATCTGTCTTTGAAAATCTGTAGTTCTCTGCTGTCGGCCTCTAGCGCTGCCATAGCGTAGTGAGGACAGAGCGCTCAATATCCTGTTATTTTGTCATGACTTGCCGGCTGGTTGCCGAGCCACACAATTCCGTGTACGTCACTGAAGAATCTTATTGTGCCTACACGGACCGAAATCTAGCCAATATCAGCCTTTTCAAGCTGTGCCTGTCGCAGAACACGATTGCGGTACAGTAGAGGGTCCACTTATGCGCTGCTCATTCGGCTAGACATTGAATGTTGGGACGCACTGCTTGATACGGCTGAATTGTACACTATACCAGACTAAATGAATGCAGATACAGCTTAGCCCTAATGGGAAATGTATGGAAACCAGGATACTTGAGATCATTTTGATAAGGGGTCATTGGCCCTCGAGGGCGCGATTGGTGGAGTCCAGTGTGTTCAAGCTAACTTGGCAATGTTACAACTGTATAAACATGTCTGCCAGACAGGTGGCTGATGCAGGGCATAGTGTCCCGAAGGCGGGAGATTCTGTTCGTTGATAATTGTACATGGGCCTGCTTTTTAGGTTTCAGAAAGATCTTCTTGTTCTCCTTTATACGCATCCGTCTTGGAAATCTGTAGTTCTTTGCTGCCGGCCTATATGGTTGTAGGAGAGTAAGCTGTGTATTGACTCTGGCAAGATCTTTAAAATCAATAAAAGGTGGTTTAATAAAACTTCTGTCACAGCCCCTACAGAGGTTCACATTGGAAATTTTAAAGACGTGCATCGGTTTGTGGTGTGTGATACCAGTCCAGTAAATCTCTTGGGCAGAGACTTGTGCAAGATGAATTTATTTATTGTACACCGAATGGTGTAATAATGACACCGGATGAGGATGTCGATTCCAAAATAATGATGCCCAATGAGAGTCAGAAGTAAGTGAATTCTATTCACTACTGATAGAAGATTTACCAGAAAAGCTAAAAGGTACAGTGAGATCAAATGTGTGGGATTTCACAGGAAGAGAGATTGGGTTAATGGGAAATGTGAACCCTATTCAGGTGATAGTGAAGGATGGAGCTGTGTATCCCAATACCCCACAGTACAAATTAGTCCAGAAGTAATTGCTGGAGTCACACCTGTGATTGATGAGATGATTGAACAAGGAATTTTAAAAGAAATATTGAGCAGTCCTTGTAATTCGCCCATTATTGGTATTAGAAAGCCTAACGGAAAATATAGAATAGTCCTGAATAAGTTCCCCGAGGATATTGGTATCTTGAACGCAACCAGTCTCCTCAAATAAAAAGACACCGAAAATTGATTACGTGGCGCATTCACGGCCCCACTTTACAGTTTCAGAGTGACTCAGACATATATGAGTAATAGCCAGAGTCAAGTAAATTTCCTGTGAAACTCAGAAAACTATACGTCCCCATACTACTACTAGTGAGCCCACTCGCCTGATACCAGACAATTCAGGCCCCCACCCTTGCCCGTGATTAACACACGTAGCAACAGGTCCTGATGAAGGTGGCATCTGAAGAGTGTTAGGCCACCGAAACGTGCGTCGACCAGACAGTATGAGACACCCCAACGTTTAGTAATCCGTCAGAAGACTCAGCGGCTTGCCCTGTTTTGGACGAGCTCCACAATTGCTGTTCTTCTCTTTTGGGGTGCTGTATGCAAGGTGTTGTATGAATGTGATATGTATGTAGATATTTTAGAGGTGTGATTGGTGTGGGGTTATTCTTATTTGTTGTGAATTATTGATGAAACTCACATGGTTTGACAATCAAAAAAAACGCTTGTTTACACTTTGTATTTTCTAAAAAGAAAAAACCATTTACTAAAAAAGAGATGAATTGTCCTGTATGAGAAAATAATGTGAAGAAGTAACTAATCATGATTAGTTACTGATAGTTGTGATATCTATTCCCATTTGCACCCACATTAAGTAAAGTAAGATAGGTCTAGAGGGATACTGCTCAGTATAGTTGAATAAAATTGTTGTGCCATGTTCACGTTGGTACCAAACCCTGCTGTAATTTTATACCAAATTCCATGTGATGATGAATGGTATACAGTCATTGACTTGTGTCAGGTATTCTTTTCTATTCCCTTGCATCCGGATAGCCAATATTTATTTGCTTTCCAGTTCGGCAATCGTGTTTTGGCATGTTGTCGAGTTCCTCAAGGGTATACTGAAAGTCCATCAATCTTTAATTATATCTTGATAAAATGTTTGGAAACTCTAAATGGGCCCGGAAACTCTGTCTTGGTCAAATACATTGATGACCTATTGTTGGCACCAAAAACACGAGAGGCTGGCGTAACAGACTCCATTGCTTTACTAAACCATTTAGCTGAAGGAGGACACAAGGTTTCACCATCAAAGTTACAGTACTGTAGACGAACAAGTTACTTACCTTCGGTAACGATATATCTGTAAGAAACATTAGTTAGTTAGTCAGGCTGGATCCGGAAAGATTTTCGTCAGCAATAGCCTTGCGTGTCACTAGGCGTCGTCTGCAGCTCCGCGTCCGTCGTCGGCGTCATGTTTGCCGGAATGACGTCGTCGGAGTACATAGACGCCGCCCTCGCGCGCTGACGTCAGTTCTTGTACATAGCTTTCCGCGCCAGGAACGCAGAGCCATGCAAGAGACCGACACTGGTGCCAAAAAATGCTAGGGCCCTGAAAGGGATGACCTCAACCCTAGATATCGGTTCGCAGAACGGGGAGGATGGGTGGGTCGGTGAGGAATCTAACTAACTAATGTTTCTTACAGATATATTGTTACCGAAGGTAAGTAACTTGTTCATCTGAAAGAAACACGTTAGTTAGATTCCTCACCTTAGAATAGATACCCCAGCAATACCAACCTAGGTGGTGGGTATGCGAACCAAGATCACAACAGAAAGTCCTGGAGAACAGAACGGCTAAAGAAGCTGTCCAGGCAATAGTGTCTGGCAAACGTGTGCAGCGAGGCCCAGGTTGCTGCCTGGCAAATGTCTTGCAAAGGGACTCCCCGGCCCAGGGCAGTGGTCGCCGCTGTGGCCGAGTGGAATGGGCCCTCAGCCCTACAGGAGGTTCCTTTGTAGCTAAGGAGTAACAAGCCTTGATACACAAAACGACCCACCGAGAGATGGTTTGTTTGTGCACCGCTCGCCCCTTCTTAGCGCCCACGTAGCCGACAAAGAGTTGGTCGTCCACCCGGAACTGCTTGGTGCGGTCCAGATTGAAGGACAGCGCCCGTTTTGGGTCCAGACGGTGGCGCCTCTCTTCCTCTTTTGAGGGATGGGGAGGCGGAAAGAAGGTGGGCAGCGTAACAGACTGCCCGATGTGAAAGGCAGTCACCACCTTAGGAAGAAAGGAAGGACGAGTTCTGAGAACAAGTTTGTCCGGATGGACAGAAAGGAAAGGAGGCTTAGAAGAGAGAGCCTGGAGCTCACTCACCCTTCTAGCAGAGGTGATGGCTACCAGGAAAGCAGTCTTAAGCGTCAACAGACGAAGGGGACAATTATGAAGTGGCTCAAAGGGAGCACACATCAGATACGTCAATACCAGATTCAAATCCCACTGAGGCATTATGAAAGAGATAGGAGGAAACATGTGAGTAATGCCCTTAAAGAAGCGAGAAACAACAGGGGGTTTGAAAAGAGAAGGCTGATCAGGAAGCCGTAAGAAAGCAGAGATAGCGGAAAGATAACCTTTAAGAGTGCCCAGAGCAGAGCCCTGCTGGGCCATGGAAAGAAGGAAGAGGAGAACCTCAGAAAGAGGGGCGGAAAGGGGATCCACAGCCTTTGCTGTGCACCATGCCACAAATTTGTTCCACCTGCAGGCGTATACCGATTTTGTGGAGGGACGCCTGGCTGCAAGAATAACATCACAGACTTCAGGAGGCAAGTCAAATGGCATCAACTGTCGCCGCTCAATCTCCACGCATGGAGGTGGAGACTGGACAGGTTCGGGTGGAGGACGTTCCCTGCTGCTGCGACAGAAGGTCCTCTTGAAGAGGCAGTCATATCGGGGGATCGATCGACAGACTGAGTAGCTCAGGATACCAGTACCTTCTTGCCCAATCCGGAGGCACCAAGATGACTTGGGCCCGGTCGCGCCTGATCTTCTTCAGCACTCTGGGCAGAAGTGGTATAGGCGGAAAGGCGTACAATAGACCGCAACTCCCCTCACGACGAAAGGCGTCCCCGAGTGAGTGCCGCCTTGGAAACTCCAACGTGCAGCACTGCTGACATTGCGCGTTCTCTTTGATGGCGAATAGATCTAACCAAGGCTCTCCTCACTGCTGAAAGAGGCCTTGCGCCATGTCCGAGCTTAGACGCCATTCGTGATCCATCATGCACCGGCGGCTGAGTTTGTCTGCTCTGGCGTTCAGAGAGCCTGCCAGATGTTGAACCACCATGGTGATGCCCTGATGTTCTAGCCATGTCCAGAGGCGCAGAGCCTCCTGACAAAGGGTCCACGACCCCACTCCGCCCTGCTTGTTGCAATACCACATGGCGGTAGTGTTGAACACCTGCACTACACTTCCCCGGACAGAGGGAAGGAATGCCTTCAGTGCAAGTCGGATCGCCCTCCGCTCCAAAAGGTTGATATGGAGCCGAGACTCCGCCGGAGACCAGAGTCCTCTGATCTCCGCCTCTCCCATGTGGCCCCCCATCCCAGGAGGGACGCATCCGTCACTACTACGTGCTCCGGTTGGGGTAGGGAGAGGGATCTGCCACTGACCCAATCGCGGTCCGTGAGCCACCACTGCAACTGTCTCGCAGTGCCCTCCGAGATCAAGACCTGGTCGGACAGGTTGCCCCGATGCTGGGCCCACTGAAACTTCAGGTCCCACTGCAGAGCCCGTATTCGCCATCTGGCGTGATGCACCAACAGGATGCAGGAGGCCATCAGACCCAGAAGCCGCAGCACCAACCTGACCGAAACCCGGGATAGAGGCCGGAAGATGGGAATCAGAGCCTGAATATCCCGGACCCACTGTTCCGGAGGATAGGCCCGGAACTGCGCCGAGTCCAGAACCGCTCCAATGAAGAGGAGCTTCTGGGAGGGACTCAGATGCGACGAGGGGCACTGGTGAGTCCGAAGGGGAGCACGGTAAACTGAAAATGCTCCTGGCCTACCGTGAACCGCAGGTAACGTCGGTAGGCCGGCAGGACGGGGATGTGGAAATAAGCGTCCTGCAAGTCCAACGCTACCATCCAGTCTCCAGGGTCTAGGACAGCAAGAACCTGAGCTAAGGTGAGCATCTTGAACCTCTCCTTCCGGAGGAAGGCGTTGATGCTCCTGAGGTCCAAGATAGGGCGTAGGCCCCCTTTGCCCTTCTTGGGAACCAGAAAGTAGTGGGAATAACAACCACGACCTACTTCTGGACCAGGAACGCGCTCAATGGCCCCCTTGGCCAAGAGGGCCGTAACTTCCTCCTACAGAAGATTCAAGTGATCCCCCGACATGCGGTGGTACTGCGGTGGCATGGCTGGAGGGGTCGCCTCGAAGGTGAGGGAGTAGCCCCTTCGGACGATTTGCAGCACCCACCTGTCCGACGTGATGGACCACCAGTGGAGCAGGTGATGGCGAACTCTGCCTCCCACTGGCGTGGAATGGGACTGAAAGCACGGACTAGGAGGGCTTTGAGGCGGACGCTTCTGGGGGTAGATGTGGACGGACCGGCACGTTGTCCCCCCTGTACTGCCTCTGCGGAATCCACGTCCCAACCGCATGGAGGTTGGTTCTGCGGCCTGTGGCTTGGCGGACGTGAGGGGGCGCCCCTTCCTTGGCCACGAAAGGGGCGAAAAGCAGAAGCTTGCGGGCACGGGACCGAGAGGCCCAAGGACTTGGCCGGAGCCCATGCGTCCTTAAAGCGCTCCAGTGCACTATCTGCTTTGTCGCCAAAAAGGCGACTGCCATCGAAGGGCATGTCCATGAGGGTGCTCTGGACATCCCCAGAAAATCTTGTGGACCGCAACCAGGCGTGGTGGCGAAGTGCCACCGTGGTCGACATTGCCCGACCTAGCGAGTCCGTAGTGTCCAGTCCACATCGGATTGCATGCTGTGCTGCATCCCGCCCCTCGGCAAGAGCCTGGACGAGCCGTGTCCGGGCCTCCTCCGGGCACTGGGGCAGCACGTCTTCCACCGTATCCCACAGGGAGTGGGAGTAACGGCCCAAGAGACAAGCGGTGTTAATACAACGCAGTCCCAAACTAAGGGAGGAGAACAGCTTCTTACCAAACTGTTCTAGTCTCTTGGATTCCCGATCCGGGGGAGCAGACGGGAAGGAGGTCTGGGAAGTAGAGGCCTGGATAACCAGGCTCTCAGGTGTTCGGTGCATGGACAGAAAACTGGGGTCGCCCGGTGCAGGGCGGTGGCGCCGGGCCATGTTCCGGTCCACAGGAGGTACTGTGGAGGGCTTGGACCAGGTGCCCTTGAGAACGTCAACCAGTGCTTCATTAAACTGCAGCAGAGGCTCCGAGGAGCTTGCTGACCGTTGGAGCACTTCAGTGAGGAGGTTCGTCCTCACGGACACAGCAGGTAGCTCCAGCCCAAGGGCTTCGGCCACCTTGCGCAGCACCACAGAAAATGCAGCACCTTCCTCCGAAGCCACGGTCGGAGGAGAGATGAAGCCAGTGTCAGGGGAGGTATCCAGACCACTGGCATCCCCCAGCTCGTCTGCCCAGACCTGAGATAACTGACCCTGCCGGGCCAGAGGGTCCCCTCCCAGTCGTCACCGTCATCCGATTCCTGGTAGACAGGAGGAATGATCGGAGCCGGGCGGAAGATGAAATTGCCACCCATCGGCGTCGGGCCTGGACCGGGACTAAACCGGTGAACGGCGTCGTCCGAAGGCGGCGCCGGGGGTGGCACCGGAGTCGGTGCCGGAGGAGGGGTCGTGAGGTCAACCGGCACCGACTGGGATCCAGGCCTGGATCCCGCGGGGACCTGCGGCTTCGGGGCCGGAGTCGATGACGGCGCCGGGGCCCGAGCCGCCGGCTCGCTAGGCCTTCCGGTCGAGCCTGCGGGGCCCGAAGGCGTGCCGGCAGGCGTCGACGGCGGAGCCAGGCACCTCATGGCCTCGAGGAAGGCACTGATCTCCGCCGGAGTCTCGCCAGCCCCAGGGACCGGCGGGTATGGGGACGGATGCGACTCCTGCGGTTCTGACGGAGCCGCGTGGGTGGTATCACCCGAACCCTCGACCGAGTCGCGCGACCGGCGAGGGGAGCCCGAAGAGCGATGTCGCCTCTTGGACTTCTTAATATGCTTTAACTTACCCGAAGACTTGGAACCAGACGAGTGGTGGAGCCAACTGCCGGAGCTCGAGTAGCTTGCGGGACCGCTCCTGCCTAGCCTTCGAAGTCAAGGCCCGGCAGTCGAGGCATGAATCGGCATTGTGGTCGGCCCCCAGGCAGTAAAGGCACCGGCGGTGGTGGTCCGTAACCGCCATCAGTCGGTGACAGGAGTCACAAGCTTTAAAGACAGGCATCCCTACCGGCACCGGAGTCGAGTCGACGAGAATCGAACCAAAAGAGTTCAAAAAGTTTAGTCAAAAAATGACTAAAGGGTGCTCTTCCCGGATCGGCGCTTACTGGTGTGGAAAAAAGAAAAACTGACGTAAGCCTGTGAGGGCGGCGTCTATGTACTCTGACGACGTCATTCCGGCGATCACGACGCAGGCGACGGACGCGGAGCTGCAGACGACGCCTAGCGACACGCAAGGGTATTGCTAACTAAAATCTTTCCGGATCCAGCCTGACGCCTGGGGATATTCTAAGGTGAGGAATCTAACTAACGTGTTTCTTTCAGATAAGAAGTTCAGTACTTAGGTCATAAGACTGAAAAGGGACTAAGGAAAGTGACTTCAGAGAGAATCAGTATAATCAAGAAAATGTATCCACCCCGAAATCAAAAGGAAGTGAGGATGTTTTTGGGAATGGTTGGATATTGCAGACAGTGGATTTGCGGATTTTCATTGATTGCAAAACCCCTGCAAAGGTTGACACGAAAGGATGTGAAAGACCCAATTGTATTGGATGAAGAGAGTATGGAATCCTTCAATCGATTGCGAAACAGTCTTTGTCAAGCGCCTGCTTTGGGACTGCCAGATTATTCTAAAAAGTTTGCTTTGTACTGTAAGAGATAGATGTGCGCTTGCGGTCCCTAACTCAGAAACATGGAATGGCAAGACGTCCAGTAGCTTATTCTTCCGCTACTTTGGACTCTGTGGCCGCCGCATTACCTAGTTGTTTAAAAGCAGTAGCAGCCACTTGTGTACGCTTGGAACAAAGTGAATCAATTGTGATGGGTTATCCAGTGAAGGTCTATGTGCCTCACTCTGTTGAGATACTTCTAACTGGTACTCGGACTCAACATATGACGAATAGTTGGCTGACTAAATACCAGAGAGTGATCTTAGGTGCTGAAAATGTGACAGTGGTAAGATGCACTACTGTGAACCCTGCCACATTATTACCAATTCAAGATGTGAAGAAGTGAAAAAAGAAGCAGAACATGATTGTTTGGAAGTGACGGAGCTTTGTGCAAAGTCCCGCCCAGACATTGCAGATGAACCGTTAGAAGAATCTGATTGTGAACTGTTTGTAGATGCATCATGTATGAGGAAAACAAGGGGTGGATTGTGTGTTGGTTATGCTGCCTGTACCTTGACTGGAGCCCTGGAAGCATCATGTATAAAAGGCACAAATTCTGCCCAAGTTGCAGAGCTGGTCGCTCTCACCAGAGCTTGTAAATTGGCAAAAGGTCTAAAAGTCACAATTTTCACTGACAGTCAGTACGGCTTTGGAGTTTTACATGACTTTGGTCAGTTATGGATGCAAAGAGGATTTATGACCTCCTCCAATTCGGAATGGGAAAACTGTAAAGGAATTATTGGGTGCTTTGCAGTTGCCAAATAGAATTTAAGTTGTAAAATGTGCTGCACATCAATCTGGAGATGATAATGTAACCGGGGTAACAGATACGCAGATCAATTGGCGCTTATTGTACTCAAAATACCCTGACAATAAATAGATCGATAGAAAGAGGAAAAACCGAATGCCACCTTATGTTCAACACCACATTTGAGACTTGGGACCAGGTGAGACAAATGCAGGAAGAAGTTAGTGACAAAGGGAAGGATGAATGGAAGAGACCAGGTTGCAGGAAAAATGATGAAGAGATCTGGGTATATTATGACGAAAGACCACTATTGCCAGATTCATTGCTTTCTCACATGGCCAGGATGTACCATGGACATGTACACATTGGACGAGACGCCATGGTAAGAATGTTCAAGCAGTCCTGGTACAATCCCAAGTTTAGACTGATCGCTGAAAGTCTGTGCCAAAGGTGTGTTATCTGCCAGAAACAAAATCCAGGTAGGAAGACAGTTGTAAACTTGGGGTGTAATTGGGAGAGCAGGAGGACCTTTCACCCGACTACAAATCGATTTTATTGAACTGCCACCATGTCTTGGGCATTGTTTGTTTGTTTTCTCGCTGGGTGGAAGCCTACCCATCGAGAAGGAATTACAGTCTTACTGTAGCAAAATTGTTGCTGAGAGAATTGATTCCGAAATTCGGTTTCCCAGTCACTTTGGAATCAGATAGAGGATTGCATTTTAATAATGAAATAATCCGAATGATCTGTGCTACTTTACAAATTGAACAGAAATTGCATTGTGCCTACAGACAAGAGGCATCTGGTATTGTGGAACAAATAAATGGCACAATAAAGTCCAGATTAGGGAAGGTGTGTGCATCAACAACACTAAAATGGCCTGATGCTTTGCCCCTGGTATTGATCAGTCTCAGAAGTGTACCTGACAAAAATACTGGATTAAGTCCCCACGAGGTGCTGATGGGAAGAACAGTGAGACAAGCATACATACCTTCAAATAATCTGATGAACCCATCTGATGATCGTGTGCTGGATTATTGTAGAGGAATAGCTGACCTGGTACGTTCTGTGTCTCGCCAGGTTGGAGGAGATGCCACACCGACTCAGCGGGACCAAGCACACGACCTGAATCCTGGAGAGTGGGTCCTATTGAAGAAGCAAGTGAGGAAGACGTGTTTAGAACCCCGTTGGAGCGGCCCTTACCAGATCATATTGGTGACAACCCCAGCAATGAAGTGTTTTGGTTTGCCAAATTGGATCCATGCAAATTAGACCCGTCTAGTCCCAAGTCCAATCGAAAGACCTGAAGAGCAACAACTGAGAAACAGAAATCAACAACCAGTAGCTGAAGTGTGTGAAGCTGAAGAGTCTGGAGTGACAGATTCTGATAAACATTGTGACAATGAACAGCCAAGCACAAGTCGAGTAGAATGGGCATCAGATACTGGGACAGAAGAGACTGCTGTTGAGCCAGAAAAAGGTGAGGCTGCTATTGAACCAGGAGAAGGTGAAACAGCCGTTGAGACAGAAGAAGAAACAGCTGAGGTTCCAAAGACCATTCCAGAAGAAAATGAGCTCTCCAAAGAATTAGAAGAAGGAGAAATAGCTAGTGAGACAGAATCAAGCACTGAACCTACAGAGACTGAAAACAAAGAAAGCCAAGAAAAACAGATAGCTATAAGACAAAATAAGAGAAATGGCGAACAGAACACATAAGGTGATAAGATAGTGCAGGCAAAGAAACCTAGAAAGGGAGATTGTTGGCCAAGTTGGGCAAGAAGATGAAAATACAGAATAGTAAGAAGAAGATTGAGAAGAAAACCAGAACAAAGCAACAAAATTTCAAGTCAGGCAGATTTAGTGGAAAACAAAAGAAGATCGAAAAGAACAAGAATTCCCTGTAGAAAGTACAAAGCCCCTGAATGGACCTACGTGATCCTCAAAGAGTTTGAAAGTTTAGGCCTAAGTGAGGAACACGAGAGTAGTGATACTGAAAATGGAAGATGAGAAAAAATTAAGACCACCCTAATAAGAACTGTTACAAATTGAGGTGGAGAAAAGTTTGTTAGGTCAAGTCATCTTAGACTCAGAAATAGCCAAGGAAGGTGAAGACGAACGTCATTAGGTGTAGTATTACACCACTTTATATATATATTCTTTTTAGAAGATACAAGTTTTATTAGATTTTTCTTAGGCCCTAACATAGAATAATTGATTGAATTTTTCCAATTTTTATAGAATACTAAAATGGCAGGAAACAAAGTGACTGGACAACCAAAATCTAAACTAAAAGGTAGATGTATTAAACTTTGCTTATGTAATGTCTTTCTACTAACATTCTTGCGGATCTTATTAACTGTTGCCATACCAATTTTTTATTTGAATAACAATGGAAATAACACTAATGATGTCTCTAATGAAAGAATGAAAGATGTTGCTAAACAGATAACGAAAACTAATGAAAAGCAATCAGATGGAAGTATTTTCCATCATGATGAATCAACTAATGACTTTTCTTTAAATGTGTTTACTAAACTGTTGTATGAGTATACTAACACCATGAATGTGAGCGACTGTTATGTCTGCATGAAATTACCATCGTCTGTCTCTGAAGGTATAACCTACCATCATTTGTCTTTAACATATGCTGTTTCATGTAGTGTACTTAGTAGTCTATTTTACATGGAAGGTAAGTTAAGAGTATCATTACTAGACTTAGTATTTTCTAAAGTCCCAATTATACGAGAACTGAACAGAGTAGAAAGTGGGAAACATGCACGTTATATGGGGGAATATTTCTATACTACTAAAACATTAGATCTAGACTATGCTTACAATAATAATTTAACTTGCGGATTGCATTATAAAGAAAGACTGTTTTATGATACAGTAGAACACAGAAGAGAACGTTTTCAGAAGAAAGCTGCAAAGCAAAAAACACAAGAACCACCTTTGGCATTTAGAGAGGGAAAATATGAAAAGAGTGAAACATATGTTGCAATGCCCCCTGGACTGGTCACAGAAAGGAAAGTTATGTTTGTTGAGAGAAAAGACTAACTATGACAATTATTTTATTGGCACTAGTGAATGTGAGCATACTTTCCAAATTACTGGAGGTTAGGGTTAAAAGGGAGGAAATTATCCTGTTTTTTCTGGGATATATATTATGTGTGTTGTAGGAAAGCCTATTACAAGTTACCTGCTCACTGGTATGGGAGTTGTTACTTTGGAATTTATCATATAGACCAAAGAGATCATAGTGTCAATGAAATAAAGCAAGGATTAACACGTAAAAGGAGAGCAAGTTTTTCTGAAATAATAGGTAGCTTATTTTCTGCACTAATACCATCAGTTGGGTTAGTCCTAAATTCACATAAAATACGAAAACTGTCTACAGTAGTTGATCGGTTGTCAACAGATACTGCTGGTGGATTTTTCATGATTGATACCTAAATGGTGGCAGTAAGTTCAATGGTTTTGCAAAATAGACTTGCCCTTGACAATATTTTGGCAAAGGAGGGTGGAGTCTGTGGAACGTTGAAAATTCAACACTGTTGTACCTATATACCTGATAAAAGTAAAGGGATAGAAGGATATATTAGGAACATTACTAAGTTGCATAAAGATTTACCCCAAATGGAGGTTGACGGTGTTTGGGAGAAAGTTAGAAAGAGTATTACAGTTGTGAGAAATTGGTTTTCAACATTCTAGAAAAGTCTTTTGGGAAAGATAGTGATGCCAGTACTTTCAATAGCAGTAATAGTTTTAATAGAGTATAAATGTTGTAAGTGCATGAAAGGAAGAACATTTTATCAGATAAAAACAAAGGAATAAAAACAAAAAGAGATGAAATAGAACTAGAAGGGATACATGAAGAGTATTCTGATATAATTAAAAGACTAAATAAGAGTGCCATGAAAGGAGCGAAAGATACTAAATTTTAGATAAAATGAAAGGTGGCAGTCGGTATAGTGAGTATTTATGATGGCTTCAAAAGCCATCAAAGGGGGGAATTGATGGGTTTCGCAAAAAGGAACCTGCTTGTATCGAGTACCCCTGTAATACGTACTAATTTTAAGTTGTAAATAGTATTAACATGCAGCTACACACCACACATGGGGAATTTGCTTCGCAATATGCATAGAATTAATCCTAACAATACGTAAATAAACAAGTTAGTAATAATATTGTGTGTAGAACGTGTTATGAATGTATTGCATGGCAATTTGCATGTATATGTTGCTTTGTCATAATTATTAATGCCGCGTTTTGTTTATGCTATGCTAGGATAACAGTTAAGATGGACTAGAGTTAAAGTGGGAGGTTAACAGTGAAGATTTAATTACCACATTATTAATAAATGTCTGCTTTCTGTTCTTTTAGTAAATGGACAAGTCTCCATTTTGGGTTAAGTTAGCCGAACTGTGATGAGCGAAACTTGCAGCGCGCATGAACCACGAGACTGTGTGGCAGATAACTCTGAACAGGCTGAAAGAGCATGACACGGTGAAGGACATGACGCTTGACGAGCAGCCAACTCCAATGAACTCCGTGTGAAAATCCACAAAATGATGAATGTATTAAGATTTGTTCTTAAGTCAATACTTTCACCTCATGAGAGAATAGGGATGTAAACTGAATATGTGGGAACGAAAAGTCTGACAATGGGGCTAGTCAAAGAAGCATGACTTAATGATAGGGTGATCATCCGCCCCACGTTTTGACCAATCCCGTAGCTAGAAGGGGTATATTTAGCAACTTTAGTGGGATGGAAGATGTATGGTAAGGGTATAAAGAATAAGTGATTTAGGGGCGGGGTTAGAAGCGAGGGCGGCAGATGCAGCTGATGCATTAGGCGTGAGGAGAGAAAGGGTGCGCTGCTGATTGTCGGGTTGCAGAGAGGCCTAGCTGTTCCAGTTCTACTCTTATCCTGATCTTAGGGTCTTTGATCCCTGACTCTTTGTTTGGGGGTCCCCTGCCGCTACCTAGGCCTGGGTGGTGGTTTTCCTCGTTCTTATTCTTTGGGTTGGTAGCTTTGATATTTTGACGTTATAATCCATATTCTTTTGTCTCTTCATCTATCTTTTCCAAAATCGAGGTTTGATTTATGCACATGTCTGATGTCTCTTCATCTATCCCCTCATGCAACTTATGTTATCTTGAGATTGATTATTTGTTGACAGTTTAGAGTTCTTTTTCTCTAATGAGGTAATTTTGAAGACTAATGCATTTTAAGTTAGAACTCACCGAGAGCCGAGAACCTGCCTGTTGCATCAGAACTTGAGTGATTTAATATGTAAGATACTTTAAATGACGATGCGCTTATTTTCGAGGGACCTGTGGGACTAAATTAAAACGCATGATCTCAAGATAAGAGAAAATCAAAGAGTTTAAAAACAAGCATTGGCATAGCCAATAGGTCTCGCTTTTGGTACCTTATAAGTATTTAGTTATGCAGCACAATATCCCTGGTGCAACAACATCAACAGTTGCATGGCTAAACACTCATAAGGTCTCAAAGGCGAGACCTATTGGCTATGCCAATGCTTGTTTTAGTTGTGGTCAGTTCTTCTGCATGGCACCATTTTTGGGCAGGCTGCGGTCTAGCCCCTCAGTAACAGATGTCTCCTCCTTGCTTAAGGAGCATCGCTGTGAGGATGTGCAGCGGGTACGCCGTTGGCAGGCAAAGACAAACCTGGCTGCACCCATCCGTGTCCGGATTGCAGCCAACGCCAGCCTGCCCTATGAGGCTGAAGGTGAGGCCTGACTCGGTATGGAAACGTGATACTTGCGTCATAAGGATTTCCCTTTGGAATAAAGTAGCCAGGCAAATAGCCAAGGCATGTGTGAATATGCGGGGAGAAACTAAGGCTAGGTGTGTGTAGTGTCCTCCGACGCGGGGTAGCGGTGCAGTCTACCCACGTCGGAGGTGTTGCGCGAGCGCTGAGGCATGACGTCAGGCGCTCGGTATAAATAAAGGGGCGTGGCCCGCGAACGGCAGTCGGGACCACGCTGGGACTGCAACGAGTGTCCGAGTAGTTTATTAACCACCGCAGCGCGTTACCCATGAGCGCACATGGCCTAGAGGCCATCACAGTGTGGTCAGCGGAGAGAAATTTCTGACCTGTTGATCAATATTCACAACTTATATAATCACGCACTTAATATTTTTGACTTATTAAGAAGCCTCAATCTAGACGTGCTGTCTATGACCGAAACGTCGCTGTATGACTTCTCTGCTGCTGATATCGCCTTAGCGATTCCAGAGGGCTATTCCTTGATACATTTTGACAGAACCCATAGAAGGGGGGAATGGCGATTGCTTTCCAACACACTTTGCACTGCACCACTTTTGAACTACCCGAGCGTCAGGAAGCAGAGAGTCTGGGATTTGCCTCTCAATAACAGTGGCATTGTCTTTCCCGAGCACCTTGATTTATCGTTCGTCAGGATATGCTGTTAACTTCATTAAGTAGCTTGATTCGGCTCTGGCCCTCCCCTTATTGAGTTTGCTAATTTCTCTCTGCTGGGAGATTGATGACCCTTCGGATTATAACGGTTGGTACCTTAATACAGATCATGGGCTCTCTCAATTTGCACCAGCAGGTAAATTCTCCCACCCACTCTGCAAGGCATTTTATTGACTTTTTTTTTTTTTATCGTCCTCCGAGGATTAGTCCCCCGGAGGAAATTCTTTAGTCTGATAAACTTCAAATTCCTTCTAGGTAGAAGGTGGTTAACCTCAATCAAAAGGCTAGTTCTGCCGTTCGTACATTTATCTGTGCCTGGATTAAGGTCCAGGCTTCTGACTGGGTGGAGTTCTTAAAAGCAGCAGTTAGTGAAATTTGAAAATGGAGGGGCATAAAGAACACAAGTAAAATGTACTGAAATTGAATGAGCAAGTGAAGCATGTACCAACTTTTAAAATAAGGATTAAGGACTACTTATGCCTGTGTGTGCCCACCTTTGTAAATAAATGCAATGAAAACACTACACGGTTTTACCCCACGTCACAATTTGGTAGAGCGCTGATGTAAAACATGCATTAATTTCATTATAGTCTAATACAATAAACGTGTCCAGAAGGTGGCGACGTTTGACTACACGACTTCAGAGAGCTTTGCATAGTCTCAAGTAAAAGGCAGGAGAAATGTAGGAATTTAAAATGTGGTAATAGAAAATAAATAAGACTTTTACAGCTTTCACTCTATCTAGTTACTACAAGTGCTACTGACATCACTTACTGTGAAATAGGTACAATGGCATATTCCCCTAAAACGCATGTTACTTTATTGTTATGTTATTTATTGGCATTTATAACGCGCACAGCTACTCCGAGGAGTTTCCCGGCGCATGCCTATGAGGTAGACTGACATCATCTGCTAACAACTATCTAAAGAGGAATGTCTTCAGTTGCTTCCAGAAAAAAACATTTGGGGAGCGGACAGCACAAAGCTCCCCTGGAAGCTGATTCCAGGCCTTAGCCCCTGGATGACCCAGCGAGGAGCTACCAGGTTTCTGTTTATGGGCCTTAGGGACAATCGCCAGAAGTTTGTTTAAAGAGCGAAGCTGACTGGCAGGGGAATAGAAGCCAAATCTGGATTGAAGGTAAGCTGGGCCATGACCATATAACGCAGAGTATACTGTGACAAGTGCCTTGAACTTCACCCTCATTACCACTGGGAGCCAGTGCAGAGGGTGAAGATGGGATCCTTCACTTGGGAAGGTTTAGCAAAGATCTGGCTGCGGCATTCTGGATCACCTGCAGTTTCTAAGCAGGCGGATGGGCAGGCCAACACAGAGAGCATTGTGGCATAATCTATACGGGAGGTTATTAGAGCTTGGATATCCGTTGTCCTAGTAGAGATGGGGAGCATTGGGAGAAACTTTTTGAGAGATTTCAAAATACTGAGAACAAGAGCCCGATAACCTTTTAATCTGTGGACCAAACGAGAGTTTATCATCGAACCAGATGCCCAGGTTTTTTACCGGACTGTTGTGGGGGGATGGTACAGGGAACTTATCTGGCCAGAAGGAGCGCCAGAGCTGCAGGGAACAGTTCCCAAATAGGAGAATCTCTGTTTTGTCCACGTTGCATTTCAGTTGTGCTTCAGCCAACCAATGTAACACAGCAGAGAGGCAGGTTTTTGTCTGAGAGCAATTGGTTCAGCTGTGTTTGCCCCAGGAGAATAACAACTGGGTATCGTTGGCATACAAGATCACTTTTGCCCCAAGATCTTCCAGCCAACTGAATCAGGAGAGATATATAGATGTTAAATAAGAAAGGGTCAATATGGACTCCTGAGGAACCCCCGTATTCAAGGCTTGGGGAGAGGCTGCAAAAGGAGGGATCCAGACTTGCTGGGATCTATCAGCCAGATGTGATTCAAACCACCTCCAGGATAGACCACCTACTCCGAGAGTCTGGAGATGGGCCAATAGCAAAGCATGGGGGACCGAATCGAATGCTGAAGAGAGGTCCAACAGCACCAAGACAGCTTTGCCTCCTTGGTAAAGGGACTCCTAAATGGCATGAAGCACCATTGCAGATCTTTGTAAATACTTACATAAATACCTGGTCCAGCAGCATTTAGTGGAGGGTTCTGAATATCCTGTATAATCAGCTTTGCCACAACACAGTCAAAGTATGCATTCCGTCATCCATTAAACATTGCAGATGAACTGTTGCATAATGGATGTCTCAGACTGTACGAGTGACCTGGCAGATGAGTGTATTACGCTGAGCTTGAGCGTACACAGCCATGTGAGACAGGGTTTTCATGATGTGATGTCATCACCCCTGCAGACCCTTTCCTGTCATAATCAAGGGCTGTAAAAAGATAAGCCCTAAAGTAGAGATTCCCATAAGGACCGGATTTAGCACTGGTGGCACCGAGTGCGACTATGTTTGTCGGCGCCCCCAATGACTTCCTTCTCCATGAATTCCCTCACTAACACCCTTTAACAGTGACCCTCAAGTCTCCATAACCACTATCTCTCAAATGCTTTACTTTTGTTTCATAGCGCTACTCATACTTCTGTGGGGTGTCGGATCACTTTACATCACACACACGTTACACAGAGACAATGTGTGTAAATCAGTCTATAGAAATTTTACATAAGACAGAGGGCTACAATGTGTAGGAGTTAGATGCTATTCATACTGTTAGGCAGTATAGATTAAGAGTGCTTGATCTGGAGAACAGGGGTGTAGCTTAGTCAGTTAGATTGGGAGGTGGTGGAACAGAGATTTCCCGACCATCACTGCCATTGAAATGGGAAAATGGATGGAAATAGTATATGATTTAAAAGGCTCCGATACACCACATAAGAGTCATCCAGTCCTTTCTTTATTCTTGGTTCGTTTTGTGAGAGAGGGAAAAGGAGGGGGTGGGTGTATACAATCTCTTCATAGAGATGTGTATCTGTGCTATGGTGGCTGCTAAACCCATTGGAAACCCAACCCAGACACTGCCAGTCGACTGGAGGCCCCTGCACCCAACTGTATGCACAAGAATCCATTTATTAGGGGGATGACATACCCAAAACACCAACCGGAGCTAAGACCCTGCTGGAGAAGCACAAACTCAAGATTTAAGAGTACCACTATGGTGCTCCATCTCCACAGCAACCTTCTAGGACAGATGGAAACAAGCACGCGTCAGACCCCACCCCTAAAAAAAAGCCTGCACTGACCCCAACGATCTCAGAAATTACTGTCCTATCTTCCAGCTAAAGTTCTCAAGAGAGCCATCAACCAGCAGCTCACAGAATTCCTGGAACAAGACAACCTACTGGACACCTCTCAATCAGGGATCCGTGGCAACCACAGCACTGAGACCGCCCTGATTGGTGCCACAGACGACCGTGGAGAAACCATGGACCTGATCCTCCTCTATCTCTCCGCAGTGTTTGACACAGTCTCCCACAACACCCTCATCAACAGACTCCACAACCCAGTCACAGAGCAAGACACCCTCAAGTGGATCGCCTCCTTCCTCACAGGACGCACACAGAGCACAGGACACACACACAGCATTCGACTGCCTACCTACGCCTCCGCACCCAAAGACATTATATGTGGCGTACCACAAGGATCATCCCTCAGCCCCTCCCTTTTCAACATCTACATAACACCCCTCCCAGCCTTGTCAGCTCCCACAGACTCAACATAATCTCTTACACAGATGGCACTCAACTGATCCTCTTGCTCACTGTGTGGACCCCTCCAATGCCAAAACAAACTTCTGCAGTGCCATGACCAACGTAGCCAAATCGATGAGAGACAACTGCCTCCAACTCAACTCCGACAAAACTGAAGTACTGATCTTCAGGAAGAACACCTCTGCATGGGACCACAGCTGGTGGCCTGTGGAACTCGGACCCACACCCACAATGACCGACCCCACACAAAGCCTCAGCATCATCCTCGACATCCAACTGACCATGAAACGACAAATCAGAGCAATCACCTCCTACTTCCACACACTTCACATGCTCCGCAGAATCTTCAGATGGATCCCAACCAAAACCAAGAAAGATAGTCATTCAGGTCCTCATCACCAGCCACCTCGTCTATGGCACAGCTTTCTACGCTGGCATCTCTGCCCAGCTCCTCAGAAGACTCCATACCATACAGAATGCTGCAGCCAGACTCATCCTAGATCTCCCCAAATGCTCCATGCAACCCCAGATTCCGGTGGTAGTTACCCTGTGTTTTAGGCTGCTTCGTATCCTGAGGAAATTCTTGTATCTCCTGCCTTTCCATTGTAGGAGGGCAGTGATTCATGCGTTGATTACATCTTGGCTGAATTATTCTAATGCCCTTTACCTTGGAGTGCCCAAAGCTCTGTTATGTCACCTTCAGGTGATTCAGAATGCTGCTGCCTGACTCATCCTGCATCTGCCTAGTCAGATATTGAGTTCTTCCTTCCTAAAATCCCTGCAATGGTTGCCTATTAGGAAGAGGAGTTTAATTCTCTTTTGCTGGTTCATTGAGCAGTGTTTCAGGCGAACCAAGGCTATCTCATGGATTGGTCCCTGTCCGATGGTCCCACTTGATCATTGCGTTCGGCATCTGCCACTTTGCTGTTAGTGCCTTGCATTAAGCTCACGAGGAAGGGAGCTAAAGCATTCTACTCATAGCTGCAAAGCCTTGAATTAGTTCATGCAGGACCTTCAGAGGATGTCTTCAGAAGGAGGCTGAAAAGTTGTTTCTGCCAATTAGGCTGTGTATTTGATTTCAGTGCCAGGACAATCTTGAGTAGCCATGCGCTTTACAAAGCAGCATCATTCATTCATTCAAGATAGGCAGAGAGAGACAACTGAGAAAACGTTTTGTAGGTGTGGAAAGAATAGTAGCATGATTATGCAAGTGAGGAAAGAACCCAGCTAAAGAGCACTGTAAAATAGAAAAGTAAAATGGAACAGAGAATGGGTAAACTTAGGGAGGGAAGTCAGTCAGCAGGAAGCCCTGAATCATTTTCCCAACACAGACATGCAATCCAGAGACAGCATTTATGGCGGAAAATTAAGATGAGGTACAGGAAGATGGGTAAAGGGACAGACTTCTAAACATTGTTCAATTTGAAATTATACAGATAGGCAATTGGGTGGCCAGAGTAATGTCAGTGCACTCCTTTCCAAATTGAACAAAAAGTGTCTAATGTCCTTTAAATGGTTGCTCAGCAAAGGGAAGAAGCAGCCAGTCATATGCCCCTGAAGTTGGGAAAAGAATATCCCAAAGCTTCAACAATAGAGTCAAGCACATCTAAACAGATCAGAGAGTCTTCATGGTCTGTAAGGACAAATCATGTTATTTTTGCAAGTTCTCTCCTGGAGTATATTTTAGCCAGCCATTACTTGTTTCATCCCTTGGTAGTAACCCCATGACTTCATCAGGGCTAGAACAATAAATCTGTGTTGATCGAGCAATCCTATAGATATAAGTGGAAACCTAAATCTTATGGCATGACGTGAGATTCACCAAGGAGGAGTCACCCATAGTGTTCTATCAAATACAAATAAACAGAACATACAGGCAAGATACCAATATATTAAATTAATTACAGTATCATTATCAAACAAATTACCATAAACACCAGAGAAGCAAAGTCATATTTGATAGAATAAAAACAGTCGATACCTTGCAAACAAGAAATACTTCAACACTACTTAGAGACTGACCAGATCTAAAAGAAAAAGTGGAAGTATTCCCATGACAGAATGAGGAAAGGAAGGTAAGTAAAACTTGAGTGCATAGTTTAGGAATGAGAAAGAATGCCTCACCTTATTTACATACAGAGTATGGGTGAAAAATGTATTCAAAAGCTCTTTGAATTAGATGTCAGGTAGGAAATCCGTTACAAATATGCAGCCTAATCAGTCAGATGCTAGTTTGACATTTAACGGTAGGAGGAAATAAACAAAAAATTGGGAAGGTAGGGTGGTAAGGTACATGTTATCCCATATTAGAGTCCTAAGACTACAGGCAGTCATGTATCAAAAAGTGTAAAGCACTCATTACATCCAAGTCTGTGAAACTGGGCTAGAGTATCTGTGAATATATATGTGTATGGATGTCATAAGGGGGAGTAGCTGTGGTACAAAAAAGTACAATGTTTAGTGGCATACATACCAAAGTGGCTGTCATAAGGGGGAGTAACTGATCATATTGTAGTCCCATATTCAATGGCTAACATACACAAATCAGGGTCACGTAATGACTAGTGGTAAGGTGCCATCTGACTAGTGGATTCATAAACACAAAACACTATTGCATCAGCATCACTGTGGCTATAATGTTCTGCTGCCTATTAGGTGTTGGTCGATAAACTGTATAAACGTTCCAATCGCTAAGGGGGCTGAAGAGCAACAACATAGAAGTTCATCAAACCATTCCATAGTGGCAGGCAGTAACATGTAATCCATTGAAATTTTTTGCACCACAATTAAGCAGTAGTAACGCCAAAAAAAGTTTGCACCACAAAGATAGACATAAATCTTATCCCATGTGTATGGCTAATCTGCCCTGATCGCGGTCAGGAGATTGGTGGTGGATATCAGATCCATGAATGAAAGATATCTTAAAAGCACCATACACAGGGGGAGTTTCAGAAACATTATCGCTGTGGCGAGAGTGCAAATGGATAAAATAGACTGGCTCCAAAATGTTTTGTCCAGAACGGCTTTTCACGTGATGGTTCCCTTTATTGGAGGGTATAGCATGATTTATTACTTTAGAGCCCAATTTATAAAGGTAAAGTTGGACCAAAAGTCTAAATTGACTACTTTTCAGTTATTCACAAAGGTAAAGTTGAACCAAAAGCCTCACTTAGACCAACAATCTAACCTTACTCAGGGTAACTTACCTTTGTGAATACCGAAAAGTAGTAAAGTTAGACTTCTAATCTAAGTTAGACTTTTGGCCTAACTTTACCTTTATAAATTGGGCTCTAAAGTAATAAATCATGCTATACCCTCCAATAAAGGGAATCATCAAGTGAAAAGCCGTACTTCGCTCTATCAGAGCAGACTGATAGTTGTTAGAAATGGGATTTCTGGTTGGCTAAGGCTTGCGCCAAAGCCAGGCAGAAACCACCACTCTAGTCAGGGCAAGGAAGTTACACGCCAAAGATAACCCCTGCTCACCCCCTTGGTGGCTTGGCACGAGCAGTCAGGCTTATCCCGGAGGCAACGTGTAAAGCGTTTGCGCACGCACACAGCCACAATACCCCAGGCACATCACAAAAAGAACTCCACACACACAAGGTTATATATAAAAATAGCCTTTGTGTTATAATAAACACATTAGATCATAATCACATAATATACACTGCGCCAACGTGCACTGAGCAGTATCTACAGGGGACTATTTACACACGACAGGGCCAATGGGGCCACTGTCACCACCATCACAAATCACCAATTGTAAATGTAAGACAAATAGTAAATGCAGCGCACAACCAGTAACTACTGGTAAAGTTAGGAACTTAGTATGAGATCCTGCAATGTAAACCAGAGTCTGCATAAATCACCTTGCTCATGAATCACCTTGAGCATAAAACGACATTCGGCCCAAACCTCATTAGCATCACACATTACGCAAGAGGCATCACAGTAGGCATTACAAGAATAAATACATTACGCAATAACTGTAAGCATGAGCGCCACAACATAAAAACATTGGGCATCACATTAGGGCCTGGTGCCCTATCACCATAAACTGACCCCAGGCCGATTGGCCTCTCACAGGGGCTCAAAATGCCCTTTGTCCAACAGTGTCAGGGCTGGCTGCGCATGCAGCAAAAGAAGAGTGCGTGAAACTGGCCTAAACGTGGCAGCTGGCACCAAGTGCTGCGCAGCTGTGTAGGAAAAGATGGAGGCGAAGGAGTGCGTCTCACTCCTAGATTCAACCTGTCCCCTAAAATGAAGGAAGACCTAAACGGTGCAGCTGCCCACTACTTGCTGAGCAGCTGGGAGTAGGGAAAATGCGGCCTGGACCCTCAGTGGCCCTTTAAACAAATGCGCCAAACGTTGGAGCCACCTAGGCTCTGAAAAATGGGGATCGTTGGAGCCCCCTAGGCTCTAGAAACAAATAATGTGCGCATTGGAGCCCTCTAGGCTCTTGAAACCAAATATGCAAGTGTTGGGGGCCACGGAGGCTCTGGGAACAAACACGCCCCCTGTGGGGGTCTAAAGCGAATGGTGGCCCTGAAGGAAAAGGGCTGGCCCCCAACGTTGGAGCGTGCTGACGCTTTTGACTAAAACATGTCCCCGAGGTTGGAGCGCACTGGCGCTTTTAATGAAACATGCCCCCGAGGTTGGAACGTCCCGCTGCCATCCGGGGCCACTCTAAAGGCAGAACTGCACTGTGCCTTTATCAGGCACCAACATCAGTCCCCACGGAGCCCCCCAGCCCTTCTAGACTCACCGGGCTTGCTTCTGGGGACTCCGCTCCGTCTGCGGCGGTCTCCTCGTCGGCAGGTCAGGCTTGGAAGAAGGCTGTGCTCTCCACGAGCACGGGAGCGCGGGGTAGGCTCCCGTCTGCTTCATTCCGCCCGAACGACGCGGGTCTCTCTTCACCCGGGCCCCCTCCTGGGACACGGGACTTGGATGCGGAGCCTGCCGAGCTCCAGACCTTCAAGGCAGCACGTCCCATTGCGGGGTGGGCTCCCGCCTGGGTCTTTGGATGCGGCGCTTCCTGGAACACAGGCACGGCTCCGCCTGTGTTCCGACCGGCGCTTCTCTTCCGGGTTCCTCTCCAGCCCCGCCCACAACCAAGGCTGCCGAGTTCCACTTCCGGGTCGCCGCGGGCAGCGCGGCGGCCCTCAGGGTTTTAGTGGCTCCTTCCGGCAGCAGTACGGGGTAGGCTCCCGTTTTGAGTGAAGTCACTTGCAGGGTGGGCACCCGCTAGGACTATTTAAAAATAACAGCAAATACGCAGGGTGGGCTCCCGCCTACAAAACAAAAGGTGGCAGAAACGCGGGGTAGGCACCCGTCTGCTCAAATAAGCTAAAAAGCGGCCGTTATGCAGGGTGGGCACCCGCTTCCTGGAATTCAGAGGATTGTGGGGGAATCTCCACGCCAGAGATTCCCTTTTCAAAAGGATCGCAGCTCCGTGTTGCAACTAAGATTGGAAGCGCTGCTCCTCAGCTACAGAGAGCAAAGCGCTCTTTAAAAATAAATGCCAAACGCTCCCAAGGCGCTAGAGTCAAAATCCAGGGTCAGAAATGGAGCTCTTTTCCCCGCAATGAAGAGCCAAGCGCTCTTCCCAAATAAAAGGCAAAGGTCAGGGGGGCACAAGGCTGGGCTCAGGCAGGCAAGCAAGCACACAGGGCTCTCCAGCAGGGAGGCAGTTCCTCCTGGAGCCCAGCAGCAGCAGACCCCAGCGTCAGGACCAGCACAGCAGAGAACCAACTCATGGGGTCACAGCCCCTTCTCTTATACACAGGTTTCCTTTGTTCACCCAGCACAGGGCTGGGGAAAAACCAGATGCAACTGGTTTGGGGGCGCTTTGGAGCACTTTGTTGTGCTCAGCTCCTCTCCCCTTTGTCAGGTGGGGTCTAGGTGCTCAGACGCACCACAGGGGGCGGAGCCAGCATTGTGGAGGGAAGGCACAGTCCTATTCAGGTCCCAGGTGCAACTCCTCCCTCCCATCTGCATGCAGATCTCTCTATTCACCACTGGGCTGACTCACCCGGGCCCCTGGAATTCCCCACACCATCCAGCACCTGTCAATCACAAGCCAGACATGCACTCCACATCAGGCAGGCAGACACACAGCACACAAAAATGCCAACTTAAAAAACGGCACTTCTCCACCAGTCACAATAAATCTGCACACACCATTGCGCAGCATTTATTCCCACGAGTTTGCACATACTAAACTCGACCCTGCACTCCTCTCACACCAGGAATTTACCATGGACACATAAATCCCCCATGCCTTCATGGGAGGGCAGGCCAGTCTCACTAAAGGTAACACAGAGCGCACGCACTTTACACTGGGACCCAGTGCTAAAGTGCCTAGAGTGCTAAAACTACTAACACTACATAGGGAAAAAGCTTAGGATAATTGCAAAAGGTTTAGGGGTGAACCTGCCAAAAGGGCCAGGTCCAACAATAGTTAATCAACAAAAAATACATACAAAAAACTGTCAGTAAAAGAAATCAGCACATACAATAGTACACAAGGCATAAGCTCTAAAATATGAAAAAAGGTGGAAATTTTTATAATGGATTTTTTTTTTAAAGACATCTAGTTTGCAGGCAATACTGTAGTTTAAATGCTCAGCTAAGGGACAAGTAAATACCGCTGGAATGGTATCCAGTATTGGGTCCAAGTTGGACGCACCCAGTGTGTATCAGTGTAAAGCACAGGTGCCATGTTGGCTGTTAATAAACTAAATGTCATCAAAGTAAAAAGAGAACTAAGCAAGCCATATGTTCGTAAGAATGGAAGGAAGTCACCATCAGTGTAGCTTTAAGATGTTGTGTGAGAGAGGGCACTAATAGGAAAACAAATGGCAAATGATGCACTGTAACATAAGTGTAATATTACTGTACAGAGGAGTGGGGAGACAAGATTAATAGAGTAATCATCATGACTGGGCATCTCATATTTAGGTTGCTAAGCTAATCACACGTTGGGGTCCATATCCGCCTTTGGGGTTGAAGTCAATACAAAACAATAGTGAATAATATGAACAGGAAGACTGTAACTAACGTCTTACCTGATATAATAACACATCAAGGAAAAAATTAAGGAACCTATCTAGAGATAAATATTAAAATATATATGGGGTTCTGGTTAGAAAGAAAATGTACGTGCCCCCAATGTGAAACATCACATGAGGACAGGTGAGATGTCCAATAGAGTAAAGTGGAAGGAGGCTTCTGCATATATTGCAACTACCTTGGCAATAAATCAAATTGAAAGAAGTAATGAGGTGCATCAGAAATAATGTGAAGGGTCAGGCTCCCAAATGCTGTATCTCCTAAGAGCATCTTAAAACCACCATATACATAATACTGATATTCGTGATCTGTACTGAGTCCCAACTCCACTAACTTAAGATTTTCATCTAGAGGGCCTCTGTTTTACATAACATCTTTATTATCAATCCTGGGGTCAATAAGTAGTTGCTATATACCATGACATTTGAAACTTCTGTGATTGCCCCGTACATGACATGTGGTGCAATGGATTGCAATGGGATATCTGGTGTCTATGTGATTGCTAGCTCTGTAGTGTTCTGCTATTTTTCTTTAAGTGGTTTGAAAGTGCTACCAACATAGATTTTACCACATTCGCAAACTAGTTCATACCAACATATCTGGAAATGTATGCCATATTTGTATCAATTGTCCATATATTACTAAAGTTATGTTGGAAAGACTTCATGTTATCTAAAAATTGACACATATTACAGCTCCCAAATCTGTTAAATACCTTTCTAAGATTGTTGGACGAGTTGGTAACAGGGTTCACTACTGGGTAACTAGGGCTTATAATGTTTCTAATATTCTTTCCTCTACAGAAGGTAACACCTGGGTGCCTAATAATCCATTTGCAGTGGTCTTATCATTAGTGAGTAACTTCCCATGTCTATGGAATACTCTGCTGAATTTCCCAGTATTGGTACCATAGTTTGTGATAAGTCTGGTGAGATCTGTGGCCTTGGTGATCGGTTTTGACAGTCTGTTAAGAAACGTAACCTTATTGGTTATGGATTCTATCACTTGTCTATTATAGTCCCTTGCTAGAAATCTAGCTTGCGTAACAATAAGATTCTTGCAGAATCCTGAGTCATCACTGCAGTTCCTCCTTGCCTTGGCCGTTTTCCCAGTTATCTCTCACATGCTATACAGAATGGTTACTATGATGCTTTGACCACTAGTCCAAGTCAAGAGACACTATTTTGCAAAATAAGTCAAGCCACTTGTCAGTTGTGGAGTGAATCTGAATTTAGATTGTAGTCTACTATCCATACTTTAAGTATTGTAAAATTGAATTGAGGAAACCAAGGTCATTATCCCGTTCTGTGACTGAAAGCAAGTTCATAGTATCCTAGATATCTTGTCTAGCGAGGACACAATTCTGCTGCAGATTGGTAACCCTTTGTGTGTATTAAGGGTAAAGTGTCTCCTGTGTTTCAATTGACCTAAAAACATAAACAAACCTATCTATATAGAGTTGATATCATATAGGTCACCTCAATAGAAACCCAGGCCCTTCTTTAGGACAGGAACAATATTGTCAGTAAATATCTTATGGAATAGATTAATGGCTGGCACATCATATGCAAAATTCCCGTTGAGTACTCGTTGTCGTTCCCAGTATTATAAATATCCTTATTAGATAATTCAATTAGTTGTTTTTTGTCTGTGACCTCATTTTCATCCCTCTTTTTTCTTGTGGGCATTCTGCTTTTTCCTGTTACCCTACTGGCAAGAATATGCTCCACAAGAGAACTTGGGAATATAAGAAGATTTTTAAGTTAACCAGGATATTGATTGAGAGGGAGCTGTGTGAATGCTGTACACTGCTTTTCATTACAGAACACGAAAAGTTTTTCACGAAAAGTGTTTTTATTATTTTTAAAATAAGCAAAAATATGTCTTTGCGAACTATGAAGACACTAATAGAATAATACTAAATCATTAGCTGTGAGAAAAATACAGGCAGGTTCAGGTGGGTGTAGAAAGAAGTTTTGATTGAGTAGAGACAAATATAAATGTTAGGGTAAAGGAAGGAGAAAAGTCATGATTTACTAGTACTGCTGCTTTGCTTTGATTCTCAAGTGTGAAGTCAGATTATTAGTGCATCAATACTTGAGGGGTTAAATGTGAAAGAGACCGTAAGTATGATCCCACTCTGAAAGGTGCTGAAAAGGCGGTCTGATGATCTCAAGCTCTTCAAAGTGGCCTGGAAAGGTTAAAACTGTAAAAAATAAAGTTAACATTGTGAGGTCATTTAATTGTTTTATGAATGGCTTTTGTGGAGGGAGGTATTGAGAGTAGAAGTAAAATGGTGATTTTAAGGTAAAAAGTATGACCATCTGATGCTAAGAAGGGGGATGAAAATAGTTCTGTTGGAGGGTCCACACTTCTAGAGGCATTATGAATGGAATTTGAAATGTTGGTATTTAAAGTTAATTCTTTGGCAAATGTTCTTTTTAAATTGTATGCATTTGATAAACAATTTCTCCTAAGCTTTCAATGTCAACATTTGCCACAGGGAACTGAAGATGTAAGCATTTCCAATGGACTCTGCCATGGAAGGTGCTGCTTCAACAGCCACCCCTATCTGTTTTAGCTGCTGCACAACAGAATGCTAATTTTTTGATAATTTAGAGGATATCTACTGGTTCGTAATCCGTCAAGTACGAACAGAAATATGTACCTCTGAAATTCATATTTTGGGTAATTCTTATTATTCGGTTTTAACTTTACAAAGAACTACTACTTTTAATGGTTATTTTCATTTAAACCTCCAGCATTAGTCTTATTATGCAGCCTAAATATGAATACCAAAAATATGTCTAACCATTCAAATAAGAGGAAATATGCTGTATCTCCTTCAACTGCCAAATCCAATGATGTTGAGCCTGCAGAACCATAATTAAGTGAAGTTTTAAAAGAAATTAAATCAATTCAATCTAATGCTGATGTCATAGTGGATATTAAAAATATTCAAAGGGATTTGGCTAATTTGTCTGTGAGTGTCTGTGATAAAGAAATTATCACAGACAATAAAACTATGATCGACCAAATGTTGCCAGCTGCTACCAAAATCCTTCCTAGCAGTTTGGGCTGGAAAGTTTGGGTCATCTCCAACAACTGGGGAAAAAAAGGAAATTGCAATATTATTTTCCAAAGAACTCTAATTATAAATATTAAACAAGCATGCTAACTCATATGGCAGATATATTTATACAAAAGTTAACTAGATACATTTATTTTAAATTTTGATTAACATTTATGGGCCCACTGTTGATGATCCAACATTTTGGAAAAACATCACCTCTGAAAAGATAACATTTGGTAATGTTCCTCCGATTTTAGGTGGTGATTTTAATTGAATAAGCTGCCCAGTTCTCAACAGATTATTATCTGCCAAATTTAGACCGCCTTCATCACTCCAATTCTTTACGGTCTTACAAAACCTACAGACCATTTGAGTCTTCATTTCCTGATACCAAAGTTTAACTTTTTTTTCCAATCACTCTCTTCTTTCACATTCCTGAATTGACAGTCTAATATTGTCAAGGTTATATCCTGTAATCTCTACTATTGAAATTGGACAAATAGGCATATTAATTCATGTTAGGATTCCCATGTGTTTTAAAATTAGAGGACTTTATTTCTCACACTAGATGGAGAATGAATGTTGATATTGTGCAGACAATAAAGAATGTTGCCTGCAATAAATCAGGCAATAAAAAAGATGCAACTTCCGATATTATGCGTTTGGATGCTTTCAAATCATCTATTGGAGGTACAGTGATCTCATTAGTGAAAATAAACAATTTCACTCAAACATTTGTGAACTTGAAAAAGAGATTGCTCAATTTGAAAGTTGATTTTATTACCTCAAATGACAAAGCATATACGTTGAGGCTGCAGAAACTTTGTTTTGAATATAACTCATTACTTAGTAAAAGGTAAAATGTATGGTTTGTAAATATCACCAATTTCACCAAAACCCCCATCTGTTATGGATTGGTTGCTCCTTGTCAGACAGACGTACGATATGGAACAGGCATTGGCCAAGCCAAGAGGTATTCGTTCAGTTGTTAAATGTTTCTTAGTCCCTCTCCATGTGTGCTATTGTTTCTGATATATGCTTATATTCAATATGGTTATTGTCTTGATTTATTTACTTGCATAATGTATCATCCAATCGTTGACAAATAAAAAAAAAATTTAAAAAACGGTTTGTAAATATCAAATGAAAGAACTACTCCAGTTCAAATAAATCTGGAAAAGAACTGATAAAATAACTTAGAATGAAAATAAAGTTAAATAGCAAAGTCATGCAATTTGTGGGAACCTGGTAAAATATTACTATCCACCTCAGATATTGCTAAAGAGTATAAAAAATTATATTCTGACATATAGCAAACCCATAGTTGTCTGTGAGAATGAATTTGATTTTTTTTAAAGTCATTTAACATACCTATGTTATCTCAGCCACACATAACCATTGATGAAATTATACATCCTACTATCTCCTTAAAGTAAAAAAAAAAATCTCCTGGTCCTAATGGAATATTAGCAGAATTTGTAAAGCATTTTCTAATCATTCTATCTCATACCTATTCTCCCTCTTTACAAAATGTACTACTATTGGAGTAGTTGTTGGATGCTTTACGGATGCCCTAATAATAGCTCTACCACAACGTTGTAAGGACCTTACTCTAAGATCTAATTCCAGATCAAGTTTACTAATAAACCAACATTATAAAATGTATGCCAAAATTCTAGCTACTAAATTAACAACAGTCCTGAAAAATATGATTTATTTTGATCACACTGGATTTATGAAAGGCAGACCTTCTGCTAATACCAAGCTCATATTTCATGTATTAGAATCTATCCTTCTCTTTGGGGTCCAGCTGGCTGACTTGATGCTGAGAAAGCTTTTGACGATTGGGAATGTTTATTTCATACATTGACAGCTTTTCATTGTAATCTGTATTGTTTTAGGGAGCCATATGGGTTCCTTAGCACATATATTTGATTGTCCAATTTCTTTTAAATCTGGTCCAATGTATCAGACATTATTACAAAAAAAATATACATTCCAGATACTTTAACATTTACTATGCCTACATGTAAATTATTTGAATTAACATGAATGTTATGTTTGACGCAAAGAAATTATTAGATTTTTTATATCTTCTGGCATTAAAGTTATACCTTCAGTTGAGGAGAAGCATTTGTTTTCTTGGTACACATGCAGTGCTATTGGATAATAATTATTAGAAAAGTGCAAATATTTCTATTACTGGAACTCACAATAATTCTCCAGCTTTACAACTGTTTTGGAAGCCAATTGATAATATGCTGCCAGGTATCCATAATGAGATTATTACATTGTAGTGTTTTATTTGACCAATTATTTCTTTTTCATTAAGCATATATAATAGTAGTATCTCTCTTTTTATTTTACAGTTTTATTTTTTAATGTTTTCACATTTAGTTAATCTTAATCTTAAGCTACTTTTGAATTTATATGTAATTCTTGCCTATCCTTTGCTATTCCTGATTAGTTCCTTTTTGTTTTCGCTAACATTTTTTGCATTGTCTTGCACTACTATACAATGAAACAATAACATTATTTTGAACAGGAAAAAATAAAACGATGTGGAAGTAAACAAAAGCAGACCAACATTCATACGTTTGGCTTTGCAGGAAGTATATTTTGGCTAGCTAAACTATTTAGATAGCTTTTTTGAGGCAGACACGTCATGAATTAAGGAAGTTGTGGCTAGCATTTATGAATGTATGTAATATTATTTATACAGTGCAAACCTAGCTGGCGAGCAAAGAAGTGGTGTACATTATCAGAGTATTTGGACATGAGACAATACTGTTTAAGCCAAGTGGAGATATAAAGCCTGAACTAGACCTTTACATTGCATTTGACATAATAAACATTTTTAGGCACAGATAGATTGAGCATGATGTTTAGTAACAGTTCCAAATCTGGAAATCAAACCCAGGTACTAAGGTTCCAAGTTGGGAACCTTGCCACAAGGCTACATCTCTTCCCTTGAAAAGAGACTGGATTTATGCAATTCTTCCACTTGGTCATTAATTTTAGTCTATTGATTCTACATCATGTGCCATCTATTCATCACCCTTCTTGGAAGATTTATGATATATATATATATATATATTCACTGTAAAAACCATAGGTTTCATGTACGTTATAGTTAGGAATTGGCATTTAAAAAACCTTTGAAATTCACTGAAAAAACCATAGGTTTCAGGGGCGTTATAGTTAGCTGGACATTTCCCTCGTACAAAACCCTAGAAATTCCCCTGTTATAGTTAGTTCAGCTAACTATAACTCGCGCCCCCGCAATGCACTGCTGATGACGTCACATATTACATCACTCATGACATGGCCAGTGACATCACTGATGACATCACTGATGACATCTCAAATGACATCACCGATGACGTCATCCATGTGATAAATTAGTGCATCTTCTCACACCCTAATATAACCTTTGATACACCAACTCAAAATTTCAGACGGCCATTTTGAAAACCATAGATACTCCAATACCAATAACTACATACCCACTCATTGACTCTTAGGTCTACATACACCTCCACTCACTCACCTGTACAGTCACTCATACTTACAGTCACTCAGTACAGGACAATCATATGCATTTATACACCTATATAGACACTCACACACCGACAATCATCCATTGAGGTACTGACACACCTAGTCAGTCATGCAAATAATTAATTACAGTCCAATTTACTCACCTATACAGTTAAACACACTCAAGTTCACTTACTCATAAAAATACTAACAAATTCTGATGCTCTTATACAATTACTGATACAAGCACACACTCATCCATACAGCCACTCCCAAAATCACACACTCTCACATATAAATAGCTATATACTCACATATACACTGCGTTTCACATATGTAGTTACTGACACATGTACAACTGAGAATATACATTAAATCACTAACACACCCTTACACAGTCACCCAACCATACAGACCATCACAGATGCACTCTTAAAACCATGCACCCACTTAATCACCCACTCACACATCTATGCACAGTCACACACACCCTACCCACACAAACACTCAGGCACCCATACAGATACTCAGACAACCAATCAATAACCCATATAGACACTCGTATAGCTATTCACAAAACCATGCAGTCACTTATACACCAACACACAGACACATACAGACATTCACACAGTTTAGTCACTAGTCTGCGGTAAGATACATTTAATGACTCACTTATAGAGTCAGTTACGCACCTAGAAAATCACCCATTCACACACTTATACACCCACTCATTCTTCCATAGGCCTTTCACTATAAATATATAAAACATATTTAAAATTTTCAGAACAACATACATTCACTGGATGATGTCATCAGTGATGTCATCAGTGATGTCACTGACCATGTCATGAGTGATGTAATATGTGACGTCATCAGCAGTGCATTGCGGGGGCGCGAGTTATAGTTAGCTGAACTAACTAGAACAGGGGAATTTCTAGGGTTTTGTACGAGGGAAATGTCCAGCTAACTATAACGCCCCTGAAACCTATGGTTTTTTCTGTGAATTTCTAAGGTTTTTTAAATGCCAATTCCTAACTATAACGCCCCTGAAACCTTTGTTTTTTTCAGTGAATTTCAAAGTTTTTTTAAATGCCAATTCCTAACTATAACGTGCATGAAACCTATGGTTTTTTCAGTGAATTTCAAAGGTTTTTTAAATGCTAATGCCTATCTATAACTTATCTCTGAAGATATCATGAAAAGCATTCTTTTTTAAAAGTAGTGTGCACATTAGTTTTGTGGAAAAGCATCTTTGTGATTGGTTAAGAAAAAGCAGTTTCAACGTGGAGTACATATCATAGGATAAAATTTGCTCAGCTCAACCACACCTGCTACTTGCATTTGGAAGGCACTGTTTGAACTTAAAACAATCGTCAACTTTTAACCTGCACGTGTCGTTAAATGTTCAAGAAAATGTTACAAAAAAATATCGTAAAGTTTAAAAAAATTGATGAACTTTTAACCTGCACATATTGTAGAATGTTCTATAAAGTGTGTTGATAGAATACGTTGCACTTCTGACTTCTATGTGTTGTTGAATATTAAAAAAAACGGTTCATATGGAAAATTAAAAAGAATCCAATAGAGAAGTTTTGAAACCTAAAAGAATCAAGGAACTATTCTAATTTATTCTTTACATGTATTTATGTGTGCAGCAACAAAATTATAGACACAACAGCACTAGGAAGAGGAAGAAGCAGGGAGTGGGGGGAGGGGGGCAGAATGGCACACATGCACAATTATGTACAACACACATATAGACTAACAATGGCCAAAATGAAACACACCAACAAGGAGCACAAGTCACACAACCTGCCAACATCACACCACTGAACGAGCATAGAAGTGAAAACCACGCTGCATTCATACAGGATGTGTACAAAGGCCAGTCGTTGGTGTTGTGGGATGTCTGCGACCATGGTCATCATGAATGAGATGCCCAACATGTGGCACATGGTCGAGTTCACTGTGTGTTATGTTGCCAAACGGCTGCTCCTCCCTCCCACAAGCCCCCACACTTTTGTACGGTGAGCTGTTGTATCTCGTGCACACGTACGGCACGCCATTGTAATGCCTATTTGCGCATGTCCTGCTACATTCCAACTACAACATCACAGTGCAGTTTGGAGGTGGTGCATGCCACTTTACAACATCGACTGCTGCGGCTCTTGTAACAGGCCACACCAGAACACAGAGACACACTTACCGCACTTCCTGTACACGGACATGTCCGAGACACCCCGTTCCCCTTGCCGGATAGGCACACCCCTGCACTGACCTGTGAACGACAGACCAGCACACGCCAGTTGTGCATGCAGGAGGATGCGTACGTAGCTACACATCCAGGCTCACTGCCAACGCTGAGGTGACAGCACACTGTGATGTTGCAGGGCTCGTGCCTATCATGCTAAGACAATGACCACAGGGACACACTTACTAAGATGTGGGTTTGGGGGGCATTGGCGGTCCTGGAGTTGTTGAGATGGGTCTTCTGGCCCTCATGGGTATCCCTGTATCATGCTCATTGACTCTATGGCACCTGTGGGTGTTCTGGTGTGGCTCTTGGGTGTGTTCCCTTTCATGGTGCAGGTAGTTGTCCTGATTAACACCAGCAGAAAGCAGGTGTAAAATCCCTGGTGCTAACGTGTCTTATAGCCGGAATTTGTTTCGCATTGCAATTGGTGTGAAAGTTGTGATGTGATTTTTTTTGTGTGCACAACAATATACGAACTGAGCAGTGTATCTCGTCAAGATCCAGCACCTGGCGCACTATTCCCAATCAATATAAATACAATGAGATTTCCTAATGGATTTTGTGTGTACACTGTAAGTGCAGCCAATACCTCAGTGCAATACAATACAGGATTTTACTATTTAGAATAAATCGCAAAGGTGCACCTCGTGTCTTTTTGCACGGGAACGGCTACTCTCCATTTCATTATCAGCACTTTAACGGAAGTAAAGTTGAGATAAATCTAACACACTATTCAGAAGTTGGTGCAAACTGCAGATAACACCAGTATTCCAGCGATAAGTGCCCCAAAATTTAACACCATGGTGGACTCCATCAAATAACAGTAATAAGAACAAGAAAGAGTCACACAGCAGTTAAGAGAACAACCAAAAACATTATTAATTTTTTTTCCAAACTTTATTTTTTATAATAATAAATATATAAACGATAAACTATTTTCAAACTTTATTTTTTTATTAACATAAATATAAACAATAAACAAATAAACAAAATGTAACAACAATAATACAAAACAACAAGGCGGAACACTCCTGTGGGAACCACGGATGTCAACGACAGACCTGGAAAATCAGAAAGATTGTTAAAAAAAACCAACATGGTATTCTCAACAAAATACCACAAGAAACAAATCACACATATATAAAATGTATACAGCTAACAAAATTTTATAAGCTTAACTTACAAAAACTGTCAATGTTGCCGCTTTAAAATATTTACCGAATCTGAGGAAATGTTTTTGCAGAAGGCACCACGCCCACAACGTTTTTCTTCAGTGGTGAAGAAATTTTTAACTTTTTCCAAGGGGCAAAGATTTGCCAAAGAGTACTGTTACGAGGGGATCCTAACAAAAAATACTCGTGCGGCACAGCAAGTATGATGAAACACCTAAGGACCCTTCATCCAAACAATCTTGCACGAGAAGAGTGCAAACAGATGAGAAACACTCCTGTTCTGTATCTGTAAAAAAGAATCACAAATAAATGTATATTAATAACTTTCAAATTTATACTATTCCATTACTGTAAAAACACATTTTATATAAAAATTGACTAAGAAACTATAGCCCTGAACCACAAGTGTGACGATCGTTAAAACACTACATGCATAGTGCATACTACTTTGAAGCAGTTCATGCCCTAAAGCCTACCTCACTAAAAGACTACATGCTACCTGACTAAATGATTACAGTACTATAAGGAGACACACTGGGTGAGTGACAGGGTGTTTGCTAGAAGAGTATGAATACTAACTAGGGAATTGAAGGTGTGAAACACAACTGTGTAGGTGATTAGAGGACTGCATCCATACTGCATAGGCATTTAAAGCAGTCCATGTGCTAAGGCCTGGCTCACTGCATGACTACTTGGGTACTAACTGAATGATTAGAGTACAGCAAGGAGAGTGCCTAGGTGAATTTATAACTGCTAGACTTTTCGCACAGGAAATGGATTAGTACTTGGTACTGAATGGGTCACTAGAGGAGTGCAAAGGCAGTCACAAGTGCTGGACTGTAGGGATACTGACTAGGAAATTGAAAGTGTGAAAGACAAGTGTCTAGGTGGTTAGAAGACTGCATGCATAGTGCATAGGGGTTTGAAGCAGTCCATGTGCTAAGGCCTGGCTCAGTGTATGAATACTTAGGCACTGACTGAATGATTAGAGTACTGCAAGGAGAGTTCCTGGGTGAATTTATTAGGGTTTGGTGCAGTGAATGGATTAGTACATGATGCTGAATGGGTCACTAGAGGAGTGCAAATGGAGTGACAGGGTGTTTGCTGGAAGTGAACGGATACTGACTGGGGAATTGAAGGTGTGAAAGACAAGTGTGTAGGTGCTTAGAGGACTGCATGCATAGTGGATAGGGGTTTGAAGAAGTCCATGTGCTAAGACCTGGCTCAGTGCATGAATACTTAGGCAGTGACTGAATCATTAGAGTACTGGAAAGAGAGTGTCATGGTGAATTTATAAGTGTTTGGGTTTTGGCACAGTGAATGGATTAGTACATGCTGTTGAATGGGTCTCTAGAGGACTGCAAAGGAAGTGACAGGATGTTTCTTGGAAGTGTATGGATACTGACGAGGGAATTGAAGGTGTAAAAGGCAAGTGTATAGTATGTTAGAACACTACATGCATACTGCATAGACATTTGAAGCAGTCTATTTGGTACTTAGAAACGAGTAAATAATCAGACTACTTCTAAGACAGTGCTTAGGTAAAACTTTTAAATTTTCAGTTCTGCCACAGTGAACAGAATAGTACATGGCACTGCACCTTAGTGTCAAACCCCGACTCATTTTATCAATGCATAAGCAAAGACTAGCTTCTAATGCTACTAAAACTTGACAACATGAGAGGTTTTAAATTAGTTATCTGTCAGCAAATACACGATGTTACCAAATGCTTCTCTCACAGTGGTTCTCAAATGCAAACAGACTCACAGTGTGATTCTAGACAACAACCACTATACCTAGGAGTTTACCAAAAATCATTCACTACTGTGGAAGTGGTAAGTGAACTGCACACAATCTTCATATTTCAGGACTGCACTTTTATGTCAAAGCCTGACTCATATAATCAATGCATAAGCAAAGACTGGCTTCTAATGCTACTAAAACTTCACAACATGACTGGTTTTAAAACAGGTATATGTCAGCAAATACACGATGTTACCAAATGCTTCTCTCACAATCCTTACCCAAATGCACACCGACTCACAGTGTGATTTTAGACAAGCAACACTATCCTAGGAGTTTACCAAAACTCATTCACTACTCTGGAAGAGTTAATGGTACTGCACACAATCTACATATTTAAGTACACCACATCAGTGTCAAAGCATGACTCATTTACACATAAGCAAAGACTGGATTCTAATCCTACTAAAACTTCACAACATATATATATATATATAATGAAAGCATAAGCCATAACTGTCTTCTAATGCTACTAAAACTTGACAACATGAGAGGTATTAAATTAGTTATCTGTCAGCAAATACACGATGTTACCAAACACTTCTCTCACAGTGGTTCCCAAATGCACACAGACTCACAGTGTGATTCTAGACAAACAACCACTATACCTAGGAGTTTACCAAAAATCATTCACTACTGTGGAAGTGGTAAGCGAACTGCACACAATCTTCATATTTCAGGACTGCACTTTTATGTCAAAGCCTGACTCGTATAATCAAAGCATAAGCAAAGACTGGCTTCTAATGCTACTAAAACTTGACAACATGACAGGTTTTAAAACAGTTATCTGTCAGTAAATACACGATGTTACCAAATGCTTCTCTCACAATCCTTACCCAAATGCACACCGACTCACAGTGTGATTTTAGACAATCAACACTATCCCTAGGAGTTTACCAAAACTCATTCACTACAGTGGAAGTGGTAAAGGAACTGCACACAATCTACATATTTCACGACTACACTTTAATGTCAATGCCTGACTAATTTAATCAACGCATAAGCAAAGACTGGCTTCTAATGCTACTAAAACTTGACAACATGACAGGTTTTAAAACAGTTATCTGTCAGTAAATACACGATGTTACCAAATGCTTCTCTCACAATCCTTACCCAAATGCACACCGACTCACAGTGTGATTTTAGACAATCAACACTATCCTAGGACTTTACCAAAACCCATTCACTACTGTGGAAGGGGTAAGGGGACTGCACACAATCTACATATTTAAGTACAGCACATCAGTGTCAAAGCATGACTCATTTAATCAACATATAAGCAAAGACTGGATTCTAATGCTACTAAAACTTCACAACATGACAGGTTTTAAATCAGTTATCTGTCAGCAAATACATGATGTTACCAAATGATTCTCTCACACTGATCCCAAATACACACTAACTCACAGTGTGATTCTAGAAAAGCACCACTATCCCTATGAGTTTATCAAAACTCATTCACTACAGTGCAAGTGGTAAGGGAACTGCACACAATCTACATATTTCACGACTGCAATTTACTGTCAATGCCTGACTCATTTAATGAAAGCATAAGCCATAACTGTCTTCTAATGCTACTAAAACTTGACAACCTGACTGGTTTTAAAACAGTTATCTGTCAGCAAATACACAATGTTACCAAATGCTTCTCTCACAATCCTTACCCAAATGCACACAGACTCACAGTGTGATTTTAGACAATTAACACTGTCCTAGGAGTTTACCAAAACTCATTCACTAGTCTGGAAGAGTTAATTGGTACTGAACACGATCTACATATTTAAGTATAGCACATCAATGTCAAAGCATGACTCATTTAATCAACGCATAAGCAAAGACTGGATTCTAATGCTACTAAAACTTCACAACATGACAGGTTATAAAACAGTTATCTGTAAGCAAATACATGATATCACCAAATGCTTCTCTCACACTGATCCCAAATACACACTAACTTACACTGTGATTCTAGACATGCACCACTATCCCTAGGAGTTTACCAAAACTCATTCACTACAGTGCAACTGGTAAGGGAACTGCACACAATCTACATATTTCAGGACTGCACTTTTCTGTCAAAGCCTGACTCATTTAATCAAATCATAAGCCATAACTGTCGTCTAATGCAACTAAAACTTCACAACATGACAAGTTAAAACAGTTATCTGTCAGCAAATACACGCTGTTACCAAATGCTTCTCTCACAGTGGTTCCCAAATGCACACAGACTCACTGTGTGATTCTAGACAAACAACACTATCCCTTGCACTATATCAAAACACATTTCTTCATCTAGAAGTAGTACTACATTTTAGTATAGAAACATAACATAACTCATTTCACAAATTCATAAACAATGACTGGTTTCTAATTCTACCAAAATATAAAAACTGCACAGTTATCTGTCTACAAACACATGAAAAACACAAATGCTTATCACAGAATGGTTTCTACATGCACACACATTGTAGAGAAAAAAAGTACTCCCTACACTTTAGCAGGAAAAATACATTAGTCTGATTAAAATCAAAATAGTCTACATACATCCCCTCACAATTAAATAACTCATCTTTCAAGTTCTTTTGTAGATTAAGGAGTATATCAATCACTCACCATATTTTCTTTTACAGAATCTCTGCACTGTGCACCTCTCAGCAAAAGCAAAGAATGAAAAAGTTTCCCTTTCATTTTCCACACATATACATGTAAACATCAAATCACAATCCTTCGCACATAAACTCAAAAGCAAACACACATTTCTATTGGTTAAACATTTCAACCCTTTCCAACTGAAATACATTTCAACACTTCCCCCAATCTGCCTTCTGCCTGTTACCATAGAAACAGGTCATGGAACACTGCACTGAGCTCACAGGTCACAAGTTCAGCACACAATGTTCCTACACAAGACAGGAAGTGTGCTTGACTTTTCAACGTATCAGCTTATCATATATAATGTTCCTTACAATCTGTTTTTGTTACCCAATAACAATCATACCTTTAAAAAACAAAAATATACACCCTACCTTTCAGTGTAGAAAGTTGTCATACAACCAATGATTTCTTGTCGTTTTTCAAAAAACGCGTACCCACCACGAAAGAGTCCGTGCATCCAACGCGATACGATGCGCGCACCGTGCGCGCATTTCGCCGTTTTTTTTTTTAAAAAGGGGGGCCCCAGGGAGTCCTTCTGGGACCCCTAAGCACCTCAAGAGGGTCAGAGTATTTCCACTCTGCCCCCTTTATATGTTTTACACACTTATTCCCCTTGCTTCTTCAGCCTCGCTTCTACCGAGGCAGAAAATGGCCGCCAACAGTTACTGGTTTCGAATGTAGAGAGACACTCGACAGCCAATTAGCATTCAGCGCACGATCGGCAGGGAAAGCGCTCGGTTCGGGGAGGGTGCGCTTACAGTGCGGGTACGGTCCGCGGATCCTCCCCGGCCATAGATATCACTAACTTTTTTACCTTAATTTTCTCAGGAACTACTGAACAGATTCACACCATATATGCAAAAGGCACGAGTCCGAACTGAGGACTACCTCTTTGCCAAATTTGGTGTCATTCCGTTCAGCGGTTCGGGCTGTAGCTGCGACAACAGATCCTATGGGAAATTGCATGGGGAAAACGCGTTTTGGGACCCCCCTTTTTTCTCGGCCCCCGCTGGACGGATCGCCACGAAACTTTCAGGGTGGGGGCGGAGCGGAGCTGGCCAAAAGTTTGGAAAATTTCGCGAGGATTCGTCAATCGGCGCCAAAGATATTCCCAATAGAATGTTGCGGATTTCCTATGGAAAATAGGTCCTAACTATAACTATCTACTGGCGACCGACAGTAGATAATATACATATATATATATATTTGAAATTTGCAGTTTAACAAAAACAAATAAATCAACTATAGTCCTTATTCAAAACACTTAGGGGCCGATTCCGATCTCGTTGGGAAAGTCCTCCAACCGAGTCAGATTCGGAGTGCTTTCCGACCGACTCGCACTCCGGGGCTCCGAACGCCCGAGTACGATGCGAACACGCGCCTACGGACACGGGTCGCTCGGAGCCCATTGAAGTCAATGGGAGCCTGTTGTACGACGTGTACATAGGCTCCCATTGATGAAAAAGGTACGTTATGCAAAAGGGTGGCCCCTGTAGTGGGGACGCGTCTGTGCCACCCGCACCGTACATGCACGTGTTGGGGGGACCCTTGTGTCCCCCCTGTGACTGACTCATATGGCTACGGGTGAAGGGGGGTCCGACACGGACCCCCGAAGTTCGCTTCCTGGAGCTTTTACGGGTCGGAAACTCCATCTCAATCTGGCTGTCCGAATCATGCATCGTACTGGCTCGGTCCGAAATCGCCTCTATTGCACGACACGGTTCGCTTACGGCCGACACGTACGAAGTGATTCAGACCCGGAAACGTCTCGGTCGGCGATTTCACATTTTCCGCATCGTACTTCCTCGCTTGTACAGTTGTACGAGTCGGTCGGAAAACACGCGTCCAGCTCGTACTTTTCCTGGCCGGATTGCGTTTGGAGCTATTCCGAGCGAGATCGGAATTGGCCCCAAAGGGGCGGAAAACAGCAGACCATGAGCCTCTTACAGGCCAATTATCCTATTAAACACGGAAGTCAAAATACTGGCTAAAAACTGGCAAACCGCCTTCTGAGATTCTAGACATCCCCATTACTCCATTTTGTTTTCAACATCAATTACAGTCTGGCTGTAAAATAGAGTACAATAAAGTAAACTACTGCAGAGGAGTTATTGTATAATATGGAATTATGAAAACATTGGCAGGTCAAGACACAAGATTAGCATAAGTGCTGCATTTTGTAGATGTTCAATTAGTAGGTTTACTAAGATTTTCTCAGTGTCTCGCGCACTGCTGTGTAAACGTAGCATTTAGTAGGTCAATTTGCAATAGGTAAACATTTACCAGCATTTAGATTTTCAAGTGATGTGCAATGTCAACGTAGATGTATCACTAGAAGGGGTTATTTATTTCACAAGACATACATGTAGAAACAATTTAACCATATTGGACATCTACACATACACAGCCACCTTGCACCACCTTATTAAAGAGTTTCACACTGAAATGAATCAGAAAATTGTGGATGAGCAAATTGTGACTGCGAAAATGCCATTAACAAGCTTGCAAGATTCCCAGTAAAAGTTAAAGCTTGTATCATGATCTTAAGGCTGTGCTACCTGACAATTCACTATATCAAACAAAGGCTATGTCTCAGAATAAATTATGAACATGTTATTTGCTTGGGTGGATTTTACTATAAAGCTTCAGTGGTATTACAATTCTGTTTTCTTTGAGATTGCATGACATAATGTTACAATATGCACACATTAATTTATGAACAGGTTTGTTTGTCAATGTAGAGCATTTTCTCGGGTTTTGCAAACAAATAAAACTCACCACGAGATTTCCAATCACCATGACCATCATGAAGACGGTAAGGCAGAGACCTTGTCCAGCCACTTCCATGCAGTCCCACATGGTTTCAATCCATTCTCCACATAAGATCCGGAAAACAATCAAAAAGGAATGGAAGAAGTCAGTCATGTGCCAGCGAGGCAATTCACAATCCTCGCTAATCTTGCAGACGCAATCCTTGTAACTTTTCCCAAAAAGCTGCATCCCAACCACAGCAAAAATAAACACAATGATGGCCAGCACCAAAGTGAGGTTACCAAGAGCTCCAACTGAATTGCCGATAATTTTGATGAGCATGTTAAGTGTTGGCCACGATTTGGCAAGCTTGAAAACCCTCAACTGAAAAAGAAAAAAAGACTGATTGTTTCAGAGACAGCAAAACAGAATGTCCATTGCAATTTTATATGAGAGGCATAGTGAGTGAATGCATTTGATGACACTGGACATATTTGTCGATGAGACTGGTATCAAATGATAAGGAATTCATAATGAGCCCTCGGATATTAAGAATCTTCAGTTTGAGGATTCCAGCTTTATGATGGATAATTAAACTATTATTTTGTTTTCTGAAGCTATTCCTGGTTGCCACCAACATTCAGTATGCTCTACGGTATGGCTAGCATTCACCTGTTGGCTGACAGCCCAAATCTCTTTCCGCTGTGGGCATGCACAAAGGGAAGGTTACATATGTGTACAGTGGACATCTGTGTTGATCACTCACCTTGCATATGAAAGCGTGCTGTAAAATTGACAAATGTTTCCCTCCTACTCTTACATGTCTCCTTGAAACTATTGTTGTTTCATTAATGTAACATTGTCACAATACTGGCATTTGCCTATTATTGTTACCTGCTACTAACAGATTGCTGATGCCCTGGTAAAGTATTCTTCACAGTCTACAATTGCTGTTGCCAAGCTAATGATTGCAGGATAACCCTTTAACCCCTTCGGTGCGGAGGACGGCCGGGAGCCACGGTGCTAGTGTGCGCAGGACGGCTCCCGTCTGTCCTGGCACATGGCACCGGAAATCCCTCGGGTGCATGCACCATAGGGATTTCTATTTCTCCCCTGTTGCCTTGGGCAAGGGCCTTTGCTCCCCCCAAAGAAATTGGCAATATTCAGTGTTTCTGCCCACCATGGGGGGCAGAAAGTCCACTTGACGCCAGGGATTGTTTTATTGGCATATATAATTAGGGTGGGGGCTGCCCAAAACAGGCACGCCAATTCCCCCAAATCCTGCCACCATTACAGCCTTTCTCCCCCCCCCCGGTCCTGTACGCATATAACAGGATGGGCAGATATAAACTTCCCTTTACACAAAATACACTGACAGTGACAGATATCTGCTTAGCCACTGGCATTGTCTCACTCTCAAAGAGAAATCTGTGGTCTTCAACCTGGGACACAAAGTTCAACATTTTATATCATGTCCATATTTTAAATCCAGTAAGGTTCCTCTGCCAGAAAAACAATTAGAAAAAAGTCCCTATTGCACATACAAAAAGAAAATATATTTTAATACAAGATAAAAGACCATGGTATTGTTTACCATGCCAGCAGTCTCACTGAAACTGTTGCTGACAGATGACAAGCTACATTTCATTGCCATCTGTTAAACCTGTCAGTACACAGGTCCTGTAAATTAAATGCTAATGGTGGACCTGCAACACTTATTGTGCCACCCACTTAAGTAGGTTTGTAAAACATGCCCCAGGCCTGCCATTGCAGCCTGTGTATGCAGTTTAAACTGCCAATTTGACCTGACAAAATAAACCTTTTACGAGGCCTAAACCTTGCTTTTTAACACATACAAGTGACTCCTAGGGAGTGCAGTAAACAGCCCATGGGACAGGGTGCTGTGTATATACAAAGTTGGGCATGTTCTTTAAACATTTACATGTCCTGGTTGTGAAACATCTCAAATTCCTTTTTCACTAATGAAAGGTCTGCCTGTCCTAAAGGATATGATAAGGTTAACTAAATACAGTTAATATGTGATAACATTTAATTGGGAGCAGGTAGGAATATTGAGTTTGGTGTGTAAAGAATTGTAATTTAAAACCTGCTTTAATGGTAAAGTCCAACATCTAAGTCACAATTCTAGAATAGCCACTTTTAGAAAGTTAAGAAAAATTGTCCTTAAGCACCTCATCAAAACAACAAAATGAGTCAGAGAAACTAATGCGCCTTCACAAAAAACATACAAGAACTGAGTTGCATGGCTTCTTTCTTTTGGAAAGTTTCAAAGCAGGCATAATACCGTGCGGCTTACAGGTTAAAAATGTACCGGAGATATTTACGGATGATCTAGAGTACAAGAAAGGCTTTAGCTGTATCAGTACTAAATGCAGCCGGGACTTGATGGTGCACACCATTGAAACAGTGCAACGCATTTGCATTAAAGAAGCTGAAGAACTGGCTGAACTTGCTCAAGCAATCAAAGACAATCACACTGTCAGTGAAGCCAAATCCCACTACATTCAAGGACAATACAATTAATTTTAAATCAGCTAAACTTGAGAAAGACATCAAAACGTTTAACCTGGAGTCGTATTATCCATACTTAAAAGAGGACTTTTACACAAAAGCAGAATCCAGAAGGGCTCTGTTAGAATATCAAGGCCAGTCTAGGAACAGGTTCCAGACATTCTCTGCAACATCCTCTTCGGAGTCTATAAGTGAATCTGATTCATGCGAAGGTCCATCGAATCGAAACCAATCAAGGCAAAATTATTTTTAGAGAAGGGCCAACCTCAAAAGAAAGGTCGCTTCAAACCTCAGCTTTGGGAAATATGCACACGGCGCCAATTTTACAAAACATAACCAAGACAATCAATGTGAATCTATCGGACAAACAACTTTCGAAAGAAGAACAAGTCCTTCAATTTGGGTTGAAATTTGTATCAACATCTCATTCAGACTTCACTAGACTGAAGACGTAAGCGATAGTATTCTTCCGCAAAATTCGACTTAATGCATTCTTTTCCTCCAGGGAGACTTCACCTATTCTGGAACCATCAGGTTTGGAAAATAAGTCCAGCTTCCTCTCACCAGCCCATACCATCCCTAAAGACATTTTAGAATTTGAGCAGGTCGTCCTCTTCTATTCAACAACTTGAGAAGAGAAAATCCGTCAGTAAAAACAACCGTACCAGTGCATAACACAGAGCGATACAAACCTTGAAGGAAGACAAGGAACACGTTACTTATCTGTAACTATGGTTACCCAGTATTGTTATCTTTCATAGATTCACATGCCTGAATCATTCCCCGTCGTTGGGATGGGTGTCCCCGGTACATAAATAAAGTAATGTCTCAGTAGACATATAGAGTAATAGGCCAAAGGCCTCACCTTAGTAACATATCCACGTCCTTTTGTAAAAAAGGACCAAACTTTGGAGAGTAGCCAATCAGCTATCACCAACCTCTAGAACCTTTTTGGAAGGAGCTCTAGTCCCTCAGATTTTCGTAAGCACAGTGCTAGGTAGTTGTACACTGAGAGACCCAAGGGAGTCCTTCCAGGGGAGGTGGGTGGTTTGCAGGTGAATCTATGAAAGATACCAATACTGGATAACCGCAGTTACAGGTAAGTAACGCGTTCCTTATCCAGTATTAGGGTATCTTTCATAGAATCACATGCCTGAATCAGAATAGTAAGCAATGAGAAGCACATTTCGAAAGGTAAAAGATATATAAATTCACAGATAATATTCCAATGTGAAAATAGAAAGTACCAACAGGCCATGACATAGCAGAGGCATAAAACACAATAGAGAAATGTGCGTATAGAGAAAAGGATGGTGGGATGAAAGGAAGGGCTCACCTCTAATGAAATAGATGACGGAGCACCGCTTGACCCACTGCAGCGTCTTTCATGAGTTCAGTATCCAGGCAGTAGTGCTTGGTAAATGTATGCGGCGTCTTCCATGTTGCCGCTCTGCAAATGTCCACAATGGGCACTCCTGCAAAAAGTGCCATGGAAGTAGAGATTGCCCTCGTGGAATGGGCTTGAACTGTGGAGAGCAGGGGTTGCCCCGCTTACTGGTGACAAAAAGTAATAGCTGCGGAGATCCAGCGTGAGATACTTTGCTTAGTGAGTGGAAGACCTTTCCTAGGTCGACTGTACGCCACAAAGAGTTGGTTAGATTTGCGAAATGTCTTTGTTCTATCGATGTAGAATTTCAGGCAGCGTTTAAGGTCTAAAGAATGCAGGGTTTTCTCTGCCACTGTTTGAGGATTCGGAAAGAAGGAACGCAACACAATAGGCTCATTGAGATGGAAATTAGAGGGATCTTTAGGGATAAACTTCGGATTTGTACGAAGTATGACCCTGTCGTGTTTGAATAGGAGGAAAGGGTCATGGGTTGAGAAAGCATGAAGTTCACTCACTCGCCTTGCCGAGGTAAGGGTTAGAAGGAGCGCTGTTTTCCAGGAGAGATACTTGAGATCCGCCCTGTGTATTGGCTCAAAAGGGTGTTTCATAAGTTGAGCCAGAACAGTGTTGAGTTGCCAAGCAGGAGGTAACGTTTTTACCAGAGGGAATGTTCTAAACAGGCCTTTAAGGAATTGTTTAATGAGCCGATGAGACCACAGAGAAGGACCTGCAGAGGATCTCCTGAAACGTGATATTGCTGCCAGGTCGACTTTAATGGAGGCATGAGCGAGACCAGATTTTGCCAGATGAAGAAGGTAAGGCAGGATTTGACCCGGAGAGGATGAAAGAGGGTGTATTTTGTTTGACTTGCACCAGATACAGAACCTCTTCCATTTTAAGGAGTACGTTTTGGTGGTGCTATCTGCTCGGGCTCGAGCTAGAACTTCTCTACAGTCCGGAGGGATGTCTAGGCCCTGGAACGCTCTGAACTTAGGAACCAGGTTGATAATTTGAGAGATGCCGGATCGGGATGCTGGACTTGTTGGTGGGTCATAGTGAGGAGAGAGGGAAACGGTTTCAACCTGATCGGCGGTTCCAGGGAGAGAAGGTAAAGCTCTGTGAACCAGTGTTGGGGTGGCCAGGCTGGAGCTATCAAGAGGAGCGTGCAGGGTTCCGCTTTCAATTCCCGGAGCACACTGGGAAACAGGGGAATTGGTGGAAAAGCGTATGCAAAGACGTTGCACCATGCAATCGAAAACGCATTCCCTAGAGACCCTTTCTGGGGATGCCAGCTTGCAAAGTGTTGGCATTTGGCGTTCTGCTGGGTGGCGAAGAGGTCCAGAAGAGGTGTGCCCCATCAAGAGAATATGCGGTTGAGGGTCCGCTGATTCAACTCCCACTCGTGATATGCTGCTTACTGTCTGATCAAAGAGTCGGCCAGCACGTTGTGGGTCCCTGGAACATACTCTGCTCGAAGAGAGATGTTGTGAAGGAGCAACCAGTTCCAGATTTTTTGCGACTCGTGAAAAAGTGTCAGAGAACTAGTCCCTCCCTGCTTGTTCAAATAGTGCATTGTCGTGGTACTGTCAGTTCGTACAAGCACTAGAGAGTTCCGGATTCGCGGAATGAATGCCAAAAGAGCGAGATACACTGCTCGGAGCGCCAGAAGATTTATGTGGAGTTTCCTTTCGGAAAGGGACCATTTGCCGGTTATCTGGATTTATTGGAGGAAAGCTCCCCAGCCCTCCAGAGACGCATCCGTTGTGATGATATGTGGAGAAGTAGGAAGCAAGAAAGGCAAACCTTGAGAAAGGTTCTGAGGGCAAATCCACCACCTTAGAGCCAATTTCATCAGAGGGGTCACCTGGATGACATTGTCGAAGGACCTCGTACATCGGACCCATTGAGCTGAAAGCGATTCTTGAAGAGGTCGCATGTGAAGGCGACAGTGTGGAACTAGCAGGATGCAGGAGGACATCATCCCGGGCAGGGATTTGAAGAGGCGCAAAGAAAGAGTCTTTTTGGAACGTATGCGAAGCGCCAAGGAAAGAAGTTTGTCTTTGCGCTCCTGTGACAGAAACTCCTTCCTTTGTAGCGCGCCTGCTAGAGAGGGTGCTTTGACGAGCCAGTCGTCCAGATACGGAAAGACTTGATGGTGTTGTTGTTGGAGGTATGCAGCCACCGGAGAAAGACATTTTGTAAAAAATGCATGGCGCCGATTTGAGTCCGAACGGCAGGACACAAAATTGGTAATGCCTGCCCGCCACCTCGAATCTCAGAATTTTTTTGTGGTTGTGGTGGATCGGGATGTTAAAATAGACGTCCAGAAGGTCTAAAGACACCATGTAGTCGCTTTGAGGAGCTGTAGTACTTCCTTGATGGTGACCGTACGAAACAAATTTGTTTAGATTTCTCAAGTCCAATATCGGTCTTCATTTTTTCTCTTTTTTGCGTATGAGGAAAAATCAGGGGTAAAATCCCTTTCCCTTTTGACGTGGGAGAACTCTCTCTATAGCTCCCTTCTGGAGCATAAGTGCAACCTCCAGGAGCAGAGCACGCACATTTTTGTGGAGCATAGGTCGGGGAGGAATTTGGATGAGTTCCAGTGAATGTCCGAATTGAACTAATTGCAGGACCCAATGGTCCGTTGTTATTTGCTTCCAATTTTTCAGAAACTTTGGAGGGCAGAGAGGAGTTGGAGACTGGCGGTAGTGTGAAGTCATTGTCGCCGAGCAGCGTCTTTCTGTCGCCCTCCTTTGCCACGAAAGGAAGATTTAGTGTAGGTGGTGTGCTGGTGACGCTGTTGGTATTGAGGCCGATATTGCTGAGTGGAAGAGAAGGAAGATCGGTGTTGGAAATCCCCTCTGGTAGATGTTTGACCTCTCCCTCTTGAGCCTCGAAAAGAGGGGTTCTGGAATTGTAGGGTACCCAAAGCTGTGGCCGTGACGGTATCCTTTTTAATACCTTGCAGAGCTTCGTCTATGTGTGTCCCAAAAAGAAGCTGGCCATCGTATGGCATGTCCAAGACTTTGGTTTGCACTTCCGGTCTGAAGGAAGTCGCCTTCAACCAACCCTGGCGCCGTAGTAGAGCTGCGCCCGCGAGTTGGCGAAATCCGGTTAGAGGCGATATCCATCGCACAGTCTATAATTTCGGAGGCAGATCTCTCGCCCTCCGGTGAGATTTTCTTCGCCTCTTCTTTTGACTCCGCCGGCAAGGACGCAAGGTATGGAGCAATATCTGCCCACATCTGCTGGTTATAACGTCCTAACAGTGCCAAGGAATTGGATGCACACACTGTCAATGCAGACATGGACGAAAAGCATTTGCCAATATTGCCCAGCCGCCTACCCTCTTTGTCCGGAGGAGCAGTCAGCAGAGCGGAAGGATTTTTTGATTTCCGCTGAGCAGCTTGAGTAATGACTGAGTCCGGTTTCGGATGGCCGGTCAGGCAAGCCGGAACAGTATCTGGAGCTTTATATTTCTTATCCAGACGAGGCAATACTGGAGGTACCGAGGAAGGGGTTCTGCATGATCTTAACGCCCTGTTCCCATATGTAGTCAATAATAGGGATAGACCTAACGGACTTCTTAAAAGGCTCTTTAAAATCGTAGAGGAAACAATCCTATTGGTGTGAGGGCAAAGTATTTGGAAGCGCTGCGCCGCTCTCTCCACGATATTGTGAAAGCCTCCAATGTCCTCCGGAGGCGAGTCAGCTGTGGTAGGAACGGGAGAAGCTGGACAGGGAAGTATGTAATCATCCCACTCGTACCGATTAGATTGGGAATCTTGAAGTTCCCCTTCTTCATGATCCGCCTTCTCTTTATCATCTGTAGAAAGAGGAGGTGGTGAAGTGACAGGCTCAGACTGTAAATTCAATGGAAGAGGTCGTGGCCGTGGTGTTGGAGGCACAACCGGAAGCGGAGATGGTGCAGACGTTGGAAACCTCTGCTTATAGTCCAAAATGAGGAACTGTAGGTCAGAGACCAGGGAAGCAGGCAGACAAACCATGGGAGGTGGATGGTATTCTTCAGGAGAAACCGCCTGATCTTCCTGCCCTTGATCTTCGTAATCAGAACTGTCTTGGTATTTAACGTGCAGTTGTGATGGACTTGTCGCCGTTCGGAACATACTTTCATCGTCCGAGTCTTCTTCCTCTAAAAGATGTGCTGGAGGCAAGAGCTGGACTCTACTAGGGTAGGTCAGGGCTGGTGTCAGTGCACGTTTGGTGATTTTTAGGTGCACATACGTACTTTGTATGGCAGAATCTGCTGTCGTCGACGAGCCCGTCGATGGCATAGTCGTCGACGGTGAAGTGTGGACGGGCATCATAGTAGATTGAGGTGCCGTCGTCGACGGTGTCGTCGACTATGAAGGTTTCGGCGACGGAGCCGTTGGCGACGGAGTCCTCGTCGACGATGATGTAGATGTCGACGGGACAGTCTTCGTCGACGGTGTTGTCGTCGACGCCATCGTCGGCGATCGCAGCGTCGACGGCAGCTTGGACGTCGACGATGTCTTTTTAATTTTCAGCGTTGACGAGACAGACCTACCGGCCGTTGACGATGGACTTGTCGTCGTCGATGTTGATAGGGAATGAGACGCGACAGCAGTGGAAACTGTTGTAGTCGACGAGGTGACATGCAATGCCGTCGATGGAAATTTCCTCGTCGTTGAAGCCACCGTCGACGAGGCCGTCGTCGACAGGGTGGAAGAAGGCTTTTTGAAGGCATGAAGAACTTCCTGAGGAGAAACCTTTGCTGGAAGAGTCTTAGGAAGGACCTCTGAAGACTTTTTATGCGCCTTCTTCTGAGGTGGCTGCGACGAAGGGCAGAGAGGACTGTGAAGAGATGGACGAGCCCTCACTTTCCTCAGAAGACAATACTGTATCTTTAAGCCTCTGCAGCCAAATTAAGAGGCGCCACTCACGATCTTTAAAGGTCTTGGAGGAAAAGGTACGACATACCTTACAGTCCTTTGAAGAGTGGTTCGGATAAAGGCAGTAGAGACAGTCTTTGTGTTGATCGTCCACATGAAGTCTTTTTACCACAGGAAGCACAAGACCTGAAAAGGCCCTTCTTCGGAGTGTCTGCCATGAGGAACTGAAGAACTTCACCCAGAAAATGGAAAGTCGAAGCGAGATACACTGGTAATCCAGAAATTAGGAATGATGAGCAGAGCTCAGTGGAGACTCCCTTAGCACGACGTGAGGTAGAAAATCTGAGGGACTAGAGCTCCTTCCAGGAAGGTTCTAGAGGGTGGTGATAGCTGATTGGCTACTCTCCAAAGTGTGGTCCTTTTTTACAAAAGGACGTGGATATGTTACTAAGGTGAGGCCTTTGGCCTATTACTCTATAGGTCTACTGAGACATTACTTTATTTATGTACCGGGGACTCCCATCCCGACGACGGGGGAATGATTCAGGCATGTGAATCTATGAAAGATACCCTAAAACTGGATAACTCTATAGTCATTAAACAGGCCGATAAAGGGGGAGCAGTGGTTGTGTGACCAAAAGCGATGTATTTAAACAAAGGACATCCTGCTACAGACCGACCCAAGAGGATCCTTCATGTGAACTTATGGAACAAATAAGCCAAATAGTCAAGGTGGGCTTTGAACAAGGGATTGTCGGGACGGAGTATGGTTTTTGATTAAGAGATATCCAAGTACTCCAGTCATTTACTTCCTACCAAAAATCCATAAGCAATTACCTGAACCCCGGGGAGACCAATAGTATCAGGGTGTGACTCGATACTGGAACCCATCTCTAAATACGTGGACACATTCCTCAAAGAGTTTTTACCTGAGGTCCTTTTGTATCTACAGGGCACCATGGAGTTTATTAATAAAGTCAAAGATACCCTTTATGACCAATCGCAGCAATGGCTTGTCTCCTTTGATGTGGTTTCACCGTACACCCCGATTCCACAAGATGAAGCACTGGAAGCAATGGAATTCTTTTCAGAAGCCAGAACACGACCACACATAGTTCCCACGAGTTTCATCCTACAACTAGCTGAAGTGGCCCTCAAGAAAAATTTCTTCAGGTTTGAGGAAACATTCTACTGGCAAATCAAAGGGACAGCCATGGGTTATCCCTTTGCTCCAGAGATGGCCGTACTTTATATGGCTAGGTACGAGGACAAATTTATCTATAACAACAACCCATTCAAGAAGAATCTTGCCCAATGGTATCGATACATTGATGATGTTTGGTGCCTCTGGAGTGGTACCGAGTCAGAATTAAACAACTTCCACTAGTGGCTCAACCATGACATCCAGACATCCAATTCACCTTAACTGAGAGCCGAACAACACTAACATTTTTAGGCGTGGAAGTCTTTCCCCATCAGAACAAACTGGCTACTATGATTCACAAACAGGTGACAGACAAGACTGTCATTCTGCACTATTGCAGTTTCCACCCCAAAAAACTGCTGAAACATGCATTCAAACGGCATGTGGACCACACACAAATGCATTCCGGTCAATTATACAAAAGAATTGGCACCTTACACAGAATTCTGATCTTGTGATTGATGTCCCTCTCATCGCTATGAAGAAGAATATGAGCCTTGGACAAAGAATTGTAAGAGCAGACTTACCCCCTTACAGTAGAAAAAAAGACCTAAGAACACTGTTTAATATGAAGCCATTGACGGCCACCATAAATGTGGAATCTGCACAAAAAGCAGTAACACGATAGTTGGTACTGACTTTATACACGACAACATTAAGTGGACAAGGAAACAGTTCTACGACTGCAAGACAAAAAACATAATTTATGCAACTGTTTGTCCCTGCCCAAGAATTTACATTGGTAAAACTAGGCAAGAGATTCGTCAGCGCGTAGCGCAGCACCGTTCAAGGATAACAAATAAAGTTGTAACAGCACCCATGGTGAATCACTTCATTGACTCCAATCACCACCAACTTAAGTTTAAATGAACTGTGCTATCTGTCATCAAACCATCACCAAGAGGGGGTGACACTGAGGCTTCACTGTTAAGAAAAGAAACCTACATGATAGCTCGTTTCAACAGCACCACTAAAGGACTGAATGAACTGCCAGAAATGGGTAGATGTTAAAACAGTTCCAGTCCCGGTCTTGAATTTCCTGTTTGCACCATGATTCAAACAATCTTTGGAAATATACATTTTAACACCAATGTACACACAAACCTTGAAAAAGATATATATGATCTATCCTCTCTTTGGATAAGATTTACTTGTTGCACAGTTTACTTTTCATAACTTCACAAACTCACTTAACCATAATGCAATGGGACCAGGTCACTCTTTAAACTTCCTGTGACCCGGAAGCGTTTGATTGAGAAACAGGGAATAAGACACCATTAGACGACTGGCACAGCCGATTACAAGTAAGACTATGCAAACTTTTCACAACACAGGCGTGCAAAATCTTTTTACAGAATAAGAAGCACGTTGACACGTCCTTTTCTGTTTTCACAGAGAGATGCGATGCAGTCCGTTTCTGTGTGAACTTTAAAGGTAGCAACCGTCTTTACCGCTTCATGAATTAAGCAGCGGAGCGGCCCCGTCCAAGTTACACGCCCGGCTATTGGCAATTATTAAACCAACTGAGATCTGAAAGGAAGCATTAACGAAAACATTGCCAGCATGGCGAAAGTAAGTGTTGTCTCTTGCCCACAAAGCCACAATGTACCTAATCAGACACTCTATTGAAGTAGCACTCATCTCTATTTTTTGATCGCCCTTCCTAAGCCCAACTAGTCTTCCAATTAACCGGCAGCAAGCATTCCGATATCTTTAGCAAAAGCACCGCCCGAATGGCGCAAGTAAGTGCCTTTTCTTGTTCTTTCAGTTACAAAATATTAACATTCACCAAACCCTGTACATGACTGATGGTGGATCCGTTTTTATTCTAGATCGTGCAATCTACATTTTAACTTGCCTCTTCTCGCCTGCAATGTGCACACTTATTTCTCTTTTTAGACAGGTACTTTTCAGAAAATTACCCCCTATTTTGAGTAATTGGGAAGTTTAGAGTCTTTCCTCATCTATAATTCATGCCCACCCTTTGTTCCTTAGATAAACCAGTCCACGCCCTGAAGAGAATCCCGCAAACCACCTTGGCAATCGAAACGCATCGGCATTACACAACACAGGGACTTTCGCATTTAATTAAGTTTCCCCCAGTCTCACTACTGGATCTAATGTTTTTTTTGCCCGTGGGTAGCAGCTTCTTAAATTGGTTACACAATGTGGATGGTAAAGGATGTCCTAGTAGCTGCTTCTTTTGTGAACTATGACTGGTGATATAATGTTTCGCTAATTGTTGTTATGTATCACTGTAGGAGAGTAGGGTCTGCTTCCTATGGTCACCCCCACTTTTTGCTTTTGCTTCACTGGTTTTCGACTTAGATGTGACTGTGGGCCTGCTAATCAGACCCACAGCCCAGCTGTTCTCTCTCTAAATTCATACTATGTACTTTAGGTACATAACCCAATTGGTAAGGATCACCTTATAGGGCCCTGTACAGTGTACCTTAGGTACCCAGGGCATAGGTGTACCCTAGGCCTACCAGGGGCTGCAGCATGTATTATGCCACCCCTGGCTGGCCTCCCATCATGACACAACTTGCTGATCACTCAGCTGGGGCAAGGTCGTGTAATCACCCCTTGCTTAGGTATAGTATTCCTATACCTACCTTATATATAGACACATGGGTAACCTTTCAGTCACTCCTATGGCAGGCCTTAACAATCCTGAAGGCAGAGTGCTTGGTAACATGTGAGATGGTGCTCTAGCATGAGCTGAGCCTGTCTGCAGCTTTCGGAACCATGTCCTTATAGCTGTTCTATGCTACCGCCTACCATATACTCTTAAAGTGCCTTATAATCCTCGCGGTTATGGTAACTATGGTTTGGCTTTATCAAAACATGTCGTGTAAAGTGTCTAACACTTTGGAATACTACCCCCACACCATTTCTGGCAATGAGGATAGTATTCCTCCCTTCTAGAGGGAGAAGACATGTTGAAGACCTACTACCCGGTTAAAGTTAACCAGAGCCCCAGCGTCACAAAATGGATGCTGCTGCCACAGACACAAGTCTGACCTCCTGCTGCTGGGAGTCCTTCCAGCAAGGGAGGCTTGGACAATAGGTTTCCTGCCTTGGGAGGTGCTAGCACCACCCTAGACAGGGCTTAGTGTATTGGGGCAGGGAGGGATGAAAGAAACGAGACACTGCCTGAGGCACAGAAGGTGTCCCATGCATAGTCCGGTTCAAACCGGCGCTGGGGCACTCCAGCCCCAGTCCTGGCGCGAAACTGGACAAAGGGAAGGGGGTGTAACCACCCCCCTCCCTGGTCCCACCCATAGGAGGGACGGATAAGTTACTTACCTGTAATCCTAGTTCTCTTCCAGGGGTATCCTCATCAAAGTCATAAGCACTGAATATTCCCGCCCATGTGCGGGGACCCCGGAAATAATAAAATTATATATGAAAAACATATATATACAGCACTGTATATGTATAAACATATATTATTTTTTCCAAGCAAATGCAGCCCCCATAGAAGGCTAGACAATGTAGACACAAATATCCACTAATCCACCATAGGTATAATAATACACCTAAATCTCTTTTTTTTCTTTTTTTTTTAATGAGGTAAAAACTCATGATAAAGAAAAGAGAACACTGTGCAAAACACAGATCCACAAAACATTGTTAGCCTGCAGGCTGCATTGCAATACAATACCATAGAGACTGAAAAGCCTTGTACAGGTAAAAACTGGCACCGTGCCTTTAAGGCAGCCCTGACTCCAACATCCCATCATGCCTCAGGGGTGACAGTTGGGTCAGTTGTTCTTTGCGGGACCGTAGTCCTAAACCCAAAGATATACTTCTTCCATGTTTAATAATACAGTCCTCTCATTTGCCTGGGGAGGCGGGTGGGTTGCTTATGACTTTGATGAGGATACCCCTGGAAGAGAACTAGGATTACAGGTAAGTAACTTATCCTTCTCTTCCAGGGGATCCTCATCAATAGTCATAAGCACTGAATAGAATAGCAAGCCCACCTTCCACCTGCAGGCAAATGAGAACTGCACTATACATGGAGTATAACCATTGAAAAAATCAGTTATTGAACAGATTCCTCAAGGAGGCTTGTCCTACTTGAGTGTCTGCTCTGGTGTCCGAGTCCAGACAATAATGCCTCGTAAATGTATGGACAGATCTCCAAGTGGCTGCTTTGCAGATCTCAGAGAGTGGGACATTATTGAGAAAAGCAGCAGTAGCCGCTTTCCCTCTTGTGGAATGCGCTTTAGGTAGAGCGACCAATGGCTTCTGAGCCAGTTGGTAAGCCAATTTAATGCCTGACACAATCCACCTAGCAATGGAACGTTTAGATGCAGCAAAACCTGTGCGGACAGCACCATAGTTTACAAACAATTGGTCAGATTTCCTGACAGCCTTAGTCTTATCTAGGTAGAATTTTAGAACCCGCTTGTAGGAGAGTAGGGTCTGCTTTCTATGTTCACCCCCACTTTTTGCTTTTGCTTTATTGGTTTTCGACTTAGATGTGGCTGTGGGCCTGCTAATCAGACCCACAGCCCTGCTGTTCTCTCTCTAAATAAATACTATGTACTTTAGGTGCATAACCCATTTGGATAGGATCACCTTATTGGCCCCTCTACAGTGTACCTTAGGTACCCAGGGCATAGGTGTACCCTAGGCCTACCAGGGGCAGCAGCATGTATTATGCCACCCCTGGCCTGGCCTTCCATTATGACACAACTGGCTAATCACTCAGCTGGGGCAAGGTCGTGTAATCACTCCTTGCTTAGGTGTAGTATTCCTATACCTATCCTCTATATAGACACATGTGTACTTATCAGCCACTCCTATGGCAGGCCTTAACAATCCTGGAGGCAGAGTGCTTGGTAACATGTGAGATGGTGCTCTAGCATGAGCTGAGCCTGTCTGCAGCTTTCGGAACCATGTCCTTGTAGCTGTTCTATGATATAGCCTACCATATACTCTTAAAGTACATTATAATCTTAAACGGTTATGGTAACTATGGTTTGGCTTTATCAAAACATGTCGTGTAAGGTATCTAACACTTTGGAATAATACCCCCATCCCATTTCTGGGGATGAGGATATTATCCCTCCCTTCTAGAGGGAGAAGACATGTTGAAACCTACTTACCCGGTTAAAGTTAACCAGAGCCCCAGCATCACAAAATGGATGCTGCTGCCACGACACAAGTCTGACCTCCTGCTGCTGGGAGTGATCCCGGCACGGGAGGCTTGGACAATGGGTTTCCTGCCTTGGGAGGTGCGAGCACCACCCCAGACAGGCCTTAGTGTATTGGGGCAGGGAGGGATGAATGAAACGAGACACTGCCTGGGGCACACAAGGTGTCCCATGCATAGTCCAGTTCAAACCGGTGCTGGGGCACACCAGCCCCAGTCCTGGCGCAAAACTTGACAAAGGGAAGGGGGTGTAACCACCCCCCTCCCAGGTCCCACCCATAAGGCGTGACCTAGCAGGCAACCCAGCCCCCCAGATTAGTATAAGAGTGGCAGCTGGGCCCCAGGAGATTAGATCATCCTGAACCTGCAACTTGAACAGAAACTCTGGACCTTCGACATTCGACGAAAGAAGAAGACTGGAGAATCCCCCTTGTGGCCAAGGAGTGGCTACCCTGTGCAAACAGGCACCATCAAGAGACTTACCCTTTGCTTTGCTGAAGTTCTACGAGGGACCGACTGCAGAGCCTGACCAGAGCCTTGACTTCCAGACTTCTCCGACCCTGATCCACATCCACAGCCGAGCTGAGATCCGTGGAGGCGACGAGAGACGTGGGACCAGCTACCTGGGAAAAGTGGCGAGTATCTTCCAGCGCAGCTTCTGAGGTTCCCTCGAAGTTGTGCACCGGGGATTGAGAAGCCCCAACCCCAAGCCCCATTTGCACCGAAGATCAGCCCCCCACACTCCACGAGTCCTGCGTGGGGCCCTTCTGCATTTTCGTGCTTGCCGCGTCTGTCCTGTTGTTTGCCCGTTGGCTAGCGGCCTTTGCGACGACACACCTTCGAATCTTCACTGCTGGTTTGGCTCCTCCAGACTGGCTCCCGCTCCTCTGCAAAAGAGAAGCACCCCAGACCTTCCCAGAAGCAAGTCCTCCATTCTTCGTGGGTTCCACTTGCCAAGGCTTGGTGAGTCCTAGTTCGACTTCGACGCCGCCGACAGCAAGAGCCTTCATGGGACAGCTCGCCCCCTGGTCCTGGTCGTCCTCAACGTCTCCTGGTACCTGTGGCTGCTGCGACAAGCTTCACCTCTTCACCTGCAATCTTCACGACATCGCCTGGTTCCTTCCTGGTTCCACGTGGTCACTGGCTAGTGACCTTGACTCTGTCCCTTCTGCTTGCAGGTACCCTTCCTTCTTAATCCCGGCCTTGGGATCCACCGGACACTCTGCACTGACTGCCTGTCAGCAACTTTCCTTCAGGCATCCATAGAAGTCCACGACGAAACCCGACGCAAGTTCACACCTATGCACCCGCAGCCCGTGGGCTAGGTAACTTGGGTACTTCGGTGCTCACAAGGGTAGTGACTATCCTAGGGTCTAGTTTCCGAGTCTCGACTTTCTAGCTACTCCAGAAGTGTCCTAAAACTGCTTATTTCAAAACTGTACTATTTCTATCGATTATACGCATTACGCGTGAGTGTTTCCACTCTGCACCTGAATCCCTTGGGCCTCCCACTTCCTAACTGTTGGTAGTGTAGTGTAGCCCCAGCGATTCCCTAGGCCTAGGCCTATCCTATTTCCGTGACAGTGGTCCTTATACCACTTCTTTAGTATATGGTTTGCGTGGCCCTAGGGCCTAACTGTATTACTTACCTGTGTGACTTAATGTATGCTTAAATAAGACTGTGTTGTACTTACCTTGAATCTCATAAAGAGTGCTGAGTGTTTGACTAGAATAAATACACTTTATTTTATATGTATATCTGTTGTGGTGTCCTTTCATTTGGTATTCAAGGGATTATGGGCCTTATGTAGGTAAATTACATTTACCACTTCATAAATACCGAATGTTACCGATTCGGTATTTATGAATCGGTAAATGTAATGTAGGTAAAAAAATACCGAATCGGTAAGTGTCGGTATTTTAGAGTCGGTATTTACCGATTCGGTAATGGCAACCTGTATCTCATTGATTCCTATGGGCCAGGAGGCCCATAGGAATCAATGGGAAGCCAGTTACCATTACCGAATCGGTAAATACCGAATCGGTAATGGGGGGAGCTTAATCAAGGGTGGCAGGGTGTCACATTGAAACCCTGTTGCACCCCTGATTTCTGCATGTGTGCACATGTGGCACACATACATGCCCTGAGGGCATGTGTGTCTGCCACATTGCACACATCTAAGGGCTTAAAAATGCATTAACTGAGTCATTTGTCATTTACCACCAACTTTCAGTTGGTGGTAAATAACGACTCCCCACACCCACCACACACTCCCCCTACATCTCATTTCTGTATTCGGTATTTACTGAATCGGTAAAATTACCGATTCGGTAATTTTACCGATTCGGTAAATTACCGAATACAGAAATGAGCCCCCTACATGTCAAAAGCCTAAATACCGGTCGGTAACGGTATAAGTACCGAAAATCGGCCGTTACCGACCGGTATTATGCTACGTACATATGGCCCTATATATGGTATCACAGCTGGCTTCACATGCCATTCAGAGTTTAGCCTAAGACTGCTCTTGTCCATGCTACCACTAGGATAGCTGGTCTATAAGGTTGACTTTACAACCAATCACCATAAGGGTTGTTTGGACTGATATAAGGTGTACACTAGAACTAGTGACATCATACATCAGGCCAACTTCTCACATTGGTGAGCAGCGGTTGGGATCTGAGCTTGCTGTTGTAATACCATTGTAATCTTGGGATACTAAATTGAAAGATCACACAGATATTGTTTAGGTACATATAACATAGATTATAATACTTAAGTCCTACTGGACTTAGTTGTTGTAGGTTGAGGGGATTAACACACCCTGACTACAACTACTAGAGAGGTTTAGTAGAAACAACTAGTGTAGGTAGGTGCACACACCACACCCTCACTAGATCATGTCTCTGGGAGGAGATCAAGGAGATTCTCTCTCAGGAGGGGCAGATCTGAGAAAGATCCCCTCTAGATATGATACCCTAACTTTTCAGGAGATGAGACAATTGTGTACGTCCAGAAAGTTAAAACAGGGTGCAAACCCTACCCTCCTTCAGCTAGTGCAGATCCTAGAGGAATATGATGCTCTTAGGGCCTCACAGGCTGGTACCCTAGGTACAAGGGAGGGTCTACCCGTCACAGATGAGTCAGAGGGGACTTCAGATGAAGAGGTAGACAGCCAGGGCCAAGTAGGAAGACTTAGTCAGGCTAACCTAAGCTTACATGGGAGTTTGCATGGGGTCCCCCCATACGGACCCCCAAGTGGGCTTAACCAGAGAAGCAGGAGAGACAGATCCCCTTCAAGGGAATCCATCCACTCCCATGTCTCTAGCATCTCTAATGCCTCTTCTCAAAGGGGAATGACTTCCCCCCAGAGAAAAGAGCATGAAGCCAGAATGAGGGAAGCTAATCTAAGGATTGAGAGGGAAGAACTTGCCCTTGCCAAAGAGAAGCTTGCTCTGGCTAGAGAGCAAAAGTTAAGTGGGTTAGAACCCACTGGTGGCAGCAATATCCCTAAGGATAGAGACAGGCACTATGATAATAGAAACCTGAGCAAGATTGTCCCTCCCTACAAGTGTGGGGATGACATCCACAAATGGATAACTGCTTTGGAGAGGGCTTGCAAAGTACAGCAGGTACCCCAAAGTCAGTGGGCAGCTATCTTGTGGCTCTCCTTCTCTGAGAAAGGTAGAGACAAGCTCCTCACAGTTAGTGATGAGGAGGCAGACAATTACACTGTCCTGAAGAGTGCTCTAATTGATGGGTTTGGCCTAACCACTGAACAATACAGGTTGTTGTTCAGGGATTCCCAGAAGACACAGACTCAGGACTGGACTGACTTTGTAGATTGTGCCACTAAGGCTCTGGAAGGCTGGCTAGTGGGAAGTAAGGTTAAGGACTATACAGGATTGTATAATTTGATCATGAGAGAACAAATCCTTAACAACTGTCAAAACCAGCTACTGCATCAACACCTGATTGATTCTGATCTGACTTCTCCCCAAGAATTGGGAAAGAAGGCAGATAGATGGGTCAGGACTAGAGTTAAGCAGAAAAACCAGAACCAGGGCGGTGATCAGAAAACGGCAGACCAGAAGGGTAATGATCAGAAACAAAAAGACCAGAAATTTTCACCAGGCCCCCAAAAGGCTCAGGGGGAGGGTGGTCCCAAAAAGGATAAAAAGAAAGATGGCCAAAAGAAACCATGGTGCAACTATTGTAAGTCCAACTCACATTGGTTTAGTGAGTGCACCAAAAAGGATAAGCCCCCAGCCACCATTGCCCCTAAGGCAACTGTACCCCCTAGTTCAGCTGTAAGTGGTGGTTCCCAGCAAAAGAGTGTAGTAGGGTTAACCCTGGGAACTGAGGAGGATTCTGGCCTAGTCAGAATACCTACTCAGGCTGTTCTGATCTGTGATGGGGACTTAGCTTTGTCCTCTACTGTAGGCCCCAGTAACCTGGGCAAGTACAGATAGACTCCTTTTATCAACCAAAGAATGGCTCAGGCCTACAGGGACACTGGGGCTAGTGTCACAATGGTGACACCTGCCTTTGTGGACCCTGGACAGATCATACTAGGTGAGAATTACCTAGTGACCAACGCTAGCAATGCCACTACATCCCATAGTGTGGCTATTGTTAACTTCTCCTGGGGAGGGGTAACTGGCCTCAAGAAAGTTGTTGTTAGTTCAGACCTTCCCGTAGAGTGTTTACTGGGCAATGATCTTGAAACTTCAGTTTGGTCTGAAGTGGAGTATAGGACCCATGCAGAAATGCTGGGGATAGATGCACATGTCCTTGCTGTGACCAGGTCACAGGCCAAAAAGTGCACCACTGAACAAGTGCTGGATCCTGAAACTATGGACCAGTCACAATCCAAGAGAAAGAGCAGTAGGGTAAAGGCTGTGCCTTCCCCCCTGCCTCAGGCACTGGATCAGCCCTCACAGGAGGATGATTCTGAGAGCCCTGAAGGAACTGTCCTAGAAGAACTTGAACCTGATGAGGTTGAGTTTCTTGGGACAGGGGGACCTTCAAGGGCAGATCTGAGGCAGGCACACTTAGACTGCCCCTCTCTTGAACCCCTCAGACAGCAGGCTGCTGCTGAGGCTGCAGGGAATGCTCAAGGTACCCATAGAGTGTATTGGGATGAAGGGCTGCTGTATTCAGAGGCTAGAGACCCCAAGCCTGGTGCATCCAGGAGGTTGGTCATACCACTGAAGATCAGAGGCTTCCTTCTTACCTTGGCCCATGATATTCCCCTTGCAGGACACTTAGGCCAGAACAAGACTTGGGACAGGCTTGTCCCTCACTTTCACTGGCCTCATATGTCAGAAGATACCAAGGAGTTTTGTCGCTCCTGTGTCACCTGCCAAGCCAGTGGCAAATCAGGTGGCACCACAAAGGCCCCCCTCATACCACTACCTGTGGTGGGGGTTCCCTTTGAAAGAGTGGGCATAGATATTGTAGGACCAATGGACCCACAAACAGCATCTGGGCACAGATTCATACTGGTGATAGTGGACCATGCCACCAGGTATCCAGAAGCTATTCCCCTGAGGACCACAACAGCTCCTGTTGTGGCAAGGGCCCTACTTGGAGTATTCTCCAGAGTGGGCTTTCCAAAGGAGGTCATTTCTGACAGAGGTGCCAACTTCATGTCAGGATATTTGACTGCAATGTGGAAGGAGTGTGGTGTGAACTACAAGTTCACCACACCCTATCACCCACAGTGCAATGGGCTTGTTGAGAGATTCAACAAGACCCTAAAGGGAATGATAAAAGGTTTACCAGACAAGCTTAGGCGAAGATGGGACATCCTTTTACCCTGCCTTCTGTTTGCTTACAGAGAGGTCCCACAAAAGGGGGTTGGCTACAGCCCTTTTGAGCTTTTGTTTGGGCATCCTGTAAGAGGACCCCTATGTTTAGTAAGGGAAGGATGGGAGAGACCTCTCAGACAACCCAAACTTGATATAGTGGATTATGTACTTGGTCTCCGCTCCAGGATGGCAGAGTATATGAAGAAGGCTTCTAAAAACCTTGAGGCAAGCCAAGAACTCCAAAAAGCTTGGCATGACCAAAAGGCTGTGCTGACTGTTTACCAGCCAGGGCAGAAAGTGTGGGTGTTGGAGCCAGTGGCCCCAGCAGCACTCCAAGACAAATGGTCTGGACCCCACACTATTGTTGAGAAAAAGGGAGAAGTCACCTACTTGGTGGACCTTGGGACTCCCAGAAGCCCCCACAGGGTGCTTCATGTCAACAGATTGAAGGCATATGTTGACAGGGCAGACATGGGCTTACTCATGGCTACAGATGAGGGGCAGGAGGAAGAGAGTGACCCTCTCCCAGACCTGTTGACTCAGAACCCTGATGATGGCTCAGTTGATGGTGTGGTCTTTTCTGACAGCCTCACTGTCCATCAGCAACAGGACTGCAGACAAGTTCTGCAATCCTACAGACATATGTTCTCTCTGACCCCAAGTCAGACAAACTGGTGCACCCATGAGGTGGACACTGGTGACAGTCTGCCTGTGAAGAGTAAAATCTACAGGCAACCTGACCATGTCAGCGACTGCATAAAAGTTGAGGTACAAAAGATTTTGGAGCTGGGAGTCATTGAACCTTCAGAGAGCCCTTGGGCTAGTCCTGTAGTCCTTGTGCCAAAGCCTCACACCCAAGATGGTAAGAGAGAAATGAGGTTTTGCGTGGATTACAGAGGTCTCAATGCTGTCACTAGGACAGATGCCCACCCAATACCTAGGGCAGATGAGCTCATTGACAGACTGGCAGCTGCTAAGTTTTTGAGCACATTTGACCTGACAGCAGGCTACTGGCAAATCAGACTAGCTGAGAATGCAAAGGCCAAAACTGCTTTATCGACCCCAGGAGGACATTATCAATTTGTGGTAATGCCCTTTGGTTTGAAGAATGCCCCTGCCACTTTCCAAAGGTTGGTGAATCAAGTCCTTACTGGGTTGGATGACTACTGTACAGCTTATCTTGATGATATTGCTGTCTTTAGCTCCACCTGGGAGGATCACCTGGTCCACCTGAGGAATGTTTTAGAGGCCCTGCAAAAGGCAGGCCTCAATATCAAGGCCACTAAGTGCCAGATAGGGCAGAGCAAGGTTGTATACCTGGGCCACCTAGTTGGTAGGGGTCAGGTTCAACCACTGGAGAGCAAGATCCAGACCATAAAGGACTGGACTCCTCCAACTACCCAGACTCAGGTCAGAGCTTTCTTGGGCCTGACTGGGTACTACAGAAAGTTTGTTAAGAACTATGGGTCCATTGTGACACCACTTAATGACTTGACCTCCAAGAAAATGCCAAAGAAAGTTCAGTGGACAGTAAGCTGTCAAAAAGCATTTGATGACCTGAAGCAGGCCATGTGCAGTGCACCTATTCTGAAAAGTCCAGACTACTCCAAAGAGTTCATTGTCCAGACAGATGCTTCTGAGTTGGGTGTGGGAGCTGTTCTTTCACAACTTAATATAGATGGTCAACACCAGCCCATTGCTTTTATAAGTAGAAGGCTGACCCCTAGAGAGAAACGTTGGTCAGCTATTGAGAGGGAGGCCTTTGCTGTGGTTTGGGCCCTGAAAAAGCTGAGGCCATACTTGTTTGGCACTCACTTCAAAATTCAGACAGACCATAAGCCCCTCTTGTGGCTAATCAGATGAAGGGTGAAAATCCCAAACTTCTTAGGTGGTCCATTTCCCTACAGGGGATGGACTTCACAGTGGAACATAGACCTGGGACTGACCATGCCAATGCAGATGGACTCTCCAGATATTTCCACTTAGAACATGAAGACTCAACTGGTCAAGGTTAGTTTAATGTCCCTAAGTTTGGGGGGGGGGGGGGTTGTGTAGGAGAGTAGGGTCTGCTTTCTATGTTCACCCCCACTTTTTGCGTTTGCTTTACTGGTTTTCGACTTAGATGTGGCTGTGGGCCTGCTAATCAGACCCACAGCCCTGCTGTTCTCTCTCTAAATTAATACTATGTACTTTAGGTGCATAACCCATTTGGATAGGATCACCTTATTGGCCCCTGTACAGTGTAACTTATGTACCCAGGGCATAGGTGTACCCTAGGCCTGCCAGGGGCTGCAGCATGTATTATGCCACCCCTGGCCTGGCCTTCCATTATGACACAACTGGCTGATCACTCAGCTGGGGCAAGGTCGTGTAATCACCCCTTGATTAGGTGTAGTATTCCTATACCTATCTTATATATAGACACATGTGTACCTATCAGCCACTCCTATGGCAGGCCTTAACAATCCTGGAGGCAGAGTGCTTGGTAACATGTGAGATGGTGCTCTAGCATGAGCTGAGCCTGTCTGCAGCTTTCGGAACCATGTCCTTACAGCTGTTCTATGATATAGCCTACCATATACTCTTAAAGTGCCTTATAATCTTAAACGGTTATGGTAACTATGGTTTGGCTTTATCAAAACATGTCGTGTAAGGTGTCTAACACTTTGGAATAATACCCCCATCCCATTTCTGGGGATGAGGATATTATCCCTCCCTTCTAGAGGGAGAAGACATGTTGAAACCTACTTACCCGGTTAAAGTTAACCAGAGCCCCAGCATCACAAAATGGATGCTGCTGCCACGACACAAGTCTGACCTCCTGCTGCTGGGAGTGATCCCGGCACGGTAGGCTTGGACAATAGGTGTCCTGCCTGGGGAGGTGCGAGCACCACCCCAGACAGGCCTTAGTGTATTTGGGCAGGGAGGGATGAATGAAACGAGACACTGCCTGGGGCACACAAGGTGTCCCATGCATAGTCCAGTTCAAACCGGTGCTGGGGCACACCAGCCCCAGTCCTGGCGCGAAACTGGACAAAGGGAAGGGGGTGTAACCACCCCCCTCCCAGGTCCCACCCATAAGGCGTGACCTAGCAGGCAACCCAGCCCCCCAGATTAGTATAAGAGTGGTAGCTGGGTCCCAGGAGATTAGATTATCCTGAACCTGCAACTTGAACAGAAACTCTGGACCTTCGACGTTCGACGAAAGAAGAAGACTGAAGAATCTCCCTTGTGGCCAAGGAGTGGCTACCCTGTGCAAACAGGCACCATCAAGAGACTTACCCTTTGCTTTGCTGAAGTTCTACGAGGGACCGACTGCAGAGCCCGACCAGAGCCTTGACTTCCAGACTTCTCCGACACTGATCCACATCCACAGCCGAGCTGAGATCCGTGGAGGCGACGAGAGACGTGGGACCGGCTACCTGGGAAAAGTGGCGAGTATCTTCCAGCGCAGCTTCTGAGGTACCCTCGAAGTTGTGCACCGGGGATTGAGAAGCCCCAACCCCAAGCACCATCTGCACTGAAGATCAGCCCCCCACACTCCACGAGTCCTGCGTGGGGCCCTTCTGCATTTTCCTGCTTGCCGCGTCTGTCCGGTTGCTTGCCCATTGGCTAGCGGCCTTTGTGACGACACACCTTTGAATCTTCACTGCTGGTTTGGCTCCTCCAGACTGGCTCCCGCCCCTCTGCAAAAGAGAAGCACCCCAGACCTTCCTGGTCTGCACCAGAAGCAAGTCCTCCATTCTTCGTGGGTTCCGCTTGCCAAGGCTTGGTGAGTCCTAGTTCGACTTCGACGCCGCCGACTTCGTGGGACAGCTTGCCTCCTGGTCCTGGTCGTCCTCGACGTCTCCTGGTACCCGTGGCTGCTGCAACAAGCTTCACCACTTCACCTGCAATCTTCACGACATCGCCTGGTTCCTTCCTGGTTCCACGTGGTCACTGGCTAGTGACCTTGACTCTGTCCCTTCTGCTTGCGGGTACCCTTCCTTCTTGATCCCGGCCTTGGGATCCACCGGACACTCTGCACTGACTGCCTGTCAGCAACTTTCCTTCAGGCATCCATAGAAGTCCACGACGAAACCCGACGCAAGTTCACACCTATGCACCCGCAGCCCGTGGGCTAGGTAACTTGGGTACTTCGGTGCTCACAAGGGTAGTGACTATCCTAGGGTCTAGTTTCCGAGTCTCGACTTTCTAGCTACTCCAGAAGTGTCCTAAAACTGCTTATTTCAGAACTGTACTATTTCTATCGATTATACGCATTACGCGTGAGTGTTTCCACTCTGCACCTGAATCCCGTGGGCCCCCCACTTCCTAACTGTTGGTAGTGTAGTGTAGCCCCAGCGATTCCCTAGGCCTAGGCCTATTCTATTTCCGTGACAGTGGTCCTTATACCACTTCTTTAGTATATGGTTTGCGTGGCCCCTAGGGCCTAACTGTATTACTTACCTGTGTGACTTAATGTATGCTTGAATAAGACTGTGTTGTACTTACCTCGAATCTCATAAAGAGTGCTGAGGGTTTGACTAGAATAAATACACTTTATTTTATATATATATATCTGTTGTGGTGTCCTTTCATTTGGTATTCAAGGGATTATATATGGTATCACAGCTGGCTTCACATGCCATTCAGAGTTTAGCCTAAGACTGCTCTTGTCCATGCTACCACTAGGATAGCTGGTCTATAAGGTGACTTTACAACCAATCACCATAAGGGTTGTTTGGACTGATATAAGGTGTACACTAGAACTAGTGACATCATACATCAGGCCAACTTCTCAGACCGGGGCGTGGCGAGAAATTCAGATCGCTCAGATCCTCCACAGTGGCATCCTAGTGGGGCGCATCCTCACACTGAGCTGCCTGACGGTCCCCAGACACCTCCCAGTCTTTGCCGTCAGCCGCGTAAGAGGCCGAGAAGGACAAGTAGGACGGGGAAAAGGAGACAATTGCCTCTCCCGGGCTAGGAATTGGTGGACAATAGGTCAATCCAAGCTCATCATAGTCCAGCCGTGGAGGCGACGGCGGCGCTGAGGCCGGAACCAGCGGCGGCGCCGAGGCCGGAAGCCAGCCGGCGGCGCCGAGGCTGGAAGCCAGCCGGCGACGCCGAGGCTGAAGCCAGCGGCGGCGCCGAGGCTGAAGCCAGCGGCGGCACCGAGGCCCAAGCCAGCGGCGAGGCCGGAGCCATACGCGGGCCCGAGGCCAGGAGCCAATGGCGGGGGAGAGGCCAGAGCCAACAGCGTCCCAGGGTATCTTGCCGGCGTTGCCAGGGCCAAAGGCGGCGGCACGGGGGCAGAACCACCCAAGGGTTCCACGGGGCCTGAAGGCGCTCCGGAGGGACCCGAAGGGGTAAATAACCGGCCCATGGCTGATAGGAACACTTGCATTCCTTCCGGAGTCGCGTAGGGCCGCGCGGAAGGGGTAGGCGAAGAGCGACGCCGTGTCTTCGACCTGGTATGGCGCTTTGACTTACCTGACCCCGATGCCAATGAACGATGGTGTAGGCTTTGCGACCGGCCCCTCGACCGCCCATGGGCGCGGGTCTCCGAGTGGCACGGAGCAATTGCCGGGCCTCAAAGAACTGTCGGGAACGCTCCCGCAAGTCTTCGGCACCATGGCCCGACAACTGGGGCACGTCTCGGGGTGATGGATGTGCCCGAAGCAGAAGAGACACACGACATGCGGGTTCTCTGCCGACATGTACCGACGACTGTCACAACAGGACTGAGACCCGAGCGTCCCTACTGCTCCAGAAGTCGAGTACTCGTCAAACAAGCAAAACAAGTCTCAGAAAACAAGTCATAAAATGACTAGGAGTACCGCGCTCTCTCAGATCTGCGTTTGCTGGCGCGGAAAAAGAAAGAGCTGACGTCAACGCGCGTGGGCGCGTCTAAGTAGCTCTGACGAGCCGCACGACGATGACCACCGACGCACAGGGGTACTGCTGACAAAAAACTTTCCGGATCCAGTCTGACGCCTGGGGATATTATAAGGTAAGCAATCTATCACTAACGTGTCTCTTTCAGATGGTGTACGATTATAGCACACAACAGCCATGTTGACATACATTCATTAAAAAAAAACGATTAAACGATAATTTGTTATAAGCAAATGGAATGCACAGCTTTAAGGAGGTAAGATCACTCAGTGAGTCAAATGCTTACAGCGGACAGGTGCTGTAAAGAAGTCCCAGTATGCTTGTTTCTGGTCCCGGGAAGACATGACTTGGCAGTTCGGGCTGGACTGTTCCCATGAGGCACAGGGACAAGACTGATTTGCATATAGCTATGTCTGAACTGGGGTGGGGAAGTGAGCTAAAGAATGATGATGGATTCAACCCAGATCTGTGACTGGGGGTGAGTGTTTGAAAAGTTTCAGCACTCAGTCCATCATCTCCTTGTGTTTTTGCTGTTATCTATAGGTCAGAGAGTACAGCTCTGGCAAAGCCACCTGAGCCTTTCCTTCTACAGAGGTTGGCAAATTGAGTAGCTTTAAATTTGCTGACACTAAAACCTGTTATTTACAGCACTTAGAAAGGGCTGGAATGCATTATAAAGTGCTTCAAAAAATACAATAGGACAAACGTATTACTTTCAGGAAAGGAGAGATGGATGCAAGAATATGACCCAAGTAGTGCTGAGCTCAAAATTTAACTGTATGAAGAGGATCGTCCAATACAAATAGGATGCCCATCCCAAGCCCCTGGGGGGAACATCCATGTAGATTGCATTATATGAACTGCAAATCTGTTGATCTATTAACTTGCAGAAAACTACCCCAGTCCTGAGCCCTCTTTGTCTGTTGATGGCGCATGGCTTCTTCATTACTTTCCTCTGGCTCTAGCCTTCTCTTTTGCACACACAATAAATGACCATTCGAAAATGTGTAGTGGTCATTGCGCACAGCTGGGTGGTGCCAACAGGGGAGGATGGTTTAAACATTGTAGACATGCGGAATGGGGGTCAACAGAAGCAAACACCTTATATCCTGTGCACTATCTATGAGGCCTCTCCTCAGGCAACATGCAAACACGAAGAGTAATAATTAAATTGTGAAGCACAGGCTTCCCTGCCTTCAAGCCGGCTACTGAAGGTTGCCCAATTGAAATGAGCATTGGCAAAGCCAATTAATCTAACTTGCATTTTTCCAACCATCCGTTGCATTTTTAGCAGTTGTCATTTCAATCATACAGTATTCTGCTAGGATGTCCTCTAATTATTTTTAACCATGCTTTGCTAAGAATTCAACACGTGATCTACTGTTTACACACATATTGTAAATGCTATTGATATCGTACGTCCAATGCAATACTTGAGACAATTATTATTATTGGTCTCAAATCAATGTACCAAACTAAACTAAACTTGGGTAAAGTTTCAGGAGTACCTACCAGACGGAAAGACCTCAGAACGGACAATCCCTGCACATTGGCAAGTCCCAGCTCCACCAAACTGAGTGTGACGATGATGCTATCAAAGATGTTCCAGCCTGTCTGAAAGTAGTAGTAAGGGTCCAAAGCAATGATCTTGAAAACCATTTCAGCTGCGAAGATTCCTGTAAAGACCTGCCAAAAGCAAGCAGACATAAAATAGTAGGCGATATAGATATATTTAGGGTCAATATAGGTGAAGTGAAAATATCTCGCTTGTGAATAAGATTCACATCTTCAGGTTTTTGTGCTTGCAGAATACTTTAAAATAGTTTGATTTGGTATAAAGAAAACTAACTTCGCACGTGAAGCAGACGTGATAGCAGTTTATTAGCTTTTTAAAAGTTTTAAGGCATATAAACTTTATTCACAACATGGAACAAAAGTGACAACATTCATGTTGTCCTCAGCATTATATATGTAGCTGGCCTACCTACTTTTCCAGTAGTTCCTCTTTGTCTTACTGCAAGATGCGATGGGTCTAAGCAATCGCAAGATGGCCAAAGTCTTAATTCACACTGAGCGCAGGCTCTGCGAGCTGAGGGTGTGTAGGGGAGTGTATTGTTGACATTAATAGTGTCCTCCTACCTCGAACACAAACATCCAACTTCACCATTGAATTGGCATTTAATAAATATTACCAAGAGTTGTTGAATATTTTTCTAGCTGGTCACAAACCCGAGACACAGATTTAATACATTAATCTGTAGTCAGGTCTCCTGTATAAGATAGCTGTGCCTATCACAATGAAAATAGATTTTGCGGCCTTGCCACTGTAGGGACATGGTGTGATTCATTTTCTACGTGTCCCACTTTTAAATACCATTCACCCTAACTTGTGGGCTACAAGGCTTTTGTAGAGGTGACTCATTATTATTGAAAACAGGGGTCTTTGGCCATCAAAAAATGGTTACTTGGACAAGTCTCACTGCAGGTTTTACACTACTACAGTCAGATAACAATTGTAGGCCCTAGTCAAGCAACAGCTACTGTCGCTTGCAGAGGTAAACCACAAAAAGTCACTAAATTAATCTGTGCTTAACCCTGCTAGGCTTGGCACAAAAAGCAGTCAGGCTTAACTTATAGGCAACGTGTAAAGTATTTATGCAGCACACAAACAATAATAAAGTGAAAACACAACACAAGAAAAATCCTAAACAAATAACTTATTTGACATATTTGACACCAGAACCACAAATATCCAATCAGTAGAACCGGAGTTATGAATTTTTAGATTGTTAAGTGAAACCAGCACCTAAAAGATCAAAGCACCAACAGCAAACATCTAGTTGTGCAAGACCGGGTCAAAGTCTAAAGGTAAAGGCTGACCACGATGGAGCGAGGTTCGGATACAAGAAGTAGATTGGGCCAGGTCAGTGCTTACCTTCGGACTTAGAAACATTTCAGAAGAAAAATGTCTGAAAAGGTAAAGTTAAGCTGGGCAAGGTTGCAGAAGGTGTCTGAGGAGGGAGAGTCGACGTCGAATGGCCTTGGATCGAAGCCGCGGTGAAGATTTCTACACTCAAACTTAGTTGCTGTAATAGAAGTCGAAACACTTCAGGGGGACTACACAGAAGGCTGTAACCAAAGAAAGTTTCACAAGGTCAGCTATCTCTTTGGTGAAGGACAACTGAAACAGATTGGCTGCTGTGGAGAAGAACGTAGTGGGAGAAGCCGCGAAGTCCATACGACCAGCAATGTGCCTCGGGTGGCTAGGCAAGCAGGTTGGTCCTGGTCTCCTCCTGGTTGCCTGAGCACTTTTTGGCCAAATGTTGTCTAAATTCCTCAGTTTGCGAAATTGTCCATCAGGGCACCTTTAGCACCACAAACAAGGGTCCAGGAGTTGTGGGACACCTCTTAGGGGTTCAGGACCCACCCAGGATGGATCAAGGTGTGTGTTCAAAATGGTGGAAGCCTGTTTTGTCCCTGTGGCTCTGAACAGAAGGCCAGCAAACTAGCCCTTGGAGTCACTTATGGTAGTCCTGGGAGCAAGTGTAGACGCAAGGCTCAATAGCAGGGCTCACCTCTGAGGGTTTAAGGCAAGCTGCAGGTAGCAAAGCAGTCCTTCGAGATACAGAAGCAGTCTGGCAGAGTGCGCAGCAGGTCACAGCAGCAGGCAGTCCTCTGAGGGTCCTTCCGCAGGTCCAGCAGTGAACTGAAGAGTGGGTCTGAAATCTTTTTTTATACCCTCGTGCCCTTCTTTTGGAAGTTGGGAGATGTTTCTGGAAGTGTACTTTGAATTGCTTGGAATTTACTGACTCCCCTGCCCTGGCTCTAAGCTGGCTGCACGGACAATACAGCGTTGTTAGGCCTTTCGTATGAAGGCAGAGCACAGGCTATTCAAAATAAGTGGGGCAGTGCTCAGCTCCGCCCCTTCCTATCCTGCCAGCAGCTGGCCCATTCAGGCACACCTAATCCCCCTTTTGTGTGACTGTTTGGGAGGAACTCACAACGTCTGTCAGCTACACCAAGTATTGTGACCCAAGACAGGCTGCAGGCACAAAGGACTAAGGGCAGGAAAACGCCACCCTTCTAAAAGTGGCATTTTCAAAATTGTACTAAAATATCTGACTTTACCATTTATGAGGGTTTTGCATTACAATGCCATAGGTAACAGACATGACATATCTATCTCCTCTCAAGTAGGAAGTACAGCTTATTAAATGTAATAAGGAACCCCCATGTTATCCTATGGGAGGGATAGGCTTCACTGTAGTGAAAAATGAATTTAGAAGTGTTTCACTATCAGGACATGTAAAACTTAAAAGTACATGTCAACATTTTAATTACACAACAGCCTGTCCTATGGGCTACCTAGGGCCTCCCTCAGGGACGGCTTGAAGGTATCTCTGTTACACAAGATAGGGCAACCCAATAAAACCTCAGGAGATGAGATACAACTATCTCAGAAACACAAGGACTCAGGAGGGAGTGATTTGCCAGGAACCACACAGTTAAAGGTTCTGTTGGAAACCTATCCAATCCAATGTCAATATGAGATATATATTGAATTAATTCTAAATTGCACAATGAGATTAAGTTTCCTTCAAGTAAAAAAAAGAACATACATTTGAAAACTTGTTTTGCCGACATCTGCCACTGAAGGTCTCCTTCTAGCTCCTGGTGCTCCATTTTTCTATTACACTAATAGTGAATAATAAAATATTATTACACTAATAGTAAATAATAAAATATTATTCACTATTAGTGTAATAATTCATGGTCAGAAAACAAAGGTGGAGCATAAGGGCTAGCTGCCTCTTCTTGGCACTGGTCCTGCTACCTCTGGGGCCAGGTGTCGCAGTACCAAGCATCGCAAGGGGCAAGATAGGGGTTGAAGCTGTGACCTTTGGTGACTCCTAAATGACATCCTTGGGGACTTATAAGTGAGCTAAATATGCCAATTAGTAGTACACCAATTCAACCATGTTAAAAGGAGGATCACTGGCACTTTACTACTGGTTAGCAGGGGTAAAGTGCACGGAGTTCCCCAGCCAACAGAAAAGATAGGGAAGAATCTGACAGTACACCACGTAAAAGACAGCCATTTCCTACAGGGGTCGATTGCGTTTGAGTAGATAAAAAAAGTGTTCAGTGATGGGCTTTGTTGGAGCGTGACTGTCATGACTCTGGGACAGATCTCTGTAGAGCATTATTTAAATAGACTTTACATGATATTACATTGCTCATCTTGGGCAGCTGTAAAGTTTTGAGGCATCTTTACTGATTATGGGTCTTTGCTGCAATGATATGTTGTATTTTAGTCAAACATCTTCAGGATTCTTGCTATATAGATTAGAGAGAGGACATAGATGTGCTGTTGAGATGGAAAATGCCTTTGATACATATATTAGGTTTCTAATAAAGTGTCAGCTAGGGTTCTACAAAAAGCTGTGAATATGGTAATGCTATAATTGTGCAGTATGGGCCTGGGTCACAAAAAAGTTATACTTCTAAACCTGTTGATTTCCTCGTGTATTTAGAGTAGATGTCTGACCTTTTTATAAAATTTTAGATTCCAAAATTACAAGTTTTGGAACTTATGCATGCAAATGGTTTTATGAATCTGGCCATCTGCGTTTACCTTAGTCTGAAAAACAAACTTGCTCAAGGAGATGCATGCCAGTTAGACTGGCAATGTTTGTGTGCTCTTACCCTTCCTGTTTCCTGAATACATTTTTGTTGGCATTAGGACTTTACCATTGCTAACCAACCGGTGCTAAAGTATTTTTGCACTCTTCCTAAAACAAGATAAAATGTACCTACACCTGATTGGCACATTTAATTTACTTGTATGTCCCTAGTATATGGTAGTACAAAAACGTATTGCCAGGCCGTTTTAATACATGTATGTCACCCCCTACTCTAGGCCCTAAAGGCCCATGAGGTAGGGTGCATTGTATTAAAAAAGTAGGAAATGCGAGGGCATGTCTTCTTAAGTTTTACATGTCCTGGTAGTGAAAAACTCCTAATTTTGTTTTTAACTATTGTAAGGCCTAGCTCTCACTTGAGTAACATTGGGTTACCTTTGTGTGGGACTTGGCCCTTTTTGGCTGAAGTTCCCTAAACTGTTTGCTTTTCCCCAGACCTTTTTTCTGACATGTGTTGCCAACTTAGATGCTTTGGACACTTTGCCACTGCTAAACAGTGTCAAAGTGCAAGTGCTCCCTGTGTAGAGTGTAATGGAGATTGGCTGTCCATTATTGGTATGTCTGCTTTATTAGTAAAGTCCCTAGTAAAGTGCACTATGTGTACCGTGGCTAGAAGTGCAAATCCTACTGGTGGGCCTGCAGCACTTATTGTGTCACCCACTCAAGTAGCCTTGAGAAGGGAGCTCAGCCCTGCCATGGCAGCGCCTGCGCGCAGTTTCCTAAAATTGCCATGTTGTTCTGGTAAGTGCATGCACTTAACAGACACATCAGGCACTGCTATGGTAGGTCTAGGGTACCCCTTTGACAGGGTGCAGTGAATGTGAAAGGTGGGACATGTACCAAGGTGTGTACCATGTCCTGGCAGTGAAACAATCTCCATTTCATTTTCACTGCTGAAAGGGCATCTTGCCCATTAGATTAGAATGGAAAGGCTGTGTAATATGTTTTCCAGCCTATCTTCCCAAAGGCTTAAGATGGAAAGGTGAAGTTTAGTATGCCTGAACTCACCCTGCAATAACAAATCTTTTTATAAAGATGTTTTTTTCATTATGTGTTTGTAAGCCACTCTTTCAGAAGTGGCTGGGTTTTTATGCTTTAAACATTTGCGTGTCTCTGCCTGGTTGTGGATTGACTGGCTGGATTTGAAAGCGATAGGATCTGGGGAATGTCTTCACCCAGGGGAGGAGGTGAGACAGCACAAGCTGACCTGCATCTGGAGTGTGTAGGGGGAGGAGTAGGCCTAGAGGTGAAGAGGCCTGGGCTGGTGCTATAAAACAAATTGTCCCATCTCCTGCTGAGTGATTGCAAATCCAGACCCCCACTAATCAAAGGAAGAAGGTGTCACTGGTAGGGAGGCACCCAGAACTGGTTTGATCAGGGGTCAGTGCCCCCTGTAACACAAAGACTTCAAAGCCATTGAGGGGTATAACTATGCGAGCTGAAGCCCCTGACCTTTAGAGAATGGTTTGATCAAGTGTGAACAAGACTGGAGCTACTCTGTGGATCAAGAGGAACCTTTGCCAAGGAAGAAGCAACTGAAGAGACTGATGGATAGGACTGCTCTTGCTGTCTGATCTGGGGCTGGCCTGCAGTTTGCTGTTTCAACTAAGGAAAGGCTGTAGGAACGTTGCTGTGTGCTGTGTCCCCCTGCTTGAAGGACTTTGCTGTGTCTTGAAGTAACTATCCCCAAGGGCCCGAGGTGAGCTGGCTCCCTGTTTGGAAACACAGGAACACAAATGTTTCCAGAGAAGACTCTCAGATACGCTGTGGGTGCGTGTGCTCTATCTAGCCTGAGACCTTCGCAAGTTGTGCCCTGTGACCTTGGGCACCTGGAGTTTCAAACAAGACTCAGAGACGCAGTGTGTGTGTGTGTGCTCTGTCTAGCCTGAGTCCTTCGAGAGGATCAATATGTGTACCGGGGAGCCAAGTAAGTCTCAGCGATGCAGTGTGTGTGTGCTTGGGGGCAGCCTGAGACTTTTGTGTGGATTGGCCCGTGATTGTGTACACCAGAAGAGTAAGTGTGTCTCAGCGATGCTGTGTGCTGTTTGCAGCCGGAGACCCTCGTTGGAGGTGCCCTATGATCGGGGGGCAGCGGAAGATAAAGTGTTTCTCAGCGACGCTGTGTGCGGGTACTTTCTACTGGCTGAGACGTGTGCAAGTTGTGCCCTGTGACCGCGGGCACCTGAAGATCAAGTGTGCCTCAGCGACGCTGCATGCGTGTGCCGTGCGCAGTCTGAGACCCTCGTGAGGAGTTGTCTGGTTATCGTGCACCCGGAGTTCCCGTGAGTCTCATTGACTCTGAGTGTAGTGTGCAGCCTGGGATCTTCCCATTGCCCAGAAATTCAGAGAAATTGCATCGGAGGCCCAAGTCGCTGGCCGAGGAGAGGAGAGTGGGTTTGCGCCCCCCAGGTAACGTGTGTCGACTCCAGGGGCGAGACGCGGGCTCGGAGGGAGATGCTCTCGGCCTCTCTTTCTGTCCTGCAGCATGAGCCTCTGCTTTGGCTCGGATTGAGGCCCGTGTGCCAAGGGAATGGCAGCACCTGGGCCTAGGTGCAAAGCTGCATTTACTGTGTTCTATCTTACCCGTGTGGGGGGGTGGGGCAACTGTGGGCGAAGACTACCCACAAGCCAACACGAGAGGGGGAGAGACCGCCGGAGGCACCGTGAACGGTGATGGAGTAATGTACGTATTGCATTACATCTGCATAAACGGAATATCTGATGATTGTATGCAAATGTGCATTTTCATATTTAAAATGTTGTGCTTTTAACTTGAGAGCATATGTTTTGAGTGGACAGCCCCTTTCCCATTGACTCTTATTAAATATAGAGTAAACTGTGGATATTCCATGGGAAACAATGCCTGCATGGGGTCTGTGAAAAGCCACAATGTTTAAGGTTTGTGGTTGTTCACCTACTATATCAACTATGACAGCCATGGTGTCATGGATTGCTCACAAACATGCACCCCAGTGAAAAATGTATATATTCCCAATAAATTTCTCTTAATTGTGATTTTATTAAGCATGTTTGAAAATTTCCTATGGCAAAAATGTGTGCAATTAAGTATAGCCGGGTGCTGGGATGGAAAAATCCTTTAAATGGTGAAAGAGGTGTACCCATGCCTGGAGTGCCCAACTGTATGGTCGTCTGAAACCCTAATGCTGATTTTTTGTCATAGACGAACACAAATCATTAGTGTGCGCCATGATATAGACCTGCCTCACGGACTGCGGTCCTGTTGGACCATGAGGGGCGCCCAAAGCACTACCCTCATAGTGGTGGAAGGCTACTGCCTTCACCAGGAGTTAAACAGCACAAGTGTGATGGTGGCAGCATACTGTGTAGTGATCAGTAGTAGTGAACAGGTCCTGTTTACTCTGTGTCACTGTAGTGAGGCCTATAGGCTCACTCAGCTTTTTCTAAAAGTTCAGCTGCTGTGTGTTTAACTCACCCCTGGCCTACATCAGGTTGATGTGTAAGTGTGAGTGTGATCAAAATGTGCTGGGCGCATATGTGCTTGAAGGGAATACATTACACCTAGGGTAAAGTGTGGTACTGCGCACATGGTAAATGTGTGTGTGCTGGCAGGGTGTGCTTTAAAATAACACACTCTGATGCAGTAGAGAGAAGAAAACAAGTTACTTACCTGTAACTTTGGTTCTCCAGTATTGGTAACTTTCATAGATTTCCATAGTTTGTATCATTCCCCGTCGTCGGAATAGGAGTCTCGGTAAATAAAAATAACATAGCAGTAGGTACAAAAAAGAAGGAAAGGCCTAGGCCTCATCACATTTTGTAGCATATCCACCTCTTTTTGTAAAAGAGACCAAAATAAAGCAACAACCAATCAGAATAGCCTCACCCGACAGAACCCTCCTGAGAGAAACTCAGAGCCTCACATTTTCGTAGCCGTTGTGTAACAGTATAACAAAACATACTGAAGGCAGAGCTTTCCCAGGGGAGGAGGGTGGGCGCATGGGAATCTATGAAAGTTACCAATACTGGAGAAGAACAATAGTTACTTACCTGTAATCTGTGGTTCTCCAGTATTGGTGTCTTTCATAGATTCACATGCCTGAATCATTCACCGTCGGAGTGGGAGTCCCACGGTACATAAAAAAGCAATAATTATGCATAAAGATAACCAAAAAACCTTGGTAACGTAAAACCAGGAAGTAAAATAGCCTAAGCTATAAGAAAAAAGCTTCCACACCTATGACTATCACAGTCATTATATATAGTCCAAACTGCAGCCAATCAGGCGACAGCACCCACCAGAATGTTCTCCTCAGAGGCTCAGGCTCTGATTTTCTCGCACAGGAGTGAACTAAAGTATAACAGCCTAACCAGCCTCTGAGGGAAGGTGAGCGGGTTGCATGTGAATCTATGAAAGACACCAATACTGGAGAACCACAGATTACAGCTAAGTAACTATTGTTCTTCTCCAGTATTTGGGGTGTCTTTCATAGATTCACATGCCTGAATCAGAGTAGATAGCAGTACAGAACACAATGCTCATAAGACGCTGTTTTTGTATTATAGTTAATACACATTGTAGGAGAGTAGGGTCTGCTTTCTATGTTCACCCCCACTTTTTGCTTTTGCTTTACTGGTTTTCGACTTAGATGTGGCTGTGGGCCTGCTAATCAGACCCACAGCCCTGCTGTTCTCTCTCTAAATTGATACTATGTACTTTAGGTACATAACCCATTTAGATAGGATCACCTTATTGGTCCCTGTACAGTGTACCTTAGGTACCCAGGGCATAGGTGTACCCTAGGCCTGCCAGGGGCTGCAGCATGTATTCTGCCACCCCTGGCCTGGCCTTCCATTATGACACAACTGGCTGATCACTCAGCTGGGGCAAGGTCGTGTAATCACCCCTTGCTTAGGTGTAGTATTCCTATACCTAACTTACATATAGACACATGTGTACCTATCAGCCACTCCTATGGCAGGCCTTAACAATCCTGGAGGCAGAGTGCTTGGTAACATGTGAGATGGTGCTCTAGCATGAGCTGAGCCTGTCTGCAGCTTTCGGAACAATGTCCTTATAGCGTTTCTATGATATAGCCTACCATATACTCTTAAAGGGCCTTATAATCTTAAACGGTTATGGTAACTATGGTTTGGCTTTATCAAAACATGTCGTGTAAGGTGTCTAACACTTTGGAATAATACCCCCATCCCATTTCTGGGGATGAGGATATTATCCCTCCCTTCTAGAGGGAAAAGACATGTTGTAACCTACTTACCCGGTTAAAGTTAACCAGAGCCCCAGCATCACAAAATGGATGCTGCTGCCACAGACACTAGTCTGACCTCCTGCTGCTGGGAGTGATCCCGGCAAGGGAGGCTTGGACAATAGGTTTCCTGCCTTGGGAGGTGCGAGCACCACCCCAGACAGGCCTTAGTGTATTGGGGCAGGGAGGGATGAAAAGAATGAGACATGCCTGGGGCACACAAGGTGTCCCGTGCATAGTCCAGTTCAAACCGGTGCTGGGGCACTCCAGCCCCAGTCCTGGCACGAAACTGGACAAAGGGAAGGGGGTGTAACCACCCCCCTCCCAGGTCCCACCCATAAGGCGTGACCTAGCAGGCAACCCAGCCCCCCAGATTAGTATAAGAGTGGTAGCTGGGCCCCAGGAGATTAGATTATCCTGAACCTGCAACTTGAACAGAAACTCAGGACCTTCGACATTCGACGAAAGAAGAAGACTGAAGAATCTCCCTTGTGGCCAAGAAGTGGCTACCCTGTGCAAACAGGCACCATCAAGAGACTACCCTTTGCTTTGCTGAAGTTCTACGAGGGACCGACTGCAGAGCCCGACCAGAGCCTTGACTTCCAGACTTCTCCGACCCTGATCCACATCCACAGCCGAGCTGAGATCCGTGGAGGCGACGAGAGACGTGGGACCGGCTACCTGGGAAAAGTGGCTAGTATCTTCCAGCGCAGCTTCTGAGGCACCCTCGAAGTTGTGCACCGGGGATTGAGAAGCCCCAACCCCAAGCACCATCTGCACCGAAGATCAGCCCCCCACACTCCACGAGTCCTGCGTGGAGCCCTTCTGCATTTTCCTGCTTGCCGCGCCTGTCCGGTTGCTTGCCCTTTGGCTAGTGGCCTTTGTGACGACGCATCCTGAAATCTTCACTGCTGGTTTGGCTCCTCCAGACTGGCTCCCGCTTCCTTGCAAAAGAGAAGCACCCCAGACCTTCCTGGTCTGCATCAGAAGCAAGTCCTCCGTTCTTCGTGGGTTCCGCTTGCCAAGGCTTGGTGAGTCCTAGTTCGACTTCGACGCCGCCGACAGCAAGAGCCTTCGTGGGACAGCTCGCCTCCTGGTCCTGGCCGTCCTCGACGTCTCCTGGTCCCCGTGGCTGCAGCGACAAGCTTCACCTTCACCTGCAATCTTCACGACATCGCCTGGTTCCTTCCTGGTTCCACGTGGTCACTGGCTAGTGACCTTGACTCTGTCTCCTCTGCTTGCAGGTCTCCTCTCTTCTTGATCACAGCCTTGGGATCCACCGGACACTCTTCACTGACTGCCTGTCAGCAACTTTCCTTCAGGCATCCATAGAAGTCCACGACGAAACCCGGCGCAAGTTCACACCTATGCACCCGCAGCCCGTGGGCTAGGTAACTTGGGTACTTCGGTGCTCACAAGGGTAGTGACTATCCTAGGGTCCAGTTTCCGAGTCTCGACTCTCTAGCTGCTTCAGAAGTGTCCTTAAACTGTTAATTTCTTACTGCTAGTAATTCTATCGACTTTTACACATTACGCATGAGTGTTTCCACTCTGCACCTGAATCCCGTGGGCCTCCCACTTCCTAACTGTTGCTAGTGTAGTGTAGCCCCAGCGATTCCCTAGGCCTAGGCCTATCCTATTTCCGTGACAGTGGTCCTTATACCACTTCTTTAGTATATGGTTTGCGTGGCCCCTAGGGCCTAACTGTATTGCTTACCTGTGTGACTTAATGTATGCTTAAATAAGAGTGTGTTGTACTTACCTCTAATCTCATAAAGAGTGCTCAGGGTTTGACTAGAATAAATACACTTTATTGTATATATATATCTGTTGTGGTGTCCTTTCATTTGGTATTCAAGGGATTATATATGGTATCACAGCTGGCTTCACCTGCCATTCAGAGTTTAGCCTAAGACTGCTCTTGTCCATGCTACCACTAGGATAGCTGGTCTATAAGGTTGACTTTACAACCAATCACCATAAGGGTTGTTTGGACTGATATAAGGTGTACACTAGAATTAGTGACATCATACATCAGGCCAACTTCTCACATTGGTGAGCAGCGGTTGGGACCTGAGCTTGCTGTTGTAATACCATTGTAATCTTGAGATACTAAATTGAAAGATCACACAGATATTGTTTAGGTACATATAACATAGATTATAATACTTAAGTCCTACTGGACTTAGTGGTAGTAGGTTGAAGGGAGTAACACACCCTGACTACAACTACCAGAGAGGTTTAGTAGAAACAACTAGTGTAGGTAGATGCACACACCACACCCTCACTAGATCATGTCTCTGGGAGGAGATCAAGTAGATGCTCTCTCAGGAGGGGCAGGTCTGAAGAAGACCCCCTCTAGATATGATACCCTAACATTTCAGGAGATGAGACAATTGTGTACCTCCAGAAAGTTAAAACAGGGTGCAAACCCTACCCTCCTTCAGCTAGTACAACTCCTAGAGGAGTATGATACTTTGAGGTCCTCACAGGCCAGTACCCTAGGTACAAAGGAGGGTCTACCCACCACAGATGAGTCAGATGGGACTTCAGATGAAGAGGTAGACAGCCAGGGCCAAGTAGGAAGACTTAGCCAGGCTAACCTAAGCTTACATGGGAGTTTGCATGGGGTCCCCCCAAGTGGGCTTACAAAGAGAAGCAGGAGAGACAGATCCCCTTCAAGGGAATCCATCCACTCCCATGTCTCTAGCATCTCTAATGCTTCCTCTCACAGGGGAATGACTTCCCCTGAGAGAAAGGAGCATGAAGCCAGAATGAGGGAAGCTAATCTGAGGATTCAGAGGGAAGAACTTGCCCTTGCCAAGGAGAAGCTTGCTCTGGCTAGAGAGCAAAAGTTAAGTGGGTCAGAACCCACTGGTGGCAGCAATATCCCTAAGGATAGAGACAGGCACTATGATAATAGAAACCTGAGCAAGATTGTCCCTCCCTACAAGCGTGGGGATGACATCCACAAATGGATAACTGCTTTGGAGAGAGCTTGCAAAGTACAGCAGGTACCCCAAAGTCAGTGGGCAGCTATCTTGTGGCTCTCCTTCTCTGAGAAAGGTAGAGACAAGCTCCTCACAGTTAGTGATGAGGATGCAGACAATTACACTGTCCTGAAGAGTGCTCTAATTGATGGGTTTGGCCTAACCACTGAACAATACAGGTTGTTGTTCAAGGATACCCAGAAGACACAGACTCAGGACTGGACTGACTTTGTAGATTGTGCCACTAAGGCTCTGGAAGGCTGGCTAGTGGGAAGTAAGGTTTAAGGACTATACAGGATTGTATAATTTGATCATGAGAGAACAAATCCTTAACAACTGTCAAAACCAGCTACTGCATCAACACCTGATTGATTCTGATCTGACTTCTCCCCAAGAATTGGGAAAGAAGGCAGATAGATGGGTCAGGACTAGAGTTAAGCAGAAAAACCAGAACCAGGGCGGTGATCAGAAAAAGGCAGACTAGAAGGGTAATGATCAGAAACAAAAAGACCAGAAGTCTTCACCAGGCCCCCAAAAGGCTCAGGGGGAGGGTGGTCCCAAAAAGGATAAAAAGAAAGATGGCCAAAAGAAACCATGGTGCAACTATTGTAAGTCCAACTCACATTGGTTTAGTGAGTGCACCAAAAAGGATAAGCCCCCAACCACCATTGCCCCTAAGGCAACTGTACCCCCTAGTCCAGCTATAAGTGGTGGTTCCCAGCAAAAGGGTGTAGTAGGGTTAACCCTGGGATCTGAGGAGGATTCTGGCCTAGTCAGAATACCTACTCAGGCTGTTCTGATCTGTGATGGGGACTTAGCTTTGTCCTCTACTGTAGGCCCCAGTAACCTGGGCAAGTATAGACAGACTCCTTTTATCAACCAAAGAATGGCTCAGGACTACAGGGACACTGGGGCTAGTGTCACAATGGTGACACCTGCCTTTGTGGACCCTGGACAGATCATACTAGGTGAGAATTACCTAGTGACCAACGCTAGCAATGCCACTACATCCCATAGTGTGGCTATTGTTAACTTCTCCTGGGGAGGGGTAACTGGCCTCAAGAAAGTTGTTGTTAGTTCAGACCTTCCCGTAGAGTGTTTACTGGGCAATGATCTTGAAACTTCAGTTTGGTCTGAAGTGGAGTATAGGACCCATGCAGAAATGCTGGGGATAGATGCACATGTCCTTGCTGTGACCAGGTCACAGGCCAAAAGAGTGCACCACTGAACAAGTGCTGGATCCTGAAACTATGGACCAGTCACAACCCAAGAGAAAGAGCAGTAGGGTTAAGGCTGTGCCTTCCACCCTGCCTCAGGTGGTGGATCAGCCCTCCCAGGAGGATGATTCTGAGAGCCCTGAAGGAACTGTCCTAGAAGAACTTGAACCTGATCAGGTTGAGTTTCTTGGGACAGGGGGACCTTCAAGGGCAGATCTGAGGCAGGCTCAATTAGACTGCCCCTCTCTTGAACCCCTCAGACAGCAGGCTGCTGCTGAGGCTGCAGGGAATGCTCAAGGTACCCATAGAGTGTATTGGGATGAAGGGCTACTGTACTCAGAGGCTAGAGACCCCAAGCCTGGTGCATCCAGGAGGTTGGTCATACCACTGAAGTTCAGAGGCTTCCTTCTTACCTTGGCCCATGATATTCCCCTTGCAGGACACTTAGGCCAGAACAAGACTTGGGACAGGCTTGTCCCTCACTTTCACTGGCCCCATATGTCAGAAGATACCAAGGAGTTTTGTCGCTCCTGTGTCACCTGCCAAGCCAGTGGCAAATCAGGTGGCACCACAAATGCCCCCCTCATACCACTACCTGTGGTGGGGGTCCCCTTTGAAAGAGTGGGCATAGAAATTGTAGGACCAATGGACCCACAAACAGCATCTGGGCACAGATTTATACTGGTGATAGTGGACCATGCCACCAGGTATCCAGAAGCTATTCCCCTGAGGACCACAACAGCTCCTGTTGTGGCAAGGGCCCTGCTTGGAGTATTCTCCAGAGTGGGCTTTCCAAAGGAGGTCATTTCTGACAGAGGTGCCAACTTCATGTCAGGATACTTGACTGCAATGTGGAAGGAGTGTGGTGTGAACTACAAGTTCACCATACCCTATCACCCACAGTGCAATGGGCTTGTTGAGAGATTCAACAAGACCCTAAAGGGAATGATAAAAGGTTTACCAGACAAGCTTAGGCGAAGATGGGACATCCTTTTACCCTGCCTTCTGTTTGCTTACAGAGAGGTCCCACAAAAGGGGGTTGGCTACAGCCCTTTTGAGCTTTTGTTTGGGCATCCTGTAAGAGGACCCCTATGTTTGGTAAGGGAAGGATGGGAGAGACCTCTCAGACAACCCAAACTTGATATAGTGGATTATGTACTTGGTCTCCGCTCCAGGATGGCAGAGTATATGAAGAAGGCTTCTAAAAACCTTGAGGCAAGCCAAGAACTCCAAAAAGCTTGGCATGACCAAAAGGCTGTGCTGACTGTTTACCAGCCAGGGCAGAAAGTGTGGGTGTTGGAGCCAGTGGCCCCAGCAGCACTCCAAGACAAATGGTCTGGACCCCACACTATTGTTGAGAAAAAGGGAGAAGTCACCTACTTGGTGGACCTTGGGACTCCCAGAAGCCCCCACAGGGTGCTTCATGTCAACAGATTGAAGGCATATGTTGACAGGGCAGACATGGGCTTACTCATGGCTACAGATGAGGGGCAGGAGGAAGAGAGTGACCCTCTCCCAGACCTGTTGACTCAGAACCCTGATGATGGCTCAGTTGATGGTGTGGTCTTTTCTGACAGCCTCACTGTCCATCAGCAACAGGACTGCAGACAGGTTCTGCAATCCTACAGACATATGTTCTCTCTGACCCCAAGTCAGACAAACTGGTGCACCCATGAGGTGGACACTGGTGACAGTCTGCCTGTGAAGAGTAAAATCTACAGGCAACCTGACCATGTCAGGGACTGCATAAAAGTTGAGGTACAAAAGATGTTGGAGCTGGGAGTCATTGAACCTTCAGAGAGCCCTTGAGCTAGTCCTGTAGTCCTTGTGCCAAAGCCTCACACTCAAGATGGTAAGAGAGAGATGAGGTTTTGCGTGGATTACAGAGGTCTCAATGCTGTCACTAGGACAGATGCCCACCCAATACCTAGGGCAGATGAGCTCATTGACAGACTGGCAGCTGCTAAGTTTTTGAGCACATTTGACCTGACAGCAGGCTACTGGCAAATCAGACTAGCTGAGAATGCAAAGGCCAAAACTGCTTTCTCGACCCCAGGAGGACATTATCAATTTGTGGTAATGCCCTTTGGTTTGAAGAATGCACCTGCCACTTTCCAAAGGTTGGTGAATCAAGTCCTTTCTGGGTTGGATGATTATTGTGCAGCTTATCTTGATGATATTGCTGTCTTTAGCTCCACCTGGGAGGATCACCTGGTCCACCTGGGAGGATCACCTGGTCCACCTGAGGAATGTTTTAGAGGCCCTGCAAAAGGCAGGCCTCACTATCAAGGCCACTAAGTGCCAGATAGGGCAGAGCAAGGTTGTATACCTGGGCCACCTAGTTGGTGGGGGTCAGGTTCAACCACTGGAGAGCAAGATCCAGACCATAAAGGACTGGACTCCTCCAACTACCCAGACTCAGGTCAGAGCTTTCTTGGGCCTGACTGGGTACTACAGAAAGTTTGTTAAGAACTATGGGTCCATTGTGACACCACTTAATGACTTGACCTCCAAGAAAATGCCAAAGAAAGTTCAGTGGACAGTCAGCTGTCAAAAAGCATTTGATGACCTGAAGCAGGCCATGTGCAGTGCACCTATTCTTAAAAGTCCAGACTACTCCAAAGAGTTCATTGTCCAGACAGATGCTTCTGAGTTAGGTGTGGGAGCTGTTCTTTCACAACTGAATGTAGATGGTCAAGACCAGCCCTTTGCTTTTATAAGTAGAAGGCTGACCCCTAGAGAGAAACGTTGGTCAGCTATTGAGAGGGAGGCCTTTGCTGTGATTTGGGCCCTGAAGAAGCTGAGGCCATACTTGTTTGGCACTCACTTCAAGATTCAGACAGACCATAAGCCCCTCTTGTGGCTAAATCAGATGAAGGGTGAAAATCCCAAACTTCTTAGGTGGTCCATTTCCCTACAGGGGATGGACTTCACAGTGGAACATAGACCTGGGACTGACCATGCCAATGCAGATGGACTCTCCAGATATTTCCACTTAGAACATGAAGACTCAACTGGTCAAGGTTAGTTTAATGTCCCTAAGTTTGGGGGGGGGGGTTGTGTAGGAGAGTAGGGTCTGCTTTCTATGTTCACCCCCACTTTTTGCTTTTGCTTTACTGGTTTTTGACTTAGATGTGGCTGTGGGCCTGCTATTCAGACCCACAGCCCTGCTGTTCTCTCTCTAAATTGATACTATGTACTTTAGGTACATAACTCATTTGGATAGGATCACCTTATTGGTCCCTGTACAGTGTACCTTAGGTACCCAGGGCATAGGTGTACCCTAGGCCTACCAGGGGCTGCAGCATGTATTATGCCACCCCTGGCCTGGCCTTCCATTATGACACAACTGGCTGATCACTCAGCTGGGGCAAGGTTGTGTAATCACCCCTTGCTTAGGTGTAGTATTCCTATACCTAACTTACATATAGACACATGTGTACCTATCAGCCACTCCTATGGCAGGCCTTAACAATCCTGGAGGCAGAGTGCTTGGTAACATGTGAGATGGTGCTCTAGCATGAGCTGAGCCTGTCTGCAGCTTTCGGAACCATGTCCTTATAGCTGTTCTAGGATATAGCCTACCATATACTCTTAAAGTGCCTTATAATCTTAAACGGTTATGGTAACTATGGTTTGGCTTTATCAAAACATGTCGTGTAAGGTGTCTAACACTTTGGAATAATAACCCCATCCCATTTCTGGAGATGAGGATATTATCCCTCCCTTCTAGAGGGAGAAGACATGTTGTAACCTACTTACCCGGTTAAAATTAACCAGAGGCCCAGCATCACAAAATGGATGCTGCTGCCACAGACACGAGTCTGACCTCCTGCTGCTGGGAGTGATCCCGGCAAGGGAGGCTTGGACAATAGGTTTCCTGCCTTGGGAGGTGCGAGCACCACCCCAGACAGGCCTTAGTGTATTGGGACAGGGAGGGATGAAAAGAATGAGACATGCCTGGGGCACACAAGGTGTCCCGTGCATAGTCCAGTTCAAACCGGTGCTGGGGCACTCCAGCCCCAGTCCTGGCGCGAAACTGGACAAAGGGAAGGGGGTGTAACCACCCCCCTCCCAGGTCCCACCCATAAGGCGTGACCTAGCAGGCAACCCAGCCCCCCAGATTAGTATAAGAGTGGTAGCTGGGCCCCAGGAGATTAGATTATCCTGAACCTGCAACTTGAACAGAAACTCTGGACCTTCGACATTCGACGAAAGAAGAAGACTGAAGAATCTCCCTTGTGGCCAAGGAGTGGCTACCCTGTGCAAACAGGCACCATCAAGAGACTACCCTTTGCTTTGCTGAAGTTCTACGAGGGACCGACTGCAGAGCCCGACCAGAGCCTTGACTTCCAGACTTCTCCGACCCTGATCCACATCCACAGCCGAGATCCGTGGAGGCGACGAGAGACGTGGGACAGGCTACCTGGGAAAAGTGGCTAGTATCTCCCAGCGCAGCTTCTGAGGCACCCTCGAAGTTGTGCACCGGGGATTGAGAAGCCCCAACCCCAAGCACCATCTGCACCGAAGATCAGCCCCCCACACTCCACGAGTCCTGTGTGGGGCCCTTCTGCATTTTCCTGCTTGCCGCGCCTGTCCGGTTGCTTGCCCGTTGGCTAGTGGCCTTTGTGACGACACATCCTGAAATCTTCACTGCTGGTTTGGCTCCTCCAGACTGGCTCCGGCTTCCTTGCAAAAGAGAAGCACCCCAGACCTTCCTGGTCTGCACCAGAAGCAAGTCCTCCGTTCTTCGTGGGTTCTGCTTTCCAAGGCTTGGTGAGTCCTAGTTCGACTTCGACGCCGCCGACAGCAAGAGCCTTCGTGGGACAACTCGCCTCCTGGTCCTGGCCATCCTCGACGTCTCCTGGTCCCCGTGGCTGCAGCGACAAGCTTCACCTTCACCTGCAATCTTCACGATATCGCCTGGTTCCTTCCTGGTTCCACGTGGTCACTGGCTAGTGACCTTGACTCTGTCCCCTCTGCTTGCAGGTCTCCTCTCTTCTTGATCCCAGCCTTGGGATCCACCAGACACTCTTCACTGACTGCCTGTCAGCAACTTTCCGTCAGGCATCCATAGAAGTCCACGACGAAACCCGACGCAAGTTCACACCTATGCACCCGCAGCCCGTGGGCTAGGTAACTTGGGTACTTCGGTGCTCACAAGGGTAGTGACTATCCTATGGTCTAGTTTCCGAGTCTCGACTCTCTAGCTGCTTCAGAAGTGTCCTTAAACTGTTAATTTCTAACTGCTAGTAATTCTATCGACTTTTACGCATTACGCGTGAGTGTTTCCACTCTGCACCTGAATCCCGTGGGCCTCCCACTTCCTAACTGTTGCTAGTGTAGTGTAGCCCCAGCGATTCCCTAGGCCTATCCTATTTCCGTGACAGTGGTCCTTATACCACTTCTTTAGTATATGGTTTGCGTGGCCCCTAGGGCCTAACTGTATTACTTACCTGTGTGACTTAATGTATGCTTAAATAAGACTGTGTTGTACTTACCTCTAATCTCATAAAGAGTGCTGAGGGTTTGACTAGAATAAATACACTTTATTTTATATATATATCTGTTGTGGTGTCCTTTCATTTGGTATTCAAGGGATTATATATGGTATCACAGCTGGCTTCACATGCCATTCAGAGTTTAGCCTAAGACTGCTCTTGTCCATGCTACCACTAGGATAGCTGGTCTATAAGGTTGACTTTACAACCAATCACCATAAGGGTTGTTTGTACTGATATAAGGTGTACACTAGAATTAGTGACATCATACATCAGGCCAACTTCTCACACACATTATCAAAAGGTATAACTATAGATAAATCCATGTGCGTTTCACCATATGCAGAACAATTTCAAGATATAGAAACAGTATGGAAAAAGCGTCTTATAGAAAAGCATAGTGGAGGAGGGAAAACGGAGGCTCACCTTACTTGAAAAGATTGCGGAGAACAGCTTGTCCCACTGACGCATCTGTATCGCTTGCGGCTTCCAAACAGTAGTGTCTGGTAAAAGTGTGTCTGTTGGACCGTGTTGCCGCTCTATAGATCTGGTGAAGAGGCACACCGGCAAAAAGAGCTGTGGATGAAGAACTCGCTCTTGTAGAGTGCGCTCTTGGGGTTGCTTGCAATGGTCTTCCCGCTTGATCATGGCATAAGCAAATTGCAGCAGAGATCCAACGAGCAATGGTTGGTTTTGAGACCGAATGTCCTTGGCGTGGTTTGCCATATGCCACAAACAGTTGGTCTGATTTGCGTATCGTTGCTGTCCGTAGTAAGTAGAACATGAGACATCTTTTGACGTCAAGGGAATGCAAAGCCCTTTCTGCAGCTGTGAGCGGATTTGGGAAAAAAGTCTTTAAAATTATAGGTTCATTCGGGTGGAAATCTGCAGGGACTTATGGCATGAACTTTGGGTTAGTGCGCAGCACTACAGATTTCGATGTAAATTGTAGAAAAGGTGGATGAATAGTGATCGCTTGGAGGTCACTAACTCTTCTGGTTGATGTTAAAGCCAGTAGCAAGGAAACCTTCCAAGAAAGGAACTTTAAATCCACCTTGTGAATGGGTTCAAAAGGGTGCCGCATTAGTTGTGTAAGCACTATATTAAGGTGCCAAGAAGGAGGTGGACGCCGAATAGGGGGAACATTCGGAACAACCCTTTGAAGAATTGTTGAATGACTATTTGAATAAAGAGAGTTAACACCATCCTGCCGAAACCTTGAAATTGCCGCTAAGAACACCTTTAGAGTAGAATGGGAGAGGCCGGATCTTGCTAATTGAAGAAAGAATGGTAGAATTTTTTCTGGTCTTGCCTGAATAGGGTGGATATTGGCAGATTGACATCACATGCAAAACCTCTTCCATTTTAGTTTGTAAGTTTTAATCGTAGCAGGTGCTCGAGCATTAGCTAAAACCTCCTGACAGTCCACCAGGGATATCTAGGTGTGCAAATTCAAGGTGTTGAGGAGCCATGCCGCTAATCTCAGCGATGCTGGGTCCGGATGACAAATTTGTCCGTTCTGGATGGACAGAAGGATCGGAATTTGCCGGAACTGGATGGGCTCGCACTCCGAGAGGAGGAGAAGTTCCATAAACCAGTACTGGCAAGGCCACCTGGGAGCGATGAGTATCATGCGGCAAGGTTGTTTCTTGATCTTGCGCAGAACTCGCGGAACCAACGGAATCGGTGGAAAAGCGTAGGCATATATTTGTGACCAATTCATCAAAAAGGCATTTCCGAGTGAGTCCTTGTGGGGAACCCAACTTGCAAAGGATGGGCATTTGCGGTTCTGGCTGGTTGCAAACAGGTCTAGATCGGGATGCCCCCATTCTCGAAACACTTTGTTTACGGATGGTTGGTGTAGTTCCCACTCGTGGTTTGATGTTGTGGACCTGCTGAGGGAATCCGCCAGAACATTGGTGACTCCCGGGACATGAATGGCTTTGAGGCTAATTTTGTGACGAATTGCCCAATCCCAAATCTCTTGTGCTTGCTGAGCTAATAGGGCTGACTTTGTCCCGCCTTGTTTGTTCAAGTAATGCATACTTGTCATATTGTCTGTTCGTATTAGTACGGATGTTCCTTTGATGACGGTTCGAAACTATTTTAGAGCCAAGAATATGGCTCGTAACTCTAGAAGTATGATATGCCACCTTTTTTGTTTCAAAGTCCACCTCTCGTTGACTGTCATCCCTTGAAGGAAACCTCTGTGGTTATGGTGAAATCCGGCACTTCGACTAGAAATGCACATCCTTCTCTTAAGTTCTCCATCCTGCTCCACCAATGCAAGGCTTCCTACATCCGAAGAGTGATGCGAACGATGTCGTCGAACGATCCCGAAATCTGGAGCCATTGAAGGTTGAGTTCCTCCTGCAGTGGCCTCATTCTGTAACGACAGTTGGGAATCAGAGGAATGCAAAAAGAAATCATCCCTAGGAAGGACTTGTACGAACGGACTGAAACGAACTCTGACAGCAAGGAGCGCGCGAGGTTGCAGATTTTGGTTTGTCTTTCTTTTGAGACATAGGCGTGGGTCAGTTTTGTGTCCAGTGTTGCTCCTAGAAAGGTCTTTCTCTGTGATGGAGTCAGATGAGACTTTTCGAAATTTATGGAAAGACCCAGAGACTGGAAAAGTAGCATACACTTCTGAACATGTTCGGATGTTGTTTTGAAAGAATTTGCCTTGATAAGGCAGTCGTCTAAGTACAGGAAAATTTGAATGCTCTGCAGGCGAAGGTGTGCGGTCACTGGCGCTATGACCTTTGTAAATACCTGAACGGAGTCCAAATGGAAGGACTCTGAATTGAAAGTCTCTGCCAGCCACTCTGAACCGTAGAAACTTTCTGTGCCTGGGAAGGATCGGCACATGAAAATAAGCGTCTTGGAGGTCGAGGGTGGCCATGTGATCCCCCGCCGAAAGGATCCATGTCCCTTGGCACCACGAAAGACGACTTTCTAAACGGCAGGCTACCAAGAGACCTCGCCGTCTCTATCTTTTTTAATAGCCTGAAGGGCCTCATCAACATGTTGTCCGAACAGACTCTCCATCGAACGGCATATCGATGATCTTTGTTTGGACTTCTTGACGGAAAGATGTTGACTTCAGCCAACCTTGTCTCCTCAATACTGCTGCACCCGCCAATTGTCTAAAACCAGTAGATGCCACATCCACGGCTGCGCCGATGATTTCAGCCGAGGTATATTCTCCCTCCTGTAAGATCTTCAAAGCCTCGGACTTGGAAGGCTCCGACAGCATATTAATGTAGGGGGAGATGTCAGACCACATTTGTCGATCGTATCTCCCTAATATGGCTAGGGAGTTTGCAGCCCGAACCGTCGTCGCAGCCATCGTGGAGACCTTTTTTCCAATTGAATCCAACCGTCTGCCATCCCTGTCAGGCGGAGCTGATATAGGAGACGAGGGGTTCCTGGCCCGTCTCTGCGCCGCTTGGGCGATGACAGAGTCAGCTTTAAGCTGGCCGATGAGGCATGCCGGTGAAACGCTTGGTGCCTTATATTTTTTGTCCAACCGAGGTAAGACTGCTGGAAGAGAATTTGGTGTCGCCATGATCTTTAAGCCTTCTTTCCAGATAAAATCTATTATTGGAATTGTCCTGATCTGTTTTCGCGGTTGATCCTTAAAATCGCAAAGAAAGCAGTCATCTTTCTTTGCCTCCATAGGGATTAGAAATCTCTTTGTTGCCCTCTCCATAAGGAGATGAAAACTTCCGATATACACCGGAGGAGAGTCCACGGGGGCCGGAGCGGACGGTGACGGAGTTTGGATTTGGTAACAAATACAAAGAAAGGTAGTAGTGTTCCCAATAGGGAAAAAAAACGCACATGAAAGAAACAAATGTCATATAAATCCAATACTGGCATAATATATATAATTATGGTAACAATGTAGCGGGGTGCTGGGACAGCTGTAAGCACTTACTACCCAAAAGTGCCACTGGCAGGATGACGAGTCAACCTGTCAATAAATTAACCAAGAAGATGCCAGCTAATAGTGCACTCCCAATGAATGGATAATAAATCTATGTAGAAAGTCCTCTAGTAATGCAAGGTGCTCCACAATTGCATCGGAAAGAGATGAAAGTCCATCAAAACAATGTTCAAAAACAGCAAACACGTGTTTCGTCAGTACTTGATAAGTACTGTGACTTTCTCAAGGCTAATCAGTCGATGTCACTGATCCCAATAAGAGTGACGAAGACAAGTAGTCAAAACAATTGAAAATCTCCACAACAAACGTTCGAAATATACGTAAATTTCCCCACATTCGGTATATCAATGAACGTAGTATTCATATGAGTATATCAAAAAATTTGAAGTGTAGGGTCACAATGGATTCGAGTACAACGAATTTCCAAAGAACAGTATAAATGATGATCCATAGTCTATAACGCGCCTGACAATGTGAAGACTGTCGGATTCCCGTTATCAGGCGCGTTATAGACTATGGATCATCATTTATATGGTTCTTTGGAAATTCACAGTACTTATCAAGTACTGACGAAACACGTGTTGGCTGTTTTTGAACATTGTATTTGAATTTACAAAGAAATAAAGAGAACGTTTAATACAGAAGTTTTGATGGACTTTCATCTCTTTCCGACGCAATTGTGGAACACCTTGCATTCCTAGAGGACTTTCTACATAGATTTATTATACATTCATTGGGAGTGCGCAATTAGCTGGCATCTTTTCGGAGTTTGGATTTGGTATTCGTCGCACCCAGACAGCACTGACTGGTCATCCACCTCTCCCTCTTCCCTGTCTTCATCAGCTGTATTTGCATCATGGGAATGACGAGATGGCAGTGGAGAAGGTGGTCTGGGAGATTGGAAAGAGGGTATGGGAACCCTTGGCATAGGCGTAGACGGAAGAGACTCCGCCGATTCCGTTGGAGGGAAGCGCCGATAATAGTCCTGCAACATATACTGTAAATTGTTCAGCAATTCTAAAGGCATTTGTGCTGAAGGAACTGTGACAGGAGGTGGAGCTTGAGGCTCAGTACCTGGTTCTTACTCCTGGTCGTCATCCTGGTATTTAATAAATAGTTCTGATGGACTGCTTGCAGTGCGGAATCTGTCATCCTCTGCAGATTCGTCCTCCTCATCCTCCTCCTCAGAATCTAATAGCTGTTCCTGCAGCTTCAATGGTGACAGGGCTTCCAAAGAGGAGCCACGACGTTGTAGTAGCGAAGCCGCTGTCGACGGCTGGATGGATGAAGCAGAAGTCGTTGTTGCAGTCTAAACCTGTAAATCTGTACAGGAAGACAAGAGAGGCGTCGACGAGTACGCCTTCGACGGGAACTTCGACGATGGCCGTGGCGGCAATAAGATGTGCGCTGATGAGGAAGCCGTCTTCGACGACGAAGCAACTTTCGTCAACGAGATGTTAGCCGTCGACGCGGCAATCTTCGTCGACTAGGTAATCTTCGTCGACGAGACAATTTGTCGACAACGAGTCAGTCTTCGTCGACAGGGCAGCCGTCGACGACGAGGAAGTCTTTATCGACGAGGTGGGCGTCGACGCAGCAGTCGCTGACGAGATCTTCTTTGACCTTACCGTCGACGGTGCTGAGACGAGAGATGAAATCTCCTTCGTCGACGAGATGGGTCTAACAGCCACGGAGACTAGCGTTGATGGAGACGAAGCCGATGTCAATCATCTTCGGTCTCGGAGACGAGAATGTAACCGTCGACGTTGATGTAGCGTCGACGACGATAGTCGACGACGATGCCGTCGACGACGGCATTTTTTGCTGAAGTAATTCCTTGTCAGGAAGTCGTTTAGGTGCCAGAGACTTCCCTGACTTCCTCGGGGGCGTAGCAGGCTTAGACTTGGAAGCTGGAGAAGCCTTCTTTGAAGAAGTAGAAGAAGAAAAGCCAGAGCTTTTAGCAGGCTGAACTTTCCTCAACACCTTTGCCCCAGGAGATGATAAGCCCTCCTCAGCCAACCTCTTTCTGGAGGATACAGACGACCCAGAGGCTGCACTTTCTACCTCAGATAAAGGGTTATCTTTGCCCTTAATCTTCTGTAGCCACAGAAGTAGGCGCCCTTCTCTATCCCTGAGGGTTTTCTGAGGGAAGGTCCTGCAGATCTTACAATCCCTCACCTCATGTTCCGGATAGAGGCAGTAGATACACTTCTTGTGGGGATCTTCAGAGAATAGCCGGAGCTTCCCACAGGATTCACAAGGCCTAAAGAGAGACCTCTTAGAAGTTGACATCATGAAGTAAGCAAAAAATACAGAAAAAACTGAAGTACTGAGCAGAGCTCAGGGAGACTCCATTCACACGACGTGCGGTAGAAAATCTGAGAGCCTGAGCCTCTGCGGAGAACATTCTGGTGCGTGCTTTCGCCTGATTGGCTGCAGTTTGGACTATATATAATGACTGATAGTCATAGGTGTGGAAGCTTTTTTCTTATAGCTTAGGCTATTTTACTTCCTTGTTTTACGTTACCAAGGTTTTTTGGTTGTTATATGCATAATTATTGCTTTTTTATGTACCGTGGGACTCCCACTCCGACGACGGGGAATGATTCAGGCATGTGAATCTATGAAAGACACCCCAAATACTGGAGAACCAAAGTTACAGGTAAGTAACTTGTTTTCTTACTCCAGTATTGGAACTTTCATAGATTCCCATAGCTTGTATCAGAGTAGCTAGCAGTCAGAAGCACATTTTGCTCTCTCCTTGTATTAAAAAACAGTGCAATAACATTTAAGAATAAAAGTAAATATACATATAATTCCAAAACCAAAATGTGCCAATAACAAGAAAGAAAGGAAGGAGGGAAGAAAGGAAAGCTCACCACTCAATGGAAGAGGTTCCTCAGGACTGCCTGGCCTACAGCTGTGTCTTCCTGTCTCGAGGCCTCCAGGCAGTAATGTCTTGTGAAGGTGTGCAAGCTGCTCCAAGTTGCAGCCCTGCAGATATCTTTGATCTGGACCCCAGCAAAGAGGGCCGTAGAGGAAGCCATGGACCTTGTAGAATGTGCTAGGACTCTACCCTCCAGGGGTTTGCCCGCTGCTGAATGATAAAAACTTATAGCACTGGCCACCCACCGAGCAATACCCTGCTTGGACAGGGGCAAGCCCTTGCGGGGAGTGCAAAATGTAACAAAAAGTTGAGAAGATTTTCGGAAATCTTTAGTACGGTCCAGATAGAGTTTCAAACATCTCTGCACATCCAGAGATGATCATTCCGCCGGCGTAGAGGGCTGAGGAAAGAAAGCCTTAAGGATCACCGGTTCATTTAAATGAAAGTCCGAAGGCACCTTAGGTATGAACTTCGGGTTTGTCCTTAGGATCACTGTATTTTTCTTGAATTATAGAAAAGGCTCCTGGATTGTCAGAGCCTGTAATTCCCCCATTCTTCTTGCAGAAGTGAGAGCTAGGAGAAGTGCTACCTTCCAGGAAAGGAATTTCAAATCTGCTCGATGAATCGGCTCAAAGGGATGCTTCATCAGCTGGGTGAGAACCAAATTCAAATGCCAAATAGGAGGCGGAGGCCTCACTGGAGGAAAGACTCTAAAGAGGCATTTGAGGAACTGCTTGACAATCCTGGCTGACCAAAGAGAAGGACCAGATGCAGTGCGTCTATAACGAGAAACTGCCGCCAAATGAACCTTAATGGATGAATGAGCCAGCCCCGCTTTAGCCAAAGACATGAACTATGGAAGAACTTGGTGAGGTTGAGATGTAAAAGGGTCGAACCCCTCCTGCAGACACCAGATGCAGAATCTCTTCCATTTTAAATGGTATGTCTGATTAGTAGACGGAGCTCTGGCCTGTAAGGAACGAGGGTCCGGATGCCAGAATTGGCCCTGGGACATCGTGAGAAGGTCTGGGACCATCCTTAGCGGCCGTGGAGGGACCAGGGAGAGAAGATGAAGCTCCGTGAACCAAAACTGCCTCGGCCAAGCTGGAGCTATTAAAATCATCTTGCACGGTTCCGTCTTGATCTTCCCGAGTACTCTGGGTATCAACGGAATGGGGGGAAAAGCGTATACAAATGCGCCTGAACAGGCTATCGAAAGCGTATTCCCCAGCGATCCTCGATGGTGTAGCTTGCTGGCGTAAAACAGGCATTTTTTGTTCTCTGGAGTTGCCAAGAGGTCTATTGCAGGTCTGCCCCACCGGTGAAAGATTTCCTGCCAGACAGTCTGGTTCAGTTCCCATTCGTGGCTGACTGACGACAGCCTGCTGACCATGTCCGCCTTTTCGTTTAGTATTCCTGGAAGATGTTCTGCCTTCAGAGATATAGCCCACCTCCAAATCCTCTGGGCTTCCTGTGACAACGGAAGAGATCTGGTACCCCCTTCTTTGTTAATGTAGTGCATGGCTGTGGTGTTGTCCATGCGGACAAGAACCGTCGAACCTTGCAACCGTGGAAGAAAAGCCAGAAGAGCCAGACAAATCGCCCTGAGTTCCAGGAGATTGATATGAAGAAGGTGGTGCGGAGGTAACCAATGACCGCTTGCATGTAAATCTTGTAACACCGCGCCCCAGCCTTCCAGCGAGGCATCTGTAGTTACAACTTGAGGAGCTGGATCGAGTACGAAGGATAGACCTTGGGATATATTCTGTTCCTTCGTCCACCACAAGGCGGCCTTTTTCATAGCCGGCGTGATCATAACCTTGTCGAAGGATCCGTCCACTTGTCGCCATTTAGGTCGAGTTGTTCCTGAAGTGAACGCATCCGTAACCTGCAGTGAGGTATTAAAGGAATGCAAGAAGTAATTGTTCCTAGCAGGGATTTGTAATGGCGAACTGAAAGACACCTTCTTCTCAACAACTGAGCCATGGACATCAGTTTTTCTTGCCTTTCGAGGGATGGAGAAGCCTTGTTGAGAGTCGTGTCTAGAATGGCTCCTAGGAATCGTGCTTCCTTGGACAGACAGAGAGATGACTTTTTCCTGTTGAGAATTAGGCCCAGATTGCTGAACAGACGCGTACATGCATCGACTATTTCCTCCGCAGTCTGTCTGGAAGGGGCCTTCAGCAACCAATCGTCCAGGTAGGGAAAGACTTGAAAATGCTGCTTCCTGAGGAAAGCTGCCACCGGCGCTAACACCTTGGTAAAGATCCTTGGAGCAGACCGAAGTCCAAAAGGTAGAACCTTGAACTGAAAGTGGGTCTTGCCTACTGTAAACCGTAGAAACCTCCTGTGGGCTGGATGAATGGGTATGTGAAAATAGGCATCCTCGAGATAGAGAGTGGCCGTAAAATCCCCCGGATTGAGTAGACGTAAAATGTCTTGGAGAGACACCATCCGAAAGGATTGCTTTATGAGATAGGTGTTTAGCTCCCTGAGATCTAAAATGGGGCGCCATTTTTCCGGCGTCTTTTTGATCAGAAAAAATCTGGAGTAAAAACCCTCTCCCTTTTGAGGAAAAGGGACCGGCTCTACAGCTCCTTTGAGGAGCATCTGATGAACTTTGAGCCGCAGAAGACGCAGATGTTTCGAAGGCATGGCGGCAGGGGGCTTGTAAGGTGGAAGATGTACGAATTCCAGTGTATGGCCATATTGGATGATGTTGAGTACCCAACGGTCTGATGTAATCCGCTGCCAATTGTGGAGGTATTGAGATACCCTGCCCCCCACAGATGTTGTCGCGGAGGGGGGTACAGCAGGAAGAGCCAGCACGCCGCTATTGTCGCTTAGAGGTGTCACGCCCCTGGTGATTCTGTTTTCCTCTTGAGTTAGACCAAGAGAAAGAAGAGGTCTGGCCTTGTCTTTGATAGTAAGATGGGCGATAAGACTGAGGCGCTGAATTATAAGAAGGATACCGTTGCTGCTGGTAAGAACCTCTGTAGGTTGTAGTACTCCTTCCTCTGGCTCCACGGAAAGGAACCTTTCGATATTGTAGGGTTCCTAAGGATCTTGCTGTCTCCGTATCCTTTTTGATGTTTTGGAGAGCATCATCAATATGTTTACCGAATAATGCCTCCCCATCAAATGGAAGGTCCAGGATTTTGTTTTGGACCTCCGGCCGGAACCATGTCACCCTCAGCCAGACTTGGCGGCGCATAGCAGCTGCGCCTGCAAGCGAACGGAAAGCCGTTGTGGCAATGTCCATTGCGCAGTCAATAATCTCAGCAGATGTGACCTCTCCCTCTTGCAAGATCTTCTTTGCTTCCACTTTGTTTTCTTGAGGCAGCTGGTCTAGATATGGTCAGAGGTCACACCACATCTGACGATCGTATCTTGCAATTATAGCCAGCGCATTCGCCGCTCTAATCAGAAGACTTGCCATCGAGGAAAATCATTTCCCAGCATTATCTAGGCGTCTGCCTTCCTTATCCGGAGGAGTAGTAAGAGGCGCTGAAGGATTACGTGATTTCTTCTGAGCCGCCTGAGATATCACCGAATCCGGTTTCGGTTGACCTGCTAAGGATGCTGGAGTGTCCTCAGGGGCCTTGTATTTTTTCTCCAGACGCGGCAAGACTTGAATGACAGTAGCCGGATTGTTCATTGCCTTAAGACCTTCCTCCTAGACACGGCTGACAATAGGAATGGAACGGAGAGTCTTCCTATAAGGTTCTTTAAAATCATAAAGAAAGCATTCAGTTTGAACAGAAGGCATGGGAATATTAAATCTGCCTGAAGCTCTCTCCATCAATTTATGAAACCCCCCCAATGTCTGCCGGGGGAGAATCAGCCGTATCCGGTGTTGGAGAAGCTGGGTCCGGTATAACATAATCATCCCACTCAGTAGCCTGGTCCGGCCTGATCCTCGTCTGCGGAATCAATCTGGAACCACCGGATGTGAGACTGGACTTGTAAATTGTGGTTGTGAAATCATCTGGGACGATGATCTTGGTGAAGACACAGAACGAGCTGGTGGAGCAGAAACATTCTGCGTCAAAGGAAGTGAAGGAGGAGGTGGCTGGGAGAATCTCCTCCTATAGTCCTGTAACATGTCTTGAAGATCCGTCAATAGGGAAGAAGGTACAGAAACCATCTCCTGTCTAGTGTCTTCCTGATGTTGAAAAGGGTGCTGATAAGAGTGCCCATGAAGGTATTGAACCTCAGAATCAGTTTCCTGGCACTTGACCAGAAGCTGTGAAGGGCTATTAGCATAGCCAAAAGAATCATCCTCACCCTCAGAATCGTCTTCCTCCTCTAGCAACAGCGCGGGAGGCAGAGGGTAACCCTTCTTGGAGAAGTCATGTCCTGCGCGATTCTCTTCAAAGAAATTGTAATCTTCTCCGTCGACGAAGACGTCGGCGGCGGTACCGTCGACGGTGGAGAAGCAAAAGAAATTGTCGTCGTCGACAACGGGAGGTCCACCGACAACGAGCATATCGTCGATGATGAAATAGGCGTCGTCGACACAGTCGTCGACACTCCCGCTGTCGTCGTCATCACCGTCGCCAAAGCTCTCGTCGACATCATCGACGTTGAAGTTATCGTCACCGTCGTTGACACCTTCGCCGACACCCTCGTCGTCATTGAAGGAATGGTCATCGTCGTCAACGAGCTCGTCAACACCAGTGTCAATGGATGGAGACTTGAAGGCACCGTCGACGAGCCCGTCGACGGTGGAACTGTTTTGACTTGTACCTTTGAAATCTTCGTCGACGGAGTCTTTTTCAGCGTCGTCGACGATTGACCAGCCTTGTCAGACTTCTCAGAGGACAGAGAAGAAGGCTTTTTAAAATGTTTATCAGTTTTTGCCACCGCTCCTGCAGAGGGTAGTCCTTCCCTCTCCTTTGCACCATGGTGAGGAGATTCGCTAGGACTCCGGCTCTCAGACTCACGGGGGGTCTTTTTTGAGGCCTTTGCGTGACGGTCTGTAGATGGAGAAGGGGAAGCCCAACCCTAATTCACTGACCTTCTGGATGAAGTGGCAGTTGAAGAATCATCACTATCACTTGATAGTGTTTCCTGTCTTGACTTCAGCTTGTGGAGCCAGGTGAGAAGGCGACCCTTATGGTCCTGGAGAGTCTCTGTAGAAAAGGTGCGGCAGATCTTGCAGTCCTGAGCCTTGTGGTCCGGATACAGGCAGTAGATGCAGTCTTTATGCCTATCCTCCACATATAACCTTTTCTTGCCACAGGTGGAACAAGCCTTGAAAAGAGCTTTCTTCTCTTTGTCAGACATTCCAACAGAAAAATCCAACAATTCCGAAGAAAAAGCTGCTGAAAAAACAGTAGAATATAGTTGAAATGAGCAGAGCTCAAAGGAGACTCCCTAAGCACAACGTGCGGTAGAAAATCTGAGGCTCCGAGGTTCTCTCAGGAGGGTTCTGTGGGGTGAGGCTATTCTGATTGGTTGTTGCTTTATTTTAGTCTCTTTTACAAAAAGAGGTGGATATGCTACAAAATGTGATGAGGCCTTTTTTTGTGCCTACTGCTATGTTATTTTGATATACCGAGACTCCCATTCCGACGACGGGGAATGATACAAGCTAAGGGAATCTGTGAAAGTTGAAATACTGGAGTAAACTACAGTACTGAACAGTGAGTGCAGACAGAGTGCATGTGCTGCATGTGGGAATGCTGGTGGTAGTATAATACATGAGGACAGCAGTACTAGGCAATGAGTGTGCTGTGAATGTACCCCAAGTGCATGAGTACCTGCACTAGTACATAACATGGAGTACCATGGGTTCCATTTTGGAAAGCCTAGGCCTGCCTGGTGAAAACATGAGGAGTAGAGGAATCCCCCAGACAGAATTCTGTATTGCTGTATTTCTGCAAGCTGGGTGGGACAAGCACTGAATGAGGGGAGAAGCAGGCTCCCCCTGTGCATTTCAGTGACAGATCTCAAGGAAAGGGACGTGGACACATCTCAGGGAGAGAGAGAATGGGCTAATAAAAGAATAATAAAGAGTAGGGCACATATCACTGTGGCTGAAATACAGGTGTGAACTCTGGTCCCTCCCACGAATCGTGTTGTGGGTTATTCAGCTTCAGAGTCCTGCCTGCTGTGACAGACATCCTTTTGGAGGAAGAAGAAATCAGAGAGATATCAACAGCCAGCCGGGCTGTGTTAAGAGGGTAAGCTCTACCTGTGACCTGGACTAGGGGCCCCACCGGCTAGTCTCTCTGCTGGGTGAGGGGACATAACCCAGGGAAGCCAAGATCACCTGCCCTAGAACCTGGAGCCCCAGAGCCTACCCGCTCACCAAGACTGGTGTGCCTGTGAGGAAGAGGAGAGCATTGGAGGGAGCGAGGTCCAGAGGAGAGCCCTGACATGAGAAGTCTCTGTGCGAGGTCTGAGGAATCCAGCCCTGCACAGATCAGGCCGTAGCACATGTTTTAGACTTCATTGGCGACCCCGTATGCCAGGAGAGGCTGCTGGAGATGCTGAAGCCGAGAGGTCCAGTTCGTCAACTGGGACCAGGAAACTGTTGTGACCAACAGTGTGAGAAGTTGGCCTGATACATGATGTCACTAATTCTAGTGTACACCTTGTATCAGTCCAAACAACCCTTATGGTGATTGGTTGTAAAGTCAACCTTATAGACCAGCTATCCTAGTGGTAGCATGGACAAGAGCAGTCTTAGGCTAAACTCTGAATGGCATGTGAAGCCAGCTGTTATACCATATATAATCCCTTGAATACCAAATGAAAGGACACCACACAGGTATATATAAATTAAAGTGTATTTATTCTAGTCCAACCCTCAGCACTCTTTATGAGATTCGAGGTAAGTACAACACAGTCTTATTCAAGCATACTTTAAGTCACACAGGTAAGTAATACAGTTAGGCCCTAGGGGCCACGCAAACCATATACTAAGTAAGTCGTATAAGGACCACTGTCACGGGAATAGAATAGGCCTAGGCCTAGGGAATCGCTGGGGCTACACTATACTACCCAAGGTTAGGAAGTGGGAGGCCCACGGGATTCAGGTGCAGAGTGGAAACACTCACGCGTAATGCGTATAATCGATAGAAATAGTACAGTTTAGAATTATTAAGATTTAGGACACTTCTGGAGTAGCTAGGAAGTCGAGACTTGAGAACTAGGCACTAGGATAGTCAATACCCTGATGAGCACCGGAGTACCCAAGTTACCTAGCCCACGGGCTGCGGGTTCATAGGTGTGAACTTGCGTCGGGATTCGTCGTCGACTCCTATGGATGCCTAAAGGAAAGATGCTGACAGGCAGTCAGTGAAGAGTGTCCGGTGGATCCCAAGGCCGGGATCAAGAATGAAGGATACCTGCAAGCAGAAGGAACAGAGTCTGGGTCACTAGCCAGTGACCACGTGGAACCAGGCGATGTCGGGAGATTGCAGGTGAAGAGGTGAAGCTTGTCGCAGCAGCCACGGGTACCAGTAGACGTCGAGGACGACCAGGACCAGGAGGCGAGCTGTCCCACGAAGGCTCGTGCTGTCGGCGGCGTCGAAGTCGAACTAGGACTCACCAAGCCTTGGCAAGCGGAACCCACGAAGAATGGAGGACTTGCTTCTGGTGCAGACCAGGAAGGTCTGGGGTGCTTCTCTTTTACAGAGGAGCAGGAGCCAGTCTGGAGGAACCAAACCAGCAGTGGAAAATTGAAGGTATGTCGTCACAAAGGTTACTAGCCAACGGGCAAGCAACCGGACAGACGCGGCAAGCAGGGAAATGCAGAAGGGCCCCACACAGGACTCGTGGAGTGTGGGGGGCTGATCTTCGGTGCAGATGGTGCTTTGGGTTGGGGCTTCTCAATCCCCGGTGCACAACCTCGAGGGTGCCTCAGAAGCTGCGCTGAAAGATACTCGCCACTTTTCCCAGGTAGCCGGTCCCACGTCTCTCGTCGCCTCCACGGATCTCAGCTCGGCTGTGGATGTGGATCAGGGTCGGAGAAGTCTGGAAGTCAAGACTCTGGTCAGGCTCTGCAGTCGATCCCTCGTAGAACTTCAGCAAAGCAAAGGGGAAGTCTCTTGATGGTGCCTGTTCGCACAGGGTGACCACTCCTTGGCCACAAGGGAGATTCTTCAGTCTTCTTCTTTCGTCGAATGTCGAAGGTCCAGAGTTTCTGTTCAAGTTGCAGGTTCAGGATAATCTAATCTCCTGGGGCCCAGCTACCACTCTTATACTAATCTGGGGGGCTGGGTTGCCTGCTAGGTCACGCCTTATGGGTGGGACCTAGGAGGGGGGTGGTTACACCCCCTTCCCTTTGTGTAGTTTCGCGCCAGGACTGGGGCTGGAGTGCCCCAGCACCGGTTTGAACTGGACTATGCGTGGGACACCTTGTGTGCCCCAGGCAGTGTCTAGTTTCTTTCATCCCTCCCTGCCCCAATACACTAAGGCCTGTCTGGGGTGGTGCTCGCACCTCCCAAGGCAGGAAACCTATTGTCCAAGCCTCCCGTGCCGGGATCACTCCCAGCAGCAGGAGGTCAGACTTGTGTCGTGGCAGCAGCATCCATTTTGTGATGCTGGGGCTCTGGTTAACTTTAACCGGGTAAGTAGGTTTCAACATGTCTTCTCCCTCTAGAAGGGAGGGATAATATCCTCATCACCAGAAATGGGATGGGGGTATCATTCCAAAGTGTTAGACACCTTACACGACATGTTTTGATAAAGCCAAACCATAGTTACCATAACCGTTTAAGATTATAAGGCACTTTAAGAGTATATGGTAGGCTATATCATAGAACAGCTATAAGGACATGGTTCCGAAAGCTGCAGACAGGCTCAGCTCATGCTAGAGCACTATCTCACATGTTACCAAGCACTCTGCCTCCAGGATTGTTAAGGCCTGCCATAGGAGTGGCTGATAGGTACACATGTGTCTATATACAAGGTAGGTATAGGAATACTACACCTAAGCAAGGGGTGAGTACACGACCTTGCCCCAGCTGAGTGATCAGCCAGTTGTGTCATAATGGAAGGCCAGGCCAGGGGTGGCATAATACATGCTGCAGCCCCTGGTAGGCCTAGGGTACACCTATGCCCTGGGTACCTAAGGTACACTGTACAGGGGCCAATAAGGTGATCCTATCCAATTGGGTTATGCACCTAAAGTACATAGTATTAATTTAGAGAGGGAACAGCAGGGCTGTGGGTCTGATTAGCAGGGCCACATCTAAGTCGAAAACCAGTAAAGCAAAAGCAAAAAGTGGGGGTGAACATAGAAAGCAGACCCTACTCTCCTACAAACAGCACCTTGTGGATTGCCCCCACGGAACCCCGTTGGAGGAAGGAGAGCAACCTCCAACGAGAGAGAAAAAGACTTTCAGTGTGTCTGCTAGAGACAAAGCACCTTGCCCATCTGACCTCTGTAGGAAGCATGGCTCGGGGAAGAGAGCGCACTCCGGTCAGGTTCCCCGGCATGTGACCGTGGGCGGCCCAACTCAGCTGATCCAGAACAGGACATGCTGCACCACTACAGGGAACATTGCCACCAGAGCGGGTTATCTGAGAACTGGGCCTTTGGGCCCCGGGGGACGTACCCCCATAGGTGCTGCTAAAGCCTAGACTCTTAAAACTGAACTTAGTTGCCGAGTCCAAGCAAAGAACTCTTGTGTAAGGCCTATTATTTTACATTCCCTGGATGCGGCCATCAGTGAATGGGGAATAACACCGAACCTGTTACACCTGAGATGGGAGGACATGGAGTGGCCTGACAACTACTGGCGTCCCAACCTCAAGGGAGTTGTGTTATAGCTTTTTGAATGTTGTTTATCGCTGCATGTGTAGACTTAGAATAAGAATACTACTTTTTATATAAAATCAAGTATTTGACTGGACATTGATTTTTTGCTGCTCTCCACGCATGTGGAGTTATGAGTCATGTTCACTGATCTGTATCTTTGCTTCCCTGAGGGAGCCTTGACTGCTTAAGCTATGCTACCCAGCTGAGAGTCAGGTGCAGAAGGGAGCGCTTGACCAAGTTGAGGGGGATCCATACGAGGGTGGGCCCCAGGAAATTAGGGGTAAAAGGCCTCAACCACCTTGGTTAGGCCCAGTAACTCCTGCATGCCCCATGTCCCCCGGAACGGGGTTCTGACACCAGGGCATGCGCACAGCTTTAAGAATAAGGGCTAAGAATTGAGAGACTAAATACCACACGTATAATTTGCATTCATTTAAATATTTTGCATTGATCTATAGTGGTGGTCCCTTTCACCTAGACTTCACTTCTTATTGGAATACTAAAAGATTTGCTCCCAGAAAACAGTCTCTTTAATTCTCTGTCTGTTAATGATATTTAGCTCATTTGCACTTTACCTACACTTAGTGTCAAGGGCAGACAGATGCATAGTCATACAGATTATGGTCCAATCATACATAATACTCATATTTTAATACTTTCAATTTTGATTACGTACATATAAATAGCTAACTGCAAATAAGCTGCAACTGCCATATCCCCCCAATACCCCCTAAATACTACTTTTCTTTTCATATACGTTGGAAATTTGCCTTTCCAGGACATTCACCCCAGAGTTTTGCCTTCTTTTGCTGAACAAGCTTTGCGTCAGCCATTAAACTCTGTGCTCCTCTAACCAGTGGTAAAGTGCTTGTTCCCTCCCTTCCAAACATGGTAAAATTGTCGTATCCCTAATTAGCACATTGAATCCCTAGTATATGGTGCTACATATACCCAGGGCCTGTAAATTGAATGCTACTACTGGGCTGCAGCAATCATTGTGTCACCCACTAATATAGCACTTTACAACATGCATCTAGGCCCGCTGTTGCAGCCATAGAGTGCAGTTTTAAAACTGAAATGAAACCTGGCAACCTTTTGCCAGGCATAAACCTTCCTTATAAATATTTCTAGATTACCCAAATGTAAGTCCTAAATGTCCATAGGGCAGGGTGCAAGGTATTCAAACAGTAGGACATGTACAATGTATGTTTTACATGTCCTGGCAGTAGTAATTTAAAATCCAACTTAATAGTCAAGTTAGACTTTATATTACTAGTTTGGCAAATTACACTTTTAGGAAGGTGTTATTTCCCTGCCTAAAACAAAAGGCTTTCCTGTCAGTGTTCAGCTGTTACCTGGCCCCTGATGCCCCCTCGTGGTAAGATGTATATTGCTCCCATAAAGTGGGCAAAGGTCCTGGGAGTAGGGAGGGGGACTATGTCCTTGACAGTGTGGCCTGAGGAGATGTACCCAGCCCCTTCCTGAGCTTCAAAGGAAGCCTATCTTGTCACTGGCAGATGAGTTTCACACCTAACCCTGCCTCCACTTTGTTTCTCTGATCAGTCAGGTTAGTACCAGGCCCAGTGGGGGTAGATGAACTGACCAGAACTGGTTTAAGGGGGTGGACTAAAAGCTGGCCTCCCTACTTACACGCTGGTACTTAGCATAAAAGTGGACCCACAGACCTTTCTTCAGAACACTCCTGGGCCTGTAGAGAATCCGAAGAAGAACTGCCCTGCTGTCTGAAGAACCTGAAAGAATACTGGACCTGCTTGTCTTGAATCCAGGACTGCTGAAGTCACTCCAAGGGTCTGCAGGCTGACCTACTGTTTGAGCAACAAGGACACAACAAGCCATCAGAGGCCTCTCTCCCTACAACTGCCCAACTGACCAGTTCCAACTGGATCTGCCATGGGCCCTGCTGCTGGCCTCTGTTGGAGTGAGCCCTAGCCCCCTACGTGGTGCCCGTAAGTCTTAGACCCCTCCCTTGTTAGGTCTCGCCATGCAAGGGCCTTTTGGAATCAATACAGTTTCGGAAGGGACTTAAAGCCCCGCCGTTGTTTTCAATTGGCACGCGTCATGTTTTATGTTAAAAGCTGGCGCGTGATTAAAAATCGGGCTTTTCGGTTATCGCCTTGTCCACTTTTAGGACGGCCAATCTGGACAGGCCGACACCATCTTTGTTTTGCGTGACGTCTCCTCCCTTCCCTTCCCCCATCCAAAAGAAAACTCCCCAGAGTTGCGCTGTTCATTGTTGATAGGCTTCCTGAGGCGGAGGGCAAAGTTAGCCGCGCCGTAAGTTTCATTGGGGCTCATGTTGCTTTACTTGTTTATGTTTGTATCCTGGTTCCTCAATAGCTAAATTCTGGTATTAGATGCTTATTAAAACGTTATCGAAGGCAAGTATTTCGGTGATATTCTGTAGTAAGTATGTTTACTGCTGCACGCGGTAGCTGATGCTTTCGAATCCATGATCTCGCACTAATTTGTATCGAGCTAATGATTTGGCAGTTGACGGGGAGTTCGAGGCTCGTGAGTATCTGCTTTCAAATGGAACGTGTTCTGATGTTTAGTGGATGCTCCGGCGAGCATTGTGGCAAACACTTTAAGGACAGCAGTATAGAATTGTGATGCAGTTTTGAAACTTCACTTTCTTGAAAGGGGTCGACTCTGAGTACGTTTTTTAAGGGAGTGCTTTTAACCCGTTCGGTGCTGACGACGGCTGGGAGCCATCATGGCACACAGTGGGCGTGTGCTCATGGAGGCTCCCAGCCGTCGTGACACCCACCCACGGGGGAAACGCTGGCGCTCCCCCCGTGAGACACCGATCTTCCTGCTTGCACCGGGGAAGGCAGGGGAATCCCTTCCCCTGCCTCCCCCCGCCCCCCCTCCACGTCATCAATGACGTCAGCGCGCAAGGCGCGCTGACGTCATTGGAGGCTTCCCTTAGTTTCCCAACGCGCTGGAAGCCATTTGCTTCCAGCGCATTGGGAAAGTAAGAGGTAAGTTTTGCCTCGTGGAGGGTGGGGGGTGTATTTCCAAAGGCATCGGAGGAAAGGGTTTTCCTTTCCTCCGATGTCTTTTGAAAAATGCATTACTGCTGCTCGATCGCGCCTGGGGCGCGATCATGCAGCAGGAATGCATTTTTGTGTGTGTTTGGGGCCCAATTAGTCTCGGGGAGCGGCCCCTTGGGCAAGGGTCGCTCTCCTTTGGGGGGGGGGGGGGGAATTGTGTAGCTGGGTCTGTCCCCCGGGGGAAGGGGGGCAGTTCCGTGTTATTCTTTTTTTACTTGGCCGTTTCTGATCCCTTGGAAGGGCAGATTCAACAATTAATTTTATTGTATGCCCACTAGGCCACCAGGGATTTTTCTTCTTGTTGTTGGGAGCAGCCCCTTGCGCAAGGGTCGCTCCCCTTTATGGTTAGTTTGTGGACTAGTGCATTATTTGTATATGTGATTGTAATGTTTTATTTCTCCTTTTTATTCTAGTGTAAAGCTTTTGATTCCTGTTTGCGGTTTCGGCAGTGGTTGTTTTGCAGTTTTACGAAGTTTACTTTTTTTGGTAAGAAAAACATTTTGTTGTATTTACTCCAAATGAGTATTATTGTCATGCATGAATGAATGGTTTCGTAATGGCAGCATATTTTGTTAGTGTTTTGAGCATGTAATTCTTTGCGATGTGTTTTGTAATGTCTTATGTGTAATTTTCTTTTTTTTTCTTTTTTAGTGGGATATTGTTGATCCTTACTGTGTCTGTGCAGAGTAGGTGGTGGTGAGTCTAGCTGCTTCTGGCACGTGAGTGGTATCGTTTTGGAGTATTTAGGTCTTTGTGATAAAGAGGCATTTTGTTTACAACTTATTTTTCAAAGTGTTTGTTGTTGACTTGTTTGACAAGTTACCTTTATTAGTAAGGATTATGGCTAGCCGTAGAATGACTGCTCAGCAGGTTGTTGGTATGCTGCTTGATTCTTCCTCTGAGCAGGATTATGAGACTGACAGTGCGTCTGAGGGAGCGGAGGGAGGGGAAGATTCAGGCAGTGAGTTTTCTCTCCACATGGAATCATCGGATGATGAAGATACTCTCAGTGCAGATGAAGCTACTCTCAGTGCGGATGAAGTGCCTGTTTTAGAGGAGGATACTGCTGTGCCGATGGTACAAGAGGCATCTGGATTGCAGCCTAAGGCTGCTAGGCTTCCTACTGGAAGTGCTGGACTGTGGGTTGATCCAAACATGGTGCAGCCGGTGTTCCCTGCCTTTAGTGGTGATGCAGGGTGTAGAGTGGATTGTGAATTTTTTTTGCCTATACAGTTCTTTCAGTTGTTTATGGAGGATGTATTTTTGGCTGAGATTGTTGAGCAGACTAATTTGTATGCTGAACAGTTTTTGAGGGACCACAGTGCCACGCTTAAGCCCCACTCTAGAGCTACCCGGTGGACTCCCACAAATCTGGATGAGATTAAGAAGTTTTTGGGTTTGACTCCCCTGCAATTTTGATGTTACTACGTTTTGGGCCCTTGCCTGTCGCGGGTACTTGGGCCTCCCACACAAGTGAGGCACCATTTTTATCGGGAGACCTGGGGGAACGCTGGGTGGTGGGAAATTTGTGTGAGCCCGGTGATGCCACAACTTTCCCACACAGAAATAGGTGTTTGCAGGGGATTCTGGGTAAGGAAAAGTTGGGGGATCCACGCAAGCCATACCTCCCTGGAAGCCGCCGGGTGTCTAGTTTTCAGAAATGTGTGGGTTTGGTAGGTTTCCCTAGATGGCCGCCGAGTACGGGGCCAAAAACCCAGGTGACCCCCCTTGCAAAACCAGGTGGTTTTGAGATAGACAATTTTGATGTTACCTCACTACGTTTTGGGCACTTGGCTGTCGCGGGTACTTGGGCCTCCCACACAAGTGAGGCACCATTTTTATCGGGAGACCTGGGGGAATGCTGGGTGGTGGGAAATTTGTGTGAGCCCGGTGATGCCACAACTTTCCCACACAGAAATGTGTAAAAAAAGTGATTGTTTCAGCTAAAATTGAGGTTTGCAGGGGATTCTGGGTAAGGAAACGTTGGGGGATCCACGCAAGCCATACCTCCCTGGAAGACGCCGGGTGTCTAGTTTTCAGAAATGTATAGGTTTGGTAGGTTTCCCTAGGTGCCGGCAGAGCTAGGGTTCACAAACTACAGCTAGGCACTTTGCCAAAAAAGGTCATTTTTCACTGCAAATTGAGGTGTGACCACGTTGCGTTTTGCGCCGTTTCCTTTCGCCGGCACTAGGCCGACCCGCACAAGTGAGGTACCATTTTTCTCGTAAGACTTTGGGGGACGTGGGGTAGGTGGAAATTTGTAGATCCACGCAGATTCCAGAACTTTCCACCACAAAATCTGGGGGAAATGTGTTTTTAAAAAAAATTATTTAGGTTTGCAAGGGATTCTGGGTAACAGACCCTGGTGGGAGGCAGTCAAGTCACCCCATCCTGGATTCCCCTGGGTGTCTAGTTTTAAAAAATGTATAGGTTTGCTAGGTTTCCCAAGGTGCCCGCAGAGCTAGGGTTCAAAAACTACAGCTAGGCACTTTGCCAAAAAAGGGTCATTTTTCACTGCAAAATTGAGGTGTGACCATGTTGCGTTTGGTGCCGTTTTCTGTTGCGGGCACTAGGCCGACCCGCACAAGTGAGGTACCATTTTTCTCGTAAGACTTTGGGGAATGCGGGGTAGGTGGAAATTTGTGGATCCACGCAGATTCCAGAACTTTCCAGCACGAAATGTGGGGAAAATGTGTTTTTTTTGACAATTTTTTAGGTTTGCAAGGGATTCTGGGTAACAGACCCTGGTGGGAGGCAGTCAAGTCACCCCATCCTGGATTCCCCTGGGTGTCTAGCTTTCAAATATATATAGGTTTGCTAGGTATCCCTAGGTGCCGGCAGAGCTAGGGTTCAAAAACTACAGCTAGGCACTTTGCCAAAAAAGGGTCCTTTTTCACTGCAAAATTGAGGTGTGACCACATTGCGTTTTGCGCCGTTTCCTGTCGCGGGCACTAGGCCGACCCGCACAAGTGAGGTACCATTTTTATCGGGAGATCTGGGGGAACGCTGGGTGGTGGGAAATTTGTGTGAGCCCGGTGATGCCACAACTTTCCCACACAGAAATGTGTGAAAAAAGTAATTTTTTCAGCTAAAATTGAGGTTTGCAGGGGATTCTGGGTAAGGAAACGTTGGGGGATCCACGCAAGCCATACCTCTCTGGAAGCCGCCGGGTGTCTAGTTTTCAGAAATGTGTGGGTTTGGTAGGTTTCCCTAGGTGCCGGCAGAACTAGGGTTCAAAAACTACAGCTAGGCACTTTGCCAAAAAAGGTCATTTTTCACTGCAAAATTGAGGTGTGACCACGTTGCGTTTTGCGCCGTTTCCTTTCGCCGGCACTAGGCCGACCAACACAAGTGAGGTACCATTTTTCTCGTAAGACTTTGGGGGACGTGGGGTAGGTGGAAATTTGTGGATCCACGCAGATTCCAGAACTTTCCACCACAAAATCTGGGGGAAATGTGTTTTTAAAAAAAATTATTTAGGTTTGCAAGGGATTCTGGGTAACGGACCCTGGTGGGAGGCAGTCAAGTCACCCCATCCTGGATTCCCCTGGGTGTCTAGTTTTCAAAAATGTATAGGTTTGCTAGGTTTCCCAAGGTGCCCGCAGAGCTAGGGTTCAAAAACTACAGCTAGGCACTTTGCCAAAAAAGGGTCATTTTTCACTGCAAAATTGAGGTGTGACCATGTTGCGTTTGGTGCCGTTTTCTGTTGCGGGCACTAGGCCGACCCGCACAAGTGAGGTACCATTTTTCTCGTAAGACTTTGGGGAATGTGGGGTAGGTGGAAATTTGTGGATCCACGCAGATTCCAGAACTTTCCATCAAACAAATGTGGGGAAAATGTGTTTTTTAAAAAAAAATTTTTAGGTTTGCAAGGGATTCTGGGTAACAGATCATGGTGGGAGGCAGTCAAGTCACCCCATCCTGGATTACCCTGGGTGTCTTGTTTTCAAGAATGTATAGGTTTGCTAGGTTTCCCTAGGTGCCGGCAGAGCTAGGGTTCAAAAACTACAGCTAGGCTCTTCGCAAAAAATGTGTAAATTTTCATTGTGAAAATGTGGTGTGTTCACGTTGGGTTTTGAGCCATTTCCTGTCGTGGGCACTATGCCTACCCACACAAGTGAGGCACCATTTTTATCGGGAGACTTAGGGTAGTTCAGATTTGTAAAGCAACTGTTATTACCTATTGATTTTTGATGCATTTCTCCCTTCCAAATTAAAGACATTGTGTAAAAAAAAAAAGTCATTTTGAAAAATGACCAATAATTCTCATGCAAGTATGAGTATTCCCAATTTCGAAAATGTGCAAATATGCACGGTTTCTAAACTCTGTAATTTGTTCCCATTTCAGAAATACATAGGTGTCTTTCATACCAATGTTTCCATGTATACATTTCCCCACAATAATTGCTATATACCCGGAACATAATAAAAAACCATTACAAAATGCTGCTCAGTTTTTTACTCTGGGTTCGTTGGGCTCTTGGTGAACCTACAAGTCCTATATATCCCCACAACCAGGAAGGTCCAGCTGATGTAACGGTACATTGCTTTCGAAGAGATGTCATAACTAGAAGAAGTTACAGGTGAAAACGTTGACACAAAAGGCTGCTTTTTTCAACTAATTTTTAATTTTTCCTATATTTAACTGTTCGTTTCTATAAAGAAACCTTGATGGATCTACACAAATGACCCCTTGCTGAATTCAGAATTTTGTCTACTTTTCAAAAATGTATAGCTTTCCAGGATCAATTATTGCTTTTGTACCCATTTCTACCATTAACTGGAAGGAGGTTGAAAGCACAAAAAATAGCAAAAATAGGGTATGTCCCAGAAAAATGCCAAAACTGTGTAAAAAATGTTGGTTTTCTGACAAAATTCTGTCATTCCCTAAAAGCTGGAGAAATGGTGATTTCAGCCCCACAAACCCTTTTTTGATACCATTTGCAGAGAAAAACCCGGACGCTTTCATTCGCAGCCCGTTTTTCCCATTTTTCACAAAAAAAGACAACATTTTGCTGTATTTTGACTAATTTCTGGGAACCCTCTAGGAGAATCCACATTCCCTGGGTACCTTTAGAATTCCCATGATGTTGGAAGAAAAGGACGCAAATTTGGCGTGGATACCTAATGTGGTCAAAAAGTTACAGGGGCCTAAGCGCGCACTACCTCAAATAGCCCAAAAAAGGCTTTGCCCAGGAGGGGAAAAGGCCTAGCAGTGAAGGGGTTAAAATGTGTTTTGTCCAGGCATGGTAATCAGAAACTGTCCTTTAAAAAATGTATGGAGCAAGTTATTGTGAACCTGTGTTTCTGGACGGGTGGCGGTGTGGGTGAGCCCTGTCGTACACTAGTATGTCAGAGAATGGACAGACAGTAGGACCTTCCTGTTAATTGTCACTGTAGACGGATGGGTGGTGTGTGCCTCGAGTGTTTTGGAAGCGTGTCCTTCACAGTACCCCTTCGCTGTGATGATGCCAGGCTGGCATTGCCAGCTCCCGCAGAGCTGCTCGGTGCTGAGAGAGGTGTGTGTACAGCGTTTCCCCACCTTTCGGACCCTTCTGTTTGACTATCACCAGTCGAGAACCCTGTCATTAGGACACACTGCCTGCGGTTAGGGGGCTTCCAGTGCTTTAAATGGGCCGGTACGGAGGTCCGGCACTTTTTTTTTTAATTTTGAGAGGGAGAGTACCGGCCCTTTTTAAGATCGACGTAATACTTTTAATTGGATTGTACCGGCACTTCTCCGAAACAAGCAAGTACTCGGCTACAGAGTACCTGCACTTTTATTTTCCATTTCAAGCACTGGGGGCTTCATACAATAGGACTGTTGCTTCGCAGACTTTTTCTTTCTCCTGTTTTTTAGTGTTTGAACTGTTGGCAGGAAAAGTTTAACAATCTGGGAAAGATTTCAAAGTGCGGAGATTGGCGAGTTATTGTTTGCAATGGCCAGCGGCTGACTCGACGGCTCTCATGAGCTGGAAGGAGTGAATTATTTCCACTACATGCAGGGGTTTGAGCAACAAAAGAGGATGTGCTTGTAAGACAGAAAACAAATGCACATTAAACGAGAAATCCCCGTTGCTGCGTACTATCTGCAGTGCATAGATCTGCTTTAAAATGCTTATTTGGCACTCACGCTGTGAAACAAACAGCACGTAAATGGCACAAGGTCAGGATGACACTGCAGTACCCTGCTCTTTGGGGGACAAAAATAGAAAGCTGGCGTGGGCTGTGAAGGTCTTTTGTCAACATGCTGCATTATTAGCCCATTTTACCGCAGGCATGCAGAGAATGTGTTTCCAGCATGTGGAAAGGTGCATGTAAGCCAGCTGCCCCCTGTGCTATCATTTCTGCTGCTCCTGTCCCAGAGGGTGCCGGTGAGTTAGTTGTAAGGGGATGGACTGCAATTTTACCTTCACAACAAACACGCTGCTGACATTATAGAGACTAATCTCGTACCGATGGCATTTAAATGGCAAATTTAAGCAGCCGCTGTCATTAATGTTGTTAGTAACTTGGACTCCACCTCACCATTCATAATACTATTTCCTAGAGCTGTTCCTGCTTCTCTCCAGCCAATGAGATGACAGGCCCTTAGAATGGCATTCAGTGAACTGCATGCTGCATTGTGGCAGGACTTTTCATTAAGTGATCGGGTCATAAGTGGGGTTTCCAGGCACTCCATGTGTTTTAAATGTTAAAAAAAGGAGGTGATGCCTGCATAACTTATTCATGAGTATGTCGATAACGCCTCCATGCGTTGAGTACAGCTGAAGCTGAAATAGAAAGTAGAAGTACGAGTTACCAGTTTAAATGTGTTTCCAAGTTTGTAATTTAATGTACTCATGGGTGCACTACACGCGTGAATTTCAATTGGATATGCTAAGAACAGCAGTAGCCAGTGGTGTGTCTGTGGGGTGGCCAGGGATATGCAATGGAAGGAATGCGTTACTTACCTGCAACTGCAGTTATCCAGTATTGGTATCTTTCATAGATTCACATGCCTGAATCATTCCCCGTCATTGGGATGGAAGTCCCCGGTACAGAAATAAAGTAACGTCCCATTAGACATATATAGTAACAGGCCAAGGGCCTCACATTAGTAACATCTCCATGTCCTTTTGTAAAAAGGACCAAACTCTAGAAACAAGCCAATCAGCTATCACCCCCCTCTGGAACCCTTCTAGGAGGAGCTCTAGTCCCTCAGATTTTCGTAAGCACAGTGCTAAGAAGGTGTATCACTGAGAGAACTAGGTGAGGCCTTCCAGGGGAGGCGGGTGGGTTGAATGTGAATCTATGAAAGATACCAATAATGGATAACTGCAGTTACAGGTAAGTAACGCATTCCTTATCCAGTATTAGGGTATCTTTCATAGATTCACATGCCTGAATCAGAATAGTAAGCAATGAGAAGCACATTTCGAAAGGTACAGCATATAAAAATTCACCAGATAATAACATCAATGTGAAACATCGAAAGTACCAAAGGTCAACCAAAGAAACCATTATGGAACACAATAGAGAAATGTGCGTATAAAAGAAAGGATGGTGGGATGAAAAAAAGGGCTCACCTCTATCGAAATAGATGACGCAACACCGCCTGTCCCACTTCAACATCCTTCATGAGCTCCGTATCCAAGCAGTAATGCTTGGTAAATGTATGAGGCGTCTTCCATGTTGCCGCTCTGCAAATGTCTGTGATAGGCACACCTGCAAAGAGTGCCATGGAAGTAGACATCACCCTAGTGGAATGGGCTTGAACCGTGGAACGCAAGGGTTGGCCCGCTTGCTGGTGACCGAAAGTAATAGCTCCAGAGATCCTACGAGAGATACTTTGTTTAGTAAGTGGAAGACCTTTCCTAGGTCGACTGTAAGCCACAAAGAGTTGGTTGGATTTGCGGAACGATTTTGTCCTGTCAAGGTAGAATTTAAGGCAGCGTTTAAGGTCTAGAGAGTGTAGAGCTCTTTCTGCCGCCGTTTGAGGATTTGGAAAAAAGGTCCATAAGACTATGGGTTCATTGAGGTGAAAGTCTGACAGGACTTTGGGTACAAACTTAGGATTAGTCCTCAGTATGACCCTGTCATGTTTGAACTGAAGAAAAGGGTCTTGAACTGAGAATGCATGGAGCTCACTTACTCGCCTGGCAGAGGTAAGGGCTAGAAAGAGTGCCGTCTTCCAAGAAAGATATTTAAGATCAGCTCTGTGTATCGGCTCAAAAGGGTGTTTCATAAGCCAAGCAAGAACTGTGTTGAGCTGCCAAGTGGGAGGCAGAGACTTCACTGGAGGAAAAGTCCTGAATAGGCCTTTGAGAAATTGTTTAATCAACCTACTAGACCAAAGAGAAGGGCCTGCAGAAGATCTTCTGAAACGGGATATTGCTGCTAGATGAACTTTAATAGAGGCGTGAGCAAGACCTGAAGTTGTCAGATGGAGAAGGTAAGGCAGTATTTCTTCTGGGGAAGACGAAAGAGGGTGTATTTTCGCTGACTTACACCAGATGCAGAACCTCTTCCATTTTAAGGAATATGCCTTGTTAGTACTGTCGGCTCGAGCCAGAGCCAGAACCGCCCTGCAGTCTGGAGGAATGTCTAGGCCATGAAACTCTCGGACCTCAGGAGCCAAGCCGATAACTTGAGAGATGCTGGATCCGGATGCAGGACTTGTTCCCGGTTCATTGTGAGGAGAGAGGGAAACGGTTTCAAAGAGATCGGCGGTTCCAGATAGAGAAGATGGAGCTCCATGAACCAATGCTGACGCGGCCACGCCGGAGCTATTAGGATTAGCGTGCAGGGCTCGGTCTTCATTTTCCTGAGGACCCTGGGAATCAGGGGAATCGGTGGAAAAACGTATGCAAAGACGTTGAACCATGCGATCGAAAATGCATTCCCTAGACATCCCCGGTGGGGATGCCAGCTTGCGAAGTTTTGGCATTTGGCGTTCTGCTTGGTAGCAAATAGGTCCAGGAGAGGAGTGCCCCATTGGGAGAATATGCGGTTGAGAGTCCGCTGGTTCAACTCCCATTCATGGCATGTTGTTTGTTGCCTGCTTAGAGAATCGGCCAGTACGTTGTCTGTTCCTGGAACATATTACGCTCGAAGGGAAATGTTGTGATGAAGTAACCAGTTCCAGATTTTTTGAGATTGGTGAGATAGTGTCAGTGAACGCGTCCCTCCCTGCTTGTTCAGGTAGTGCATCGTCATAGTATTGTCCGTCCGGACGAGCACTAGAGAACCTTTGATCCTGGGAAGGAACGCCAGGAGAACAAGATAGACAGCTCGTAGCTCGAGGAGGTTTATGTGAAGCTTTCGTTCGGCAGGAGACCACTTCCCGCTGATTCAGAGTTCTTGGAGGAAAGCTCCCCAACCCTCCAGGGACGTATCTGTAGTGATGACCTGTGGAGAAGCTTGGAGCAAGAAAAGCAGGCCTTGAGAAAGATTCCGTGGACGAGTCCACCACTGCAGAGCAGTGACCATTTGAGGGGTCACTTGAATGACATCGTCGAAGGATCCTTCGGATTGAATCCATTGAGCCGACAGTGCTTCTTGGAGAGGGCGCATGTGGAGGCGACAGTAAGGAACAAGCAGAATACAGGGTGACATCATTCCGAGAAGGGATTTGAAGAGGCGTACTGAGAGAGACTTTTTGGATTTTATGTGATTTGCCAAATGAAGAAGTTTGTTCTGTCGCCTTGTGATGGGAAAGCCTTTTTCTGGGTTGTGTCGAGAGTAGCACCCAGAAAGGTTATCCTCTGAGAAGGCTGGAGGACGGACTTGTCCTGATTCAGAGTGAGTCCTAGGCGACTGAAAAGCTGTAGACAGGCGTCGGAAGACCTGGTCGCGCAGTCCAGAGAAGGTGCCTTGACGAGCCAGTCGTCGAGATAGGGAAAGACCTGATGGTGTTGCTGCCTGAGATACGCAGCCACTGGAGAGAGGCATTTCGTAAAAATGCGTGGAGCTGACTTGAGTCCGAAGGGCAGGACTCAGAATTGGTAATGTCTGCCTGCCACGGCGAACCTCAGGAATTTATTGTGGTTTCTGTGAATAGGGATATGGAAATAGGCATCTTGAAGATTCAAAGACACCATGTAGTCGTTTGCATTGAGAAGTTGCTGCACTTCTTGGGTGGTAACCATGCGAAAAGACTGTTTCTTTAAAAATTTGTTGAGACTTCAAGTCCAGGATTGGTCTCCATTTCTTCTCCTTTTTGCGCACCAGGAAAAAACGGGAGTAAGACCCTTTACCTCGTTCACGAAGAGGAACCCTCTCTAAAGCTCCCTTCTGGAGCATGAGTGAAAATTCCAGGAGTAACAGGCGTAGATTTTTGTGAAGCATAGGTCGAGGAGGGGTATGGGGAGGTTTGTGGGCGAACTCCAGCGAATGGCCAAACTGTATCAGTTGAAGAACCCAACGGTCCGTCGTTATTTGTTTCCAATTGCGTTAGAAGTGGGAAATTCTTCCTCCAACTTTGAAGGGTGGAGAGGAGATGGAGACCAGCGGTAGAGAAAAGTAATTGCCGCCGAGCAGCGTCCTTCTGTTGTCCTCCTTTTCCTCGAAAGGAGGTTTTAGTGTAAGAGGATTGCTGTTGTTGACGTTGTTGGTACTGTGGCCGATATTGTTGGTTGGAGGAGGAATAGGAAGACCGATAGTGTTGGTAGCCTCCTCTGGTGGAAGATTGACCTCTACCCCATGAGCCACGAAAAGGGGGGGGGGATCTTTAAATTGAAGGGTACCCAAAGCCCTAGCCTTGTCGGTATCCTTTTTTATACCCTGAAGAGCCTCATCAATATGCGTGCCAAAGAGAAGCTGACCATCGTAGGGCATGTCCAGAATTTTGTCTGGACTTCCGGCCGGAATGAAGTTGCCAGCCAACCTTGGCGTCGTAGTACAGCAGCGCCAGCTAGTTGATGGAAACCAGTAGAGGCGATATCCATCACACAATCGATGATTTCGGAAGCTGAACGTTCGCCCTCCAGCAAGATCTTCTTCGCTTCTCCCTCGAGTCGTCCGGCAAGGTTTCCAAGTATGGAGCAATGTCCGCCCACATCTACCTGTTATAGCGCCCTAATAACGCTAAGGAATTTGACACACGCAGAGTCAATGCAGACATGGAAGAAAAACGTTTTCCAATATTGTCAAGTCATCTGCCTTCTTTGTCAGGAGGAGCGGACAGCGGGGCAGAAGGGTTTTTAGATTTCCTCTGAGTAGCCTGAGTGATGACGGAATCAGGCTTTGGATGTCCGGTAAGGCAGGCTGGAGCAGTGTCCGGAGCTCTGTATTTCTTTTCTAGCCGAGGTAACACTGGGGGAACCGAAGATGGATTGTGCATTATTTTTACACCCTGATCCCAGATGTAGTCTATTATAGGTACTGATCTTACAGACTTTTTGAAAGGTTCTTTAAAGTCATAAAGGAAACAATCCTGTTGGTGAGAAGGCATAGGGATCTGGGAACGCTGTGCAGCTCTTTCCAAGACATTATGAAAACCCCCGATAACCTCAGGAGGCAAATCAGCTTGAGTAGGCACCGGGGACGCTGGACAAGGGATAACATAATCGGCCCACTCATCATGAGTCGATTGAGAATCATGGAGTTCTCCCTCCTCTTGTTGCTCGTCATCCTCATCATCTGTGGAAGTTGTAGGCGGTAGCGTGACAGGCACAGACTGTAGAGGAAGAGGTGGAGGCTGTAGCCTTGGCGGCGGAGAGACAACCGGAGCAGGAGACGTAGCAGAAGTAGGAAATCTCTGCTTGTAGTCCGTAATCAAAAATTGGAGGTCAGAAACCAAAGACGCGGGCAGACAAACCATGGGGGGTTGGGGAGGATGGCTGTCGTCAGGATAATATGGCCGGTCTGCTGGTTCTTGTTCGTCATAGTCCGAACTCTCTTGGTATTTGACATGGAGTTCCGAAGGACTTGCTGCAGTTCCGAACATACTGCCATCGTCTGAATCTTCCTCCTCTTCCAAAAGGTGAGTCGGAGGTAATGGCTGGATCCTGCTAGGAGAAGTCAGGGCAGGTGTCAAGGTGCGTTTTGTTATGTTGAGATGGACATACGCACTCTCCACTTTGGACGCTGGTGTCGTCGACAAGCCCGTCGTCGGTGTAGTCGACGGTGAAGCACCGAATGGTAGAATTGAAGGAAACGTTGACAAAGCTCCCGTCGACGGAGCAGTCGTAGACGGTGTTGTCGTCGCCGACGGGTAGACGTCGACGGAACACTCTTCGTCGACGTAGGCGTCGACACTGGCTTGGATGTCGACGATGATTTTTTCATTTTAATCGTCGACGGTACAGGTTTAGCAGCTGTCGACGATGAAGTCATAGTCGTCGACGAGGCAGAAGATGCCAAAGAGGTGGAGACGGTCATCGTCGACGAAGTTACCCCCACAGCTGTAGACGGGGGATTTTCTCACCGTCAACGCCACCGTCGACGAAGCCGTCGTTGACGAGGTGGAACTAGGCTTTTTAAAGGTGTGTAGAACCTCCTGTGGAGAAACCTTTGTTGGTAAAGCCTTAAGGGGAGACTCTGAAGACTTTTTGTGCGTCTTCTTTTGAGGGGGCTGCGACGAAGGTCCTGGAGAAGCAACTCTGGGCCTTTTTTGAGAGGATTTTGAAGATGTCGAGTAGCCTTCACTCTCCTCAGAAGACAAGCCTCGGTCTTTATCTTTAAGCCTCTGCAGCCAAATTAGAAGGCATCCCTCCTGATCTCTAAGGGTCTTTGAAGAAAAGGTATGATATACCTTACAGTCCTTTGAGGAGTGGTCCGGGTAAAGACAGTCTTTGTGTTGGTCATCAACATGAAGCCTCTTTTTACCACAGGAAGCACAGGGCCTAAAAAGGCCTTTCTTAGGAGTATCTGCCATGAAGATATTGAGAACTTCACACAGAAGAAGGAATCCTGAAGACAAAAAATCACTGGAAATATAGAAAACAAGGAAAACTGAGCAGATCTCAGGGGAGACTCCCTTAGCACGACGTGCGGTAGAAAATCTGAGGGACTAGAGCTCCTTCCAGGAGAGTTCCAGAGGGTGGTGATAGCTGATTGGCTCTTTTCTAGACTTTGGTCCTTTTTACAAAAGGACATGGAGATGTTACTAATAATGTGAGGCCCTTGGCCTATTACTATATGTCTAATGGGACATTACTTTATTTATGTACTGGGGAATCCCATCCCGATGACGGGGAATGATTCAGGCATGTGAATCTATGAAAGATACCAATCATACGTGAAATAAATTTATAGTGAATTGATTGTGAACTGACGGAAGGTTGTAAATTACACACGTGTAAACATAAATTATGCTTTGCATACCTTCCTCTTACATTTAACTGGACATTTGTACAGGTAAGTTGCAGAATGTGTACATAAGCTTGAGGCATAGTGAAATAGTTGTGAACTGACTGAAGGTTGCAAATTACACACGTGTAAACAAACTATGCTTTGCATACCATCCTCTTACATTTAATCAGAAATTTGTGTAGGTATGTTGCACAATGTGTACATACGAATATAAGACGTTATCCCGCATACCATCACTCCGCATTTTTCACAACGAAAATGCTATGACTCCGCGATACCATTACCCCGCAAACTTTCACTCCTAATATGACTTTACCACGCATGCCTTTACAACGCAAATGCATGCGTGGTGAAGTCATACACTGTGTAAAAGTGCTTTACATATATAATATATTTATAGATATATATAAATTCACTTAAAAAACCATAGGTTTCACACATGTTATAGTTAGCTGGACATTTCCCTCGTAAAAAACCATTGAAATTCCCCCGTTATAGTTAGTGCAGGCAACTATAACTCACGCGACCGCAATCCTCTGCTGATGACGTCAGATATTACATCACTGATTACATATGTGTCTTTCTGAAAAATAAATATTTGTAATATATGTATAGCTAAAGATTAATGGAAGAAGACATGGGTAAATAGATGTCTAAATAGTGATGTAATATCTGACGTCATCAGCAGAGGATTGCGGTCGCGTGAGTTATAGTTGCCTGCACTAACTATAACGGGGGAATTTCATTGGTTTTTTACGAGGGAAATGTCCAGCTAACTATAACATGTGTGAAACCTATGGTTTTTTTAAGTGAATTTGCAAGGTTTTTTAAATGCTAATTCCTAACTATAACGTGTGTGAAACCTATGGGTTTTTAAGTGAATTTGTTCGGTTTTTTAAATGCTAAGTTATGTATTTATTAATATTTTTTTTTTTTTCACCCCGCGCTTTTTCGTCAAAATAATAAATGTTTTTTTCACCCTTGGGGGTCCTTCAGTGACCCCCTGACAAAGGCTAGGGGGTCAGGAACTGTCCACCCTGCCCCCTTTTCACGTTCTCCACCTTTGTTTTTCACTGCCTCAGACTGCGAGAGACAAAATGGCGGCCGACACTTCCTGATTTCGACCGATTCGAATGTTTACTGACATCTAACAACCAATCAGAATTGCGCTCGCGCACGTCACCGCGCTCATAGATATATATGTACTTTTAACTGAAATTTTCTCTGGAACTACTGAACAGATTGACTCCAGATTTTCAAAAGGCACATCCCTGACCTGAGGACTACCTCTCTGCCAAATTTCAAGTAAATCTGTTCAGCCGTTCGGGCTGTACCTTGGACTAAAGGTCCCTATGGAAAAATGCATGGGGAAAACGCGTTTTGGGACCCCCCTTTTTTCTCGGCCCCCGCTTGACTAATCACCCCGAGACTTTCAGGGTAGGAGCGGAGCGCCCCACCTATTTTGACAAATTCGCGAGGATTCGTCAACCGGCACCAAAGTTATTCAAAATAGAATTTTCAGATTTCCTATGGAAACACGGTCCTAACTATAACTATCTATATATATATATATATATATGATTCCTCATATATAGATAGATATATATATTTTTTAATGTATTTGCCCCAAAAACAAAACCCACCCTGATCTCTAAAACGACCCCTGTACCCCAAAACGTAAACACACCCTGAACCCCAAAAATACCACTGCACCCCAAAACCGTAAACGCACCCTGAACCCTAAAAATTCCCCTTACACCCCAAACCCTAACCCACCCTGACCCCTAAAATTCTCCCTGCACCGCAAAACCTAAATGCACCATGAACCCCAAAAATACCCCTGCACCCCATATTAAACACATTCTTAACCCCAAAATTACCCCTGCACCCCAAAACCCTAACCCTCCCTGATCCCTAAAATTACCCCTGCACTCCAAAACCTAAACGCTCCCTGAACCACAAAAATACCCTCTAAAACCCCAAAACCCTAACCCACCCTGACTCCTAAAATGACCCCAGCACCCCAAAACCTAAACTCACCCTGAACCCTAAAATTACCACTACACTCCAAAACCCGAACCCACCCTGACCCCAAAAATACCTCAGCACCCCAAAACCTTAAATGCACCCTGAACACTAAAAATACCCCTACACCCCAAAACCCTAACCCACCCTTACCCCTGAAAATACCCCAGTACCCCAAAACCTAAATGCACCCTGAACCCTAAAATTACCCCCAATACATACCAAAACCCTAACCCACCCTGACCCCTAAAATTACCCTAGCACCCCAAAACCTAAACCCACCTTAAACCGTAAAAATACACCAACACCCCAAAGCCCAAACATACACAATAACCCTAAAATTACCCCTGAACCCCCGTAACATATACCCCTACACTCCAACACCAAACCCTATAGTTACCTTATTCTTACCTTTAAAAAACATATGCTTTTTCCATTCATGCATTTACAACGAATTTCGTTGTAAAAGCATGCGTGGTAAAAGCATAAAAAAATGTAATGCCATGCGTTGTAATGGCATAGCGGAGTAATGGTATTTGTGTTGTCATGGTATGCGAGGTGATGGTATGCGGGATAAAAGATTTGTGGTAATGGTTGTTAACCGTACATACGCTTGAGCCATAGTGAAATGGTTGTGAACTGATTGAAGGTTGTAAATTACACACATGTAAACATATATTACGCTTTCCATACCTTCTTCTTACATAAAAGCCAGACATTTGTGCAAATAAATTGCACAATGTGTACATATACTTGAATCTCAATGAATTGTTTGTGAAGTGACTGAAGGTTGTATATTACACACAAGTAAACAAATTACTCTTTGAATACCTTCCTCTTACATGTAACCAAATATGTATGCAGGTAAGTTGCTCAATGTGTGCATAAGCTTGACCCATAGTGAAATGGTTATGAGCTGACTGGAGGTTGTTAGTTAGGCATACGTGTAAACATATACAAAACACAAAACTACTTCAGGGTAACAAAGTCACTGCTGTACAATTACAATTCAGACTTTCTTGAGCAGAAGGTCCTCAAAAGATTTTTGAGAGGTTGTCTCACCCTTAACTTATCAAGGCATGCTTTCACACTGGAGTAGGAACAATACCACTCCCGCGGACTCAAACGAGGCAAGCTATTCTTAACCCTAGGAGCTCTTAGAAATCTATTGTCAGGACAATACTGTGAGAAGTTGGCCTGATGTATGATGTCACTAGTTCTAGTGTACACCTTATATCAGTCCAAACAACCCTTATGGTGATTGGTTGTAAAGTCAACCTTATAGACCAGCTATCCTAGTGGTAGCATGGACAAGAGCAGTCTTAGGCTAAACTCTGAATGGCATGTGAAGCCAGCTGTGATACCATATATAATCCCTTGAATACCAAATGAAAGGACACCACAACAGATATATATATATAAAATAAAGTGTATTTATTCTAGTCAAACCCTCAGCACTCTTTATGAGATTAGAGGTAAGTACAACACAGTCTTATTCAAGCATACATTAAGTCACACAGGTAAGTAATACAGTTAGGCCCTAGGGGCCACGTAAACCATATACTAAGGAAGTGGTATAAGGACCACTGTCACGGAAATAGGATAGGCCTAGGGAATCGCTGGGGCTACACTACACTAGCAACAGTTAGGAAGTGGGAGGCCCACGGGATTCAGGTGCAGAGTGGAAACACTCACGCGTAATGCGTAAAAGTTGATAGAATTACTAGCAGTTAGAAATTAACAGTTTAAGGACACTTCTGAAGCAGCTAGAGAGTCGAGACTCGGAAACTAGACCCTAGGATAGTCACTACCCTTGTGAGCACCGAAGTACCCAAGTTACCTAGCCCACGGGCTGCGGGTGCATAGGTGTGAACTTACGTCGGGTTTCGTCGTGGACTTCTATGGATGCCTGAAGGAAAGTTGCTGACAGGCAGTCAGTGAAGAGTGTCCGGTGGATCCCAAGGCGGGGATCAAGAAGAGAGGATACCTGCAAGCAGAAGGGACAGAGTCAGGGTCACTAGCCAGTGACCACGTGGAACCAGGAAGGAACCAGGCGATGTCGTGAAGATTGCAGGTGAAAGGTGAAGCTTGCCACTGCAGCCACGGGTACCAGGAGACGTCGAGGACGACCAGGACCAGGAGGCGAGCTGTCCCACGAAGGCTCTTGCTGTCGGCGGCGTCGAAGTCGAACTAGGACTCACCAAGCATTGGCAAGCGGAACCCACGAAGAACGGAGGACTTGCTTCTGGTGCAGACCAGGAAGGTCTGGGGTGCTTCTCTTTTGCAAAGAAGCGGGAGCCAGTCTGGAGGAGCCAAACCAGCAGTGAAGATTTCAAGGTGTGTCGTCACAAAGGCCGCTAGCCAACGGGCAAGCAACTGGACAGACGCGGCAAGCAGGAAAATGCAGAAGGGCCCCACGCAGGACTCGTGGAGTGTGGGGGGCTGATCTTCGGTGCAGATGGTACTTGGGGTTGGGGCTTCTCTATCCCCAGTGCACAACTTCGAGGGTGCCTCAGAAGCTGCGCTGGAAGATACTCGCCACTTTTCCCAGGTAGCCGGTCCCACGTCTCTCGTCGCCTCCACGGATCTCAGCTCGGCTGTGGATGTGGATCAGGGTCGGAGAAGTCTGGAAGTCAAGGCTCTGGTCGGGCTCTGCAGTCGGTCCCTCGTAGAACTTCAGCAAAGCAAAGGGTAGTCTCTTGATGGTGCCTGTTTGCACAGGGTAGCCACTCCTTGGCCACAAGGGAGATTCTTCAGTCTTCTTCTTTCGTCGAATGTCGAAGGTCCAGAGTTTCTGTTCAAGTTGCAGGTTCAGGATAATCTAATCTCCTGGGGCCCAGCTACCACTCTTATACTAATCTGGGGGGCTGGGTTGCCTGCTAGGTCACGCCTTATGGGTGGGACCTGGGAGGGGGGTGGTTACACCCCCTTCCCTTTGTCCAGTTTCGCGCCAGGACTGGGGCTGGAGTGCCCCAGCACCGGTTTGAACTGGACTATGCATGGAGCACCTTGTGTGCCCCAGGCAGTGTCTCGTTTCATTCATCCCTCCCTGCCCCAATACACTAAGGCCTGTCTGGGGTGGTGCTCGCACCTCCCAAGGCAGGAAACCTATTGTCCAAGCCTCCCTTGCCGGGATCACTCCCAGCAGCAGGAGGTCAGACTTGTGTCGAGGCAGCAGCATCCATTTTGTGATGCTGGGGCTCTGGTTAACTTTAACCGGGTAAGTAGGTTACAACATGTCTTCTCCCTCTAGAAGGGAGGGATAATATCCTCATCCCCAGAAATGGGATGGGGGTATTATTCCAAAGTGTTAGACACCTTACACGACATGTTTTGATAAAGCCAAACCATAGTTACCATAACCGTTTAAGATTATAAGGCACTTTAAGAGTATATGGTAGGCTATATCATAGAACAGCTATAAGGACATGGTTCTGAAAGCTGCAGACAGGCTCAGCTCATGCTAGAGCACCATCTCACATGTTACCAAGCACTCTGCCTCCAGGATTGTTAAGGCCTGACATAGGAGTGGCTGATAGGTACACATGTGTCTATATGTAAGATAGGTATAGGAATACTACACCTAAGCAAGGAGTGATTACAAGACATTGCCCCTGCTGAGTGATCAGCCAGTTGTGTCATAATGGAAGGCCAGGCCAGGGGTGGCATAATACATGCTGCAGCCCCTGGTAGGCCTAGGGTACACCTATGCCCTGGGTACCTAAGGTACACTGTACAGGGGCCAATAAGGTGATCCTATCCAAATGGGTTATGCACCTAAAGTACATAGTATCAATTTAGAGAGAGAACAGCAGGGCTGTAGGTCTGATTAGCAGGCCCACAGCCACATCTAAGTCGAAAACCAGTAAAGCAAAAGCAAAAAGTGGGGGTGAACATAGAAAGCAGACCCTACTCTCCTACAAATACCTTGGGTCCTATTAGTTTGGCAAGAAAGAGCTTTAACAAACATTGAAAATGCAATAGGTCTCGCCTTTGATTAAGTTAAAGCCATTTTCTTTGCTAATGGTATTGTATTCTAGCTTTGCATTATTTATTGTATATTTGTGATATGTGCATATATTCGCTCTCCCCTCGTCCCTTTCGTCTGCCTCATGCTATTGTAATCCTCACTATACGTAATTAACACACATACTATGCTTCTATTCATTCACCTCCCAAATCTGAAACACTGCTCTTTTCCTACTAACACTATGCTTTAAACTACTACACAGCTAACAAAACAATTCTAACTACATACAACTACAACATATCACAAATATACACTAAATAATGCAAAGCTAGAATACAATACCATTAGCAAAGCAAATGGCTTTAACTTAATCAAAGGCGAGACCTATTGCATTTTCAATGCTTGTGTTAAGAGTGTACGCCTGTCCAACTTGAAGAAGCTGGGACTTTGAAACTTTTTGGCAACTCTATTGTCTGGAGAGTCAATGGAGACCGGGATGGCTGTTGAAACCGCAGCCATTGGCACTGACTCACCGGTCAGCCTCAGCTTGCTGGCTGGAGAGCTGACTTCCAGAGACCGTACAAAGTTTAATTGGGACCATCGCCGAGCCAAGCAGTAACCCGTTGACGTCAAGACCTTCATGGGCACAAACTGTGGACTTTGCCTACTTGGAGCATTCCAGCCTTCATCAGCGACAACACTGGTACCTCACTCTTCAGCAGCCTGCATCATTGTTGCAACTTGTATCACTTATAATTCGTCAATGACTACTTTTTCTCTATCAATAGTATGAAGGTAAACTCTACACTGGAACGAAACTGGTATCTGTATTCGACCCGCATTCCATTGTGGTCGGCCTTAACTCTTGACATTGACACAATCTAGCTCGACCAGATGGCAGTGGTTGGCATTTTCTGTTTTTGAGTGCTATTTTTAATTTAAACTTAAAGAATGTATATCTCTTGTTCTACTTATTGGATTTTTTGACATTTTGGCAGCATTTTATTTATCACAATTTACACACTTGTTCTAAATTGGTTTGGGATTTTTCTTGTATCTTCACTTCAGTACAGGTTCAGCACTCCATAAAACATTTACACATTGCTACCAAGTTAAGCCTAACTGCTTTGTGCCAAGCTAGGTTAGAAAGGGTTAAGCACAGTAATACTTAATGACTTTAGTAGTTCACCCTGTCAAGGATTGTGATTATTAGTTGAGGTGGGTTTTCACCCCCCCCCCCCCCCCCCAACTAATACTCCAATTTTTTCCTTAATACATTTTGAAATTCAGTATGCTTTGATGTAGATGTTCAATAGAATACATACAAAACACTTCATGTTCTTAAGAACACTTCTACAAATGTGTCCCCGCCCCGGCATAGCAATCAATAACACACTTCCATTAAAAATTCATATAACCAAATAAAACAAATCCTGTTTATTTTGAGTAGTAATCACCTTTGTTATTTTTAAATCATTACTGTCTCTTGCGGAAAGGTTTTTTCGCATGAGAGAGGACCATGAAGCGTAAGCACAGAAAAATAATAGAATATGATTCTGCTAAGCAGGGCATTCCCCCTATTTTACATGAACCCATGCACGGTTCTCTGGGTGTTTGCTAGTAGCATCAGTGGTCATGTAACCTTCCTGCTTACCATCTCTGGATCTTCAAGGGTATTTCTAGTCAATCAAAATAACTACTTACTAATTCTTTCTTAAACTGCATGGGGTATTTTTAATTCCCCCAAATTATTTCAGGACTGGAGTTAGAATAATAAATAAACCCCATGGCCTATATAGGGTAAGCTACACTGCCCCCAGATATTCTAGGACTGGAGTCAGAATAATAAATTTAACCTCCCATTGTCCGCCATGCCTACTGTTGTCCTGCAGTTTTTATCTTCTAGACGTCCTAGTTCTACACAAATGCAGTGATGGGGGCTGCCCACAACTCAGCTCAGGGGCAGATTTAAGCGCATCTTTCTGCCTTTACAGAAACAATAAAATGAACACGTTCTGTTAGTCATTGCCTACCTCTTCTATCTCGTTAATTAGACTTTAAAGAAATTCAATTAAAAAAAAAAACATAGATAAATAAGTTGAATTTGTACCAGATTTCCAACATTCAGCACATGTTCAAATTGTGGCGTCATTGGGTAGTGCTCCATAGCCATGAAGAGTGTGTTGAGGACGATGCAGATTGTGATGCCCAAATCAACGAATGGATCCATGACCACGAACCTCACCATCCCTTTGAACCTCACGTACATTGGACAGCAGTCCCAGATCAAAATATTGTGTGCAAACTTGTACCACCAGGGCGGACACTTCTTTTGGGCGTCCTCTAGCTCTGCTGCTCAGGGTAAAAGAAAGGAAAAGCATACAAAGAATTGAGCACACATTCTCTTTTTTTAAGAATGACTTATGAAATGTCACAAAAACAATAACTGTCTAGTGTCATTTATTTCAGTGTTTCTAATTCGAATTTTTCCTCCAATTTTTAAATTAATTAAATTTTAAGCGTGTTGAAATTGGTTCCAGTCTTTTTAGGTCTTGCTGTCTGTTGTTTACATGCTGTTGCGTATGCAAGTGCGCTTGGGTCAGCCCTTTGCTCATGACTGAATGACTGTTGTCTATGTCGGGACTCCGATCTTCATTCAATAGCTTTCCTCCCCATATTCTTGTATTGGTCCTGCCCAGGAGCATTTCACTCTCACAGTATTCTGACTGAATGAATTGTAGCCTTCAATTCCAAACTTGAGGGGACATTTTTTTTAAATGGGAGTGCATGTATTTTCTTGGTGTAATCCCATGTCCATTTGTTCCTCCAGGCATCCCTGCCCCACAACAATTTCTGGTATATATTTGCCAGCCTCCAGCTCCTCCACCCTTCTTCCCATTATAGAATGATCCCACCCCAACATGCTCTCTGTTTCTATCCTCTCCATCTTCTCTGTATTCAGTGCCTCCCAGCTCCACTCCCCATCCAGCTACCTGTTTATAATTTGTTTTTTTATTGTTAATTGTTTTATGTAGATGCTAATTTCTACTGATACACTCCCAACCCCCATTCTTGCTTCAGACACTTTCTTTTTCACTTTTTCAATTCTTACACGACAATTGAGCATGATAAAATGGTAATTTGAATTATGCCACAGTGACCGTCAGAACACATACATGCATAAGTGGCTATATTGGAATTCCTTTTATTTCACATAAAACCTATTCCAAGATTGACTCTCAGGCATCCACATGCATGCTCATGTGAATTTTGGCATTAGCTTATCCAATAGCTCGGCCTGCTGCTGGCAAATCCCATTGACTTTGTCAAAGCTCGTGTAAAAAGTACTAACAAAACTTGTGATTTTATGGACGTTCACAAACTCCACTCTGACCCTTTCCAAATATGGTAATGGTTGTGTCAGCAAATGACTGGATTAAAGTGCTTTCCTGGGTGGGATGGATAACAGAATTGTTTCAAACTTCAGGAGAGCGAGGAAACGGGTAAGAGGGTTCCAAAAGTGCATAAAAAACAGAAAAGAAAACATGGCCAAGAAATGAACTGCCTTTCCTCATAGTGGATTTGTACTATGCATACTTCTAAGTGTTGGGAAAATAGCAAATGTCAGATGACATTCCCAGCTGAATATCTGGAAACTTGGAACTGACAATGTCTTCCAGGTATTCTGCTGGAAATGTATATGAATTCCAAAAACTCGTAAATATACATCTGTGTGAAGGAGATTGCTGCATTGGCGTAGATTTACAAATTTTCTATTGTAAATCAAGTCCCTTGCAGTTGTGTCTTGCACACAGGTTCGTATGATCCTTACCCAATGGTGGCAGGTGAACCCAGTGTGGTGGTGTGCAAATTTCTGACTTGAAATGGGGTGAGTGAGGAAGCAAAGTCAGCATACGTGACATCTTTTCGAAACTTTCAGGAGAATTTGTTCCCTGAGAAACGTTTGAAACAAAGAAGGACCAAACGGTACTTAATATAAATAATTAGTACATTAATTAGCTAATAATTTAGAAGTTTTGAAAGGATAATGATCAAATAATACAATAATATTGTTTGTGATGTTTCTTCACCTGAGTTGTTTGGGCCTCAGCCATGCCAAGAAAACGTTTTAAAAAACGGGATTTTTCAGCAGAATTTCCCCAAAATTTGTCTGTAGAACTGTATATTTTACATGCAGTGTCAAATGGACTATATTTTTTCAAAACGTATATATTATTATTTTACCATTCTACCCTTTCCAAGGAGATTCTACGTTGTATGTTATAATCTAATTGGTGGCGTTGAAATGCAAAATGTACACAAATGTATCAACGACGGCTTGTAATGCCACAATGCTGCTGATCAATTACACAGATCTCACAGCAACAAAAAGCACACCGTTTGCAGCAATCTTACCATGTCAGGCCCCAGACAGACATAGTAAAAAATCTTACAGAAAGCTTTAATAATATAGATGATAGAATGACTCCATATAAGTAATAAATTACCAGACATAGCAGTAAGCGCCCCTCTTATTCCTATTAGTCAGAATCAGCAATAAGCCTTCCAAATCAGAAAGAATTATCCTGCAATTATGAGCTTTAAATATATTTTTGAAATGTCTGCATTTTAAATGGAACATCAGCTAGTCATATGCAAATTAACTCAGTTTGTTAAAAAAATGTTTCATTTTGGATAAATACACTCATCTCATTAAGAGGCTTGCCGTTTTCATGAATAAGTCTTTTTGTACTGAAATTCCAGATTTTAATAGTTGTAAATGCACACTTGCCCCAACCATAAGCTTGCCATTTTCACCTAGAACTAATATGTTTACTCTCAAACAAGGACAAATTCTGACTTTCATAACCATTTATTGCCAACATTATAATCAAATAGGGATTTCTGTAGTTTGTCAGTGTTCCGCACCATTGTTGTATTTGCGGTAGCCAGCCTTATGCCAAGAATGATCATAGCATGTCACTGGTGGGCACATCACTGACACCATGTTATGATTCTAGACCAGCAGCAGGAACAGCTGTGAACGGAAACTATAGTCTAAATATCCTTCAGTGAGGTTCCCTTCCAAGATAGCCACCAAACTGACTCCATGCCACCAAATATCAATACCATTCCACTGTTTCTCTTTCTGAGTTAAACCCTCTTCCATTCAGGAGGTTACTGCTCAAAGGACCAGCACCTATCGGGAGGCATGTCATGAAGTATGGCTTAATATTTAAGACTATGGGCACAGGAAGTGATACTCCAAAACTGCTCATGCTGAGTCCATCTCAGTGATGGAAAGGCAGGTGGTTCTTGAAGAGTGTGGACTCTGTCTAATGTGAGGTTCACGAGTACAGAGAAAGCACTACATGATGGCACCCAACAACGGACAAAGAGCTACATTTCTCAGAAGCCACTGACATTCCACACAGTTTTGCAGATGGCAGCAGCCCTCTTAGATATCTGAGTATAACTTTCCTCTTGGTTGATGGGGTACTTGTAGTCAATTGTAATATATTTTGCTGCAGCCAGGATCTTGCTATGTGGGCAAGGTGTTCCTTTTACAAAGAACTGTTGCGTTTTTTGGAGTTTGTTGGAGGACATTGGGAATACAGAAAAGTTTTCTGAAAGTCTAATCGTGTTGTGAAAATGAACTTAACGATTTAGAACATTTGACTTTGAACTCTTCGAACGTTTCTAAAGACTGTAAACACTGTTGCACAATACTTGTGGTAAACCCATGTGATGAAACAGGAACAATTCTTACTCATGTATATATGACTGTGGTGTTTAGACTTTCACTAAGATATATAGGAATCAGGGACCACACAATATTAATGTCTGTTAATTCCTTTTTCCAGTGGTACAAGTGTCAAGTAAAAACAAGAATCATCTTCCACAGACAGTTTAGTCACAAAGCTTGAGGTAGATTTCTTACTACAGGAAGAGTTTCAAAGGTGCTCATCTCTGGTATTTATTTAGTTCCAGGAGAAACAAGTTTCTCTTTAGGGCATAAAAACTTGACTCCACAAAGATACAGCTAAGATATATCTATTCATCGTCCAGTTAGATGTAGAACCTTCATTAGAAGATATTAAGATATCTGGGATTGCTTTTAGATATCTGCTTCAGCCTGCAGACACAAGTGCCCTGCAGCAGGAATGTGTCGTAAAGGTGGTGTCGAGTGTTTATGTCTTCTGTCTTATTTATTATTTCAAAAGCATGTCTCCAAATTGATTTCTTCTTTCTTTTTTCTTTTAAATAGCCTTAAAAAACCTCTTACTTTTGTTACTAGAGAAAAGTGGAGGACCATAATACATGCATTCATCATGTTTAGTTTGTATACTGTAAATTTCTCTTCTTCCTAGGCCTCCCTAAAAACAGCTCAACAGGCTTCAAACCATACAAAACACGGCAGGGCTTAAGAGGAACAAATCAATTTCTCAGCCTCTGCTAGAACTTCATTGGCTATCTGTAAACAAGAGATGCATCTTCAGAAACCCTCTGCTTCTGCTACCAGGCTCTCTCTGAGGGAGACTCAAACAAACTAAGATCTGTTCCCCAGATACATGCCTCCTTGCATGTTGCATGCTGAGGTCCGCATCTGGCAATCTTTTGAGCTGGGGAAATCTAATTTTGGAAGCCTATCCATTAGCTTCTTCACTATTTCACTCTAGAATAAACCACCGCTTTTTCTGCACTCCACGTTGTCCTACCTGTTTTTCAGAAAGCACGTGAAAGCATTTCTTTTCAACCCTTAAATTTCGGATTCTCTGTTCTGCTTTTGTGCATACCACCAGCACATCCGGAAGGGTAGCAGCAGGCTCCACAACATTCTCGTTCATTCATTATCTTATGCTTTTCTCTTTCACCTGTTTCTACTACTGGTCAACAAGGTCTGATGGATGATACAGGCATGCCAGCTGTCAGTCAGATTCACTGTCCCAGGCCACTGTTTGCTGGTGTGGCATGCTTCATCACTTTGTTCCCCATACAGCGATGGGAAATATCTGAGAGTATTTTTGTCCTCTGGTTTCTACTCATGGGTTCAGCTATTGCTCCGTGGTGAGGATTCTTCATCCCATGTGAGTGCATATAAGTGTGGTGTCTCCATAAAAGGCCAGGCCATTTTTACCCCAGGATCGTTGTACTTTTTGTAATTTATGTCTGGTTAGGGAGGGTGTATCTAACTCTTCTAACCCACCTTAACCTCACTAATAGCTAGAATATTGGCAAGAACGCCCACAATGTTCAGTTGGGCACAATTAAGCCGCTGTGGCATGTTACAAAAGGATCCTACTTTAACAGCCAGGCCTGGTGAGTCTGTGAGGTAAATGTTTGCTGCCGACATCTGTGTGTGACTTGCAGGGCACAAGGTTGAAAAGTTATTGGACAAAATGTCTTCCTTGTGTGATCAATAAACAGAGTACTATATACTAGGAAACAGCTACACCTGTCAGCCACGGTGCTTAGAAAAGGAAGAACAACACTATATGAAAACAAGTGAGTGTCACCAAATCCCATCCTCTCTTATCACATTGCATCAGATCACACGAAGTATGCTGACAACCTTACCCTCCATGGCGGCATGGGACATGACACTTGCTACACTGGCTGATCGCTTCTGCGGAGCCGACTCTGCCAGGTAATCCACTGAAGCCTTTCTGCTGTCTGTGCTGCGTTGCTCATTAGCTGCACTTGACTAAAAAACAAAGAGTACAATAACAAGGGACATATTAGGACACAAGATGTGGCTGACTGTCCATATCCATGTGCTTTATTGTTGCAACTAAAGTATACAATGTGTAATCATATTCCTGGTAAGAATTGTATCATGTATAAACGGTCTTAATAACCGCAAAATTAGCGTCATTACGTGTCGCATGCACGAAACTGACTCAATCATAAACTTGCTTCTATTTAATAAAGTCTCACAGCACTGAGTGCCTAAAGTTCTGCTTTCTACTAGCATAATATCTACAGCTCTAGCCTGAGCTTCAGGTGCACCGAGGTTTGGACGAGGCCTTAGAGCCGGGCACATGGACTACTTTTACTACAAGCAGCTGGAGAACGTCACACTTGCCCTGAGATTGTGTTATGTGCTTAGAGATTGGGATACCTTCGGACTGTTGTGCGCAGCATCAATGTACTAGCCAGAGATTGCTACATATAAATGGAGGGTCTCATTTATGGGGAATTTGCGTGGGGCAGCACTGCAAGCCTTCATTACTGCACTGTCCTATGCCAATGTGAATTTTAGCAATACGGTGCATTTCTTTCCTTCCTCCTGGCGCTTGCACACAATTTGCTGAGTAGCACTAACATAGGTACCTACAAGGGTGCCATAGTTGTAGGCAGGATTGTTTTGTGCAGGAAGGGAAACCTTCCTACACAAAAGCAATCCGAGAGGTGTTTTCCTCTATCCATATGTGCTGCAGAAGTTGGCTTCTCTGGACAAAAATACTATCAGTGCTTTCCTTTGGGTTTAAGCATGGTACCCTCTTTGTGAATTCTTGAGAGCAGGGAAGCATTACCCGACACTGGCAAATGAACTGAGGAGCACTAGCCTGTAAACATTCAAATCATATCTACACAATCGATACAAGAGTAGGACAAGAGGATTCTTACATAACTTCCACCACCATCATTGGGCTTCGCGGCACTGGTACCTATAAAGGTTAAGTTTCAGGACTCTACCCTAATAAGGCACTTTTTATCACAAAGTAGTACATGAGGTACATACGAAGTAAGGTTTAGAAAAACATGAACGATAATTTATGTGATTCTCACATCAATGGATATTCATAGTTTTTTCTAGGTATGTGTTTGCTGCTCCACTCAGCCATATATCGCACATTTAAATTAGACACACCTTGAATCTGATACACACGATGTATTCATATCTGAGTGCATGGTCGTGAGTGTCATGTCAATACATGCCTTTCATGTAAACAAACTCGACAACCAGAGGCGCATGCTTTCCTATTAATAGCTTAACTTGACGGCACACAAGTTTGCACAGTGTTACAGAGATTCTCACTTGTTGGACAGAAGTTTATATACAACCCGACTATGAAGTGTGTTCATGTAGTTACCACCTATTTATTCATGTGTATCAATTTATCCGCATATTTTTATAGAACATCAAGTCCAAAAATGGAATGTTTACAAGATGCATAGAATATTTATTACATTTCAGCATCATATAGAACACAGCACACGTTATCTAAAAAAGGTGAGCTGGTATACCTAATCCTGCACTAATAGGTTTTTAGTGCCTCACATGTGGTTTGAGGCTGGGGCGGAGAACTAAATAAACACCCTCTGGAGCGGCCTTTGTTCTGAACTTGGGGAGCGGTGGTCTTCAGGCAGATTAGTAACCCTTTATTACACAGCGACCAGACCGGTTTGCTAAACAAAATCTTGTGGATAACGCTGCGATATTTGATACGAGTCAAAGACTTGGTATGGAGCTGATGAATTTTAGAGAGTTAGGCTCCCATCTCCCAGCAGCTAAGATTATTCTAGATTCTGTATTTAGCAGGGGGTCTCAGTTGTGTGAAATATTTAGTCCATCTAGTAGGACACTGCAGTTTTCTAAACGTAAAAGAAAGAGGGGCTTGATGTAGGTTTGAGTGATCATGGTTAATGCAAACAAAGACTCTAAGGACGTGACTTGGGCTTTGGCAGATGGTACTCTGTCCAAAAGAGGACACTGCCTCTGCCAACCTGATAATCAACCGTTCGCAAAATTTAGAGAGGACTTCGGTCATCTATGTACCTTTTTAAAAATGTGTTTTATTGACATTTTTTCAACCAAATAAGACAACATGTATCAGATTGGCCTGAGCAATAAAAACTGCAGCACCACACATTTCAATCGTCATGTAAGTACCTTGAAAGGAACCGACGTCCTGCCTGTCCCCTTCAAGGTGCAAAAGGTTTGGTTGATGGCCACCATCGGTTTAGTTGGGTGTTCACAAAACATTAAACTTTTATTGTTTTTCAGAAACAAACACCGCTGCCAGACTAGTCCTCGGGAAACCACGTCACGAACACATGATGCAACACCTACGAGACCTCCACTGGCTCCCCGTCAAGAAAAGGGTCACCTTCAAACTCCTCACCCACGCCTACAAATCCCTCAACAACATCGGACCCAAATACCTCAACGTGAGAATATCCTTCCATGTACCCAAGACGAACCTCCACTCGGCCGACCTCGCCCTGGCTGGGCTGAAGTCCCCCGCATCCGCAGAAACAGAACAGGCAGGAGAGCTTTCTCCTACATCGTAGCCAAGACCTGGAACAAACTCCTCGTGAACATCAGACACTCCCTGACCCTGCACACATTCAGGAAGGACCTCAAGAGTTGGCACTTCGACTGATCCGGAGCTGCCCCCCACCCCACCAGCGCCTTGAGACCCTCGCGGTGAGTAGCGCGCTTTACAAACCCCCTGATTGATTGATTCAAAGAGTGAGTTAGTTTCTGCAAAACTAATGACACCCACACCCTGGGAGTTCTCTTTCAGGATGTGGGTGTCAATATTTCCACTTCTGACCCCTGGGTTTTACCTGGCAGTGACAAACAGGAAACAAACATTGGCATAGCCAATAGGTCTCTCATTTGGGACCTTAGAAGTGTTTAGACATGCAGCACATTATCCTGGGTGCTGTGCCACCAGGGATTGAAGAGCTATATAATTACTACACACTGGATCATGCAGTCTGATTCACGAATACTTGCTTGCACCACAAAACATTTATACACACATTCAAAAGTTTTTTAATGCACAGACAAAAAGACAAGTGCCTCGATGCAAGTCAATACCACTATAACATTCTGTGTGCGACTGCATCACTAGAGAATTGAACAGTTTCTGAAAAAAAGCAGTGAAGTACTTTCCTATGGCAGAGACATCACATCCCTTTTACCCCCAGTCCACTGTTCACCAGGGATCCTTCTCCAGAGTTTTCCATTCAAAACACTGCTCGCACCATCCGTTTACCAGCAAGCCCCCGGCCCTGCCCTTTGTCCCAGCCCCCTTGGTATAGGAGCACTGGACATAGCAACAACAACAAAATGCTCCCATTTGTGAGGTAGAGAGGAAATAATGGATAAACAGGAATGGCAATGGCATCACTTAATCTCTGCGCATCTAAAAACAAAACACGTGACCTGACTTTGTGTAATGTAACTGCCGCTTTTGTAAAGCGCTCCAATGCCTTCAGGTCAATCGAATTCACGCTCTATAAATAATGCCCCCAAAAATTAATCTGACCTTGTATTATGGTTAGCACTCATGTAAAGTGCTCAAACACCTTCAGGTTTGCTCAAATTTACATTATATAAACAAGCGTTAGAGAAAATGCGATGGGAGTTGCCCGAGCTTTGTCCTTAACTATGCTGCAAGGTTGGGCTGTTGAAAGTCAGGTGACCAAGGTTTGCTAAAGCAACAAGTAGCGAAGCTGAAAGGGCTAAGGGAATATCCTCACACTTTGAAGTCAGAGAAAATTCAAGAGGCGCCCTCGAAAACAGTGTCTGAAGAGCCTGACATTTCATCTCAAATTTGAATAGGATGGGGAGATTAAGTGACGGGTGCCGAAGCTGAACCATCGAAGGTGGGCAAACAGTTAAACAGGCAGGAATAAAAGAAACAAATAGTCCCCCAAACGGAAATATAATGAATGTGTAATATTAACAGTAATTGGCCGATGTTCTGTTGGAGGAAACCAAACACAAAAAGGAGGGACAAACAGGAAGGATTAACTACTAGGAAGCAAGCATTTTTTAACAATCGAAGGGACGAATACAAAGGCAATAGGCGGGCTGTAGTGTCAGAGTGAATACAGCATGTCTCAAAGAGACAACAAATGTGCTGCCTAGGCTCGACCAAAAAAAGAACATATGCTCTAAATAGGGCAGGCAGTGTAAATGCCCTTCCTCTGACAAACCCTACTTTATTAGGCCATTGGAGGAAGCTTTCCACCGACTGAACCAAACGGGGCTTTTTGATGGAAAATGTACAGTTCACCCATATCTAAATGAGTTAAGCAGACAGAGTTTGGTACACAGGGTGGTACTTTGTGTTTGCGATGGTGCACCCCGACTGCCAAACTCTAAATCGGGCCTTAAAATTTTGCCTGCAGGCCTGTAATAGAATAGGAAGGAAATAGGGCCTATTTTTGAAGGTGAAGAACTTTGTACCACTACTCCATCATTGTGGTAAGAAAACAACCTTTCTGGGAGGTTGGGGAAGTACTGTTTTTTACATCCCATATCTTTTACTCCAATAAATGCACTTAATAGAGCAGTTGCAAATGAAACAAGAACAATGAGAAAACAAATCTGTAAAGTTTCAAGTTCCTTTCAAGTACTTTGAGTATTACATAAACTAACAAATGCAAAAAGGAACCGAAATTAAACAAAAAAATTGGGTCCTACTACTAACAATGTAGAAGAACAGGACATGCATTCAAGAACATATCTAAATTAAGTATAGTAATTATACCAAAGTAAATACAAAGTATCAGACTAATCATATCTGTAGCACAGACTTAGCAGTAACATTATTAACATTATTGAGACTATTGTGTTCCTCCTTTAATAATCATAAAACGCTAAGAACGTTTCCCAAATTAGATTAAATAAATCCAATTGACATCCGAGTTTGAATGAAAATGTTTCCGTTTATGTTAAATTAGCCATGTCTTGAATCCAGGTGTCAAAGTGTTGATTGAGAGTGGATTTCCAACTTCTCGGTGATTACTTTTGCTACCACAGACGCTATAGTAGCAACAGTTGATTTCCTTGTTGTATTTGTGTCCATTTGTCATTGTCATTAAAGATCATTTCTTTGTTTGATAATGTTTGATCAGTGTTACAAAACATATCTTGGTGGAAACTCCTGTGTTGCCCAAACAGCAGTTATTCCAGCAAACATCACATAAAAACATAATTGAACCATCTGAAAACTGTTGTAAGAGAGCATAAATCAAGCACTTTAGTTATTCATGTATAATATTGAGACACTTCTGACTATTGCACAAAAATATGAATTTATTTTATTGAAATTTTAAGCCATTTCTAACTATGATTTTCTACCATGAAATGTTGTTGAGTATAAATGCAAGACTCTTGGTTAGTTTTAAATTTGTAATTCTTTTATTTTGATGTGGGATGTGTGCTGGTTCAAATTAACTAAGCCCTTTTTCAATACATTTGATTTGAACTATAGATAGCGGTGGAAACTTTCATAATTTTGTACTCATTACAAAAAGGGGACATGTGAAAGTGCAGATTGTGCCAGACTTGTTTTGGCCGGCTCTGTAGCCTTTCTCAATGTGGGAAGAGGGACGTCAAGACCTGCATTTGAAATCATATTTGACCTCATGTTAATTCTTTCCACCAGTCCGATATTATTGGGCTTTTTAAAACATGTGAAGGTAGTCAGCCAGAGTTTCTTAACATCTTCAGCTTCTTGCGGAATCTACCAAGCCCAAGCTTTTCCATTGTGACGAGTGTCCAATAAATCATTTGAAAAATGTTTTCTTGTACTAAGCCAGTATGTAGAATACCGCTAATTTGTGATCTGTTTTGTTAATATCTGAAACAGTGGGTGTCTGTTATAATCGCTGATGCCCAGTTTCCGGGTCACTCTTGTCTTTTGAGAGATGGCGCAATTATCATTTATTAATACTTTAAATATGCCCTTGACAGTACTGTCAAGATCTAATGTAAAGGCTTGAAGTAGGGAGGTGCTTGCATTTGTGTGCCTTGATATATCAACTTGCCATAAATCAAGAGAGTTTCTTGAAGTGTGAAGTTAGTCTCTACATTTTAAATAGAGCCCTTGCTGAGTGCTAAAGAGCATAATTCTGTAGATTTAAAACTCCATCAATCTGATGTGAACACAGAACATTTTTAATTCAAAGTAAAGATCAAGTTTACAATTGGATGAAGGTTTGCATGATCCAGCCTTCCTTGAATAAAGTGGCAACCAGCATCTGTTTTAGTATCATGAAAAGTGTTCCAGGGTCCAAGGCGATCTTCCAAAATCGAAGAGCTACTTGGCCCAAAGCTGGAGCCTGGATTAGCAATCGTAGATGGGGAAACTATCAAAATTATAGGAAATGTTACAAGAGCTGTGCATACAAACTCATGCTGAACAATGGTTGACTCCAGAGTATTTGACATTTCATTAAGTGATTAAAAATCATACGTTATCATAGTTCTGTGCACTAAATCCACAAAATTGTACCCTAAAGCTCTCAGCAAGTGGTCTGTTTAACGTACACAGATTTATTATAGTTTAATGGACAACCGCCTCCACTCCACTTGCACAGTGACAGTGATAAACGGGCTTACTATTGTTTGCGGAATGTTTTGTGAAGATTTTGAAAAAAAAGGTGACAATCCAGTAAAAAGAGTGATCTTATATCACATTAAACTATTATAATAGTAGATTGTTCGAAAATGCATTAATTTCAATTTAAAGTGTATGAGCATTCCATTATCGAGAGAATTATGGTAAATTATGTGCATTGTTAGCACAGGCTTTATACACAAATGAACACACACACAAGTATTCTCAGTCTCAATTTGGCTGGCAGGGTACTTATGCACGGTTCAGCTCATATAACTGTGCCTCCTCTTCTCAAGACTGTTGCAAATTCGTCTGTGATGGAAGAGGTCCTATCTTGTTTTTGCTTGGACAACTGGGTCACTTTCATCATGTTAATTCACTCCATCCCTCTTCAATTACATTTTATCAACTTGTTTCAGCAAGTGAAAGAGGCCTTTATAGGTTTCTTCATCGGAACCTGGTCTTTGATTGAACTTGAAACATGATGTTTTAGTGTAAACATTCTATTCAGCGCGGTAGTCCTTCATGTTGTGAGCACAACAATGTCAACCACTTATTATAAATGATCAGTTCTTACACTAATTCTAGCTGGAATTATTGTTTCATTTAGATCTGTAGTAGATTTAAGCATGGGTATGTGTTTGACCCAACAGTAAATCAACAAGATACAGTAACATGCATCGATTGTCCCATAGTGGCAAAAGCTGTACCTTAAAATGCTAATGCATTTCTCCTCTTGTATATTGATATTAAGGTTGCCTCTACCTTTTATTGCTGTGTTGGGAAATCATATCCTTGACTTAAGCGGCGCTCTGGAAATCGAGAGGGAAGTTGATGCCTCAATCCATGGTCTGGGATGTAAGTACCTGTTTTCGAGTCTGGAACTTCAATAGAGTCAGAGGGTGGTCTTGGGCATGTCTTATTTAAAAAGCTACAGCACGAATTTCTGATATGTTGGAGGTTCCCCCAGTATTTGTTAATGTGAATTTTCATTGTTTTAATAAAATCATACTAGCAATCTTTATGAATAGGACATTTCCCTTCAACAGGTAGTATCGACCTTTACTGCAGCAGAAGCAGTGCTTAATTTTCATGAAAACTAGACCTAAAGGTATTTGAGCGCTTTTCATGAGCACCAATTAAGAACACATTCATTTTTGGTAGACACGGGGAAATTAAGTGATTTGCCCAGAATCACAGGATGTAAAGCCAAAGCCGAGACTCGAGCCTGGTTTCTCAGCTCCAAATGTCGCAGCTCTGGCGGTTACGCCACATCCTCTCCCCACTCGTAGGGTCTCATGGTTAATAGTTGGTTTCATTATAGGCGGCGCTAATAAGAGCAATGGGCCCCTGACGAGAGCCCCAGCACTTATTTTTTCACAAATTAACCACAGAGCAGAAGAACGGCAGCATCATATTGGGCTCATCTTCTGGAGCTGCTGTTTTCCTAAAATGCCTTGCATCTTTCATGTGATTAAGCAGGGCACTTCTTGCATTTCTGTCAGCACATCAAGAGTTGTGCAGCAGATAGCTTCCGGCTCAGTGTACTCTCCAATCCAATCCAATGGTGGTGCATTCTATTGTCCAAGCACGCCTTCCATTCTTTTAGGCAGGCTGTGTCGGACATTCACATTATTCAGATTGCCTTTGTATTTGGAACCTTTCAAGATTGTGTATGGAGTCCTAATACAGCAACACCATTTGAATCTGATGGTTCGGTGAGACGTTAGGACATCCAGTGACTCTGGTAGAGTAAACCTATTGAGACTGTTATATGCACATGCTGTGTGTCACATGGCAAAAATTAGGTATTGTCGGTTGGTAGTGCTCATTTGTCCATTCTTGAGTCTGGTAAGGAGTGGCTGCTTCCTGTGGATTTCACTGTTTGCATAAATTGTGCCACATTCTGTAATTGCCTGTTTGCAGCGTCCTCATTTTTGAGAATTTATATTGATTACCTCACCTGTTGAGTTATAGTGAACTTGTGCTCCCTTCTCTGGTGTTCAGATTTCCCCCATTGCTCATCTGAAACTGTCTTCAATGTGTTTCTTTTCCATGCAATGGTCCACCACAGGAGCTGCAATAATGTTCCATCTGTACTTTGATTTCTGGTGTGATTTTGCAAATATAGAGAAGGTTGCAAGAGCATGTAAGTGCATATATTGTGTGGTATCAGTTTCTGAATATAGAAGGTCTTATTACGGTGTTGTAAACAGAAACATCTTTATGTATATTCTGGTACCATAGGGAACAATGACCAAATCTGAGAAATTGCTTTATAGTGCCGAGGAGTCAGACCCCGTTTTTTTGGCCACGTGGTAGCTTGGGGGCTACTAGGCCTCAACTATGTCTTGGGGCCAGTCCTACTATGGGTATGTAAACTAAGCCAAGTGCAACCCCATGTGCATCTCAGTCTCAGGGTAGGGAGGATGAGCAGTCATAAGCTTCTCAAGCAGTTAGTGTGGGGGTGCTCGAGCTCGGAGCCCAGTGCTCATCTTTGCAAGAAAGAAAGTAATTTAATCACACCACTGTAATAAATACTACACACCTCAATTATCATACACCAGTCAGTGACTGGGCACCCACCCTCTTGTGTAAACACTACACCTACCCTGCTCATTCTCCGTTCCCTCTTAGGCAATCTCCCCAAGTTCTGCATTGCCCTAATTTTAAGGGCAATCAGAACATGAAATAGTTCCTCTTACCTGCTACCGTGGAAAATTTGAAGATAAATTCAGTCGGGACTGAGGCCTTCATACAACTCAATCACTTTCAGAGCTTTTTCTTGCAGAATATCAGGAGTGCAAGGCTTCTACATTTGGTGGCACCAGTATTTATTGGAGTGAATGAATATGAAGTTTTCCAGTTTGTTTATAGTGTCCATCAAGTTTGTTACTTTGATTTTAGGAACAAAAGCCTTGAGAAACATATATTCATATTTGATATTGGTTTTAATATGGACACACATCCCAAGACTATGGGGCTTCTTGAAAATGAAGTCATTAGACTGATAGCACTCTACTACCCTGGGTTGTCTAGGCGCTATAGTTTTGGAAACAGATCACAGTCCAAAACAGACAACTTTAGCGATGAGAGAACAACAGCTCTAACTGCTGTAAAGTCAGGTTTTAGGAGCTTTCCAGAAAAACGGTTCTGTTTTTTCTCAAGCTGTGGGGGCATCGAGTTCCAAAGCTTAGCAGTACACGTGATGAAGCTCCTGCCCCCCAGTTAGATCTTTTGACTAGTTACTACTAGATTTCGAGCTGACAACGATCTAAGTGATCTACTGGGGTTTTGCCATTGGACGCATTATTTCAGACACTTCGGTCCAACTTTGTGCAACGTCTTAAAGGCAATGCAAAAGGACTTGAAATCTATTTGCTTTTAAATGGGCAGCCAGTGTAGCTGGGAGAGGCCCTGGGAGACAGAGTGGAACTTGGGAATTCCCAGTAGTCGTGCCCCAGAATGCTGAAGAAGAATTTGCAGTTTTTGTAGGCATCTTTAAATGATGTTAGAAAACAAGGCATTACAATAAACTATTTTGGAAATAATAAGAATGGAGACCAAACGTTTCCGTAGATCGCACTAGATGAACGGATGAATTTTCCTTAGTGTCTTAAGCATGAAGAAAGACTAAGAAGTGATAGAATTGAAATGGCCATCAAAAGAAAGATTGCAATCAAAGAGAACCCCTAGGTTTTTGGCCTCGGAGACAGGGGAGGGGGTGCTCCAGGATCCTGTGGCCACCTTCTGGGAGACCAAAAAGATGTATTGATGCCAAACAGTAACACCTTGGTTTTACACGATTTCATTTTGAGATAGTTATGGGACATCCACCTAATCTGCAGCATGCAGTCATGGAATCTGAAGGCAGGGTTGTCAGGATTACTGGCCACTGACACCACAATCTGGGTGTCATCAGCATAGGATAATACTGTAAAGTCAAAAGATTCAATCAAATCAGCCAAGGGGGGTCACAAAGAGATTAAAGAGAGTCAGGCTCAACAAAGAGCTCTGTGGGACCCCACATGGTAGAGAAAAAGAGAAAGAGTTTAACTCATTCAGGGTGACAAACTACTCTCGGTCTCAGAGGAAGGACTTTAGAAGCTGGACAGCCCTACCCCTGATACCTAGAAAGGACAGAGGTCAGTGAGTAGGATGTGATTGACCGTGTCGAGTACTGCAGAGAGATCTAATAAAATTAGGGCAGCATTCCCACCTGCTTCTAGGGTTTGTCTAATTCCTGTAGAGGTGGTAATAAGGGCTAATTCTGTACTATTTTCACTTCTGAGGCCTAATTTGGTATTGTCCGGAAGACCGTAGTATTAATGGCCTTCCCTAAAATCTTCACCGGGAAGGGAAGGTGAGAGATGGGGCAGTACTCATTAGGATCGTTGGCAAAGAGGGAAGATTGAGGCTCTTTTCTACTCTTTCAGAAGGTAGCCAGTCTTGAACATCCGATTAAAGATGTCTGTAAGGTACTTGGATACAGTTTCAGAAGAAAGGTGAAGGATTCAGGGGGGGGGGGGGGCCAAGGGACAAGTGGAGAACCTCACTTGATCTGACTAAGTAAGGACTGAACAGATACTATGGATAAAGAGGAAGAACAGGTTAAATCAGTATTGTCCGAGGGGAGGATCCCTTCAGGCATGCTGGAGATGGGGACTGTACTATTGTCTTGCTGGGCCATTTATTCAAAGGGATAGTTGCGGTTAATTCCTGCACAACCCAAGTGTCCTGTTCTAGAGGAGCAGTGAATGAAGAGCTGGAAGAGAGCGAGTTATAGACAGCCTCAACCTTAGTGTTAAAGGTGAAACCTAGGGCATTACAGAACACTTGGTCAGAGGTGTTGTTTTTGGGATCGAGAACCTTAGTTAGTAGTTTTACCACATCAAAAAGTTTGTTAGAAGAGTTTAAGGAGGACTGAATTTTAGATGTAAAATAGCTCGATTTTGCCTCTCACAATTATCTCCTTGTGACTGAGATGGCCAGTTTATAAAAGTCTTTATCTAAGGAATCGTAGTTGGTACGCCATTTCCTTTCCAATCTAAGGCAGGTTTGTTTTTGTAGCTTAAGTTCGTCATCAAACCAAGGTTCTGTGGGGGAGGCTCTGTGATTTCTATAAAGATTGTTTGGGGCAAGAAGGTTAAGAGTGGCATTAATCCACCAATGATAGATTTTAGAGAAAGTATCAGGATCCAAGCTCCTCTCCGGCATAGATTGAGCTGAATAGGTGTTTAATGAATCAGTTATTAGTATTCAAAAGACGGCATGTCATATGAGAAGTGTTGGACCTGGCCCCTTTTGCAGGGTTATCTCTAAACTTTCGGCCTTCTTCATCCTATTTATTCTGACCTGTTTTTGCTGGCTTTAGGGCTCTGGCACTTTACCACTGCTAACCAATGCTAAAGTGAATGTGCTATCTGTGTAAATTGTACTGGTGATTGATTTATCCATGATTGGCATATTTGGATTTACTAGTAAGTCCCTAGAAAAGTGCACCAGGTGTCCCCAGGGCCAGTAAACCAAATGCCACTAGTGAGTCCGCAGCACTGATTGTGCCACACACGAGTATCCTTGCAAACCTGCCTCAGACCTGCCACTGCAGTGTCTGTGAGAGCAGTTTTAAACGGACATTTCAGCCTGGCAAGTGCACCAAGGTGCCACGCCGAAACCTTCCCTTTTACTACATGTAAGTCTCCCCTAAGGTAGGCCCAGGACATGTTCTGGTGTGTTTTACATATCCCAATAGTGAAATATTGCTAATTTATTTTTCACTATTGCAAGGACTATCTCTCCCATGGGCAGTGTAGGCTCATGTTTTTACTAGTTCCGTATACTGAGAAGAGTCTTTCCTTTATTACCATTCTCCACAAGGAAATCTTTAGTCCAGGCACTGGTTATCAGCTGTCTAGACTATGACAATGTGCTTTTGGCCTCCGCAAATGAGAAGTTGCTATCTAAGCTTCAGGTAGTACAGAACAAATCTTATCTGTAACCTCCCCCCTGGAGCAGCATCTGCCCCTTTTATACAGACCCTACATTGGCTACCTGTGAGAAACAGAATTATTTTTAAGATCTGCTGTCTAACTCACAAGACTCTACCTGTTAAAGGGCCTACTTACCCATCATCATTGACAAGCACTGAAAAAAAGCAGCAATGCCCTTAGGCTTAACACCACAGCTCTCCACCGTGTTCCATTTTAATCAATGTTTATAATGGGCCACGATTGAAAGCTCTTAAATTGAGACTGAAGTCACTGCAAGCATGGGCGTCCACAGAAATATTTCCGGGGTGGGGGGGTGCGAGGGGGCACAAAATTTTATGTTCATCACCATCCTCCGACATGATTGAGCACAAGTATTAAATACATTTTTAAAAAATAAAACAAGACAAAGAGCTTAACTAAACAAAGAAACCCATAGGGAGAAGAGAAAAATCTTGTGAGGCGCCACAGCAGACGACCTTGCAACTACAATGAAACAGAGGGAAAAACTAAAAAGGGCCGGGAAAAAACAAAAAAATTCTAAATCAGGTTGATGTGGTTCTAGAGAGATCCACATCATCAAACCTTTCAATGATGATACAGTGGACGATTGTGTCAAATTCAAGAGCTATTAGGATCAGCCTTGCTAAGCCACATCGTCTCAAACAATATTAATGAAGCAACTCATTAAGTACCAAAGCCATGACTGATTCCATCTATCTACTTGGACAGAAACTCAGAGGAGTGTCCAGCGCATCGGATTTTTAAAGATGGTCGGTAAGTTGTTCAGACATTATTTGCTTTGTCTATTTTTTTCAAAGTGGGTGACAGCACCATGAGATCAGAGTTATAAACATTTGGAACATCCAAACCATCTTTTGAAGGCAGGGGGGTAACAACACTGGATTGCCAAACTTTGGGGACAAGTCCAGCTGTGAACAATGCATGGATAATATTGGCACTTTCCTAGACACTGGCAGTAGAAGTTCCTTGTAATAGTCTCACACAGCACTAGTCATTGGGAAAGCCAGGTTTCATGAGGTAGCCCCAGCTCTTTCTGGTGTTGCTAAAGCAAGGACACAGATGCCCAGGGCTAACAGATACATTTAGAAGAAAAATAATCTGCTAAAGAGGCAGGGCCGGAAGCAATAAATCATATCAAGTAAGACTTGATGGGGATTGATGAGGGATGACCAAAAGGTGGAGATGGACGAATACAGTTGCTTCTAGTTTTAACAAAAAGGGGGCGGGGTAGCCAGTCTAGTGAACATTCGACCTCTTAATTTGTCTAGAGGGTCCGAGTCAGACATAATATAACCTGGAATCACTGAGCTATGGCAGTGCTGGCCTGATACGGTAAGTTTGCGAAAAGACTAAAAGATCAGTGTGAAGAAGGTGTCTGGTAGGCCTAAGAGGAGACCAATATGCCAATGCAAAGTGGACAGGGTCTAGAACCCAAAGAACTAGGTAAAGTGGTGTGGTGAGAGAGATAGCTGAGAGTCACATACAGGCTAGGGTATTGCATAGTAGATGGTAATGGTATGATGTATTCGTTTTTCGTTGACCGTTCTATTAATTTAAAAACTCAAGGGGTGGGGAATTATTTTTAGTTTTTTCTTGTCTCAATAATAACACAAAATTTATTCAACTTTAAAGTTTGTCTGTGCTGATTTCATTGCTCCTTTTCATCCTTCAATGACAAGCCAATTAGTATGATCCCAAAGAGATACTTCTCCAGGTGCTAGCCCAAAGAGAAGTGGCTTCAAATATGCACACCCAATGTTGACACCATTGCATACACACACATACGTAGTCTCCACACCCATTCCTGCCTAAAGAGCTGCACTTCACACCGACAATGCCCCTATGGAGCTGCAGGTTACATTTTGTTCGAAATAGTGACACCTCACACAGATCCCAACAGAAGCATAGCGCTTTGCAGACACTTCTTCAAAAGAACTGCATCTCTCAAATACACCAAGGAAGACTTTTTCCTTTTTGAGACACTGCCCGTTGGTGCTACATATGTAAGGCGGCAAGATGCCTGCAAGTTACGGGGAGAATTACTTTTCCAGACCTAGGCTTTGCTTTTACATTATTAGCTAGTGTGTTCGACCAATTGGTTGAACTAAAATTAACCTAGACTACAGCTCCCAGAATGCACTGGTATGGCAAATCAAAACTGGAAAAGTTGTGCCCTGGTGAGAGTCACCTGGTCACCCTATACATATGACTGACACTGTCCCGAAAAATGTATATTTGCCAACAAACCAATACTTATTTCTTCCAAACAACATTAATATCGACCCCGCCGAAAAGGTAAAATAACAATGCCTCGACATGGAGTACTTAATACCAGCACAGTACTCCCAGAGACGTAGCCAACACAAGTGGGTTTAGCTGCAACTCTGTGGTGAAAGAGCCACTTTTGTAGTCTGGCATCCTATGATGACCTCCAACTACCACCATTTTAATTGATTTTAGTGTGTTATTTTACCCTAGCCTTAATGTAGGATGGTCCTGCATATGCCTGCTTCTCTTCTGTTCTATAATCATGCTGTCTTTCAATGGGAGCTGTTACGGAGTGGAACAGTCTTGCCAAGAGCAGAGCGTGTGGGATGTGCATTTGAAGGCGTGCAGTTGTGCAGGAATGTGTATTGTATTGTGCATTGGTGAGAATTCAGTGCTTAGCTTTGACATGCTTTCATGTCATCTTGCTTTTCAATTCCATCTTGCTTTGGGCCTTTCTGTGTGCATGACCTAACTAACTCCATTTTCATGATTGAAGCTATTTTCTGTGCTTGCACGTAGCTGCAAAGTGGGGAGGGCATGTTATGCTCTTCCTCCTGTTTTTCACACTTAAAAACCGGTTCTTAGCAGAGGAATGTACATGTTCCATCTCAAAGCCATAGCAAAGGCCTGATCAACCGATGCCATGGCCTTGGAGCAGACTGGTACGGGCTCTCATGAGAACGAGGGGGCGAGGCTTGCTAGAAGCTTCGTTAGGTTTGGATTTGGATTAAAAAGGGGAGTCTCCACTGGTCTGGCGGGAGTTTGGATTCCGAGCGAGGGCAGACGTGTCTATCTCGGATTGAACCCTGATTGCTGAGCTCTGATCCCCGGCTGTGTGAAGACTTCCCCCGGCCAGAAGTGGGCAGTGTATGCATCAGGTGACGTATTGAGTTTTGTGGTTATTGCCATTGTGATGTGAGCCAGTGGCTGTGATCGTCTGAGATGTTTTCTTTGTGGTGTGGGAGGTGCACCTCCAGAGTGATCCTCTACTGTCTGTTTATGTATGTATGTATATATATCTCTTTCTGATCTCGTGCAGGACGTCCAGTGTATCTTATCTTATAACAGTTACTGCTCGTTTATTAATCAGTATTATTGTTTGCTCAGTTATTGATTCATGCCTTTAGATTATACATTTGCTACATCAATTTGAATCTTATGCATTTGGTATCTGAGATAGCCTTTGTTTAGAGAGTATTATGTTGTAAACCCCAAGCCTTATTCTAAAAGTGATAGAGTCTTTGCATTTTGTTAAATAAAACCCCTTTTCAAAAGGTGCTGTTTGTTTTGTGTTGAAGTCTTGCAGTGCCATGGGTGGTAAGACATGCTCAAAGGTGTATATTATTCAAAGGTGCAGTGGTATATTTGCCTCCCAGGTGGGAGTGCAGGGATTGGGTGTGGCTTATTGGTGAGAATCCACATTCAAAACAAACTCCCCGAAGAGGCGCTCCTCAGAAATAACCCCCAAAGCACACACAGAAAAGAGCGAAACGTTAGGGTATGTGGTGGATGTGCTGTGCAGATAATATTATGAGTGAAGTGTAGGCCAGGTAAAATATAGATGTAGGGTTCTGCCCCAAAAGTTCAAGAAGGGCTGTGACACGCAACCACTTTCAGTGAAATGGCAACAAAACACGCAATATTGCAACAGATTATCGCCTGACCAAACAATGGGGCCCGTTCAGAAACTATTAGATGGAGAGTATGAAAGCTGAAGCAGGCCCCACTTGAACGAACGGGATTTTTTAAAATAACTTTTATATTTGTCTGCATGTGAGGTATGGTGTCTGATAAAAAAAAAAAAAACAAGTTAAAAAAGAGCTGTACTGCTCAAGCACTTTTAACTTCTGACAGGCAGCTGAAAGTTTGACCACCATATCTCAGCCCTTACTGGTCTTAGCCGGCTCCATTCGATTATCAAAATTAAATTGAATTACATTAAATTCCAAAGCTCAGCACACAGCCTCACACTCATCCAAGGGTTAATGAAGCCACTCAGTGCTGATTGATTCTGGAAGTTTCCATGTTCGGACCATGCAAGTATGATCCGTGTTTTTCAGGCGCTGTGGAAACAGTTTAACTCCCTGCCTTCAAATGTTTGCACTCGCACCACGCACTTGACAATCTAAGCAAGGCAAAGCTGAGAAACTGGCGGCCCGGTCTACTTACTATAAAGTTGTGACACGTACATGGATCAATGCTGCTAAAGGATAAATTAAAATGCATATTGGTATTCTAGCAGCAGGGAGCTTTCGATGTTGATAGTAAGTACTCTGTATGTTGTATGTTTTATGTGTGTTTAATATAAATGTTTCACTAACGTTATGTTTAGTAGTGTTTTTATTGAGACTAAAATAAGTCTTTGATTTAAAATAACGATAAAGTTGAATTGAAAGTGAGGTGGAGCACTGGTGACTGAGAGGATACGATGACCCTTGGGAGACGAGGGTGATGGAGCTCGGGGTGGTGTTCGTCCCAGGTGGAGGTAGAGTGACCAACAGGCATGGGTGCAAATTCAGGACAGGGAGTATAAAAATTCAGGACAAAGGCTCAAAATTAAGGACAAAAATTTGATACAAAAGGTACGTTTTACAGACACATCAGAGGAGGTCGCCCAACAGTATATAAGTAAGTAAATAGACAACCAATGTAAGTACAAGTCAAAATAAGTTTGTTGGGTTAAGGCAATCACGTTTTTTTGGTATGCGTGCGGCTTTTAGCAACTGTGCAGGTCTTTTTGTGCTATTCCATATGATCACAAGCTATTTATGTGGTTACTGCAGTGGGTTGTCCAGTCTGATGTTTTGTTTACAGTTCATGGTTCTGAGCAGGCATGTTTGGTGACAAAAGTGGTCAGGAAGATTTGCTCAGATGGTCTTTGTTACCAGCATCTCATATATGAGTGCCATAAAGCGGTACACATAGAATGTAGTTAATTGGGACCTGCAGGGCTGGACTAGAGGGCAGTCCTCCGAGTGACCAGCTTTATGTGTCAGATCGCTTTAGGTATTCCATGACTGTTCAGCTGGTGATGACTGATTTAGTGGCTGGTACAGAACTGAGTGATGGATAAGACCCATAGCGAACAAGTCTTGTATGAGGGTAAGAGCATTAAGCAGGAAAAGGGAGTTACTAACCAGCCTGCATGAGCTAAAATTGGCTACACACTGCTGAGTGTTATAGTATTATTGCAATCCAGAATGGTTAGATAGAAGATGACATTGCTATATAATGCCCTGGTTAGCCATATTTCAGTCCGCCTTACTTTACCTGTATATTGGAGATTGTATACTGCTTGGGCTGTTTCCTTTCTGTGAGCTCTAACTGCAGATTCTCAATGATGCACAGAAGTGTGCTACAGACTAGAAGTTGTTAAGGCATTATTGTAGGTCAGAAGGAGGCACTATCTTTTACATACAGAACAGTTTGCATTGAAATGTCAACAAAATACCAAGATGCAGTTTTACTGATAAAACTATATAGTGCACAAACAATAATGTGTGGAAAGGTGGTTTCAGCAAATATGTATCATTTGAACATCACCAAGTAAATTGTCTTGAACCTATTTTTACCTCTGTTTACAGCAAACTTCTGAATTACAAACAAGTGGTCCATTTGTGGTTTCCTAACTGCTGATATGTTTTGAAACATTTGCACAGTTCATTTGCAGGTATTTAACAGTTTTTCTGTGTTACAAAAAAAACAGACAGCTTACAGTCTTTGGATTCACACGCTCTTTACGACCACAACAAGACCCATATAGACCCTATCTCGTGTGTATTTCAATTCTTTTATAGTGCTAGTCAGCCCAATGTAGGGTGTTGAGCACTTTAGCTCACACACATTGTTCAGAGACAATGACTCATATATGCATGTAAATCAATGTATAGGAAATGTTAATTAAGACAATGGGGCTGCAAGGTGTAGGAGTCACATGTCATCCATACTGGTAGGTACTATGTGCAGGGCCACTGGAATTATTCAGCAGGGGAGGGCCAAATTATGCTGCAGATTTGACTAAATTATTTGGCAAGAAAAGGGAAATTCTGCAGCTAAAAGTTTTGTGATAGTATAACTACATTATTTTCTCATGTTTACACTTTTTAACACTTTCTGGGCATAGTTTGGACCTCATTGGTACCCGTATAACACCCAAATACAGCAATATACACAAGAAAGGTGAAGAATCAACCTTTCCAAAGGGCCTTTGCAACCATTCACGTCGTCATGTTTTAAAATCTCACACAGAAGATAGGCATCCCCTGTACAATTACTAACCACCAATCTTCGTTTTTAACTTTGCAATCACCATTTTGTGTAGAGAACCATAAAAACATAACTCACAACATTTTGCGCATCACTTTAGCTGCTTGTTTTTTGTTGGGTAAAGTGGGGGAAAAAAACATTTGCTGGTGGCTAGCTTCTTGGCTTTGTCAATGCATGTTATTTTTTTGTGATTTTTGTACAACTAGATTGTTGGTGGTCCCTTGAAAATATATATTAAAAAATATTGGCTAAAAGCAAAATCTTTTTTGGTCTCTAAAAGCATGCATTGCCGTAGTAGTCCATGGCACAGAAGATGTCTTTGTATGTGCAAGCGCTCCGTGTGAAACAGTAGAATGCAGTCACTCATAATTAAATTAGCTAGTGTCTGAAGTGTGCTGACATAATTCTCCATGCTGTATGTGGTAGTAAGTGAAAGAAAAATAATGCAAATGGCACAACAAACGGCTGTGAGGGAAGAGGGCTGACTGAATGCCCGCCCCTATGAGTAAATATATTATACACAGACGTTTAGTAAAATCTTAAGGTTTTGGCTAATTCCAGATCTAAAAGAAAAAGACCTTATCAACTTTAAGATGACCAGCTGGGAGCTTGTATGCATTTATCTTCCACTACAAACTGTTTTCTTTGTTCTTTCTTGTATGTTGGTGGTCATGTGCAGAGAGTATTGTTCAGACCAAATTGAGAATTTTGAAAACGCAGTATTTCTCCGATTGATGTCTAGCAAAGGTTTCGATGAAGCCCTAGAATTAACACCTGGTTGCAGTGTTTGAGGATCTAATTTCCGTTTCCTTTTTTTAACTGTTTAAGCTCGTATTTATTTTTTACTAAAATATTAAACATTACGTCTGAACCGAGTTTCCCAGCCCCATGCAGTTTTGCACAACTAGACAACTGCAATGCAATATGTGAGAACATTTACATGTAAATGTTCTCACATATTGCATTGCAGTAGTCCAGTTGTGCAAAACTGCATGAAGCTGGGAAACTCGGTTCAGAAGTAATGATTAATATTTACAAAAAAAACATAAATACGAGCTAAACAGTTAAGGCTTAAAAAAAGCAAACGGATCTGTTAGACCTGGTATCATTGGCATGAGTCTCTCGTCCATTTTTTCTGTTGGCCTCTTCTGTTAACGATGTTTTGCTGGAATATTGCTTTGGGCACTGTGCCGCTGCTAATCAGTGCCACAGTGCAAGTGCTCCCTATGTTAAATTGATACATTGGTTGGTGTTACCATGATTGGCTTGGTTGACTTACTGTTCCGACCCTAGTCTAGTGCACTGTGTGTGCCAAGGGCATGTAAGTTAACTGCTGCTGGTGGGCTTGCAGCACCGGTTGTGCCACCCACAGAAACAGCTTGTAAAATGTGTCCCAGGCTTGCCATCGCAGAGCCTGTGTGCAGTCCCTGACTGCCATGTCGACTTGGCAAGGAAACCTACTTGCCAGTCTCTAAAACCTTCACTTTGCCACATTTCAGACACCTCTATGGTAGGCCCTAGGGCTGGGTGCATTGTTGGTAAAAGGTAGGTCACGCCCTGATGTGTGTGGCATGACCTAATAGTGAATTACAGCCATTTTCGTTTTTCACTATTGAAGGGCTACCTGCCTCCCATAGGCCAGAATAGGCAGACTGATTATTAACTCCATTATAATCTTATCTGACTCAGGGAGCATGGTAGCGGTTCGAGTTTAGTATCCCTGAACTCAGAATTTAATAACACATCCTTTAGGATGGATGGTTTTTAAATTCTGTGTTTGAAAATAGCCCTTTTAGAAAGTGGCTATTTTCTTGTCCGACTATCCACCGGTCTCTGCTGGTCTGGTGTGTGTGTCAGGGGCTGGGGGGCTCCAGAGGTCTGAATGAGTCAGTGTGGGGTGAATGAGGCATTTACCTTTAGAGTGGGGGAAGAGTAGCCCCTGGTAGCCTGCCCTGCCTGACACAATGCTGGCTCCACCTCCTGCCGGGCGACTGATGGCCCTGCCCCTGCCAGTGACAATACTGGCTCCGCCTCATGCTGGGCGGCTGATGACCCTGCCCTGCTCAGTGAATAGGCCAGGTGCCTCGGCCTGGCAACACCCACAACAAACCTGGGATGGGGGGAATTTCCCTGCTTAAACAAAGGGAACAAAGCAGAAAAGGGGTATAAAAGAAGGACCCCTGAACCAAAGAAATTAGATCACTTCTGACAAGGAAACCTCTACCAAGGACAAGAAGCCTGCTGATCCAAGGACTTGCCTCCCCCTTCTGCCAGTGTGCTGTTTGCTGTGGGGAGCCTGAAGCTGCTTCTTTATTTTTGCCAAGGGACCAGGAGAGAGGAACTCAGTGTGTACTCTCAAGCTTGCAAGAAAATCTCCAAGGGCTGGAAGAGTGCCAGCCTCCTGTTGAAGTCACAGGGCTAAAGGACTTCAACCTGTGCTGAATTGCTTGTGCACAGGAGGAATCTGCAATCTCGACGTCGACGGACGCCGCTAAATCCAGCTCGACATCTTGAGTACGGCTCCAGTGTCCCGAGCCTTCGACGCCGGCCGCCAGGCCCGATCGACGCCAGTAGCGACGCCAGGGAGAGTAGTGAGTTCGGCTCCAGCTCCCAGTGACCCCGTCTCGACGCCCCCGCTGATCGCATCGAAGCTGCGCCGGTCTCAACGCCGTGAGCGCTGCTCCGGCCCGACACCTCTCGACGCCACTGCAGATCGCCCCGACTCCGAGGCTCGATCGACGCCGACCTCTCGACGCCGTGGAACATCGCGTTTCTTCATTCTCAAGGTACTGTGTTGTGAAGTCTGTTGCAACACCAGGCTCGACGTAGCGCTCCTCGCGGTCGACGCCGAACCTTGGGAATATCGTAAAATCGACGTCGTGTGACTCCTGCGGGGTCACATTGTTGCCAAGAACTGTGCTTTATGAAGAATACTTACTTTTGTTGCTAAAGAACTATTTCCTAAAGAGAAACTTCACCTGAACTATTATTTTTCCTTCCAAAGAGTATTTATTTAGATTGTGGTATATTTTTATCGCTACTTGGTCTTGTGCTAAGCCTTATATAAAAATACTTATTTTTTTATAATAACTCCTGTGTTGTGTCCGTTTGTAGTGTATTCACTTTATTACTGTATGTGGTCATAAATGCTTAACACACTGCCTCTGAGATAGGCCTGTCTGCTCTGCCAAGTTACTATTAACACTGCATGACACCAGTTGGTTGCAGTTTTTTTAGGCGATACCTACGATAGTTGTGTCATAAAGATGTTGTTTAACATGTATGTTTGTCCCCCTGTTTTTTCTTTTACAGGCGTTGTACATCCCCTTCACTAGTAACCACTTATTAGGGTGCTGTACGTGTGGTAAGTGCCCCACTAGTCGCTACCACTACCAATAAGTGTGTGAATCACCTGGTCCTGAAGAATTGCGGTTACTTTTAACCAATGCAAGAAACATGTTGACCACACATTACTATAGCGTAAAACAGTCATCTTAACTGGAGTATTACGCACGTTATTGTTTTTAATTAAGAGTGGGTCCCCTTTCATTTAATAAACCTTGTTACTTAGGATTCCCACTACTTACTTTTAACACACCTCTTCCACCACACACTTTTTCACTTTAGGGCCCTCACCTGCACTCACCTATCGGCATTTAAGGAATAAAGATCTCCACTAAAAGGCGCCACTAAGGTCGCCGATCGGGGATTGCAGCGCCGCCCCGATTCGGAGCAGACCTGATGATGAAACTTGACATCTGGGCCACGTGCTGACGATATATGACAGCTAGTCTGCCGGGAGTGTGAGGGTCTTTTTCCTTAAGGAGGATTCTCCTCCTGACGTTGTGGACTCATACATTTTTCTTCTCACCATTAGTTCTCTTGAGGAACTGCATACTTCTATATTTATTTGCTCTGCCAAGCTACCAAGGGGGTGAGCAGGGGTTATCTGAGTGTGTAATATCCTTGCCCTGACTAGAAAAGGTGGGTCCCTATTTGTCAGTGTATACCTCTGCCAACTAGAGACCGCCGGTTCTAACAGGATCTAATAGTAATAGTAGATTTTGTTTTGCTCAGATGTGGGTGGTATAATCTACTGGCTCCAAGCGAGTTACTCGCCTTCAAGGCACATCAAAGGCAGACGGCCCATTGTCATTCTTTATGTGATGATCAGCAGCAGACAGAATGACAATGGGCCTGTCCACAGTCTGCTCGAGGTTGGGGAGGGGCTGCTGGAGCCTCCAGAGTTCAAAGAGAAGTGCGAGAGGCCCCGAGGGAGAGAACGTTTAAACTCCTGGGGCTTCTCGCAGGGGAACAGCACAGCCTGCTGTAATCGTGATAATTACGGACCGAAGGCGTCCGTGAAAGGAATGTTGACGGACAACGGACAGGCCACAAAAATAACGGACGGTCCGTGAAATTTACGGACGGTTGATCACCCTAGGCATGGAGGGAGGTGGGTGGCTGCCTCCCTGCTCAGAGCACATGGCTGTCCGCTACTGTAACATGCGCTGCCTGAGTGATAATACCACATTGTCACCGGGCCAGCACCGGACGGACGCGCCTCAAACCCCCCCCACCCCGCGGACGCCCAGGACTGCAAATGTTCCACAGTGCCTGTCAGAGAGTTAAATTAAATGTAACAATAACTAAAAGATTAACTCAACCTCCTGCCTCTGCGCTCCTCTCTGTGTCATTGTCAGTGGCTCCAGCATAGGCTTCCAGAGCCTCAGCCAACTCCCCGTCTACCAATCAAGACGCTGCTCTCCTATTGCTCAGGTAGCATGAGAGAAGCACCAGGATTGGCTGGAGAGGACTAGCTCCACACTCCTTGCGCTGTTGGGGTCCTGTGCCTGCTCTCCATCCGGCTGTCTAAGACAGCTGGGTAGAAAGGTTTAAAGTGTGCATGTCAGGCTGGCCGTTGCAAGAGAGCCACCCAAAGTGACATGCGTACTCTAAACTGGAGCGAACACTACTCCACTGCTGCCTATCAGCAGCAGTGGCCCTGCCCTCAAATACAGCTCGGGCTGGGAGCAGTGAAAAATAGAACAGTAATAAATTAATTTTACTATCTTTTTATTTTTCACCTTTGCTGACCTTGCAGCAGGAGGCGACAATGCACCGCCCTAATAGAAGAGCTGCCGTTGTCTACAAGTCAAGGCTTAAGGGTTGCCTCCATGCCACAGAGGCATGCATGATGAGTTACCAACTAAGGCTCTACACTGCACAAATAGAAATCATGACCTGTGGACAATGGCACAAACACCAGTCTAGTCATATGGCCCAAGGAACACAATGCCTTCCCAGCTACATCAAGAGAGGTGGGAAAGACAGGGGTAACCATGGTTTCAGAGCTATTCCTGAGAAGTGCTACCCCAGAGAAACTGAAACAGTGCACTTCATCTGAGGATTAATGAGTCGCAGATAATTACAAATCAGCATGTTCAATTTTCATAAACAGAGAGTCAAATCAAGACATACTTCCTCATCTCTGGTGGATCCGTCAGTCACTACTTTGGGGATGATCCTTCCGTTGCAGTCTTTCCTCTCGTCATCTCCACTGCTTCCAGGATCTTGTCCTGAATGTGTTGATTTTTTCTCAGCGTTTATAAGGTCTAATGAAGCTTTACTTGCTTTCTCTTGCTCCTGCTGACAAACAGAATATGGTGTCATTGCCAAATGAAACTCAACAAAGCATCACACTGCGCATACGCTGCAAGTTTGAGAGCCTGTGAAACGGAATCACAAAATGTGTGACAAATATATGCTTTTTAAGGGTGGAATTACAACATTCAGGAGTCTGCAATGATTGAGAAGTATCCTGAAAACTCTGGCCTACCATGCACCCAAAACCTCAAAATATGTGTGTTTTACTGCTGATGGTGCAAATAGGACTTGATGAATGTCAACTTAGCCTTGAGTATAGTAACTGGATATACACTGCGCTTGCTGCTGAGAACCGTGTGTATATTTGCCAAGTTAATGAAATGAGGACAAAATTGTTGCAAATCATCTTTCTGCATTCACTTACTATTCCTTGTCATGATGATGACACTTCGATGTATGTCGTTCGGATGAAACAGCATTACAACAGGCAAATCAGTTACTGAACTGCACGCAGATTACTTTAGCCTCTTCTTTTTGGAACTCTTTCGGTCAGGCTGTTTTGTTGCTTGTTTCGCACTTCAGTTGCATTTGCCTCGCAAATGTCTAGGCGACTGTATACTTTGCGAGCACAAATCAGTGAGCTCTGAGCCCCTAAAACTCAAATATTCTAATGTGCAAAGTAGGAAAAGAAGGACCCAGAGGGGTTTCACCTCGAGCAGAATGGAATCGACCTGAGCTCACGCTGCTCGGCTGCTCACGCCGGACGCGTAACGCTCAGCTAGCTGTCCTGCGCCGCCCTCAGAGATGCCAGAGCGCTACGTTCACTGCTCTGTAACGCGAGCACCGAGGCTGCTCCTCTTGGAAGGGGGGTCTGTTTTGGAGATTGTGTCCCGGCCAAGGGCTAATCGGCCTGCCCTTTCTGCCCGCAAGAAGCTGGTGAAACAAGCATTGGATACACTGCACGTTTTTAAAAATTCGACTCTGTGCTCTGCTCTTCTTGCATCCCTCGTAGTCTTCAGTGAGGTCAACGAACTCTGGGGCCTTTGGACTGCTTTCCTTAAAGATCCTTGTGAAGCTAAGTTGCTGGAATACAGCAGGACCACTATGAGCGCGCGGGGGGGCCGAAGAGGCTCCAAGCAAAAGACTCCTGTTGCTGCCTTGGACTCTAAGGATATAAAAGCTGCCAAAGATGCCGCCTCCACCACTGAGGGAGCTCCTAAACTTAAAAATGAGGTCAGTGGGGATAAGAAAATGCAGGGGAAACAGTGGGGCAAGCCAGGGGTGGGGGGGGGGGGGGTGTTCCGCCTAGAGATATAAAAAAACACTGAGATTTCTCTTCCCCCCCACGAAAATCTTTTTGGGAGTCAAAAAAAATATCTTAAATCCCAGTATGAAACCAGTATGAAACCTCTATCCTCTCTCACTAATCACCCACTAGTAGATATCGTAAAGGAGGGGGCACCCCAAACAGGGAGTGGAATGGATTCTGTTGCCCCATCCACCATACCAGAAAGCGACTTGGCTGAATTAACAGAGCCTCTAGGGGCTCAGGATGGGCCTTCCCTAGTCCCGGTGTCAGTACTCCCACCCGCAGACACTACAACTCTTTTGTCACAGCCTACCCAACAGGCACAGGTACCTGAAAACCTACTCGGCGAGAATAGTACGGAGGCCCTACGGCTCATTTCTGACCCTGACCCCGGCGCAGGGACTAACAAGTGATCCAAAACCTGTTGGCGCCCCCTGGCTTCCAGACTCCCTGGACACCTGAAGCAGGAGGGGAAGATTTCTACTCTGTATCAGACAGTACTCCAAATTCTTCCAACGAAGATGTCTCTGGAGAAGCCAGCGAAGGAGATAGTGAGACCTCACTTCAAAATACAGGCACAGTACAGCGACATAAAAAGTCCACCAGCAAAAGTAAGCGCCGCAGTCAACTAAATGGGATTACTCCGACTCTAAGGTATCATACCCCCCAGATGAAGACGATTTAAATTCTACTCAGTGGGGCAGTACCAAGAGCCTGCATGCTGACACGTCTGAACCCTCTTTAGCTTCCATCCTGACCTCCATCAAGGAGTTCCATGAAGAAGTCCGGGCGGACAACCGTATCGTCAAGAATGCTGCCAAAAAGTTGCAGGGTGGGCTAAGGCGTCTGAATAAAACTTGCGCAGACATCAGTGATCGGGTTTCAATGGTAGAAACACAAATCGAACATTTGGAAACTGACACTCTGACCACCAAAGAGCAGGGGGAGTCTAATACTGCCTGCATGATGGATTTGATGACAAAAATGGAGAAGCAGGAAAATCGCCAGCCCCGGAACAACCTCCGCTTACTTGGTATCCCGGAGGGGAAGGAGGGGGATGACCCCAGGCTCTTCATAGTTAAATTACTACAGGACTCCTTTCCAGACCATCCGGAATGGGATTGGGACTATGAAGTCTAGAGGGCGACCGATTTCCTTTTCATCAAAAGCGACAACATAGCGGTGCTAACACGTCAGGTGGGCAACCTAGGGTATTTCTTGTTTACTTTGGAAACTTTCGCCTTAGACAGATAATATATGACCAGGCCCGCTTTAACTCCAAGAAAGGAGCAAATGGTGTAACATTCTTTGCTAAACCAGACTTTTGCCATCAGACCGTTGAACGGAGATGGCGAATGAGACAACTAATCTCCCCTTTTCAACAGCTGGGGGCGGAAGTGTTTCTTATGGTTCCCTCAAGGCTCAAAGTAATCTTAAACGGGAGTACTAAGGTTTTTCTCTCCGAGATTAAAGCAGGGGAGTATTTGCAACAATTGAAAATCAGGAACAAGTGACATTCGCTAACTGTTCAACGAGTGAAACCAGACCTAAGTCGGACTTTTCCTACCTTGATTCTGGCATTTTTTTTTCATTTTTTTTGGACTTTATTTGTTTACTCGTTTTATTTTCTGCTCTGTGGTTTCTCTACTTTTCTATGTTATTATCACATCGTTTCACTTTATCACTTTATTATTGAACACAGTTAAGAAAAAGGGGCATGCGGCCGAACAGATAAACTAGAGCTATAGAATTTATCAATCCGGCGTGGCTGGCAGTCGGGGCTCAAGTTGATTGTCATCATTCAGGCCTTGCCTGATTGCTCGAAGAAGGGGGGGGGGAGGGGGGAGGGGAGGGAAAGGCACTACAAGAGAAAAGTTCTGCACAGAAAAATTAAGCACGAGTTTTTTAAATCTTTCTTGCACATACACATGTATACCTAAGACACATTTGCTATGGTACAAGATAAGACGTCAGGAGTCTGTAGTGTTATTATTATTCTTTGGTTTCATTTTTTTCTTTAAAAATGGCTACGTTAAACTCTTTAAGAATTGCCTCTGTTAACATCTGCGGGCTAAACGATCGCTCAAAAAGACAGAATGTGGCGCTTAGGCTTTGCTCTTTGGGGGGGGATATTAATTGCATACAGGAAACTCATATCGAGGGCTCTCAGAGGTACTTATTAGACTCTTTGGGTTTTCAAGTCTTGGGGGCCACTACACAGGGTTCCAAAATCAAGGGGGTGGGTATACTGGCTGAAAGAAAACTTTCTATCTTTTCACCCCGGGTCAAGGCTGATTCCTTAGGCAGATGGGTGATTACTGAGTGTCATGTCTCTAATAATCCCCCTTTTACCCTCTGCTCAATTTACGGGAGTAATGTAGATGGCCCAGGAGTTATTAATTTGGTTTCTGGGGAACTAGCACACTGGCCCACCCCCATTGTCCTTTGTGGCGATCTGAATTTGCATTTACCCTCCAACTGGGATTGTGTTAGTCATTGGAAATACAAGGGTAGGAAACCCCTGGTATATCAGGCTTTGATAGATCTTGCGCAGGTGCATGGTCTAAGAGATTGTTGGGCAAGTCTGAACCCCTCTCTGCCAGGGTATACATTTTTTTCTGCTCCGCATCACACCCTTGTTAGACTGGATTACTTTTTCCTTTCATCTTCGATCATCAACAACTGCACTATTGAAATGGCCCCACATTTTATGTCTGACCATAATCCTCTTATCATTAACATTAAAGGTTTAGGGAAAGTTAAAGAGGTTTCTACCTGGAGCTTTGAAAAAGCTTTACTACAGGACCGGTTGTATAAAACACATATGCAAGGATGGCTAGAGGAATTTCTGGGGTTCAATGTTGGCTCCGCTTGTCTTATGACAGTTTGGGAAGCTTTAAAAGCGGGGATCAGGGGCGAGACCCTGGGATTCTCAGTACGCAAAAATAAAAAGGAGAAAACGGTGATAAACAACTTACAAGGAAAGTTAAGGGTGGCTGAAACTAAGTTGACTCACTGCATTCAAACAGGACAAGATGTCGAGACAGTTCAGAAGGAGGTAGTGCTGGTCAGAGCCGAAATTGGGGCAATTTTTGCTGAAAAAACCGCTGCAAAATGGGCAAGCACCCGGGAGAAAAATTATGAGTGTAGCGACAATATTGGACATCATCTGGCTGTCAGGACCAGGCAACAGGTTTCCTGCAGTGAGATACGCACAATTAAACTCCCATCAGGGGATGAGACCAACGACACAGATCACATACGAAACGGATTCCAGGATTTTTACTCCAAACTTTATACTGAGGAGATTCACGGCCCTAGCGACCTAATCGCTCACCAGACCACCAACTATCTTAGCGGATCAACCTCAGATCTCTTTCCTTAGAAGATATGAAAAGGTTAGATATAACTCCCACATGGGATGAGATACTGGAATCCCTTAACAGTCTGCCTGACGGGAAAGCTACTGGGCCAGATGGCATCCCAGTAGAGTTTTATAAGACTTTCGCTCCACAAATAAAGACAATTCTTACAGAAGTAATAACCTCTATTTTTAATGGGACTTTACCACCAGCATCCTGGTCTATGGCCAGAATAGCTATTTTCCCAAAGAAGGATAAATCTCCAATAGAGATGAGCTCATATCGATCAATAACGCTCATTAATTGTGACTCAAAGATCTTCTCCAAAGTACTAGCTAATATAATCTCTTCTGTGGTTGAATCTTTGGTTTCAGAGTGGCAGCACGGGTTTATCCCAAAAAAAGGAACAACTGAACATGTTAGAAGGGCCATTACTCTTTTTGACGCCGCACAGGCTGCTGGACACCCGATGTCACTTGGACGCTGAGAAAGCCTTTGATCGGGTCTCCTGGCAATTTCTGTGGGCAGTCATAAGGAGAATGGGATTTGGGCCAAAGATCACGCAGGCAGTACAAGCCCTTTATGTAAAACCAATAGCTTGTGTCTCAGTTAATGGGCAACTAACCAGCCAGTTCGAGATCTCTCGGGGCACCAGGCAAGGTTGCCCATGCTCCCCTTTGCCCTTTATTTGGACCCCTTCATCAAGCAAATAGAGAGAAATAATGAGATCCTCCCAGTTAACTTCCAAGGTAGCTGTATTAAGATCATGGCTTACGCCGATGATTTGGCCATCACTTCACCTGATCCTTTAAACACCATAGTGGCTCTTGAAAATGAGGCGCTAAAATTTGGGAGGCTCTCTGGCTATGCCCTGAATCAAAACAAAACCCAAATAATAACAAACAGCCAAGTACTATGGACCGATTATTGAGTTGTTTCCAAAGCCAAATATCTGGGAGTTTCTATATCATCAAATCTGGATGAAATTGTTACCGACAACCTAGCTCCTCTGGCATTACACACAAAAAAGGCCCTGAAACAAATCAACAACCTACATTTAACCCTTTGTGGCAGATGTAATGTCATAAAAATGACATACTTTCCCAAACTCTTATATTTCTTCCGCACAATACCTTTGGAATTCAGTAAATCTAATCTGCAAAAATTTCAACAAATATTCACACAGTTTATCTGGTCTTATTCCCAACCCAGAAGGGCACTAAGGCAGCTTTGTCTACCAAAAGAGCGAGGGGGTTGGTCTTTTCCTAACATCACTCTTTACTATTGGGCCTCGGTTTTACAATATAGCGCAGAATTGCTAAAAGAAGCTCCACCCCGCAGACTATAGCGCCCCCCACACCGTTTCAGCTATTGTTGGGAGAACAGTCCTGGGGCTGTCTACTTCGGGAAACCACCTACGGATATTACAAAAGAGTGAGATTTAAGACATTACTAAACTCTTTTAAAACCTTTCGCAGCATTCGTAAATTCTTAGGGTTGGGTAGATTTAACTTCTATACTCCCACGCTGAATAATGGCAGCTTGCCTGCTATATTCGGCAGGGCTTACTTCTCAGACTGGCACAAGGCCGGCATATTGAAATTGGGAGACCTTGTTACTTGCGAAGGGGTAGTCCCTTTCTCTGAGTTACTGGTTAAATTTAAACTCAAAAACGAAGACGCATTCAAATACTATTGTGTATTTGACTTTCTGTCTAGGAAGGTAGGGGGGCCCTCTGGTTTTAGGGAAATTGATCTGCTTAATATCTTACGTAAGCCATTAACGCCTCGAATTGGCTTATTATACAATATAATAAATAGGCAGACCCCCGACGACCTACAGAACATAGCTGATAAATGGTGCAACAAAATTGACACTTCTAACAGCTTTTTTTTTTTAACTCACTTGCCCTCTCACAGAACATTGTAATCTCAGCCAAACCACAGGCGCAACATTTTAAAACTATCTTCTTTTTATATCTCACTCCTAGTAAAATTGTAAAGTGGGGGACTGGCCAAGGTACCCTTTGTCCTTGATGTTTGGAATATGGGGCCAGTTCTATCCATATTTTTTCCACATGCTTAAAACTCTCCACCACTTTAAACAGAATACAGGAATTTTTAAGGGAAGTTACAACTCAGCCTATAATATTGAATTCAACTATTATTCTGCTAGGAACGCAGACCGAGACCTCTCAGTTGAAAAGAGATGGTTTAATTTTTATCGCGATGACTGTTTGGAGGCTCTGTGTGGCCTCTTCCTGGCTTGACCCGGAGCCCCCGTCGTTTTCACACTGGCTAGCCCGATTTATCGCCACATATCATCTAGAAATCGCTGTATATGCAAAGAAAGGAAGGAAAGGACGGAAGAAGGGATTAAAGGTTTGGGAAAAATTGACTCTTTGGCTTGCACAGTTAGGATAACTTTACTTCGTCCCGCTCTTCCTTCCTAGTGTTGTGTAAAGTAAATCTTTTTTTTTCATATATTTCATATCTTGCTCCTTTTTTTTTCTTTTTTTTTTTCTGTACCTCTTAATTGTATGTGCTTCTCTTTTTTCTGGCACCTGTGTTTTTTCTTTTCTCTTAACCATACGCAATCTCTTTTCTCTTTGAGGGGTGGGGGGATGGCTGCTTTATTGTAATGCTTTTTGTAAATTTCTTTTTTTTTTCCTTTTACGTTGGCAAATAAAAAAAAATTATAATAAATAAAAATTTCTAATGTGCACCTTTGAGATGTAATTACACTTCTCTCCGCATTGGTTATGTGTACGTCTAATTTCACACAACATTGTATTTAATTGATTATCTTTTCTAAGACCAAGGAACAATGTTGGCAGCTTAAAAACAATTAATAATGACATTGTTTCTCTTAAATACTTGCACCTTCAAGCAAATTAGTATCTCCTTTAAAGCTTTGTAATCAGATTTCAAAAGGAGTCCAATTACCTATTGTTTTTACAGTACACGTTCTATAGCCAGAGTTTATTCTTTCTTACTCCTTAGCCCTGTCTTCAAATACCTTGACACCTTCATTCCCAAAAGGAATTGCATGGTACCCCAAAGCTCCAGCTTATCATTTATTTTAGGTCATGCTTATGCCAGTGCTCTGGCCATGGCAGTGGGGGCAGATGTCTTCTCTGCGGTGATAACACTACCAGGCCACCCGGTGGCCAGCAAAGGGAGGTGAGACTGAGGCCCTTCTGATCTGATTTTTTTTTTTTTTAAGAAGTTTTATATAGCGCTGGCCTGACCCGAGGGTATTGGAGCACTTTACCCCAGTTGCAATGCAGAAAATCACATAATACAATAATAGTATAGGCCAATTCGTAGCGTAGCCGTGAGGCGCGGAGGTCTTGGAAAGTCTTAGAGGAAAGTTACTGTCGTGAGCAGAGCTCTACTTTCAGGGAGGAGGGACTAGAGCGGGGTCAAGGGTGAGGCGGGTGTAGAAGTCTTGAGGATACTGAGTCGAAGCGGTTTGGAGGTGTCTGCTTCAGCGCTCCGGCTGCTCCTATCGGTTCACTAGGGAACGGTTGAGGAACAGGACTTTGATCTGACTTTGGAATTTTGCAAAAGAGGGAATAGTTCTGATGTGAGGGGGAATAGAGTTCCAGATTTTGGGCGCGTTTCCGGCGAAGGACAGGGCCGCAGTTTTTTGTTTGCGTGTTTTCAGCGGGATGAGTAGAAGAGTGTTCGAACTTCAGAGATTCATGGTCTGACCGGCTTTTTTGAGTTTGGAAGCCAGATATTCCGGTTTGCCGGTGTGCAAGGCTTTGTGCGTGAGGCAGGCTGTTCTGAAGCTCGCCCGCATTTCGACTGGGATCCAATTGAGTTCTCTGAGTGCCAGTGAAATGTGATCAAATTTCTTGATTCCGGTGACCATTCTGGCTGCCACATTGAGAGTTGTTTTGAGGGGAGCAAAATGTGATTTTGCTATTCCTGCGAGGACTGCATTCCCATAGTCTAGTCTTGACAACACCAATCCATGGGTGGCTTGTTTGAGATCATTGGGCGGAATGAAAGGTTTTATTTTGTTCAGTAGCTTCAGGTTAAGGAAAGCGCTCTTAGCTGAGTTCTTAATGTGTTTTGTCATGTCCAATTTCGGGCCTAGCGGATTACCTAGTGATTTTCCAGAGTCGGCCAGGGTGAGGTTCCCGTTGAGCGCATCGATAACTTTTAGCCATTCCGCAATTTGGGGGTTCTCTTCTTTGTTCAAGATGAGGAGTATTTTCGTTTTGTCTTGATCAAGTTTTAGGTGGTTACTTGACAGCCATTGTCGGACTTCTCTCAATGTGTCGTTGAATCTTTGAATGTCCTTGATGGAGGAGGTTTCCAAGTAGATCTGTGTGTCGTCTACATATAGGTGGAAGGGAATGTTGGCTTTTTTGAGTAGGGTGGTGAGGGGTTCCATGTAAATGTTGAAAAGTTGCGGGAGAGCACTGAACCTTGGGGGACTCCCCTGCTGACTGGGTGTAGGTTGGACGCAAAGTTTTTGATTTTGATTCTTTGGGTGCGGTTGTGTAGGAAGGAGGAGAACCATTGGAGGACCACCTCATCAAGTCCGGCCCTTTCTTGGAGAACCTTAATGAGAAGTTTGTGATCTACCGTGTCGAATGCTGCCGATAGGTCTAGGAGACTGAGGAGGCAGCATTGGTCCGAATCAAGTGATTTGTGGATATCATCAATGACGTCTGAAGCCAGGCTGATGGGAGTCAAGGAGGTTGATACGGTCCATGCGTTGGGTTAGTTGTTGGAGCATTCATCTTTCCAGGAAGGTCAGAGACAGGTCTAAAGTTATTCAGGTCCTTTATGTCAAGATGTCTTCTCTGCGGTGATAACACTACCAGGCCACCCGGTGGCCAGCAAATGGAGGTGAGACTGAGGCCCTTCTGATCTGCTGATTTTTTAAAGAAGTTTTATATAGCACTGGCCTGACCCGAGGGTATTGGTGGAGATCAATTTGACTTTCTCTGCTCCCTGAATGGGGTGGAAGAATAGCCAGGGTTTGGTAGGGGGTATGGGTGTGTTATCATACGCCCCAGACGTGCTGCTATTGGTGGGAGGGAGGTGCTGTTGGTGTCCAGTGAGAGCTCGATCTTGGGGATCTTGTCATTAAAGAAGTTTGGCAAAGTTGTCGCATAGTTCTTTGGATGCCAGCACTGAGGACGTAGCGGGCTTTGAGGTTTGTTGCCTGATGATGTTAAAGAGCTCCTTGGGTCTGTTTTTTGTGCTGTCTAGCACAGTGCAGAAAAACGTGTTTTTTTTGGTTTTGATGTGATTGTTGTACTTCCTGCGAACTGCTCTGAGTTGTTTGCGGAGGATAACGGTAGGATTGTTCCTCCAGCGTTTTTCTGTGGCTCTTAGTTGTCTCCTTTTGGAGTTGATGTCAGAGTTGAACCATGATCTGGAAGGAGTGACGCTGCTTTTTTTTTTATTTCAGGGGGGCTAGTTGATCAAGCATGGCCACCATATTTGAGTTGTAGAGCGAGGTGAGTTCAGTTGTGGTGAGGTGATCGTTGGCGCTGGGGAGGAGCGAACTTATCCTTTCTTCTAGGACGACAAGGGGAATCTGGGTAAAGTTTCTAGCCCATTTGGGGGGGGGGGGTCTTGCAAGGGTGGCTGGGATTTTTGGTTAATGTGGAATAAGATGATGTGGTGGTCCGACCAGTCCACGGGGAGTATATGGTCGATCGTAATTGCGTCTCGTTGAGCGATAATGGCATCCAAGGTTGCTCCTTTATTGTGCGCTTCCAGTGTTGGGATAAATTGTTGTCATGGAGAAGATTGTTTAGGGTTTGAATTAGCGAGTTGTTCACTTCATTGCAACGTAGGTTTAGGTCATCAAGAATTAAGTTGCTAGCGTCTCCGAGTGAGCAGTGAGCAATCAGGTTGAAAAAGTGTTCCCCGAATGCGGAGCTGTTGCCTGGGGGGTGATAGAGAAGATGGCAGAGTATTGCTCTATCATCCTTTGTCTTGATGTTGGCGGTAAGACATTCAAAGGTGCTGTATACTTGAAGGTGTCCATTTCCACGATGGCGATGTTGTCCTTGTGTATGATAGCTCCACCTCGTTGATCTTTTCTGTCTTGTGGGTCTCTGTATCCGGGTCACGGGGGAGGTTGGAGCTGGTCGGAGTGGGAGCCCTGGGAGGGGATTGCCTGGGCTTTCGGGCCTTGTCGAGGTTAGTTAATATTTCGTTCAGGCCCAGGAATATCGTTTCTAGCTGGCTTTCTAGTAGGGCGAGACGCTGCACCATGTTTTCTGGGGCGCGGGTGAGGAAGTCTTGGGTAGGGTCGTCCGGTGATATGGAGGGCGTGACTGTATTATGGTGCCTATTGCTGCTTGTGTTGTCCATGCTGCCTCTGTTTGGGACCCTGCGTAAGGGGTGCATTGGGTCGTGTCGTGGTTTCCTCCTCTTGATGCCTACGGGTGTGGTAATGTAGTTAGTGGTCAGTGCTGGCAGGGCAGGGTTATGATGTTGTTGGAGGTAAATCGGGGGTGGAGGCTGAGGTTGACATTCGTCGGGGAGTTGGAGATTGCGATTTGTGGGGGCGGAGGTGTGGGTGGTGGCTCGAGAGGGGAGAATGGTGGTTCTGGCAAAGGGCACAAGAATGGTTCTTTGACTCTCCTGGTGAGACAGGTTGACCGGGGGTAAATACTGGGTCAGGGAAGGTCAAAGCGTGTGCACGTGGGCGGTTCGGAGTGAGGGGAAGAGGGAGTCGAAGGCTTCTAGGTTCTCATTGTTCGCCTGTATCAGGACTGTGCCGTTCGAGTAGATGGTCACAGACGTGTTCCCGCTCTGTGTCGAGCGGTTAGTGGGCGAGGTTGTCAGTTTGCAGCTATGCAGAGTAATCGTAGTTTTGGAGATGTGAAGTTGCGTTCTGAACGTGATGTTCCAGTTATCAGGTCTTTCAGTGTGGAAGATGAGATCCATCTTTACCTGTCCTTTGGAGGAGCAGTGATATGTGTCCGCGAATAGTGTTTCTGGATCCTGTCTAATCAGTCTATGTTTGAAGTTTCTTTTTGCTTTAAGGGAGAGGTTAGGGGGAAACTAATCACAAAGGAATTCAGGCCGTGAGGTTTCAAGTAGGTCGGTATGAGGTGGTTAATGAAAATTGGCGTGCCCAGTGACATTGTTGCGTTTCCTTGAAGGGGGGACTGTGTCAGGGGCTGTCATCTAGGGGATGCGGGTCACAAAGTGAGACTGGAAAGCGAGTATGGGCCCTCACTAATGAAGGAACCGTGGGTCTATGTTAGGAAGTTAGCCTCGGCGTAGGGATGGTGGTATCAGGTATCTGTGATTAACTGTTGCCCTGGTCTGAGGTGCAAGGAGGTCAGGGTGGTAAAGTGTGGTGTGGGGGACACTCATCTGCTGCAGACTGACTGTATTGTGAGGGGGACCTTTCTATTGCGGTCTGGTTAGGATAGAGAGTGGGCTTGATAGATTGCAAGCAGTGCTCTGGGGGATGTTGTGGTGCTGGGCACTTCAGCGCGAGGTGGCTGTGATTTGCCGCCTTAAGTAGGGTCAGGGAGGTATGGCTTAACTGACCTGCTGTGCAGCCCCTTAGCTTCCTTTCACTCCCAAGGCTTCAGGAGATGTTCGGGCAATTGATCCCCAGATTGAGTCGTTTATTATTTGCCAAAATTGATGTACGGTTCAGGTGCAGGATGGCGTGGAACAGCGTTGCTCCTCACGCTGTCTGAAAAAGATTACCCGTGGAGGCTGCACTCACAGAACCGCCATTTTGGGGTCAGGTGTGGTTTGGTGTGGAACAGCGTCGCTCTCACGCTGCCTGAAATTGCTAATCGGGGTGACTGCACTCGCGGAGCCGCCTTTTGGGGTCAGGCATCCGAGTCAGTTATCAGCTGGTCTGTGCCTTCTTATTGCCGAGACCCGCTTGTCGGGGGCGTGTTGTTGCATGGGGCTCTCGTCGTGTATCTTTGTTTCAGTTTACAGGGGCACATCGGCAGGGTTGCGTCGGCCATGTGAGGTTCCGTACTGGGCCAAGTGTGGTCATTAAAGGTGCCGTATAACAGAGACTGTTATTTTCGGGCCTGTGGATTTTTCTTTAATTGCCGTGACAGCCGTGGCAATCCGGGGCGAGTTGATGACAGATTCACAAGCTAAGCACCCTGTCATGGGTTCTCATGGTCTCAGTTGCACCGTTTTGGGATCTGGGTGAGTTCCTTGGAAAGCCGAGGGCATCCATCTTACGATCAGGCATAAACGCTGGGGCATTGGCATAAACGCTGGGGCATTGGGGCATAAACGCTGGTGAGTCTTCAGGTCTACCCATGCAACACCAACCGATGCACTTTCCTGAGATCCCCACCAGAAAGGTAGCCGTTCCTCAACTGGGGCTGAAGGCCAGGGCCTCAGATGACCTAGTAGGCTGGCATATCACCTGCCATGTCTTTGAGGGCCCTGCTAGTATTTAAAACTATTCCTACACGCCATGCCTACCCTAAAGTAATTAAAAAAAAGGGTTTAGACATCTTCATTAAACTAATGTGGAGATTTACATCTTAAATTATTCTAATGGTATGTTTGTTCCTAAAAAATATATAGTGGTGGGTTTTTGGCCTGGCATATATTGACTGACTATTTAGAACTGACATTCTGCGTGCATTTATATGGTTCTACCATCATTGGTCTCTAAACACTGGATTTGGTTTATCCTGGTATGTTGTTTAGGTAGCATATTAAACGTGTCACATTATTTTGGGAAACAACCTTTAGATTGCGGATTTTACTCCACAATACAATCACAACGCGGTTGTTACAACAACCACGTTGTAACCACGCAATGCAATTACTACGCAAGTCATTACATCGACTTGCAGTAGATGGCGCTCTAACATAAGGAATAGTATAGTTTACTATTCCAACACCTTCCCTACTGTTACTTAGACTGGAGTTGGAATAGTAAATTATACATTTCTAATGTGAAGGCGCCATCTACTGCAAGTCGATGTAATGGCTTGCGTAGTAATGGCACTGCGTGGTTACAACGCGGTCGTAACGCCGCGTTGTGATTGTACTGCAGAGTAAAATCCACTATGTTAAGGTATATATTCCATTATTTTGGAGTAAATGTGTTCTAGCGGAGCACTCTACAGGCAAAGATATCCTGGAACAGCCTTCGTTAGCTATATTTCTTTCTGTGATACACTGCGCTAAGGGTATAGAAATTTTAAATAACTATTGTGTAGTATTCAGAGTACCTTTTACACTTTTTGATGGCTTGTGTAAACTGCACTTTGTATATCAGAAATATGTACAACACATTGTTTTGTAAGCAGCCAATCAGTTAGTAGATTTTCCTAAGAGCAAACTATGGTTGGCTTACTAGTCGTATAGCATGTGCATTTCTAGTGGGAATTGAACTGTGGGCTCTTGGAGAGAGAGAGACCACAGTGTGGATATGTGTTTCCACGAGGCCCAATAAGTCTGACCTACGTAGCGTTCCTAGTGCTTGTAAGGGATGACTGACTTTTGGTAGCTTGGCACAAGCAGCAAGCCTTCTTCAGAAGGAAATGCCTGGTCTCCACTTTCACGCCTCAAGCCAACATTAATCTAACACCCATGCTGCACTTGAAACACAACCATCAAGAAGCTCGCCTATAATGGAATGCGCAGAAGGATGTACATCGCATGCTAAAGGCATTCAAGCTTGTAAATCCACCCCAGCATGCTATGCCAGGCATATGGTAGGAAAATACAGCATTCTCCATCTTCCCCGCATGAACACTTGGAATATTGTGCAAAACATTACCACATTTGAGTGATCTAATTTGAGACTGGCGAGTCTCTTTAGCTTCCTGGTCTCATTGCCATGTGAGCCACTTACGCCACTTGATGATAGCTCTGAAAATAAATATACTTGTCAATTGCAAGTATATGTATTTTCAGAGAAAAGTGCCTGCCTAGTTCATGTCGCTTTCTCGCTTTGTACTTTGAGAGGTCTAATGTTGCTTCTTAGCTCCTTGGCCATGCCCTGAGCAGCTACCTATTTATAACTGTTGTGGCTGTTTGCGGTGCTCCTGCCCTACATCAAATATAAATTGTAATGGAACACAGTGAAACTTAATCTGAAAGCAGGGTTTTAACAGTTTCAACATGTAGTTCGCCATTAGCCATGTGAATTGCCAATCTATAAATACCCACTATATTCTGTTATGTTATGCTGATGTGTAGAGCACACTATCCCCTGGGAGGGTATCTTGGCACTAAGCAGGTATAAGTCTAGCCACACCTAGGGCCTAGTGAGATTACTCGAAAAGCAAGGCCTTAAACATCTTGTGGAATTTAAGATTTGAGGAGGAGACTCTTATGGGTAATGGCAGGTCATTCCGCAATTTAGGAGTGATATAGAAGGCTCAACCGCTGGATCTATTATGCGTAGGATTTGTGCAAGTAGGGGTCCGGATAAGCGGAAGTATCAGGAAGGTTTGTGAAAGCAGTGTTGATGTATGCTAGGCCAGTGTTATGTAGTGCCTTGAAAGTGTGGGTGAGGAGTTTGAATTATTTACAAACAGGGAGCAGGTGGAGCTCCTTCAGGTGTGGTGTGATGTGAATGGGGTGTGGGAGGTGGAAAGTGTATATGGCCGCTGCATCCTGAATGGTCTGTTTGGTGAGTGTTTTGTTGATCCCGGCATAGAGGGTGTGCCCGTAGTACAGCAGCCTTGTGAACAGGGCGTGTGTGGCGGTTTTCCAATGCTGATTGGGATCCATTTGAAACTCGTCACCAACATCTTCAGGATAAGAGAGCATGAGAAGGTGACGGAATGGACATGGGCGGTCATATTGAGTTTACTGTTGATGATGATCTGGAGGTTCTTGCCAGGTGTGGTGGGGGTTATTGTCCGTCCCAGCTCTGTCGGCCACTAGGTGAAGTCCCATGGTGATGTGCTCTTCCTGAAGATCACAATGTCTTGGCAGGGTTCAGCTTTAGACAGTAGGTCTTCATCCAGTGGACGCAATTTAGTCATGCAGGCATCAAACTTGTTCTGGGGACTAGGCGTCTTGCCCATGAGGGGAGAAGGATGAGATGTGTGTCGTCAGTGTAGGAAAGGACATTGATGTCCTGAGAGCAGATGATGCTGGCTAGAGGGATCATGTATGCATTGAAGAGGGTCGGGTTAGGTAGGGTCCTTGCCCAACTCCGCAGATGAGGTCACAGGCATCCAAGGTATACGGTGCCAGGCGGTCTGACCAGGTGCTTCAAGTCAGGAAGGAGCATATCCATTGGAGTGCAGGTCCTTGGATTCCAATGTCATATATGCGCTGGATGAGCATGAGGTGGGAGACTGTCAAATGATGCGAAGAGGTCCAGGAGGATGAGGGCCGCTGTGTTTCCTCTGTCCAGAGGCATGCTGATGCCATCTGTGGCAGTGATGAGGGAAGTTTCAATGCTGTGGTTGGATCTTAAACCAGACTAAGAGGTTTTGAGGAGTTAGTGGTATTTGATGTAGTCAGTGAAGTGTCTGTTAATTATTTTCTCTTAGACCTTGGTCAGGAATGGTAGAAAGGAGATTGGTCTGTAGTTGATGCGCGTTGAAGGGTCCGCAGAGGGTTGCTTCAGCAATGGGAGGACAGCTGTGCCATCCAAGCATCTGAAAAGGTCGTGGAAGAGATGGAGGCATTCAGAATGAGTGTGAGCATTGGGCTGATGGGTTGCAGTCCTTCATAGTAGCCATGGCTGGGGCAAGGGTCCGATGGGGCCCCTGAGTGGATGGACAACTTCATAGTGGGGGCAGCTTCTTCGGGGTGATGAAGGGTCATGTAGTTAGCATTAGTTCTTTGGATAACATCGGAAGGTGTGTGGTGAGGGCTGTTGGGTTCAGCTGCGGGCTGAAATTGCTGTAAATGATGGTGATTTTGTTGCAGAAGAATTAATAGAGATTGTTTCAGAGTTCCTGCATGGGGGTGATCAAGTTGGAAGTCACTAATAGTGAGGTAAAATCTTTCACAATGGCAAAGACTTATTTGCTTCTGTTGGTGCTAGCATAGATGCAGTCCATCAGATGACAGGTGTTTCATGTTGGAAGATGGCGTGTCCATGGATGTGGTGTAGCTGATGGTATTCTTGTGGATGATGGCGATTTCGCCTCCAGACTTGTGAAGTCTGTCTTGCCTGTCAATATTGTAGCTGGCGGGGATAGGTTTGGCAATGTCAGGAGCCAGTGCAGTGTTCAGCCAGCGTTCCATGAGGAAAAGTAGGTTTGGTGAGTGACTGGGTGTTGAGGAGCATGCATGTCAGTGTAGAGTGTTGTTTGCAAGGTTGCAGGACAGTGTGGTCAGGAGACAGTGGGATGTTGGATGCTGTTGGTGCAGCGAGCATGTTGCAGCCCTGCACCAAACAGTTTTCTGTTCTTATTTTCAAAAAGAAAATTCCAAAACAGGATTTTCTTTTTGAAAATACAAAATGTAATGCTCCCCCTATTAGCATTTTACTGTCCCTCACCACCAGGGTTTGTCTGTCAGTGACGGATAGAAAAAAATGGCTATATGTTCGCCCATCCTGATTGAGTGGGTGGACATTTACAGGCACATGCATCAAGCTAGGATTTTACGAGTCCTTAATTGCGAATATTAAGGATTCTCAATTAAGGACTCGCAAAATCCTATGCATGTAGGAATCGCTATAATAACAGTAATTCCTACATATTCCTTATTTGCTACTCGCAAATAGCAACTCGCAAATAAGTAATAGCTTCCCATTCATTCCTATGGGCCTAGAGGCCCATAGGAATGAATGGAAAATTGCAAGTGCAATTTGCGAGTACCAATTGGTACTCGCAAATTGCTCATGCAATTTCAAGAGTGCAAGGGTGTCAAATGGACACCCTGTTGCACCCTTGAAATTGATCTGTGTACAAATGTTGCGCACACACATGTCCCAAGGACATGTGTGTGTGTAACCTACAACTTTGAAAAATGCACTTTAGTGCAATTTTCAAAGTTTTTGCAAAATACCATGAAGTTCAACTTCATGGTAATTTGCGCCCCCTAGTAGCGAAATCGCTACTTCAAAGTGGTTCTTGCATTCATTACATTTAAGGAATCGCAAAATGCGATTCCTTAAATGCAATCGCAATTTGAGAACTCGCAATTAATTGCAAATTCTCAAATTGCGAGGGCCTTGATCCTTGATGCATCACAAAAGCTAATTTTGCGATCGCAAACGGCCGTTTTTTGCGAATCGCACTGTTTGCAATCGCAAAAAGCTCTGATGCATGTGCCAGTTAGTAATAATCAAAGGGAATGGATCACTTGTAGCTGGCACCAGGGTTCGCATAGTTGTTTCCGATATTTGGTAAAAAACCCTCATTCATGTAAGACAGTTCGTGGGCGGTATATCTTGGTTCTCCGCCTTGATATTTAAATACGTGACAGCATCATCATAGGGTTTTTCCCATGCTTCCTCCAACCCGGAGGGAACCACTGGACGTTCCAGTAGTGATCAGGGAAAAAAAGGGAAGTACAAAAAAGAGGAGAAGTGCTCAAGTGTTGTGATTGGTTAAAAAATTCCTCAAGCTACCTATATTCAATTTTATTCCATTAGGTGCAGGGAAAAAGGATAAAAAACAGCTAGTTGCAGAATGGACATGTAATGAATCCGCTACAGTTTTAGTCTGAGTGGTCGGTCGACATGTTTCAGCCCCTAATATGCCCAGAAGGGTCGGGGGGCTTTCTTCAGGACCTCAGGTGAAAGCAAAGTGGGATTTGGATAGTATCCAATGTCAGGTGGAAGTTCCAAATAATAATCACATGAACTTCTTTAAGGTCAGTACCTATTTATGGGGGGGAAAGGGGGACGGGGGAGGAGGAAAGGTAGACAGAAGCGTCCTTAGTTAATACAAGGAGGACGAGGTTGTTACTTGGTATAGCTGAAATCGCAATACATAAGCAAATATAAATGGCAAATCTTTAGATACATATTGGTGTACATCTTAGAGAGCAAGTGGAGATTCGAACCGTCTAAATTGGAGAAAGGTGAGTTAAAAAACATGTAAGTTAGGTGTGGTTAAAATTAGCACAGATAGTATTGGGAACGTGAGTGTACAATTGTTAAAGCCAGAGTGTTCTGTTGAAGTTGTTCGTTCTAGCATTGGATGCCCCTAGGTAATGGTCATGTTAGACCCAGGTCGTTATCGAGCATAGGTTAGTTCAAACATGGTTAAATAACTTTAGGTATCGAGATAAATGGAGAGACCTGCCTCAATTGAGGAGAGCTCTTGGCAAATGTTACGTGATGCAATACGCAAAGATATAAGTACCCTAGGTCATGTTAGTCAAAGTCGTTTTTGAGCCTTGGTTAATGCACACAATGTAAATTAAAATCAGGTAACGAGGCACAGAGAGACCTGCCTCTACTGAGTGGAGCTGTTACCCAAATGCTATGATATGCAACGTGAGCAAAGTAAATACCTTGGGGGTTCATATATCAAAAAACTTTACTGAGCTGGTGATGGTCGTTGGAAAACGCGAGTGTTAAGATTAGAGATATTAAGACTTAAAGCGAGAGTCATTGCCAAAATTTAGTTTTCTATTGATGTACGGGCAGTTGTCATAATAAATGTTTGGCTGAATAAGGCAATGTTGGTATTATATATGAGGGATAGAGTGCTCATGTATATTTTATTCTGACATCTTTGTGCCTCAAAATACATATAGCCCATGATTGGCATGTTCAAAGGGGGAACATGTACGTTCATGTTCTGACCTCCTGGTTCTTTAAGACATCCTGCTCAAATGAGAAAGGGGGGTGTTCGTGTGTATTCACGGTCATGTTATTCAAACATCTATTTACACTTATACACTCAGCCAAGGGATGTCGTCGTTCAATCCTTGTATGTTGGTCTTCAGGCGATGGACCCATCTTTGTTCCTTCTCAAAAAGTAATTTTTCTGCATTGGATGTTTTGGAAGTAAGGGTTTCAAGTATTATCCATCTGAGATCGTTCACTGTGTGTGGGTGGTCAATATAATGACTGCTCATTTTCGTTGTTCCTCGTCTACACTTAACATTACTTCTATGCTCGCAAATTCTCTGTTTGACTTTGCGGCAGGTCATCCCGATATATCTGAGGTTGCACGGGCAGGTAATCATGTAGATGGCGTGGGTCGTGTTGCAGTTTGTGTGTTGTCTCATTGACCAGGTCATTTGTGGTGATAGTTCTATGGTTTTGACAGTTTCTGTTCGATGGCATACGGAACAATTTCCACATGGGAAGTGGCCAGTCACTGGAGGTAGGGTCCACAGGGTATTTTGGGTCAGACTCGGCCTAAGATCTGGTGGGCGTGTATGCACCAAAATGTCTTTGTAATTCCTTGTTCGTCTGTTGGCGAACATAGGTTTGGGCCAATTCAGGGTGCCTGAAGTGAGAATGCGCCAATTTTTGTTTATAATCTTTTGACTGAATTGGTGACAATGCTGTATGTGGTGACACAAGTCAGTTTGTCAACTGTAGTAGTTTTCGATGTCGTCTCTAAGAGGCTCTCCCTTGGCTGGTTTCTTGCTCTCTTCTGGCATTTCTTAATTATTTTCTCTGGGTAGTCTCTTTTGCAGAGTTTAGTGCAAAGATCTTGTGCTTGCGTCTTGTACTCACTGAGTTCACTACAGTTCCTTTTTAGCCGAAGGAACTGACTGTATGGCAAGTTTTCTCGCAGGGGGCGCGGGTGGAAACTGTTGAATGACAGTAAACTGTTTTTGGCCGTCGGTTTGAAGTAAGTTTTTGTCTTGATGACATCACTTTCTACATAAATAGTAAGGTCCAAAAAATCAAGCAGTTCCTTATCCACGTTGTAGGTAAACTTGAGACAGGGGTCTTGGGTATTGATCCAATCATGGAATTCTTGTAGGTTTTCTGCTGTGCCATCCCAGAACATGATGACGTCGTCTATGTATCTTTTCCAAAAAAGGATTTTGGAAAGGAATGGGTTCTTGTCATTTTGTATGAAGGAGCTCTCGAAATTGCTCACATAGAGACCCGCCACGCTGGGAGCGAAGGTACTTCCCATGGAAGTACCGTGGCATTGTTGGTAGAGGGTACCTTCATATTCAAAAAAGTTTTCAGTTAGAGCCATTCTGCAACATTCTAGAACAAAATGCCTTGGTGTGTGATATGGCCAATCATGTTCAAAGAGTAGATTTTCGAGGGTGTTCAGAGTGGCTTGTTGTGGTAGGCTCGTGTATAAACTTTCAATATCGAGTCCTACGAGGAGCATCGTCTCACTGGAAAAGCTTTGGTCTTTCAGGAGGTTGAGGAGATCTCGAGTGTCTTTGAGGTACGTAGGTGTACGTTGTACCATAGGTCTTAAAAATTGGTCAGCAAATTGAGAAAGAGGTTCAAGAACTGAACCAATCCCAGAGACTATGGGGCGTCCTGGTGGAGGTTGCCTTGCTTTGTGCACTTTGGGAAGAGAGTAAAAGTACGGTGTTCGTGGGAGAGGGGTACGTAGAAAAGAGGCTTCATTCTTAGAGATCCAACTGTTGGTCTCAGCTTCTTCAACCATAAGGTTGATAGTTCTTTGTAATCTTCCATGGGAAGTACCTTCGCTCCCAGCGTGGCGGGTCTCTATGTGAGCAATTTCGAGAGCTCCTTCATACAAAATGACAAGAACCCATTCCTTTCCAAAATCCTTTTTTGGAAAAGATACATAGACGACGTCATCATGTTCTGGGATGGCACAGCAGAAAACCTACAAGAATTCCATGATTGGATCAATACCCAAGACCCCTGTCTCAAGTTTAGCTACAACGCGGATAAGGAACAGCTTGATTTTTTGGACCTTACTATTTATGTAGAAAGTGATGTCATCAAGACAAAAACTTACTTCAAACCGACGGCCAAAAACAGTTTACTGTCATTCAACAGTTTCCACCCGCGCCCCCTGCGAGAAAACTTGCCATACAGTCAGTTCCTTCGGCTAAAAAGGAACTGTAGTGAACTCAGTGAGTACAAGACGCAAGCACAAGATCTTTGCACTAAACTCTGCAAAAGAGACTACCCAGAGAAAATAATTAAGAAATGCCAGAAGAGAGCAAGAAACCAGCCAAGGGAGAGCCTCTTAGAGACGACATCGAAAACTACTACAGTTGACAAACTGACTTGTGTCACCACATACAGCATTGTCACCAATTCAGTCAAAAGATTATAAACAAAAATTGGCGCATTCTCACTTCAGGCACCCTGAATTGGCCCAAACCTATGTTCGCCAACAGACGAACAAGGAATTACAAAGACATTTTGGTGCATACACGCCCACCAGATCTTAGGCCAAGTCTGACCCAAAATACCCTGTGGACCCTACCTCCAGTGACTGGCCACTTCCCATGTGGAAATTGTTCCGTATGCCATCTAACAGAAACTGTCAAAACCATAGAACTATCACCACAAATGACCTGGTCAATGAGACAACACACAAACTGCAACACGACCCACGCCATCTACATGATTACCTGCCCGTGCAATCTCAGCTATATCGGGATGACCTGCCGCAAAGTCAAACAGAGAATTTGCGAGCATAGAAGTAATGTTAAGTGTAGACGAGGAACAACGAAAATGAGCAGTCATTATATTGACCACCCACACACAGTGAACGATCTCAGATGGATAATACTTGAAACCCTTACTTCCAAAACATCCAATGCAGAAAAATTACTTTTTGAGAAGGAACAAAGATGGGTCCATCGCCTGAAGACCAACATACAAGGATTGAACGACGACATCCCTTGGCTGAGTGTATAAGTGTAAATAGATGTTTGAATAACATGACCGTGAATACACACGAACACCCCCCTTTCTCATTTTAGCAGGATGTCTTAAAGAACCAGGAGGTCAGAACATGAACGTACATGTTCCCCCTTTGAACATGCCAATCATGGGCTATATGTATTTTGAGGCAGAAAGATGTCAGAATAAAATATACATGAGCACTCTATCCCTCATATATAATACCAACATTGCCTTATTCAGCCAAACATTTATTATGACAACTGCCCGTACATCAATAGAAAACTACATTTTGGCAATGACTCTCGCTTTAAGTCTTAATATCTCTAATCTTAACACTCTCGTTTTCCAACGACCATCACCAGCTCAGTAAAGTTTTTTGATATATGAACCCCCAAGGTATTTACTTTGCTCACGTTGCATATCATAGCATTTGGGTAACAGCTCCACTCAGTAGAGGCAGGTCTCTCTGTGCCTCGTTACCTGATTTTAATTTACATTGTGTGCATTAACCAAGGCTCAAAAACGACTTTGACTAACATGACCTAGGGTACTTATATCTTTGCGTATTGCATCACGTAACATTTGCCAAGAGCTCTCCTCAATTGAGGCAGGTCTCTCCATTTATCTCGATACCTAAAGTTATTTAACCATGTTTGCACTAACCTATGCTCGATAACGACCTGGGTCTAACATGACCATTACCTAGGGGCATCTAATGCTAGAACTAACAACTTCAACAGAACACTCTGGCTTTAACAAGTGTACACTCACGTTCCCAATACTATCTGTGCTAATTTTAACCACACCTAACTTACCTGTTTTTTAACTCACCTTTCTCCAATTTAGACGGTTCGAATCTCCACTTGCTCTCTAAGATGTACACCAATATGTATCTAAAGATTTGCCATTTATATTTGCTTATGTATTGCGATTTCAGCTATACCAAGTAACAGCCTCGTCCTCCTTGTATTAACTAAGGACGCTTCTGTCTACCTTTCCTCCTCCCCCGTCCCCCTTTCCCCCCCATAAATAGGTACTGACCTTAAGGAAGTTCATGTGATTATTATTGGAACTTCCACCTGACATTGGATACTATCCAAATCCCACTTTGCTTTCACCTGAAGTCCTGAAGAAAGCCCCCCGACCCTTCTGGGCATATTAGGGGCTGAAACATGTCGACCGACCACTCAGACTAAAACTGCAGCGGATTCATTACATGTCCATTCTGCAACTAGCTGTTTTTTATCCTTTTTCCCTGCACCTAATGGAATAAAATTGAATATAGGTAGCTTGAGGAATTTTTTTAACCAATCACAACACTTGAGCACTTCTCCCCTTTTTTGTACTTCCCTTTTTTCCCCTGATCACTACTGGAACGTCCAGTGGTTCCCTCCGGGTTGGAGGAAGCATGGGAAAAACCCTATGATGATGCTGTCACGTATTTAAATATCAAGGCGGAGAACCAAGATATACCGCTCACGAACTGTCTTACGTGAATGAGGGTTTTTTACCAAATATCGGAAACTATCCGAACCCTGGTGCCAGCTACAAGTGATCCATTCCCTTTGATTATTACTAATAAGCTGGAAGCCGAATGGATCACAGCTTCTTCTATTTCCCTCCTCTTGATTGATATATGCATGTGCCAGTTAGCCATTTCTCCGACGGGCCTTACTCTGTCTGGCCATAGGAGAGGTTTGGATATGGTCAGCCTGTATCTAAATCAGACGGGTGGGCAGACCATTATGTTACGACAAAGTATTGCTATCACCAACATATAAATTAGCCCCTTTATTTAGGGATGTCTACATAGAGTTCATGACTTATCAGAGGGGAAATGTGTGGTATGTTAAAACACACAAAAGGTGATGGGAGGAATGTTTGCAATTAGTGTAACCACTGGCAATCACTCAGGCAGTATCCCAACTCATCAGTCGTTTGCCTGCCATTCCACTTCAGTTTGGACCCAGCCATATACAAATCAGTCTTGACCCTGCTTCAATAGGTATAGTCCAGCCTGAACTGCCAGGCCCTCCATGAACAGGAACACAAGCAACCCAAGACTGATGGGTAAAGCTATACCTAGATGTGGATTCCTTGAACACTGTGCTATACCTCACTGACAGAGCACTTGGGTGGCTGACCGGCTCCTCCTCCCCTCACCTGCTGTTCGGCAACTGAGAAAACACAAGCCAGCAGTTCTTGTTAGGGTCTCTCTGGGAGGTCATGATTCCTGCAGGCAGCTGCTCCGCGCCCTCAGGTGACTGGAGAGGCTTCTCGCAAGCAGGGACAACTGTTTTGGGAGATTCTGGATCACTCACGGGCTGGATTAGCAGGCCCTCAGAGACTGATGCAGCCTTTTTTGGGCCGATTCGGTCTGGGATGGTGCAGCAATTCATAGGCTGGACTCTGGATAATGGCACCATGTACTGGCCACTCTCAGCGGGTTGGCATACCTCACTCTGTGGCAAATACGGCTCACATTAAACCGCAGTTTTATCTTGCAGTGCAGCGGCTCTGGTCACGCAGCAACTTCTCTTCCCATCAGATGCTGGAACACTGAGGCTTGCGCTGTGGTGAGACTGTATAATAGCAGACAATCGCTTGAGAACTGTGCACTAGAACTGTACTCTGATGTAATCTGGACTTTAGACTTAATACATGCCCAGGGACACATAAACCCCTATGTGTGTGCTTGCTTGGGCCTGGGTGAAGCTTGAATCGATAACAGGCAGGATATGCTACCTACTGCAAAACTTTTGAGGAGGCTCAAACCCTGTGTTTTTGTGAAGTGCAGGCTTTGCACCTGTAAAAATCCTGTGTACATCGGGCTCCAGGTAGTAATTAGTGGGTACACAATTTGCATCCACAGCTGCAGCCCAGTTGTGATCAGGACCTCTGTGTTCCAATGAAACTACAATGGCTACAGGCTAGATAGCTCACACATACCACACACAAAGAATATCCATTCACTATGATCGATGTTAGCAGCAGACACACATATTCAAATGAGGAATATCCAATCAACCCCATCCTCCAACTCGAATAACCAAATGGAAAATCAGGATAGTTTGCCAGATCTCTTATGACTCTTTAGGCACAAAAGCACCTTACATAGTAGGCACACCTTCCTCATCCCCATTTTCCTAATTACGACCTAGCTTGTATATTTATAAATGTGTGTCATGTTTCCTGTGAAAGATGCTGTACATGCTTTGGGATTTTGCTCACCAACAAAGTGCCAGACTACATTGGATTGTAGTTGTACTGCTGTCCGGCTGACCAGGTGATTACCTAATTACATTACTAATAGTTTACAGCTGCTGATCAGAGGCGAGAGTGCCGACTCGATCTCCCTGCAACATTCAGTGTAGTGTGTCATGGCTGGGTCCATTGATTTCTACCGAATGAGAGTAGTGTGTGTGTCTTTGAGTATGTCTTGGGTACATGAAGGATGGAATAATCCCAAATTAGCATCCACTGGATATATGTTGTTTTTAAACTTGTAGCGTGTACCCTAGTTTTATTTGTAGAGGTGATGCTTTTCATTACTAAGCTGCACACTGCATTGCTCTCCCACCAACCTCATAGAAACTATTAGAATGTGTTTAATTTGAAATTTCATAACTCTCAATGAAGCAAGCAGCCTTAATTTTTCAAGGATTTAGAAAGTTCCAGGAGGTGCCTGCGAGGTCTAAACCTGAACTGACTTTGGCAAGGGCAGAGTCAAAACTACCTACCTAAACAAAAGATATAGTCTTCTTGTCCATTTCTTGCATCCTGCATCGTGAGCTGATACAAAAGCAGGAGCTCAGCACCAGCCACTAATTCGTCAGATTGATACCAGAATCCAATCTACAAAGTGAACAGACATGGCCATCGCCAAGGACACTAGAATGGCAATGCACCTTCTGTAGCCAGATAGCAGTGAGCTGTACAACACCCACAGGAAGATTTGCTTTTCACTGACCGGTTTCTATTATCTCTAATTCTGAATGGTCATTTGGTCTGAACCAACTGCTACTATTTCTGAATATAAGGTGAACACTCACTTCTGCAGCATGTCGGACCTGGCCCTTATTGCGGTGTCTCCCCCAGATTTGTGCTTTCAGTTGCGGAGCCAGTTTTTGTTGGCATTAGGACTCCATGCACTTTTTCACTGCTATGTGGTTATGCTCTCTCCCTAAAACATGGTAAAATTGGCTTACACCTGATAGGTACATTTAATTTACTTACAAGTCCCTCGCATGTGGTACTAAATATACCGAAAGCCTGTAAATTAATTGGCACTAGTGGATCTGCAGCACTCATTGTGCCATCCACTACAGTAGCATATTAAAACCGGTCTCAGGTTTGCCACTGTAGCGTTTAGTGCCGTTTTAAACTACCATTTCAACCAGGTAAAATAAATCTTTTGTTTGGCCTAAGCCTTGCTTTTTAGTACATACAAATCAACCCTTAAGTAGGCCCTAAAAGCCCATAGGGCAGGGTGCATTTGATTCTCACTCCTGTAAGGACTATCTTTCTCATTGGACAACATTAGGTTACCTTATTACATTTAATAAGTGCTAACTAATGATTGGGAACAGTAAAAATATCATGTTTCGACTCAAATTCATTTTAATTTATAATCCTTTTTAATAGTAAATTAGCAGATTTTAAATCACATTTCTGAAAATGCCACTTGTAGAAAGTTGGTATTTTATGGCCTTTTACCATTTTGTGCCTCTGCAATTGTCCTGGGTCACAAGACTGAATGACTCTGCTGTTGGGGTTTGTCTATTCCTGTCAGACAGCAAAACAAAGTTTACTGGGTGCAGAAAGGATGAACCATCCTGCCTAGATGGATGAAGGGAGGAGCTGTTCCCTGTTCCACTTACACTTCAAAGGACTTGGCTCCAGCACAAAGGAGCTTGAACCCAGACTTTTCTCACCCCAGAACTCTTGGACCGTTGGCAGGGGAAGGGAAGACCTTTCCAGAATCAGATTTGGAGGCAGTATAGGGAATCCTCTGCTTTTGGGGTTTGTGTATTCCTGTCAGACAGCGAAACAAAGCGTACTGGGTGCAGAAAGGATGAACCATCCTGCCTAGATGGCTGAAGGGAGGAGCTGTTCCCTGTTCCACTTACACTTCAAAGGACTTGGCTCCAGCACAAAGGAGCTTGAACCCAGACTTTTCTCACCCCAGAACTCTTGGACCGTTGGCAGGGGAAGGGAAGACCTTTCCAGAATCAGATTTGGGGGCAGTATAGGGAATCCCCCTACTTCAGAAGCTGACACCAGGTATAAATATTGTGCTCCACAGCCACTCTTTAGTACACTCTTGAACCAGCAGATATTACAAGAGGATCGACTGCCTTGCTCCCCTGAAGACTGCCCTGCTGCTTGACGCCTGGCTTGTTGCCCTGAGCACTATCCTACTGCTTGAGGCCAACCTTGTTCCCCAGAGGACTGCCCCATTTTTAGGCCTGCCTTGTACCCCTGATGACTGTCCTGCTGCTTGATGCCAGTCCTTATCTCTGAGATGGAAGACTGGGACTCAAGGGGTCAGTTGCCGGACCTCCTGTTCTGAGCTACAGGGACACAACAAGCTCCAGAGACCTCCATGCAACTGCCTGCCTAGCTGACCAGCTGCAACTGGACCTGCCTAAACCTGCCCTGTACCTGCCTGAGCCCTGCTGCTGGCCTCCGCTGGAGAGACTCCTAATCCCCAAGAGGTGTCCCACAGGTCCTGGCCCCTTGGTTCCTATCAGTGAGAACTCATCCACAAGAAAAGGTGAAAACCCTGAAGTTTGGGCTCCTCTGCACTGAACGTGCCTGGACCTCCAACTGGACCTACACGAGTCTTGTTGGCCTCTGACAGAGTGTGTCCTTGAGCCCTAAGTAGTGCCTTCCCCTGTCCTGGATCCTTGGCTAGCATCAGAGAACACTCCTCTACAAGAAAATGTGAAATACCAAGGCTATTTGCCGTTCAAGCTGTGACTCTGCTGCCATCGATGACTGCCCACACAAAGCCCTAGGAAATCAGACTTTTTGTGCTACAGCAACCGCCAGTGATGAGTGGCAATGCAAGATCTGCACTTCGCACAACAGCAGCCCGTGGTGACTGCCAACGTGAAGCTCCAGCAACGACCATTTGTGATGCCTGATCGGATCTTTGCACTACAGCGAGGACTGTCCGCAACTCCAGGCCTGCTTCTCACACCCTCCTAAACCGCGAACATAAGTCTTTGTGCCAGACTTTTCAAAGGTACCTTTTTTTAGTGGAACTAAGCTGATCTATGTATCCGACCAACGCTCCATCATGGTCGGCCTGAAGTAGCACGACCAGATGACCATGAGTGACGCTTTCTGTTTTTGAACACTATATTTGCCTAAAACTTGGAAATTGCATATCGATGGTTCTACTGACCGGAGTTTTGTTCTTCTGGTGTCAGACTCATTTTATGTACTAAAACTTGCTCTGTTTGTCTAAATTGGTGGGGGATTTTTTTGTGTTGTGTTATTACTTTTTGTGTGCTACATAAATACTTCCCACATTGCCTCTAAATTAAGCCTGACTGTGTTGTGCCAAGATACTAGAGAGTTAAGCACGGGTTAATTTAGTGAGTTTTGTTGTTCACACTGTCAAGACTGTGGTTTTTGCCTGAGTGGGGCTTCCACCCCCTTAACCAATAATCCGATTTCTTAGACAGAGTACAGCATTTGACTTGGAGGGGCTCTTCAACTGGCTGATGGAACTGCTTCTGCAAAAATGTTCCATGATTACGAGTCTGCACTGCCAGAATGGCATAGTTAACCGGTCAAAATGGTTGTGATTGTTTTCTCAAAATCAAGAGGAAGTTTGTTTTTGGAAAACAAAAAATATTCAAATCGATACCTTACTGCCTGAATGGTGGTCTGAGAAAAAAATAATATCAGACAGAAAAGAAATGCAGTTTGATCCTCTATCCAAAATGTGGTGGGATAAAGTTAGCATGGGCTTAAAATTCTCAGGCTAATAGCCCACTTGGAAAGAAAGCAGTCTGTTTGATTCATAAAAGAGCAGGCAAACAGAAACGAAACCAGATAAGAGTACACTGCCATGTCTGTTGTCAAGTACTCCATCCACCAAACCCTAAAACTGTCCCAAGTCTTTTGATTACCAATCAGAAATACGTTCATGATCTCTTGTGAACCAAATGCCACAGCCCTGCCTAAAACATAGTTTTAGACTAAGGGCCCGATTTAATATTTGGCGGTTTGAGTAATCTACATTGGCCTGGTAAAAGAATTAACGTCCCCCCAAGCCAAGACTACTCCAAGCAGGCCGTCATTTCTAAAGCATCAATGCATTTTAAAGTTTAGTGCATGACACTGTCAAATGTATTTTATTTTAGTTACAAAAAGAACCCCCCCCCCATCCTCCGCCATTGGAGGTATCTCATATGGGAAAGGGGGCATTAGATAGTTTTCTGTTCCCCTTACCGCCAGGATTTTGCTGGCGATGACAGGCAGTGAAAACTGACCTGTATATCCGCCCGTCTAAATTAGGTGAGTAGACAAAGAGGTCAGCTTCCACCGGACCTTACACTGTCAGGCAATCGGAGGGGTATAACAATGGTGGAGTACCAGCAGTCCAGACCATGGTTACAGCTATCGGCCACCCACATTTAAGCCAGTGGGCATACCATCATCCTGGCAGTAAAGATACTTTTTTGCTGTTGTGACGGAGTATCCTTACCTCCAAGATTTAAATTAGCCCCTAAATGTCATTTCATTTCCCAAAAAACATTTTCCAAAGACCACACATCCCAATGTATAACCAGGGTGCCCAAAAAAGGGGGGTAGTTCTACGTTCCAAAAGACACCCTAAATCGTATCATTCCCCCATGTAAGGAAGTTTATACTGGTTTTGCATCTATAATGTTCAAGTCTTAAAAAAGATGAGCGATCTAATCATAAATCTCCAATTCTTGGCCAACTACGTCCCGTCTGATAGATCAAAAAGATTTTAATCTCTGGAACCTCTATACATACGTTGGGGAACTCCTGGCAAACAGCGATGCTGCCCATCTCACCCAGGTTTCCAACCTAAGAGTGCAGTCATGCTCAGCGCATTGAAACCCGGAAAGAACACTAAATGTAGGTAAACTAAAAACAGAAGGGTGGCTACAGGCCTGACTTCCCGTAAAGACCGTGGTTGCCCAGTGGTCTTGTCACTTGTGGTATAATGCTGTGTGCGTTTCTACGCGCACTCGTCGAGTGTGCATGAATGCCGGGGGTTCTCCTCACTATGGCCTTTATCTATTTAGCATCACCGAGAGGATCTGCTGTGAGCAGGGCCTGCTGTCCAGAGTTGTGCATCCCCTACAAAGTAGCTGTGAGCCTCGGCATTCCTTAATTAGCACGCGTTGCACAGGAATTTCCTTCCTCTGGACAGGCATTGCCAATGACTGTCCGTGAAAGCGATCCCTTTTATAGAGATGCTCATAAACCCGCTGCCTTCTCTGGGAGTCACAAAGAGGACCGCGGAGGGGCACAGCAGGGGCATACTTCATAATGGGAGTGAGTAAATCTTATTATAGCCAAAGCTTCACAGTAGCAGGGTGGATACTGTGCAGCGTGGTGATTACTACCCTAAATGTTACTCTGTAAAGTAACCTTGAAACTTTGTTATGACCTTTTTTTAACAAGCATTTGCAATGCAACAGGTCTCGCATTTGCAAGAGTTCGAGCTATTGGCATTGTAAATGACAATGCCTTTTATTCATGTGTTCGCTTTGAAAACAGATACATTTAAGGCATTTTACAATGGCAATAATTTAAACTCTCGTACATGAATCTGAATAGGTAACTGATTTGATTGTTTACAAGAGTATTGATCTCATATTTAATGTGCAATTTGTTTTTATAAAACAAGTTTGAATGAAATATCCTGCTTGTTAACCTTATGAGTTAATTATATGTTGGCAGGTGTTGCCCATGATGTAGAGTAATAACTCAAAATGTTGTGAGCAAAAGAAAGGTTTCGGTTACGTGGACAAATGTTTTGAAGACACATATTGCTAAGTTAGAATAGTGTGAAGATTTTGGTTCAGAAGCATTACGGTCAATAACATGACTTTTTACCTAATATAGGGCCAGATGTAGATAATCCATAAATACCGAATTCTTAATACCGAATTTTACCGATTCGGTATTAAGAAACCGGTATTTCTTATGTAGCTAATGAATCGGTAAAAAATACCAATTTCTTAATATTCCTTATTACCGAATCGGTAATACCGATTCGGTAATAAGGAATACCTACCCATTCATTCCTATGGGCTTGGAGGCCCATAGGAATGAATGCAAAGCCATTCTGTATTACCGAATCGGTAATACCGGGAGGTATTTCAAGGGTGCCAGGGTGTCCAAAGGACACCCTGTTGCACCCCTGAAATGTGCCTATGTGGCGCAGATACATGCCCTAATTCAAAAGTGAATTTTTAAAGGAATTTGTTAATTACCACCAACTTGAAGTTGGTGGTAATTAACGAATTATTAAAGCACATAAGCACTCTTTTATGTGCTTTCTACATTGCATTTACCAATTCGGTAAATACCGATTCGGTAAACACAGATTCGGTATTTACCGAATCATCACCTACATTAGGAATGGCTAAATACCGGTTGGTAACCCTGAAATTTCGGGGTTACGACCGGTATTTAGCCACCTACATCGGGCCCATACTCTTTTTGGTCACAGTACAGACCGAGTGCCGTGAGGATAGAGATAGAGGTCCACGCTACAAACACACTGATTGTGCCGCTTTCTGGAGGCAGTGTCACACACCAGCACCGGCAAAGTTCGGAAAGGGTTAAAATATTTCTAAAAAATTTATAACACTGACTAGTAGATAATAATTAACACTTTGAAACAGTTACAGCAGACTTCTAGAAAGAGAAAATTAATCATAAGTTAAAACTGCACAAAAAAGAGAAAGCCTTTTCCATTCACCGCTGCAAATTGTTTATTCAGCCAGGATGCCAGGTGCAACTCACTGTGCCCAGGCACATGTTTCTACAACTAACATGTTTGATGGCCTAAACATATGAAGACGGCAGGAAACATGGAGGAGGGATGGTGGCATGAAGGGGGGAATTGTGGCGTAAACCTCCACCATAACAAAGGTGATAAACTGCCCAGGGAGAAGCAATCTCAGAGCAGGGCAGTTCAGCTGGTAACCTGAAGCCATGAATGGTGTGGGGTACCAAAGAGTGGAGAGCAAACCGAGAGTAAAAGAACGCATTTAAGTAGTACCCACACTGTATAATGTAACCAGTAGGTGGTGCACAAAGTGCCATACAGGCTTTCAATAACATCAAGACGTGAGCAGAAGAGATTTCCGCAATTATGTGTCAAATATATAATTATGCGAAAAACACAGAGGCATCAGAATCGCCGCATAATTCCAGTGGCCTTGATAACAACAGATATGGTGGGCTGCCGTATTCAGCGTGTAGTAGACGGAGGATAGAAGTGCTGTTGGGAGAGGAATGAACGTGCCCTGCCCTGTCCGGTATTATAGACGTGCGCTCTGCCCCGATTGACCCCTGCTGAAGGGTTACCGGGTCACCAGTGCATTCTATGGATGGATTTTTGAAATAATGGTAACCGTCAGCTTGCTATTCCTGGGTCTAGCTGACAATAGCACGAGGAGGAGGTGGGGTTGAACAAGAGATGTGCAGAGGATCATGGAGCAGAAAAGAGGAAAGGGGCGAAGGTAAGTACAGAAAGAGAGGGAGGAGGCTTGGAGAGGAAAGAAGAGAGAGCAGCAGGAATCTCAGGGGGCAAGGAGGTCAGACTCAATGGGGACTCGAAGAGGAGAGGCTGGGGGGAGAAAAAAAGAGTGTTTTAAGGGGAAGGAGAGGAAAACATCACCCAAGACAAGAAAATACGTAAAGACAAGAAAAAGGGAGAGGGCCTTGAGCCCTTTTGGCCTTAAAGTGACTCGGAAAGAGAAAAATGGGGAGAAAAGAGGGAACTAAAGGAAGGGCATTAAAAAGTGAAAGAAATCAGAAACTGATTGTGATTATTGGTAGTTAAGAAGGTTATTCACTAAGTTGGTTTTGTTGTCTGGTCAATGCCTTTCTTTGTGAAACATTCCTCATAGCAGGTTTAATGAAAATGATTTGACAGAACCATCAGTGGCCTTATGTCAATACCATAATGCCACACACTTTGCAGGCTGGCAGGATCTTAAAACCATTTATTTTTAATGGCCCTGCGCAGGCCCGGTGCCTATGTGGACTCCCCCAGCACTGGGGACATTGTGGTACACAACATTCAGCTCCCAGGTCAAAAGTAAAAACACAACAACAAATGTAAATGGGTTAGAAAAACTCTCCAGATATGATGCTTGCATTTTGTATTTGGTTTTGATGTTTTATATGTATTACGATTCACCTTGTATAAACACTCTTATCTTGTTTAATGATCACCATCTACATCGACAATTCTTTAAGTTCTTTTTATGTTGATTTTAGTAGGCCCATGAATCAGCAGGTTACTGTTGTGGGAGGCTGGCACGCCACTGACCCAAAACCATAATGCGTGCATCAAGCGTTGGAGGCAGGGAAGGTACAAGCGAGCCCAATGAGTAATCTCTTTAAATGTAATGTATTGTGCAAACATCACCAGATGCCCACAACTTACGTGCAGCTCCGCTTGATGAAACGTCTGCTTCAAGTGCAGAAATGCCAATAATATAAAAAAAAGTATAACATCATGTGCCACACCATCACATGGTATTTCAATGGCTGGATGTGATCAAGAATTTGGTGATGATAAACTGATAATAGGCCAGACTGCCAAAGTCACGTTTTGTCACGTACTATCTTGTGTTTTTTAGGAGCATATCATAATAGAGAGGTGACCCAGACTGCCCAAGAGCAGACTGCATACTGGAAAAATACGAGCAATGACCAGGTATGCAAGTGCACCATCTGAGAAGCTTTGATTTTTTTAACGATTTTGATACTAACGCAGACATTACTTGTCTCTGGGTCTTCCTAATACTGTGCAAGCGTGTCCCACAAAGGTGGGGCTGGGCTGAGCCCGCATATGTGCTCCGATCACACAAGTATACAGTGCAACCGTTGGAAACCTAAATACAAAGGGCTAGATGCGGGAAAAATAAATCTGTTTGCTACGGTTACAGTAATTGGCCAGGGAATGTGTACCAACTGCAGGAGGAAAAGCTGGCATCCCATTCATTGGGGTTGAGGTAATATGCCCCCATACATTTGCTAAAGGTAAGCGTATGGCTTTTTTTTTTTAAAGTGAGAACCTGTTTGCCACTTTGTTTTGTTTAAGAAAGCGTTTCCTACACAAAAAAACTCTCTTCTTTCTGCTTGGCACACGGCTGCACCATGCCTCTGAAAAAAGTTACCTATAGGATAGTGGGCTATAGTCAGGCGCACAACGCCCATTGTGCTGAAAGGGCTTCAGTCCCCCCCCCACTCCCCCCCGGTCGTGTGTGTCAGCCCGGGGTAATACAACTTCCCCGGACACACACACAGCCACACCCTGTGAGAAGTTGGCCTGATGTATGATGTTACTAGTTCTAGTGTACATCTTATATCAGTCCAAATACCCTTATGGTGATTGGTTGTAAAGTCAACCTTATAGACCAGCTATCCTAGTGGTAGCATGGACAAGAGCAGTCTTAGGCTAAACTCTGAATGGCATGTGAAGCCAGCTGTGATACCATATATAATCCCTTGAATACCAAATGAAAGGACACCACAACAGATATATATATAAAATAAAGTGTATTTATTCTAGTCAAACCCTCAACACTCTTTATGAGATTAGAGGTAAGTACAACACAGTCTTATTTAAGCATACATTAAGTCACACAGGTAAGTAATACAGTTAGGCCCTAGGGGCCACGCAAATCATATACTAAGTAAGTGGTATAAGGACCACTGTCACGGAAATAGGATAGGCCTAGGCCTAGGGAATCGCTGGGGCTACACTACACTAGCAACAGTTAGGAAGTGGGAGGCCCACGGGATTCAGGTGCAGAGTGGAAACACTCACGCGTAATGCGTAAAAGTCGATAGAAATAGTAGTTGTTAGCAATTAACAGTTTAAGGACACTTCTAAAGCAGCTAGAGAGTCGAGACTCGGAAACTAGACCCTAGGATAGTCACTACCCTTGTGAGCACCGAAGTACCCAAGTTACCTAGCCCACAGGCTGCGGGTGCATAGGTGTGAACTTGCGTCGGGTTTCGTCGTGGACTTCTATGGATGCCTGAAGGAAAGTTGCTGACAGGCAGTCAGTGAAGAGTGTCCGGTGGATCCCAAGGCTGGGATCAAGAAGAAAGGAGACCTGCAAGCAGAAGGGACAGAGTCAAGGTCACTAGCCAGTGACCACGTGGAACCAGGAAGGAACCAGGCGATGTCGTGAAGATTGCAGGTGAAGGTGAAGCTTGTCGTTGCAGCCACGAGGACCAGGGAACGTCGAGGACGACCAGGACCAGGAGGCGAGCTGTCCCACGAAGGCTCTTGCTGTCGGCGGCGTCGAAGTTGGACTAGGACTCACCAAGCCTTGGCAAGCGGAACCCACGAAGAACGGAGGACTTGCTTCTGGTGCAGACCAGGAAGGTCTGGGGTGCTTCTCTTTTGAAAGGACGCGGGAGCCAGTCTGGAGGAGCCAAACCAGCGGTGAAGATTTCTGGATGCGTCGTCACAAAGGCCACTAGCCAACGGGCAAGCAACCGGACAGACGCGGCAAGCAGGAAAATGCAGAAGGGCCCCCCCCGCAGGACTCGTGGAGTGTGGGGGGCTGATCTTCGGTGCAGATGGTGCTTGGGGTTGGGGCTTCTCAATCCCCGGTGCACAACTTCGAGGGTGCCTCAGAAGCTGCGCTGGAAGATACTAGCCACTTTTCCCAGGTAGCCGGTCCCACGTCTCTCGTCGCCTCCACGGACCTCAGCTCGGCTGTGGATGTGGATCAGGGTCGGAGAAGTCTGGAAGTCAAGGCTCTGGTCGGGCTCTGCAGTCGGTCCCTCGTAGAACTTCAGCAAAGCAAAGGGTAGTCTCTTGATGGTGCCTGTTTGCACAGGGTAGCCACTCTTTGGCCACAAGGGAGATTCTTCAGTCTTCTTCTTTCGTCGAATGTCGAAGGTCCAGAGTTTCTGTTCAAGTTGCAGGTTCAGGATAATCTAATCTCCTGGGGCCCAGCTACCACTCTTATACTAATCTGGGGGGCTGGGTTACCTGCTAGGTCACGCCTTATGGGTGGGACTTGGGAGGGGTGTGGTTACACCCCCTTCCCTTTGTCCAGTTTCGCGCCAGGACTGGGGCTGGAGTGCCCCAGCACCGGTTTGAACTGGACTATGCACGGGACACCTTGTGTGCCCCAGGCATGTCTCATTCTTTTCATCCCTCCCTGCCCCAATACACTAAGGCCTGTCTGGGGTGGTGCTCGCACCTCCCAAGGCAGGAAACCTATTGTCCAAGCCTCCCTTGCCGGGATCACTCCCAGCAGCAGGAGGTCAGACTCGTGTCTGTGGCAGCAGCATCCATTTTGTGATGCTGGGGCTCTGGTTAACTTTAACCGGGTAAGTAGGTTACAACATGTCTTCTCCCTCTAGAAGGGAGGGATAATATCCTCATCCCCAGAAATGGGATGGGGGTATTATTCCAAAGTGTTAGACACCTTACACAACATGTTTTGATAAAGCCAAACCATAGTTACCATAACCGTTTAAGATTATAAGGCACATTAAGAGTATATGGTAGGCTATATCATAGAACAGCTATAAGGACATGGTTCCGAAAGCTGCAGACAGGCTCAGCTCATGCTAGAGCACCATCTCACATGTTACCAAGCACTCTGCCTCCAGGATTGTTAAGGCCTGCCATAGGAGTGGCTGATAGGTACACATGTGTCTATATGTAAGTTAGGTATAGGAATACTACACCTAAGCAAGGAGTGATTACACAACCTTGCCCCAGCTGAGTGATCAGCCAGTCGTGTCATGATGGAAGGCCAGGCCAGGGGTGGCATAATACATGCTGCAGCCCCTGGTAGGCCTAGGGTACACCTATGCCCTGGGTACCTAAGGTACACTGTACAGGGGCCAATAAGGTGATACTATCCAAATGGGTTATGCACCTAAAGTACATAGTATCAATTTAGAGAGAGAACAGCAGGGCTGTGGGTCTGATTAGCAGGCCCACAGCCACATCTAATTCGAAAACCAGTAAAGCAAAAGCAAAAAGTGGGGGTGAACATAGAAAGCAGACCCTACTCTCCTACACAACCCCCCCCCAAACTTAGGGACATTAAACTAACCTTGACCAGTTGAGTCTTCATGTTCTAAGTGGAAATATCTGGAGAGTCCATCTGCATTGGCATGGTCAGTCCCAGGTCTATGTTCCACTGTGAAGTCCATCCCCTGTAGGGAAATGGACCACCTAAGAAGTTTGGGATTTTCACCCTTCATCTGATTTAGCCACAAGAGGGGCTTATGGTCTGTCTGAATCTTGAAGTGAGTGCCAAACAAGTATGGCCTCAGCTTCTTCAGGGCCCAAACCACAGCAAAGGCCTCCCTCTCCATAGCTGACCAACGTTTCTCTCTAGGGGTCAGCCTTCTACTTATAAAAGCAATGGGCTGGTCTTGACCATCTACATTCAGTTGTGAAAGAACAGCTCCCACACCTAACTCAGAAGCATCTGTCTGGACAATGAACTCTTTGGAGTAGTCTGGACTTTTCAGAATAGGTGCACTGCACATGGCCTGCTTCAGGTCATCAAATGCTTTTTGACAGCTTACTGTCCACTGAACTTTCTTTGGCATTTTCTTGGAGGTCAAGTCATTAAGTGGTGTCACAATGGACCCATAGTTCTTAACAAACTTTCTGTAGTACCCAGTCAGGCCCAAGAAAGCTCTGACCTGAGTCTGGGTAGTTGGAGGAGTCCAGTCCTTTATGGTCTGGATCTTGCTCTCCAGTGGTTGAACCTGACCCCCACCAACTAGGTGGCCCCAGGTATACAACCTTGCTCTGCCCTATCTGGCACTTAGTGGCCTTGATAGTGAGGCCTGCCTTTTGCAGGGCCTCTAAAACATTCCTCAGGTGGACCAGTTGATCCTCCCAGGTGGAGCTAAAGACAGCAATATCATCAAGATAAGCTGCACAATAATCATCCAACCCAGTAAGGACTTGATTCACCAACCTTTGGAAAGTGGCAGGTGCATTCTTCAAACCAAAGGGCATTACCACAAATTGATAATGTCCTTCTGGGGTCAAGAAAGCAGTTTTGGCCTTTGCATTCTCAGCTAGTCTGATTTGCCAGTGGCATGCTGTCAGGTCAAATGTGCTCAAAAACTTAGCAGCTGCCAGTCTGTCAATGAGCTCATCTGCCCTAGGTATTGGGTGGGCATCTGTCCTAGTGACAGCATTGAGACCTCTGTAATCCACGCAAAATCTCATCTCTCTCTTACCATCTTGGGTGTGAGGCTTTGGCACAAGGACTACAGGACTAGCCCAAGGGCTCTCTGAAGGTTCAATGACTCCCAGCTCCAACATCTTTTGTACCTCAACTTTTATGCAGTCCCTGACATGGTCAGGTTGCCTGTAGATTTTACTCTTCACAGGCAGACTGTCACCAGTGTCCACCTCATGGGTGCACCAGTTTGTCTGACTTGGGGTCAGAGAGAACATATGTCTGTAGGATTGCAGAACCTGTCTGCAGTCCTGTTGCTGATGGACAGTGAGGCTGTCAGAAAAGACCACACCATCAACTGAGCCATCATCAGGGTTCTGAGTCAACAGGTCTGGGAGAGGGTCACTCTCTTCCTCCTGCCCCTCATCTGTAGCCAAGAGTAAGCCCATGTCTGCCCTGTCAACATATGCCTTCAATCTGTTGACATGAAGCACCCTGTGGGGGCTTCTGGGAGTCCCAAGGTCCACCAAATAGGTGACTTCTCCCTTTTTCTCAACAATAGTGTGGGGTTCAGACCATTTGTCTTGGAGTGCTGCTGGGGCCACTAGCTCCAACACCCACACTTTCTGCCCTGGCTGGTAAACAGTCAGCACAGCCTTTTGGTCATGCCAAGCGTTTTGGAGTTCTTGGCTTGCCTCAAGGTTTTTAGAAGCCTTCTTCATATACTCTGCCATCCTGGAGCGGAGACCAAGTACATAATCCACTATATCAAGTTTGGGTTGTCTGAGAGGTCTCTCCCATCCTTCCCTTACTAAACATATGGGTCCTCTTACAGGATGCCCAAACAAAAGCTCAAAAGGGCTGTAGCCAACCCCCTTTTGTGGGACCTCTCTGTAAGCAAACAGAAGGCAGGGTAAAAGGATGTCCCATCTTCGCCTAAGCTTGTCTGGTAAACCTTTTATCATTCCCTTTAGGGTCTTGTTGAATCTCTCAACAAGCCCATTGCACTGTGGGTGATAGGGTGTGGTGAACTTGTAGTTCACACCACACTCCTTCCACATTGCAGTCAAGTATCCTGACATGAAGTTGGCACCTCTGTCAGAAATGACCTCCTTTGGAAAGCCCACTCTGGAGAATACTCCAAGCAGGGCCCTTGCCACAACAGGAGCTGTTGTGGTCCTCAGGGGAATAGCTTCTGGATACCTGGTGGCATGGTCCACTATCACCAGTATGAATCTGTGCCCAGATGCTGTTTGTGGGTCCATTGGTCCTACAGTATCTATGCCCACTCTTTCAAAGGGAACCCCCACCACAGGTAGTGGTATGAGGGGGGCCTTTGTGGTGCCACCTGATTTGCCACTGGCTTGGCAGGTGACACAGGAGCGACAAAACTCCTTAGTATCTTCTGACATATGGGGCCAGTGAAAGTGAGGGACAAGCCTGTCCCAAGTCTTGTTCTGGCCTAAATGTCCTGCAAGGGGAATATCATGGGCCAAGGTAAGAAGGAAGCCTCTGAACTTCAGTGGTATGACCAACCTCCTGGATGCACCAGGCTTGGGGTCTCTAGCCTCTGAATACAGTAGCCCTTCATCCAAATACACTCTATGGGTACCTTGAGCATTCCCTGCAGCCTCAGCAGCAGCCAGCTGTCTGAGGGGTTCAAGAGAGGGGCAGTCTAATTGAGCCTGCCTCAGATCTGCCCTTGAAGGTCCCCCTGTCCCAAGAAACTCAACCTGATCAGGTTCAAGTTCTTCTAGGACAGTTCCTTCAGGGCTCTCAGAATCATCCTCCTGTGAGGGCTGATCCACTACCTGAGGCAGGGGGGAAGGCACAGCCTTTACCCTACTGCTCTTTCTCTTGGGTTGTGACTGGTCCATAGTTTCAGGATCCAGCACTTGTTCAGTGGTGCACTTTTTGGCCTGTGACCTGGTCACAGCAAGGACATGTGCATCTATCCCCAGCATTTCTGCATGGGTCCTATACTCCACTTCAGACCAAACTGAAGTTTCAAGATCATTGCCCAGTAAACACTCTACAGGAAGGTCTGAACTAACAACAACTTTCTTGAGGCCAGTTACCCCTCCCCAGGAGAAGTTAACAATAGCCACACTATGGGAGGTAGTGGCATTGCTAGTGTTGGTCACTAGGTAATTCTCACCTAGTATGATCTGTCCAGGGTCCACAAAGGCAGGTGTCACCATTGTGACACTAGCCCCAGGGTCCCTGTAGGCCTGAGCCGTTGATAAAAGGAGTCTGTCTGTACTTGCCCAGGTTACTGGGGCCTACAGTAGAAGACAAAGCTAAGTCCCCATCACAGATCAGAACAGCCTGAGTAGGTATTCTGACTAGGCCAGAAACCTCCTCAGTTCCCAGGGTTAACCCTACTACACCCTTTTGCTGGGAACCACCACTTACAGCTGGACTAGGGGGTACAGTTGCCTTAGGGGCAATGGTGGCTGGGGGCTTATCCTTTTTGGTGCACTCACTAAACCAATGTGAGTTGGACTTACAATAGTTGCACCATGGTTTCTTTTGGCCATCTTTCTTTTTATCCTTTTTGGGACCACCCTCCCCCTGAGCCTTTTGGGGGCCTGGTGAAGACTTCTGGTCTTTTTGTTTCTGATCATTACCCTTCTGGTCTGCCTTTTTCTGATCACCGCCCTGGTTCTGGTTTTTCTGCTTAACTCTAGTCCTGACCCATCTATCTGCCTTCTTTCCCAATTCTTGGGGAGAAGTCAGATCAGAATCAATCAGGTGTTGATGCAGTAGCTGGTTTTGACAGTTGTTAAGGATTTGCTCTCTCATGATCAAATTATACAATCCTGTATAGTCCTTAACCTTACTTCCAACTAGCCAGCCTTCCAGAGCCTTAGTGGCACAATCTACAAAGTCAGTCCAGTCCTGAGTCTGTGTCTTCTGGGTATCCCTGAACAACAACCTGTATTGTTCAGTGGTTAGGCCAAACCCATCAATTAGAGCACTCTTCAGGACAGTGTAATTATCTGCATCCTCATCACTAACTGTGAGGAGCTTGTCTCTACCTTTCTCAGAGAAGGAGAGCCACAAGATAGCTGCCCACTGACTTTGGGGTACCTGCTGTACTTTGCAAGCTCTCTCCAAAGCAGTTATCCATTTGTGGATGTCATCCCCACACTTGTAGGGAGGGACAATCTTGCTCAGGTTTCTATTATCATAGTGCCTGTCTCTATCCTTAGGGATATTGCTGCCACCAGTGGGTTCTGACCCACTTAACTTTTGCTCTCTAGCCAGAGCAAGCTTCTCCTTGGCAAGGGCAAGTTCTTCCCTCTGAATCCTTAGATTAGCTTCCCTCATTCTGGCTTCATGCTCCTTTCTCTCAGGGGAAGTCATTCCCCTGTGAGAGGAAGCACTAGAGATGCTAGAGATATGGGAGTGGATGGATTCCCTTGAAGGGGATCTGTCCCTCCTGCTTCTCTGTGTAAGCCCACTTGGGGGTCTGTATGGGGGGACCCCATGCAAACTCCCATGTAAGCTTAGGTTAGCCTGGCTAAGTCTTCCTACTTGGCTCTGGCTGTCTACCTCTTCATCTGAAGCCCCATCTGACTCCTCTGTGGGTAGACCCTCCTTTGTACCTAGGGTACTGGCCTGTGAGTCCCTCAAAGCATCATACTCCTCTAGGAGCTGTACTAACTGAAGGAGGGTAGGGTTTGCACCCTGTTTTAACTTTCTGGAGGTACACAATTGTCTCATCTCCTGAAAAGTTAGGGTATCATATCTAGAGGGGGTCTTCTTCAGACCTGCCCCTCCTGAGAGAGCATCTACTTGATCTCCTCCCAGAGACATGATCTAGTGAGGGTGTGGTGTGTGCACTTACCTACACTAGTTGTTTCTACTAAACCTCTCTGGTAGTTGTAGTCAGGGTGTGTTACTCCCTTCAACCTACAACCACTAAGTCCAGTAGGACTTAAGTATTATAATCTATGTTATATGTAACTAGACAATATATGTGTGATCTTTCAATTTAGTATCTCAAGATTACAATGGTATTACAACAGCAAGCTCAGATCCCAACCGCTGCTCACCAATGTGAGAAGTTGGCCTGATGTATGATGTCACTAGTTCTAGTGTACACCTTATATCAGTCCAAATACCCTTATGGTGATTGGTTGTAAAGTCAACCTTATAGACCAGCTATCCTAGTGGTAGCATGGACAAGAGCAGTCTTAGGCTAAACTCTGAATGGCATGTGAAGCCAGCTGTGATACCATATATAATCCCTTGAATACTAAATGAAAGGACACCACAACAGATATATATATAAAATAAAGTGTATTTATTCTAGTCAAACCCTCAGCACTCTTTATGAGATTAGAGGTAAGTACAACACAGTCTTATTTAAGCATACATTAAGTCACACAGGTAAGTAATACAGTTAGGCCCTAGGGGCCACGCAAACCATATACTAAGTAAGTGGTATAAGGACCACTGTCACGGAAATAGGATAGGCCTAGGCCTAGGGAATCGCTGGGGCTACACTACACTAGCAACAGTTAGGAAGTGGGAGGCCCACGGGATTCAGGTGCAGAGTGGAAACACTCACGCGTAATGCGTAAAAGTCGATAGAAATAGTAGTTGTTAGCAATTAACAGTTTAAGGACACTTCTAAAGCAGCTAGAGAGTCGAGACTCGGAAACTAGACCCTAGGATAGTCACTACCCTTGTGAGCACCGAAGTACCCAAGTTACCTAGCCCACAGGCTGCGGGTGCATAGGTGTGAACTTGCGTCGGGTTTCGTCGTGGACTTCTATGGATGTCTGAAGGAAAGTTGCTGGCAGGCAGTCAGTGAAGAGTGTCCGGTGGATCCCAAGGCTGGGATCAAGAAGAAAGGAGACCTGCAAGCAGAAGGGACAGAGTCAAGGTCACTGGCCAGTGACTACGTGGAACCAGGAAGGAACCAGGCGATGTCGTGAAGATTGCAGGTGAAGGTGAAGCTTGTCGTTGCAGCCACGAGGACCAGGGAACGTCGAGGACGACCAGGACCAGGAGGCGAGCTGTCCCACGAAGGCTCTTGATGTCGGCGACGTCGAAGTTGGACTAGGACTCACCAAGCCTTGGCAAGCGGAACCCACGAAGAACGGAGGACTTGCTTCTGGTGCAGACCAGGAAGGTCTGGGGTGCTTCTCTTTTGCAAGGACGCGGGAGCCAGTCTGGAGGAGCCAAACCAGCGGTGAAGATTTCTGGATGCGTCGTCACAAAGGCCACTAGCCAACGGGCAAGCAACCGGACAGACGCGGCAAGCAGGAAAATGCAGAAGGGCCCCCGCAGGACTCGTGGAGTGTGGGGGGCTGATCTTCGGTGCAGATGGTGCTTGGGGTTGGGGCTTCTCAATCCCCGGTGCACAACTTCGAGGGTGCCTCAGAAGCTGCGCTGGAAGATACTAGCCACTTTTCCCAGGTAGCCGGTCCCACGTCTCTCGTCACCTCCACGGATCTCAGCTCGGCTGTGGATGTGGATCAGGGTCAGAGAAGTCTGGAAGTCAAGGCTCTGGTCGGGCTCTGCAGTCGGTCCCTCGTAGAACTTCAGCAAAGCAAAGGGTAGTCTCTTGATGGTGCCTGTTTGCACAGGGTAGCCACTCCTTGGCCACAAGGGAGATTCTTCAGTCTTCTTCTTTCGTCGAATGTCGAAGGTCCAGACTTTCTGTTCAAGTTGCAGGTTCAGGATAATCTAATCTCCTGGGGCCCAGCTAACACTCTTATACTAATCTGGGGGGCTGGGTTACCTGCTAGGTCACGCCTTATGGGTGGGACCTGGGAGGGGGGTGGTTACACCCCCTTCCCTTTGTCCAGTTTCTCGCCAGGACTGGGGCTGGAGTGCCCCAGCACCGGTTTGAACTGGACTATGCACGGGACACCTTGTGTGCCCCAGGCATGTCTCATTCTTTTCATCCCTCCCTGCCCCAATACACTAAGGCCTGTCTGGGGTGGTGCTCGCACCTCCCAAGGCAGGAAACCTATTGTCCAAGCCTCCCTTGCCGGGATCACTCCCAGCAGCAGGAGGTCAGACTCGTGTCTGTGGCAGCAGCATCCATTTTGTGATGCTGGGGCTCTGGTTAACTTTAACCGGGTAAGTAGGTTACAACATGTCTTCTCCCTCTAGAAGGGAGGGATAATATCCTCATCCCCAGAAATGGGATGGGGGTATTATTCCAAAGTGTTAGACACCTTACACAACATGTTTTGATAAAGCCAAACCATAGTTACCATAACCGTTTAAGATTATAAGGCACTTTAAGAGTATATGGTAGGCTATATCATAGAACAGCTATAAGGACATGGTTCCGAAAGCTGCAGACAGGCTCAGCTCATGCTAGAGCACCATCTCACATGTTACCAAGCACTCTGCCTCCAGGATTGTTAAGGCCTGCCATAGGAGTGGCTGATAGGTACACATGTGTCTATATGTAAGTTAGGTATAGGAATACTACACCTAAGCAAGGAGTGATTACACAACCTTGCCCCAGCTGAGTGATCAGCCAGTTGTGTCATAATGGAAGGCCAGGCCAGGGGTGGCATAATACATGCTGCAGCCCCTGGTAGGCCTAGGGTACACCTATGCCCTGGGTACCTAAGGTACACTGTACAGGGGCCAATAAGGTGATCCTATCCAAATGGGTTATGCACCTAAAGTACATAGTATCAATTTAGAGAGAGAACAGCAGGGCTGTGGGTCTGATTAGCAGGCCCACAGCCACATCTAAGTCGAAAACCAGTAAAGCAAAAGCAAAAAGTGGGGGTGAACTTAGAAAGCAGACCCTACTCCCCTACACACCCGAGCACTTCACAGGTCTTTAAAAGACCATGTACTTGTTAAGGAGGCTTTGTTGTGTTTTCACGCCTTCTTAGAGCCCCTGCAGCTCCAGTCTGGCGATTGCTTTAAGAATTACCCCATCCCCCCCCCCCCCCCGAAATTTGGCTTTAGTTGCACCTCTGGCTATAGTCGATGTATTTTGGGGGGGCCGGATCATTAGTATTTCAAAAACCTCAATTACTTCCCTGTGTTAAAAAAAATAAGGCTAGAAAGATGCATGTTGGCATAAAGGATCACTTACTTTTACTGAGAGAAGAGGCTGCTGCAGTCATTTCCATTGCATGGCTGGTTACCTTCTGTCTCTCTTCTCCCCTCTCTCGCTGACTGCTCCCCCCTCTTTTTGCAGTTTGTTGCACTGTTACGAAGTTTGCAAGCTCTCTCCGTGAAAATGAGCAGTGCACTTCCTGGCTCTAAAGAGCAAGCCTGCATGAACAGAAGGAGGAGTTTTGGCTTAGCCCCACACCCCGATTGCTGAAGCGGCCCTGATTTAACTGGGAATTTACTCACACTTCATCAGGGTCATATTTACGCAGGCAGGGCCAAGCACAAGTGAATGTTTTATTGTTCAGTTACTTTGCGTGTTCGGTCATAAATCCGCCAGACGTTTGGTGCATAGAGCTCGGAGGTGTAATGGTGTTAAATAGTGGCAGGCGTTTAAAGCCGATGTTTAATGCATTTGCTCAGGAATGGCTTTTGTCCTGTGACAAGTACCGGGGGCGCGAGAGCTCGAATGACTGCTTCAAGCATGACAGGAGCGCCGCCGTGACGCAGCTTGCCGCAGATGGGAATTTGTAGGCGGGAAAGATATTTAGCGATTTTACCATGTTACAGTTGGACAAAACAAAACTGCGCTGGGTAACATGGGAAGTCCACCTCCTGGAAAAACCGACTGACAAAAACATCGCCTGTGAGCAAACATAGGCAGCGTGAGTGGAGGAGAGCATTGCGCCCGAGCTGGCCGGAGATGTACAAGTGCACATAGCCTGTCCGGGCGCGTGCACAGCTCCTGTCGCACATCGCCTGTCCGGGCGAATGCACAGCTCCTGTCCCCCTTCCAAACCGAAACCGACAACAATAGATCTCGACAAGGCGTGCAGCGCATGTGCTGCGTCGCTAGGCGAGACCTAAAAATGTGTGTATAGTTATAGAGCAGGACAGTGACGAAAGGCAATCTAAAAAGTATTATCAGAAGTATAACCCATCATGATAGGTACTTATTTTTTATCAATCTTTGAGGGATGAGTGAACACAACAAATCTAAAAGTCTATCTTGTGCATCTGTGCTGCCGGTGAAGTAAACAAGGTATGCCCACATTATCAGTTGGCCATTATCTCCACTGAGCCTGGTTACAGGAGTTAACGGGCCTATCCTTATTATCAGTAAATCGGAAATACCGGGTCTGGCCTTCACACTTTACCCCTGGGACTCTAGCTGCTCAAACAGCCGAAATCCCCTGAGCAAAAATCCAACCAGATGAGGAATAAATCAGGTGAGTTGAATCAGATTCATGCTGTGATTCTCCAGACCTAAGTGGATCAGGAGGGTGTGACTCTGTATAGTCCAGTGTTTCCAACCCCTAGAGATACCATTACCCCTGGCAACGGTATCTCTGTGGCGGGAATTAACAGACCTATTTACAAGGCCACTCATAACGAGGACCCTAGAGTGCTTTTATACTGGCATTTTAAGATCAACACAGAAGCTATCTGATTTTCGCTATTGTGGGGTGCTGCTTAGGGTTCAATAAAATTAGATAATATTCCCATCGCCTGTAAATAAAGGGAACATCCTATATTTGTTGTATGGCGCAAGGCGTTTAGCCACACACCTCTTTTGCTTACAATATTACACCAGAGTGATTTGAATGTGAAAAGAATAACCAATTTCTCGAAATTGATTCCTACCTAAGAGGCAGATGAATCTCAGTTGTAAAATTTGTCTTGAAAGGAACATTGATATGAGGTAAGTTGTTTCTTTCTTGTAGAAATATTGAATTGTAATTCAGTGTACCACCAGCATGTTTTTCAAAAGCTGAACTTCTCTTTGAACTAGCCCACCAGAATGAGCCCCCAGGCTCTTCTTCTCATTCTTCCCATCCATGTTTGGATTTCCATCTACAACCCGGCCACCCCCGCCTCCATGCCTTGGTTCTTGTTAGACACACACACGTAGACATACCAGTTTCTGCTGCTCCCCCTGGTGCTTCTTCAGTTGCTCCAGCAGCTTCTGAAACTCCTCCTCCTTCTCCAGGGCCTCTTGAATGGTGGCTTCATTTTGCTCGGCATAAGCCATGGCCACCACAGCCAGGATCAGATTGATTAGGTAGAAGGATCCCAAAAATATTATGACAACAAAGAAGATCATGTAGGTCTTGCCAGCAGCGCGCAGAGTCTGTAGAGAGATAACGTGTTATCTTATGTTCAACAGCGAGGGAACATATCCTTAGTAACAAAGACACTACTTGGCCCCAATATTCTACGTTAATGAAAAGCTAATCGTTTATTTAGTTATATATTTTAAATAATCTGAATAAATCTGAAAATCCTGCATTTATGAAACATAATAAAATCAATATCAGTAGAATAAAGATCTCTAACCCAATAAAAAATTCTATATGTTGTAGGTTGCGATGCCTTTGTTAGACAAGGTACAATGTAAGCAGATAGTTTGCCACACGAGTCTTCAATCCTTTACTGCCCCCCTCCCCTACAAATATATTCTGTTTTCTCTAAGTGATGGCCTTGGGGGCTCGAAAATGGGAACTTGTGTTCTTTGAAACAATCTAGGAGTAGTAGGACAGTACAGCCAGTAACACAGCTTACAAGCTTTTGTTGTGTAGCATTATTTCTTTGTACAGTACCTCAAGACACATAGGCAAGGGCATAATGCGTAAAATGTTCATAAATGTTAATCTTGATAAATAAATACAGCTTTAATCATTTGATCTGCTAGTGAGTGTTGAAGGCACCTCTCATGGAGCTCTCAGCTGCCTGGCCAGTTCTGGGGGCAGCACTCGGTTATATTGCTGTTTTTTTTGTTGATAATCAAGTTTATTGGTTTCAATAACAGATCCCAAAAAACAATTCTGGCAGTAAGACCATGTACATGATTGAAGAGACCCATTGGCAAGAAAAAGGGCAAAGCCCTGCAAAGTGTCCGCAAGAAAAAGAACAACCCATGCACCCACTTACAATCATGACAAAAAAAGGCTGCACCCCCTAAGGCCGCAGGTTGAACCACTTGCCCCATACCTTATCAAAAAGCTCAGAACAACCCCGAGCTTCAAAAAGGGCTTCCTCTTGGGTACCGCACCAATCCACCCCCCTTCTCCACTTCCGCCTAGTCAGTGGCTTGGCCTGGGACCAGAGCATCGCAATATCCCTTTTCGCCACCGCCAATGCAGTGCCCAGGAAGCGCTTATCGGCCTGGGAGCCATCAAGACCATCGAACACCCCCAGGATCAGGCGCAGCGGGTCATGAGGAACCTCCCATACCAGGGTCTGCGTGAGTTCCAGTTCCACCCCCACCCAAAAGGGCTCCAGGACCGGGTACTGCCAGATCATATGGTAGAAATCCGCCGGGGCCTGACTGCAACGTGTGCAGGATGGAGAGGGCCGCAAAAGAGCCCTGTAAAGGCGCGCTGGGGTGAGGTATGCCGCATGGAGGTAATAGAGTTGGATCAGACTCAGCTTGGAGGAGGTTGTCAAGCTCTTGGGAGCCATAAGGGCATCCCTCCAATCAGCGTCTTCTAGGGGACCCAGCCACCCCTCCCACCGGGCGCGCAGCAAGGCTAGGGATGCGGGGCCATTGTTGACGAGGGAACGGTAAATCCGCGATACTCCCCCTCTGCCTAGGTTTCCCATCATCACCTGGGCTTCGAGAGGGCTGAATTCCGGGAAGGAGGTGGGGCACGGAATGTGCAGCCGTAGGGCATGCCTTAATTGTAGATATTTATAAAATTGAGAGAAGTGGAGTGAGTACCTCTGCTGGAGATCCGCAAACGATCGAATGTGGTCCCCTACCCAAATATCTCAGAGAAGCGAAATCCCGATGCGGTCCCAGTGGCTGAAGCCTTGAAGGGATGAAGTTTCTTTCAGCCAAGCGCCCGTCCACAAGGGCGTCTGCCTAGTAAGTGTCCCGCCCCAGCGTGTGTGGCGTAAGGCCGCACGCCAGGCCATGAACACCGTTCGAGTGATGGAGGGGAGGGTGTACGGTATGGGGACCCCGTACAGGTAGGCTTGGAGCTGTGGAAAATCCATTGACCGAAGTTCCACCCGATATGCTGGGTCGGACCAGCAGCCCGTAAACCAGTCATGGATCATAAGGAGCCTCGTGGCAAGGTAGTATAGATGGAGATTAGTGACCCCCATACCTCCGTCGTACGAAGGTATGCGACAATGTGCTAAAGAGAGTCGCGGCCGTCTGCCCCCCCCACAAAAACCAGGAAAGGGTACGGTCTAACTTCCAGAACCAACTCCCTGGGAGGTAAAGGGCTATATTCTGCAAAATATACAAAAAACGGGGTAAGACCATCATTTTGTATAGAGCACTTCTGCCAAGGGGGTTGAGGGGAAGGGATTGCCATTTCCAGAGATCCGCCTTGGCTTTAGATACCAGAGGTGTAATATTTAGGGCCCATTCAAGTTCCGGAAGGAGAGCGACCCACACCCCCAAATATGACTGCCAGCGCAGGGGAATGGACGTCTGCCAGTCGAAACAGTCTCGGGAGGGGTGCAGAGGAACCAATGTAGATTTCGCCAGGTTGAGCCGGAGCCCAGAGACTCTTTCGAAGGCCGAAAGGGCGGCCAGGCAACGTGGGCCCGAGCTCACGGGGTCCGCCAGAAAAAGGAGGACATCGTCCGCATATAAGGCAATCTTATCGATCTGGCAGGGGTCCCAAGCCCAGCCATGGATACCGGGGTCCTGACGGATAAGGGAGGCCAGCGGCTCCATTGCTAACGCAAATAAGAGCGGCGAAAGCGGACAGCCCTGGCGGGTGCCCCTATGAATAGAAAATGTCTCCGAAAACACGCCATTAATCAGGACCCTCGCCCTGGGGTTTGACTACAGCACCCGGACAAGGCACCGTAACGGGAGCCCAAAACCCATCACCTTCAACATGTCCCCCAGATAGCTCCAATCGACCGTATCAAAGGCTTTTTCAAAGTCGATGAGAAGCAGGGCTAGATACGGGGTGAGCTGGTGACGGTGTGGCAGGGCGAGGTGCCGTCGTCGTATGCAGTGCCTGGTGCCCCAGCCCGACATAAAGCCACACTGGTCAGGATGGACCAGATCATGCAAGTGACGGCGGAGTCTCTGGGCGACGGCTGTGGCAAAGATTTTTACCTCGGTACTGATGAGGGAAATGGGGCGGTAATGCGCACATGCCAGAGAGGGTGGCTGTGTCTTCGGGTGGACCACAATGGTGGCCACATCCATCTCGGAGGGGAAGGACCCCATGACCACCACATGGTTGAACCAGTCCAATAGGGGGGGGACCAAAGTGTCACGGTAGGTGGCATAATATTCTTGGGGGTAGCCGTCCTGCCCTGGCGTCTTGCCTGGATGTAAAAGTGAAATAGCCCCTTGTATCTCCTCCGGAGTGAAGGGAAGATCTAACGTCTCTGCGACCGCCAGGGCAACTGAGTCCCGGTCTCGGACAACAGGGCAGCGAGAGAGGCGACGGGGGGTTGGGCCGCATAAAGAGCAGCGTAATAGTCTGCGAAGGTTTGGGCGATCGCCCGAGAGGTGGCGTGACGACGACCGGCCACATCACAGATCTCGGGGATGATGCGGTTAGTTTTGGGGCAGGACACCAAATTATGGAACAATTTACCGTTTTTATCGCCCCACCCGTATACGCGTGCCACGGAAGACCGCCAAAGCATTTGAGCTGAGTCCAGTGAGATCTGACGAATCTCATCTCGGATCAGTGCAAGTTGCCGAGCAGACACCGCGCTGTCGGAGCCAGCCTGGGCCTCTTCCAGCTGTGCTGCGTGAGCCTCGAGCTGCACCAGCTGGGCGGTCCGCTCTGCACCTTTCGCATGAACCAGACCTCTAGCCACTCCCCGTATAGTAGCCTTACCGGCCTCCCATAGCGTACCTGGCGAAGGGACCGTGCCTGTGTTAGTCGAGAAATAGTGCCCCAGTTCCTGCCTGAGGGCCTCGACAAAGTCAGGATCTTGCAAGTACCAGGCATTCATCCGCCACACCGTACGGGGGCTATCAGGAGGGTTCCCGAGATGGAGGGAGACGGGGGAGTGATCTGAAATGCCTCAGGGAAGGATAGGAGCCCCGGCCATCAATTGGCAGTCAGGGGCTGGTAACAAAAATAAATCGATGCGGGAATGGTTGTGATGGGCCGCCCACGTGTGAGTGTATTGTTTACGATGGGGGTTCCACACCCTCCAAGCATCACAGAGACCCAGGGCAGATGACCAATCAGACAATCGCCTAGCAGAGGCAGTGCGCGGTGCTGAAGGAGCACCTGACGTGTCGCGGGAGGGCTGCAGAACAACGTTGAAGTCGCCTCCAATGACCGTCAGACCTTGGGGAAACGAGGAAATGACGAGTGTGAGACGGCAAAGGGCAGAGGCCATGGCGACAGGAGGGACATATACACTAAGAAGGTTCAAGGGTTGTCCCTCGACCTTACCCGTCAGGGGCACATACCGGCCGTGGGCGTCTATCTCCGCCTGCGCCAGGGTAAAAGGAAGACCCCTCCGGAGTAGGATGGTCACCCCCCGGGACCCCCGTGTGAAACCAGAATGCCAGACCCTATCAAACCCATACCGGGCAAGGAAATTGCATTGGGAACCCAGAAGGTGTGTCTCTTGGAGGAACAGGATATCAGGCGCATGACGCTGAGCGCTACGAAGGACGGCAGTGCGCTTTATGCGATCCAGGAAGCCGTTGACATTCCATGACAGAACATGGAGGGGTCTATTTAGGGGGGATACCATCTGAGCGGAAAGTATGTGAGGCGAGGACCGCAAGCGCGGGTTGACCCGGATGCCAGGGGAGGCAGCGGACCATAATCGGGGTCAGTGGGTGAAAGTGGTGCAATTCAGTAAAGCCCAGGTCTTCATTGTAAGTGAACGTGCCTTAATCTCTGCCAGGAAAAAAAAAAACTGCGGCCTGTAGGCGGCGGAAAACAACAAACAAGCGGGAGACAACGGTCTACCCACCCTCCCTTGCCCCCCAACACCCCTCACCCTACACTTCTGAAGAGGAAGCATCTGTCGCCCTAGAAGGAAAACAACATGCAACAACAACCCACCAAAGAGTCGAACTGCTAAACTAAAACAGTTAGCTGAACATGGACAAAGCGGAGATGGACCCCCCTCCATAGAGTCGGATGTAGAAACAACATCAGCTGCAATCATCCTGAGAACATTCCAGCAACAGGGCGAATCCAGTGGAACCCAACTCTGAAGTAGGAAGCAGATTGCATAACAGGAGTATATCAAGGATAAATCGCTCCCAATACAGAGACAGAATAACAGTCACGGGTACAGGAGCCTTGTAAGAGGCTGAATAGCAACCCCCACTGCCGGCCAGAGTTCAAGGCTCGTCATCGTCCCCGATGCCACGGAGCACGGGGCTCTTAGACAGGTCAAAGTCAGATATGGCTGGGCGCAGTGCCACGGAGAGATCTGGGAGCGGGCTCAAATCAATCCGGGAGGTAGTCGGGCCGGGAGAAGCTGACCTCTGAGTGGATGTACGAGATGGAGAGCGTTGGGCCGGCACCCCCGGCGATCCGTATGCCCCCCGATGGCCACTCCTGCGGGACCTGGTCCAGCGTCTCCGGGGCCGCGGCCTGGGCGGGCGGGACTGCGCAGGGTCCTGCCCCGCCTGGGAGGGGGCCGGTCGACTCAAGAGATGCCGCTCCTCCGTGAGCAAGGTCAATGCCGCCTGCGGATCTTCGAAGAAAAATGTCTTGTCTTGGAAGACGACCCTGAGCCGTGCCAAGAATAGGAGACCGTAGCGCAGGCCCAAGGTGCGAAGCTTTTGTTTGACGTCTGCATATGTCCGACGCTGGGCCTGCACCTGCCTGGTGTAATCCGGGAAGACCATAATCCTATGGTTTTGGAACCGTGGGCCCTGCGCCCTGGCCGTCATGAGAATGGCATCTCTGTCCCGGAAGTTGAGGATCCTCAGAATGATAGGGCGGGTGCCCCGAGGGGAGGCCTGGGGGCCAAGGAGCGATGAGCGCGCTCTACAGCGAAGCAGGGCGAAAGGGACTCGCGAGGCAACCATGAGCGCACCCAGCTGTCCACGAAGGTATCCGTGTGGCCCTGCTCCGCCACCTCAGGAAAGCCTATCAAGCGTAAGTTGCTTCTTCTCGATCGATTTTCAGCATCTTCGGCCCGTCGGTGGAGCTCCGAGGTCTGAGTCTGGAGGCGGGCCACCTGGGACTTAAGCTGGCCAATGTCGTCTTCAGCCGAGGAGATACGGGATTCAGCCTCCTTAATGCGTTCCGTAGCATTACGCAGGTCCTGACGAATGAGGGCCATCTCCACCCTCACCTCGCCGATCTTGTTCTCGACTGAGGCCTGTGACGCGCCTATTGCCTGAAGGATCATGGAAAGTTCGCCCCCCGCAAGGGCCGGCGCATCAGTCGCCCCTCCCTCGGGATCACGGCCCGACGTAGTAAACTGGTCCATTTTCGTCTGGGTTGGCAGTCCAGCGGCGCGAGTCCTGCCCATCACCACCAAAGACGGGGCCTAGTCACCGCCCGGGCAGGAGGCCGGACAGCAGTCCCAAAAAGGAAGGGGGAGAGAGGCCGTACACCCAGATCGTCGATACTCAGACCCGGATGTTCCGTTCCACCCCCCGGTAGCACTGCAGAGAGGGGAACACTCCAAGGGAAGGCGGCCAGATCAAGTCTTGCGGCAGTGGCCCAGACAGGTCAGCGGCACAAGTTCCACGCCCAATGGGACCAGCCCTGTCTCCCAGCAAGTACCTATGGACCAGTGGAGGCCCCGAGGGACCCGCACCCCGCAGAGGAGCTTCGCAACCAACCCGGCCGGATCAGGGAGGGCCAACCCTCACCGCCCAGTCCCAGGCCGGCACCCGTAGACGCCGACCCCCCGGTGAAGATTGTAGTTTGCGGCGGGGAAGAGACCAGCAAGAGCTAAAGAGGGGTGAGTACACCAAGATCCCCCCCCACCCTGGCAACCCCGGGAGGAAGGGCCACTGCCGCCACAGGCGGTGACAGGGGCCCCTAGATGACCCCAGGGGACCCCCGAGGGTGGCGACAATGCAGTTTTGCCCCTACAAGTCCCTGTGGACGAAGCATCCTCAGGTAGGTAGGGTAGTTGATGAAGTATAGTGTGCTGCAAGGAAAGGGAAGGAGTGCCTGGCCAGCCGCAGCACTCCTCCCCCGCTGCCCGACAATAGCAGCCGATCAGGGACGCAGCGCAGGAGCATCCATGTCCCCACACACAAGGCCACCCGCTGGCCCCACCTCCGAGGCCCCGAGCAGGATGAGGGAAGGATACTGCCCCTCTATGCCACTGCCCGACTGTGGCAGCCAAGCCCCACCGCAACTCTAAAAGCCTCCTCGAGTGCACCGTTGGGGCGGCCCAAGCCCAAGCAGAAGGTCCGGGGACGGAGACAGACAGCCGCTGCCCCGGAGCGCCAGTGCCCTCCTCCCGGCGAGCAAGTCTGAGCCCCGGCGAGAGGGAAAGCCGCCACTGCAGGAGGGGACGCGCACACCCCCCACGCCGCTGCCCGCTCCCGGCAGCGGAGCACCGCAGCCCCACACTCACCAGGCCGACGTCAGAAGAAACTTCACCGCCTGGGCCTCACGAAGCCAGTCCGCCAGGCGATAAGGAGACAGCCCAGCCCCTGCCCCCGCAGGTACGACCACGCGGGAGGCGACTCTGCACGGCTGCAACACATCGCGGGGCCGAACAGCAGGGCACAAGTAAGGAGGACGACAGGGGGGTGGGGGGGGGGGGGGGGCAGTCCAGTTCAGCTCTGCAGGGCCCCCGCCGCAGCTAAGGAGGCCCGGCCGCAGTCCAACTATGCGCAGGCCCCAGCATACAAGCGTCGCGTCAGGAGGCCGCTATGTTGAGAGCTCCAGGCCACAGCAGGTATGGCACTTAACGGGACGGCGGAGACCCCGCCGCCCCCACCAGAAGCACCAAACAGTGGCCAAGGGGGCCGGGAACCTCGACGGGCATTAGAGAGCCACGGATGACTGCAGCAGACGGGGTGATTAGAGGCGGATGACGGAGGGGGTCCAGAGCACTCTTAGAGTGCGACCGCCATCTTGACGTCTCCATGTTGCTGTTTTTAATGAGCCCTTCTGGTGCTGATGGCTGCCGCCGTCAGCTGAGCCCCTAAGCCATCAATGAGAGAATTCTCTCGGATCCTGCTAATGTGTTAGTTCTTGCGCTGGATGACTACAAATAAGTATTAAAGATGCTATTTAAAGGCGCGGATTCCTAGGGGACAATGCATTGTTAACTGCCAGGCCGTTGAGAGGCTGGCTGTGACTGGGACATCCGTGCCTACAGTTCTGCTCCTACCCAAAAGTACAAGCAGTTTTACTTGAAGTTATTTAACCAAAGCTTTTCTTTTATTTCTGACAATTGACTTGATTTCTTGCACTTCAAGCTCCGTAGAGTACTTAAAATGTGTCTAGTGAAGCATTTACTAGAAGAGAAAGTTATACACCAGTAGGTTTCCACCAGCTGATCACTTACATCGCTTATGATTTAATCAGATGGCGCAGAAAAGGTATGTACATGTAGCAATGATTCTTCAGCACAGTTGCTATATAGAATACCACAAACCCTTGTTCTTCTCCCATCTATATGGACTGTATTCACAGAATATTAACAATTTGCTTTTACTTTGCCGCGGCTATGTATTATTTGAAGACGATCCATTAATAAAATACATTTTACATACAGACTTGGAAGGTGGGCCCAACTCGAGCACGCCACCGGCGGTCGCGCTGGGCTGCCTCCCCTGGTAAACATCCACGTGATTGGTTGGCTGGCCGTGAACCGGAAGCACTTTTCAGGCGTGGCAACAACGTCGGGCAAGCTGGTTAGAACCGGCTTGCCTGATACCAAACCAATAAAACGCTGGGAAGCTGAGCGAACAGTCTCTGTTCACCGCTCCCCAGCCTTTTACCGTCAGGACACACAGGGACAAAAGGGCCTCAGGTTGAGGCCTCAACGGAATTATTTCATTCTTTTTAGGTCTCGCTGAATCAGCGCGCATGCGCTGCTCGGAGAGACTTTAGTAGGTGAATTTTCAAAGTGCTGCTGGCTGGCGACAAGCTTGCGTTCACGAGAGCTTGCACACGCGAACCACCAGCCTTCAGTGCCATCTGTCTTTCCTATTGCTTGCTCCCTGCCTCCGCCCCTCCCCCCGCCTTCGCGCTTACAAGCGTAAGCAAATTAACTTGATGCAGCATAACATAATGGCTACTGATATACACCATTTTTATTCTGCTAAAATTTCAGAAAGCCTACAATAATTCAAATCCACTTGCAAATACAACATACTGGGCGAATGCCACTCTCATGCCTGGATGCTTGCATTTGCAACAACACCACAGCCCCCAGAGGACAGAAAACGAACAAGCAACTCAAAATAACAATACGAGTTATGTTATGTTCGTTGTAAGGACATTTACGAGCAGCAGACTTGAATACTGCTTAGCCCTCCACAGAATACAAGAAAGAGAGGTTTCTTCTGCAAGCCAATAGGTAAACAGCATCTCTGAATTTTACTAACTCTGTCGAAATCATCAATAAAATTGGGCTTCAGCGCAGAAAAATCTACAAACTCTCCTTTAGAAGTGTAAGTTGCTCCATCGCCATTACACTTTTTTTCCTTCTGGATAATTGTATGTGGGTGTTGACATGAGAACCGCAAACTATTTCATCTGCAGGATGCAATACACAAATACATCAACATTTCTACACAACATATATATCGAAATCGAACCGAAATGATGGCTCCGTAGGTTAAATGATCACTGCTGATATCTGCACAGCTCTGCAAGTCAAATGTTCAAATCCCTGCAAAACAGACAGCCTTTGCGCCTTTCGAGGTCGGCAATTTGATCACCATTAATCTGGTATAGTAACACTACGCATTTGCAGGGCTTACAAAAGGGAAAAGTGTAAAAACACTATTTTCAGAAGTTTCAATAACCGTTATTCATCCTTTTGTGTGTTTGTGTGCATCTCTGAGAAAAAGAGTGCGTTTGCGCGTTTGCCCGTGTGCTTGCCTATGCACGTGCGCGCGTCTGTGCAGGTCTCAGACATTCCATTGTTGGTGCAGTTATTCCCACTGCTGTCATTCAAGACAATGAGTTGGGGACAAGTCCTTTTAATTAACTAGCTTCCACGCAGCCCCCGTCCTCCGCCACCCTCCCGCAGCAGCACAATAGCTCTCTACAGGACAGTGCTGTGCTTTGCTAACTGGCATCTGATGAGATACTTAGCTGGTTGTAATAAAGCAAACAGAAAGTGGTTGTCAGGCTGCCATTTCTGTCACTCATTTTAATAACACCACTCCTGTAATTACACAGGGGCTCTTTATATCAACTCGGCGGAAGCTTGCTTGTTTTTTAGCATGGAAAACAATTACATAATTATAGCAACAGACTGAGCGGAGCAGTTCATTTGCTGAGGCAATTATCTGGTTCCATGTCAAACAAACAAAAAATAAGCATTGGCATAGCCAATAGGTCTCGCTTTTGGGACCTTATAAGTATTTGGTTATGCAGCACAATATCCTTGGTGCAACAACTGTTGCATGGCAAAACATTTATAAGGTCCCAAAGGCGAGACCTATTGGCTATGCCAATGCTTGTTCCTTTTTATTTCAGATTCGCAAACAGGAGAGCGTTTCTTTTGTCCCCGTGTCCCTTGCAGGTATCGGCGAGCGGCAGTTTTCCTACGGCGAGCAGCTGTGAAGCGGAACCGGCGAGGAAGCGAGTCAGCTGATTTCTTGCTGCTCCAGTGCACACCGGTTGCTGCGGCGGCGAGCAGCTGATCGGGTGAAGCGGAGCCCGCAAGGCAGCGAGTCAGCTGTTTCTGTATTCTCCAGGGCACCGATGATTATTGGGGAGCTGCGAGACAGGTAGAGTGTGGCTGGGAGGCTCTTTGGGCAGGCGATACCCCCGAGTGAAGCGCGAGTCATTCTCATAAGTTAGTTTTTCAGGGGCGATCGCTTAGAAACCCAAGCATTTTTAGGTCTCGCGAGCCAAAGGCTCGAAGAGACATTTTATATCTGGGCTTTTTCAAAGTGCTGCCGTGGCCTAAAGCTACAGTGCACGTGAACGTGCACGCGCGCAGCGCCATGTGTCTTAACTCCGTAGCGATCGTAATCCGATCACTTTCACTTTCGCGGGCTCCTCTGTTGCTGGCATTCCCCCCTCCCTTCTCGCCCAGCCCTTCTTGTTTATTTTGGTGTCCTAGCAACGGAAGCTTTGAAGTCACTACGCTGTTCTTATATTAAAATGCCGCTTTCAGTACGCAGCTTGCAGTTAGAGCAACGGAAGCTTTGAAGGTGTCACTACGCTGTTCTTCTATTAAAATGCAGCTTTCAGTGCGCAGCTTGCTGTTTTGGCAACGGAAACTTTGAAGCAACGGAAGCTTTGAAGTCACTACGCTGTTCTTATATTAAAATGCCGCTTTCAGTACCCAGCTTGCAGTTAGAGCAACGGAAGCTTTGAAGGTGTCACTACGCTGTTCTTCTATTAAAATGCAGCTTTCAGTGCGCAGCTTGCTGTTTTGGCAACGGAAACTTTGAAGGTGTCACTACGCTGTTCTTATATTAAAATGCCGCTTTCAGTACGCAGCTTGCCGTTATTAATTGCCGTTCCTTCTTATTTTACAATCCGCTTTCAGCCCTATCAGAGTGCAGTCAGATGTGCAGCAGGTGCAGTGGCACCGCGTCTTGCTTGAGCGATGGCCTAGCAGCAGCACAGCGGCCACAGACTGCTCTAAAGTCAGCCGTACCAAAGTGCAGTCAGACGTGCAGCAGGTGCAGTGTCACTGCGTCTTGCTTGAGCGATGGCCCTAGCAGCAGCACAGCGGCCACAGACTGCTCTAAAGTCAGCCGTACCAAAGTGCAGTCACACGTACAGCAGGTGCAGTGGCACCACGTCTTGCTTAAGGGATCCAGATGAGTGTTTAAGCTTTTATTAATTGCCGTTCCTTCTTATTAGAATACCGCTTTCAGTGCGCAGCTAAAGGTAATGCTTGCAACGGAAGCTTTGAAGGTGTCACTACGCTGTTCTTATATTAAATTGCCGCTTTCAGTACGCAGCTTGCAGTTAGAGCAACGGAAGCTTTGAGGGTGTCACTACGCTGTTATTATATTAAAATGCCGCTTTCAGTACGCAGCTTGCAGTTAGAGCAACGGAAGCTTTGAAGGTGTCACTACGCTGTTCTTATATTAAAATGCCGCTTTCAGTACGCAGCTTGCTGTTATTAATTGCTACTCATTCAATACTACTCGCTCTCTACTACTCTCTACTACACACACTACTCTCTAAAACTCATTCTCTACTACTCACTCTCTAATACTCTATACTACTCACTCTTTACTCCCTACTAGTCACTCTCTACTACTCACTCTCTACTACTCACTCTCTACTACTCACTCTCTACTACTCACTCTCTACTACTCACTCTCTACTACTCACTCTCTACTACTGTCTATTCTCTACTCTCTATTCTCTACTCTTTACTCTACTACTCACTCTACTACAGACTCTCTACTACTCACTCTACTACAGACTCTCTACTACTCACCTCAACTACTCTCTACTCATCTATACTACTCATTCTATGCAACTCACTCTACTACTCTCTACTACTCAATCACTACTAATCACTCTCTAATACTCACTCTATACTACTCTCTACTACTCACTCTACTTCTCTACTACTCTCTAATCACTCTCAACAACCCTCTACTGCTATCTACTCACTCTCTACTACTCACTCTCTACTTTCTACTACTCATTCTCTACTACTCACTCTACTACTAACTACTACTCACTTTCTACTACTCAATCACTATTACTCTATGCTATCCACTGTACTACTCACTCTCTATTACTCACTCTCTCCTACTCTCTACTAACTCTCTAATACTCTCTGCAATTCAATTTCTACTATCCACTCTCTATTACTCTAATACTCACTTTCTGCTACTCTAATACTCAATCTCTACTACTCACTCTCAAATACTCACTCTATACTACTACTCTCTACCTCTCCACCTCTCTCACTACCACTCTCTACACTTGCTTTAACATAAACGAAGGCGAGACCTATTGCATTTTCAATGCTTGTGTTTATTTCCCCCCCGCCCCCCCCGAACAAAGGGCCTCATTTACGAGGAATTGGCGTAGGGCAGCACATCAAGTTTTCTTGCTGCGCTGTCCTACGCCAATGTGAAACGGGTGGAATGCACCGTATTTATGAAACAAGGTGCATTCCTGTTCTTTACCCCTGCGCTGATTAATTTGTTGCCTAGTTCCAACCTAAGCACCCTTGCACCAGGGTGCCTCCATTGCAGGCAGGATTGTTTTTGTGCAGGGAGGGGCACCTTCCTGCACAAAAACCATTGGGAGAGATGTATTCCTCTTGCTATGTGTGCTGCAGAGATTGTATGATAGAGGCATGCATGGCTTAATCACATGTGCCTCTACAACGCAGCTCGAACCCCAAATGCGTCCTAAAGACACATTCCTTTACCATGCATGCCTTTATCACACAATTTCATGGTAAAGCCATGAATGGTAAAGGGGTATGTGTGGCTAAAGTCGCCACTTCTCTGAACCCCTCCCCCGCCCTACAAACTCCCTACCTGCCCCCCTGTCCTGAGGCCCAAAACCTTCCTCCGATCCCCTCCTACTCACCGCGCTGTCCCTAAAACTACACCAACCCCTTCCACTGCCCTCAGGCCTAAAACCTTAACCCCTAATTTAAAAACCTATGCCGACCTCCCATAGCCCTAAAAACTACCCCGCCCACCCCTAAGCCCTAAAAACGACTCCGCTAGCCCCTAAGCCCTAAAAACAACCTCAACTACCCATTCCCCTGCCCTGAGGCCTAAAACTCTGCTCCTTTAAATACACTACCCAACCCCCTCACACCCCACGCTGTCCCTATAACTACCCCGAACCCCCCATTGCCCTTAGGCCTAACACCCTAACCCCTAACTAAAACAAGCATTTGCAATGCAATAGGTCTCGCATTTACGTGAGTTTGAGCTATTGACATTGTAAATGACAATGCCTTTTATTTTTGTTTCTGTTTTTAAAACATAAATAAAAGGCATTGTTATTTACAATGCCAATAGCTCAAACTCGCGTAAATGCGAGACCTATTGCATTGCAAATGCTTGTTTGGCTTTACCAGTGGGGAGTGCTCAGTCCCCAGCGCAAAGACTTGGCAAAGGAGCTCAGTTCATTAAACAACACGCACAGGTTCAAGACCCCTATAGTCTTGCATTAGGGTTTGTTAAAGCGCTGGGGACAGCTCTGGGATTAACGTGGCATTTGATACGTGACACAAAAGGAAAGCAACTACAGGAGGAGCGCGTGTGGGGGAGTGTGGTGGGCAACGGCCAGATTTAGAGGCAATTTTTCTGGTACAAGAAGTGTGCTTTGGGAGGGTGTTGCGCCCCGCCTTCCTTTTTGTGTTTTTTTCTTCTTGGCCCCCATACAGTTTGTCAAAGCAGCAAACAATCAAGTACGGTGGAGTAGGTTTGCAGGGATTGGTGAGGCAGCGAGTCGTCCAGGATCTTCCATTGTGCGGCAGCACCGGCAGGCCTGCATTTCCATCGCTTCTGGGAGCCACGCGCGTTTGAGTTACTCACCTGACCCACTAGACGTGCTGGTGGGCGTGGCTCTGGTTGCGTGGGTGCAGTCGCCGGCTGGTGGGTGCTACAACTGCAAGGTAAGGGTTTGAGCATTGGCTCAGACCTAGAACCATGGGATTTGGTGCGTGTGCCTCTGTTGTGGGAGGTTGTCATCTAGAGGGTGGTTTTTGTGCCCTGTTGCAACCAGTTATTTAAATTGGTACGCTACACGCCTTAAAGATCTTGCCACTGGCTATTGCTAACTGTGTGTCAGTGCATTTGCTTTGCTTACATTAATAGCCCCAAAGGTTAAGCGGGATGACCAGAGGCTACGGATGGACATTTTCATGACTACAATGATGAGAAAAATGGGGGCAGTGGACTCCATGGTAAAAAAGGTGGATGAAATGGGGCATCCATTAGCAGCTCTGACAGAAAGGGTTGAGGGCCAAGAGTGGGCAGAGGACAAGCTTAGGTGGTTGGGGGTAGCACCTAAGCAGCCTTTCCTCCAGTTTCTAAAAGGAGTAGAGCTAAGAAAGGCGGGGCGATGCGACCCAGCAAGGGGGAGGGTGATGGAGGGTGCCCCAGCGTCAATTCCTGAGGGGTTGGTGCCCAGGGTGGGGGAGCCCTTATCTGTCCCACACACCAGCTCTTAGCCTAACACGAGTGTTGGGGGTGATCTGCCTAGCAATGAGGGGGCAGGAATACTGGTTGAGGGTCAGACAAGCACACCAGGGGTAACGGGAGGCAGTCCACAGGCACCGCCGGTCGCTAGGACGGGGGCCCATCCAGGAGCACGCCAGTCCAGCCTGATTTAGTAGCCAATCTGGCAGCGGTATTTCCTTGGCTGGGGAAAGTGGGAAACTGGTTGCCGGCATGTGGGGTTTCAGGGGGCGGGGAGGACGCATTAGAAAAGGCCAGGCAGATAATGTCACAATTATCAGGGGTTCAGCCTGTAGGTGGTTTAGCGGTACCAGCAGTAGGCGTGACTGGGGCGAACACAGAGCCAAACGGCGGTGTACCCACCACGGTCACCCCACCAACGAATGCAGGAGCAGAAAAACCAACGGTGGCAGCACCAACAGATATACCACTAACACTGCCACCTTTGGGTTTAGGCGAAGTCCGCTCCGGTAGGGAGCACCTAGGTCGACGCGTGTCTCAGGAGACTAAAGAAAAGATTTGGAAGGGCTCCTATGTGAACATGTTTTCCTTCTTACTGGATGAGTCAGAGAGGGAGGAGGTCAAAAAGAATGGACACACCCAAGAGAGTGGGCGAGCATGTTGTAGAAATTTAGAGTGAAGGAAACATTGGTAAACTGGATCAAAGGTTTCACGGTATTCACATCCATAATGGGGGAGTGTCTCCCAGGCCTGGCTTCAGAAATGGTATGTTACCAAATGGTATGTTACCAAAATAGGATAGCGTGTACACATGATACTTATGGTGGCAGTGGGTGGAAAGATTATGATAAGGATTTTAGAAGGGCTAAGGCGTTGGACGTGCTGGAATCAGATCGATATGATCATATACCTGATGCACAGGAGGCCACACGGGTTCCAACACTTTCAGGAGTCAGCCCTTTCGCTCAGGCCACCCAAGTGGCTCAGGGGGTGGAGAAAATAGTAAGCGGGCATGCTGGGACTTTAACAGGCGCTTGTGTAACAGAGCAGCGGGCACATGTAAATTTAAGCATGCATGTTCTTTCTGCGGAAACTCCTCCCACCCAGAGTCTAAATGTTTTAAGAAAACAAATGACAAAGGGGGCAAAAAGCATGACTGAGAGTATGTCCTTCAGTCAGGCCAGATCTCCCATTATTTTTGACCAGCACTTTGATACCATGGTTGAACGACTACAATTGCCCAAAATCTGCAAAACTTCTGTTAGAGGGTTTCGGGGATGGTTTCAAGATCCCTGTGCCTGATCATGTGGGGGTGTTACACTGCCAGAACCGGTTATCGATCAGGGCTAATGAAGGGGTGGCGGCTGCAAAAATAGAGAAAGAAATTCAGTTGGGCAGAGTAGCCGGTCCATTTGAGGCCCCCCCAATGCAGGATTTTCTCTGGTCCCCGTTGGGAATAGCCCCCACAAAAGAGCAAGGGGAATTCCGATTGATTCATAATCTCTTGGCCCCAGAGGTGTGTCACTGAATGACACCATTGAGGACGACCTACGCAGTGTCAAGTATGCTTCTTTTGATCAGACGGTTGAGATTCTCAAAGGTCTGGGGAGGGGCGCTTGGTTGGCAAAATCAGATATTGAGTCAGCTTTCCGCCTATTGCCAGTGCACCCACTTGATTTTCATCTGCTGGGCTTTCAATTCAGGGGGAGGTATTACGTGGACAAATGTATACCTATGGGTTGCTCAGTGTCTTGCGCATACTTTGAGAAATTCAGCTCCTTTTTGGAATGGGTTTTTCATAGGGCAATTGGGCACCGGAGGGTACTGCATTACCTGGATGACTTCCTCTTCTTGGGGGCCCCAGATTCACAGGAGTGCGGGTGGGCATTGCGGAAGTTCTGTGCACTCACGCGAGACTTTGGCGTGCCTTTGGCACAAGGCAAGACTGTGGGACCAAGCAAGGAAATTGAATTCCTAGGGATTGAGTTGGATTCTGTGCAAGCAAAAATATCGGTTTTCAAGGCCATTTTGCAGCAGTGCCTGGGAAAAGATAAGGTTACGCTTCATCAGTTACAACAGGTTGTGGGTCAATTGAATTTTGCTTTGAGAATAATTCCTATGGCACGACCTTTCTCGTGCACCATCGCACAGGCCATGTCAGGGCTCAGGGAGAAGCACCATCACACCAGACTGTCCAGTGAGGTCAAGCAGGACATGCGGATCTGGCAAGCATTCCTGCAAGATTTCAACGGTAGGGTTGTGTGGCCCGCTGCTCCCAGGTCTCGTATGCGGATGACACGCAGGTGATAGTCCCCATCGAGACGGACCCAGCAGAGATGAGAGCTAAGTTTAAGGCCTGTATGTTGCAAATCGCCACCTGGATGAGCGAGAATGGTTTGCAGTTAAACTCCAATAAAACGGAGATCCTCCTGTTCAGCAATGCCACGGAGATATGGTCCTCGGACTGGTGGCCATCGAAACTGGGGGAGGCACCTAACTCAACGATACAGGCACGGAACCTGGGTATACTGATCGACAACAAGCTCTCGCTGGAGGAACATGTGAAATCAGTATCTGGAACCTGCTTTGGTATCATACGGATGTTGAGGAAAATCTTCCCATGGATCCCTGTGAAGGACAGAAAGACCTTAGTACAGGCCTTACTAGTCAGTAGACTAGATTATGGCAATGCGCTTCTAGTAGGAATCAGGGAGGAACCTTGCAGCGAGACTACAAGTAGTGCAGAATACAGTGGCACGACTGGTCCTTAATAAACCAAGGCGTACCCCCTCCCGCCCTCTCTTGCAACAGCTGCACTGGCTGCCTGTGAGGAAGAGAGCAATGTTTAAGCTACTAGTGATGGTGTTTAGAGCACGAGGAAAATAGCCTATACACCTGCTCACTCACTAAGATCTAGCAACTGGAATTTGCTTCTCCCATGTAAAATCAGGAAAACCAAAATGGGAGGACACGCATTCTCGCATCTAGCCACTCTCCACTGGAATCGGTTGCTGGATGAGCTGCGCGCCTGCTCCAGTCTGGAACAATTCAAGAAGCTCTTAAAGACTTGGCTCTTCTAAAGCCGTAACCCCTGTCTTAGCCTCTAGCACTGTGCCGCCAATAGCGCCGAGAGATCCCTTCTGGGATGATTCGCTGCGCGATACAAGTCCTAATAATTATATGGACTTGGTTGAATAGGTAAAGTGACAATTAAACACAATACCGAGAGCTTGCACAAATGGACTGCCCTTAAGATAAAACGTTTTGACACACTCGCTTGGGAATAAGAAAGACAAGGGACTGGGAGGTGTCAGGAGCATGGCCTGTTTGTTGAGTAGGGAGGTCGTTGTGCTGCTTTATCCTTTTATTTTACACTTGCTGTTATCAGGCATAAAACCACAAAACAGATCTGGAAAGCATAATCGGAGTAAAACTGTGTAGCTGCTTTGAAAACGTGGTGACTTAAATCTTCGTTATGCCCTCCTGCCACCTGACATTTTTTTTTTGCAGATTTATATAGCGCGAACTCGACCCAAAGGTATTGGAGCGCTTTACATGAACACCGGTTACGTCACACAAGAACACATTCATTTAACCTTGTGAGATGGAAAGGGGCATTGTAATTAAATGTTCACCAAATTAATATAAACACTTGTTTCTTCTTTGAAAATGTGGGCCTTATGTAGATACTCTAAAATACCTATTTTACCTCCAGAATTAGCAAGGTTTACTGCATAATACTGGAGGAGATTGATAGCACAGTGGACCAGCAGAGAATCTGTCGAACTGAAACGAAAAGTGAAAATTTGTAGGAAATACCAAATCTATTCTAACATTACCTCTATGAAAAAAACTGACGGAATCGAGAACAAAATATGACAAACTGCATGAAAAAATCATGCAAAAGCAACACTTGGAAGTTCCAAATAGGATTATGGAAGAGCAACACAACCACAATACACTGGCAATGATGCATAGCTACGCTCATCCACACACCACTATACATGGTCATCAGTGTTTCAACATGATAGTATCTGAAACATGCTCTTCTTTAGATTGCTGACATGTGGTGGGTAGGAAGGTGGGATCCTTCTGCATGGTTAACCCCACTTTTTCGCCTGGTGCTAAGCTGTTATTGACTAGTCTGACTGGGGTCCTGCTAATCAGGACCCCAGTCTATCGGCTCTCTCCCTAAATTGTTATGTTCAGTACTTAGGTACATCCCGGATTGGATACTGGAGTACCTAGGGTATGGTACTAAGGTACCCTGGGCATAGGTACCCCAGAGGTCCCCCATGGGCTGAAGCATCCATTATGCCATCCATGGGAGACCATTCAAAATGAAACTACAGGCCTGCCATTGCAGCCTGTGTAAGCTGGTGCTAGCACCACATACTAAAGATATAGGTTTCCTATATCTAGGGTCACTGCACATAAAACCTATAAGTCACCCCTATAGCAGGCCTTTACAATCCTGAAGGCAGAGTGCTTGGTTCTAATTGAGAGGATCCCCCTGCATGAGCAGGAAACCCCTACAGCTTACAGAGTCCATTCTCCCAGGTTGTCAGTGAAGTAGCCATATACCATATAGAGGGGCACCACGTAATTACGCAATCAATCAATCAGGGAATTGTAAGCGCGCTACTCACCGTGAGGGTCTCAAGGCGCTGAGGGGGAATGGGGGGGTGGAGGGGGTCAGGGGGTCTGCAGATCTGTTTAGCTAAAGAGCTAGGTTTTGAGGGTCTTCCTGAAGGTGTTCAGGGAGGGGGCGCGTCTGATGTCTGCCGGTAGCTCGTTCCAGGTCTTGGCTGCAATGTGAGAGAAGGATCTTCCGCCTGCTCTGGTTCTGTGGATGCATGGGGTTTCGACCAGTGCGAGGTTGGAAGATCGGGGGTTCTTTTGGGTACGTGGAAGTTGATTCTGTCGTTGAGGTATTTGGGTCCGTTGTTGTGTAAGCATTTGTAGGCGTGAGTGAGGATTTTGAAAGTGACTCTTTTCTCCACGGATAGCCAGTGGAAACTTCGTAGGTGTTGGCTGATGTGTTCGTGTCAGGGGATGCAGAGGACGAGTCTGGCGGCGGTGTTCTGTTTTGTCTGGAGTTTGCGGAGTAGGGACTTGTTGATGCCGGCGTAGACTGTGTTTCCATAGTCTAGTCTGCTGGTGATGAGTAAGTGGGTGACTGTCTTGCTTGACTCAGGGGGATCCACTTGAAGGTCTTGAGGAGAATATGGAGGGTGTTGAAGCAGCTGGAGGTGACGGTGTTGACCTGTCGGTTCATGGTGAGTGATAAGTCAAGTACGATGCTGAGGTTCTTGGCGTGGTCTGAGGGGGTAGGTGGGCTTCCGAGGGCGGTCGGCCACCAGGTACTGTCCCATGCAGAAGGGGTGGTACCGAGGACGAGGACTTCTGTCTTCTCGGCGTTGAGCTTCAGGCAGCTGTTGGTCATCCAGACTGCAACGTCTTGCAGTTCTGTAAGTTGAGTTTGGCAGTCTTTGGTGAGGGAGAGGATGAGCTGGGTGTCGTTGGCGTAGGATACAATGTTTTTGGCTGTGTTGTCAGACGATGGCTGCGAGGGGAGCCATATAGATGTTGAAGAGGGTGGGGCTCAGTGATGAACCCTGTGGAACTCCGCAGGTGATTTTTGTGGGGTCGGAGAGGAAGGGTGGGAGTCTGATCCTTTGGCTTTTTCCAGTGAGGAGTGATCGTATCTAGTCCAGGGCTGTTCCTTGTATGCCTGCGTCGTGTAGTCTGGCGACTAGTGTGCGGTGGAAGACTGTGTCGAAGGCCGCAGATAGGTCAAGTAGGATGAGGACAGAAGAGTGGCCTTGGTCCAGGAGGGTGCGGATGTCGTCTGTGGCGGCGAGTAGGGTGGTCTCTCTGCTGTGGTTGCTTCGGAATCTGGATTGGGACGGGTCGAGAACGGTGTTCTCTTCAATGAATCATGTCAGTTTCTTTTTGACTGTTTTCTCTGCAACTTTGGCTGCGAAGGGGAGGAGCGAGATGGGCCGATAGTTCTTGAGGTCGGTGGGGTCAACTGTGGACTTATTGAGCAGGGGTCTGACTTATGCGCGCTTCCAGGCATCTGGGAAGGTGCCTGTTTGGAGGGTGGCATTGATGGTGTGGTGTAGTTCGGGTGCGATAGCAGCCGTGCCTCTGTGGTAGATGTGAGGGGGGCAGGGGTCGGTGGGGCCCCCCCAAGTGGATGCTTCTCATGGTCGAGGCGGTGTCTTCGGCCGTGATCGGTGTCCAGTTGGCGATGGTGGGCTGGCTGGTGTTTCTGAGGGGCAGGGGGCCGTCTGTGGCGCCTAGTGGATGGTCGATGAAGTTGTCGTAGAGGTTTTTGATCTTGAGGTGGAAATAGGTTCCAAACTTGTTGCAGAGGTCTTGGGATGGGGTGATGTCTGTGGCTTCGCTGCTTGGGTTGGTGAATTCTTGAATAACACTGAAAAGTTCCTTGGAGTTGGCCAGGATTTTGCTGTAGATGATGTTTCTCTTGGTGGCTCTGATCTGTTTGTGGTAGTCCGTCATGGCGTCCTTGTAGGTGGTGTGGTTTTCGGTTGTCTTGGTGTTTCTCCAGTTCAGGTTACCATCTCGAAACTGGATTCAACAAATCCTATCATGTTTGGTATCAAACATGCTGGAATCATACCCCCACACCGTAAATGGTGTGGGAGGTATGATTCCAAGCACCGTTAGGCTCTCCATGTCCCGGGTACCAGTCTTCCAGACCCGGAAAGCACAAAATGGTTGCTGCCGACCAGAGACATGATTCTGCCCTCCTGCTGCTGAGCCGAGCTCGAGCAGGGGAAGGCAGAACAATAGGCATCCTGTCACAGGGAGGTGTGACTACCTCCCAGACAGGGTTTCGTGTATTGGGGCAGGGTGGGTGCACTTGCCAGTGCCACTCAATCTGCATGAGGGGCACATTTGGTGCCCCCATGCATGGTCCAGTTCAAACCAGTCCTGGGAACCGTTGGCTCCTGCTCTGGTGCAAAACTGGACAAAGGACATGGGAGAAACCTCCCCACTGTCCAGACCCTCCCCTGGGAGGCTCACCTGAATCGTCTCAACCTTTACCTTAGGGTACTTAAGTGCTTACCTGGGTGTAGGTCCCTAGATTTGTCATGGAATAAGATTCAAATCAGACACCACTTCTATTGTCTGGACGCTCTGGACTTCGTTTGGGCTAGACTTTGCCTCTCTTCCAGTCTGCTGCATCGTCTGTGCCTGTGCACCATACAGGAACCTTCCTAGGCCTGTGGACATCAAAGACACCTGAAGGAATCTCCCTTGGAGTAAAGGAGTCACTCCCCTGCATTGGCAGGCACCGCAACTAAGTTGACCAGTCTGCTGATCCTGAGCCCCTCTGGACTCTGAAAGGTTCTGCAACACAGGCGGTGGTTTTCTACAGCTCCCGAGGCCAGGCCTGCTCTCTCACCAAGTTTAAGGCCAGTATACCTCGTGGGGGCTGTAATAACCGAACCCCTGTACACTGCGTCAACTTGCAGTTGCAAAGGCTTGTTGGCTCCCTTCCAAGAAGATCTACGGGCTCCAAGTAGTCCCAACCTAGAGCATCTCCAGTGACCAGAATCTTGGGCCGCACCGCATCGTCTCTTGCATCTTTTGGTGAGCCGCTTGAGGTCCTCTCGTGACTCCAGTGCCTCCAGCCTGTGGGTCCATTGGAGGGCCACCTTTACTTCTCTTGGGCTCCATGCTCTGACCTCTCTGCGTCTGGTGAGTACCCTGGACCTGTCTGGTGAGTCCCCTGGACCTTTCTGGTTCCGATGTTGCTCCTTCTTCAGGTCCTGCGTTGGTTGCATTTACCAAGTCTTGTTGGTGCTCCTGCCGGACACCAACTCCTCAGCCCTCGACATCCTTCTTGGGACAGCTTGTGCATGGCTCCTGGTCTTCCTCAGCTTCGCCTGGTCCTCACAGCTGCAGAGTCAAGGTCATTGTCAACTATCCTGCAGCACCCGACATCGGACGGCATTCATCTTCCAAGTCTCCTGGTCACTACTGAGTGACATAGACTCTGTCCCCTCTGCTTGCAGGTACCTCTCAACAAGAAACCAACTTCGTATTCCACCAGACACTTTCTCCTTCTTCAGCAGTGGCACTTTCCTGAAGTTCTATATTGGGCTTGATTGCTGTTTGCGACACCACTTCACACGTATGCACCCGGCTTCCCTGGTGTAGGTAATGTGGGTACTAGGGTATCCACAGGTGGGGTGGCTCTCCAACCTTCTGTCATCCACTGGGTTTCTTCAAGGTCCACTGGGAAGGGTCCTTAATCTTTAAAAATCCAACCTCGACTTACACGTAGACTTGTACAGAGCACGCGGTCGTGTTTCCACACTGCACATGGTCTCCGTGGGGTTCCTAGTCACTCACCTTGGGTGGTTCCTTGGGTCACTTTCTAAGTATATGGTTTGGTCCCTCGTGGAGTCCACTGTGTATTACGTGCTATTTACAGTGTTTCTTTGCAAAGTATTGTGTGCATTGTGCATATCTCCGGGTAGGAGATATTTGTATGTTTTAGAGAGTATTATATAATAAATACATATTTTTATAAATACCTTGTGTGGTTCTTTTTCACTCAATCTATACTAGAAGATTGCATTCTGGTAAAAACAAGCTGCTTTACACTCCTTCTGGACTAAGCCTGAAGGCTACGCTCCACAGCTACCACTTAGAGAGCGTTCTAAGGTTGTCTAAGACCTTAAATCACCATAAGGGTTGTCTGGACTGGTGCAGGGTGTCCTCTTACATAAGTGTACATCATATACCAGGCCAGCTTCTCACATGGTTGCTTTCACATTAGTCACATGTTGGCCACGGAATGTGTAAAAATGGGCATTTAAGGCATATTAATGGGCATAATCCCAAACACAACGGTAACCATCCCAGACATAGGGCCTCATTTACAAGGACATTGCGCCGCCAGTGTGTCACTACTTTTAAACGCTCCGGTGGCACAGTGTGCCTGCCCATATTTACAAGACCACGTAAAGTCACTGTGGGAAAGCACACAGATCCTTTGTATTGTTGTTAATTTGACTCATCCCCGTGCTTTTAAAATGATGCAGCTCGGCCCTGCAAAATGGCTTGCAACGGTGCATAATCTTTTGTAAATGAGACCCATAGTGTGGCCCTCAATAGCAATATGTTGACTAGCCATCGCATAGTTACAGCTATAGCTATTTCTGGGATGAAATATTGTTAGCATCTCTGAAAGAATAGGGGGCATCCTCAGCCAAGTGTAGCAAAATGTCACTCCATGGCATGAGGTTGGGAATTCTTAGCAAAAATGTGGGCATCTCTGGTATGATGGAGACCATTCACAGAAAACCAGTGGTCATCCATTGAATTTTGTGGGCATCTTTGCATTTTGTGGTCACCTGATAAAAGAGGGCAACAGTGTTCCACATGATATCTACAATAGCTAATGAGTTTCCTATAGTAGAACCCTATCCCCATCCAGCAGTCTAGTGGGTTTACCAGAAGCTTATATGGTGAAGGGATCTCATTAGATAAGCACCCATGTTAACAGAGAAAAGACAGTCGGTGGGCAAGGACAAAATGTCTTATCCCTTTGACTCTGCAAGATGGTGCAAGAGAGATTTCCAGGAGATTCTGAGATTGACTGGATGGTGAATGTTGGCCACCCGAAGATTAATAGGAACCAAAATGATAGGTCTTTTGAAATGTTTGCATTCTCTAGAGCGAGCTGATGCAGAAGCAGGCCTAGTCCTAAAGACATATACAGAAATAAAAGGGTAATCAAGCATCACATTCGAACGGACTGTGGATAGTGAAATGAAACACAATATAAGAAACTCCTTGTTATTTGCATATGAATACATGAGCAGCTCATAATTAATTAATTTAGGGGCCAGATATACAAAATCGCACATTAGCGATTTCCTAATAGCGAATTTTAGCAATTCACTATTAGGAAATCACAAACTGCGATTCACAGTGCCTTGCAAATGGATCTGCCTCATCAATATTCATGAGGCAGGTCGCAATTTGTGACCCATTGTGAATGGCTACAATCACAGGGATGGTGGCCTGCTGGGGTCAGCAGACCACCATGTCTGTGACTGCTTTTTAAATAAAGCAGTTTTTTATTTTAAAATGCAGCCTGTTTTCCTTTAATGAAAACAGGATGCATTTAAAAAAGAAAAGTTTCCTTTTCATTTTTTATGGTCCGAGGGACCACTTCCTGTTCTTAAAAAATATTGGCGCCCATATTCACAAAGGGAAAGGGGTCCCTTGGGGACTCCTTCCTATTTGCGAATGGGTTACCACCAACTTAAAGTTCTCTGCCAATAGCTCTAACTCTAACATATGCGAGACCTACTGCATTGCAAATGCTTGTTCTTTCTTCTGTTCCAGTCGGTTTTCTGCACGAAGAGGGCCAAGGAGGGCATTTTAAAGGGTAAAACCAAGCAGCCACTGGTGTTGATCTCTAGCAGAATAGAACTAAAATTCCCATGTTTTCTAACTATGTTGTCCATTGGTAATTACCTGCTGCTAGGTGCAAGCTTTCATACCAAATGCCATTACGTTTTACTTTTTTGTGAGCAGTAAAAGGTGCGTCGCAATGAAACGAGCACCACAAACTTAAAAGGGCCGATATATTCATTCCTTATGTCACTCTCTCCACATCTCCAAAATTCACTGGCGGGCCCATTGATCCGCACTAAGCATCAAAGGTTTTCACCCGAAATCTGCACCTGATTGCCAACATGTGCATCAGCATTGTTGCGACCTTTGGGGCTAGTTCCTCAATTTAAAATAAAAGTGTGCACATGTAACCAAGGAGCACTGGTGACCATTTCCCTCCTTTCCTTGAAACATTGTTTGGGTCACCTCTCTCCTGTGCATCCTCAGGCATGAAGATTCTATGTGAACTAGAGGAGTCCAGTTACAGACGTTAATTCCTGTTTGACCAGTACTACAGCTGCGCGAGGGCAGGCCTTCTTTGCATTTAAAATAGCGATAACGCGCTGAAGTTAATAAAAGACGGACCAGTACGATTGTTAAAGATAAAATAGAAATTTGTTTTTGGCAGGACGTCTTTTGACAGACGTCACTGAACAAGAGTTCTATTCCAGCTTTTACATGGGAAATAGTTCATGTAACCTAAATGCTGAAGGCATCTACTTTTTAAAGGACGATACATTGTAGGTGGCAGTGGAAAATGTGGTCTTTTACTGCGACACTTCTTATGTGCACTTCGTACAACTGTACAGAACGTTTGCGTACAGGGAGCTAATTTTTCAAAGTGGCAGGTATGGCAGTTTTACAATAATAGCTGTCTTTTTAAGCAGAAGTCTTGTAACTGAGGCCCGAGTAGCAAGCTGCACGTGCTCCAGAGGTCAAAAACAACATACGAAGAGAGAGAAAATGGGCTTGAGTTAAGGTTTCAATAACTGAATCAAGAATGAAACAAAACCTAAACACACTGATTTCCAATCAGTGACAATGGTCAGCTGCACTTTTGAGAAAAGTTTTTTCATACAAAATATGCAGGGTAACCTAATATTAGCATTCTAGCGTTCTGTTGGATTTCACATACCACTCAGCCTTTTGGACTGGAGTTCCTTCACCGAAATATGTACCATATTATACCGTTTACATGTGCTGTATCCATCATATATTAACATAGCCAGTAATAATGACTAACTACTTTTAGTTCATCAAAAACCTTCAAAAAAAGTTAATAGATTTGGTTTTAGTATTGCAAGTTTTAGAGAATCTGCCTGGAGCTTTCCCTAAAAAAGTTTGTTGACTTGGAATCACCATGGCGAGTTTCATACATATCCCTCTGTGTTGTTGGGGGAAATCCAGTTAAGAGAGTTTTCAACTTCAGTTTCCGTTTGTCTTTATTAAATTATAATAAATAATCATAAAAGTACAATTTAAAGTCTTACAGTCATGTGAGTAATTATAAATATTCACATGAGTGACACAATGCACACCACTTTCTGGCTAAATTTTAATCGAATTTTTGATGATTCCACAAATTAATCATTTTGCGTGCAGCCCATTCTAGTGGTTTTGCCTCACGAACCACTGACTTGAGAACATCATTCCTACTTGGAGCAACGTCTTGCCCCTTAACGGACGCACTGCTTAGTCCTTTGAAAAAAGGTATCTTCATTTTCAGATTTTCAACGCTGTTTATTGACAAGTAACTCCAATGGTATAAACGATTCAGAACTTGTTTAAACAGTCACATGTGAGACCGTCCATGTATGACAAACAGTTCAAATGCTGCAGATTGCCATTAATATATACGCCGTGTTGCAGAAAGAAAAGGCTTGGAATGGCAATCTGCAGCATTTGAACTGTTTGTCATACATGGACGGTCTCACATGTGACTGTTTAAACAAGTTCTGAATCGTTTATACCATTGGAGTTACTTGTCAATAAACAGCGTTGAAAATCTGAAAAGGAAGATACCTTTTTTCAAAGGACTAAGCAGTGCGTCCGTTAAGGGGCAAGACGTTGCTCCAACTAGGAATAATTATAAATATTACCACACCATAAATAAACCAGATAGATTAATAAAAGCAGGGATTTTCAATGCAGAATAGAAGATTTTAAAAATCTACCAATAGACTTAAAATTAATAGGGTAATCAACACTTTTAAGAAATAAAATGCAGACTTATACTTGTAAAATCCATTTTCTTAAGAACTAGAATTTAAAATTGGCATGTAAAAGCATAACATTTACAGAAAAATACAAACTTTAGCAGCAATTGTGTGGAGGATTCATCACAAAGACAAAATAATTTAGCAGCTGACTCGTATTGTCCCACAGAAAAGCAAGATGGCTACTGATCATGTCCAATCAAAATCTTGTTAACAACTATCTCTTAAAAGGGTTTGTAACAAAATTAAGTATGTCTTTATGTCCGCAGTTGTTTGGATTATAAAATAGTTGTAAGAAATTGGGTTATTGTTTGAGGGGGTGAAAACCATTATCAAGAAACAACTAAACTCCTTGTTAGGGTGAACCACAAATGCCACTAAATTAAGATGTGCTTAACTCTCTGGTAGTTTGACACAAAACCAGCCAGGCTTAATTTACAGGCAATGTGCAAAGTATCCATGCAGCACACAAACAGTAGAGTAGTGCAAACAACCCAAGAAAAATCCCAGACTGATTTAAAACATTATAATAAATAAAATTTCACAAAAATGAATGAAATCCGATCAGTAGAGCATGAGTTACAAATTTTTTAACTTTATGACGAAAAATAGCACCTAGAAGATCAAAGCGCCAATCACGGGTATCTTGTCGCACAAGACCGGGGCAAAGTAAAAAGTTAAGGCAGACCGCTATGGAGGAAGGGTTGGCTATAAAAAGTGGATTGGGCCCTGTCCCGGCTTACCTTTGGACCTAGAAGAATTTTGAGGATAGCTTCCTGAGAAGGTACAGCTCAGCAGGGAAAGGCAGCCAGAGATGTCTGAGTAGGAAACTGTCATTGGGGAGCCGCAGGATGGAGTTGTGCTGAAAATCTCTACCTTCAGACTTTGCCACTTTTTTGTAAATTGAAAATCTCCAACAGGATGAAGCATTAGGTAGTAGCCGACGAGGGCTCTATGAGACCGGATACCTTCAGTGAGAGGTCATGCTAAACAGGATTTGCTGATGTGGAGACGAACGTAGAGGGAGATAACGTAGAGTCGGGCTGACTGACAAGACACCTTGGGTGGACCGAGGAGCAGATATGTTTTGGTTTCCTATCGGTTGGCAGGCCACCTTTTGGTGAAATATCTTCTAAGTCTCAACTTTCAGGGTCCGACAGAAGCAGCACCTTCAGCACTACCACAAAGATTTCTGGACTAGAGGGACACCATATGGGGGGCCAGGACTCACTCCAGCGGAGGCCAGGTGCAGGGTTCAGGGTCTCTGGAGCTTCTTATGTCCCTGTTGCTCAAACAGGAGACCAGCCAACTAGTTCTTGGAATCACTCTTGTAGTCCTGGGTTCAAACATCAAGGCACGCCTCAAACAGAAATGCAGTTCTCTGTGGGTAATAAGCAAGCCTCAAGCAGCAGGACAGTTCTCTGGTAGCAGAAGGGCAGTCTTCTGAGGTACAAGGCAGGTCTCAAGCAGCACGGTAGTCTTTTGGGGGTCCAAGGCAGTCCCTTCTGATGTGCTCTGCAGATCTAGGAATGCACTGAAGAGTTGGTTAGAGGGTCCAAAATGTCTACCTCTATACCTAGTGTCAGGCTTTGAAGTGGGAGAAACGTCTAGGCTGCTGAAAAATCTGGTTCTGGAAAGCTCTTTCCTTACTCTGTAAAGGCTCCTAGTCGTCTATGGTGACAAAAGACTGGTGTCAAGTTCCTTTGTGAGTGTGCTGGAAGCAGCTCTTGGAAACACAAGTGGAGCAGGTAACCACTCCCTCCAGGGAGTTTAGGCCTGGCAAAAGGCTTACATGGCCAGGTCGAATTGGCAGTTTAAATCCACAAATGGCTGCAATTGCAGGCTTGAGGCATGTTTTAACGAACTACTTTACTGGGTGGTACAATATTAAGGGATGCAGGCCCACTAGTAGCATTTAAATTAACAGACCACAGGTACATGTAGTACCACTTTGCAGGCACTTATAAGTAAATGAAATGCGCCAATTGGGTGTAAGCTAATTCTATCATATTTAAAGGAGAGAGCACAATTACTTTAGCACTGGTTAGCAGTGGTAAAGTCCATGGAGTCCCAATAACACCAAAAACAAACTTCAGAAAGAAGGAGGGATGAAGGCAAAATGTTTAGGGGGAAGACCACAACAAGGATGAGAGGTCTAACAGTAGTCATGTATGGACAGGTTTTTCAGTACCTCCCCATCCTGGGACAATGTCACAAATACCCTGAACTTGTGCTTGGCCCAAGTTATCTCTACCGTGTTATCTTCTGTGGTCTAACAAATCTATCTGGTCTTCCTGATATGTCAGCTGCAGATTGAATGTGCTGCAGCCATGGGATTATTTGGCCAGGTCACAGGCAAGGCAGTCCCCTAATATAAGCCTATTTAGGGAGGCATAGACATTGGACAGCCCTAATATCATCGGAGCTAACTTCACGCAGTCCGGCATATAATTTAATCGCTGTTCTTCATTTAAGAATAAATAGGAACTGCGAGGTGGTAGCGCCAAGAAAAATCTATTTATTGTATTTGAGGATTATGAGAACTACCACATCCCCATATCTGCCCGTATGTTAAAAATCAGAAGACATTTTCGATTACAGAATTCTAGAAGGACATCCATCAAATTGTTCCTGACCCTCTGAGCAAAGCTAAATTGTACACCAACTAACGATTAAACCTTTGACAACTGGGGGATACACAATATGACCATGTACTGAAGGAACCAAAGATAATTCCCAAATATGGAAAGTAGCTGATCATCCAGATATTTTTTCCCTTAATAAAAATCTGTTGGGTCTTGCTGTTCTTCAAGTCACAAACCATGTAGTAAGTTTTAGTAAAGTTGGTTTCCAGGTCTAGGTTATCCAGGAATAAAACAAAACTTTCAATTAGAACAGCATCTTCAGCATACATTAGAACTGGGATCAGTTTTGACTGTACCATGGCAATGTCCTTGCAATAATAAATTAAAAAATCATTAAGATAATTTAGATACTATAAAAACAAAACTGGAGGAAGGACACCGCCCCGTTAAACCCATGGTTCTAGTGCAAAGGAGCTTGAAAATGTCACACATTTACCCACTACACCATGCCTTACAGAAGCAGAGACCTCTGTGTGTAGTGTGCAAAAGAAATCAACCAATGTCTGGTAGCACACTGGATAGTATACCTCAAAGCTTTGACCTGTTGACTATCAAGTCCAGAAAAGATAGGTACAATTGACCCCCTTAGCCTTCGTATATTTACTTATAGGTGGAGATTTAAGCATTGTTTGAGTGCACCTAGACCTGTTCTAAATCCATATTGATCTGTGGGGGGAAAAAAATTGGCCAACTACTTGTACATCATTGGTCTAGCCTGTCATCTCTTTTGAATACTGGGACAATGATTGCAGTATGCCAAGGAGAAGGTAATTTCATTCTGCAAGTAGATTTAAAGCGCTCGTAATAACAGGGGTCCAACATTTGATGTTATATTTGAAGAGATCAACAGGGACCCTGCCAGGACCAGTGGCCTTTCCAAAAGGCCTTTAAGAGAAGGATGTGATCACCCCCTGAAGCTCAAATCTGATGCACAGAGGATAGGTTGGGTAGGTGATGACAGGCTGCGGCTCAGCACTGCCCTATTGGTGATAAATGAACCAGTAGTTTTCCACCCATTGCTCAGGTTTGATGTTCAAGCCTAAGCCCACCATCTCCCCAATGTTAAGCGTAGTCGAGTTATCAATTTTCCAGAAGATTCTGGCTTGATATTATTTTAGAAACACGCTGCATATATTATTTGTTATTCAGTGATTCTTCTTGGGATTTAGTCTGAACATTTCGTACAAGGTCGAACTTGGTGTGCTGTTTTTTTTGTGCCCGATTAGCAACATCTCCTAACATTTTTAGACATAGCGCGGTAGTACAGCAGCAGGTTTTCGAACACAATAGTTACTATAATATAAACTGTGTGTCGGCCCCTTGAAGGTTAGAAGGGAGAATTCCAGCAGAGAGACTAGTCTTGGAACGGAGGTGGCAGCCTTGTGTAAACTGAGTTTGCACCTACGATACGGACCACCTAACTACACACACTAGGTATGGGGTTTGCTGCTAATCGCAGAGTTCACTAATATATCCTTGTGCTCACATATTGAGGGTAGGATTAGATAGATATATTAGTTGCCATAATTGGGCTTTTCACAGTTTACAGCCTTGTTAGCAATGTTAGTTACTTTCCTCAGTTGTTTCTGTTTACTAATCACAGCAAACCTGCTTCAAGATAGTTTCAATAAACATATTATAAACTTCCCTCATGTGCTTTTCTGTTTACTATGGACATGTATGAATGAGAGTGAAAGGTGATGATCTGTTTCCATGGTTGCCGAGGGGACTAGAGGCTCATGTTCAAGGTTTTCCAAAATCACCTGCTTACTCTGGAAGGTTAGGAGTTCAGGTGAGGCACTGTGAGCTAGTCAGATTTGGGCCTACCTTCTGACATCTTGTTCTCCCAAGGTAAAGTTCTGTTTCCAAAGATAGTCCCTGCAACACCACCTCCTCTCTTCTTGAAATCCACAATAAGCTGAATACCTGGCTTGGTAATTAAATAATGCACAACAGGCAGGGCTAGTCACACACACCTGCTCAGTGCCAGGATACCCTTGCGGTTGATCATGTACTTTATAAATACAAATAATATCACAGTGGTAGCTCCTTTCTTTTGAACTGCTTTCCCTCAGACACCTGCAATGCTCCATCTTTCATGCTCATAATTTCCAAACTAAAAGCACATCTATTTTAACACAAGGACATGCACTGTATTGTTGCAACCACAAACAAGTGTGCTAGTTCTGACGTTCTTGTACAGAAACCATGTTCTTACTGCATATTTAACAACTGTTTCCTTCACTGTGACATAATCTGGGCCAGTCAATGTCGTCTTGATCCCCTCACCCTATTAAGGTGTGTGGCGAGCACTATGCAAGCAAAGGAACATAAATATTACTGTGTAAACACACCTCTGTCTGTAGTGTGGTCCTTCATCACGCCCTGTGCTGGAACCTTGCATGTTATAAGCGCACTGTACATGGGGAAAGGCGATGTGAAAGCATTTATTTTTCTTTAATTGAATCCATTTTGGTGCCTGGCTGAATCATGGTAACCTCCAGCAGGTGAACATATTTCTTTCAAACCAAGTTAAAGGTCGCCTCTCTGAGCCTGCAACTATCAGACTAGTTCTTGGAAATGGTTTTTAACTTCCAGAATAGCTGCGTGCATGTCAAGTTTGCCTCTGATCATCTTGATTCATGACGTCATTTCCTCACGTCTGCTACAGTAACGATGCCTTTCAGGTCCTTCCAGAGCTCAAGGTCATTTGCCACTGGTATGTTCAAAGTGCAGTTGCCTGCCTATTCGAAATGCGCATTGAAGCTAACTGCGGAGTAGCTCATATTGTAGTCAATGGGGCAGCGTCAGATCCCTTCACCCTCCAGTGAGGGACAAGGCAAGGTTGCCCCCCTATCCCCCTCGTTGTTCCTACTGGCCCTAGAACCACTGATTAGGGATATCGAGGCCAATGAGGAGATGAAGGGGATCACCATCAATGAGGTGACAGTCAAACTAGCTGCGTACGCGGACGACATTCTCGTTGTCACCGAAAACCCTAAATCCTCTATCACCGCCCTCATGGAGACCATAGATAAGTACTCAACCCTCTCTGGTTACAAGCTAAATAAGAACAAATCAGAATGTAAACCACTTGACATATACACCACTAGAGAGATACTGGGGGATTCGGGCCTTGCTTGGCAAACCGGTTTCATTAAATACCTAGGTATACACTTCGGGAATGACCTCAAAAGCACACTTGAACAAAATGAAATACTAATGCTAGACAAGACAAATACGCTGTTGGAAGGTTGGTCGCCCAAATTCATAATATGGTGGGGGAGGATAGAGACAGTAAAGATGATGATCACCCCAATGGTCAACTACCTGTCAAATATGCTCCATGTAATACTCACAGACGAATTCCATCGCAAAATAGACAAGATGCTAAATAATTTCATCTGGCGCGACAAAAAAGCGAGGATAAGCCTTAAAAAGCTTAGATTAGATAAAAAAAACTGGGGGGCCTAAACCTGGCGGATTTCAACACTTTTCAAACTAAAATTTTTAGCGAAACAGGGGAGCTACTGGATCCTGCCCAGCCAGGACTACACACCGGTCTGGCTCGGACTTGAGAGAGCCATACTAAAAAACCTTGAACCATTAGTTCTCCTAACAGCTAACAAACAGACTCTAGCAGCAAACCCAATACTCAAAAACACGAGAAATGCCCTACTAAAAGTAGATCAAAGGATGGAACACAGCATAAAAAACTCAGGATGGGAATCACTGTGGGCAAACACAAGGATAAAACCGCTATCTATCTACTCATGGAAAAAAATAGGTATCTCCCACCCTGTCCAGCTTGAAGAGGGAGGGAACCCCTCCACTTTCAGCATGCTAAAAAACAAACATAACTTACCAGACATAGAACTATACAACTTCCTCAAAATCAAAACAGCCCTGACCAAAGCGAAACTCTCTAATGTCAAGCCCTCAATTATCCAATACATGACTAACCTCAACAGAATAGGCCACCAGGTATCACACCTTTATAGACTACTACGACCCAGCTCAACCAAACTTAATGAAAAGACACTCACTTACTGGGAGTCTCAACTCGGAGGCACACTCCGCGAGAAAGATTCAGATGGTATGGACCTCCCCTACGCAAAACAAAATATCCCTGGTACTAGCTCAGACAAAGTTCTGGATATTACACAAAACCTACTGGACCCTGGCTCGCCTGGCGACCCTGGGCCTGAAGGCCAATGATCAGTGCTGGAATTGCAATAAGAGAAAGGAGGACCTGGCACACCTGATAAATTACTGTCCCAAAGTCAAAACATTCTGGGAGAAGATCTTCACTTTCCTAAACAAAATGTTAGGTTGCACTTTAAAAACGGAATTTGCCACCCTGGTAACTGCTTTTATTAAGACAGAGGTAGACTCACAACAAGACAGAGACCTACTGGATCTCCTCCTAACAGCGGGAGGAAAAATGATACTCACTAAATGGAAAGACACCTCCAAAGCAACGTTCAAGGGATGGCTCAATTGGGTGACGTATCTCAGAGGCGCTGATACAGTTGCCCTACGCGACTCACCATGGAAACAGCCCTGCAGGCAGATGTGGGCATCCCTGGACAAGTTCTTAGACCCATATGAGCCGCCATGAATAGGACTAGCAGAAAGACCCGGAAAGCAAACCCTCACGAGACACTAGCGAGAAAATAGAACTTATGGCATGCTATATCTCTTTCTCTCTATATCCTATTTCCTATCATTACCCCATTCTCTCTCTTTCCCATACGAGGACAGTGGATGGGGGGCAGTCAAGCTACCAGAATTGTTCTACAGCTAACCCACCCAGTTTTGGGCTGCCCTGTAACAACAAAGTGATGCTGAATACATGTTATATGTTAATTGTCATATGTTGTAAAAAAACAATAAAAAGCATATTGAAATAAAAAAAAGAAGCTAACTGCGGAGATTACACAGCGCAGCAACATATAGTTAAGAGTATTTAGGCTTCTCTTTCCAGACGACTTTTTGAGTCGAATGTACAGTTCATCCTTTTAATATGCCAGGTTTTTTAAAACAGAATTTGAACATTAAATGTGAGTATTGAAACATGAATAATAGCAGATTGGAACTATCTAACAAATGTCTCTGAATTTCCACGCGCTTTCTAACGTGCGCATTGATTGTTAAATGCCTTTGGTTGATGGTAGTGACTCTCTGAGAGGTTTGTTTAGAGCTTCAAGGCAATATAATATACTTGGGTGGCAAAGTTACATACTTTGTAAACAGGGAAATTTTAAGTATTTTGAGGGCCCCGGGCCAAGCATAATGTATGGGCCCCTGCTCTGAATGTATTATCCATTTTCAGCTCATGAACACACTCGGTCACTATGGACGGATCACTGACAACTCTCTTTGTTGGCCAGCCTACATCTGGACCCAACCCTGGAACAAACAGTCTCTTTGCCGGGCTGGCACCAGAGAAGCAGAAAAACGAACGGCCTAAAAATCCCTCAGCATATGGTGCAGTGTACTGGTACCTTGCAAAAAGAGCTGGTGCATATTGTGATTGTTTTTTCTTTACTGTACTCCGTTTGTGCTCTCTGAGGAACAGGGATTTGAGTCAGGTGGTGGTAGGCTGCGATTGCACCAGACCAGCAGCAGCTTTAGATGGACAGTGTAATCTTGGAGGGAGCATATATTTTCGCTCTGCACTGCACATTGACACGTGGCCCACTATCAAGTCCCACCTTGGCAGAAGCGGTCTTCCAAATGAACCGCTCAAGAAAAGCAGAAAGACTAATGGTCCAATGAAGCCTTCTATCCTCAATGTGCAGTGTAGTAAGTATGCGAACACCATTCGGCCATGAGAGGCTGATTGTCTCTTGTTTATTGCACTGCCTGTGCTCCACGGGACTGGTATTCTGGGCCAGTTGGGTGTAGGCTGTTATCGCACTGGTGAGGCTGCAGGTCCACAAGACAATACAGTCACAGAGGTAGCACTCAATGACAATCTTCAGTCCACAGTAAGTGGCACATGCTGCAAAAATGGCAAAGGCATGCTCAGTTGGACCTATGCAATCTAAAAGGCTAAAGGGTTTGCTGAATCTATCCAGAAACTAATAGGTATTTTTCTTTATTCCTCACTATCTCTCAGGTGGGGGCCATGCTAGCTGGACAGCCTGGGCTGGCTCCAAAATATGGAAAAAAATGTAAGTAAACAAACTGGTTATTTTAAAAATCTGGACACTCTGGGACTACCCTGAAATCTTAATGATGGCCCTCTAGAAAAGTGGGGGCCCTGGACTGGAGCCCACTTTACTCATGCCTTAAAACATCTCTGTAAACAGGAAACCTCTGTTTCAATATCATCTTTCCCGCTTTCCCAAACTTTCAGACAAGGGCAAAACCCTTCAAGTTCCTGTGACTTATTTCTCTTGCCTGTTAAAATTGTGGGACTGTCATAGATAACAAAAATCAGGTTATACAAAGAAAGGTTCTCATTTCTACTGGTTCAATGCTGAGCTCCTGGCTGAACAGAAGGACCTATTTAGCTTACAACAACATCTCCTTAGCACTTGAATTTTGATTACCTTTCATATGCGTTGTATTTACATGTTGTCTTCTGCTGCTGTTTATAGGAATACGAAAGTGGTAGAACTATCATTACAAACTGGGGCTCAGCAAATGTACTTTGCAACAATACAACTGAGGTACCATTGTACCGAATTATATATTTCTTTCCTCAGCTGAATCCCATTGCTCTACCTCGCTCCTTCCTATGAGCACTTCCTGGTCCTACACTGTTGACTCCATAACGCCTCAATGCTAGGTGCTTCCCAGACAAAGACTCCATATAGAGTTCCACCTGCCTGAAGGCAACAGAAACTATTGGTGATTTTCCAATACTACAGAGGTTTTTAACTCATGACACTGTCATGGTCATGACCACTTTCAGAGAGCCACAGGCCAGGCAGGGGCCACTAGGACCAGTAGTGAGGGTTGAGCCTTTTACTTCTTCTGTCCCGAGGCCCAACCTAGTATGGATCCTGAACAGTTGGACTAGGCTCTACCCCTTCAGCACTTGCCTCTCAGTGGTAGAGCTCTGGGGCTTTGGTAGGGGGTGAGCCAGCATTTTTTGGGCCCACTTGCTTACCATTGATCCTCCGCTGAATCTTTTTCTTTGACAGAAGTGATGGGAGTTACCAATAACATGAATCAAATTCAATTAACAGTGCAACCCATTTGGCTACACAATGAATACCAGGAATTAGTAGCCGAGTTTAAGAAGATTTATTAAAAATGGATGTTCAAGTTAAGGTATACCATTTTTAACACCATGCTGTAAAGGTACAGACTAACAACTGGGATACCCAACCTCCTAAAGAAGTTTAGGCGTAGTACCAGTATTAAACAAAGAAGAAATTCAGTCACAGCAATACATAAGAGCAAGACAAGTATCTGATGCACAGGGAAATGTCTCAGGTTTTGTTGCCCATGCATAGGTAATCTAGAGTCACTCAAGTTAAAGTCCACAAAAAAAGAAGATGGTTCTATAACCTAAAAAATCTCAAAAAACAGGAATTTCCATAAAGAGAACTAAGTAAGGGAAAAATAAGTAGGTGAGGTGTTAGCATTTCAGAAGTTCGTTCCAGAGTCTTCTTGGATCAGGGAATTAAGTGTCAGCCTAAGCCACCCTCAGTAAAGAATCATGGAAATGTAGAGAAGTAGACCTCTCAGACTCAATTGGAAAGTGCAGTAAGGGAACCTGAAGGGATCGGTTAGGAATCTGGAAAGCATCTGAATCTCCAACAGTGTGAACACTAAATTATAACACACGCCTTCTTGGGCAACACCCCTTTGTATGCCTCTTCAGGGATCCCATTGTTCTTCCTCCACTTCTCACATCATAGACTAACATTAGTAAAAGATTCCACACTGGACATGAGACTCCAGGGGAAAGTGCGGGAAGGGAACCTGAAGGAATCTGGAGAGCATCTGAATCTCCAATGGTGTGAAGAATAAATTATAACACACGTCTTCTTGAGCAACACCCCTTTCTATGCATCATCAGGAGTACCATTGTTCTTCCTCCTCCTCTCACATCATTGACTATAACATTAGGAAAATATCCCACAATGGACATGCGAATGACATTGTCTTCTCACACACAAGTTAGATCGCAACATTTGCTGAATAGACCTTTTGTTTAATGCTCTAGTCCTCCATGTTCTTTTGTCAAGGTCTTCTTCTCAGACTCTCTACTAGTACAATAATGTATCTATTCTCAAACTAACATTGCATGTGCATATCTGCAAGAAATGTCATGTTAGCATAAAATGAAAACCAGCATTATGCAGCATGGTGAAATATAGGCCTATTCAGGGCAAATTAAAGCATTAACTTCATGGTGCACATTTAATATGCATGTGCACATTTAAACATATGAATATGCATTTCTAGTGCATTAGATTGACATTACATGTAGCACAAAGTAAATTATTAAAATAATCATGTGTAAGTGTCGCTAGGAACTACATGTAAATCAAATATATGAAATATTAATGCACACATTACATACATTATCGTTTTAAGGGAAAACAAATTCTGCATATCTGATTATGGTTTATATTTAGTTTGCTAATCAACAAATGACATTTGGTTATTAAAGCACTCATTCTGAAAGTCGAATTTCATCTTTACAGTAAGTACATTATCTACTAAGTAAGGATGGTTTATACTTTCTCATTTAGTACACATAAACACATAGTTTAGTCAAATTCACTAATCCTACAGTGAATGCACTCTTTAATAATGCTAACAAGTGCAACACTTACATTAATCGTTAAACCACACAAGAAACGTGTGCTATGTGCACGTTCATGTCATGTATCCATTAAATACTTGTAAAGGATTGGCAATTTTGCGCTGCAGCGGGGGGAGGGGTGTTAGGGGAAGTTCGATGTGAGAAAATTCGGTTTTCGATCGTGATCGAATCGACCCTCCATTTTGTGCTCCGCCGCCATTTTGTGTTGCCCTCACTCAGGCAGCACGGCGAACAAAGTCTATTCTGCTTTTCCTGCAGCTTCGTGTCAAAATAAGCCTTCTGCCTCTATTTACAAAGCTGGTGTTAGGACTGGCCGAGTACACTAATCCCTGTCTGGTTTTCCTAATCCCCGTCTCAACTATCTGTTGGTTCACACTATTCTCTTCTGACTTTATCTTGTTGTCTGGCCTTCGCTGTCCTCTGCTAGCATTCGCTCGTTTCACAACTGTCCTCCAAAACACACAAACGTATCTCGCCACCTGCAAGTTGGTTACAGACCTGTTAATGAATTAGTTCGTGGGAGGGGTGACAAACACAGTCAGAGGAGAGGCTTCTTCGGGTTACCTGATACTTTATTTTCAAACTCTTCCTATTGGCTCTGTCTTGTTTTCGAACTTTCCTTGTTGGTTCTCTATGTATGTATTGGGTGTGCTTTCTGGTTAATGTATATGTCACCTATGTACTATAAAGGATTGTGCGCCACGGAGTGAAGTGGCAGTCTCCTGAGAACATACCGTGTGTACTACTAGGACAACCGTACTAGCTGCAGCTAATAAAATCTGATCTTTTACGCCGACAGAGTGTCCCCGTGTCTCTGTGTAGCTAAGCAGGAGAACCCAGGAGATTAAGGCGTACCCTGCGCCGCCAGGTCCAATTGGTTCTGGTTCTTCAACTGGCGCCCAACGTTGGGCGCCTTCAGTGGTACCGGTTCTGCCTGATGGTCGTGAGGAACCCCGCAAGAAAATTCTGGAGGATTCGCGAGCCACGTCAAGCGACCCCTGTATGTCGAAAGTGGTCCGAAGGTCTTTTTCAGCGTGGTTACTCCTTCCTGACGGCTACAGACGACTGTTGCCCTGACTGCCGCCCTGCCTTGGCCCTTCCTTTGGTGATGTATGGTAAGGCGAGACAATAGACGGGCCTCAGTTGGCATGGGAAGACATCCTTAGTTAAGTATTTGGTGGGTCGCTCCCACAATTTTGTTCCTTTGTTCCTTTGTTCCTTTGGTCCTTAGATTCGACTATTGCAATAGCCGAAGCCGAGGGGTAAGTGCATTTGTGCTGCGTAAACTGAGTTTTACCCCCTTGAAGTTTGTGAACAGTCCGGTGAAATCACGAGATGCCTGGTCTGACTAAGTTTGGAAAACTTTGTTGCTTTGGTTGTAATAGGGATTCCCGGCTTGAGGACTCTTGTCCGATTCCTTCGGTTGGAACTCCCACATACGAGCTCTATTCAAAACATGGTATTGGCCCCATTGCCTTTAACGAGGCATGGACCCGATACACAAAGAAAGATGGTGTTTTAAAATGGCCAGAAAATGGTAGTTTTGAGTCTGATGTGCTAGATAATTTAGAAGCAGTTTTATTCAAAAGAAAAGCCCGGCCGGCAATGTTTGACTCTTTCCGCCTTTGGCGTAAGGAAGCCAAACAGAGAGAAATTAAGCAAACAAAACGAGATAGGAAAGCACAGGGTATGACAATTATACAGGCTGCCCAACGATTTAAAGATGATAAAATTGATAATGCGATGGAAATTTCAGAGAGACAGCATCGTATGGCGATAGATAAATGCTATCCGGTGTTGCCTGTTTCCCCTTCCGATAACAAGAAAGATTTAGAAGAAGATCCCCTAATGTCTCATTTACTGAGATTGCCTCCGCCCTATGCACAAGGTGCCAATGCACCCCAGTTGTTACAGCCTGTTCAGCTGCCAGCAGTACCTCCGCCTGTTCCGGCTCTTCCGCATTTGCCTCCTCCAGTATTACCGCCTCTACCGGTTTTGCCATTAACTTCGACTTCTTTGCCCTCATCTCCTGATCTTCGATCTCCTTTGCCTTCTGCACCTCCTGCAATTAACGGTTCTCCTTCTGTTAGTTCACCTAATACCTTGTCCCCTATCCTCATGTCCAATTCTCCGTCTGTGCGTAGGCGACTCACGGACACTGTCTCTGGTATTCTATCTCCTTTCTTTGAAGCTTTTAACGTATCTCCGGCTTTTTCTTGAAGACAATCTCGTAGTCAATTCCCAGCTGCTGAAGAACGAGAACATTTGGAATCTCTCGCACGTAAATGGATCAAAAAGGGGCCCCAATACAGTGTGCCCGATATTATGCCTACCTTCTCACAATGGAATGCGCCTACGCAAAGATATGTTTTCGATGTAATGTGTGATACTCTCATTAAAGAATGGGAGGATATGAATTTGAATTCGGTTCCACAGGGTCTGTTAGATGTTCAGGTTGACTTTGATAAAGGACTTATTGTGGGTTCCAAAGTTGAAAACGCTGTAAGGACACTTAATTCCTTTAGAAACTTATTGTCCTCTCAGACTTTCCTTGATTCCGATCCGTCGGTTAGACTGACACTGAAAAATTATCCCATGAGAGAGGTTCCTCCAGTATGGAAGGAAGAGATTGCAGCTCAAGGTAATAATCCAGCTATTCCCGCTCATTTTCAACGTATATGGGTACATGTCCCCTGGAAGAGATCTGAAGTTTTAGCCCTTAAACAGACTCTACCGGATCCTCGTAAAAACCCTGCGGGTTATTATAAAGAATTATCACAGACAGTTGATGCTTGCATCATGAATCTAGCTGATATCGATATGTTGATGGGAAATGTAGTCCCACAGACATTATGGGCTAGGATTCGTAAGGAGAATCACGCACAGGAATTAGGTGCTGATTGGGATACTATAATTGCCGCAGATAGAGACCAAGTGGGTGGTGCGAAGCCTGATGCTTTGATTTCAGAACTCCCTGGTAGGATTATTACATTAATGAAAACGATGATGCCTGCATTGAGAGTTAATTGGGATAAATTAGCGGCATGCAAACAAAAGAAAGATGAAAGTGTCTCTGATTTCTTTACTCGTTTCGAGGAGACACTTATTGATCAATCACAGTGGTCAAGATATGGCTACAGATGGTGGACAGCGATTATTTGTTGACAAATTTGTATTTAATTTGCTTCCCGAGCTGTCACACAAATTGAAAGATTCTGAAAGTTCATGGGCTGTTTCTTCTTCTGCCCAGATATTGACTACTGCACAATATTATGAAAACAGAGATAAAGAAGAAAAAGAAAAGCAAGAGAAAAAGACGAAAGAATTAAAAACGAAGGTTCTCTTGCAACAAACTTATCCTCCTCGCTATGTTCAGCCTCAGTTTCAACAGCCTCCGCAGTTTCAGAGGTTGTATCAAAAACCTGAGCCATACATTCCGAGACCTTTGTTAGGACCTAATCAATGTGCCTATTGTAGAGAAGAAGGTCATTTTAAGAATAGTTGTCCGGTTTTATTGCAGCGCAATGGGACACTATCTGCTCCACGAGGTCGTGGTGGCCTCCATTCAGCAAATAGAGGTAGAGGTCGAGGCGTGTTGACTCAAGAACAGCGTGCCCTTCCTCCTCCCAATTCCATGAATTACTTTGATCAGCAAAATGTTAGGTCTACACAGTACTACAATGAGGATTGTTATATTGAAGGCGAGAATGAAAGTCTTCTTGCTAACTAGGACAGCCTTGGACAAAGTAAGGGAGTTGTGTCGGTTCCAGTAGATCAGAATGGACCTTATGTTAATGTCACTACCATGGGTGTTTAAGAGCCATTTCTTCTAGATACTGGGGCGATGAGAAGTTCTATCATTCATTCTAAACTCCCTGGGGCACCTTTGTCTGGCTTAACGAATGTATCTGTAGGATTTTCCGGCGCCCCTGTTCGTAATCCGGTTTCTTGCCCTTTGCCTATTTCAATTGGCCCTTATGATTTGGAAGCTCCACTTCTTTTGACGAATGGTTGCGGTGAGAATTTGTTGGGTCTGGACTTATTGAAAAAAATGCATGCTACGATATATTGTTCTCCTTCTGGTGTACATCTTACTTTAGGACAGAAACTGATTTCTCCAATGTATTTGTCCAAAGATCAGTTTCCACCTGAATTGCTTTCTCTTCCGGCAACGCTTTGGGCCACGGGTCCGAACGATGTGGGTTGTCTTGAGATTCCACCTTATGTTGTCACTCTCAAGCCTAATGTTGAATTGCCACGTATTCCTCAGTATAGAATTTCCACTGAAGGTGAAAAAGCGCTTTTAGAAATCATTCATGATTTGATTCAGAAGGGTGTGGTTGAAGAAACAAGAGGAAACATATGCAATAGTCCTATTCTTCCTGTACTTAAACGCACTGATCCTTCTCAGCCTCCTGTATATCGTTTTGTAATTGATCTTCGGGAGGTAAACAAAATTGTTGTACCACAATTTCCTGTTGTCCCAGATATCACTGCTCTGTTCAGCACTTGACAGCCTGAGCGAAGCTGTGTTCAATGCTCGCTGTGGCGCTCTGTGAAACGAACTGTTAGAATTTTTATGCTGAGTTAAATTTTTAACATTATTTTATTGTGTGGCCTCTTACCTGGATTTTTAATCGTTTTAACTGTTTGGACTGGGGCGTGGAGTTGTTTGCTGCTATCTTTTGCACTGCACTTTACGGAGCCTGCTTCCGGCCAGTAAAACACCACTTCCGCCGGTTAGCGGTCTAGTGGTTCATGGGGGAGTACATTAGGAAGTCGCTGTCGCGCCCGCGCAGCGGACGCGCCGCTGGCGCGCCCAAGGCAAGCCCGTCTGCGCCCGTCCGCGCCCAGGCCGGACCTAGGGCCAGGATCCCTGGTTCCTCTCCACCAGCTGGAAGGTACACCTATACTGGGCAGGACCTGCAGCTGTGGAATCACAGAGACAAAGGGCTTCAATGTCATAAACTCTCCCTGAGCTCCATCCCCAATGCTAATGTGGCTGTTGACAGAACGATTGAGATCCCCAGTATGTAGGGTGTGTATGGTCCCGCTCCCGACCCTACTTAATCTTCCCATACAACACAGGAAACCTGGCCTTGACATGGAGAAAGTTGTAGGAAGGGATAATCATCTTAATTGTGTCTTATTTAACGCAAGATCGCTTGTCAAACACTCAGTGGAATGTGCTCTTCTTCTGGAAAACCACAATGTTAAACTCGCATTTATCACTGAGACTTGGTTAGACAGCACATCTGGTCCTGACCTGGTGAAGGCCACCCCCACTGGTTTTTGTTGCTACTCCCTAGACCGAACGCACAAAAGGGGCGGAGGGCTCGCAGTGATTTATCACGACTCACTTACCCCTTACTTCTTACCGGTATATGATCAAGGTTGTGAAGCCCTCTCTTTTAACATTATTTCTGCACACTGTAAACCTTTTAAAGGTATCCTAATCTACCGCCCTCCAGGAGGCAAGACTGATTTTCTTAACTCTCTTAACACATTACTAGAAGATGGTTTGACTCAACAATCTTTTGTCGTACTAGGTGATTTCAATTTCCATTTGGAAAAATTGGAGGACCCTGATACGGCTAGACTCATTAGCACTATGGCCTTAGGAGGCCTTGAACGATTGGTCTCTTTCCCCACCCACTTAAAAGGACATACCCTAGATGGGATTTTTTCAAATAACTGTGATTTGGTTAACATTTCCGTCCTCCCCATCATTTGGTCGGATCATGTTATAATCACATTTGAATTAAAACATGTCATGAGGGATCTTACAAATTTAAAAGATAAGAAGGAGATCACAACCAGAGCCTGGGGAAAAGTAGATGTCACACATCTAGATTCTTCCCTCCTGGAAAAAATGCCTATAGATTCGCCCGACCCTGAAGTAGCAAGCCGACGGTATAACAACTGGTTGGATGAGGCGTGTCTCCGTGCAGCCCCTCCTAGAAAATGGATACCGAGAAGGGCCATACCCACGGCTCCCTGGTATTCAGAAGAGCTCAAGGGAAAAAAACTTCTATGCAAACGGGCAGAAAGATTGTGGCGAAAAAACTGTACAACGGCTGACAAAATGGACCTAAAATCAACGATTGCAATTTACAAACAATCTCTCTTGGTAGCCAAGAAAGATTACTTCTCACGTCAAATCACCAAAGCCAAATCTGACTCAAAGGAGCTTTTTAAAACTGTTATTAAACTCTCAAATCCCAGGACGCCCAACGGTCCAATTGCACCTAATTTCTGTAATACAGTCGCTGCATTCTTCAAATCAAAAGTGGAAACCATCTTTTCCTCTTTATCAGACATGGTTAACAAAAAGCATGTGGATGTAGACACCAACACCCCTCTTCCCCGGCCAATACTCTGGATCACTTTATCCCGCTGAACTTAGAGGAAACAAAGAATCTCATGAATAATATTAAATCAGGTGCGCCCAGCGATCCTTGTCCCACTTGGATTATTAAACAGTTTGCAGACACCACCTGCAGGGTTCTAACACCCCTTTTTAATAATGTGTTTCAAACTGCCACTTTTCCTACCCCCTGGAAAAAGGCCTCAGTACTTCCTCTCTTGAAGAAACCATCCTTGGACCCTAAAGATCCCTCTAACTATCGCCCCATCTCCAGACTTCCTTTACCAGCCAAAATGCTTGAAAAAGCTATGAACAGGCAACTCAGCGATTTTCTTCAGTTGAACGATTCTTTGGATCACTCACAATTTGGCTTCAGATCTCACCATAGCACTGAGCTGGCGCTTATTAAATCGACGGAGGAGATCAGAGAAACTATGGGCAAAGGAGGAAATGCTATGCTAATCCTTTTAGACCTATCCGCGGCCTTTGACACCGTGCATCACAAAGTTTTGCTAAATCGGTTGTCAAAGATCGGGATAACAGGACTAGCTTGGAATCTCCTTGAGTCCTTCTTAAAGGACAGACTTCAAATAGTCGAATTACATGACACTACATCAGAAGCCTTTTCCCTGCCCTGTGGGGTGCCGCAGGGCTCTTCCCTGAGCCCCACTCTTTTTAATATTTATGTGGCACCCCTGGCTGGTATTATTAGGTCATTTGGTTTCCAACTCACCTCCTACGCTGACGACACGCAAATTGTGCTGTCGGTGACGGAGGGAGCCGAAAAGGAAACAGGAACTCGCTTTTCGCAATGCATGCTATCCATTTCTAGGTGGATGTCAGCTAATTGCCTTAAGCTGGACTCAGCCAAAACAGAAGTGGTGAGGTTTGGAAATAACCCTCGGATGTGGACTCCTGATTGGTGGCCTGACTCACTAGGTCCTTGCCCCACACCCTGTAGGAAGGCTAAAAACCTGGGAGTGGTGGTCGATGAAAAACTCAGCATGGGGGACCAGGTGAGCAGGGTCACCTCAGCTTGTTCCTTGGTACTCAGGATGATTAGGAAAATTAGGTCCTATCTCACTGAGGGGTGCCTCCGCACTGTAGTGACTGCACTTATACTATCCCGACTTGACTATTGCAATAGTCTCTATATCAATATGCAGTCACAACATCAAAACAGGCTGCAGGTCATTCAAAATGCAGCAGCCAGACTTCTGACTCGGACCCCTAGATGGGTATCAGTTAAAGATGAGCTGAAGAGACTGCACTGGCTTCCTACCCACCTGAGAGCTAGGTTCAAGGCTTCGTGCATTGTGTTCAAAGCCTTGAACGGGACAGCCCCCGAATTTCTTAAAAACAAGTTTTCCTGGTACACCCCATGTAGAATGCTCAGATCTACTGGAGCCAAGCTAGTGAAAATTCCTTGCATAAAAAAGGCTAACTGGGGAGGAAGGAGCTTTACTTACGGGGCCGCTAAAATCTGGAATTAACTTCCTTTCATGCTGAGAAATGCGTCAGATCTCAGCTCCTTCAGGAAGAATCTCAAAACTTGGTTTTTCTCTCAGTTCTAATTTCCCGCGCTAGCGCAGGCTGTCAGTGTTTAGCGCCAGGACACCGCAAGGTAATCGTGCGCTCTATAAACTTTAATAACATAACATAACATAACAATGATACCTTCCACAGCGACTTGGTTTTCTGTTATCGATCTAAAGAATGCCTTCTTTAGTATTCCCATTGCCGAAGAGAGTAGGGATATTTTTGGCTTCTCTCTTGGAGGCCGAAGCTTCCGGTTCAAGCGCGCGCCTCAGGGCTATTGTGAAAGTCCCTCTATTTACAGCCAAGCCTTAAAATGTCATCTTGATACTTTCCATTTGCCGTCTGGTGCTCCTCTTATTCAGTACATGGACGACTTGTTAATCGCTGCTGATTCAGAAGATATTTGCAAAAATGTGACTGTTGCATTGTCACGCCATTTGTTTAATCTGAATCATAAGGTTTCACCTTCTAAACTACAATATGTCCGTCGAGAGGTTACCTATTTGGGCCATCTCCTATCAAAGGAGGGACGACGATTAACCCCAGAACGAATTCAGGCGATTGTGCAAATGTCTGTGCCATCCACACAAAGGGAGGTACGTGCCTTTCTAGGTATTACTTCCTATTGTAGGCAGTGGATCCCTAACTTCTCCTTGGTGGCTAAACCTCTGTTGGCACTCACTTTGAAAGATACACCTCAGCCCCTTCCTTGGACTGACGAGTGCCAAAGGTGTTTTACTGATTTACATGCTGCTCTGTGTTCCGCTCCTGTACTAGGTACTCCTGATTACAATAAGCCTTTTACGCTCTATGTCCATGAGAGAGAGGGTTGTGCGTTGTCAGTCTTAACACAGCAATTTGGAGACAAACAGCGGCCATGTGCCTATTTTTCAGCTACGCTAGTTCCAGTAGCTAAAGCATTGCCTAGATGTCTCAAAGCGACAGCAGCAGCAGCAATTTCTATTCGAAAGTCTGCTGGAGTGGTGCTAGATAATACTCTCATTGTTATGGTGCCACATGCAGTGGATACTTTACTAAACAGAACGAAAACGCAGCATCTTACGAGTGCTCGTTTAACTGGATACGAGCGGACGCTTTTGGCTAGTCACGTACACATCAAACGATGTAATACCTTAAATCCAGCTACTCTGTTGCCCCTTCCAGAGGAGAAAGGTGTTGGGGAGCAACATGATTGTTTCCTCCGTACTGAGGAAGAGACAAAAGGAAGAATTGACTTGAAAGATACGCCGCTAGAGAATCCGGATGGAATTCTATGGGTAGATGGTTCTTGTTTTAAAATGCCTAATGGAGATACAGTTTCAGCCTATGCTGTTACTACTTTACATACAGTTGTGGAAACAGCACACATCAGACACAATTCAGCTCAAGCAGCGGAACTGATAGCTTTAACGAGAGCCTGTGTGTTGTCAAAAGTGAAAAGAGTGAACGTGTACACCGACAGTCAATACGCTTTTGGTGTAGCGTTCAATTTTGGGCGTCTTTGGAAAGAGAGGGGATTCCTTACTTCACAGGGCACTAAAATACAACATGGTCAGTTGGTGACTGATCTTCTTGAGTCACTTGCTTTGCCCACCCAAATAGCAATTGTGAAGTGTAGTGCGCACAAAAAGATTACAGATGATGTTGGCCGAGGAAATGCATTTGCAGATGAAGTAGCGAAAAAGACGCGAGAGACGCTACAAGTCGAATGTATGTGGCGGGTCCTGCGAATTGGGTCAGAGAAAGAGGAATGTATGAGGATACAGTAGAAAGTGTAAAGTCGATTCAGAAAGAGGCTACAGAGAAAGAATTGAGTAAGTGGAAAGAAAGTACGGGAATGTTAGATGAGATGGGTTGTTGGGTGGAATTATCTGAGCACCAACGTTGGCTGTTACCAGATGCCTATGTACTCCCAGTGGTTACTATGGCGCATGGTCCAGCCCACTTAAGTGCGAAAGGTATATGCAAGCTTCTGGCTCCAGTGTGGCAAAATGAAGGAATCCCAAAATGTGCAGACAATGTAGTGAAACATTGTATTGTTTGATGTACAATCCGGGAAAGGGAACCCCAACTCCAGCGGGTCACTTTGCTCCTCCGACATATCCATTTGAGGTGTTGCAGATCGATTACATTCACATGGAACGATGCAACAATCTCAAATATGTTCTGGTGGTAGTATGCGCCTTTTCTAGGTGGATAGAAGCATACCCTCTAAAAGATAATACAGCCTTATCCACAGCCAAAATTCTACTAAAATAATTTTTCCCCAGGTTTGGTTTGCCGCGCATTGTCTGGAGTGACAATGGGAGCGAATTTGTGGGCCAAGTCATGCAAAAAGTTTGTGCGGGTCTTGGTATCAAGCAAAAGTTCCATGCGGCAAACCATCCACAGTCAGCGGGTTTAGTGGAATGCTACAACGGAACTTTGAAACTCAAATTAGCGAAAGTGCAGGCTAGTACAGGACTTAATTGGCCCGATGCTTTACCACTGGCTCTCCTGTCCACTGTGCACTCTCGTTTGGGACTTAGCCCTTACGAGGTGGTCTTTGGGCGCCCAGCTAATATATGGGGAGTCCCTCGCCCTAAGAAATATTCGGACTTGCCATATCCAATGTTGATTGACTACTTGCATGAACTTACAACTACATTGCGTGTTCTCCATCAACAGGTTCAGAGTGCTTTGCCGGAGGCTTCCACAGACCCAGGTCATTCTATCCGACCAAGTGACTGGGTTTGCATAAAGAATTTCCAAAGGACGAAAAATTTGGAGCCCAGGTGGAGGGAGCCTCGTTTGGTACTTTTGGTCACGAGAACAGCAGTCAAAGTCGAAGGAAAGAAAAATTGGATTCACGGCGTGCATTGTAAGAAAGTGCCTTTGCCTCTACCCTTCGATCAATGGGTGCGTAGGGGCATTGGTGACTCTGAGAGTGAGAAGGTTCCACGATTCGTACCTTTTAGCGATGCACGCCTGAATGGAACATTGTCTGAGAAAGAGGACGACGACATTCTTCAGGAAGCGATAACACCACATCGTCGCTTGAATACGACAAATCCACGAACATTGTTCCGAGACCAAACTGTACCTGATAAAGAACACTATAATCTAAGACCTAGACTAAAGAACACTTAAGATTTTCTCTCTCCTATGTAGTATTCTATCCCGGTTGCAGGGTCACGGTAGGAGTCTTGATTGTGACCTGAGTAGAGGCAATAGGCCTGCAGGACTTGCAGTGTCATAGGACGGCAGATAATCATAATTAAGTGATTGTGGAAGATTGCCGTGAGCATCCATTTAGAAAGATGGAAACTACATTAGGTAAAAGAGAGAGAAAGGATGAAATAAAAAAAGAATCCTGTAGATTAATGTACAGTCGTTTTAGTATAACCTTATGTATTACTATATTATTGTGTATCCTTTTGGCGTTTATAAGTTGGATTATTTATGCTCTGCAGCAAAAAGTTGTCTCTCCTTCTACCTCTTCGTCTTCTTCTACTGTCTCTCCACATCTATTTCATGCCCTTCCTCAACATGAACTCATTAGAAGAACTGAATATTACAACAATTCTTTTGTCCAGTTATTACATCAACACCAATTAGTGATCAATACAACTGACTGTTGGGTGTGTGGACTTATGCCACATACCACAGAAAAAGGAATGCCATATTTAGTTCTTCCGTTTTCTTATGAGGTTTCTGCTTGGGCTTATTTTGTTATCTTCTCCAATGCCTATCAAAGCAAATTCAGACGATCCGTTAGTTCATATATTGGTGGTCCGGATTTTAGTCATAGTTCTTTGATAAAGGGAATGGTAGCTATGGCTAAAATCATGGAAAATAGTAAGATTTCCGTTGACGAAAGGAAAGCGTACACAAACTGGAACGTCACCCATTATGTCACTAGCCTTAGTGATAAGGTTAAACAAAGAAAATCTCCACCGATTTGGACTATTCCTCATCAGGGAAATTTCTGTCTGCAAATAAATGGTCAGTCTTCTGACACCATACAAAGAAACAACTGTTCCCACACATACGTCTACTCCTCTCAGAACTCACCGCCTCTAGTGCCATCTCAAGGCACGTATTTTATCTGCCACGATAGGGCTTACACGTGGTTGCCAACTGGTTTTTCTGGTACCTGTTATATAGCTTTCCTTCTTCCCCCTACATACACCGCTTCTGCAAACTATAATCGAAACAGATATGGCAGAGGGATTATTGATTCTAAAGACACAGCAGGACAAGAGGGAGGAGATTTCCTCAAAGGATTTCTTCCTTTTTGGGGTCCAATGGCTAACAGCAGAAATGTAAGGCAACTGGTTCGTGTCGTAGAAACCACTATAGACATCACTGTAGGAGCCTTAAGTAATATCACGGCAGAACTACAGGCGGATCGTCTTATGACCTTACAAAACCGAGTTGCCTTAGATTTTGTTCTTGCGGATCGTGGTGGAGTGTGCAAATTGATCGGGTCAAGTTGTTGTATTTTCATACCTGATGAAGCTCCGACAGTATACCAAGCTATCTCTAAGTTACATATAATCTCTGAGTCGATACATCAGGACGAAGGAGATTGGTCATTATTGGAGTGGTTTTGGGGACTACTGTCCAAATGGGGTTGGAAAGCATTGACATTCCTTGGAGTAGTTTTGACCATCATTTTCTCTTGTTGCCTTTGTATGCACTGTGGTCCCGCCATCTGCGACCTTTGTGCTACTATGTACATCCCTAAACCCAAATCACAAAGAACAGAGAATATTAGAAAGATGTTACAGCAACAGCTCGATGACCTCATGGCCATCGACATTGACTCAGATTAACGTGAGTCTATGAATCTTGCCTGAGTTCTGGCAAAAGGAGGGTCTGAGAAAATTCGGTTTTCGATCGTGATCGAATCGACCCGCCATTTTGTGCTCCGCCGCCATTTTGTGTTGCCCTCACTCAGGCAGCACGGCGAACAAAGTCTATTCTGCTTTTCCTGCAGCTTCGTGTCAAAATAAGCCTTCTGCCTCTATTTACAAAGCTGGTGTTAGGACTGGCCGAGTACACTAATCCCTGTCTGGTTTTCCTAATCCCCGTCTCAACTATCTGTTGGTTCACACTATTCTCTTCTGACTTTATCTTGTCGTCTGGCCTTCGCTGTCCTCTGCTAGCATTCGCTCGTTTCACAACTGTCCTCCAAAACACACAAACGTATCTCGCCACCTGCAAGTTGGTTACAGACCTGTTAATGAATTAGTTCGTGGGAGGGGTGACAAACACAGTCGGAGGAGAGGCTTCTTCGGGTTACCTGATACTTTATTTTCAAACTCTTCCTATTGGCTCTGTCTTGTTTTCGAACTTTTCTGGTACCTGTTATATAGCTTTCCTTCTTCCCCCTACATACACCGCTTCTGCAAACTATAATCGAAACAGATATGGCAGAGGGATTATTGATTCTAAAGACACAGCAGGACAAGAGGGAGGAGATTTCCTCAAAGGATTTCTTCCTTTTTGGGGTCCAATGGCTAACAGCAGAAATGTAAGGCAACTGGTTCGTGTCGTAGAAACCACTATAGACATCACTGTAGGAGCCTTAAGTAATATCACGGCAGAACTACAGGCGGATCGTCTTATGACCTTACAAAACCGAGTTGCCTTAGATTTTGTTCTTGCGGATCGTGGTGGAGTGTGCAAATTGATCGGGTCAAGTTGTTGTATTTTCATACCTGATGACGCTCCGACAGTATACCAAGCTATCTCTAAGTTACATATAATCTCTGAGTCGATACATCAGGACGAAGGAGATTGGTCATTATTGGAGTGGTTTTGGGGACTACTGTCCAAATGGGGTTGGAAAGCATTGACATTCCTTGGAGTAGTTTTGACCATCATTTTCTCTTGTTGCCTTTGTATGCACTGTGGTCCCGCCATCTGCGACCTTTGTGCTACTATGTACATCCCTAAACCCAAATCACAAAGAACAGAGAATATTAGAAAGATGTTACAGCAACAGCTCGATGACCTCATGGCCATCGACATTGACTCAGATTAACGTGAGTCTATGAATCTTGCCTGAGTTCTGGCAAAAGGAGGGTCTGAGAAAATTCGGTTTTCGATCGTGATCGAATCGACCCGCCATTTTGTGCTCCGCCGCCATTTTGTGTTGCCCTCACTCAGGCAGCACGGCGAACAAAGTCTATTCTGCTTTTCCTGCAGCTTCGTGTCAAAATAAGCCTTCTGCCTCTATTTACAAAGCTGGTGTTAGGACTGGCCGAGTACACTAATCCCTGTCTGGTTTTCCTAATCCCCGTCTCAACTATCTGTTGGTTCACACTATTCTCTTCTGACTTTATCTTGTCGTCTGGCCTTCGCTGTCCTCTGCTAGCATTCGCTCGTTTCACAACTGTCCTCCAAAACACACAAACGTATCTCGCCACCTGCAAGTTGGTTACAGACCTGTTAATGAATTAGTTCGTGGGAGGGGTGACAAACACAGTCGGAGGAGAGGCTTCTTCGGGTTACCTGATACTTTATTTTCAAACTCTTCCTATTGGCTCTGTCTTGTTTTCGAACTTTTCTGGTACCTGTTATATAGCTTTCCTTCTTCCCCCTACATACACCGCTTCTGCAAACTATAATCGAAACAGATATGGCAGAGGGATTATTGATTCTAAAGACACAGCAGGACAAGAGGGAGGAGATTTCCTCAAAGGATTTCTTCCTTTTTGGGGTCCAATGGCTAACAGCAGAAATGTAAGGCAACTGGTTCGTGTCGTAGAAACCACTATAGACATCACTGTAGGAGCCTTAAGTAATATCACGGCAGAACTACAGGCGGATCGTCTTATGACCTTACAAAACCGAGTTGCCTTAGATTTTGTTCTTGCGGATCGTGGTGGAGTGTGCAAATTGATCGGGTCAAGTTGTTGTATTTTCATACCTGATGACGCTCCGACAGTATACCAAGCTATCTCTAAGTTACATATAATCTCTGAGTCGATACATCAGGACGAAGGAGATTGGTCATTATTGGAGTGGTTTTGGGGACTACTGTCCAAATGGGGTTGGAAAGCATTGACATTCCTTGGAGTAGTTTTGACCATCATTTTCTCTTGTTGCCTTTGTATGCACTGTGGTCCCGCCATCTGCGACCTTTGTGCTACTATGTACATCCCTAAACCCAAATCACAAAGAACAGAGAATATTAGAAAGATGTTACAGCAACAGCTCGATGACCTCATGGCCATCGACATTGACTCAGATTAACGTGAGTCTATGAATCTTGCCTGAGTTCTGGCAAAAGGAGGGTCTGAGAAAATTCGGTTTTCGATCGTGATCGAATCGACCCGCCATTTTGTGCTCCGCCGCCATTTTGTGTTGCCCTCACTCAGGCAGCACGGCGAACAAAGTCTATTCTGCTTTTCCTGCAGCTTCGTGTCAAAATAAGCCTTCTGCCTCTATTTACAAAGCTGGTGTTAGGACTGGCCGAGTACACTAATCCCTGTCTGGTTTTCCTAATCCCCGTCTCAACTATCTGTTGGTTCACACTATTCTCTTCTGACTTTATCTTGTCGTCTGGCCTTCGCTGTCCTCTGCTAGCATTCGCTCGTTTCACAACTGTCCTCCAAAACACACAAACGTATCTCGCCACCTGCAAGTTGGTTACAGACCTGTTAATGAATTAGTTCGTGGGAGGGGTGACAAACACAGTCGGAGGAGAGGCTTCTTCGGGTTACCTGATACTTTATTTTCAAACTCTTCCTATTGGCTCTGTCTTGTTTTCGAACTTTCCTTATTGGTTCTCTATGTATGTATTGGGTGTGCTTTCTGGTTAATGTATATGTCACCTATGTACTATAAAGGATTGTGTGCCACGGAGTGAAGTGGCAGTCTCCTGAGAACATACCGTGTGTACTTCTAGGACAACTGTACTAGCTGCAGCTAATAAAATCTGATCTTTTACGCCGACAGAGTGTCCCCGTGTCTCTATGTAGCTAAGCAGGAGAACCCAGGAGATTAAGGCGTACCCTGCGCCGCCAGGTCCAATTGGTTCTGGTTCTTCAGATGTAAGTTATGCAAAGGCGCAAGACTAAAAATACAAACAGTGACCCCAATAATCTGATTGCCAGGTTCAGTACTTACTTTTGGTTAGAAAAGTATCTATAACACATTAAAAGTATATTATTACAGCACACCTAAATAATACACACTAATGTCTCTCAGGGCATTCGCTCTAGTGCTTTCCTAGGAAGTGTCCCCCACCTCCTCTATCTCCCTCCTACATGCTATCAAACGTGTTTCTGGCAGCTTACTAGAGGTGAACCCACAGGTACCGTCACGTATTAACAATGCATAACAAAGTCGTACTTTGGCCTTGAAAGGTCTGCACTCTACCACGTCATTATGACAAGTTTATGAAAGATTCAAAAGGGCATGCCACCTTCCTCCAGTCTTACACAACCACGGCCTGAATAAGTGTGCAGGAGTTTGAGATATACATATATTAAACATATTTAATTTTCAGAAAAACATACATTCACTGGATGATGTCATCAGTGATGTCATTTGAGATGTCATGAGTGATGTCATGAGTGATGTCACTGACCATGTCATGAGTGATGTAATATGTGACGTCATCAGTAGTGCATTGCGGGCGCGCGAGTTATAGTTAGCTGAACTAACTATAACGGGGGAATTTCAATGGTTTTTTACGAGTGAAATGTCCAGCTAACTATAACATGTGGGAAACCTTTGGTTTTTTCATTGAATTTCTAAGGTTTTTTAAATGCTAATTCCTAACTATAACGTGTGTGAAACCTATGGTTTTTTCAGTGAATTTGCAAGGTTTTTTAAATGCTAATTCCTAACTATAACGTGTGTGAAACCCATGGTTTTTTCAGTGAATTTGCAAGGTTTTTTAAATGCTAATTTTTTTTTTTTCTTCTTTTTCTTTTTTTTTACATATTTTTATTTTAATTTTCTATCCTTTTTTAAAGACTATGGTTAAATTTTTAAAATTCTACAATATGTTTTTATTTTACATTTTTTATAAAATAAACAGGTAAAATTTACATTTTTTCCTTTTTTTTTAATTTTTTTTTAGTGCGCGTACGGTAAGCTTACGGTAAGCGTACGGTTTACGCAATGTCCGTAATTTATCTACGCTGTTTGCGTATAGTTACGCAATTTGCGTTGCCGCGCGTACTCCGCGTGGGGCGCGTACGCGTGTACGCTACACGCGCACGTTATGCGGAAGTGTTGGGGAGTGACTGTTATGCGCACGAGCACGTGTCTTTTTTACGCGCATGCGTACTTTTGCCGTAAGCGCACCGTAAGCGTACGGTAGGTCATGTGATCATGAAACACAACTTTTGATTGGTTGAAACTACTTTCAGTTCTAGAACTCTCCTACACCACACCCATTCCCCTCATTTCTGCTTGTGATCCCTTAGGAGAAGGAGCTGGGTTGTCTTTGTGATACGATGGCAGAACAGCAGAGCTCTTCTGAGAGTGAGGCTAGCAGCACTACCTTGAGGCAGAGAGCGAGGAAACAAAAGACCTCTTACGTATGGGAGTATTTTACTTTTCCAGAAGGCCAGCAAAAGGTAAATGCACCCTTAGTGACTTGTAAGCTGTGTAAGCGTGTACTTTCAAGAGGGAATCCTGACAGGAAGTATTCCTTTGGGAATCACACCATGATGAGACACCTTAAGGATGTACACAGAAGGACACATTCTCGACTTACTGAAGGTAAGCCTTCGGTAAATCAACCAAGCACATCCACAGCAGCTCAGCCTGGACCATCATCTGCAGGGCCGAGTCCTTCTTCTGCAGGTCAGGTGAGCCCTTCATCTGTGGGGGGAGCATCTCCTTTTTCTGGTCCTCTGGAAATTAACCCTCGGTTTGCGAGGGTTGAAGTACGGTGCGCCACTTGTCATGATCTAATTAGTTATAGGGAGACCAGTATTTCCCTAGTGAACAGTAAAATAGATCAGCACACTTGTCGTACCATCTAATATTCCCAATCTTTCTTTCCTCTGTCCCTGCATGAACACAACGGCTCTTTTAAGAGCCAACCTTACCTTTCATCTATTTTTTATATATGTTTTTAAAAACTTTTTTTTTTTTTTTTTACCGTACGCGTACGGTACGCGTAATTTTTTTTTTTTTTTTTTTAAAACACTAAAAATCAATTATCACATTACAAGGTCCTTGAGAGACTACAATTAAAAACTGAAAATGTGATTGTAGAGAAGTGGAAAAAAGGGACCATGATATTATTGACTTACCATACCCACTCAAAAAAAGATTTATTCATTTAAATTTTTTTTTAATTGCTTTAAAAATGGTTCTAGTTTTCGAAAATTTTCTATCTCAATCTGAAAAAAAAGAAAAAAGTATTAATATTTAATAAAACATTTTATAATACAGTACACATATTTACATATTTTTCAAAAAATATTTTTGCCTTTTTTTTGCTGTTTTCAGAAAATATTGCATTTCACTATAAATTGTGAAAGCAATTGCATTCATCATTTAACAGCAGGCACAAAAAAAATTAACAATCTCAAAGATTGTTTTAAAAAAGCCCACAATCTCTTTTTGCATAAACATAACTTTTACAGTCTGACACATTATGAATCCACTTTTCAGATTCTTAAAAAAGCACATGTCCAAACTGCTTTTTCAGACCAGCACCATTTGTAACCTGGGTGACTGCCTACACTCCAGCAAGGGCAACCAGCCTTAGTGATGCTGAATGTATTTGCATTACTGACTGAAACCTCAAACCCCACTCGCTTGTGAATACTGTGCATGATTCCACATGGTAAGCAGCTGGCTGTGTGCTAAGAGTCTGCTTCTGCACCAAAAAATGGCTCCCCCTTTCCATCTAATGCAACTGTGAAATCACCAGAGCAATACGCAATAAATCTCTGCCTGTAATTCCTATTTGCACACAGAGTCATGTTTTCACATTAGTCACAAAACGAAATTTCTTTGCCAATTTGAAAGCACACTTACTGCTCTTTTTTTTGGCAAGTGATAAACACTTTTACAGACTGACACATTATGAATCCACTTTTCAGATTTTTTAAAAAGCACATGTCCAAACTGCTTTTTCAGACCAGCACCATTTGTAACCTGGGTGACTGCCTACACTCCAGCAAGGGCAACCAGCCTTAGTGATGCTGAATGTATTTGCATTACTGACTGAAACCTCAAACCCCACTCGCTTGTGAATACTGTGCATGATTCCACATGGTAAGCAGCTGGCTGTGTGCTAAGAGTCTGCTTCTGCACCAAAAAATGGCTCCCCCTTTCCATCTAATGCAACTGTGAAATCACCAGAGCAATACGCAATAAATCTCTGCCTGTAATTCCTATTTGCACACAGAGTCATGTTTTCACATTAGTCACAAAACGAAATTTCTTTGCCAATTTGAAAGCACACTTACTGCTCTTTTTTTTGGCAAGTGATAAACACTTTTACAGACTGACACATTATAAATCCACTTTTCAGATTTTTTAAAAAGCACATGTCCAAACTGCTTTTTCAGACCAGCACCATTTGTAACCTGGGTGACTGCCTACACTCCAGCAAGGGCAACCAGCCTTAGTGATGCTGAATGTATTTGCATTACTGAGTCCAACCTCAAACCCTTAAACTATTCTTTTTTTATACCAGTACACCTTAATTTATTGTGAAAACATAGTCCATATTATTTTACTTGTTCCTCACATTTAAATTTCTCCCAAAACAGAAAATAATAAACACAACTTCAACAAAAAGAATTTCATTTCTATTATTCATTTCTTAATTTACAATATACATCCCCTCTCAAACCCTAAACTCACCTTTGAAATTAGTTAGTTGTGAAAGAAATGTGGCACTCAAACAGCAGATTATCAGAGCCAGGATCTCTGTTCTTTACACCTCTCTCCTCTCAGCAGAACCAGATAATGGCAAACTTTCCCTCTCTTTTTCCACATATATACATGTTAATTTCAAATCTCAGTGCTTCCCCCTTTTTTTCAAATGTAATCACACATTTCTATTGGTTGAAAACCAACCCTTTTCCAAAAGTACCCTTTCCCCAACTTGACTTCTGCCTAGTACCCTTCCCCCAACTTGACTTCTGCCTGCTACCATAGCAACAGCTCATGGAACACTGCTGTGTGGAGTTAGGTCAGAAGTTCGCCAAACAATGTTTCAATTCCACAGAGCAAGAGTGCTTGACTTTTCTAACCTAACAGCAAATCCATAGTACTGTTCTTTGGTAACACATTTTTCTGTACCAATACAAAACATGCTTCTATAAATTTACACATACAGCCTAGTTTTTAGTGTAGAATGGTATGAAACAGCCAATCAGTTCTTTTTTTTATAAAAAAATATGTATGCCTCAATTTCCAAACTGTCTTTCATTTCTTTTTACCATTCTACTGAAATACACCTCCTGAGTGCATCCAGATCTCCTTTGAAGATGTTCACAGTGTGGATTGTAGGACACAGCTATGTCTTCTGGAGTGAAAAGTTTGCAGAGAAAACAGGTATGGTGAGAGACCTTGCTTTGCCAAATGTAGACATTAAATGGATTGGTCAGAGAGGGTTAAAGTGGCACCAATTGATGCCATTGGTGAAATCCTTCATGCAAAACCAACACCCTGACCTCATAATAGTGCACTGTGGTGGCAATGACCTAGGCACTTTGACTGGGGTAGGTCTGGAAATGCTTATGAAGGACACCTTTGCACAACTGTTTTCACTTTTCCCTAAAACTGCCTTTGTGTTTTCTAACATATGCCAAAGGCAAAAATGGAACTGGTCCAATCATTTCTGTCCGCAGATTGACAAAGCAAGAAAGCACGTCAACAAATCTGTTTCTGCTTTCCTCCGTGACTATGGTATGGGTTCCATTTACCACAACAACTTGCGTTACGACATGCAAGACATTTATAGAGGAGATGGTGTACACTTCAATGATGAAGGGAACAGAGTCTTCCTCTTGAACCTTAGACTCTGCATCGGTACTTACTTGTAGGTACCACTAAAAAATCACTTCATAAACACAAAGGCTCTTTTTAGAGCCCCCTAATATCTAAACACTTAAATCTGCATTTCATTTCTTTTTTTTTTTTACCGTACGCTTACCGTACGCGTACCCCGCGATTTTTTTTAAAATCAATAAATGTTTTCTTTGTACTTTTCTGTCCTTCTTTGGCCCCCTTACAAATGTTAGGGGGTCTGTAACTCTCCTCCTTGCCCCCTTTTCTTGTTATCACTCTTTTTTTTCTGAGTGAAACACACGAAATGGCGGCCGCCACTTCCTGGTTTCGACCGATTCGAATGTTTACTAAGATCTAAGAGCCAATCAGAATCGCGCTCGCGCACGCCACCGTACGCGTACGGTAAGCGTACCGTAAGCGCACCGTAAGCTGGCTCAGATATATATATTGATTTAAAGGCTATTTTCTCAGAATCTACTGAACAGATTTACACCAAACCTACAAAAGGCACTTCCTTGACCTGAGGACTACCTCTCTGCCAAATTTCTAGTAATTCTGTTCAGCCGTTCAGGCTGTAGCCCGGTCTAAAGGTCCTATGGAAAAATGCATGGGAAAAACGCGTTTTGGGACCCCCCTTTTATCTCAGCCCCCGCTTGACGAATCCCCCCGAGACTTTCAGGGAAGGAGCGTAGCGTAGCGCCCCACCTATTTTGAAAAATTCGCGAGGATTCGTCGACCGGCGCCAAAGTTATTCCAAATAGAATGTTGCGGATTTCCTATGGAAACGTGGCCCTAACTATAACTACCTACTGGCGACCGCCAGTAGGTAATATGTATCTCTCTCTCATATATATATATATATATATATATATATATATGTATATATATATATATATATATATATATATATATTACCTACTGGCGGTCGCCAGTAGGTAGTTATAGTTAGGACCACGTTTCCATAGGAAAACCTCAACATTCTATTTTGAATAACTTTGGCGCCGGTCGACGAATCCTCGCGAATTTCTCAAAATAGGTGGGGCGCTACGCTCCGCTCCTACCCTGAAAGTCTCGGGGGGATCCGTCAAGCGGGGGCTGAGATAAAAGGGGGGTCCCAAAACGCGTTTTTCCCATGCATTTTTCCATAGGACCTTTAGAACGAGCTACAGCCCGAACGGCTGAACAGAATTACTCAAAATTTGGCAGAGAGGTAGTCCCTAGGTCAAGGAAGTGCCTTTTGTAGGTTTGGTGTAAATCTGTTCAGTAGATTCTGAGAAAATAGCCTTTAAATCAATATATATATCTGAGCCCGCTTACGGTACGCTTACCGTACGCTTACGGTAAGCGTACGGTGGCGTGCGCGAGCGCGATTCTGATTGGCTCTTAGATCTTAGTAAACATTCGAATCGGCCGAAACCAGGAAGCGGCGGCCGCCATTTTCTGTGTTTCACTCTGAAAAAAAAAGAGTGAAAACAAGAAAAGGGGGCAATGAGGAGAGTTACAGACCCCCTTACATTTGTGAGGGGGTCAAAGAAGGACTGTAAAGTACAAAACAAACATTTATTGATTTTTAAAAAAAATCACGGGGTACGCGTACGGTAAGCTTACGGTAAGCGTACGGAAGAAACATGGCGTGCGCGAAGGAGATTCTGATTGGCCCATAGATCTTAGTAAACATTCGAATCGGCCGAAACCAGGAAGCGGCGGCCGCCATTTTGTGTGTTTCACTCAGAAAAAAAACAGAGAAAACAAGGAAAGGGGGCAATGAGGAGAGTTACAGACCCCCTAACATTTGTAAGGGGGTCAAAGAAGGACAGAAAAGTACAAAAAAAACATTTATTGATTTTAAAAAAAATCACGGGGTACGCGTACCGTAAGCTTACGGTAAGCGTACGGTAAAAAAAATAAAAATAAAAAAATGAAAAGCAGATTTAAGACTTTGCTCTTCATATGTCCTCCATGTGCGCACGGTGCGCGAAGCGCATCGTGCGTTCATGGCCCATCTAGCGTAATGTGGGCACGCGGTGCGCGAAGCGCACCGCGTGCTCACTGTGCGCGCACGGTGCGCGAAGCGCACCGTGCGCGCATGGAACGAAATGCGTTAAGTGGGCGCGCACGCCACAAATGGCGTAAAGTAACTTAGCATTTAAAAAACCGTACAAATTCACTGAAAAAACCATAGGTTTCACACATGTTATAGTTAGCTGGACATTTTACTGATAAAAAACCAATGAAATTCCCCCGTTATAGTTACTGTAGGCAACTATAACTCACGCGACCGTAATCCTCTGCTGATGACATATGTGTCTTTATGAAAAAAAAATATTTGTAATATATGTATAGCTAAAATTTAATGGAAGAAGACATGGGCAAATAAGTGTCTAAATACAGTATTAGCATCAGCAGAGGATTGCGGTCGCGTGAGTTATAGTTGCCTACAGTAACTATAACGGGGGAATTTCATTGGTTTTTTATCAGTAAAATGTCCAGCTAACTATAACATGTGTGAAACCTATGGTTTTTTCAGTGAATATATATATATATAAAAAATAAAAAAGCAAATGCAGCCTTTCATAACCAGAGCTGAATAATGCTTTAATTACTCCCCTCTATATCATAAACAATACATTAAAAACCAGGGAAAAACAACAGCAAAGCATGTTTGAAAACTGTTTTAATGCTTAGCACTTAGAGCAATCTCTCAGATAGGAGTGAAAGCATTGACAGCTCACAGGCTGCATTGCAGAAAAACAGCCTAGAAAGGCTGAAAAGCTAACTCATAGCAACATAGAAATAAACTGGCACTGTGCCTTTAAGGCAGCCATGACCCCTAGCTTCCCATCATGCCTCAGGGGTAACAGTTAGGTCAGTTGTTCTTTGCGGTGACTTAAAAGCCATGACACAAAGAGTTGACAATTCCTTAAAAACAAGGTTCCTTTGCTCGGGGAGGCGGGAGGGTTGCTTATGACATTGATGAGGATACCCCTGGAAGAGAACTAGGATTACAGGTAAAGTAACTAATCCTTCTCTTCCAGGGGATCCTCATCAATAGTCATAAGCACTAGAATAGAATAGCGAGCTTCACCTCTTCCACCTGTGGGCCAAGGAAAAAAGTAATTAATAATCAAGCTCAGATAACCAAACTTGAAAACCCAGATATCTTATCTGAATAGATTCCTCAAGGAGGCTTGGCCTACTTGAGTATCCGCTCTGGAATCGGATTCAAGACAATAATGCCTTGTGAAAGTGTGTACAGATCTCCAGGTTGCTGCCTTGCAAATCTCTGCGATTGGAACATCATGCAAGAAAGCTATTGTAGCCGCTTTCCCCCTAGTGGAGTGTGCTTTAGGCGACAACAATAGGGGTTTATTTGCCAACTGGTAGGCCAATTTTATACAGGACACTATCCATATCGAAATGGACCTTTTGGAAGCTGGAAAGCCTGTCCTCATGGAACCATAATCTAAAAACAATTGATCTGATTTCCTTATGTCCTTCGTTTCCTCCAAATAGAACTTGAGCACTCTCTTCAGGTCTAAGGAGTGGAGTGACCTCTCCGCAGGAGTAGCGGGATTGGGAAAAAAGAATGGTAGGGAGATTGACTGGTTAACATGAAAATCAGATACAACTTTTGGCAAAAAAGCAGGGTGAGTCCTTAACACTACCCTGTTGTGGTGAAAAATAGTATATGGCTCTTTGGCACACAGCTCTTAGATCTCACTTCATCTGCGCGCTGATGTTATCGCCACTAGGAAAGCAGTCTTCCATGTCAAATGCTGCAACGTGGCCTTATGGATGGGCTCAAAAGGAGGACCCATCAATCTAGAGAGGACTAGATTCAACTCCCAAGGTGGAGAAGGAGGCCGAACAGGGGAATACACCTGCTTCAACCCCTGTAGGAAATCCTTAACCACCTGTAGTTGAAAAAAGGAAGGCTGGTTGGGAGACTTTCTGTAGGCCGTAATGGCCGCCAAGTGTACCCTGTTCGAGGAATACTTTAAACCAGCTTTGGCTAAGTAAAGGAGGTAAGGAAGAATTACCTCGTCCTGTCCTGTAGTAAGATTTAAATGATTACGTGTGCACCACAAGTAGAATCTCTTCCACTTAAAAGAGTATGACGCCCTCGTGGAAGGTCTCTTTGCCTCTTTTAGGATGTGCATACAGTCCTGCGGTAGTTTCAAGTGTCCATATTGCAGGACCTCAGGAGCCATGCTGCCAAGTTCAGTGAGGGAAGGTTGGGATGGAGAATCTTCCCGTCCATCTTGGTCAGCAGGTCCGATCTGTAAGGTAGTCTCTTGAGAGGGCGCACCGACAACTGTAACAGGTCTGGGTACCACCACTGACGAGGCCAGTCCGGAACTATCAAGATCGTCATACTGGATCGGATGAGTTTGGACACCACCTTCGGAATTAGAGACAGGGGAGGAAAGGCGTATGCAAGTATTCCGGACCAATCCATCAAAAGCGCATTCCACCTCGTCCCTGGACGGTGGAACCTGGATGCGAAGGCGTGGCATTTTTTGTTTTGGTCGTCCGCAAACAAATCTATGGAAGGTTGCCCCCACTGAAGGAAAATATCTGCCACTACCTCGTCGTTTAGCACCCAGTCTGGCTGATCTTCGAAGTGCGGACTGAGTGTGTCTGCCCGCACGTTTCGCTCCCCTGGAAGGTGCACCGCTGTGATGGAGAGGCCTCGGGCTAGAAGCCAGTGCCATATCGTTTGAGCTTCCAGGGAGAGCGGGCGGGAGCACGTACCACCCGGTTTGTTGAGGTAATACATGGTGGTCGTGTTGTCTGTTTGGATCATGATCAAGTTGGACATGATTGAGGGCTGAAAAGCTTTCAGAGCTAGATGGACTGCTCGCAGCTCCAACATGTTTATATAGTAGGACTGCTCCTTGATGGACCACCGTCCCTGCATCTGTAGGCAATCCATGTGTGCCCCCGAACCTTGTAGAGATGCATCCGTTACCAAGGACTGTGTCGGAACTGGTTGATGGAAGGGGACTCCCACCAAGAGGTTCTTTGGTCGAGTCCACCATAGAATGGATGACATTGCTGCTTGTGAAAGCACAATTCGGTCTTCCCAGTGACCTGATGCTTGGTCCCACTTGTCCTCTAGGTCCTGTTGCAAAGGTTTCATTTTCAGCCTGGCGTTGGGAATGAGAAATATGCAAGAAGCCATTGATCCTAGTAGAGATGGCACTTGCCGGACCGTTGGACGAGCTGCCCGAGAAGTGCCTCGCATTTCTGCTGCATTGAAGAAAGTCTCTTCTCCGAAGGAAACGCTCTTCCTATGTTTGTATCCAGAGTGGAGCCCAAATAATCGATCGCCTGGGTAGGCCGGTGAACCGATTTTTCCATGTTCACATGAAGACCCAGCCTACGGAGTAGATTCAGAAAGACTTGAAAATCGCTCCTTACTTGCTGAGGGGACGGCCCTTTCAGGAGCCAATCGTCTAAGTAAGGGTAAACTAACAGACCCTTTCTGTGTAGGGCCGCCGCCACCACCGCCATGCACTTGGTAAAGACTCGTGGGGCAGATTTCAGCCCGAAGGGCAAGACCTTGAACTGGTAGTGTTTGCTGCCGACCACGAATCATAGGTATTTGCGTTGACGTGGAACAATAGGTATGTGGAAGTACGCATCTTGGAGGTCCAGCAAACACATCCAATCTCCTGTTTGCAGATGTGGACATATTTGATGAAGCGCCAACATGTGAAACTTCTCCTTCAAGATGACTTTGTTCAGCGATCGAAAGTCCAGAATAGGTCTGAATTTGTGCTCTTGATCTCCTTTTGGCACAAGAAAGTACCTGGAATAAACTCCTTTCCCTCGCTGAGCAGGAGGAACCTCTTTTGTGGCCTTTTTTCGCAGAAGGGTTACCACTTCCTGTCGAAGTAACTTTAGCTGGTGAGGACGAGATCTTTTCGGAGGGATGTCCTTTGGAGACACACAAAAACATAGTGCGTATCCATTGTGTAGTATACTGAGCACCCAACGATCTTTTGTTATGCTGCACCACTCTCTCAGATGATGTGAAACACTTCCTCCCACTGGAGTGGGCAACGGCGCCAGAGGAAGCTCTTGCTCATTGCTTCCCTGCTGATCTAGGCGTGGTAGAGGACTGCTGCTGATGACCTCCTCTACCTCTGTTTGACTTACGGCTTTGGAACTGCGACATTCCTTGATTTTTGTTTTGGGACCACTGAGGGGACCCTCTGTTGGTAGCCCTTGCGCTGGTTGGGTCTGTATCTCTGCTTGAACTTTTTTCTTGTCTAATCCCACCACCTTGAGAGTGTCTAACTCGGCTTTCATCCTAGCCATGTCCTCATCGGTATGGGTGCCAAACAGGGAGGAGCCAGAAAAAGGGAGGTTAAGGATCCTCTGTTGTGCCACTGGCTTAAGAGCTGTTAGTCTTAACCAGGCAGACCTCCTAGCGCAAATCCCATGCGCATAAGAACGCGCCGACAGCGTAGCACCATCCGCTGCCGTGCTAATCACTTGGTTGGCTACAAGGGATCCTTCCAGAAGCCCAGGAACTAGAGGCAGCAACGGTCGAGATGCAGATCTCTGATGTGGGGTCTCAAAAATCACGGTTGTTGCAACCTGAGGAGTTCGACATCTCAATGTTCAGCTTCTGAGCCCCTCTCTGAAGCACCTCATGGTACGTATTTATGCCATCTATCGGAGACACTCTTGATTGAGGACTATCCGATAGGGTGGTTGAATAGTCCCTTTTAGAGGAGCGGGTGGAGGAAGACCATGTAGGAGACCTTCTCCTTTTGTGATGGGAAGCAGAAGGTCTACGCTCTCGCGATCTGCCAGTACGGTCTTGAAGTCTAGCTGAAGGTGATCTATCCACCTCTTGCACCAATCTTTGCAGAGGCGATCTGTGGATTGGACTGGTGTATTCCTCCTCTCGTCGTGATGCTCCTGCCGGATTCTTACTCCAGTGATGGATGGGAAGAAGCCATCTTGGAGATAAGTGAACAGAAGGGGAAGCCCTCCTGTGATGTGAAAGATCTTTGTCGCGACCTCCCTGAATGTCGCTCTGGGGAAGCAGATGGTGAATGCGTTAAAGGGCGTCTCAAGGAATGAGAGGATGAGTGCCGTGACGCTGATTCTGTCACTAAAACTAACAAACCTTCTCCAGACCTCACTGATGTGGGTCTCGACGTCGAGCGTATGACCTGCTCTGACGGAGTCCTTCGACGGCGACCTTGACCTTCTCGACATCGATTTTCGGCCAGTTGTTGGAACCGATTTTGACGTCGACTCTGTTCTTCGCCGTCAAATGCCCCGCAGACGACGTCAGAGTACTTCTGCGCCTTGATGCCGATCTCCATCGGGTTGACGACGGCGAAGGGCTTCTGCGCCTCGACACCGAACGTCGCCGGGTTGACGACGGCGGAGGGCTTCTGATCCTCGATGCCGATCGTCACCGGGTTGGCGACGGCGGAGGGCTTCCGATCCTAGACGCCGATCGTCGCCGAGTTGACGACAGCGGAGGGCTTCTGATCCTCGACGCCGATCGTCGCCGGGTTGACGACGGCGGAGGACTCTCGCCCCTCGATGCCGGTCGTCGTTGGATTAACGACGGCGGAGGGCTCCCTGCCTTCACCACCGAACATAGATGATGACGACGGCGGAGGGCTTCCGATCCTCGACGCCGATCGTCGCCGGGTTGACGACGGCAGAGGACTTCTGCTCTTCGACGCCGATCGTCGCCGAGTTGACGACGGCGGTGGACTTCTGCTCCTCGATGCAGATCGTCACCGGGTTGACGACGGCGGAGGCTCACGACTCTTCGACGTCGACTGAAGTGATGCACCTGTATGTCTGTGTTCTTTTCTTGGACGTATGTCCCACCGGTGGTAGTTTTCTCAGCGCCGAGCCCGACGCTGAAGAGGAAGAGCGAGGAATCTTGCTTCTAGAAGAAGATCTGGCCCTCTTTGAGCCCTTTCTCACCGGTGACCTGCCTCTGGAAGATGATTTATCCTTTTCTACCAGCCCATAAAGACGGATACGTTCTGTTTTTTAGAGTTCTGTTAGTTAAAGACTGGCAATGAGGGCAAGTCTTGGGGACATGGTCCTTAGGTAGACAAAGAATACAGATTGCATGAGAGTCTGACCTGGCCTCCTTTTCTCCACAAGAAGGGCAGGGGTCAAAAAGAGAGGGCATTTTGGAGTGGAAAAAATGCCAAAATCTGTCAGAAAAAGACAGCACCTTACTTGACAAGCTGAAAAACTTCGAAGTAAGACACATTTTTCAAGAAGACTGAAGATTATTTCTGACTAAAATCAGAAAGAAGTGGAGCTGTGTAACCAGGGTCCTGCCTGAAGGAGCCGGAAAGAACAACTGACCTAACTGTCACCCCTGAGGCATAATGGGAAGCTAGGGGTCATGGCTGCCTTAAAGGCACGGTGCCAGTTTATTTCTATGTTGCTATGAGTTAGCTTTTCAGACTTTCTAGGCTATGTTTTTCTGCAATGCAGCCTGTGAGCTGTCAATGCTTTCAGTCCTATCTGAGAGATTGTGCTAAGTGCTAAGCATTAAAACAGTTTTCAAACATGCTTTGCTGTGGTCTTTCCCTGGTTTTTAATGTATTGTTTATGATATACAGGGGAGTCCTTACAGCATTATTCAGCTCTGGTTATGAAAGGCTGCATTTGCTTTTTTATTATATATATATATATATATATATATATATATATATATATATATATATATATATATATATATATATATATATATATATATAACACACACACACACATATATATATATATATATATGGAGATACATATATGTTTGTCACATATATGATTGTGTTTCCGGGGTCCCGCGCATGGGCGGGAATATTCTAGTGCTTATGACTGTTGAGGATCCCCTGGAAGAGAACTACTGTTCTTCACATTGTAGACGATGCTCTCCTAGCCTCCTAGCCCTTGACCAAAGTAAAACCTGTCTTTTGATCCTTCTGGATCCCTCCTCGGCATTCGCACTGTCAACCACGAGAAACTTCTTGAACGCCTTGAACACAGGATGGGTCAAGGCGGTACCGTCATCAAATGGTTTGGTTTCTTCCTCCAGAACCGCACCCAGAGATTCCTTGTCAACAACAACCTTTCTGCTCCCTCCCCGATCTCCATCGGTGTCCCGCAAGGCTCTTCTCTGTCCCCTACCCTCTTCTATCTCTACTTTGAACCCTTAGCTGAAATTCTTCGCACGGCCAACATCTCCTTCCACAGGTCTGCTGATGATACTCAGATATACATTAAAAATATCCTCTCTTGAGGAGATCACCTTTCTAAATGATGCCCTGAAACTGACTGTCCAATGGCTCGCCAACGACCAGCTCAAACCAAATGCCCAAAAAACGGAGTTCCTTCTCATCTCCCCCCCAAAGAAATCCAATGACATCCTGGAATGGACTAACTCGATCATAGCACTCAACTGCACCCCTACCATAGTGGATTCTGCCTAATCTCTCAGGATTACTTTGGACCGCATGGCCAAAACTGCCAGATTCCATCTGAGCTACTTGAGAAAACTAAAACCCTTCCTTGAAACTGCCGACCTAAAAACCGCAGTGCAGGCGTTAGTTATCTGCAGAATTGAATACGGCTGCTCCACACTATCTGGCCTACCTAAGACCTCGACAGCCCTCCTAACAGCCTGCCTTAATGCAGCAGCTAGACTCTTATCTGGCTCAAGAAAATTTGACCACATCTCACCACATCTGAAGGCCTTGAACTGGCTTCCCCTTGAAGGCAGAATCCAACTCAAGCTGGCCTGCATCACTCACAAAGCCTTGTACACGAACTCCCTGTGATATCTTGCCCAGAAAATTGTGATATCTGGGAGATCCAGAAACTGCTGGTCCACCAGAGACTGGGTGCTCCAGCCACACCGCTTCCTTAATGTAAAAACATAATCGAGCATTCTCTGGGGCTGCACCAAGAATCTGGAACTTGCTTCCTTCCTCCATCAGAAGAATACCTTCTCTGGTGCTCTTCAAAAAAGAAGCTAAAACCTTCCTAATGAACAAATTTCTCCTTTGTTGCGCATGCCACCTTTTTCTTGGTCTGTTTCTGTGCTTAATCTACTTTATTGTTTGGCCTTCTCCGTGTAACAATTCTCACTCCTTCCTTTGTTCTGCCGGTTCTCTCCGCCTTTCGCCTTCTTTTGTCCCCTGTTATTTCAATTGCTGGTCTTCTCTTTTTACATGTCGTTCACTGATTATGGAACTATAGTGTTTATTGTATATATCTCTTGCGTTTGTCCTAATGTAATCAAGTCACTCACTGATTTTGGAACTGTATTGATTATTGTATACATCTCTGGCTTTTGTCCCACATTGTCATTTCCCTAACCCCCATCCTTGTATTTTGCCTATGCCATTCTGTACGTAACATATTTTTCCCTGTAAAGCGCTCTGATACCCTAACGGGTCATGTTCGCGCTATATAAAACCTCAAATAAATAAATAAAAATAAAATCTCCTTGAGCATCTTGAGTGGGCAAACGGGCTGAGGCTAAAGGAGGCAAAAAGGCCCAAAGGATTGAGTAAAAAAGATAGATAGAAATGTTAAAGAATGAAAGGGGAAAGCCCAGAAAAGCAGGCAAACAATGAATGAGAATGAGAATGAGTCATAGATGCCTAGAAAAGGAAGAATTAGAAATGCACATAAACAGCAGCAAGGAATAAATTAAAAAGGAGAGATGCAAGGGAAGCAGCAAGAAAAGAGTGAGAAGTGCTCAAGAAATTGACAGGGAATATAGAGAAAGGAAAGAGAAAAAGCCCAGAAAGCGGAAAAGGGCAAAGAGGTAGAGAAGTGTTGAGATAGGAGAGAGAATAGAAGGATAAGAGACAGAGAGATGGAAGGTGGACAAAAGAGAGCGAGAGGAGGTTGAGGTGGGGAGCCTTGTGATAGCATTGGATCTGGGCCTGAAAGGGCTGTACTTGGTTGTAAGAGCACAGACGCAAGGCAGGGGACAGACCATACTGAATTCGAAGTAAGAGGTCTGCTCCCAATGTAGGCTTCATCCTAGCAGTCGCCAGTGTTCTCAAGTAGTCACAATTCAATTCTCATACCATTAATGTGTATCAGAGAGGCAAATTGTGACTTTTTGTGAACACTTTGTGTGTATTGCGCGCGATTTGAAAAACAAACACAGAAACAGGGAGAATAGTCATAGTGCAGTGCAAACATTGCACTACAACCAGCCTCTTTGTGCTATAACTATAAAAGGGCCACTTTTGGTGCACAAGGAGTTAGTTTGATACAGTTTGCACATTCTTTCACTGTTGTTGACATTGATAGGTTCTTTTAGAGAATTTTTTCACAGTTGTTGGTGCTTGTGGCTGACTGTTTTTTTGTGAACTACAAAGTGCGATTCGGGTTGCTATTACCGCAACAGTTTGCAAAAGGATTTGCAGTGCATCCAATTGCAAATTTTGTTATGCATCTCCTTTTTAGGTTTCGCCTGCACAGCATTTGTGCGGTACTTGTGAAATGTATTGTATTTAATATAAATCTTAAAAGGGGCTTACATCCCACCCTTGCTTTTCATTGGTTACTAAGCTTGCCACTTACTTTTCCTCCGTTTTTATTGGATATAGCATACTATTTTCTGTCTTTCTCTTATCAGTTTCCTGTGGCCCAAGTACTATTTTAATTAACTTTTGTGGAATTTATTTTTATGTTTTGCCTGCACAGCGCTTGCCTTTCAACCTCAAGACTTCCAGCATAGAACGATGCTCTTGTACCGATATCCAGCAAAGAGCGACACAATTTCAGTTCACAAAGACACACCTTTCTTTAAAACCTTTCTGAAAATGTTTTCATGCATAGCCGCGAGCTTTCAGTAAAGTCCTCAGAGATCTCTGACATGTGTGCACCCTTGAACCCCCTGCATTATTCAAACTCCAAAGCTTGGTGACCACCTACCTGCCCAGAGTGCAAAACCAGAGGCACTTTGCAGTAGCAAGCAACCGCACTGCAGAAACCGCCCTTGCTGTGGCCCCCCTTCCTTCTGCAATCATGTCACTTTGCTGCCGCACCTCACATACCCCCCTCAATGTGGGCCCCTCAACCCCCTCTCATTGCCGCCTCCCCTTCCTTCTGCAATCACGGCTAGGTCACTTTGCTGATGCACCTCACAAGCCCCATCTCAACGCTTTCCCCTTCAAACCACCCTCAGTATAACCCCTTCCTTCTGCAATCGCGGCTGGGTCACTTTGCCCCCACACCTCGGAAACACCCCCTCAACATGGCCCCCCTGTCATATGGAACTGTGGTTTACGGCTGCTGGTAGTGTCTACTGCGAAGCCCCAGCCATTAAATAAATATAAGGTGAGATGGCAGAGTGGCTTATTTATCTTGTCCTTATATGTTTTCTACAATTGACTTTTAAGAGCCCGGGCTATTGCTGGTTGCAGCATGTCAAAGGCTCACTGTAAAGGAAACAGTAGTGGCTGTATCCGTGCCTGAACACAATGCCTATGTAAACAAAGATGCACCCTTGTCATCAGACAGAAATAAAGTTACTGCGTGACCCTAACACCGAGCACAGCTACTGTTCTATGGAAGCAAACAGTGCAATCACAGCCAGCAGATACAGCAGCTAAAAACATACAATTTAAACTACGCCTTTTCCATCTTGGTCACAGTTTACATTTTTTCTAGAAGGGGGTTTAGTCAAACATGGGATTCTGCGACTGACACCTCACCACCATTAACCTCTTCAAGCTCACTTCTTCCGAACCTCTCACGAAAGAAACACTGCAAGATGATGATGAAGAAGCATACAGTAAATACACAGAATGCCCCCATCCTTGAATGGCAAGTTCCTTATTGAAAATTGCAGTTCTTTTTATTGTAACTTTTTATGGGACAGCCAAATGTCGCTAATCTGCTATATCAGAAAGGGCATCAGAATTGTAATTAAAAAAGGTTGTGAAATCAAGACATGTGGCTATACGGTTTATACCATTCATTAGAAGGGAGTTGGGGTGCAGGTGCCATTTCACTGAATTAAACTTTGAGGACTTTACGCATTCTAAAAAGATGTTGGATGACAAAAAAATGTCTACAGAATTTTTCTTTTCATATTTTTTTCCTGTGTCTTTAATTTTTCGTTTGTTTCGTGTGATTGAATATTGTCGGGCCTGAACACTATACACATGCAAACAAAGTTGCACCCTTGCCTAGAAGTGTGTTATATGTTGCCGTTATCCATCACCTTCACTATTCCCAAATTACTGCAGCCTCATGTTTCCAATATGGATAAGCGCTGCTGTAGAACATTGATAAAACCAACAGATTTCGCAGATGCCGAAAACAAGACACAACACTTTTATGGTGTTTTTCATTTATATTGCACAACTGCTTACCAAGCTAAAACTTACAAAAAATTAATAATCACATAGGCAAAACCTATTGCATTTGACAATGATTGTATTGACTTTGCAGTCCTTCCGGCTTTGCGAAAAGAGACTTTGCATTTGCTAAGTCAGTTGCACAGACTTTACAAATGCAAAGCTATCTGTGCATTAGACCTATTATGTCATGTTATAAGTTACTTCAATAGTGCACCATCATACTGCAGGGCTAACAGGAAAAAGCCTAGCTATCCTCCGGCATAAAAATCTTGAGTACCAATTCCATGAAAATACTACAGCATCTGAGTACTTCATTGACTTAACTTTGTTGATGCTGTTGGACCTGTAACGTAAATTTAGCAGAATACAATGCATTGCGTAGGTCGGTAACAGACCAATTAACCAATGAAATTCAACAGGAAATTAAATGAGACATCTTACCAGCTGGAACAAGTTCTCCCAATAGTCCTGTGTCATAAGACGGAAGAGTGCAAGAAACGCCCAGTTGAAGGAATCATAGTGAGTGTAGCCGTAGTTGGGGTTCCTTCCTGCTTTCATGCACACATAACCTTCAGGGCATCTCCTATCATGAGAGCAAATGAATGAGTTTAATAGACCCAAAACTGGAGCCAAACTATATATTGTAACCTGATTGTTTTATTTCTTCTATAAGTTCTCTATTGTTTTACCCATCAACAGAAAGGATACAACGATTTACATGAAGAGACAGAAACTCTGGCCTGGGGAATAAAACTAGAAATTTAAAACCAGGACGTTGTGAGTCAGGAATTAAATTAGATGTGTGGGATGACCCTTCCTTATATGCAACCACCTTGCTAGTACTAGAAGTACTTATACAGTACTGACACTGTTTAAGTTGGGACGGACATTGCCCTTGGTAGCAGTATAACCCTGGAACCACAAATCTGGTACTGCTGACCAACCACATCAGGGCACAGTACCCTCACTGTCTAAACCTCTTATGTAAAGAATTGTCTTAATCATTCCACACATTATGCAATAAGTAGCCCTGTTACTGTTACCAAGTTCCTTACTTGTTGTTCAATGTATAGGTGTTCACACTTAACCACTTTACATGTAACATATGGAATCTATTGAAGGCTATCACCATTAAAGTCTAAATTCTGGGGGATGGGGAAGAGTTTGTAAAAATGACACATTGAGCAATGAAAAACAAAAGCATAATTTCCTTGAATTTGACAAAATCTGTGTTGCACATTCATAAATTACTTTATCAGTACTCATTATTTAACGCTTAAAGAACGCGTTTGGTGTTGCATTATTCCAATAAATTGTCTCATTCTTCTGAATAGAGTCATGCTTGCTGTTGGATATATATATATGATCCAACCAAGAGCCCTTGAGCTCTGAGAGGGAACGCAATGCACTGCCCACCATCCGGTTGTCAAGCCTCGCACTTTTGACCATCATTCATTAAAAAACCATGTCCGACGCGTTTCAAGGCAGTAACGCCCCTTATTCATGGACTTGCACAAGGGGAAAAGCTATTCGCCGCTTCTTACTTTCCGACCTTTTATTGTAGGAGAGAACGCCCCCAGTGGGCATGGCACGTTCACAGGACAACCAGCAGCATGCTGGTAATCATAGTCCAGAAGAGGCGAATTCAGTGTATCAACCTGAGTGGGCTCCGTCCCCCTGTTGGTTGCAAGATTATTGCTCCTTTAGTAGGTAGAATGTCAAACTTGCGCGCTGTTTTCTCACATCGGCAGTGCATGCTTCACAGACTGGAACAAGTTTCCTTTCAGAAGCCCTTTTGACCCGGACTGCTTCTAGTCAAAGGTGAAGGTGGTTCTCCTCTCCACAGCCAAGGGAAGCCGTTCTTAGTAACGTGATCCAACCAAGAGCCCTTGAGCTCTGAGAGGGAACGCAATGCACTGCCCACCATCTGGTTGTCAAGCCTCGCTAATGCTCGCACTTTTGACCATCATTCATTTAAAATGTTCCCTCTCAGAGCTCAAGGGCTCTTGGTTGGATCACAAATATACATATATATTCACTGAAAAAAATAGGTTTCAGGGGCGTTATAGTTAGCTGGACATTTCCCTCGTACAAAACCCTAGAAATTCCCCTGTTATAGTTAGTTCAGCTAACTATAACTCGAGCCCCCGCAATGCACTGCTGATGACGTCACATATTACATCACTCATGACATGGTCAGTGACATCACTGAAGACATCACTGATGACATCATCCATTGAGTATGTGTTTCTGAACAGTTTTATTATGTTTAATATATATAGGGAAAGGCCTGTTGAAGAATAAGTGGGTGTACAAGTGTGTGAATGGGTGATTTTCTAGGTGCGTAACTGAGTCTATAAGTGAGTCATTAAATGTATCTTACTGCAGACTAGTGACTAAACTGTGTGAATGTCTGTATGTGTCTGTGTGTTGGTGTATAAGTGGCTGCATGGTTTTGTGAATAGCTATATGAGTGTCTATATGGGTTATTGATTGGTTGTCTGAGTATCTGTATGGGTGCCAGAGTGTTTGTGTGGGTAGGGTGTGTGTGACTCTGTGACTAGATGTGTGAGTGGGTGATTCAGTGGGTGCATGGTTTTAAGAGTGCATCTGTGATGGACTGTATGGTTGGGTGACTGTACGTATGGGTGTGTCAGTGATTGAATGTATATCTCAGTTGTACATGTGTCAGTAACTACATATGTGAAACGCAGTGTATATGTGTGTAAGACTATATAACTATCTATATGTGAGAGTGTGTGATTTTGGGAGTGGCTGTATGCGCCATAGTGCAATGATATCTGTGTCATGTGCCGTTTATGTTTCTGCAGGAAGACACAGAATTTGTTAGTATTTTTATGAGTAAGTGAACTTGAGTGTGTTTAACTGTATAGGTGAGTAAATTGGACTGGGATTAATTATTTGCATGACTGACTAGATGTGTCAGTACCTCAATGGATGATTGGCGGTGTGTGAGTGTCTATATAGGTATATAAATGCACAGAGTGACTGTAAGTATGAGTGACTGTACAGGTGAGTGAGTGGACATGTATGTAGACCTAAAAGTCAATGAGTGGGTGTGTAGTTATTGGTATTGGAGTATCTATGGTTGTCAAAATGGCCGTTTGAATTTTTGAGTCGGTGTATCAAAGGTTATATTAGGGTGTGAGAAGATGTACTAATTTATCACATCGATGATGTCATCAGTGATGTCATTTGAGAGGTCATCAGCGATGTCATCAGTGATATCACTGACCATGTCATGAGTGATGTAATATGTGACGTCATCAGCAGTGCATTGCGGGGCACGAGTTATAGTTAGCTGAACTAACTATAACAGGGGAATTTCTAGGGTTTTGTACGAGGGAAATGTCCAGCTAACTATAACGCCCCTGAAACCTATGTTTTTTTTAGTGAATTTCTAAGGTTTTTTAAATGCCAATTCCTAACTACAACGTGCATGAAACCTATGTTTTTTTCAGTGAATTTCAAAGGTTTTTTAAATGCTAATTCCTATCTATAACTTATCTCTAAAGATATCATGTTTAATGATTTTCATTGGATTTCTATATTTTTCTAATTCAGTGTGTCAATTTCATTAATTATGTTTTTTGGAAATTCTTTATCACCATTTTTTAAATGTATTTTTTTAATTAATTCTTTTAAAAATTAAAAAATATTATTTGTTTTTCAAACATTTTTTTATATTTTTAAAAATATTTCTTTAAATATATGTTCAAAACTTTATTTTATATATTTTTTTCCCATGTTTTTGGATCCGCGCACCCTATGCGCACCGTTCTCGATCCCTACGCGTTAGCATCCACGCATGGTATGCGTTGGGTACGTCTTTAGTGCGCGATCGCAATGCGACAGGTACGCGACTCACAGCCTATACGCGACACGTTCGATGTACGTAACGCAACATTTATGCGCTTCCGCGATGCGTCATCTGCGTCTATGACGCGTTAGGTGCGCAGATCCCGCAAAATATTTAACATTTAAAAAAACATATATATATGTATTTCATGTGAATATTAATTGAAGACAAACTCTAAACTAGTCTTAAAACTAATATATTTTTACATCTAAACCTATAATTTTTTTTAATTCAATTTCGCGGATGCGCTCTGGGTGCATGCTGCGTATGCGCAGGGTGCGCGGATCCCATGTGACCTGCAAAAAAAGAGATTTGATTGGTTCATTACACTTCCTCTTCTAACTATTGAAAGACCCCACCCAATTCAATCATTCTTCTTGGACCTTCTTTGGAGGAGCATCTCTTTGCAGAGAAGAAGATTTTTTTAGACCAAGTTTACACTTAGCTCTAACTTTTTTCAACTAAAAATGGCTTCAGGGCAGCAGGCATCACCTGCATCTCCTCATACATCTGAGGATGAATTTTTGGAGGAGGCACCACGCAAAGAACGTTTTTCTTCAGTGGTGTGGAAATTTTGTACTTTTCCCGAGGGGCAGAATAAGACCAATGCCACCTTGGTCACATGCAAGATTTGCAAAAGAGTGCTGTCGCGAGGGGATCCTAACAAGAAATACTCGTGCGGCATGGCTAGTATGATGAAGCACCCAAGGACCCTTCATCCAAACAACCTTGCACGAGAAGAGTGCAAACGGATGAGAGACACTCCTGCTCCTGCACCTTCCACCTCATCGCAGCCGAGCACTTCAAGAGTGCATCCATCGGCCCAAAATTTGGACATCCGTCCTCAATTTAAATTTTTAAAAGTGCTCTGCACTAAGTGCAATGCGACTTTGTGCTACGGTGAGCAGTCGATCGATCTGATCTGTCGTGGCAAGAAAGTCACATTTGCTATTTTTTTTTTATTTTTTTTATATTGTTCCCTGAAGTTCATTGTTTGGTTCCTCCTGTTTTGTTTTTTTTTGTTTTTTTTTTAAAGAAAAACCCAAAAAATTTAAAAATTGTTCAGAAACCCCCCAAATATAAAAGAAGAAGAAAAAAAAAGTTCTTGTAAGAACTAACTTTCCTGGTTTAAAAAAAGAGCTACATTTCTTTGTTAGTGTGTGAAAGTTTAGATGAATGTATGTGTAGTACGTAATTGACTGAATGAATGCATTAGTAGCGTATGGTGAATGTATAACTATGAGCTGCAGCATCACACAGTAACCTCTTTAACTACAGTGTGCTGTAGTACTTCCGAAGCACAGGGATGCAACTTATGTACATAAATAGGTTGCAAATCTATGCTTCTCTCTGCAAGGCTGCTTAAACTGTAGCCATGTGGTGACACAGGCACCCTTGCACCATAGTGCAAGGATATCTGTGTCATGTGCTTTTTGTTTTTGTACAGGAAGACACACCTTCCTGCACAAAAACAATCAGTAAAGGCATTTTTCACCTTCAATGTATGCTAAGCATTGTAGCATGCATTGAAGATATAAAAATGTGGAGAAATGAAAACAATTCTCCTTGTTGTGCTTTCCTACACCAATTTTAGAATGGTGCAGCATTCACACACATATCGAGATTTATGATTTCTGACAAATCTAGACATGTGTCTTGTTCTATGAGTATTCAGTACAATCGTGCACAACAACACTTATAGAACACCCTTTCAACGCAAACTGGTGTGCATAATGAGGTTGTATTTACATGGAGTATAAAAAGTGCACAGAGTGCCTTTTCCTCTCTTTGTAAATATGAAAGAGTGTCTTGCGCAATAACTATGTTACAACAAGTGACATATTTCCAGTTTTAAAATTCCTTGCAAATGATAGAAGGTAAGCACAGAGTTTTGTCTGCAAAGATGTTCAAAGAAGAATGATTGAAATGATTGCGGTCCTCCAATAGCTACAATGGGAAATATTATGAACCCCTAAAAATCTCTTTTTTTGCAGGTCACATGATATCTGATTATGGTCAGATTTTAAAACTACATAGGTATAAACAGAGTGTTTTTACAAACGTGTTTCAACTTTGTAGCTTCTTGCAGACCTCCTCATTCTGCATATTGAGACTTAGTTAAACTTACCTTCACAGTAATAGCAATAAAAAATGGTATACATTTTTTTCAGATTTTCATTGCAATCTAAATTCATATAAATTGCCTATTTTAAAATTTGGATCTGTGAAACAAAAGAAAAAAACACAGCATAATTTCCACAAAGTAATTTGTTTGCCTTTTTTGCTGTTCTCAGAATATATTGAATTTCACTAGAAATAGTGATTTCAATCGTACTCATCACTATTCTCAGTAAAATACCACAAGATACAAATCACAGATATATAAAATGCTTATGGCTAACAACATTTTATAAGTTTAACTTATAAAAACTGTAAATATTGCCGCATTAAAATATTCACCGAATCAATGACCACCAAAAAGTCCATAATTAAAAAATATACCTTTCCTTGAGGCCAAATGGTATTTTTGCACTCCTTCTTTATGTAAATTGTCCAATGGTAGTCCTATTAAATTATAATAATAAATTCCTCAGAGAGTGAATTATCTTCCTAAAACTTTGACTTTAAAAATATTAGGTAGGAATTTTGTAATTCCCTAGGCAAACGTTGTTTAAAAACCAACTGGGAATCATTACAAAGTGTTCAGCCTTTCTCACATTTTAGATAGGCAGTGTAATGTCCAGATGTGGTGGAAGGACCATCATGGAAAATTATTACAATTGCTACAAAAGTCCTTCCTGATATTGATAGTTGTGCTGTTACAAATTGCTTTATTAAAGTATCCAATTTTCTTCCGTCAGCTGTACAACGTTGCATCATTAAAATTATGTATTTTCCATTTTTTGTTAACAATAATGTGGATAACATTTCTGATTTACATTGGTTACACTCCATGTTTTGATTTGCACCTTTAACTAATTTATTGAAAGACACTGATTTACAGTCTGGTAATGTTAAATACAGAAATCTCTCAGTGTCTACATTGGTGCTACATGTATAAATGCAATTTTCACAATGATGTTCCCATTTGTAAGAAAGGCCAAAAATATTTTCTATTTCTACACCTTCATTTTCAAAAATGGTAAGCATATACATTAAAAATTCCTGAGCATCTTGGTGGATATTTTGTGTAAATTGTGTAGAACCAGAACACACATCCAAAAGACTACGAACATCTGAAACAGATTGTATTTTACTTCTATCTGTTGACAATTTTTCATAAACCGAATGCAACAGAGAACAACATCTTTTTTCCTGATTCTGCATAATTTGTTCTTGCAAACCTTCCAGATAAAAAACAACATTGACCACTACATTAGCATAGCAGTTGACACTAGAACTATTTTCAAACTGATAACCAACAATCTCTTCAACAGTGTCCAATTTCTTTTTACCTGCAATCACATCTTGTTCTTTTCCCTTCTTCACACCTTCAGAACAGATATTCTCTAACCTTCTTTTTCGACCAACCACACGCTTTTCAAATACAGGATATTGACCTAAATTTGGTGCATACGCCCTTCTTAACCTATTATACTTTTTTACACAGTTTGCATCTGCAGTAACCTTTGTCTCATCAAAATCAATCAAAAACAAACCAGATAATGTTCTGACTCGCGACAAAGCAACATATGCCATACCCTCTTTAAATACAGTAGATCCAATGTTCACCAATGCACTGTCTACACTTAATCCTTGAGATTTATGAATAGTCACTGCACATGCCAGAGAAAATGGAAATTGTTTCCTACGGACATATAAATCTTTAACAAGCAAAAAACGAACTGAACAACGACCAATTTCTTTAACTTCATCAATCTGACCAAATTTAATTTTTAAAAATTCAATTCCTTCTTTTTTCTGATAATTCACAAAATCCACCACTTTACCCATTGCACCATTAACTACACCTTTCTCTACATCCAAATTACGCCTTAAAATTACCCGACAGTTTACATACGCATATAGTGTCTTTTCTAAACCAGCAGTTTTGGATATTTTTTATTTCTAAACAATCCAGTTTTGATCTCAACTTTTCCGTCAAAATAATAGTGATTCCTTCATGCAGTATTTTATCGATGGCTTCCATTTTTACAATTTCTTCATTTTCCAGTTTCAATAATTCTTTGTTGAATATGGAACACTCACGCAGTGTTGGCATTAAGCAAATCACTGATTTATTTTTAGCAATTTCCACGTACACTTTTGCAGGAACTGCATTTTCATTTGGAAAGACATTGCAAAGTAATCGACTCTCCAAAGCTTGTTTTCCTTGTTTTGAAAGAATGCCAATTCTTATATCTTGAAGAATACTTCCATATTCAGCATCATTTGCCTGTCGCATATGTGTTGTCAGTTCTTTGATTCAAAATGAGTCCAAATGTTCACATTACCAACACTGCCAAGAGACTTTCTAGTATCTTCATGGGCTAGTGTTTTAAATACCGGTTGTCCTTTTACCGGAGTCAGTTGCAGTAGATCTCCAAAAACTATGACGTGTTTTCCTCCAAATAACACGTCATACTCTGTTTTAAGAATTTGCTGCATTCTTAAATGCACAAAGGCAAGCATCAAGTTTGAGACCATGCTCACCTCATCAATAATGAGAAGTTTCATTTTCTTCAGGACTCTTGAAACTTCACAACAAGCTTCTCCAGATGGCCTGTGGTATTCCAATTTGTTCTCATGCTCTACTGGCAGCATTAGTAAACGATGTAAAGTAATTCCTTTAATGTTATGTGCTGCCAACCCAGTTGGAGCAGTGACAACACAAGACAAATGTGAATCAGTTGTTTTCTGTAGATAACTTGTAATTACTTTAATTAAGAAACTTTTTCCTGTTCCATCTTGACCACTCACATACATTCGGATAGGTTGAAATGATGTACATGAGCCCCCTCTCTTTTCATGAAGTAATCCATGGTCAATCTGCTCTTTAACTTGCTGATATATTTGTTTCTGTTCAACATTTAGTTGTTCTTCCAAGTTTCCCAACTGTATTACATCTTCTTGAGCTTGATACATTGCTGTTTCCACCTCATTCATTGCAATCGCTGCTTCATTTTCAACAATTGGTTGTCCTAGTGGATCTTGACTCAGTGCAGCAGAACTTTGACTGTCTTGAGAACTGTCTCTAGCAATCTCAGCTGCAATTGTTGCTTCTTGATCAATTTCATCATTCAACATTTTGACATAATTTGCAAAAGCACTGCATTGTATGCTATCTTTAGAAGCATTAAATGAATCTTCATAGCTGGGAAAATCTCCAAGTAATTCCAGTTCTGAACGCCATGGTTTGAACATTTGTAAAAGGGCTAAATAGTAAAATTCCCTTTTGTCAGTAGTGTCGCAACTCAGTTTCCTGTGATTAATTAAATTTCCTTTCCTTTGTTTCACCAGACATCCTTCGGAACCAATAACTGCATATTTTCCATTGTTGATGTTCTCTGTAGTATTCCGTTTAAAAGTGTAGTTTTGCAGCACTTCATAGAGACACATGTTCTCAAGATGATGACTTCTATTTGGGTAGTATGTGTCCAACATATTCGTTTTCAAAATATCTGTACTTTCTGGTTCATTTTCTGCTAAATATTCAATTTCTTGAACAGATTTCAGTACCCGATTTCGCATTCCTTCAAGACCTAGACTCACCCAAATGATTCTTCTACTTTTGGAATATAGACTTGCAGATGATAACCGATCTGAACATTCATATGCTCCAATTTCACGATGCGATAACATCTTCAAACTGAAACTGTATAATTTTTTACTTAGAGTCCTCTCATGAGAAATCTCTTCCCACATTTCTTTCAATTCAGTCTTTTCTGATTTAGTAATGTAAGACGTTACATATCGAGCAACAGCAATGGAATTGTCCGCAACATACTGAATAACCATGTTAGCGTTCCACATGGATAAAATAACTGGATTGTAGTCATTTATGTATTTTGATTCTTTGCTTCTTCTTAAGTTGTAGGTGTTTTTTGAAGACTTTCTTGTGATGGTATGTCGAATAGCTGACATAAAACTGTTCACTCTTCCTTTGGATAATACAGGACGTGGAAATCCAAAACGACATTTGGTATAGAACTTATCCTTTGACTTGTACTTTCGTCAACAGTATTTTCCACACCTGTGGCTCTGAAATCGTCGTAAGGCTTGTTGTTTTAAGTTATTATCTTCTCTGCTATTGGGAAGAGCACATGTAGCATAATCTTCAATGAAAGCCAAAACGGTTTCATCTGAATCTGTTCCAAATTTGGGGGCGTCCTTGATCCATAACAACATATGTATGTGAGGAGCACCTCTTGCTTGATACTCCTTTCTCCAAAAGAAATCCACAACTTCTCCAAGAGAAGGATTCTTTTTATTGCAGATGAAAGACATCATAGCTTCAAATCTATGATTGAAATATCTGCATACATTGACAGGATCCAAAGAGCACAATGCTCCAGATGTCTTGTATTCAATATTTTTTATATTGGAATTTGCCTCTCGAAGAAATTCAAGTAAATCATCCCAAGCATACTCAGCACAGCTTAGTGTAACAAACCATGTAGGAGTTCCCAAGTTCCGTAGCATACATTTCAGTTCTCCATGTCGACGGTACCAATATTCATTACTCCCACGCTGACATGCCATCAGATTAATCAACTGAGATTCTAAATGATCCTCTCTCTGATGCACTTTATCCATAAAATCCTTTGCAGTTACATTTTGAAGATGCATTCCAGTTTTTAAAATGTGATTTACTGCATATGAAAGTCCAGACAAGTCACTTTCAAACAGAAGATGAAACATATAAGGGATACATTGTCGAAATCTTGGATCTTCTGCATATAATCTTGTTGTCTGATATTCAGATGCAGGAATCTGCACAGGACGTTCATCATATCGTCCACCTTTTCCTGTTGGAAACAACTGCGGGAAACAACAAGCTTCCAAGCTCTCTTCTCATACACTCATGGGACTTCCTGTTGCTTTTTTCATTTGAAACAACTCAATTGTATTCCCCATCACCTCTTTGGAATGAAGTGGATGTACACTGTAATGTTCATAGATCTCTTCGCATCTGGACATGTCTACTTTTTCTATTTGTCCACTTATTGTTTCAGTATCTTCTGCTAAATCTATTTCTTCTTCTCCAACAAACACATTTCTATAGTACTCATTATTTTTTAACAGATACAATGACGCCTTTTGCACTTTTCTAACATCCACTAACTCTTGCCGAATGTTCTTATTCTTAGTAGGAACACCATTAACTAGAATGACTAGTGGCTCATTTTCTGCATGGTCTACACCAATAATTTCAATATTTTTCCTTAAATCTAACGGTAAATACACAACTCTTCCTTTCAATCCTCTTTGCAACTCTGATGGAGGTAATTTACCTGTTTTGGGTTCCATACGAACAATAGCTTGAAACGGGTGAACACACTGTATGAGAATAGACTCATACGTATTTAAATCTATCAGCTCTGGAGGAATAGCAACCAACTCTAGATTATTATGAACAGCTCTAGCAGGCATTTTATTCTCATCTAATTTGTTATAACAATATTTGCAAATATGCTGCTCAGATCCCAAATCAAAACAATCCTCTACCAACAAATAAGTTGCAAATTCCATCTACTTATCATTATCTTCTATTTCACTTTTTAAATACAGATTGACACCACTAGTCTGATTTTTATAGTGACTTCGCCGACAACAAATACAAGAAACATTTGGTCTTTCACCTGAAATTACCTTAAACTTTGTAATTTTATCCTCAAATTTATCTGTAATTACGGGTTGTACATTGTCTTCAACATTTTGTTCTACTAATGTGTCAGTGTCTTCACTCTCTTGCTGAGGACCAAAGTAACAAAACTCAATATCATCACAGACCTGCTTCACATCTGATACTGAGCACTGTTCAACTCACTTAACTTTAGTGCTGGACTTTTTGCATAATACAACCTTCTCACTAACTTCCGCATTTGAGTATGATGTACTGCCAGCATTCTGAAAGGGTGAAAAACACTTTGACAAACTTTCCTAGAAAGACAAGCCAGAGAATGACCTTGCAAACCAGTATGTTTTCTCACTCTGCAAGGGTCTAGTCCTTGCAACAGCTTAATCTTTTGTTTTACACTTTTTTAGTATAGGTTCGTAAAAAACGACATAATTTTTCAATAGATTCCTGTCGTACACTGCAATTACTACTGCAATCCCAAGTGTACACAGGGTTTTTAGCACATCTCCCTAAAACTTCATCAGCTATCACTTCTTCTGCATTTCTTTCAACCATTTTCTCTTTCTCAATTGGACAACCGTCTCTAACCTCATAACCTCTACCACTGGTGTCAACTGCATACAATATTTTTTGGCTCTGTGAATAACTCTCTTCGTTAAAAAAAGGCTCTGAACTGGAACTGTGTTTCCATTCTCCCAAAAAAACATCACAATTTTTTTTTTTATTAATTACTCTTTTCCTCCTACTTTTGGCCTTCATTACATGGATTGGTTTATCTAGTGATCAAATTCTGTTTAACACTAAAATAAACAGTTTCCTTTTTATTTCAAAAGCCTTTTCCACAATGTTTTCAATATGCTTCTTCTTTTTATAAAATAAAGCTCTCTTTTTATATTTCTTCACATCTTTCAGCAAATTATGCACTACTCTCTTGTAAAATATTTTTTTGCGTAATTCCTTATACTGATTTTGTCTTCTTTTACTATACTTTGTCTCCTTTGACAGACCATTTGCTTTTTTGCTTTTCCTCTTATTTTGAATTTTTTTCTTACTTGAAAAATTCTCAGTAGTTCCAGCATTATGTACATTCTGTTTGGTCCTACAAATTTTTTTAATAAATTGCTTTGTAATCTTACCAGAAGATTTTTTCCTTTTAGCCACATTATCTTGTACATTCAATACTTGTGGTTGATGTTTCTTCAAGTAATCCTCCTGTCTCTATTCTTTTCTTTTTCTTTCTGGCATGATTTCTCTATTTTAACGTTGAAAAACAGTATCTGTAAAAAAGAATCACAAATAAATGTATATTAATAACTCACATTTATACTATTCTATTACTGTAGAAACACATTTTATATAAAAACTGACTAAGAAACTATAGCCCTGAAGCACAAGTGTGACAATGGTTAAAACACTACATGCATAGTGCATACTACTTTGAAGCAGTTCATACCCTAAAGCCTACCTCACTAAAAGACTACATGCTAACTGACTGAATGATTAGAGTACTATAAGGAAACACACTGGGTGAGTGACAGGGTGTTTGCTAGAAGTGTATGAATACTGACTGGGGAATTGAAGGTGTGAAAGACAAGTGTGTAGGTGGTTAGAGGACTGCATGCATAGTGGATAGGCGTTTGAAGCAGTCCATGTGCTAAGGCCTGGATCGCTGAATGAGTACTTGGGTACTGACTGAATGATTACAGTACTGCCAGGAGAGTGCATGGGTGAATTTATAAGTGTTTGGGTTTTGGCGCAGTGAATGGATTAGCACATGGTACTGAATGGGTCACTAGAGAAGTGCAAGGGGTGTGACAGGGTGTTTGCTGGAGTATATATATACTGACTGGGTAATTGAAGCTGTGAAAGACAAGTATGTAGGTGGTTAGAGGACTGCATGCATAGTGGATACGCGTTTGAAGCAGTCTATGTGCTAAGGCCTGGCTCAGTGCATGAATACTTGGGCACTGACTGAATGATTAGAGTACTGCAAGGAGAGTGCCTTGGTGAATTTATAAGTGTTTGGGTTTTGGGACAGTGAATGGATTAGCACATGGTGCTGAATGGGTCACTAGAGGAGTACAAAAGGAGTGACAGGGTGTTTGCTGGAAGTGAATGAATACTTACTGAAGAATTGAAGGTGTGAAAAACAACCGTGTAGGTGATTAGAGGACCTCATCCATAGTGAATAGGCATTTGAAGCAGTCTATGTGCTAAGGCCTAGCTCACTGTATGAATACTTGGGTACTGACTGAATGATTAGAGTACAGCAAGGAGAGTGCCTGGGTGAATTTATAAGTGGTGGTCTTTTGACACAGTGAATGGATTAGTATTTGGTACTGAATGGGTCACTAGAGGAGTGCAAAGGGAGTGACAGGATGTTTGCTGGACTATATGGATACTGACTAGGGAATTGAAGGTGTGAAAGACAAGTGTATAGTATGTTAGAAGACTGCATGCATACTGCATAGACATTTGAAGCACTCTATGTGGTAATGTATGGTTCACAACATGAGTACTTGGAAACTGACTAAATCATCAGACTACTGCTAGGACAGTGCCTGGGTAAAACATTTAAATTTTCAGTTCTGGTGCAATGAAGAGAATACTACATGGTACTACACTTTAGTGTCAAACCCTCACTCATGTTATCAATGCATAACAAAAGACTAGCTTCTAATGCTACTAAAACTTGACAACATGACCAGTTTTACAACAGTTATCTATCAGCAAATACACGATCTACCAAATGCTTATCTCACAGTGGTTCCCAAATGCACACAGACTCACAGTGTGATTCTAGACAACAACCACTATCCCTAGGAGTTTACCAAAACTCATTCACTACTGTGGAAGTGGTAAGGGAACTGCACACAATCTACATATTTCAGGACTGCACTTTTGTGTCAAAGCATGACTCATTTAATCAACGCATACGCAAAGACTGACTTCTAATGCTACTAAAACTTGACAACATGACAAGTTTTAAAAGAGTTATCTGTCAGAAAATACATGATGTTACCAAATGCTTCTCTCACAGTGGTTCCCAAATGCACACAGACTCACAGTGTGATTCTAGACAAGCACCACTATCCCTAGGAGTTTACCAAAACTCATTCACTACTGTGGAAGTGGTAAGGGAACTGCACACAATCTACATATTTCAGGACTGCACTTTTGTGTCAAAGCCGGACTCATTTAATCAAAGCATAAGCAAAAACTGCCTTCTAATGCTAGTAAAACTTGACAATAAGACAGGTTTTAAAACAGTTATCTGTCAGCAAATACACAATGTTACCAAATGCTTCTCTCACAGTGGTTCCCAAATGCACACAGATTCACTGTGTGATTCTAGACAAACAACACTATCCCTTGCACTATACCAAAACACATTTCTTCATCTAGAAGAAGTACTACATTTTAGTGTAGAAACATAACTCATTTCACAAATTCATAAACAATGACTGGTTTCTAATTCTACCAAAATAGCAAAACAGCAGTTATCTGTCTGCAAACACATAAAAAACACAAATGCTTATCACAGAATTGTTTCTACATGCACACACACTGTCAATAAGATTGTAGAGAAAAAAAGTACTCCCTACACTTTAGCAGGAGAAATACATTATTCTGATCAAAATCAAAATAGTTTACATTCATCCCCTCACAATTAAATAACTCAACTTTCAAGTTGTTTTGTAGATTAAGAAGTATATTAGTCACACACCAGATATCAGTCACACACCAGATTTTCTTATACAGAATCTCTGCACTGTGCACCTGTCAGCAGAACCAAAGAATGGCAAAGTTTCCCTCTCATTTTCCCCACATATACATGTAAACATGAAATCACATTCCTTCCCACATAAATTCAAAACCAAACACACATTTCTATTGGTTAAACATTTCAACCCTTTCCAAATGACATAAATTTGAACCCTTCCCCAATCTGCCTTCTGCCTGTTACCATAGAAACAGGTCATGGAACACTGTACTGAGCACACAGGTCACAAGCTCAGCACACAATGTTGCTAATCAAGACAGCAAGTGTGCTTGACTTTTCAACATATCAGCTTATCATATATAATGTTCCTTACAATCAGTTTTTGTTAACCAATAAGAATCATACGTTTAAAAAACTGAAATATGCTCCCTACCTTTCAGTGTAGAAGGTTATCAAACAACCAATGATTTCTTGTCTTTTTTCAAAACTGCATCCCAGCCACCATTTTAGAAAAATCTTACTTTCCAAACTGCCATTTCATTTACAGAGACCATCTGAGTGCATCCAGACTTCCTTTCAAGATGCTTAGAGTGTGGATTGTGGGACACAGCTATATTTTCTGAAGCCAAAGGTATGCAGAAAACAAAGGCATTCACAAAGACCTAGGTTTGCCAAATGTAGACATTAAATGGATTGGACAGAGAGGGTTAAAGTGGCACCAATTGATGCCATTGGTGAAATCCTTCATGCATATCCAACACCCTGACCTCATAATAGTGCACTGTGCTGGCAATGACCTAGGCACTGACTGGGGTAGGTCTGGAAATGCTTATGAAGGACACCTTTGCAGAACTGATTTCATTTTTTCCAAAACTGCCTTTGTGTATTCTAACATATGCCAAAGGCAGAAATGGAACTGGTCCGATCCTTTTTGTCCACAAATTGAGAAAGCTAGGAAACATGTGAATAAATCTGTTTCTGCTTTTCTCCGAGACTATAGAATGGGGTCCATTTACAATAACAATCTGCACTTTCATATGCAAGAGATGTATAGGAGAGATGGAGTACACTTTACTGATGAAGGAAACAGAGTCTCCCTCAACAACTTTAGACTCTGTATAGGTACTTACTTATCAGCACCAAAAACTCTCAATGAACACAACGGCTCTTTTTAGAGCCACTCAAGAACAAAACACTTAAGCTTGATCTTTATCTCCCAAAAATTTCAATTTTTTTTCCCTTGGATCCGCGCACCCAACGCGAGAGAAACCGTGCACCCAACGCGATAGGATGCGCGCACCGTGCGCGCATTTTGCCGTTTAAAAAAAAACAAAGGGGGCCCCAGGGGGTCCTTCTGGGACCCCCTAAGCACCTCTAGAGGGTCAGAGTATTTCCTCTCTGCCCCCTTTATATGTTTTACACACTTATTCCCCTTGCTTCTTCAGCCTCACTTCTACCGAGGCTGAAAATGGCCGCCAACAGTTCCTGGTGTCGAATGTAGACACACTCGACAGCCAATTAGCATTCAGCGCGCGATCGGGAGGGTGCGCGCTCGGTTCGGGGAGGGTGCGCCTACTGTGCGGGTAGGGTCCGCGGATCCTCCCCGGCCATAGATATCACTAACTTTTTTACCCTAATTTTCTCAGGAACTACTGAACAGATTCACACCATTTATGCAAAAGGCACGAGTCTGAACTGAGGACTACCTCTTTGCAAAATTTGGTGTCATTCCGTTCAGCAGTTCGGGCTGTAGTTGTGACAACAGATCCTATGGGAAATTGCATGGGGAAACGCGTTTTGGGACCCCCCTTTTTTCTCGGTCCCCGCTTGACGCATCACCGCGAAACTTTCAGGGTCGGAGCGGAGCTGGCCAAAAGTTTGGAAAATTTTGCGAGGATTCATCAACCGGAGCCAGACTTATGGGGAATAGAATGTTGCGGATTTCCTATGTAAAATAGGTCCTAACTATAACTATCTACGGGCGACCGCCAGTAGATAATACACACACACACATATATATATACACACACACACACACACACATATATATATATATACACACACACATATATATATATACACACACACACATATATATATATATATACACACACACGCACATATATATATATACACACACACACACATATTACCTACTGGCGGTCGCCAGTAGGTAGTTATAGTTAGGACCCTGTTTCCATAGGAAAACCGCAACATTCTATTTTGAATAACTTTGGCGCCGGTCGACGAATCCTCGCGAAATTTTGAAAACTAATGGGGCGCTACGCTCCGCTCCTACCCTGAAAGTCTCGGGGGGATTCGTCAAGCGGGGGCTGAGATAAAAGGGGGGTCCCAAAACGCGTTTTTCCCATGCATTTTTCCATAGGACCTTTAGACACAGCTACAGCCCGAACGGCTGAACAGAGTTCCTTGAAATTTGCCAGAGAGGTAGTCTACAGGTCAAGGAAGTGCCTTTTGTAGGTTTGGTGTAAATCTGTTCAGTAGATTCTGAGAAAATAGCCTTTAAATCAATATATATATCTGAGCCAGCTTACGGTGCGCTTACCGTGCGCTTACCGTACGCGTACGGTGACGTGCGCGAGCGCGATTCTGATTGGCTGTTAGATCTTAGTAAACATTAGAATCGGTCGAAACCAGGAAGCGGCGGCCGCCATTTTCTATCTCGCACTCTGAGGGGGTGGAAGAAAAACAAAGGCAAGAAACATATAAAGGGACTGTTTAGACAGCTCCCAACCACCTAGCCTTGAAGAAGGTGTCCTCAAAGAACCCCCAAGGGCAAAAAAGCATTTTATTTTTTTTTCGTAAAATCGCCGATTACGCTTACCGTACGCGTACGGTAAAAAAATTGGCTAAAAAAAAAAATATCCATATTCTCCACACCCCGTGTGCAAATGGTGCCCGAAGGTCACCATTTGTGCATGGCATATATATAATCCATAGCGCAACAAAAAAGCAAACATTACCTTTCACAACGAAGCGCATAATATGTCCTCCATGTGCGCACGGTGCGCGAAGCGCACCGTGCGTACATGGCCCATCCAGCGTAACGTGGGCACGCGGTGCGCGTAGCGCACCGCGTGCCTACCCTGCGTGCACGGCACTAACTGCTCACTGTGCGCGTACGGAACGAACTGCGTTAAGTGGGCGCGCACGCCACGAATGGCGTAAAGTAACTTAGCATTTAAAAAACCGTACAAATTCACTGAAAAAACCATAGGTTTCACACACGTTATAGTTAGGAATTAGCATTTAAAAAACCTTGCAAATTCACTGAAAAAAACATAGGTTTCACACATGTTATAGTTAGCTGGACGTTTTACTGATAAAAAACCAATGAAATTCCCCCGTTATAGTTAGTGCAGGCAACTATAACTCACGCGACCGCAATCCTCTGCTGATGACATATGTGTCTTTATGAAAAAAAAATATTTGTAATATATGTATAGCAACAATTTAATGGAAGAAGACATGGGCAAATAATTGTCTAGATACAGTATTAGCATCAGCAGAGGATTGCGGTCGCGTGAGTTATAGTTGCCTGCACTAACTATAACGGGGGAATTTCATTGGTTTTTTATCAGTAAAATGTCCAGCTAACTATAACATGTGTGAAACCTATGTTTTTTTCAGTGAATATATATATACACACACACATATATATTACCTACTGGCGGTCGCCAGTAGGTAGTTATAGTTAGGACCACGTTTCCATAGGAAATCCGCAACATTCTATTTTGAATAACTTTGGCGCCGGTCGACGAATCCTTGCGAATTTTTCAAAATAGGTGGGGCGCTACGCTCCGCTCCTACCCTGAAAGTCTCGGGGGGATTCGTCAAGCGGGGGCTGAGATAAAAGGGGGGTCCCAAAACGCGTTTTTCCCATGCATTTTTCCATAGGACCTTTAGACAGGGCTACAGCCCGAACGGCTGAACAGAATTTAATGAAATTTGGCAGAGAGGTAGTCCCCAGGTCAAGGAAGTGCCTTTTGTAGGTTTGGTGTAAATCTGTTCAGTAGATTCTGAGAAAATAGCCTTTAAATCAATATATATATCTGTGGCAGCTTACGGTGCGCTTACGGTGCGCTTACCGTAAGCTTACCGTACGCGTACGGTGGCGTGCGCGAGCGCGATTCTGATTGGCTCTTAGTTCTTAGTAAACATTCGAATCGGTCGAAACCAGGAAGCGGCAGCCGCCATTTTCTCTCTCGCTTCCTGAGTAGGGCAGCAAAAACCAACCCCAAAAATGTGTAAAGAGGCAGTTTAATGAGATCCTAACCACCCAGCATTGATACAGGGGTCCCCAAACCACCCCCAAGCCCAAAAAAAAAAATAATTATTTTTTTCGGAAAATCGCCGATTACGCTTACCGTACGCGCACGGTAAAAAATAGTAAAAAAAAATAAATTATCCACATTCTCCCCACCCCGTGTGCAAATGGTGCCCGAAGGGCACCATTTGTGCATGGCTTATCATAGGTAGGAAGTTAACAAAGAATACATTTCACAAAGATGCGCAAAATATGTCCCCCATGTGTGCACGGTGCGCGAAGCGCATCGTGCGTACATGGCCCATCCCGCTTAACGTGGGCACGCGGTGCGCGCAGCGCACCGCGTGACCACTGTGCGTGCACGGCACTAACTGCGTAAAGTGGGCGCGCGGTGCGCGCGCACGGTGCGCGAAGCGCACCGTGCGCGCACGGAACGAACTGCGTTAACTGGGCGCGCACGCCACGAATGGCATAAAGTAACTTAGCATTTAAAAAACCTTGCAAATTCACTGAAAAAACCATAGGTTTGACACATGTTATAGTTAGCTGGACATTTTACTGATAAAAAACCAATGAAATTCCCCCGTTATAGTTACTGCAGGCAACTATAACTCACGCGACCGCAATCTTCTGCTGATGACATATGTGTCTTTATGGAAAAAAAATATTTGTAATATATGTAAAGCTAAAATTTAATGGAAGAAGACATGGGCAAATAAGTGTCTAAATACAGTATTAGCATCAGCAGAGGATTGCGGTCGCGTGAGTTATAGTTGCCTGCAGTAACTATAACGGGGGAATTTCATTGGTTTTTTATCAGTAAAATGTCCAGCTAACTATAACATGTGTGAAACCTATGGTTTTTTCAGTGAATATATATATACACACACACATATATATATATACACACACATATATATACACACACACACACACATATATATATATACACACACACACACACACACATATATATATATTCACAGAAAAAAACATAGGTTTCAGGAGTGTTATAGTTAGCTGCCCATTTCACTCATACAAAACCATAGAAATTCCTCCGTTATAGTTAGTTCTGCTAACTATAACTCACGCGCCCACAATGCACTGCTGATGATGTCACATATTGCATCATTCATGACTTGGTCAGTGACATCACTGATGACTCACGCTCTACTACTCTCTACTACTTACTGTCTACTACCACTCACTCTCTACTACTCACTCTCTACTACTCTCTACTACTCACTCGCTACTACTCTCTACTATGCTCTCTCTCTACTACTCTCTACTACTACTCTCTACTATTCACTCTCTACTATTCACTCTCTACTACTCACTCTCTACTACTCACTCTACTACTCTCTGCTGCTCTCTACCACTCTCTCTACTACTCCCTACTATTCACTCTCTACTACTCACTCTACTACTCTCTACTGCTCTCTACTACTCTCTAATACTACTCTCTACTACCCACTCTCTACTACTCTCTACTACTCACTCTCTACTACTCGCTCTCTACTACTCACTCTCTACTACTCTCTAGTACTCTCTCTGCTACTCACTCTCTACTACTCTCTACTACTCGCTCTACTAATCACTCTCTACTATTCTCTCCTACTCTCTACCACTCACTCTCTACTACTCTACTACTCACTCTCTACTACTCTATCTCTACTACTCACTCTCTACTACTCTCTACTACTACTCACTCTCTACTACTCACTCTCTACTACTCACTCTCTACTGTTCACTCTCCACTACTCATTCTCTACTACTCGCTCTCAACTACTCTCTACTACTCACTCTACTACTCACTCTCTACTACTCTCTCTACTTCTCACTCTCTACCACTCTACTACACACTCTCTACTACTTGCTCTCTGCTACTCGCTCTCTACTACTCTCTAGTACTCACTCTCTACTACTCTACTACTCTCTACTACTCTCTCTCTACTACTCTACTACTCTCTACTACTCTCTCTCTACTACTCTCTCTCTACTCACTCTGCTACTCACTCTCTACTACTCTTTAATACTCTCTCTCTGCTACTCACTCTCTACTACTCTCTACTACTCTCTCTAATACTCTCTACTACTCACTCTACTACTCTCTACTACTCACTCTCTGATACTTTCTCTACTACTCTCTACTACTCACTCTCTACTCTCTATTACTCGCTCTCTACTCTCTACCTCTCTACCTCTCTCTACCTCTCTCTCTACTACTCTCTACCTCTACCTCTCTACCTCTACACCTCTACCTCTACACCTCTACCTCTACACCTCTACCTCTACACCTCTACCTCTCTATTTCTCTACCTCTCTCTACACGCACACATATGTACATATATATATGCATATATATATATGTATGTGTATATATATATACATATATAAACATATAAATATAATCTGCATATCTATATAAATATAAATGCATGCAAACATATACATATATGCATACATATGCATGGTATGTACATAAAAGTTTGAAAAACTCTAATACAAGCAAAGCTAAAAAGCATCGTGAGTGCAGAAAACCAGGTCAGCAGAGCTGCTGTAGAGCCAGAGAACCAGGTCAGCAGAGCTGCTCTAGAGCCTAAGAACTAGGTCAGCAGAGCTGCTCTAGAGCCAGAGAACCATGTAAGCAGAACTGCTTCAGAGCCATAGAACTGGGTCAACGGAGCTGCTTTAGAGCCAGAGAACCAGGTCAGCAGAGCTGTTGTAGAGCCAGAGAACTAGATCAGCAGAGCTGCTCTGTAGCATAAGAACTAGGTCAGCAGAGCTGCTCTAGAGCCAGAGAACCAGGTCAGCAGACCTGCTGTAGAGCCAGAGAAACCAGGTCAGCAGAGCTGCTTTAGAGAGAGAGAACCAGGTCAGCAGTGCTGCATTAGAGCCAGAGAACCAGGTCAGCAGAGCTTCTCTAGCTGACACTGACTGACTGACACTGACTGATTGACACTGACTGACACAGATTGACTGACACTGACTGACTGACACTGATTGACTGACACTGACTGACTCTGATTGACTGACACTGATTGACTGACACTGACTGACTGACACTGACTGACTACTCTCTACTACTGACTCTCTACTACTCTCTACTACTCACTCTCTACTACTCACTCTCTACTACTCTACTACTCACACGCTACTACTCTCTACTACTCAATCTCTACTACTCACTCTCTACTACTCTCTACTACTCACTGTCTACTACTACTCTCTCTACTACTCTCTCTACTACTCTCTACTATTCACTCTCTACTACTCACTCTCTACTACTCACTCAACTACTTTCTACTACTTTCTACCACTCACTCTCTACTACTCTACTACTCACTCGCTACTACTCTCTACTACTCACTCTCTACTACTCTCTACTACTACTCTCTACTATTCACTCTCTACTACTCTCTACTACTCACTCTACTACTATCTGCTGCTCTCTACCACTCACTCTCTACTACTCTACTACTCTCTCTCTACTACCCACTCTCTACTACTCTCTACTACTCTCTCTCTACTACTCACGTTCTACTACTCGCTCTCTACTACTCTCTACTACTCACTCTCTACTACTCTACTACTCTCTCTACTACTCACTCTCTACTATTCTCTACTACTCACTCTACTACTCTCTCCTACTCTCTACTACTCACTCTCTACTACTCACTCTCTACTACTCTCTACTACTCACTCTGTACTACTCACTCTGTACTACTCTCTACTGCTCACTCTTCACTACTCATTCTCTACTACTCACTCTCAACTACTCTCTCTACTTCTCACTCTCTACCACTCTCTACTACACACTCTCTACTACTTGCTCTCTGCTACTCGTTCTCTACTACTCTCTAGTACTCACTCTACTACTCTCTACTACTCACTGTCTACTACTCTCTCTACTACTCTCTACTACTCTACTACTCTCTCTCTACTACTCACTCTCTACTACTCTCTACTACTACTCACTACTCTACTACTCTCTACTACTCTCTCTCTACTACTCACTCTCTACTACTCTCTACTAACCACTCTCTACTACTCTCTCTCTACTACTTTCTACTACTCCCTCTGCTACTTACTCTCTAATACTCTCTTTCTACTACTCACTCTCTACTACTCACTCTCTACTACTCACTCTCTACTACTCACTCTCTACTACTTTCTCTACTACTCTCTACTACTCTCTACTACTCTCTACTACTCACTCTACTACTCTCTACTACTCACTCTCTGATACTTTCTCTACTACTCTCTACTACTCTCTACTCTCTATTACTCGCTCTCTACTCTCTACCTCTCTCTCTACTACTCTCTACCTCTACCTATACATCTCTACCTCTCTACCTCTCTGTACATGCACACATATGCACATATATATGCATTTATATATATGTATGTGTATATATATACATATATAAACATATAAATATAATCTGCATATCTATATAAATCTGCATATCTATATAAATATAAATGCATGCAAACATATACATATATGCATACATATGCATGGTATGTACATGAAAGTTTGTAAAACTCTAATACAAGCAAAGCTAAAAAGCCACCTAATTACAAACAGAATTGCTTTAACTTAAACGAGGGCGAGACCTATTGCATTTTCAATGCTTGTTAACTTTGATTCCATCAAGAAGGCATTCAGATGTGACACATTTGCCATAAATTCTGAATGGTAGCACTCTAGTTGCTCATTAGATCACTGTAGTAAAGCTACTGCTCACCAGGGAAGTCTGCTGCTGGTATTCAAAGTGCATGTTTCAGTCTGCATGTCAGAATATTTTATTGAAATGGAAGAGGATTTGAGAAGTCAAAATGTGCCCTAATCTTTCTTTCTGCAGCACTAATCATAATTTCTATGGCAAAATGAACCCCCTCATTTTGTTCCTTTGCAAATTAAATGTTTTAAGTGTTACCACTTTATTCCAATCAAGATGGCATCAGGTGTGCCATACTTTTGTATAAGTAAGACTGTTAGCGCTCTAGTTGTTCTTTAAAACACTCTGGGACATTCTGTCATTGGGCTATACTTGGGCTACATCTCGGTGATATTTGTGCTACATTTGAGCTCTTTTGTCTCTGGTGGCCATCTTGGGAGACTTATTTGTCTTGAAGTTTCCTAATTTCCTCATTTACAACAGTCTCCTCAGTAGGAAATACTTTCAGGTTTTTTACTTTCATTCCATCAAGAAGAAATTCAGATGTGTCACACATTTGCCATAAATTCGGAATGTTAGCACTCTAGATGCTTATTAGATCACTGTAGTAAAGCTACTGCTCACCAGGGAAGTCTGCTGCTGGTATTGAAAGTGCATGTTTCAGTCTGCATGTCAGAATTTTTTAATGAAATAGAAGAGGATTTGAGAAGTCACTCAAAATGTGCCCTAATTTTCTTTTTTCCGCACTAATCATAATTTCTACGGCAAAATGAACCTCCTCATTGTGTTCCTTTTAAATTAAACTACTCACTCTCTACTACTCACTCGCTACTACTTTCTACTACTCACTCTCTACTACTCTCTCTCTACTACTCTCTACTACTACTCACTACTACTCACTCTCTACTACTCTCTACTACTCACTCTACTGCTTCTACTAATCTCTACCACTCACTCTCTACTACTCTACTACTCACTCTCTACTACTCTCTCTCTACTACTCTCTACTACTCACTCTCTACTACTCACTCTCTACTACTCTACTACTCACTACTACTCACTCTACTACTCACTCTCAACTACTCACTCCCTACTACTCACTCTCTACTACTCACTTTACTGCTCTCTACTACTCTCTACCACTCACTCTCTACTACTCTACTACTCACTCTCAACTACACTCTCTCTACTACTTGCTCTCTATTACTCACTCTACTACTCACTCTCTACTACTCTACTACTCTCTACTACTCTCTCTACTACTCACTCTCCACTACTCTCTCTCTACCACACACTCTCTACTACACACTCTCTACTACTTGCTCTCTAGTACTCACTCTACTACTCACTCTACCACTCACTCTCTACTACTCCACTACTCTCTACTAATCACTCTCTACTTCTCACTAGGTACTACTCTCTACTACTCACTCTAGTACTCACTCTCTACTACTCTCTACTACTCACTCTCTACTACTCCACTACTCTACTACTCACTCTCTACTACTCACTCTCTACTACTCACTCTACTACTCACTCTCTACTAGTCTATCTCTACTACTCACTCTCTACTACTCACTCTCTACTAGTTTATCTCTACTACTCACTCTACTACTCTCTACTACTCACTCTCTACTACTCACTCTCTACTACTCTCTACTACTCATTCTCTACTACTCATTATCTACTACTCTCTCTCTGCTACTCAGTCTCCACTACTCACTCTCTACTACTCACTCTACTACTCACTCTTTACTACTCTCTACTCTCTACTTCTCACTCTCTACTACTCTCTACTACTCACTCTACTACTCACTCTACTACTCTCTCCTACTCACTCTATGCTACTCTCTACTACCCTCTCTCTACTCTCTATTACTCATCCTCTACTCTCTATCTCTCTCTCTACTACTCTCTACGTCTCTACCTCTACACCTCTACGTCTACACCTATACACCTCTACGTCTACACCTCTACGTCTACACCTCTCTCTACACGCACACATATGCATTTATATATATGTATGTGTATATATATATATATACATACATATATAAACATATATATAATCTGCATATCTATATAAATACAAATATAAATGCATGCATACATATATATATATATGCATGTTATGTACATGAAATTTTGAAAAACACTAATAAAAGCAAAGCTAAAAAGCCACCTAATTACAAACAGAATTGCTTATACTTAAACGAGGGCGAGACCTATTGCATTTTCAATGCTTGTTTACTTTGGTTCCATCAAAAAGGCATTCAGATGTGACACATTTGCCATAAATTCTGAATGGTAGCACTCTAGTTGCTCATTAGATCACTGTAGTAAAGCTACTGCTCACCAGGGAAGTCTGCTGCTGGTATTGAAAGTGCATGTTTCAGTCTGCATGTCAGAATTCTTTAATGAAATAGAAGAGGATTTGAGAAGTCACTCAAAATGTGCCCTAATTTTTCTTTCTGCAGCACTAATCATACATTCTATGGCAAAATGAACCCCCTCATTTTGTTCCTTTTTAAATTAAATGTTTTAAGAGTTACCACTTTATTCCAATCAAGATGGCTTCAGGTGTGCCATACGTTTATCATAAGTAGGAGTGTCAGCGCTCTAGTTGTTCTTTGGAACACTCTGGGAAGCTGCAGTAGAACACAAAGGAATCAACTGACAGTCTCTGCCCTTGTTGGATGTACATGTTTTACTGAGAATGTCAGACTTCATTCTCACATGACTAAGGAAGATAATGTGAATTTACAGAAAATATGCTCTCAGTTTAGCTTATAGATCACCTTCCAAACCTCTGTGGGAAAAGCATGTGAAAATAGTTTTCTCTCAAACATGATTCATGATATCCCAGCAGAAGGCTTTGTCACATGGTAAAATTAGAACATACCACAATTCCTAAAATGAGTATGGTACCATCAACAAACGATTTATAATGTAACTAAAGTCTTAAAACCTTCTATTAACTGCAATCCTTTTTAATGAGGTGCTATCATGTATATTGGTCCCAAGATGGCTGACAACACTTCTTGGATGAAGTGCTGACAGCCAATCAGATCTCACGATGAGATGTGTGGTTAGGCTCCGCCCAGATATAGATGTGATTTTACTTGTGATTTTCTCAGGAACTACTTAACGGATTTACACCGTTTAAGCAAAAGGCACGACTCTGAACCAAGGTCTACCTTTCTGCCAAATTTGGTGTAATTCCATTCAGCAGTTCCGGCTGTAGCTGCGTCAACAGGTCCTATGGGAAATTGCATGGGGAAAATGCGTTTTGGGACCCCCCTTTTTTCTCAGCCCCCGCTTGACGAATCACCACGAAACTTTCAGGATAGGAGCGGACCGGAGCTGGCCAAAAGTTTTGAAAATTTTGCGAAGATTCGTCAACCGGCGCCAGACTTATTGGGAATAGAATGTTGCAGATTTCCTATGGAAAATAGGTCCTAACTATAACTACCTACTGGCGACCGCCAGTAGGTAATACAAACACATATATATATATTCACTGAAAAAACCATAGGTTTCAGGCACGTTATAGTTAGGAATTAGTATTTAAAAAACCTTAGAAATTCACTGAAAAAAACATAGGTTTCAGGGGCGTTATATTTAGCTGGACTTTTCACTCGTACAAAATCATTGAAATTCCCCCTTTATAGTTAGTTCAGCTAACTATAACTCGCGCGCCCGCAATGCACTGCTGATGACGTCATATATTACATCACTCATGACATGGTCAGTGACATCACTCATGACATCACTGATGACATCACTGATGACATCATCCAGTGAATGCATGTTTTTCTGAAAATTACATGTTTTATATATGTATATATCAAGGTTGATGGAAGAATAAATGGGTATATAAGTGTTGAAATGGATGATTTGTTTTTGAAAACTTGATTGTATACCTGACTGATTAAGTGTATCTTAGTGAATACATGGCTTAGTGAGTAATGTTTAAATATGCAAATATCTGTATCAGTGGGGGGCGCTAGAGGGCGCGCACGCAGTATGGCCGCACTCCTGTGAGGCTCCTGCAGCCTGGATGGCTAATCCGACATTTATCCTTCTTCCCTGACCGCCTTCCTTGCACTGATCGGGGATAGATGTGCCTGTTCCCCTCCTGCGGCTCCGATTGAAGTTTGGAGGCTGTACGCCGCGGGAGAACGCAGTTATCGACATCGCGAGGTGGCCGGCGCCCTTGCCCGCAGTCCTGTGGAGCGCTCGACCGGACCGCTGTTCTACGCTACGCCGAGGCATGCCATGCGGCGGGTGGGCCCCAGCGAGGGAGCCAACGCAGCGGAGCCCCGGTGAACGGGCCCCGTGAAGGCTGCATCTGTGCGAGGCTTAACGGGAGCTGCCTGACTTGAAGACGCGTCCTGTGCCTGGCGGAATCCCGGTGACGCTCAGCAGCCGTAAGGACCGAGGATTGCTGGGGACTGGTGACCGCGGCGGGTGACCCCTCGACTGGCTGTGTGGCGGCCGGGGCCTGCGACGCTGCGTGGGACCATCCGGGAGGTGGGTTTTCCGGACCCCCTCCGCACCACTCATTCTAGAGGGAGCTTGCGGGGCGACGACTGGGGGTTGTCTGGCCCCCCCTCCCCCCTTTCCGGGGCTGCTGCTGGACGCCGAGGACTGTCCTGCTAGGCGCTGCGACCTTGCAGGTTATTGTGCCCCGTGACCTAAGGGCTACTCACCTGGACTGTTGGCGCGCAGCGCATGTGGCGCTGCTGCACGATCGCCGGATTACGTGCGCCTGTGGCCTGGGTGCTGGCGTTTGGGCGTGAGTTTGGTGGAGGGAGCCCTAGGAACATTTGCAGAGGGGCTCCTGGTAGCTGTTGCCTCCCGGTGGTGGGCTCCGCTCTTGCCGCACGTCTGCAGGCGCTGACCCGGCTGTCTTGTGGTGACGGAGGCCTGCCATAGGGCCCTTTCCCTCCCGCTTGCGGCGCTGCTGGGGGCTGTGGGGAGGTGCAGACTGGCGTGGCCCCGGGGGGGCCCTCGCTGCCGCCCTTTGCATCGGAGGGATTGCCTGGGCCCTCTTTCCGGCAAGCACCGGCTGCGCTCACGCCGCGCCCTGAGATTCGCCACTCAGGTGCATCCCGCGGAGGGTTGCCCTCACTCTCTTGTGCCCGGCGCTGGCCCCCCGCCGCAGGCCCAGGATGGGTAAACAAGATAACAAGCAGCCGAAACTTGCATTTGCTGCCCCGACGGCTAGGGTGGGACTGCGAACTGCGCCGGATGCAGAGGCCCCGCGGGGCCCGGATGTGGACGCGGCCTCTCCACCGTCGGACCTCCAACAGATGATGCGGGAGATGAGACAAGGCTTTGCCACCATAGTGGACAAGGTGGACCGCCTCTCGTCACGCATGGATGCGTTTGCGCAGTAGTTAGATGCCCACGAGGACCGTCTGACTGAGGCTGAGCGGCAGATCTCCGATAACGATGACACCACGGCCTTTCACACCACGCAGCTGTCCAGAATGGACAATGTGCTTAAAATTATAGCGGCCAAGAACGAGGAGTTGGAGGCCCGCAGCTGGCGCAATAACATCCGCGTGGTAGGTGTGCCCGAATCCACCAACACTGGCCGCATGGAGGAGTACGTGGAAAAGATCCTCCTGGCCTCCATCGGCCCTGAGACATTCTCGAAGCAGTTTATTGTTGAGAGGGCGCACCGTTCCCTGGGGCCGCGGCCTCGACCTGGGGCCCCGCCTAAGCCCATCATCGCCCGGCTCTTGAACTATCGGGATCGAGATGCTGCACTGCGAGCCGCACGCATGAATCAAAATCTTTCCTGCGAGGGTGTCAACTTCACCGTCTACCCAGATTTTACGCCTGTAGTCCAGGAACAGCGGCGTAATTTCGTGGAGGTCAAGAAAAAACTCCGTGCCCTCCAAATTGACTACGCGCTGCTCTATCCGGCGAAGCTGAGAGTCACTCATCAAGCAAAGCAACATTTTTTTACGAACCCGCAACAAGTGGAGGACTACTTGAAGACCCTTCGGAGGGCTAAGGCGGCGCAACCAGACGTGGAGGATGCTGATCTGAGGGATGAACAATAACTGTTGGTTTGCTTTTCTCTGGGGCCTGTCCCCTGCACGCGAGGGGTGCTGCTGACATCTCTTCTAGTGTTTCTCCATCCGTGCCCCCCTCTATGACAGTGCTGTGACTGATCGTGACTGCCTGGATTGGTTGCTGGTCGGCGGTTGGTAAAGTATTCCAGGCAACATCCTCTCCCCTTCCCGTGCTGCTGTTCGGGAGTGGGTGGCAGAGGGTGAATCTGTGCGCCCCTGGAGGTCCCCTGGTGGGTGTACCCCTATGCAAGATCGGACTATGTTGCTCCTGTTGAGCTTTGTGTGGGCAAGTTGGGGCTGCTTCAGTGGGTGGGGGGTGGGGGGGGCCCTTTCGAGTCCTCTCTGGGCTTTTTTGTGGCCTACCTGGGTGTTGCGGTTTTAATGTTTACAGTGCTAGCCGCGACCTGCCGGATGACGGCACTGGGGTCACTGATGACCTGTCTCTGTTATAGGGGTGGAGGATGCACTAGGGTACTGGCTAGGCCCCTGGGCTCCCATTCCTGGGTGGGTATGCGAGTCTCTGTTTTCGAATGCTGTAGTGGGGATTGTATTAGGCCTATATATAGAGTTGCAATTTCAATTGATGTAGGATACAAGGCAGGGGTGTCTTTGGGGTGGGGCGGTGGGGCAATGATGTTTGACAATAATGGTACAATGCTGGGCGAAGCCAACATTACCGGGATGTTACTCGCTAAGTTGACATGGGTTTTTGCCATAGGATTAGGCAGTGGCCCCTTGGAGAGCTCTCCAACGTGCGTAGTTATTGGAGATGGATGCTATTGTACCCAGAGCTTTGAGTTTGCTCGCAGGGAGCGCGGCCTCTGCTCGGGAGGAGTAGGGTTGCAGACGGGTATGACCAGAGGGAGGAGACTGTTGGTGGTCCCTTTACCAGTGCACGCTATTTCTTGTTTGTATCTGCCCGCTTATGGGAGACAATGATTTGAACATACTCACTTGGAACGTCAGAGGCCTGGGGGACCCTAGGAAGCATAGACAAATCCTTTCTTATCTGGATCGCCATGCTGTACACATAGCGTTTCTTCAGGAGACACACTTCAAGGCACAGGCCGCTCCTACTTTTGCCGCCAGGTGGGGGCAATATACTGCCTTTTCTTCCTATTCTTCGTACGCTCGTGGTGTTGCAATACTGGTGAAAAAGGGGACCCCCTTTATTTTGTCAGGCACCAAGAGTGATAGTCAGGGCAGGTATTGCCTGATGTGGGGAAGGTTAGGACATAGGACAGTCACCTTGGTCTGCTGTTATGGCCCCAATGTGGACGACCCACGCTTCTTTGCAGACCTTGGCGCCCTCATAGTGGGCATAGGCACACAGCGCCTCATATGGGGAGGGGATTTCAACACCACCCTCCATCCTCCCATGGACAGGTCCCACCCAGCCTCACACCACTACACCCAGTCCCGAAAGGCGCTTTTAGAGATAGTAGAGGAGCATCACTTGATTGACACGTGGAGACACTTACACGCTGCGGACCGTGAAGGTACACACTTCACGGCGCAGGCGAAATCCTGGGCACGGCTGGACTACGTCTTCCTGGCCCCACATTTTCATGCGGTGCTGGCTCGAGCACACCACCTCCCGAGAACCTTTTCGGATCATGCGCCGGTGCGTGTCAGCTTACGGGCGGCTGACTTAGCCCCCCCGCGGACGGCCTGGCGTCTTCAACCCACGATGCTGCTGGATGCTGTTTTCCAGGAGGAACTTAGGGAAGAATGCTTAGATTTCTTTCAGCGCAATAAGGACTCTGTGAAAGATGTGGAAACTATCTGGGATGCGTTCAAGGTGACGTTGCGGGGCATCTGCATTGCCAAGGGGTCCGGGGTACTGAAGAGTATCACCACACGACTTCGCACCCTGGAAACTGACCTGAAGACGCTAGAGGCGTCGGTGGCTGACAACCCTAATGATGCGGTATTGGCTAGTATTCGGGAGAAGCTCTCGGAGTATATGGCCGAAGCCGCTAGGGAAACTAAATTTAGAGGCAAGCATTGGACCGCCCGTCGGTACGGCGAGGGCGAGAGGCCGGGGAAGGCTCTGGCGGCAACAGTACGTTTGCTGCGGCCGAATAACACTATCATGGAGGTGGTAGGGGACGCCGGTGCCCTATATGGAGATACCGCGGACATACTCAACGCGTTCGTTATCCACTATCGCAGCTTGTACACTTCGGCCAGGTCGGAGGAACTGCGCTTGCACGAATATCTTGAGGACGTATCACTGAGGTGGCTTAGCGACGCGCAAAGAGAGTTTCTGAGCTCTCCCTTCGAGTTGGACGAAGTGCGCGAGGCTATCATGCATATGAGCTCGGGCAAAGCTGCTGGACTGGACGGGATACTAATTGAATTTTATAAGACGTACATCGAATTTATGGCGCCGGTCTTGCGCGAGGTGTATGAAGACGCATTAGAGGTGGGCCACCTTCCCCCCTCGATGCGCGTGGCCCTCATCATGTCCCTTCTTAAGCCAGGGAAAGCAGCTAATGACTGCGACTCTTACCGACCCCTGTCCTTGCTGAATTGCGATGCAAAAATCCTAGCTAAACTTATAGCTGCTCGCATTAATCTGCTTCTACCTAACCTGATCTTACCTGATCAGGCCGGGTTTGTGCCTAGTCGGGCTACATCCCATAACCTGCGCACTTTCTTTTCGATTCTGAATTCGGTGCAAGACGACCAGCCAATGGCGGCAGTTTTCCTTGACGCCACGAAGGCTTTCGACTCCTTAGAGTGGGACTATTTGTTCCAAGTGCTGGCACGCATGGGGTTTCCGGACATTTTTATCTCGTGGATCAAGTTGTTATACACTGCTCCTACAGCCAAAGTACTGGTGAACGGTCAGCTTTCCGCTTCTTTCCCCATCACCAGGGGCACCAGGCAGGGGTGTCCTCTGTCGCTCTTGCTGTTTGCCCTGGCCATGGAGCCTCTGGCGGCGAAACTGCGGCAACATCACAAAGAGAAGGCGCTGAGATGTTTCCAGAGACAAATATTGATATCTCTGTACGCGGATGACATCACTCTCTATATACGCGACCCAAAGGATAATCTCAACCCGATTCTTAGGGAATTCATCCGCTTTGGTGTGATTTCCGGGGTCCAGATAAATTGGAGTAAGTCGTGTTTGTTCCCCCTCACGGCCTCCACTGGGTGGTTCGGGTTAGACTTTTTAAATACTTGGGTATACACATAGAAAAAAATAGGGAGGAGCTCATGCGGGCTAACTATGGCACATCAATTACCCGCATTGCGGACTACGTTACTCGCTGGATCGCCTTGCCCTTGTCCATGGCAGGCAGAGCATAATTGATTAAAATGATAATTCTACCGCAACTGCTGTATCTGTTATTGAATATTCCATTCCATCCTGGTGCCTTTTTTTTTAAGCGACTCCGCACCGAGCTCATAAGACTCATAAGACTAGTTTGGGACTAGTTTGGGGCGGTAAGTCGCCCCGGCTCAAGTGGGAAATTCTTACCAGGCCGTACGATCAGGGCGGTTTTGGTGTCCCCAATTTTGAGCTGTATTATCGGGCAGCCCAGGCGCATTTCGCATACTTCTGGATACGGCAGCCCAGATATATGCCACAGCTCGCAGCTGAGCATTGGCTGGCTCACCCAATCCCCGTGGAGGGCGCATTTTATATCCCAGTGCTGGGAAGAGATAAAACGCCGACAACGGTGCTCAGCACAGTGTCAGCATGGAATCACTTAGCTGCCTCATTGGGGCACGACTTGTTGTACGCACCGCTTCTGCCCCTTACTTACCACCCAAGTATGCCCCTGCTGCAGGAGGCGGGATTCCGGAAGCTGCTTCACACCATCCATGTCGCGACTTGGGGGGACCTGTATCACAATGGCGCATTTCGCTCTTTGGAACACCTCTATGAGGGCTTGGACCCCTCTCCGCTTGACGTTTTTTTCTATCTCCGGCTTAGGCAGGGGATACGGGCGCTCACGCCCAGTTTTCCACGGGAGCCCCCGCAGATGGCACCGTTACAGCGTATACTAACCGACGACGCCCCAACTAAATTGGTTTCCAAAATATATGGGTCGGTACATTCGTTAATGCCAGCGCCGCAGCTTGCAGCTAGTGAAAAATGGGACAGGGAGTTACAGGCCCCGCTGACGGATAAACAATGGCGATTCTGCTTGTTACAGACGGAGCGTATTTCCTCCAGTAGCCGGTTCCGAATCATACATTACAAATACATTCACAGACTATACCAAACACTTGTCAGGCTTCACAGCTATGGGCTCCGTGACAACGACTGCTGCGATAGATGCCGGGCCCCTGGGGCGGATTTCCTTCACCTGGCCTGGGACTGCGAAGAAGTACATCGGTATTAGTGTCAGGTGTTTGAAGCGCTCTCTAAAATGATCAGCACAGATGTAGTGCCCTCCCCTCTTCTGGCCCTGCTGGGGTATGTGGAGCCAATACAGGCGTCACATCGCAAATTCATCGCGCTCGCTTTTTTGCTGGCTAAGAGGAGAGTTGCGTGTCGCTGGGGCAGGGGCCCGAAATTCAAGGACTGGGTGCGGGATCTTACCTACTGCCAAGAACAGAACTGCACGTTCTCTGAGCTTATGCCGCCAACGTCCCGGCCTAGGGACATCTGGGCTCCGCTGAGATGCTTTCTTTTGGCGGGGGAGGCCGAGGCGGGCAAATAGGCCACTGCATAGAGCCTGGTGGGCATGGGGCTCCAGGGGCTGCGGACGGAGGGTGGCCCGGATCATGGCTGCGGGTCCTCTGCTGGGTGTGCTATGGGTCTGGTGTGTCTCCACTCGGCTCTGCCGGGCGTAATATTGTTGCTGGAAATACCAAGAGGGAGACCCCCGAGGAGAGGTCGGCATGATAGTAGCTTCTGGGAGTGTCCACCTGTGGGGGTTGCTGCTGTGCCTGGTTGGGACTGTTATATTTGCACTGTCTGCCATGTCATCTCTGTTTCTCCTCACTGCCTCCTCTGTATTTACGTTGCTGAAAATGTGAACTCCTGGTCGAACTTGGTCTACAGCTGTATGTTCACTGTAAAGTTTCAAAATAAAGTTTAAAAAAAAAAATATCTGTATCAGTCTCTTACTTTGTGTATAAGTGGCTGCATGGGTTGGTGAGTAGCTACATGAGTGTCTATACAGGTTATTAGTTGTTTTTTTGAGTATCAGTATGAGTGTCTGAGTGTCTGTGTGGTTCGGTGGGGGGTATTACGTAGTGCATAGGTGCATGAATGAGTGACTCACTGTTTGTATGTGTTGAAGACAGCATGTGTGCAGGACTGTATGGGTGGATGAGTGTGTGTATGGGTGTGTTAGTGAGTGAATGACTGTCTCAATAGTGTCTTCATAAGTAACTACATATGTTTTAAACTAGTATATGTGACTATTGTTGTTTATAAGTGAGTATATGTGAGAGTGAGAGATTGAAAGAGTTCCTGTATGAATAAGTATGTGTTTCTATAAGTGATTGTTTAAAAGACTAAGTATGTGTAAGTTTCTGTAGAAGTAAGTGTGGTGGTGTGTGTATAACTGTATCTGCAAGTAAATGGATGTTTGATTCTTTATTAGCATGAGTGACTATGTGTGTGAGTAACTATGGATGAGTGGCGTTGTGTAACAGGATGTATAGGTGTATGAGTACATATGATGAGTGAGTACATGTATGAGTGACTGTATAGGACTGTTGGTGAATGAGTGGATGTGTATGTGGATCTTAGAATTACTGAATAGGTTGTTGTAACTGGTATTGGTATGTCCATTGTTTTGAAACATTTTCTTTCTTTTTGAATGTGTGTATATCAAAGGTTATATTAGGGGGAGAGGAGGTCTGCCACTCTATCACAAGGATGATGTCATGAGTGATGTCATGAGTGATGTCACTGACCATGTCATGAGTGATGTAATATGTGACGTCATCAGCAGTGCATTGCGGACGCGCGAGTTATAGTTAGCTGAACTAACTATAAAGGGGAAATTTCAATGGTTTCGTACAAGTGAAAAGTCCAGCTAAATATAACGCCCCTGAAACCTATGGTTTTTTCAGTGAATTTCTAAGGTTTTTTAAATGCTAATTCCTAACTATAACGTGCCTGAAACCTATGGTTTTTTCTGTGAATTTCAAAGGTTTTTTAAATGCTAATTTCTAACTATGCCTACAGAGATAGGACATGTGAAGAAAGAAGAAAAAATGCACAGAAAGAAAAAAAAATGCAGAAAGAAGCAACAGAAGTCCTCAAAGACGAAGAAAAGTGCAGGAAGAAGGATAACGTGCAGAAAGAACAAAAAGAAGAGCAGAAAGAAGCCTTGTTGCAAAATCATCCTGTACCCTCAACTTTTTCAGACGGATACTGGTGGTAACTGAGTCTGACTAACCAGTCCTAGAGCCAGTGCTATGTTAAAAGACACTTAGAATACAGCGAAAACACCAACATACACTAGGGAACATTATGCGTTGGGGTCCCCCTGTGATTAGCATGACCTCCTCTGTAAGCCCCTAGTATATAATAGGGCAGGGGATTAAAACCACCTCTTAAAACGCGCCACAGGGCGTGTGTGTTTGCACACGTCACCTCAGGCCCCGTCCCCTCCCTTCCCCACTGTGTAAACAAGCCCTGTGGCCGTTTTAAGTTGGGAGATTAAGTCCCCTTGAATCCTGAGGGTCCCTAGGGTCCAACTAGCCCACTAGGTACCCCCAGCAAGCACCACAGAGCTGTGTTGCAGAGAGGTGTAAAAAGTGGCACGGCCTCGACCACCTCTCTGCAACGCAACTCAGTGACGCTTACTGGAAGCACCTGGTGGGCTAGTTAGTCCCCAGGGGCCCTCAGTATTGAAGGGGAATTATTTCCCCAACTTAAAACAGGCCATAGGCCGTGTTTGCACACGTCACCTCAGGCCCCGTCCCCTCCCTTCCCCACTGTGTAAACACGCCCTGTGGCAGTTTTTTAAGTTGGGAGATTAAGTCCCCTTGAATCCTGAGGGTACCTAGGGGCAAAATAGCCCACTAGGTACGTCCAGTAAGCGCCATTGCAGAGAGGTGTAAAAAGGGGCACGGCCTGCACCACCTCTCTGCAACGCAGAGCAGTGGCGCTTACTGGAAGCACCTGGTGGGCTAGTTGGCCCCCAGGGTCCCTCAGGATTGAATGGTAATTATTTCCCCAACTTAAAACGCGCCACAGGGCTTGTTTGCACACGTTAACTCAGGCCCCGTCCCCTCCCTTCACCACTGTGTAAACACGCCCTGTGGCCGTTTGTAGTTGGGAGATTAAGTTCATTTGAATCCTGAGGGTCCCTAGGGTCCAACTAGCCCACTAGGTACCTCCAGTAAGCGCCACAGAGCTGCGTTGCAGAGGTGTATAAAAAGTGGCACGGCCTGGACCACCTCTCTGCAACGCAGCTCAGTGGCGCTTACTGGAAGCACCTGGTGGGCTAGTTGGCCCCCAGGGGCTCTCAGGATTGAAGGGGAATTATTTCCCCAACATAAAACGCGCCATAGGGCGTCTTTGCACACGTCACCTCAGGTCCCCGTCCCCACCCTTCCCCACTGTGTAAACACGCCCTGTGGCCGATCTAAGTTGAGAGATTAAGTCCCCTTGAATCCTAAGGGTCCACAGGGTCAAACTAGCCCACCAGGTACCTCCAGTAAGCGCCACAGAGCTGCGTTGCATAGAGGTGTAAAAAGGGGCGTTGCCTCACAACACCTGTCTGCAATGCAGCTCTCTGCCGCATACTGAAGATACCTGTTGGGCTAGTTGGCCCTAAGGGACCCTCAGTATTGAAGGGGAATTAATTCCCCAACTTACAACTGGCCAGGGGGCGCGTTTGCAGAGTGCTGCAAGGAGGGGGCGTGGCCTCCAGCGCGATGCCGGTCTTTTATTTATTTAATTTTTTTAGGAAGGAGGGCTGTGTGGCCCCCTTCTTTTACTAATTTATTAGCCCTGGGGATCCCATCCCCCAGGGCCTGCACCCTAATTTTTTTTGTTCAAAAAAATTAATTTGGAAGGGGGCCGCGTGGCCCCCTGCCAAGGCCTTAATCGGCCCCGGGGACCCCAACCCCCGGGTCATGGCCTTTATTTTTTTTATTCTTTAGGGGGGGGGCTGCATTGCCCCCTCCTCAGGCCACTTATGGCCCCGGGGACCCCATCCCCCGGGGCCGGCCTTTGTTTTTTACCATGACGATTTGCGTGATATTCATTAAAAGGAAACTATGCATACAATGAATCCACGTGGAATGTATTTACACCGCTAGTGAATCTCTGACGTGTCTGATGCCCTACCATGCCTTATCCCGGCGTCCCCGCCGGTGGGTACTCTCCAAGTAGACACCCTTGTTGTTTATTTATACAAACATGGGTAGCTATTGACGGGCACATTTTATACACACGCACACCAAGCCATTCAAAGGGGATTTGACAAAAATTCAACCAAACTATGCAAGAAACCCCCCTCACGGTTAAAACGCACATCCACCGCCGGATGTGTAATACTTTTTATTTTACTCTCTGGAAAGGAGACTAACCTTACTTGAGAGTCACAGCGTGCTCCTGGCTGAGCCCAATGCTGTGTTACACCCACCAGTGCCCGCCGAGTGCCACACACCTCTGTGTTGTATTCCACCAGCTAGTGCGTATGCTATGACACTCTAGCCCATGTGCACTGTAAAACCACCCCGTGAATATGTCATGCCACACTTGCCTTCGCACGGGTTATATTGCCCATCTAACGTGCCTTCCTCGATGCCTATGTTATAATGCACAGCGCTATGCCATACATATTACAATCTGGGATCCATATCTTTGTCACAGTGCATCTGCAACGTTACACTCCCCAGCACATATTTTATATTACAACTTTAGAGACTTAATAGGTTACATAACACTGCCCTGTGCATATTACACTCCAAGGCGCATATCGCATAGCACGCGCTAGTGCCTGTGCTATCTCGCACTCTCCAATGAATCTGTCATTGCGCACAATGTATTGCATATTATATTTCACGCCCCGGTTCATCTTATATCACACTTTTTGGTGCATAGTTTATACCATATACTATATCTCGTTTTCATTTTCAATCGTGCTCTCAGGACTATGTTCTATATAACACTGCGTCCACCTACCCTTTTCACGGGCATTACATTTTGCGATGGGGGGTGGAGGGTCAGGGGGTGTTTCTGTCAAGTGAGCCCGGAGTCACAGTCACAAACGTCCTCTTCTTCCTGAATAAAAGTTTGATTATGCTGCATACTTGTTCATATTTTAAGTAGTTCGCACAGACACACATTTTAAAAACAATAAAGTTCCTAATACCCACCTTCTCTGAACAGTTAGCTTGCTGCCCCATCCACCTCCTCCCTATCCTCTGTTGTCTGAATCCATGGACTAGCCTCCTCCCTCCTGCCATGCATGGTCTGATGTGCTGCCACTGCCCTCCATTTAGCATGATGTACCAGTCTACTCCTCCTGCCCTCCATTGCCCAATTCTATGGCCCATCATTGACCTCCTGCTTAGCCTCTGTGCTTGGCTTGCTGCCCCTATTCTCCTTCCCCCTGCCCTCCGATGTCTTTGTGCATGCCCCTGCTCCATCCTTTTTGCCCACCATGTTCCATGGACCTGCCACTCCTATCTACTCTGAGTGTTCTGTTGAGCTGCCACTCCCCTCCAACCTGCCTAGCATTGTCAGATAACTGTAACCTGTCCCTGCCACCTCCACCCTGCCTGTCCACATGCCATACCCCTATCCCCTTCCTCCTGTACTCCATAGTCCATTTTACTGCCACACCCTTCTGCCCTCCCTGGTCTGTTGTGCTGCAACTGCTCCTCCTGCCTGTCCCGCGCGGTCTGTTGTGAGGCCCCTTCCCCTGAACTCTCTTGTCTGTGCCCAGGTCCTGACCCTCCCTTCTATCCTCCATGGTCCTTTGTGCATGCCCCTGCAACCTCCTTCTTGCCCATCATAGCCATTGTGCTGCCACTAACCCTCCCGCTTGCCATGCATGGTCTTCTGTGCTGCCATGGCCCCTCCCACCTTCCCTGTGTGGTCAGCTAGCTGCTCCTGACCCCCTCCCACCTTCCCTCCATGGTTTGTGTGTATGCCATCATAGTCTCACTGTTGCCCTCCATGGTGTGTCTTGCTTCTAGTGCCCATCCTGCCTGACCTACATGGTCATCTTGCTGCTCCTGCCCTGCCCCCTTGCCCCCATCCCTCTGTTTCCATGTGTAGACCCCTATTCCCTCCCTCCTGGCTTGTCTGTTCCATTGTAATGCCCCTGATCCGTCCCTCCGGCCCTTTATGGTCTGTTATGCTGCAGCTTTCTCTCCTGTCCATTATGGTCAGCTAGCTACCATTGCCTCTTTCCCCTCTGTTCTCTGTTGTCCATGTGCATGGTCCTGTCCCCTCCCTATTGCTTTCTATGGATTGTTGTGCTGCACTCCCGTCCCGCATGCCCTGTGTGGTGTATTGTGCTGCTGCAAACCCTGATGCCTGCCCTGTAGGGTCAGTTTGGTGCACCTATCCATGTCCCTCCTGTCCTCTGTTATCCGAGTCCATGTCCCTACCCCAATTCCTCCTGCCTACCATGATCCAATGTACCATACTTGCGAACATTTTGAACTTGGTAAGAGGGAGATTTTGAAAAAAAACTGGGGTATTGATTTTCCCCTTTGAGTTACATTGAAAAAGAGGAGATTGTAGACAGGAGACAGATCAAATAAAGCCCATTTGAGCTTAAAAACATTGGACGTTTCCTGGCTGAAACGGGTCTGTTGGCATGCATGGTTGTACCACCACTGCCTCTTCCTTCTGCACACAATGGTCTATTATATTGCCACAGCCTCTCTTGCCAGTCCTGTATTGTTGGTTTGTTGCCCCTGCCCCCCTTTTCACTGCCCTCCATAGTCTGTTGTGCTGCCACTGCCCTTCCTGCCTGCCCGGTGTGGTCAAATTGTTGCCTCTGCACTCTCCTACCTGCCTTCAATTTCAGAGTCCGTGCCCCTGGCCTCTGCCTCTCAACAGTATCCCAATGAATAACTAGATTGCTAACATTCTATATTTATTACAAAAGTGTGGAACGCCTGACGTCATCTTGATGTAATCAAAACTGAAATACCTAGAGCATTTCCTTTAGAAATTACATATATGAGAGGGTCTTATTTGCATCAAAATTATGGTTAGTGCTCTAAAAAACTAAAATGAGGACATATTTTCTGAGTTTTCAAATAGCGACAAAGAACTTTTAAATTATTTGTAATCTTTATGTTTTTTTATCCAGTTGACCACTTGATTAAATGTTGCACCTAAGGGAGAGGATGTGGTGTTACTTCCAGAGCTGCAGACTTTGCAACTGGGGAACCAGGTTGGAGTTTCTGCTTCAGCTCAACATTCTGTGATTCTGGTCAAATCACTTAATCTCCCCATGTCTACAACCAAAATGAATTTGATCTTGTGTGATGTAACCAATGCTCATGTAAAGCACTCCAATACCTGACAAGTCTGCACTATATAAAACTGCAAATACACAAAAAATAAGTGTTTTGCACACTTCTGTCATTGGGCTACATGTGGGCTACATCTGGGTGATATTTGTGCTGCATTTGGACTCTTTTGTCTCTGGTGGCCATCTTGGGAGATTTATTTGTTATGAAGTTTCCTAATTTCCTCATTTACTGCAGTCTCCTAAGTAGAAAATGCTTTCAGTTTTTTACTTTGATTCCATCAAGAAGGTATTAAGATATGTCACACATTTGCCATAAATTCTGAATGTTAGCACTCTAGTTGCTCATTAGATCACTGTAGTAAAGCTACTGCTCACCACGGAAGTCTGCTGCTGGTATTAAAAGTGCATGTTACAGTCTGCATATCAGAATTTTTTAATGAAATAGAAAAGGATTTTAGAAGTCACTGAAAATGTGCCCTAATTTTTCTTTCTCCAGCACTAATCATAATTTCTATGGCAAAATGAACCCCCTCATTGTGTTCCTTTTTAAATTAAATGTTTTAAGTGTTACCTGTTTATTCCAATCAAGATGGCTTCAGGTGTGCCATACTTATGTCATAAGTAAGACAGTAAGCGTTCTAGTTGTTCTTAAGAACACTCTGGGACATTCTGTAATTGGGCTATACTTGGGGGCTACATCTGGGTGATAATTGGGCTACATTTGGGCTCCTTTGTCTCTGGTGGCCATCTTGGGAGATTTATTTGTTATGAAGTTTCCTAATTTCCTCATTTACTGCAGTCTCCTCAGTAGGAAATACTTTCAGTTTTTTACTTTGGTTCCATCAAGAAGGCATTCAGATGTGTCATACATTTGCCATAAATGTAGCACCCTAGTTGCTCATTAGATCACTGTAGTAAAGCTACTGCTCACCAGGGAAGTCTGCTGCTGGTATTCAAAGTGCATGTTTCAGTCTGCATGTCAGAATTTTTTTATGAAATAGAAGAGGATTTGAGAAGTCAAAATGTGCCCTAATTTTTCTTTCTGCAGCACTAATCATAATTTCTATGGCAAAATGAACCCCCTCATTTTGTTCCTTTGTAAATTAAATGTTTTAAGAGTTACCACTTTATTCCAATCAAGATGGCTTCAGGTGTGCAATACGTTTGTCATAAGTAGGACTGTTAGCGCTCTAGTTGTTCTTTAGAACACTCTGGGAAGCGGCAGTAGAACACAAAGGAATCAACTGACAGGCTCTGTCCTTGTTGGATGTACATGTTTTACTGAGAATGTCAGACTTCATTCTCACATGACTGAGAAAGATAATGTGAATTTACATAAATTATGCTCTCAGTTTAGCTTATAGATCACCTTCCAAACCTCTGTGGGAAAGCATGAGAAAATAGTTTTCTCTCAAACATGATTCATGATATCACAGCAGAAGGCTTTTTCACATGGTAAAATCACCTTAGAACACACCACTATTCCAAAAATGAGTATGGTACCATCAACAAATGATTTATAATGTAACTAAATTCTTAAAACCTTCTATTAACTGCAATGCTTTTTAATGAGGTGCTATCATGTATATTGGTCCCAAGATGGCTGCCAACACTTCTTGGATGAAATACTGACAGCCAATCAGATCTCACGATGAGATGTGTGGTTAGGCTCCGCCCAGATATAATCTATCTTTTTAACTCTAATTTTCTCAGGAACTACTGAACGGATTTACACCATTTAAGCAAAAGGCACAAGTCTGAACTGAGGACTACCTCTTTGCAAAATTTGGTGTAATTCCGTTCAGCAGTTCGGGCTGTAGCTGCGTCAACAGGTCCTATGGGAAAATGCGTTTCGGGACCCCCCTTTTTTCTCGGCCCCCGCTTGACGAATCACCGTGAACTTTTCAGGATAGGAGCGGACCGGAGTTGGCCAAAAGTTTGGAAAATTTCGCAACGATTCGTCAATCGGTGCCAACGTTATTCCAAATAGAATGTTGAGGATTTCCTATGGAAAATAGGTCCTAACTATAACTACCTACTGGCAACTGCCAGTAGGTAATACACACACATATATATATATACACGGACATATATATATATACACACACACACACATATATATATATATATATATATATACACACACACATATATATATATACACACACACATATATTAGCTACTGGCAGTCGCCAGTAGGTAGTTATAGTTAGGATCTATTTTCCACAGGAAATCCGCAACATTCTATTTGGAATAACGTTGGCACCGATTGAAGAATCTTCGCAAAATTTTCCAAACTTTTGGCCAGCTCCGGTCCGCTCCTATCCTGATTTCACGGTGATTCGTCAAGCGGGGGCCGAGAAAAAAGGGGGGTCCCAAAACGCATTGTCCCCATGCATTTTCCCATAGGACCTGTTGACGCAGCTACAGCCCGAACTGCTGAACGGAATTACACCAAATTTGGCAAAGAGGTAGTCCTCAGTTCAGACTCGTGCCTTTTGCTTAAATGGTATAAATCCGTTCAGTAGTTCCTGAGAAAATTAGAGTTAAAAAGATAGATATATCTGGGCGGAGCCTAACCACACATCTCATCCTGAGATCTGATTGGCTGTCAGTACTTCATCCAAGAAGTGTTGGCAGCCATCTTGGGACCAATATACATGATAGCACCTCCTTAAAAAGCATTGCAGTTAATAGAAGGTTTTAAGACTTTAGTTACATTATAAATCATTTGTTGACGGTACCATACTCATTTTAGGAATTGTGGTGTATTCAAAGGTGATTTTATCATGTGAAAAAGCCTTCTGCTGTGATATCATGAATCATGTTTGAGAGAAAACTATTTTCTCATGCTTTTCCCACAGAGGTTTGGAAGGTGATCTAGAAGCTAAACTGAGAGCATATTTTCTGTAAATTCACATTATCTTTCTCAGTCATGTGAGAATGAATTCTGACATTCTCAGTAAAACATGTACATCCAACAAGGGCAGAGCCTGTCAGTTGATTCCTTTGTGTTCTACTGCAGCTTCCCAGAGTGTTTAAAGAACAACTAGAGCGCTAACAGTCCTACTTATGACAAACGTATTGCACACCTGAAGCCATCTTGATTGGAATAAAGTTGTAACTCTTAAAACATTTAATTTAAAAAGGAACAAAATGAGGGGGTTCATTTTGCCATAGAATGTATGATTAGTGCTGCAGAAAGAAAAATGAGGGCACATTTTGAGTGACTTCTCAAATCCTTTTCTATATCATTAAAGAATCCTGACATGCAGACTGAAACATGCACTTTCAATACCAGCAGCAGACTTCCCTGGTGAGCAGTAGCTTTACTACAGTGATCTAATAAGCAACTAGAGTGCTAACATTCTGAATTTATGGCAAATGTGTGACACATCTGAATGCCTTCTTGATGGAATCAAAGTAAAAAACTGAAAGTATTTCCTACTGAGGAGACTGTAGTAAATGAGGAAATTAGGAAACTTCATAACAAATAAGTCTCCCAAAAGGGCCACCTGAGACAAAAGAGCCCAAATGTAGCCCAAATATCACCCAGATGTAGCCCAAGTATAGCCCAATGACAGAATGTCCCAGAGTGTTCTAACTAACAACTACAGTGCTAACAGTCTTACTTATGACAAAAGTATGGCACACCTGAAGCCATCTTGATTGGAATAAAGTGGTAACACTTAAACATTTAATTTACAGAGGAACAAAATGAGGGGGTTCATTTTGCCGTAGAAATTATGATTAGTGCTGCAGAAAGAAAAATTAGGGCACATTTTGACTTCTCAAATCCTCTTCTATTTCATAAAAAAATTCAGACATGCAGACTGAAACATGCACTTTGAATACCAGCAGCAGATTTCCCTGGTGAGCAGTAGCTTTACTACAGTGAACTAATGAGCAACTAGAGTGCTAACATTCAGAATTCATGGCAAATGTGTGACACATCTGAATGCCTTCTTGATGGAACCGAAGTAAAAAACTGAAAGTATTTCATACTGAGGAGACTGCAGTAAATGAGGAAATTAGGAAACTTCATCACAAATAAATCTCCCAAGATGGCCACCAGAGACAAAAGAGCCCAAATGCAGCACAAATATCACCCAGATGTAGCCCACATGTAGCCCAATGACAGAAGTGTATTAGAGTGCTTTACATGAGCATTGGTTACATCACACAAGATCAAATTCATTTTGGTTTTAGACATGGGGAGATTAAGTGATTTGACCAGAATCACAGAATGTTGAGCTGAAGCAGAAACTCCAACCTGGTTCCCAAGTTGCAAAGTCTGCAGCTCTGGAAGTAACACCACATCCTCTCCCCTAAGTGCAACATTTAATCAAGTGGTCAACTGGATAAAAAAACAAAGATTACAAATAATTTAAAAGTTCTTTGTCGCTATTTGAAAACTCAGAAAATGTGTCCTCATTTAGTTTTTTAGAGCACTAACCAAAGTTTTGATGCACATAAGACCCTCTCATATATGTAATTTCTAAAGAAAATGCTCTAGGTATTACAGTTTTGATTACATCAAGATGACGTCAGGCGTTCCACACTTTTGTAATAAATATAGAATGTTAGCAATCTAGTTGTTCATTGGTATACTGTTGAGAGGCAGAGGCCAGGGGCACGGACTCTAAAAATTGAAGGCAGGTAGGAGAGTGCACAGGCAACAATTTGACCACACTGGGCAGGCAGGAAGGGCAGTGGCAGCACAACAGACTATGGAGGGCAGTGGAGAGGGGGGCAGGGGCAACAAACCAACAATACAGGACTGGCAAGAGCGGCTGTGGCAATATAATAGACCATTGTGGGCAGAAGGAAGAGGCAGTGGTAATACAACCATACATGCCAACAGACCCGTTTCAGCCAGGAAACGTCCAATGTTTTTAAGCTCAAATGGGCTTTATTTGATCTGTCTCCTGTCTACAATCTCCTCTTTTTCAATGTAACTCAAAGGGGAAAATCAATATCCCAGTTTTTTCCCAAAATCTCCCTCTTACCAAGTTCAAAATGTTCGCAAGTATGGTACATTGGATCATGGTAGGCAGGAGGAATTGGGGTAGGGACATGGACTCGGATAACAGAGGACAGGAGGGACATGGAGAGGTGCACCAAACTGACCCTACAGGGCAGGCATCAGGGTTTGCAGCAGCACAATACACCAAACAGGGCATGCGGGACGGGAGTGCAGCACAACAATCCATAGAAAGCAAAAGGGAGGGGACAAGACCATGCACATGGACAACAGAGAACAGAGGGTAAAGAGGCAATGGTAGCTAGCTGACCATAATGGACAGACAGGAGAGAAAGCTGCAGCATAACAGAGCATAAAGGGCAAGCGGGACGGATCACGGGCATTTCAATGGAACAGACAAGCCAGGAGGGAGGGAATAGGGGTCTGCACATGAAAACAGAGGGCTTGGGGCAAGGGGGCAGGAGACGCAAGATGACCATGGAGGTCATGCAGGATGGGTACTAGAAACAAGACACACCATGGAGAGCAACAGTGAGACTATGATGGCATACACACAGACCATGGAGGGAAGGTGGGAGGGGGTCAGGGGCAGCTAGCTGACCACACAGGGAAGGTGGGAGGGGCCATGGCAGCACAGAAGACCATGCATGACAAGCGGGAGGGTTAGTGGCAGCACAATGGCTACGATGGGTAGGAAGGAGGGTGCAGGGGCATGCACAAAGGACCATGGAGGATAGAAGGGAGGGTCAGGACCTGGACACAGACAAGAGAGTTCAGGGGAAGGGGCCTCACAACAGAACGCGTGGGGCAGGCAGGAGGAGCAGTTGCAGCACAACAGACAAGGGAGTGCAGAAGGATGTGGCAGTAAAATGGACCATGGAGGACAGGAGGAAGGGGATAGGGGCATGGCATGTGGACAGGCAGGGTGGAGGTGGCAGGGACAGGTTACAGTCATTTGACAATGCTAGGCAGGTGGGAGGGGAGTGGCAGCTCAACAGAACACTCAGAGTAGATAGGAGTGGGAGGTCCATGGAACATGGTGGGCACAAAGGATGGAGCAGGGGCATGCACAAAGACATCGGAGGGCAGGGGGAAGGAGAATAGGGGCAGCAAGCTAAGCACAGAGGCTAAGCAGGAGGTCAATGATGGGCCATAGAATTGGGCAATGAAGGGCAGGAGGAGTGGACTGGTACATCATGCTAAATGGAGGGCAGTGGCAGCACATCAGACCAAGCATGTCAGGAGGGAGGAGGCTAGTCCATGGATTCAGACAACAGAGGATAGGGAGGAGGTGGATGGAGCAGCAAGCTAACTGTTCAGAGAAGGTGGGTATTAGGAACTTTATTGTTTTAAAAATGTGTGTTTGTGCGAACTACTTAAAATATGAACAAGTATGCAGCATAATCTCACTTTTATTCAGGAAGAAGAGGACGTTTGTGACTGTGACTCCGGGCTCACTTGGCAGAAATATCCCCTGACCCTCCACCCCCCATTGCAAAATGTAATGCCCGTGAAAAGGGTAGCTGGACGCAGTGTTATATAGAACATAGTCCTGAGAGCACGATTGAAAATAAAAACTAGATATAGTATATGGTATAAACTATGCACCAAAAAGTGTGATATAAGATGAACCGGGGCGTGACATATAATATGCAATACATTGTGCGCAATGACAGGTTCATTGGAGAGCACGAGATAGCATAGGCACTAGTGCGTGCTATGCGATATGCGCCTTGGAGTGTAATATACACAGGGCAGTGTTGTGTAACCTAACTAGTCTCTAAAGTTGTAATATAAAATATGTGCTGGGGAGTGTAACGTTGCATATGCACTGTGACAAAGATATGGATCCCAGATTGTAATATGTATGGCATAGCACTGTGCGTTATAACATAGGCATCGAGGAAGGCCTGTTAGATGGGGCAATATAACCCGTACGAAGGCAAGTGTGGCATGACATATTCACGGAGTGGTGTTATAGTGCACATGGGCTAAAGAGTGTCATAGCATACGCACTAGCTGGTGGAATACAACACAGAGGTGTGTGGCACTCGGCGGGCACTGGTGGGTGTAACACAGCATTGGGCTCAGCCAGGAGCATGCTGTGACTCTCAAGTGAGGTTTGTCTCCTTTCCAGAGAGTAAAATAAAAAGTATTACACATCCGGCGGTGGATGTGTGTTTTATTAACCGTGAGGGGGGTTTCTTGCATAGTTTGGTCGACTTTTTGTCGAATCCCCTTTGAATGGCTTGGTGTGCGTGTGTATTAAATGGGCCCGTCAATAGCTACCCATGTTTGTATAAATAAACGACAAGGGTGTCTACTTGGAGAGTACCCACTGGCGGGGGCGCCGGTATTAGGCATGGTAGGGCGTCAGACACGTCAGAGCTTCACTAGCGGTGTAAATACATTCCACATGGATTCATTGTATGCATAGTCGCCTTTTAATGAATATCACGCAAATCGTCATGGTGATGGGTACATCCAGTTTGTCCAGCATGTCCTAGGTGTTTCTATAAATATATATTTAAAAAAAAGAAAAAAAAAACAAAGACCGGCCCCGGGGGATGGGGTCCCTGGGGACATAAGTGGCCTGAGGAGGGGGGCGACGCAGCCCCCCTCCTAAAGAATTAAAAAAAAAAAAAGGCCATGTACCGGGGGTTAGGGTCCCTGGGGCCGATTAAGTCCTTGGGAGGGGGGCCACGCGGCCCCCTTCCAAATTTATTTATTTTTAAACAAAATAAATTAGGGTACAGGCCCTGGGGGATGGGGTCCCCAGGGCCAATAAATTAGAAAAAGAAGGGGGGCCACACAGCCCTCCTTCTTAAAAAAATAAAATAAATAAAAGACAGGCATCGCGGCGGAGGCCACGCCCCCTCCTTGCAGCACTCTGCAAACGTGCCCACTGACCAGTTGTAAGTTGGGGAATTAATTCCCCTTCAATTCTGAGGGTCCCTGAGGGCCAACTAGCCCAACAGGTATCTCCAGTATGTGCCAGGGAGCTGCGTTGCAGACAGGTGTTCTGAGGCCACGCACCTTTTTACACCTCTATTCAACGCAGCTCTGTGGTGCTTACTGGAGGTACCTAGTGGGCTAGTTTGGCCCTAGGGACCCTTAGGATTCAAGGGGACTTAATCTCTCAACTTAGATCGGCCACAGGGTGTGTTTACACAGTGGGGAAGGGTGGGGACGGGGACCTGAGGTGACGTGTGCAAAGACGCCCTATGGCGCGTTTTATGTTGGGGAAATAATTCCCCTTCAATCCTGAGAGCCCCTGGGGGCCAACTAGCCCACCAGGTGCTTCCAGTAAGCGCCACTGAGCTGCGTTGCAGAGAGGTGGTCCAGGCCGTGCCACTTTTTATACACCTCTGCAACGCAGCTCTGTGGCGCTTACTGGAGGTACCTAGTGGGCTAGTTGGAACTAGGGACCCTCAGGATTCAAATGAACTTAATCTCCCAACTAAAAACGGCCACAGGGCGTGTTTACACAGTGGTGAAGGGAGGGGACGGGGCCTGAGTTAACGTGTGCAAACAAGCCCTGTGGCGCGTTTTAAGTTGGGGAAATAATTCCCCTTCAATCCTGAGGGCCAACTAGCCCACCAGGTGCTTCCAGTAAGCGCCGCTGCGTTGCAGAGAGGTGGTCTAGGCCGTGCCCCTTTTTACATCTCTCTGCAACGCAGCTTTGTGGCGCTTACTGGAGGTACCTAGTGGTCTAGTTGGACCCTAGGGACCCTCAGGATTCAAGGGGACTTAATCTCCCAACTTAAAACGGCCACAGGGCGTGTTTACACAGTGGTGAAGGGAGAGGAAGGGGCCTGAGTTAATGTGTGCAAACAAGCCCTGTGGCGCGTTTTAAGTTGGGGAAATAATGGAGGGGGGCAGAGCCCGGAGCGACCGCAGGCACAGGGGGGCACAGCCGCAACCAAGCGCGCACTAGAACCGGGCAGAGCAAGCCCGGAGGAGGGCGAGGGAAAGAGTAGGCAGCATGCGAACCAAGACGGAGGAGGAGAGCAGCCCCAACAGGACGTCCCCCGAGAGGAGCGGCAGAAGCAGAACTCGCACTCATTGAAGCACAGCCCAAACCAAGTGTTTACACAGTGGGGAAGGGAGGGGACGAGGGTGACGTGTGCAAACACGGCCTGTGGCATGTTTTAAGAGGTAGTTTTAATCCCCTGCCCTATTATATACTAGGGGCTTACAGAGGAGGTCATGCTAATCATAGGGGACCCCAACGCACAGTGTTCCCTAGTGTATGTAGGTGTTTTCACTGTATTCTGAGTGTCTTTTAACATAGCACTGGCTCTAGGACTGGTTAGTCAGACTCAGTTTCTAACTATAACGTCTCTGAAACCTATGTTTTTTTTCAGTGACTTTCAAAGGTTTTTTAAATGCTAACTTTTAAGTGTGATAGTAGTTATATCTATTTTTTTGTACTGATTTCCTACATTTTTTTAACTGTTTATTTATAAATATTTTATTCATTAAATAACATATATTTTTCTGAAAATTGCAAAAAAATATTTTTTTTTAATTAAAACTTAAAATATTGATTAATTTTCTTGTTTTCATTTTTTATTCTAATATATTTAGATTATTTTCTTTAAAAAAAATTCCAATCCAGTCGCGCACTCAAAGTGTACACATCACGGTGGGTGCACGCATTCTAGCCACCATATATTTTCGCGAAGTTGGGTGCGTGCATCGTGAGTGCACAAAACCAGAGAACCATGTCAGCAGAGCTGCTGTAGAGCCAGAGAACTAGGTCAGCAGAGCTGCTCTAGAGCCTAAGAACTAGGTCAGCAGAGCTGCTCTAGAGCCAGAGAACCAGGTCAGCAGAGCTGCTCTAGAGCCAGAGAAACCAGTTCAGCAGAGCTGCTTTAGAGAGAGAGAACCAGGTCAGCAGAGCTGTTTTAGAGCCAGAGAACCAGGTCAGCAGAGCTGCTCTAGCTGACACTGACTGACTGACACTGACTGACTGACACTGACTGACACAGATTGACTGACTGACACTGATTGACACTGACTGACACTGATTGACACTGATTAACTGACACTGACTGACTGACTCTGACTGACTACTCTACTACTCACTCTCTACTACTCACTCTCAACTACTCACTCTCAACTACTCACTCTCAACTACTCACTCTCTACTACTACTCTCTCTACTACTACTCTCTCTACTACTACTCTCTCTACTACTACTCTCTCTACTACTCTCTCTACTACTCTCTACTATTCACTCTCTACTACTTTCTACTACTCTCTACCACTCACTCTCTACTACTCACTCTCTACTACTCACTCGCTACTACTCTCTACTACTCACTCGCTACTACACTCTCAACTACTCTCTCTCCCTACTACTCTCTACTACTACTTTCTACTATTCACTCTCTACTACTCACTCTACTACTCTCTGCTGCTCTCTACCACTCACTCTCTACTACTCTCTCTCTACTACTCAACTACTCTCTCTCTACTACTCACTCTCTACTACTCTCTCTCTACTACACTCTACTACTCACTCTCTACTACTCTCTCTCTACTATTCACTCTCTACTACTCTCTGCTGCTCTCTACCACTCACTCTCTACTACTCTCTCTCTACTACTCAACTACTCTCTCTACCACTCACTCTCTACTACTCTACTACTCACTCTGTACTACTCTCTCTACTACTCACTCTCTACTACTCACTTTACTACTCTCTACTACTCACTCTCTACTACTCTCTACTACTCACTCTGTTCTACTTACTCTCTACTACTGTCTACTGCTCACTCTCCACTACTCATTCTCTACTACTCGCTCTCAATTACTCTCCACCACTCACTCTACTACTCACTCTCTACTACACACTCTCTACTACTTGCTCTCTGCTACACGCTCTCCACTACTCTCTAGTACTCACTCTACTACTCTCTACTACTCACTCTCTACTACTCCACTACTCTCTACTACTCACTCTCTACTACTCTACTACTCTCTACTACTCACTCTCTACTACTCACTCTCTACTACTCTCCACTACTCACTCTCTACTACTCACTTCTACTCACTCTGCTACTCACTCTCTACTACTCTCTATCTGCTACTCACTCTCTACTACTCTCTACTACTCACTCTCTACTACTCACACTCTACTACTCTCTACTACTCACTCTCTACTACTCACTCTCTAGGGGCGAATTTGGCGTCCCAAATTTACAACTATATTACCTAGTGGCGCAATGCTCCTATTCACATGCATGGTTTCACCCAGACAACAGGATTTCCTTCCTCACACCCGAAACAGACTTCGCGCTTCCGGAGGGCCTCCAGGCTCTAATCCCTAAAGGGATCGCACGAGACCCCATCAACATTCAACCAGTCTCCACCACTTGCTGGGCCTGGGGCAAGTTGCAGCGGCTATTACGCTGCCCTCTGCTTTACTCCTCCGCACTTCCCCTCCCCAACCCTCGCTGGCTGCCGATCACTGGCAAAACGCTCCTTAAACATACCCTAAATACAACATCGCCACAATGGGTGACCTATTTCCCGAGGGTCACATATTCTCCCTGGCCGACGCTGACCGATTCCCTGACTTGACATTCATGGACACCTTCGTCTTCCGTCGTCTGCAGTCTGCCCTTCGGGAGGTTTTGGTGGGATACCCGATTGAACCCTATTCCTTCCCTCCCCTATCCCTGGTTATTACCAGCGACAGCGGCGCGCCCCTCATCTCTAAAATGTACCGCAGTTGTGCGCTGGCCATCCCCATCTCTACTGACAAAGCGCGAATAGCTTGGGAGGAAGATATTGGACACGCCATGTCGGATGAGATGTGGTTATATTGCTGCACTTCTACGGGCTCCATCTCCATGAATAGCAGACACAAACTCCTACACTACAAATTCCTGCGCCGTATTTATTTCACCCCGATGAAACTACATCGACTGGACCCCACTAAACCCCACTCATGCGTGAAATGCGCCGCGCCACATGCAGACTTCCCGCACATGACATGGACCTGCATGCACATCCATGCTTACTGGGTCGAGGTACATCACACACTTAGCCTTATGCTGGGCGCGCCCCTTGCCCCTGACCCGGCGGTTGCACTCCTTGGATACACGAAAAAGATTGCGCGTCCACACAGGAGGTTTACCTCCCTGGCCCTGCTATTGGCCAAACTGGAGATAGCGCTACACTGGGGCACACGGGCCAAACCCTCCGTCTCTGCACGAACTGTGACACCTACATTCAGGACATCTCATCCACCTCCAAGCCGCGAGACATTTGGGGCCCATACAGGACATATCTTGCTTCTCTCAACGCGCCAGCGGGAGACGTCGCATGCAGTGATCCCGACCCAGCTGGTATCGGCTAATCATCTACCCTGCCTCCTCCCACCCACGACACCTGCCTGTGTTACCACGCTAACTCTCCCTCCCTTCGGAACGGCATTTTGTCTCCCCCACTGGCAAAGTAATGGCGTTCTTTCATCGACCCGCGCCTGGGCCTCACCCCCTCCTCTCCTTGCCCTGGAGGCACTATTGCAGACGCCTCATGATACATTGGGTTCTGCTCGACGCTACACATGGCACTGATCCGGACTGTGTTCGCTGTACTTACAATTCACTAGTATGTTCTTTATTGCTGCGCTACTGCCGCACTGTGTACATGTATGGAGTTAATTCATGCCCGGCCACTGCTCTGTCAAAACTTGTTTCATGTGTGCCGAGAAGTGCTACACTAAGTAGTTTCGAGATGGTGTCATATACGACTGTGTTGTGTTATGATGTGTATTGTTGGAAATTCCCAAAAATAAAGTTAAAAAATACTCACTCTACTACTCACTCTCTACAACTCTCTACTACTCACTCTCTGATACTTTCTCTACTACTCTCTACTACCCACTCTTCACTCTCTATTACTCGCTCTCTACTCTCTACCTCTCTCTACTACTCTCTACCTCTACACCTCTACCTCTCTGTACATGCACACATACATATGCATATGGATTTATATATCTGGGTGATAAACTGACACGCAGCCACTTCAAAACCAAGCCACAGAAACCATGGACTAACATCGAGGGTTTTTGGCCATGCAAAAACTGCAAAGCCTGTAAAATTGGCATCCCTAAAAAAGAAGTGGAGGGCAGAAAAGGCGGAAATTGGAAAATTCAACAACATATTTCCTGCAAAAGTAAATATGTGGTGTACGTTGTGGAATGCCTATGTAATTTGAAGTATATAGGCAGTACAATTTGTGAAATTAAAAAACGGATTCTTGAACACATTAGAGCCACCATCAACACAGACCGCTCTAATGCTATTGCCAAGCATATGGAAAATATGCATGACAGCAAATGGGAACTGCTTCGCTACTACGCACTTGAACAAGTGCCAATTTTGGAACGCGGAGGGAACCGAGAAAAACTCCTCCGTCAAAAGGAATCTAAGCATATTGTTTCATTTAGAACTTTGACTCCTCATGGCCTTAATCAGGATGAGGAACTCTTTGTACATTTGTGAACCCTTTTGTGATGACCAGGGATCATTCCCCCGTGCTATCGTACAGATAATAGAGTTGACCAAAAAAATATAAAAATAATAATAATAATAATAATAAATAAATAAAAAAAAAAAATTGCTATTGAATTCCATCAATGGTGTGACAGTATACACATTAGTGATTATAGGAATTTGGTACACAAGAGTCCAATCTGCCGACTTCGACACATTTGAAAGAATAATACTCAAACACCCACTAGAGGGATGAGATTGAGCTTTCTTTTCATTTTCATTTTTAACCTTGTGTTACAAGTTTCTTCCCCACCTGAGGGATGGGATAACATCTTTACTTTATTTTAAACACCCGATGTCTGATTCCGGGTTTGAGGGCAATTGATTCCTTCACACACTGTCTATCTTGCCATTACGCCTTACAAACCCACTAGAGGGGAAACATATATATATATATTCACACATTGGCATTCACACATCATGCACGGTAAACACTATAATTGTGCAAACCTGATCACCCAACTCATCACTTTACTCGTAATTGCGTTGTTATAAGTGGTCCACTAAAGGATTGTTATTATGACAAACTTATCTTATTTCTTTTCTCCCCCCATGTTATATTATTTAATCTTTGAAAATTTTGTTTCTTGTAATTCACCAGCATAATGTGTAAAAACATTCGCACTACAATGACCAGAATGCTTTTCTAACACTAAAACAGGAAGTAGAAGCAACAATTGAAATAAATAATGTCTGGCCATTGTGTAAGTAACCCGTGATCAAGGTTCGAGTGAGAACCGAAACGCGTTGGGCCAGTGTTGTTGTTGGCTGTGCTGATGAACTTTGTTTTGGATTAAAACGAACTGCAAACTAAACCATTGGATTCCGTTTGAGTGCGTGTACTCTTGACCTCTGGGCTCAAAGGTCTCTTGCTTTTTGTTCATACCGGTTGTCACCAGGGATGTCTGCTGCTGGTATTCAAAGTGCATGTTTCAGTCTGCATGTCAGAATTTTTTAATGAAATAGAAGAGGATTTGAGAAGTCACTTAAAATGTGCCCTAATTTTCTTTTTTCCGCACTAATAATTTCGATGGCAAAATGAATCTCCTCATTGTGTTCCTTTTAAATTAAACTCCTCACTCTCTACTACTCACTCGCTACTACTTTCCACTACTCACTCTTTACTACTCTTTCTCTACTACTCTCTACTACTACTCTCTACTACTCACTCTCTACTACTCTCTCTCTACTACTCCCTCTCTACTACTCCCTCTCTACTACTCACTCTACTACTCTCTACTACTCACTCTTTACTACTCTACTACTCTCTCTCTACTACTCACTTTCTACTACTCACTCTACTACTCTCTCTCTACTACTCACTCTCTACTACTCACTCTCTACTACTCTACTACTCACTCTCCACTACTCGCTCTCTACTACTCTCTACTACTCACTCTACTACTCACTCTCTACTACTCACTCTCTACTACTCTCTCTCTACTACTTGCTCTCTACTACTCACTCTACTACTCTCTCTCTACTACTTGCTCTCTACTACTCACTCTACTACTCACTCTCTACTACTTGCTCTCTACTACTCACTCTACTACTCACTCTCTACTACTCACTCTCTACTACTCCACTACTCTCTACTACTCACTCTGTACTACTCTGTACTACTCACTCTCTGCTACTCTCTACTACTCACTCTCTACTACTCACTCTCTACTACTCTCTACTACTCTCTCTACTACTTTCTACTACTTTCTACTACTCACTCTCTACTACTCTCTACTACTCTCTCTCTGCTACTCAGTCTACACTACTCACTCTCTACTACTCTCTACTACTCACTCTCTAATACTCACTCTCTACTACTCACTCTCTACTACTCACTCTTTACTACTCACTCTTTACTACTCTCTACTTCTCACTCTCTACTACACACTCTCTGCTACTCTCTCTACTATTCTCTCTGTACTCTCTACTCTCCATTACTCATCCTCTACTCTCTACCTCTCGCTACCTCTCTCTCTACTACTCTCTACCTCTACCTCTCTACCTCTACGTCTCTACCTCTACGACTCTACCTCTACACCTCTACCTCTACACCTCTCTCTACACGCACACATATGCACATATATAAATGCATATGCATATATGTATGTGTGTGTGTATATATATATATATATATATATATATATATACATACATATATAAACCTATATAATCTGCATATCTATATAAATACAAATATAAATGCATGCATACCATATACATATATGCATGTTATGTACATGAAATTTTGAAAAACACTAATAAAAGCAACGCTAAAAAGCCACCTAATTACAAACAGAATTACTTACGAGGGCGAGACATATTGCATTTTCAATGCTTGTTTACTTTGGTTCCATCAAGAAGGCATTCAGATGTGACACATTTGCCATAAATTCTGAATGGTAGCACTCTAGTTCCTCATTAGATCACTGTAGTAAAGCTACTGATCACCAGGGAAGTCTGCTGCTGGTATTTCAGATATTACATCACTGATGACATATGTGTCTTTCTGAAAAAAAAAGATTTGTAATATATGTATAGCTAAAAATTAATGGAAGAAGACATGGGTAAATAAGTGTCTAAATACAGTGATGTAATATCTGACGTCATCAGCAGAGGATTGCGGTCGCGTGAGTTATAGTTGCCTGCACTAACTATAACGGGGGAATTTCAATGGTTTTTCACAAGTGAAATGTCCAGCTAACTATAACATGTGTGAAACCTATGGTTTTTTAAGTGAATATATATATATATATATACACACACATATACATACATATATATATATACACACACACACATATATACAACCACACACATGTATACACACACATATATTATCTACTGGCGGTCGCCAGTAGATAGTTATAGTTAGGACCGAGTTCCCATAGGAAATCTGAAAATTCTATTTTGAATAACTTCGGCGCCGGTTGACTTATCTTCGTGAAATTTTCAAAACTAATGGGTGCTCCGCTCAGCTCCTACCCTGAAAGTCTCGGGGTGATTCGTCAAGCGGGGGCTGAGAAAAAAGGGGGTCCCAAAACGCATTTTCCCCCTGCATTTTCCCATAGGACCTTTAGTCGAAGGTACAGCCCGAATGGCTGCACAGAATTACTTGAAATTTGGCAAGGAGGTAGTCCTCAGGTCAGGCATGTGCCTTTTGCATATATGGTGTCAATCTGTTCAGTAGTTCCTGAGAAAATCAACAGTAAAATCACATATATATCTGGGCGGAGCCTAACCACACATCTCACCGTGAGATCTGATTGGCTGTCAGCACTTCATACAAGAAGTGTTGGCAGCCATCTTGGGACCAATATACATAATAGCACCTCATTAAAAAGCATTGCAGTTAATAGAAGGTTTTAAGAATTTAGTTACATTATAAATCATTTGTTGATGGTACCATACTCATTTTAGGAATTGTGGTATGTTCTAAGGTGATTTTACCATGTGAAAAAGCCTTCTGCTGTGATATCATGAATCATGTTTGAGAGAAAACTATTTTCTCATGCTTTTCCCACAGAGGTTTGGAAGGTGATCTATAAGCTAAACTGAGAGCATATTTTCTGTAAATTCACATTATCTTTCTAAGTCATGTGAGAATGAAGTCTGACATTCTCAGTAAAACATGTACATCCAACAAGGGCAGAGACTGTCAGTTGATTCCTTTGTGTTCTACTGCAGCTTCCCAGAGTGTTCTAAAGAACAACTAGAGCGCTAACAGTCCTACTTATGACAAACGTATGGCACACCTGAAGCCATCTTGGTTGGAATAAAGTGGTAACTCTTAAAACATTTAATTTAAAAAGGAACACAATGAGGGGGTTTATTTTGCCATAGAAATTATGATTAGTGCTGAAGAAACAAAAATTAGGGCACATTTTGAGTGACTTCTCAAATCCTCTTCTATTTCATTAAAAAAATTCTGATATGCAGACTGAAACATGCACTTTTAATACCAGCAGCAGACTTCCGTGGTGAGCAGTAGCTTTACTACAGTGATCTAATGAGCAACTAGAGTGCTAACATTCAGAATTTATGGCAAATGTGTGACATATCTGAATACCTTCTTGATGGAATCAAAGTAAAAAACTGAAAGCATTTCCTACTGAGGAGACTGCAGTAAATGAGGAAATTAGGAAACTTCATAACAAATAAATCTCCCAAGATGGCCACCAGAGACAAAAGAGCCCAAATGCAGCACAAATATCACCCAGATGTAGCCCACATGTAGCCCAATGACAGAAGTGTGCAAAACACTTATTGTTTGTGTATTTGCAGTTTTATATAGTGCAGACTTGTCAGGTATTGGAGTGCTTTACATGAGCATTGGTTACATAACATAAGATCAAATTCATTTTGGTTGTAGACATGGGGAGATTAAGTGATTTGACCAGAATCACAGAATGTTGAGCTGAAGCAGAAACTCCAACCTGGTTCCCCAGTTGCAAAGTCTGCAGCTCTGGAAGTAACACCACATCCTCTCCCCTAGGTGCAACATTTAATCAAGTGGTCAACTGGATAAAAAACAAAGATTACAAATAATTTAAAAGTTCTTTGTCGCTATTTGAAAACTCAGAAAATATGTCCTCATTTTAGTTTTTTAGAGCACTAACCATAATTTTGATGCAAATAAGACCCTCTCATATATGTAATTTCTAAAGGAAATACTCTAGGTATTACAGTTTTGATTACATCAAGATGACGTCAGGCGTTCAACACTTTTGTAATAAATATAGAATGTTAGCAATCTAGTTGTTCATTGGGATACTGTTGAGAGGCAGAGACCAGGGGCACGGACTCTGAAAATTGAAGGCAGGTAGGAGAGTGCAGATGCAACAATTTGACCACACTGGGCAGGCAGGAAGGGCAGTGGCAGCACAAGCGACTATGGAGGGCAGTGGAAAGGGGGGCAGGGGCAACAAACCAACAATACAGGACTGGCAAGAGAGGCTGTGGCAATATAATAGACCATTGTGGGCAGAAGGAAGAGGCAGTGGTAGTACAACCATACATGCCAACAGACCCGTTTCAGCCAGGAAACGTCCAATGTTTTTAAGCTCAAATGGTCTTTATTTGATCTGTCTCCTGTCTACAATCTCCTCTTTTTCAATGTAACTCAAAGGGGAAAAACAATACCCCAGTTTGTTTTCAAAATCTCCCTCTTACCAAGTTCAAAATGTTCGCAAGTATGGTACATTGGATCATGGTAGGCAGGAGGAATTGGGATAGGGACATGGACTCGGATAACAGAGGACAGGAGGGACATGGAGAGGTGCACCAAACTGACCCTACAGGGCAGGCATCAGGGTTTGCAGCAGCACAATACACCACACAGCGCATGCGGGACGGGAGTGCAGCACAACAATCCATAGAAATCAATAGGAAGGGGACAGGACCATGCACATGGACAACAGAGAACAGAGGGGAAAGAGGCAATGGTAGCTAGCTGACCATAATGGACAGACAGGAGAGAAAGTTGCAGCATAACAGACCGTCAGAGGGACGGATCAGGGGCATTACAATGGAACAGACAAGCCAGGAGGGAGGGAATAGGGGTCTGCACATGGAAACAGAGGGCTGGGAGCAAGGGGGCAGGGCAGGAGCAGCAAGATGACCATGGAGGTCAGGCAGGTTGGGCACTAGAAACAAGACACAACATGGAGAGCAACAATGAGACTATGATGGCATACACACAGACCATGGAGGGAAGGTGGGAGGGGGTCAGGGGCAGCTGGCTGACCACACAGGGGAGGTGGGAGGGGCCATGGCAGCACAGAAGACCATGCATGGCAAGCGGGAGGGTTAGTGGCAGCACAATGGCTATGATGGGCAAGAAGGAGGGTGCAGGGGCATGCATAAAGGACCATGGAGGATAGAAGGGAGGGTCAGGACCTGGACACAGACAAGAGAGTTCAGGGGAAGGGGCCTCACAACAGACCGCACGGGGCAGGCAGGAGGAGCAGTTGCAGCACAACAGACCAGGGAGGGCAGAAGGGTGTGGCAGTAAAATGAACCATGGAGGACAGGAGGAAGGGGATAGGGGCATGGCATGTGGAGAGGCAGGGTGGAGGTGGCAGCGACAGGTTACAGTCATCTGACAATGCTAGGCAGGTGTGAGGGGAGTGCAGCTCAACAGAACACTCAGAGTAGATAGGAGTGGCAGGTCCATGGAACATGGTGGGCAAAAAGGATGGAGCAGGGGCATGCACAAAGAGGGCAGGGGGAAGGAGAATAGGGGCAGCAAGCTAAGCACAAAGGCTAAGCAGGAGGTCAATGATGGGCCATAGAATTGGGCAATGGAGGGCAGGAGGAGTGGACTGGTACATCATGCTAAATGGAGGGCAGTGGCAGCACATCAGACCATGCATGGCAGGAGGGAGGAGGCTAGTCCGTGGATTCAGACAACAGAGGATAGGGAGGAGGTGGATGGGACAGCAAGCTAACTGTTCAGAGAAGGTGGGTATTAGGAACTTTATTGTTTTTAAAATGTTTGTCTGTGCGAACTGCTTAAAATATGAACAAGTATGCAGCATAATCTCACTTTTATTCAGGAAGAAGAGGACGTTTGTGACTGACTCCGGGCTCACTTGGCAGAAACACCCCCTGACCCTCCACCCCCATCGCAAAATGTAATGCCCGTGAAAAGGGTAGGTGGACGCAGTGTTATATAGAACATAGTCCTGGGAGCACGATTGAAAATGAAAACTAGATATAGTATATGGTATGAACTATGCACCAAAATGTGTGATATAAGATGAACCGGAGCGTGAAATATAATATGCAATACATTGTGCGCAATGACAGATTCATTGGAGAGCGCGAGATAGCACAGGCACTAGCGCGTGCTATGCGATATGCGCCTTGGAGTGTAATATGCACAGGGCAGTGTTGTGTAACCTAACTAGTCTCTAAAGTTGTAATATAAAATATGTGCTGGGGAGTGTAACGTTGCATATGCACTGTGACAAAGATATGGATCCCAGATTGTAATATGTATGGCATAGCACTGTGCGTTATAACATAGGCATCGAGGAAGGCACGTTAGATGGGGCAATATAACCCGTGTGAAGGCAAGTGTGGCATGACATATTCACGGGGTGGTGTTACAGTGCACATGGGCTAGAGAGTGTCATAGCATACGCACTAGCTGGTGAAATACAACACAGAGGTGTGTGGCACTCGGCAGGCACTGGTGGGTGTAACACAGCATTGGGCTCAGCCAGGAGCACGCTGTGACTCTCAAGTGAGGTTTGTCTCCTTTCCAGAGAGTAAAATAAAAAGTATTACACATCCGGCGGTGGATTTGTGTTTTATTAACCGTGAGGGGGGTTTCTTGCATAGTTTGGTCGAATTTTTGTCGAATCCCCTTTGAATGGCTTGGTGTGCGTGTATATTAAATGTGCCCGTCAATAGCTACCCATGTTTGTATAAATAAACGCCAAGGGTGTCTACTTGGAGAGTACCCACCGGCGGGGGCACCGGGATTAGGCACGGTAGGGCGTCAGACACATCAGAGCTTCACTAGCGGTGTAAATACATTCCATGTGGATTCATTGTATGCATAGTCGCCTTTTAATGAATATCACGCAAATCGTCATGGTGATAGGTACATACGGTTTGTCCAGCATGTCCTAGGTGCTTCTATAAAAATATATTTTTTAAAAATAATAAAAAACAAAGGCCATGACCCGGGGTTGGGGTCCCCGGGGGTCGATTAAGGCCTTGGGAGGGCCAAATTTATTTTTTTCAACAAAAAAGGTTAGGGTGCAGGCCCTGGGGGATGGGGTCTCCAGGGCTAGTAAATTAGAAAAAGAAGGGGGGCCACACAGCCCTCCTTCTCAAAAGAATAAAATAAATAAAAGACCGGCATTGCGCCGGAGGCCACGCCCCTTCCTTGCAGCACTCTGCAAACGCGCCCCCTGGCCAGTTGTAAGTTGGGGAATTAATTCCCCTTCAATACTGAGGGTCCCTGAGGGCCAACTAGCCCAACAGGTATCTCCAGTATGCGCCAGGGAGCTGCGTTGCCGACAGGTGTTCTGAGGCCACGCCCCTTTTTTCACCTCTATGCAACGCAGCTCTGTGGCGCTTACTGGAGGTACCTAGTGGGCTAGTTTGACCCTAGGGACCCTTAGGATTCAAGGGGACTTAATCTTTCAACTTAGAATGGCCACAGGGCACGTGTTCACAGTGGTGAAGGGAGGGGACGGGGCCTGAGGTGACGTGTGCAAACACGCCCTGTGGTGCATTTTAAGTTGGGGAAATAATTCCCCTTCAATCTTGAGGGACCCTGGGGGCCAACTAGCTCATCAGGTGCTTCCAGTAAGCGCCACTGCTCTGCGTTGCAGAGAGGTGGTGCAGGCTGTGCCCCTTTTTACACCTCTCTGCAATGGCTCTTACTGGACGTACCTAGTGGGCTATTTTGCCCCTAGGGATCCTCAGGATTCAAGGGGACTTAATCTCCCAACTTAAAAAACGGCCACAGGGCGTGTTTACACAGTGGGGAAGGGAGGGGACGAGGCCTGAGGTGACGTGTGCAAACACGCCCTATGGCGCGTTTTAAGTTGGGGAAATAATTCCCCTTCAATCCTGAGGGCCTCTGGGGGCTAACTAGCCCACCAGGTGCTTCCAGTAAGCGCCACTGAGCTGCGTTGCAGAGAGGTGGTCCAGGCCGTGCCACTTTTTACACCTCTCTGCAACGCAGCTCTGTGGCGCTTACTGGAGGTACCTAGTGGGCTAGTTGGACCCTAGGGACCCTCAGGATTCAAATGAACTTAATCTCCCAACAAAAAACGGCCACAGGGCGTGTTTACACAGTGGTGAAGGGAGGGGACGGGGCTTGAGTTAACGTGTGCAAACAAGCCCTGTGGTGCGTTTTAAGTTGGAGAAATAATTCCCCTTCAATCCTGAGGGACCTTGGGGGCCAACTAGCCCACCAGGTGCTTCCAGTAAGCGCCACTGCGCTGTGTTGCAGAGAGGTGGTCTAGGCCGTGCCCCTTTTTACATCTCTCTGCAACGCAGCTCTGTGGCGCTTACTGGAGGTACCTAGTGGTCTAGTTGGACCCTCAGGATTCAAGGGGACGTAATCTCCCAACTTAAAACGGCCACAGGGCGTGTTTACACAGTGGGGAAGTGAGGGGATTGGGCCTGAGGTGACGTGTGCAAACACGCCCTGTGGCGCGTTTTAAGAGGTAATTTTAATCCCCTGCCCTATTATATACTAGGGGCTTACAGAGGAGGTCATGCTGATCACAGGGGGACCCCAACGCATAGTGTTCCCTAGTGTATGTAGGTGTTTTCACTGTATTCTGAGTGTCTTGTAACATAGCACTGGCTCTAGGACTGGTTAGTCAGACTCAGTTACCACCAGTATCCGTCTGAAAAACTTGAGGGTACAGGATGATTTTGCAACAAGGCTTCTTTCTGCTCTTCTGTTTGTTCTTTCTGCACGTTATCCTTCCTCCTGCACTTTTCTTCGTCTTTGAGGACTTCTGTTGCTTCTTTCTGCATTTTTTTTTCTTTCTGTGCGTTTTTTCTTCTTTCTTCACATGTCCTATCTCTGTAGGCATAGTTAGAAATTAGCATTTAAAAAACCTTTGAAATTCACTGAAAAAACCATAGGTTTCAGGCACGTTATAGTTAGGAATTAGCATTTAAAAAACCTTTGAAATTCACTGAAAAAACCATAGGTTTCAGGGGCGTTATAGTTAGCTGGACTTTTCACTCGTACAAAACCATTGAAATTCCCCCGTTATAGTTAGTTCAGCTAACTATAACTCGCGCGCCCACAATGCACTGCTGATGACGTCACATATTACATCACTCATGACATGGTCAGTGACATCACTGATGACGTCACTGATGACATCACTGATGACATCATCCTTGCTGATAGAGTGGCAGACCTCCTCTCCCCCTAATATAACCTTTGATGCACACATTCAAAAATAGAAACTAAAATGTTCAAAACAATGGACATACCAATATCAGTTACAACAACCTATTCAGTAATTCTAAGATCCACATACACATCCACTCATTCACCAACAGTCCTATACAGTCACTCATACATGTACTCACTCATCATATGTACTCATACACCTATACATCCTGTTACACAACGCCACTCATCCATAGAGTTACTCACACACAGTCACTCATGCTAATAAAGAAACATCCATTTACTTGCATATACAGTTATACACACACCACCACACTTACTTCTACAGAAACTTACACATACTTAGTCTTTTAAACAATCACTTATAGAACACATACTTATTCATACAGGAACTCTTTCAATCTCTCACTCTCACATATACTCACTTATATACACCAATAGTCACATATACTAGTTTAAAACATATGTAGTTACTCATAAAGACACTATTGAGACAGTCATTCACTCACTAACACACCCATGCACACACTCATCCGCCCATACAGTCCTGCACACTTGCTGTCTTCAACACAAACAGTGAGTCACTCATTCATGCACCTATGCACTACGTAATACCCCCCACCGAACCATACAGACACTCAGACTGATACTCAAAAAACCAACTAATAAACTATATAGACACTCATGCAGCTACTCACCAACACATGCAGCCACTTGTACACAAAGTGAGAGACTGATACAGATATTTACATATTTAAACACTACTCACTAAGCAATGTATTCACTAAGATACACTTAATCAGTCAGTTATACAATCAATTTTTCAAAAACAAATCATATACCCATTTATTCTTCCATCGACCTTGAGATATACATATATAAAACATATGTAATTTTCAGAAAAACACACATTCACTGGATGATGTCATCAGTGATGTGATTAGTGATGTCATTTGAGATGTCATGAGTGATGTCACTGACCATGTCATGAGTGATGTAATATGTGACGTCATCAGCAGTGCATTGTGGGCGCGCGAGTTATAGTTAGCTGAACTAACTATAACGGGGGAATTTCAATGGTTTTGTACGAGTGAAAAGTCCAGCTAACTATAACGCCCCTGAAACCAGTGAATATATATATACATACATTTTTTTTTCTTCTTCTTAGGACACTACAAAATTGTTTGGCCCTTGGAAAATGAAGGTGGTTTTGGCTGCACAAAAATCTTGCTGCTTTTTTTTGTTCATATTCATATTCCACGCTATCAATCTGAATTTGGCAATTGCACTCACTGAACATTGGCTCCATCTAATGTTGAATTGATTAGAGAGCCATTTCATTGTTTGTGGTATTTCTTTGAATAAACAGCAATGCATTCTTAGGTCTGGTGCTAGCCAATGCCTTTTGATTTTATTAGAGGTGTAATGTACTTATTTAAAGGGGCTTTCAGCAAACCTCTCTTCATCTATTGATCTGTTGAATCATTTACATTTTGTTTCCACCCACTAAAGCAAACAGCATCACGCAATGTATCCGCCTACGTAAGCCTCACAAGGAGCACATCCGCACATAAGGTAGTACCCTTCATAGCCAAAGTTTTTGTTTTTAGTTTATAATTACTTTAGTGTTGTATTTAGTCCAGCTTTATCATATCCCATCTACTGCTAAGGCTGTTGCAAATTCCTTTGTAACAGCCTTGTTTTTTGACTGTTGCTATTTCGCATCAGCTCACATGAACTCTGAAAATAAGCTAATCAGAGTGCTCTTTCTATCTTTGCAACCCTGTCTTGCTTTCCTTCTTTGTTCCTCTCCTAGCTTCCTTGTTTCCTTTGTTCTTTTGTTCTTTTTCTTTCTTTCCTTCTTTCATCTGTCCTTTTCTTTTCTTCTTTTTTGCTTCTTCTGTCCTTTTATACTTCGTTCTTTCATGCGCTCTTTCTTCCTTTGCTTTTCTTCTTGCTTTAATTTTTCCTTCTTTCTTCATTTCCTTCTTTCCTTTGTTTTTCTTTGTTTTACCTTCTTTCCTTTTGTCATTCCTTCTTTTTACTTGTTTCCTCCTACTTTTTTCATTCTTTCCTTCTTTTTTCTTTCTTTCTAGCCTTCAGCTCACATTAACTCTGAATGTAAGCTAATCAGTGTACTCTATATCTTAGCAACTCTCTTTCTATCTTTTTAAGTTTCCCTTTCTTTTTTGCCGTCTGTTTCTTCTTTTTTGATGTCTCTTTCTTTCTTGCATGCTAACAGTCAATGCCAGATCAACTGGCATTTTGATTTCTGTGCTTAATTTGACTAAAATTATGTGTATAACATACTTATAGGGGTTTTCAGCCAGACTTCATCCATTAATCTGTTGTTGAGTCATTCAAATGTTTCTTCCGCTGAGTACAGCATGCATTAAGAGGCAATGTGACAGCCCATTCCAGACATTGGTGGACTTCACTATGCCTTATGACATGCCGCCTTTTCACAAGGAGCACATCCACAAAGTAGTTCCTTTCAGTGCCAGGGTGCAAAAATGGTAATGTCTGCTTTTTTGAGACCATAAACAGTTTTGCCTTTAGCCATTTTTTTGTTTTGATTGAGGGCCCGGCACCTTCTTCACTAATAAAATATTACAAAAAACACAATAAAATAAAACAAGAATTGCCAAAATGCTGGCGGCCAAAGCCAGCCTGTAACAAGGCCCAGTGGTAAAACAGGACAGGAGGCATTGCAGTCATTGAAAATGATTTGTTCCTGGATATGAAGGACCCATCCAACTGCTCCACTGCTCTCCATTCTCTCCCTCTGCTCCGCATTCTCTCCCTCTGCTCCGCAGTTTCTGCATTCCCATCTCTCTCACAACATTCTATCACTCATAAGCAACTATCACTAAGGCAACTAATACTCACGTATATTCATGCATATATTACACGCCTCCCTTATTACGTTGAACAAAATAGTATCTACATGAATCTTATAAAAAAATAAACAATAACCTAATACAATAATACACAGATAAATTAGTGAATTGCAAGACATGATATGATACACCGAAATCTCCCAGCAAAACATGTATATTCAAATCAAACGTGTCACCACTACAATCTGAAAATATATGAACTAAGAAAACTAGGAGTGGCACAGGTTCATCTCTCATAATCTTACAAATATACAGGTGGTCAAACCTTTCTGTCAGATTTCTTCACAGCAGCCATTCACCTACCACCCTCCTCCACAGTATGTTCTTCACCATGACCTTGTTTGGTTTCATCATTTTTAGTCCATGCCCTTCAAGAACAACAACCCTGTTAAGATTCCATAATCGGGAATCTTCTGTTTTTTTCGCATTAGTGAATAATTTCATTACTTTCATGGGCTTAAAGAGTTTCGATCCATTTTTCTTACCAACAGGCTCCTTATTAACACCCAGTCACCTACTTTCCCAATGATTTTCTTTACCAACTTCCTACCAACTTCCTTTTATTAAAATTCTCTTTGTGTTTCCTCAAATTTCTGCTTCCTTTAAAATCCAACTAATGCCAATTGAGGTCCTGCCTACTTAGGATTTAAGTTATTGACCCACATCCGTGTCAGCAAGGTGTTCGGATGTCTTCCTCTGAATAATTCAAATGGGGTCTTTCCTGTGGTAGAGAGTGACATAAATGTGTACGTCTAAACTCTCTTACAGATCACTTCCTTCCAATTCAAACCATTATCCTTTGCTATTTGTATGGTTTCCTTCAACACCCCATTGAAGCGTTCTACCATACCATTTGTCTCAGGGTGATATATTGCGCAGTTTTTAGGTTTTATCCCATATTCAGTTAAAAATTCCAATCCTCCATGTCCTTGGAAACCAGTTTTACACCATTATCAGTAAACAAACCATTTTCCTAACATCTCTTTCAAAAGTTTCACAACATGCCTGGTTTCACTACGTATGGTAAAGCAAATCTCGGGCCATCTTGAGGACATGTCCATCAAGACTACCAAGCATCTCTCACATTCCCCTCCAGGCACAGACTTGTATATTAGAACATTTAAAACATCTAAAGTGTACAAAACAACTTCTTCCCATTGACACGTTGTGCATTTCCTTATCACTATAGGTTGTACGTTGGGTTTTATAACTTTGTCACTCATTGCACATTACACGCATTCTCATATCATCCTCTGCATCTCAAGATCCACCCCTGGACAGCAGTATGATAATAAAATTCATTATTTAGTCTTAGACATCCCTGTTAGCCCCTATGATCAAAGGTTATTAGTCCTTCCTGAAGATCAGTAGGAGGGATCAACCTAGTTCCAATCTGTACAGCAATCCTCGCTTCTCAGACAATTCATGTTTTACACCCTAAAAAACTTTCTCTGTTCACCACCCAACATTGACCAACAACACCACCTCCTTGATCACCATGCCTAATTCCTGATCCAAACACCACATTTCATCAGAAATGAAGTCATATCCAATTTTGCAGACAAATTAATCATTAAACTCCGCTTCATTATCTGTGTCCTCAGACAAGAGCGAGGATGTGGCCTAAAGGCTAGGGAGGTCGACCTTGATGCTGGGGAACTGGGTTCGAGTCTTAGCAGGGACGCTCAACATCCTGTGATTCTGGGCAAATCACTTAATCTCCCGGTGCCTAACACAAAAAGTGAACGTGTCAGTTTGTAACGCAACTGGTGCTCATGCAAAGCGATCTGATACCTTTGGGTCTAGTTCGTGCTATATAACCCACCCCCCCCAAAAAAAAATCACTCAAATTAGTCAACCCCATTCTAGATAATGTATCAGGCAAAATGCTCTCAACAATTGGAATATATTTACTTCAAAATTATACTCCTGAAGGGCTACAAACCACTTGGCAATACTGCTTGACACGGTACCGATACCTTTCTTCTTAAATATCTCACATAACCTCTATTGAGCCAATTTTAGTTCAAAGACTCCACAAAAACTAACAGAGCTTCCTTATAGCCCAGCAGGCAACTAAGGCCTCTCTTTAAATCACAGAGTACCTAATTTCTGCCCCCTTTAAACTAAGTGACACATACAATAGTACTCCCTAAATCTTACACACCTTGTCATAGCACAGCTCCTAAACCTTTTAAATTGAATTCTGCAGTCAGGACAGATTTCAACTCCTTGAACTCAGTCTCCCATGCCACATCCCAAACAAACTCTGCACCCTTTCCGAGTGAAATTCTCATCCCTACACTCAACTGAGCAAAACCTTCTACACATTTGTTTTAGTGCTCGGCCGTACCCAAAAATTGCATTAATTCTTCTTTGTTAGAAGGAGACTTCAGTATGTATATGGAGTCAACCAAATCCTACTTAGGAACAGATCCCTCTCTGGTGATAGTGTGAACTAATTAATCAATAGAACCCTTCCTGTATTTGCATTTCTCCACTTTAATCGTGAGGTTAAAATCTTAGAGTCTCCTTAACACGTGCCTCAGCCTAACATCATGCTCATTAATATCCTAACCAAATACTAAAATTCCATCCTGATACATTTTTAGCCCCTTAATACCTTGCAAGACTCTTTCCAGGGCTCTTTGGAAAGCAGGTGCAGCTGAGACTGACCCAAAAGGTAGCCTAGCATATCTAATAGGGCCAAGCTCTCCGAGGTCAACACACTGCCTTAGACAACCTTTTCTGGCTGCAAAAACTGGTGCCAACCATTCAGTACACTCAACTGACGGTGGCAGCTTCTCCTGACTCCGCTTGGCGCCCATTATTGCAACTGACGCGGCTACGCTGTGTGCATTTTAATATTGAAGGCAGCTTCGAGATAGAATTTTAAAATTGAAACTGTCACCATTTTGTTTTCTATTTTAATTGCAGCTCATGATATGTTGTTCTAAATTTAGTGGCACGCTGTGAATTTTACCACATACTCGCAAACACTGAGGTTGCTAGGTGTTGTATTAGACTCACTGTCTCCTGAGCCCTGAACCGTGCCTGCACGCTCGGCAGCCAATCCCGGTGTGCGGAGGGCGGGGCAGAGACAGGCCACACAGGAAGACGAGCGGTTAGCGCTCTAGCCCTTTTTCATTTCAGGGCTATTTAGCCCCTCGTCGGCTCCAGCGCGCAGCGTTGGCGCGCAGTGTGGTGCCTACTCCTGCGCCTAAGATGAGCCGAAGACCAGCCCGTCCGCGACAGGACGGGGCTAGGGGCAGGGGGCTATGGCGATTCTCACAAATACCCCAGAGACCCCTTCCAGCAACCGGAGAACATACACCTCACAGGTATTGTTAGAGTTACGCAACCACCTCCCGATTGTATGCGATAAAATTATAGGAACAACCTTAGAAGGCCCGTTTACTTGTCAGGCATGCCATACACAGTTCCATCTCTCTGCGGAGGAAAGAAACCAATTGAGGGATCCAGTTGCCTTGCAACTTAAAGTGCAAGATACTGTCCCGACAAATAATACAATGGATAGTCTCCCCCTGGGGAGCAAAAATCTGCTTTGTAATACTCGCTCACTAGCGAAGCATGCCACCCAGGTTTGGGATCTTATATCAACTGAGGAACCCGACCTTTGTTTCTTAACAGAAACATGGCTTAAGCCTCACTCAGTCCCAGCCATTACATTGGGTATTCCGTTGGGATACAAAATAGTCAGGCTGGACCGTCCCAATAAAATAGGAGGGGGGGTGGCAATCGTCTATAAGGAGGAATTGAATATCATCATTCTCGAGGAAATATGTACACCCCAGATGGAATTATTATTTTTTAAAATCAACTCAACATCTAGGGGACAAAGGAAGGGAGCATTGGTGTATCGTCCACCGGGCCCGAGTGGGAATTTCTCTGTTGTACTCATAGAGGCCTTAGCACCGTATGTGCAAGAAAATCGGGACTTCCTCTTGGTGGGGGATTTTAATGTCCATAGTGAGTCAGAGAAGTGCATGGAGGTAAGAACTCTCCTAATGGATCTGGACTCTCTGGGACTGAAAAAAGATCAATTATGGACCCACTCATGAGGCAGGCCATACCTTGGATCTAGTTCTGTCCAACTCATCCTCTATCAAATGCATGGCTCCTACTCAGGTAGAATGGACAGATCATTTTATCCTAAAATTCCATACTGCTGCCATTGATAAGCCACGAATACAGATCGCCTTGGCTAGTAAAAGGAGACCTTGGCATAAACTTACCACGGAAGCCTTCAGAGAGAAGTATAAAGCTCCCCTGTCTAAGAACTCTACAGATGATGTAATAACTGCTCTTAATAGGTTTGAAGAGAAGGTTAGAGAAGCAATAAACACCATTATCCCGCAGAAAATATATAAACCTCGCCCGGCAAACAGGCAAGAAGTCTGGTTTTCTGAGGATCTAAGATCTCTTAAACAAATAACCAGAAAACTGGAAAAGTTATGGAGACAGTCTCAGAGGCCTGAAGATAAAGAACATCATAGAACCTCCCTTAAGATGTATTATAAGGCCATTAGGGCGGCACGAAAAAATCATATTGCAGCACAATTAACAGCGGCTGGGAAAGATTCAAAAGTACTGTATAAAATCTTACAAACTTTTACCAAGCCAGTAGCTTGTGAGACTGCAGAGGTTGCATCCCAGGATCTTTGTGATGAGATCTCCCTATTCTTCATGAAGAAGATAGATGGGATCTATGACAAGATTATGGTCTCAAACGCAACTGCTGCAGGAGAAAATAACACTTCTCAGAATACTGCACAGCAAGTGCAATATACTCAGTGCCTTACAAGCTTTCCCCCATTTCCTTAGAGGAGGTAACCTCATTAATCACTCAAATCAAGAGTGGTAGCCCTTTGGACACCATCCCTGCACGTATCATGCCTATGTTGGCAGATGTTTTAGGGCCAGGAATTCAGAATTTAGTTAACCTCTCCCTTAGCACAGGGGAGGTTCCTCTAGACTGGAAAAGGGCGCTGGTAAGACCACTGAGGAAAAATACTGCTATCCCCTGGACGGAATTGTCTAACCTAAGACCCATCTTGCTTCTCCCCTTTTTGGGTAAAATAACTGAGAAATTTGTAAATCGGCACCTGTCGAATTACATCGAAAAGGCAGGTGGGCTGGATTCTTCCCAGTCAGGTTTTAGGCCGAGACACAGTAACGAGACCACCTTGTTGTCAGTCGCAGACGATCTACACATGTTCCAGGATAAAGGTCACTCTGTTATCCTGGTTCTGTTGGATCTGTCTGCGGCGTTTGACACTGTGTCACACAACATCATGACCACCAGGCTAGTTAACATCGGCCTGGAAGACAAGGTTTTGGCTTGGTTGAGGAGCTTCCTAACAGACCGCACCCAAAGGGTCACCTTGGGTGCATATCGGTCAGAGGAGTTGGGGATCTCTAAGGGGGTGCCACAGGGCTCCTGTTTGAGCCCTACTCTCTTCAACATCTATGTGGCCCCCCTAGCTAACATCATGAGGTCCCATGGTTTCATCCCAGTGTCATATGCAGATGACACCCAACTCCTCTTTCCTTTTAAAATCCTCACTGTTGAGGTTAGGAACTCCTTTGCCCAGGGGATGAAAGCAGTGGCTCACTGGATGGCATCTAACTTCCTGCAATGTAATGTTGCCAAGACGGAAGTGATGCTGTTCGGTGAGGCCAAACTCATGTAGACTCCTGACTGGTGGCCTCAAGATCTTGGCCCAGTCCCTGTGCCCAAGCAGGTAGTGAAAAATCTAGGGGTCCGACTGGACCAGGAGCTTTCCCTAAAACATCATGGAAACCAAGTGGTGGGCTCTTGTTTCCATATCATCGGTTTGTTGCGGAAAGTGTTTCCTTTGCTGCCAGACTCTACTAGAAAAACCTTGGTGCAGGCTCAGTATTGAGTCGATTGGATTACTGTAATGGACTGTTACTGGCGGCAAATGAAGGAGCAATTTCCAGACTCCAGGTGGTCCAGAATACCGCTGCTCGTCTTGTCTTAAACCGGCCCCCTCGCACTCCCTCCAAACCTCTGCTGACCAAGCTTCATTGGCTATCCATCAAACAGAGGGTGAAGTTTAAAACCTCTTGTATTATACACAGATGTTTACATGGGAGAGGCCCTGCTTAACTGTCCAACAAATTCTCCCCCTATGTACCCACGCGCTCTCTGAGATCCAGTGAACAGGCCTTGCTGTGTGTACCCAGAGCAAAAAAAGCAAGACAGGGAGCTAGAGCCCTTTCAGTTGCTGGCCCAATTCTATGGAATAGCCTCCCAATATCTCTGAGACTCTGTGATGATCACCTTCCTTTCAGGAAACAATTAAAAACTTATCTATTTCAAAATTAACATGATATACTGCTTGGACTCTTTTCTTGTATTATGGTTGGCCAAAGGCGCGGAGATACTCCTTCGGGAGTCGATTCCAGCGCGGTATAAACTCGCAAATAAATAAATGATCCCATCATTCCTAAGTATTACCAACTCAGAATGCATTTCCTCTCTCACGGTCACTGGTACACTATGAACCTTACTACATGTAGGTCTGTCAATATATTATATATTTTTTATATTACTTTTTTGTAAGAAGACTTGATTGGAAGCTTCGTCAATATACACATCTACTGTTTGGGTCTAGCATTAACCCTAAATCCCTCTGGTGAAACCAATTTATTATACTATTCCCCTACTTTGCCAGTGATGTATCTTTGACTGTACTCAATAAAAGCCACAAAGTTTCCAAGATGTTTAATAGGTTCACCTCTGTAGGCACAAGGATTGATGTCAGGTTTAAGTAATTTGACTTTATCCCTGAGTGTCTCATTGTAAGATTTGCTGGAGCCAATTGCAATTTTACTACTGAATCAAACAGCACCTGAGCTATTTCACCATCAACCAATATGTCATCAATGGGATTGTTCCGTACACCACAGTCAATTTGCAATACTATCTGACCACATTAAAAATCTGTGTCTTCACTGTTATCATTGACATCAACTTCACAAGTATTTTCTTTCGATGTCTTAGCTTTGCATACAGTTGCAAAACCTCCCCTTTTCTTACAGGAATTGCACACCGCTTTGAGAGCAGGTCATTTTTTTTCATTTGCCAAATGTACTGCAATGCCACATCTGGAACACATTCTCATAAACTCATCCCTCTTATCAGATCTACACCCTTCTTTATCTAGCTTCTTTGATTTACTTTTGATCACATGAATACTCTCATCTTTATCTCCTTCCTGCTTTATGACCGCCACACACTTAATTGAATGCTCAATTATGTTGGCTACCATCAAAACTTCATCAAGAGATAGACCATCCTTTTGCTAGAGTTCCTCCTGTATTTTTTCAATATTAAAACCCAGCATTAATTGATCTTGAATCATCTTCTCTAATAAGGCTCCAAATTTACAAGAAGAGGCCAACCTCTTCAATCCTGTGGTGTCATTTTCTACCAACTCCCCTTCTAGCTGAATTCTCATACCAAAGTGATGCCTCTGCAAAATTGTGCTTACTTTAGAGAGATAATGTTTATCCAAATTCCTTATACAAGTCGCATATTAATTAAGTTCCACAACGTCAACAACCTCAGGAAGATTATCAAATACTTCCTGCCCTTCAGGGCCTAAGCAATGTAACAGAAGACCTGTCTTCCTTTCAGTACTTAAGGACATACCACAGGTGCTCGGCTAGCTGAGTTGGTAGAGCATGAGACCCTTAATCTCAGGGTCATGGGTTTGAGCCCCATGTTGGCCGCATAAGCTCTGGTAGGGGTTGCTGGTCCTAACATGTGCATGAGAGAATTGGTTTATATATGTACTGTCTGCTTTTTGCGAAAAAAAAGTTCAAATAAACATAAAAACAAATAGCAGCTCACAACGGCACTGCTCGAGATGACAATGCAGGCATGCTGACTCACTCCCAACATAGTGTTCCTGGGTTATGTCAAAGATTTTAAAACCATTTTGAAAGGTCACTGCTACCGGGTTGCTTTTGGGGAAACGTAGAGTGGCCATGAGATGGGGCAGTAGTAGACTTGCCTCGAAATTTAACGAGTAGCTGAAGGACATGTCCCTATGTGAGGAACAGTCAGGGATGTATGCTGAAACATTGCCACCCACAAAATTCCTGGGCTCCCTTGAGAACTTATCTTTTACAATTGAGTTCGGACTCATAGGTGTGCCCCACTTACAGGGGTGTTATGTGCTGTACCATACTGAATTTATTGTACTGTTTGTTTGTCAAAACAAATCAAATCAAATATGCTTTATTTGGTTATATTACAAAACCATCAAATACATTCAAGATAAAATCCAAAGCTAAAAAAAAGTACTACCTATAAAAACAAATTTTCACTATACAATAAAATGCTAAAATATTCATAATTTCTACAGAATATGGTAACCTAATGCATGGCTCACTCACAAAATAGTAGTATAAAACTTCATTAAATTAAGTCAACCGACACTCAAGATACAAAGATACTCAATACATCTCTGTTTCAAGACAAGATAAATCCACGCTTAAGCCATACTGCAGCTAGGTAGCGGCTGACAGCGAATACTAGTGGAGTAGAGTTTTCTGTAGTCAGAATCCTTTAGGCTGCTAAATAGGATTTGGTTCAGAGATTTAGACAAATTGGTTGTATCCATTTGCACTCAAAATGTAGATATGCAGGACAAAAAAAGATTAGGTGCTCCGTGGTCTCAGGTGTCATCCCACCGGGAGGGCACAGATTGAAACCAGATACTTTTCACCACTTGGAGGTAAAAACTTTTGCAAAAGGCAAAAGGGCATATACAAACTCTTCATAAATGGGGGGGTTATCAAATCAAGACAGGATTCAAACAGCGGAGTGTCCTTAAATTCCAAACATCTCTCGGTTAGTTGCAAATTTGTCTTACTATGAACACATTGCTCATGCATAAAAACCCAGAAAAGTTCTTTAATAATACAAGCATCTAGATTAGAAATTATTCCAAAGATTTTCAATACCAACCATCCAAAACCCCTTGTGTACAAATTTAAAGCAGGGAATCTGTAGGACATTGCTTTGGCTGATAATTTCTTTCATCAAATCCCTGTATTCCATGAGTTCTTGGGTAGTCCACAGACATCCCCAGTATATCAGTAGCTTTAATGCAACTAGATGGTTAACTTGGTTGATGCCTAAGTCATAAAAAAGTGGAATTGTAGGGGTACTGACCAGACAAACTAGCAGAGACCTTACAAAGCTATTTTCAGATGAGGTCAGTTGCTGTTTTTGTTTTAGTATTACCCCAGACTTCTGCCCCAAAAGACGCACCCGCAAGACAGTCGAAGCTCTATGCTTGATGAGAAGTGTGCTCTTGTTAAGTTGGGGTCCCCAGCTGAATTTATATGAAATCCTAACTCCTAAGCAATCTATATTATTTACTGCTCTTTCTAGGAGATTCGGGCCTGCTCTCATAAAGCAGTTCCTGACTACCCTCAATCCAAACACCATAAACTTGGTCTTAGATGCATTTAATTCTGGGCCTCTGCTTGTGCAAAAATCCTGGAATTTATCAATTAATGTTTGGAGCCCGGAAGTTTTCGAAATAAGGAGTCAGTTGTCAGCAAATAATACAATTGGTATTTATTGTTATTTAAAAGAAGAAAATCATTCTGATAATCTAAAATGGCTTAAGCCACATCGTTAATGTATAGAGTGAAAAAAGTGGGGGCAATTGTCATACATAAAATGCAGCATCATATAATTGTTCTGCAAGGGGAGAGGATGTAGCCTTACAGCTAGAGCGGTCAACGTTGAAGCTGGGGAACAGGGATCCAGTCTCGGCAACGACGCTCAACATCCTGTGATTCTGGGCAAATCACTTAATCTCCCCGTGCCTAGCAAAAATGAATGTGTCCTCATGTAACGAAACTCGTGCTATGTAAAGCGCTCGGATACCCGATATCTTCGGGTCTATTTTGCACTATAGAAAACTCTAAAAGTGTTGTGATATCAGTGTATGTTTGTAACCAATGCTGAATCTTTGTATCTTGTAAATGTTTCTCATACATTTTGTATACTGTGGATTGAGATTTTCAGATTATTTTGCCCAGCCATCGTGTCATGTTTTGCCAGACTGCCACGCTAACTGTACTGATTACGTTTTCTGAAATGTATAAATAAAAAAATATATATATTTTTTTAAAAGGACGTACCACACACCCTTGCATATCTCTCAAATACTCTTTTCCACTTATGCTACTTGATAGATGGCAAACCAGGAAAAGTTAGAAAAATTGGTGGGGCTGTAAAGTTTTGCATGCAATGCTAAAAAAAAAAATAACAATATCCCCAAAAATGGAGTTACATTCCGTAAGTGCAGCATGATATTGTTATATAACTATAAACCCAAAAAGCAGGGAGAATAACAAAGCTACCTACAACCACCGGCACTTGATAAGTGTGCCCAAGATTCGTCCTGTAATATATACTGGGTTAAAAAACAAAAAATGTCAACAGATGGCAGTGTTCTTTCCTTTTTCTCCTCCCCGTATTTACATTCCATGCAGATCCTTTTTTCAATACTTTTCTCGTTGTGATCCAAAGTTAATGAGGGACATGACGAGCCTTTGAAATACAATGCTAAGGCCTTAGACACGCTCTCTCAGTGGCAACACCTCCGACACATACCTTCACTGGCAATGTGAAACTCTCCTCCAGAACAAATCTCAATTCATGAAAGAGTGCGCATACACGCTGCATAGGGTCCTGTGCTCAAGGTGATGAATTCAAGGGATATACAACCCTCACCTCAAATAACAAACCACCAGAGCTTGAAGCTCCAAACGTTCAAAGACAATGAGCAACGGCCCCCTGCACCAGCTGAATGTCGAGTTTGAATTGGAAACAGTTGAAGCACATGAAGGGCCTGATTAGGATGTCGGGCGGTAAGCCTCCAACCGCTTGTCGGAGGCTTACTGACCCACATTCTTGGTTTAAACTCCGACTGCCTTATTACAAAGAAGACAGTCCGAGTTTAAACTGTCCGGTCAATCCGATTGGCTTCAGATGGGCTCATGGAGCCTGTTGGGAAGTCGGAATCGCCACATAATCCCTTACGGATGTTTCCGTCATCGGGATTATGATGTTGGTTTCCGACAGGCTTTCCACGTTGGCCTCTCTGACATGGAAAGCCTTCAGAAAATGATTTGGAGGCCCCTAGCAGGGCCCCTTTAACTCTGCGGCCTTTGGTTGTGGGCTGGGGGGTGCCCCCTTGTAAATCCCTGCGCCGGTGCCCGCCACAGGGTGCAGGGATTTACATTAACTCCCATTTCTCTATGGAAGCTTGAGCTGCGGCCAGTTTCCTACCACCACACAAGCTCCCACAGGGAAATGGGAGTTTGCGATCACATCATATGTGGTCACATTATTATTGCGGTTTCGGACCACCGACCAGAGGTTGGTCGGTTTTGAAACCACAGAGACTCCGACCAACATCATAATCAGCCCTGTAGTGTTTTTGTTCTTTTTTAAATAAATTCCTTTTATGTGTATAACTTATGAGTTGATTATGGTAATTAAGGGTTTCCTAACTCAAAATACAAAGTCCTGTGCACCACATTTCAACGACAATGCACGAAAGTTAATGTGCAGTACAGTGTCATGCAACTGTGCTGCTGACTTTGTTTGAGCACTATCTAGTTCTATATGCTAGAGTGAACGGCTAGAAATGTAGTTCAATCCTACCATGCTCAGTCAAACACTTGAAAACCAAGAACACGACCAAAAGTAGAAAAAGAGACAGTATCATCCCCAAAAGGATGTAAACTTTCACAACCATGGTGTTAAGACCTTCTCTGCATTCCATCCTCATCGCTAGTGTAACAAGGCCCAAGGGTGAAGTAGGACAGGACGCACTGCATTCATTAAAGATGATTTACTCCTGGATATGAAGGTCTCAACCAACTGCTTCTACTGCTCTCTTTTCTCTCCCTCTGCCCCTCAGATTCTGCATTCCAATCTCCCTCACAGCATTCTGTTACTCCAAAGCGACAATCACTAAAACAACGAATACCCAAGTGCATGTATGCATATATTGCACAGACCTATTGGCTTTGCTAATGTTTCTTTGAATCGTCATACAGAGTGAAAAAGTTGAGCGAATAACAAAGCTAATGTGAGCCTCAAAGTTCAATTCAGCATGAATAGTTTTTGGAAGGTAATCAATGACCCCTGTTTTCAAGCACCGAATAAACCAAAGGTGGCTTGTCATATCCTGCCTGAAGTCTGGGTGTATCATTTTAAAAGCTTGTACAACTATGGTGGCTCGGAGGACCCACTAACCCCAGTCACAGGATTTTTATCTAGCACGTGGATGTGCTTTACGGTAGGTGAGATCAAGCTAGGAATAGACGGTCCGACAATAAACAAGGCTCCAGGCCCGGACGGGATTCCACCAGACCTATTAAAAAACCAGGTAGACCTATGGGCCCCTATATACTCACTAGAGTTTTTAACACAGCTGTAGAAGTAGGAATGCCCAGGTCATGGTCCACGGCTGTTATCGTACCTTTGTTCAAAAAGGGAAATAGGAGTGACCTGCAATGCTACCGCCCGATATCACTTATTGACGTGACTGCGAAAGTTCTGGGAAGGGCCATCCTCAATCGTCTGACGGTCTGGGCAGACGAAAATGTGATTATTACAGATACCCAGTATGGGTACAGAAATGGCCGCTCCACGACAGACCAGTGCCTTAACCTCTACCACCTGGTGGCCAAGTATACCCTGGCAAGGGAGGGGACGGTGTACTTGGCTTTTATGGACCTGTCAGCAGCATTCGACTGAGTAAACCGAAGGAAATTGTGGGAAATTTTAGGGCTCTTGGGCGTCGACCCAGGTCTGATATATATTTTAAGAATGCTTCACCAGAACACAACAGCACAGGTCAGATTTAGCGACGAGGGGGATCTAACTGAAGACTTCCCGTGCTCTGGGGGGGTGAGGCAAGGATGCATCCTGGCGCCCTTTCTATTCACGTTATATATAAATGGCTTAGATAAGGCGCTCGGAGATTTGGGGGTAGACTGTCCACGCATAGGGAGGAGAAGTATACCCGTCCTCCTATATGCGGACGACGCGGTCCTCCTGTCACGCACAGGAAGAGGACTACAGTCCCTCATTGATGGATTTGTTAGTTTCATGGCGGACTTAGATTTATTACCCAATCTCACCAAATCATACGTCATGGAAACAGGGAAAAGACCAACAAAGAAATTTATCATAAATTAGAAAAAGTAAAGTTTTTTAATTATTTAGGGATTTTATTTGATAAGCATCTTAATTTTAAAACATTGATTTTGGATAAATGCAGCCAACAAATTAGCACGATGGGCTCAACTATGAACTGTGCCACAAGATTAGGTCGATGGTCACCAAATGAAATTCTGCACCTGTACAGTTCGGTTTGTTGCGCCAAGACTATGTATGGGAGTGAGGTATGGGGCTTTAGAGACATCACTAATTCAAACAGAGGAAATCAAGTTCCTCAGAAGGCTTCTGCAAGTACCCCAAAGTACGCCTTCCCATATAGTTCATGAGGAGCTTGGCCTCACCTATATTAGCGAGAGGTTAAGTTTTAAACCCATCACTTGCTGGATAAAAATATGGACGAACCCCGAGGCAAGTCTAAGTAGACAAATACTTGAGGACTGCATCGCGGGGGATAAAGGTCATCGGATACCTTGGCTTAAACATGTAAGGGACACCCTGAGTCGGTTGGGTTATGCCAATTATTTTGATGAGCCTTCCACACTCACCTCCAGAGACAAGGGCGTTATAAAGTCTGAATTTGTACGGCGCTTAGCTTGTGAAAGGGAGGACAGAGAACTGTTGAAAGTTTCAGTAAGAGCCCACCTGCTAACAAAATCATTGCCGGGAATGGAATTTTATCTTTCTAATATATATAACAGACATGATAGATTTTTAATGACTAGATTTAGACTGAATCTTCTGCATCATATTTTATCAGTTCCGGCTGGGTTCGCAGCAGACATTGACACAAAGGGACCCTGCGGCTGCGATCAGAGATCTCCACAAGACACTCTCCATTTTGTTTTACTTTGTCCCTTTTATGCGCACCCTAGGTCATTGTTTTTAAAAACTATTTTAAGACGTTCCAAAATTAACCGGCAAAGGTGGCACTCTTATTTTTTAAACTCTCCTCTGACCCATTTACGCTGTTCAGCACTGTAAATTTCCTAAGATCGGCTGTAAAACTAAGGAAAACTAGAACGGAGGACTAGCCACCCTGTTCTTATGGGGCACATAAGTGTATGATGCGACTATATAGTCTAGGTTCCTAGTTCTCATTAGCTAAGTGTATGTTGAATGTTTTTTTAATTTTTAGTTAGTCCCGGTAGCAGTTTTTTGGCACCCGTTTAATCATGCTTAATGGCGGGTCCACTGATATTAGGGAGTCTCACGCTGTTTAGACTGGCCTGAGTCAGCATATATTATCCCGTTTTAACTTGTCAAAACTTCGCTTTTTTTTTTTTTTTTTTTTTAATGTTGTTGAGCCCCATTCTTCTTAAGTGGCCCTACCTAACTTTCAAGCCTAAGATGGTTCAGTGATGCCATTTGCTTATTTGTAGCAGCCGCGAAGATTTTATTGTTTTTGTATATTGATTATAACATGTAATGTGTTATTGGTTTTTTATGTCATGCTCTTTTATGGATATTTCTATACCCGAATAAAAATGTATTGAATTGACATTGAAATTCAGCATCCCAAATGATCCATAGAGCATTACCTTGATTAGTGGAGGACGTTGGAATCACAAGCAACATGAGGGTCTGAGGAAGATTATTAATACTTAAAAGTATGTACCTTGTTTCCAAGAATGGCACCTCAGTTTTACTCTGTTTAACTGGAGGTCACATCTATTCATCCAAATGTCCACCTTGATTCAGACCTTGAATAAATGCCGAAAAGCGTCTTTCGGGATGTCTTGGCATTATATTTGACATAAACATTTCATCAAATTCAAGATTAATATCATAGACAAGTATGTCAATTTGCAAGTGCCCATGCACTGTAAATTCTGGATGGCAGGGGAGTTAGCAAGAGTCCTTGTGATGGTAGACTGAATAGCAGGCACTTAATCTACAAAAGCCCCAGATTGACCTGAATTCACATGTGGCTGCTCACTTGTAGGAGGGCTGGTGATAGTGTACCTGTTTTTTCAGGGTGCGGCAATACCCAACCTGAATTTACCAGCTGAAAAATCCAGATGGTGAAGTCACCTTTGAAATGGGGTGTAATCTTTCCCAGTCACGGTCCTTGGCCCTTCACAACCCTCTGCTATGGCACATAGGAGCATGTAATGCTCCGCCCGTCAGGCAACCACATCCCCTAATTTTTGCCATGCCCCCCCCAATACATTCTAGCACTAGTCCCTATTGCACACATTCACCACCAGAGTAGGTAGTAAATTTGAATGTTAAACCCACCCCATAGAGGTGGGAATTGTGTGCAGAATTCAGGCTAGTAAAACTAGATCTCAGAAATACATAAATTTTCTAATATATAAGCCAGAAACGGAAAGTCCAGCCGCATGACTACCTCCGCACATATATCCGCCTAACTCCTAAATCATAACCAAGCAAAAATGATCAATAAAATCGAATTTCTACAGTGTTATTAAACAACAGAAACATGATCATCGTAGGAAACTAGCCTTGAAAATACTCCAGTTAAGAATATAACTTTCTATCCTCCTTGTTTTCGGCAAATTGATGCAAGGTGCCGATTACAAGCAAGAACGGGCCACTCCTTTCAGTCCTGCAAGGCAGCAACATATGACAATTCACATCTTACCAACTACCGACCTCGCAGCAACAAACATGGAGGCAGATGCCCAGAATCTCAAACTCTAAAATACCACCAACCCTTGACTGCGGGCAGCAACTGAACATGCTTTCTTCAGAAAACTCAAAAAACAGATCCGTAAGCCTTCACCTGAAACCCAGCAGCATCATATGGTGCCCCAGGCACTCAGATATATGCACCTCACTCCTCACATCTGGATATATTCTACTATCATGAACATTTTCAACATTCTCACACATGGTGCTGTCAGCCAAGTGCTCAGAAGCAAAAACAAGCGAAATCATACAAAATATTATCAAATGTTTTGTAACTCTAATCCCAAGGACAATACAGATTGTATTTACATTCAATAAAACAGAATAAACTTGTATCAAACTGAGAAGGTAAGATAAAGAAGGGGATAAAGATAACTGATTTAGTCGCAATCTCTTTGCTCAGTTGCTCTATTAGATATGATTCATTCTTTATTCACCAGACCCTTTTCCTTCTACCTCCCCCCCCCTTGGGCTTTTATTATGAATTATGAGTAGCATGGTACTGGCGGGGTGCAGACTCTGCACCCGTAATCACCAGTACATTGCGGTAAAAGCAAACCAGTACTATTCAATTATGAGTTAACCCCTCTAGAATGGGTACATCCATGGAGACCCTGTTTTACCAGCAGAATTCTGCACGTCTTTTCCTGTTCTGGAGAGGTGAATAATCATTTATATTTACCACCTCCTCTCAGTAGGTAGAAATGTAAGCCATGAGGTAGGTGTTGGAGGGGTTGGAAGAAGTGGGGTTGGGAAAGCAGAGGAGAGAAGAGGAAAAGGTGCCTTGCAGGGGGAGAGCATTACAATCCTAATAAAAAGATGCCTCGATGAACTTCAGAGTAAGTTTATTTGTAACACCCACCAGACAAACAGCGACATCGGCTGACTCCGTAAATCAACGACCTTCACTACCGCTCATACATTCTGCAACCGATATCATCACATTCCAATGTAGCACATGAACTTAACCCCTTCGGTGCTCATGACGGAACGGTTCCGTCATGAGCCACGGTTGAGCTGTGCTCATGACGGAACCGTTCCGTCATGACCACGCCCGCGCAAGATTCCGTCAGCACAGCGGCGGAATCTGCGCAGCATGGAAGGGGTTAAAGGGGAAGTTACAACACATCTTCCCTTTATAAAAATATAAAGAAAGAAAGAAATGGAAAGAACAGAAAAGAAAAGAAAGAAGAATACAGCTTATGCAAAATACAGCTTATGCAACTACAAAAAAAAAAACAATCCTGAAAACAATGCTAACTCTAATTATACTTAACACAATATTCTTGAAGATACAATGGTGGTCTCCTGACTCTAGAACCATGAGTAAATGGATCAGAACGAACACTACTGTCATTACACTTGGGAAGACTGGACTGAGAAAGGAACCTTCTATTTCCACCCTCCCCTGAACATGTTGACAGACAAGACATGCTCCAAACATCACCACCATCGAGCATTACCACGTTCCTCATCACTTGGATAATGCGCCTAGGACCAAAATATTTTGTTTCACCTTTAGGAGAAAAAACTGCTTTCTTCACAAACACAAACTCACCTACTCTCCAAGTAGAATATCGTGCTCCCATTTTCGTGTCAAACCTACGCTTGTAATTCTCTTGATATTTTTTTAAATCTCCAATTCCTCACTACACAACCCCTATCTTTTACACTCAACCAAAGTGGATTTAACTTGGAACCAGCTGTTCTCCCTTTGAGTTTTTTAAAAGGCGAACAACCTGTCACACTGTTAGGTGTATTCCTGTGTGCCCACAGCTTTTCCCTAAGGATGGGCTTGAGCGGAACTCTTCTCTTCAAGGCAGTCTGGGCAGAAGCTCTAATTAGTCTATTCATGCTCTCGACTAAACCATTTGCCTGAGGAGCATAAAGAGCAGTTCTGTGATGTGTGATGGAGAGATCTTTTAGAAAATCTGACATCTCCTGAGAGGTAAACTGCACCCCATTATCTGAAACAAGGTTGTCAGGTACACCTTCACATGTAAAGGCATCTTTAAGAAATTCTATGATATTCTTTGTCACAACAGAACTCATGCAAGAAGCAGAAACCCACTTTGAAGTATAATCAACAAGTACAACGACAAACCTTTCCGAGGGAGACAAGGTGTCAAAAGGGCCAACAATCTCAACAGCAAGCTTGGACCAAGGACGTTCAGGTATGGCAACTGGAGAAAGAGGAGTAACCCTAATTTTCCTCGATTTGTCATTGCCAGCACACATTACACAATCCCTAACAACCTCTTCTATCTGCCGAATAACCTCGGGCCACCAATAAGATTCTCTAACTCACGCTTTTGTCAAACTGCGACCAAGATGACCCTCATGTGCAAGATTGATAATCTTCTCTCTCATTCCCAAAGGGGGTATCAGTCTTTCCCCACGGAAAAGCTCACCCTGCAAAATATTCAATTCATCACGAACATTCCAGAAACCTTTCACACAATTTGGAACGTCATTCAAAGAAGGCCAACCATTGATGATAAAGTTCATGATATGACCTCTAGCCTCATCACTCTCAGAACTAGCTTTCCATTCTCCTTTGTCGAGAGCGGACTCCTTCACCCAGGAAACAATGCTGTCAAGGCTATTAGTGGAATTTTCCTCTAAAGGCATTCTGGACAGAAAATCTGCTGGAACATTTTTTAAACCAGGCATATATTCCACTGTAAAATTGTATTCCGTTAGTCCCTCAACCCACTTTTTGATTCTGGGCATAGTGCTCTCAACATTCCTGCAGGAAAACATGTGCACAAGTGGTTTGTGGTCCGTTCTAACAAGGAATGGTAGACCCCACAAGTAAAATCTAAAATGATTGATGGCCCAGAAGCAAGCTAAAGCTTCACGCTCTATCACCGAATAGCGCTCTTCCGCTCCCTTCAATGAGAGAGAAGCAAAACCAATAACTTTCTCACTGCCATCAACCAGTTGCGATAAAACTGCACCGAACCCTCGCACACTGGCATCTGTGGTTAAAATGGTCCTTTTATGTACATCAAAGTGACCCAAAGTTGGCATACATGCAATTTCTTTTTTAACTTTTTTAAAAGCATTTTCACAGTCATCAGTCCACTTAAAATCAGCACCTTTTTTCCAAAGTAACCTTAACTGTTGCATTACACTCGCAAAATTATAAACAAATTTCGAATAATACTCAGATAAGCCTAAAAAAGACTTCACTTGATCTTTGTTTGCAGGAGCTGGTGCCTGTAAAATTGCCTCCGCAAGATCAACTTTAGGGCTGATACCCTAGTGCCCCAAGTAGGAAACAGAGGTAACCCTGAATTTGCATTTCTCACTTTTCAATCTGAGTCCACGTTCTTTCAATCTTGACAGAACACGGAATAAAACCTCATCATGTACAAGTATATCGTCTTGGAAGAATAAAACAGAGTCAATTTCACTCAAAACATTTTTCATCACCCTTTGAAAACAAGCTGCAGAGCTTGCCAAACCAAATGGCATGCGAATAAATCTGTAGGCACCTAAAGGGGTTACAAAAGAGGTTAGTGGCTTGGAATCCTCATGAAGTAAAATCTGATGATATGCCGGAGATAAGTCCATCACACTGAACAAACTGGAACCTCCAAGCTTTGATAAGGCTTCATTGATAGTGGATAAAGGCTGCCTATCCACCCAAATACAGTTGTTTAAGCTTCTCAAATCCACACACATCCTGATTTTTTCCCCATTATCTTTAGGGACCAAAACTATGGGAGCCAACCATTCAGAAGACTCTATTTCTTCTATTATTTGCAATTCCAGCAGTCTACTGATTTCTTCCTGTAAGGGTTTCAGCATAAGGTTGGTAACCTTCCTTACCTTGTGTACAACCGGTATTGTTTTTTCTTTTAAAATTCTTTTATGATTGAAACCTTTAAGACAACCAAGTTTGTCGCTAAAAACTTCAGGAAACTTTTCTATAATGTCTTGCACATCACTCTGTTGCGAAACGGGCATAACTTGATCTGGCGCATTGGGGTTCAGAATGATACCAAGGTCTCTTTGATGGTGCCAACCTAAGAGATTATCCCCTCGTTTTGCAACATAGATTTTTCCTACTGTTTCTCTTCCTCTAAACACAATAGGATGTATTGAATAACCTATTAAATCCATTCTTTGTCCTCCGTATCCCACAGGGTTGATGTCAGGTGATAGAAGTTTTATATTACAGGAACCAAACGTGGAATACCAGAATTTATCACTTAAAAGCGTATATATTGACCCTGAATCCGCTAAAACAGGAACACATTTTCCTCCAATGTATACATCACATTTAGACATGTTTACGTCACCAGTGTCTACTGATTTTACATCATTCACAGACTCAACCTTGCTGTCCGTGAAACAATGAATCACTAATTGAGAGAAATCATCAGCATCACTTATGTTCACTTTAGTGTTCCTACACATACGAGCATAAGGTCCTCTTTTCCCACAGCTCCTGCAATTGGTACTTTTTGCAAAACAATTAGGGAAATTCGGTCCATGCTTTTGGCTACCACACCTAGGACATTTTAACTTTCTATCCTTATTAAAACTACAATTCAATTTTTGTCTGTCAAACTTGGTAGCAGGCTTGTCCTGATTAGTATTTATTTTACTAACCACTGCAACAGATGTGTCACACGGAGCACATTCGTGATCCACTTTACTGACGCTGGGAACAGGATCACTAGAAATTGTGCTGCTACGCATCTCTTTGATCCAAAAGGAGGTGTGTTCAATACTCTCAACAATCATAGCTTCTTTCAGATTCGGATTTTTAGATAATAGCTTTTCCTGAATTTTCGAGTCGTTAGTGCATCGCACTAATTGATCACGGATGAGAGAGTCAGTTAATCGCTCAAACTCACAGGTTTGTGCCAATGACTTTAATGCCGCTACATAGTTGCCCACTCTCTCCCCTTTGGCTTGTACACGCATAAAAAATTTGTGTCTTTTCAGGACTACATTATGCGAGCTCCAAAACGTGTTTGTAACTGTAGTAAACTCATTTCATACACATCACTTGGTTCACCAGCTCCTCTGCCTATCGGTATAGGATCTAAACTGTTGTAAATATTTCTTCCTTCAGTACCAAGATTGTAGAGTAATATAGCTTGTTTTCTTATGGCAGAAGATTTTTCACCACCAATGGCTAAAAGATAAGAATCAAAAAGCGGTTTCCATTTCTGCCAAGGAAGCACATGTTCACCCCGTTCACTTAAAAACTGTGGAGGTTGGCTCATACCACTAGACGTCGTCATGCTGAAAATAAAATCAACACAACAAGCTAATAAAATGAACTAATAAAATTATCTAAAATAGATAACTAAAATAAGGAAATAAAATAACAAGTTAAACAAACTCGTAGTCCAATTTGTTCCATATTTTTCCACTATAGACCACTCTGGATGCTCAAAAACACAATGTTTGTTCCAGATACAATTGTAAAAAAAAAATAATAACAAAAATATAGAATTAATATGATGACTTGGAACAAATAAACTTGTTTTGAAAACTCATTGCCTAATCTCTGTGAGAATAATTGTAGTGTAAAGAACTAGAGTCCAAAAGTTGTTGACATCAAAAGTCTGCACATCACTTGGCTGTTTAACTTTGTATCGCCGAATGACAATATACAAATAAATTCATTTCTTCCAAATTTACTCTTTAATTATGTGAGATAGCACAATGAGTCTTTGCTCGAGTTTAATTGCAGGTTGTTTGTTCTCTTGTGAACAACGCCCTTCAGATCTTAAATGCTGTTATTTCCTTTCATGTAATGCCTGTCCATTCTTTCCGGCGCCTTTTAATAATGCGCTTCTGAGAACACAGAACAAATTAAGGCTGACACTTCCGCGCTTTTGTATCTCCCTTGAAAGATGTTTTCACGCACTAAACCAATGCGTGCGTCATCCTCATTTTTTTCTGAAGACTACGTTCAATAATAGCTTCACGCGCTGGGCCGCATTCTTTTCCAAAGCCTTCGTTCAGTAATGGCTTCACGCGCTAAGCCTATGCGCGTCGTCTGCATTCCTTGCGCTCCGATTTAAATGATGCGTTACGGTTATAAATTATTCTTTTAAAACTTCAACATATATTATTTCACTTCTGCATGCAGTTACACGCTCGTTGTTTATCTTTGGCCCCTTGACTCTCGGCACAGTTCCACAAGCAGCAACTTAAATAATTTAATAAATTAAACGAACCGACCTTTCCTTCGACTCTCGTCAGTTCTTTTCATGGCACGCCGGGTTCTTTGGTGGGTGTTCTCCGCTAATCGTCACCAGTAATAAAAAGATGCCTCGATGAACTTCAGAGTAAGTTTATTTGTAACACCCACCAGACAAACAGCGACATCGGCTGACTCCGTAAATCAACGACCTTCACTGCCGCTCATACATTCTGCAACCGATGTCATCACATTCCAATGTAGCACATGAACTTAAGGGGGAAGTTGCAACAAATCCGAAGGAGTAAAAGCTCCAATGTACTGCAAATCAGGATTTTATTGTCACCATGAGGGGTTTAAGTGGCTATATTGTTTTGTAAAACCTCAAAGAATGGTTCGACCTCTATTGATCCACCATCAGAAGGTTTATTATTGATGGGCCTCGCTATCATCATAGAACAGCTCATACATCATCTTGCTAGGGGTCACCAGTAAGAGGCCTATTTTGAAAAACAAAAAAAATAGCATGCGCATCTGTTCTTATATCTTTTATTGGGCAAGGTGAAGAAACACATCATGAATTCCAGAATTGAATTACTCTTCAGATTTTTTGAACTCTTGTTTCTGAAAGATGACAGTACCTTTGCTGAAACAATGGAAAGCAGGTCTCCCTTACTTGACTTTGAATTCGCCAGGCATATGTGGATTGACACTTTTAAACCAAGCCTAAATAATTGACTAAGGGGCCTTTATAATTTGATAAATAGTTATGCAAGACAGAAGTGCACCTTTCTGTCTGTATGTGTGGCTTTTGCTTTAATTTGGTTTTCTCCTCTAGTCAAATGTCTAAAAACTGAATTTCTATTTTCCCCCAAGGCTTTTCATACTTTTGCAGACATTCCCAAATAAAAGAAGCATTGAAAAAAACATATGTCTGGTGTAAGAAAATGCCTCTTTTTGCATGATCAAACACCCGACCCCTATGATTTGGGCTGATATTGTTGGTTTTTAGAGCCTGCACACTAGTACCCTGCTATCCTGGCCCCAGTGCATGTGCTTTGACCCTAAAACCTGTTGGATTGGTCAAACATCCTAAATGACACATTTACGTTTAAATACCTAGTGTATGGCACCTAGTGTACCCAGGACCTGTAAGTTCAATGTCACTAATGAACTGCAACACCTATTGTGCCACCACTAAAGTGACAATGCAAAGCATGTCTTCAATCCTGCAACTGCTGCCCGAGTGTACAGTCCTAAAACTACAAATTTGACATGGCGAAATTAACATTTTGCCAGGCCTATACCTTCCTTTTGAATACTTATAAGTCATTCCCTAAGGCAGGCCCTGAATGCCCACAGAGCAGGGTGCATGGTATTAAAAAAGTAGGACATTGTTACTTAAGTTTTACATGTCCTGACAATGAAAAATCTCGAAGTCTTTATGTCGAGCCTAGTGGCAGCGCGCAAGTGCTACTCGCTCTCCGAGGCATGCTGTATTGGAGTATGCACTGGAAACCCTGCCCACTCTCCGCCCATGTTTGTCATTGTCCTTCATAAATGCTGGCTTATGAATTGTAATTAGGCTTGTTAGTCCCTTCTTGATACTGCCTTGTCTGCATTTGTTACCTCCCATAAGGACTGGAATCTTTACTTGTGTTGGTACACGGTCTGCCTTATAAGTCGGTGAGCACTATTTTCACTAATCATCTTCCCTTATTCCACCGACGACATTACAACACGCAGCACACTTTTATATTATTACTAATATATTTATTTAAATGACAGCGTGGTCCGCTTTCACTGAAGTGGCCGCGCTTATTTAATTTACAGCGTAGGCCGCTTAAGAAACCGGCCCGCAAGGAAGTGAAACTGATTTTACACTTCTTGCGTTGTATTTAATGATATTAAAATCTAAAGTCTTGAAATGTGGGGGCGATGAAAGGCGGCTTGTCTACCGAAGTCAAAGCGGCGTCTTTGTGTACGCATGAGCTGCTTCACAAAGAAAACTGGAGAGGTGCTGTCTGGGGTTCACAAGAATACCGCAGCCTCCCAGATAGATGGCAGGGGGCACTTGGACTATTTGTGAGGACTTTTTTGCTGTATATGAGCAGAAAAACAGTTCCTACATCTGTGACACCAGCCCCCTTAAAAAGCTGCTATAGTTAATCAGAGCCTTTATAGGAAAGTTTTTGAAGTTTCGGTTTGTTTTTACAAAACTTGAGAAGACGGGTTGCAGCCCCTCCCCTCGTGAAATTAGAACAGACATTACCATGTTGGTGATCTCATGGTGACTGCAGGATGGCGGGCGAGGGAAGGTGCAAGAGGTGTTGGCACACTGTCCCCAACCCTCCCCGAAACTACAACACAGCACCAACGAACAGAAGTGTCTGTCCATGCCGAGAATGCAAACTGCTACCTCCGACCTACCGGCCAACAAATATAAACTGGGCTACTGCCGCCGAAAAAATATTATGACAATTGTGCCATACTCCGAAGGAACAGCAAATAAATGAGTCCTCCTTGGCATATATACAGTGTCACACACAAATCGCAGTAGCATGTTGTGGTATTCCACACTGGGATATGTTGCTAGGTGCTATGTGTTAAGACAGAAACACGATATTCAGTAGTAGAAAGGGAAGCTCTAGCGGTATCTTGGGCTGTGAAGAAATTAAAGAAATTCTTGTGGGGTTTGGATTTTGAGGTCCATACGGATCATAAACCTCTGATTGAAATATTTAGCAAAAAAGGATTAGACCTCATTTCGGGAAGAATAACCAAATAAGTAATTGGGTTACAGGAATATAGTTTTGAAATAAAATATATTCCTGGGATTGAAAATGGAGTTGCAGATGTTCTTTCACGTCTAGTTTCAAGTAGTGGTGTGCATGAAGACAGTTCAGATGAGGATGATGAGATAGTTTGTTTGGTAGATCATGACATTATTTCAGAAGAAAGATGGTCGAAGGAATTAGAGGGTGATGCGACGTTGGGTGAAGTGGCATCCTTGTTAAAGAAAGGGTGGATCTCTAGTAAAGATGGGTCAGAAGGTACAAGATCCTTTTGGGCTGTACAAAATGAATTGTCGGTAGATGGTAACTTGCTGTTTCGAGGGACAAGATTGATTCCTCCCACTAGTCTTAGAAAAGAATTAATTGATTTAGTGCATGTGGCTCACTCAGGTTTATCGAAAAGTAAAGAAAGACTTTGCATGTCATATTGGTGGCCTGCAATGGACAGAATGATTGAGCGAATTATAAGAGACTGTGTTTCTTGTGCCGTTAGTGATAAGAATAAGTGTGCTCATGTGCAACCTATGGTTTTGAGGAAACGCCCAAATGGTCCATGGCAAGAAATAGCTTTGGATATTGTTGGTCCTATACAAGAGAAAGGATCGCAAACTTATATATTGGTGGTTATAGACATGTTCTCAAGGAGGCCTGAGGTCTTCTTCCTATCAATAATTAATACTTGTAAGGTGATTGAGTGTTTGAAGAGTTTATTTGATAGAGAAGGCCTGCCAATATCAATTTTGTCTGACAATGGTGTTCAACTTGTTTCTAGGGAAATGGAGCAATTTCTAGCTACTAGAGGAATTGTTCACAAGACGTCTGCTCTTTATCATCCGGAAACCAATGGGATGGTGGAGAGATTTAATAAAGTTATTAAAGAGACCATTGCATTGGCTAAAGGTGTGGATTTGGATTGGAAAAAAGAGGTTATTGGGAAAATTGAAGAGTACAGATTAACTCCACATGCAACAACTGGGAAGACTCCTTTTTTGTTGTTTCGTGGTAGGGTGCCCAATACTTGTGTTGAACCATATTGGGTTAACAAGTATGAACTAGCAAAAGGTAAGGAGAGAGCGTGTGATGGGGAATGTATGCTGAGAGTGGAAGAAGAAAAGGCAAAATCAAGAAAAGCATACTTTGATGTGAAACATGCTGTAAAGAAAACTAATGTAAATGTAGGTGATTGGGTCAGGATTAGATGTCCTGGTTTGTTGGGAAGTTCTTCGTCAAAATTCATGAAGCCCATTAAGGTAATTAAAACGTTTAATAATGCTATTCAAACGCAGGACCATCGTATTTGGAATTTAAATAGAGTAATTGTGTGTAGTGGTGTGCAGAATAAAAAGCAAGGGGGTGGTTTCTGCTAAGGGAAGTTCTTTTTCTCATCAAAATAAGGATGATGAGGAAAAGAAGTTACATTCTCAAAGGACATCTTCCAGGGTGGTTAAAAAACCAAGTTACCTTGCTGATTTTGTTTGATTTAATATTTGTAAATGTGTTTTTTTAAGGAAGGGTGATGTGTGGTACCTTGCACTGAGGGTAGCTTGTTAGGTGCTAGGTACAAAGGTTATGTTAGAATTCTCCTGATGTTTTCACCAATTTAACTTTCTCATTTTGTTGATATTATTGTTTGATTTTGTACTTACAAATATGTTTTCCTATAAGGAAGGGAGATGTGTGGTATTCCACACTGGGATATGTTGCTAGGTGCTATGTGTTAAGACCATGTCATGTAGGAATCCCTGATGTCATAGATTGTTGTATATTGAAAAGTTCTGTAAATGTTCAGTTACTAGAAGAACTGCTGGCTGATGGATGGGATCTTCTTTTATGGAATAAACCTCTTACAACTGTATACCAGAGTACCTGATTCATTTAAAATGAGGAATACTTCACATGTGCATTAGCCTCCCGAGCTATTCGTACCGCTGGGACAAACTTCCTCTTGTGAAAGCCAAACTGCCCAGGACTGAAGATGGTGTTCACTTGTGAATAGCGAGATTTTATTTGAGCGAGTGTGAGGGGGTGTTGGTCTGGGGGGAGGAGAGGGGTTGGCATGGTGGAAGGCAGCATGCAACTTGAATTTGCCATGTTTTTTCTTTTATATAACGTGTTCCTCCTGACAGAAACCACGATTCTGCCTTCCAACAGCGGAAGCAAAAGATATGTTTTTAGACGGATTTCTCCACACATCCACGGAACTCTCCAATTTTAGCCTAACTAGAAATTGGCGACAAAATTATCCAAACTTTATTTGGGTTGTCCTGCTGCTTCATTCTAGATTTTCTCTAAATATTTCCCATGTTTGACATCCTTTAACTTTTCAACACGTTTCCTAAATTCATTGCTTCTTGCTTTCAACCCCCCTCCTCAATCTTCGCCTCCTCCCCATGCTTATGAAGTGGCTTGTCGAAAAGGAAACATTAGAACCAACACAGAAATACACAAAGTCTGTTTGCGAACTGGACTGGAGTGTAGTCGGGACTTCATTGAATGAGGGGCTGGGTGGCATCAGTATGCCCTCTTTTTATTTCAGCAGTGCTTCTGGTCAGCACCCCCCTGGCTCTTGCAGAGGGGGTATGATCCCAGCATGAACCCAGAAGCCCAGGGTGCTGACTCTGCTCCAGCCCTATAGGACATTCATTGCATATCTTGATTTGCAATGCAATAGGTCTCGCATTTACGAGAGTTTAAACTATTGTAATTTACAATGCCAATAGCTCAAACTCTCATAAACGTGAGACCTATTGCATTGTAAATGCTTGTTTCATTGTGGCAAGGGTTTCTCCCCCATAGAAAAGCATAGGGTTACATTATAACACCTTATAATGCATAGCCTAAGTTTGGGAATAGCTAGAACAATTGTTCCAGTATTAAAACTAATAGTAATTTAAAATCCAATCAATGGTCAAGTCAGATTTAAATCACTATTTTGGAAATGACACTTTTAGAAAGTTGCCATTTTCCTTCATGAAGCCTCCAGTAGGCATTTTCTGAGTTACTGCCCAACTGTCACCTGGTAGCCTGCTGGCCCCCTGCAAGGAGGTATGAATGGCTCCTAGGAAAGGGAACAAAAGGGCCTTGGCTGGAGGAGATGTGCCCCACTCCTGACAGGATGACTTAGGGTTGTGCCCACAAATTGAACAAGCTTCAAAGGGGGATCTCCTGTCACAGGCAGATGTATTTCACACCTGGGCCTGACCCTGAAATTTTCCAAATAGCCAGAGTGGCACCAATCCCAGTGGGGGAAAACCTTTTCCAGAACTGGTTTGCAGGGGGAGTTTCTTATTTCCCTAGACACACCTCAGGGGTGTGAGCAGGGGAAGAAATGTTCGGCCATGTTGGGATTTTGGCAGAGCAGGGCACTGTGGGATTGCCTAGGGCCAAACCCCCAATATATTTTTCTAATTGATTGGCATTTTAGGGAAAAGCAACAGAACACCAACTGAGGGGAAGGGGGTTGGAGGGGCACGGTATAGAAGCAAATAAGAGTACAACTGAAGACATCAAATTGATCTACCAGTAAAGGGATATATTTAGGAGGGGGGCAAGGAATGTACCATGCAGTGCATGACATGGTTCAGAGCTAGTGATAAAGGAGAATCTCAAGTACTGTGGGAGGGGAGGGCCCAGAGGGTGAAAATGGAGGTAAAAAGTGATAGTCGCGATATAGATCTGCAAAAGTGTTGAGGCTGCATCTGCACGCCCTTGCCCCGGCCTCCTCGTCTTGCAGAGGCAGTAGTAGAGGAGTGTGTAGAGTTGCTCCTAGTAATTCTTTCCCTATTAGGCAGGGAGACTGCCCTTTCCACAAGCTAGTTCCAAGCATAAAACTTGCACATCTGAGAAACTCCTTCAGAACACCTCTGGACCTATGGGAAACAGAAGAAGGACTGCAAATGCTGTTGAACCTGTGAAGAAAAACCCCAATGACTGGACCTGCTCCCCACTTGTACCCAGGACAGAAGATTGGACTCCAAAAATAATTGGCTAACCACCTGTTCAGCTTCAGGAACACAAAAGCTGCAAGAAGCCCACAACTTTGCTGTGCCCAGATGACCAATTCCATCTGAATTTGCCCTGGACCCTGGTTGTGGCTACTAGGAGATTGAGTCCTAGCTCCCATGTGGTACCCAAAAGGCCCTAGACCTGGTGTTAGGGAGTGCTCTTTTTCACTTCACAATTACAAGACTGGAAACTAAGAAACTTTTTCTGAACTTTTTGTAAAAGAACCACCAGGAGCTACCACAGGTGAGCTACCGAGCCACAGCCGCCGCGGTTGAAAAGCCAGTCGGACTCAACTTTCTGGTTTGCCACTCTGAAACGATCGGGTCTAACGCCCAGCAGCACCCTGTCAATGGCAACACCTTCCTGGGCCCAGACTTCGGACGTCGCATGCTTTGAGCTCTCCTGCGGTTGATGTCGAGAGCCTCAAACTTCCCCCCCCCCTCCCCCCCCCCCCCGAGCTGAGGCACCCACTGAGGTCCTACACTTCAAAAATGCTATGGTCAATGAGCTTGTCTTCGTATCCGGCCGGCACCCGGCCCATGATGACCTTGTCAAAAATAAAGTTTTTCCAGAAAAACAACTAAGTCAGAAGGTAAACCACAAGGAGGAACCTGGTCCCTGCATCCGACTTGTGCTCCATTGCGGTCGGCCATAACTTTTGACTATGACTTGGTCTAGCGAAACCAGTTAACTGTGATTTCTGCTTTTTGGTGCAACAAACATCTAAAACTTTGAAAAATCCTGTCCTGGTTTACCTACATCAGATTTTTGTTGTTATAGTGTCTATTTGTTCATTAACATTTTTTCTATTTTTATAAATTGAAATGGGGTTTTATTGTTGTGTGTTTTATACCTTTTAACTTTTTTAGTACTGATAAATGCTTTACACAATTTATCTAAGTCTATGCTTCAGAAACTAAGTGCTGAGATCAGGTTTAAATGATTGAGACCTAACTGGACCTAGTAAGGAATAGTGCCATTAAAACTTGAGGATGATTAACATCCACTTCAACTAATAATCCAATTTCTCACATCTGGCCTTGACAAGCTTCCAATTACTGCAACAATCATTAAAATTCTAAAGTAATACCATTTGAAAATGCCGCCTTCTGCAGGTGGTGTGTGAATGTTTTCAAAAATAAAAAAAGGTAAAAATTACCCAGCTCAAAAATAAGCACAAAACTAAATGAAAGCAGAACTTGAAGCAAAGGCACAGAAGCCTTACTAACATAACATATAAGAAAAGAACATATAACAGCGTTATGTACAGCTCTATATTCCTATGTATCTTATGTTTTTTTGGGACACGTAAAGCTGGCGAGACAGCCAAACCTGCCTGTATGCCAGACCTAAATAGGTGCCAGGCCCATCTGGTTTCTCAAACAATGTGGAAGAAATGAAAGGATTCACAATTCATGAAGGCGTGGCATGTGTTTGGCTCTTCACAGATTAAATAATCAGTTTAAATAGGATCGTGTACATTTTTCCTTAGCACCGGTTTTTATTTTTTCGATTATGCAAAAACCCTTTAGAAAGTTTATTCTGCTTTCGTCAGGCACTGTTAAGCATTTAAAAAATATTTGTTTTATGACTTACCCAGCGTCGCTGCTGTTTCCACAAAGAAGAGCATCACGAGCTCCCTCCAGAAAATAGAAATTCTCTTTCCCGTTAAAAAACACAAACAACAAATAAATCAGCATATTTATAACATTGAATATTGTTTGTCATTGTTTCACATTCACAGTTTTAGTTATGGTCATTTACCAATGACAGCGAAAACTAGACAATAAGGATTTTAAAAGATCATGCACAATATCAGAAATCTCATTAATAACAAAGCCTCTGCCTTTTGAAATATATCCTTCGGATTTCCTTAGTAGAAAGAGTCATCAGTATATTACTCCAATATCTAATGAAGGGGCTACGGTGCACTTGTACACAGTACAAAGGAGTGGTTTACAGACCAGATGCAGAAAATAATGCATGCAGAGAGGGGTGGCAGGTGAATTCAGGGGTAGGGCTATTTATAGTGTTGAGATATAGTGTTCTTGGAAAATGTGAGTCCTCAGCTCTTTCCTGAACTGAGGACGGATGGAGGCAGCCTGATTCAGAGAGTAAACTGCTGCCCCTTGCCTAATGTATGTTTGCGGATGCATATAGATGCATACAGAGAAGGGTACACACCTACAATTCCTAGCTAAGATTACATAAAATACTTTTGTCGTAATGTACATGAAGAATATTTACATAGTTTCGAGACTTACACATATTTTGCTAATCCTGCATGCCTGTACCCCTAGCAGTGCATATATTTCATTATCCAACTGTGAGAAGTTGGCCTGGCATATGCTGTCCACTAGTTATAGTAGGCACCTTGGACCAGTCCAAACAACCCTTATTGATGATAGGTTTAAAGACGACCTTTATTGAAAGCTATCCTAGTGGTAGCTATGGAGCGCAGCCTTCAGGCAAAGTCTTGAAGGAGTGTAAAGCAGCTTGGTTTACCAGATTATAACCTCTTGAATTACTAAATGAAAGGAGAACCACACCAGGTATATATACAATATATGTATTTATTTCTAAACACTCACTACTAATCTCTTTATGAGATTAGAGTCCAAGATGCACAATAATACAGTTCTAAAACATCAGCAAAAAGTGGGGGTAACTATAAGAAGCAGATCCTACTCTCCTACACAACCCCCCACCCCCAAACATAAGGACATTAAACTAACCTTGACCAGTTGAGTCTTCATGTTCTAAGTCGAAATATCTGGAGAGTCCATCTGCATTGGCATGGTTACTCCCAGGTCTATGTTCCACTGTATAGTCCATCCCCTGTAGGGAAATGGACAACCTCAAAAGTTGGGGGTTTTCACCATTCATCTGTTGTAGCCATAAGAGGGGCTGTCTGAGCAATGAAGTGAGTGCCAAATAAGTATGGCCTCAACTTCTTCAGAGCCCAAACCACAGCAAAGGCCTCCCTCTCAATGGCTGACCAACGTTTCGCTCTGTGGGTCAGCCTTCTGCTAATAAAAGCTACTGGCTGATCCTGACCATCATTCAATTGTGATAACACAGCCCCAACCACTAACTCAGATACATCTGTTTGAACAAAGAATTATTTGGAGTAGTTAGGACTTTGCAAAATGGGAGCAGTGCTCATGACCTGCTATATGTCATCAAATGCCTTTTGACAGCTGACTGTCCACTGAACTTTCTTGGGCATTTTCTTAGAAGTTAGGTCATTCAAGGGAGTCACTATGGATCCATAACCTTTTACAAATATTCTATAGTACCCAGTCAGGCCAAAGAAAGCTCTGATCTGAGTCTGGGTCGTTGGAGCAACCCAGTCCATCATGGTCTGGAGTTTGCTCTGCAATGGTTGAACCTGGCCTCCACCCACAAGGTGGACCAGTTATACAACCTGACTTTGCCCTATCTGGCACTTAGTGACCTTGATAGTTAGGCCTGCTTTTTGCAGGGCCTCCAAAACATTCCTCAGGTGGACCAGGTGATCCTCCCAGGTGGAGCTAAAGACAGCAATATCATCTAGATATGCTGCACTATAAGCTTCCAGGCCTGTAAGGACTTTATTCACCAACTTTTGGAAAGTGGCAGGTGCATTCTTCAAACCAAAGGGCATCACCACAAATTGGTAATGCCCACTAGGGGTAGAAAATGTATAGTCCATCCCCTGTAGGGAAACGGACCACCTCAAAAGTTGGGGGTTTTCACCATTCATCTGTTTTAGCCATACGAGGGGCTGTCTGAGCAATGAAGTGAGTGCCAAATAAGTATGGCCTCAACTTCTTCAGAGCCCAAACCACAGCAAAGGCCTCCCTCTCAATGGCTGACCAACGTTTCTCTCTGCGGGTCAGCCTTCTGCTAATAAAAGCTACTGGCTGATCCTGACCATCATTCAATTGTGATAACACAGCCCCAACCACTAACTCAGATACATCTGTTTGAACAAAGAATTATTTGGAGTAGTTAGGACTTTGCAAAATGGGAGCAGTGCTCATGACCTGCTATATGTCATCAAATGCCTTTTGACAGCTGACTGTCCACTGAACTTTCTTGGGCATTTTCTTAGAAGTTAGGTCATTCAAGGGAGTCACTATGGATCCATAACCTTTTACAAATCTTCTATAGTACCCAGTCAGGCCAAAGAAAGCTCTTATCTGAGTCTGGGTCGTTGGAGCAACCCAGTCCATCATGGTCTGGATTTTGCTCTGCAATGGTTGAACCTGGCCTCCACCCACAAGGTGGCCCAGTTATACAACCTGACTTTGCCCTATCTGACACTTAGTGACCTTGATAGTTAGGCCTGCTTTTTGCAGGGCCTCCAAAACATTCCTCAGGTGGACCAGGTGATCCTCCCAGGTGGAGCTAAAGACAGCAATATCATCTAGATATGCTGCACTATAAGCTTCCAGGCCTGTAAGGACTTTATTCACCAACTTTTGGAAAAGTGGCAGGTGCATTCTTCAAACCAAAGGGCATCACCACAAATTGGTAATGCCCACTAGGGGTAGAAAATGCTGTCTTTGGCTTTGCATCATCAGCTAGTCTGATCTGCCAATAGCCAGCTGTCAAGGCAAATGTGCTCAGAAACTTGACTGAGACCAAAGTATCTATAAGCTCATCTGCCCTTGGGATTGGATGGGCATCAGTCCTAGTGACTGCATTGAGACCCCTGCAGTCTACACCAAACTTCATCTCGCTCTTGCCATATTTGGTGTGAGGTTTGGGGACTAAGACTACTGGACTAGCCCAAGGGCTATCTGAGGGTTCAATGACTCCAAATTCCAACATCTTCTGGACTTCAGCCCTGATACAGTCCCTGACATGATCAGGTTGCCTGTAAATCTTATTTTAAACAGGCAGACTGTCCCTAGTGTCCACTTCATGGGTGCACCAAGAAGTCTGACTTGTAGTCAGTGAGAACATATGTCTAAACTGGCTGAGAACTTTTCTGCCATCAGTTTCTGGCTGGACAGTGAGGCTGCCTGCCAAGGCTACACCATCTACTGATCCATCATCAGGGTTCTGAGAGAGCAGATCAGGGAGTGGATCACTCTCTTCCTCCTGTCCCTCATCAGTTGCCATGAGCAAGCCCATGTCAGCTGTGTCGACATATGGCTTAAGCCTGTTGACATGGGGGGGGGCGTGGCCGAGCCGAGCCGCAAGATGGCCGCTGTGTAACGGGGCTCTGCCGGCCGAACGCAATATCCGAAGGCCCATCCGTGCATGCCTCCTGGTCTGGGCAGACAAAGTTGCGGCGCGTGGTGTCGGCGATCTGGAGACCCGGTGGCAGCTTTCGCGGCTGGAATCGTGGCGTATTCCCGGAGAACTGGCCCTGCGCTGCACTGGCGGCCCGCCCACATCGCGCCTGCCGGCCATCGCCGCTACGCAAGTCCCCGGTCGCTGGACTTCAGCCCGGCGCGTGGGGCGGAACAGCAGTGGGAACCTGCGGCGCTGCTGCAGCCGTAACCTGTGAGGCCTGATCGCTACTCCGAGACACCGGAGCGAAGGTGAGCTGGCTGCCCCCTGAGGGTGACGCTGCACGGGGGGAACTGCGTGGAGACCTGGAGAAGCCTGTGCGCTGCGGAGACGCCCGTGAGTGTTGCCTGTGCTGGTGCTCCCGCCGGAGTGCGGACAGCGGCCGACGGTACCCGCGGTGGCGGCGTCTGCCTGGCTGCTGCGGATCTGCGTGGCCTCGCTGCCTGCCTTTTGATCTGCCCGCCCTGCACAGAGTGCGCTGCCGGCTGCGGATGTCCGGAGGAGGCGACAAGCCAGACCTGGGGTGCCTGATTATACCCATAGCGGCCAAAGGACACATGCTCTGGGCAGAGAAACGGACATAACGAATTGCTGCGTGCGCTGGGGGCCTGCTGGGCCCGGACGTCTAGCTGGCGCTGCGGCCGTGACGGGGGCCGCGGGGGGCGGCCGGTGACGGCGGACCTCGGGCGCCTGCGGGGCCTACCTGTGTGGCAGTGTACAAATACCTGGAGTGACTGGCTGGGGCTCACCCCCCCTCCCCCCCGGGCCCCTCCTGAGGAGTCTCCCCTGCAGGACCATGGGGAAGCCGGATACTAAGCAGCCGAGGCTGCAGTTCGAAAGGAAATCCACTCGGAATGTTGAGGTGGAGCCGGCCTCGCAGACGGTGGTCCCTGAGACGCAGTTGGACCCCCCGCAAGAAGACGACATAAAAAGTATGTTTCGCGATCTCAAGGGCTGCCTGAGGGAGATTGACACCAAATTAGACTCAATGGCACAGCGCATGGAGGGCATATCGCGCACAGTCGATCAACATGAGGAGAGGCTTGCGGCGGCGGAGGCGCGGATCGCGGACTGCGAGGAAGGCCACAGTGACACCCGGGAACAACTGCTCCGCATGGACAAGGTCCTGGAGGTAATACGTGGGCGCAACGAGGATTTGGAAGCCCGCTCCCGCAGAAACAACGTGCGTATTATTGGAATTGCGGAGTCCACAAACATTGGTAATATGGAACAGTTCCTGGAGGGCATGTTCCGCGACTTGTTTGGGGCAGTGCTGTCGGCAATGTTCCTGGTCGAGCGTGCACACCGAACGCTGGGTCCGCGCCCGGTGCCGGGGGCGCCGCCGCGACTGATCCTTGCCCGAATTCTAAATTACCGAGACCGAGACACCATACTGCGGCTATCCCGAGAAAAAGGCGAGCTCACTTTTCAGAACATGGCCATTTCCCTATACCCTGACTTTACGCAGGCTGTGCAGGCGGCACGACGCGAATTCATACCGGCCAAAAAGATCTTCCAAAAAGTGGGGACCAGATACGCCATGCTGTACCCTGCCAAGTTGAAAATTCAGCACAAAGGGAAGCCACTGATCTTCACAGAGGCGAAGGAGGCGCTGAAATTTGCAAGAAAAGCAGAACGAACGCACGGGGAGCTGCGTGTCGATCGTGCGGCATCCCCGGTGGACCGGCTGAGCGATGTGGTATGAACCGACGGACATTTCTGAGGACCCTGAACTCCTGCATTGCTGCGTGGCACCCTGAGACTCTGCTGATAAGTACACGCTACTCTGCTTACTGTCCGTGTCCTGATCACTGCGGTGGGTGGGGGGTGGGGGGAGCGGCCGCCGAGGCCGGTGCCACACGGACCACTGATGCTTTTGGACTCTAGGGTGGGCACCGCTGCTGTTCTGGGCGATGCGCAAATCATTGCCTGTTATGTTTGGTCTGCTTGTGACTTTGGAAGGCAAAAATGTTCGGCCACCCTATCGATTTCAGATGGGGTAGTGTGCCGGTAACCCCACGCCCTCGAAGGGATGATTCCCGTGCAAATGCTCTGTTTTTGGGCTAGTTTTGGGAGGGGTACTGTATCTCAACCTGATTGGGGGGTTGGAGTGGGAGGAGGGGAGGGGGGGTTTGTATTGTTTGGTATTGTTGAACTGCAGCATTATAATGTCAACTGAATGATGACACAGTATTATCCCTGACCACACACACTTTCCAGTTAAATGCGAGACATGCTAGGATAGGTCTCTTGCCATCTGCTCTGCCCCTTACACCGCAGATAGACACACTGCTGCGTAAGACACATCACCCATTGCATCACTGACCGTGCTGCGCTGCCTGACATGGAATATTCGCGGTCTCAACGACCACCGCAAGATCCGATTGACTCACGCGCACTTGGCCAGACACCACATCGACATTTGTCTCTTGCAGGAGACCCACCTGCTACAGACAGCTAGGGAAAGATTGCGACATGCCAGGTGGGGTGAGGTGCATACGTCCGGCTGCTCCAGCTATTCCCGGGGGGTGGCCATATTAATTCGTAGGGGCCTGCCCTGGCAAACATTTAAAGTGCATGCCGATTCGGATGGACGGTATTTAATAATGCTGGGGAAACTGTTTCACAAGCAGATAATACTAATTAACACTTATGGTCCTAACACGGATGACCCTAGTTTCTTCAGGACCGTCTGGCTCAAGGCGCAGTCACTTGGCGTAGGAGAGTACATATGGGGAGGAGATTTCAATGCGGTGCTCTCGCTGGACCACGACAGGGAGGGGGCGGCGCGCACACATCACCCACGCACGGCGGACCTTCTTCGAGGTCTAATGGAGGAATACAACCTGCTAGACTCGTGGCGGATATTACACCCCGAAGGGAGGGAGGGCACATGCTTCACCCCACACAGGAAAGCGTGGTCCAGATTGGATTTTTGGCTACTAACCCCGCATGTCCATGCTTGGACGTCCGACGTTCACCACAGAGCGCGCACCCTTTCCGACCAGTCTCCGGTTGAACTGGTGCTACAGGTCCCCAAACCGTACATCACACCATTCACGTGGCAGTTGCCGGCGCAGGCCCTGCTGGATCAGGTTTTTCGTGAGGAGGTGCACCAACACATACTCGACTATTTTGAACTAAACACGAACTCGGTGGCGTCTGTGGGCATCCTATGGGATGCATTCAAGGTGGTCATCCGGGGCCACTGCATTGCGGGGCAGGCCAGAGTGCTGAAGGACATTAGAAATACACTCCAGAGACTGGAAGGCCGCCTACATGCCCTAGAAATACAGTACTGCTCTGACCCCTCAGCGACCACACTAGCGGAAACACGCACCACACTAACGGAATACCAAACTGAGGCGGATAGAGAGATTAAATTTTTACATAAACATGCAACGGCGCGCCGGTATGGAGAGGGGGATCGCCCGGGCAAAACACTTGCCCAATTGTTACGCTCGCAGAGAGGCTCCTCATACATTCCCTCCATCGAAACGTCGCGGGGAGACAACGCGTGCTCCCCTCCGGAGATCCTGGATACATTTCGGTCTTTTTATAAAGCCCTATACCGCTCCCGGGGAGTGCCCACGTCGGAAGACCTCTCCGATTACCTAGACACGGTTCAGCTGATATGGTTTAATGCGCACCAAAAAGGGTACTTCGATCGCCCCTTCACACTAGAGGATGTAAAGGAAGCATTGGGGTCCTTGGCACCCGGCAAAGCGCCGGGGCCGGATGGCCTGCCAGCGCAGTTTTACAAGGAATACGCTGACCTCCTGGCCCCCCGGCTGCTGGCTGTATACGCTGAGGCAGTTGAGACTGGTGTACTCCCTGCGACGATGAGAGAGGCTCTCATTATTGCCCTCTTAAAGCCCGATAAGAATGCCCAGAAGTGCGACTCGTATTGGCCATTGTCCCTAATAAACACGGATGTGAAAATATTCGTTAAAATGCTCGCTTTGCGGCTACAGCCGGTGTTGCCACTCATGATCCGCCCAGATCAGTCGGGATTCGTGCCAGGCCGCTCCACGGCCCACAACTTACGAACCCTTTTTGGGGTACTGCACTATTTAGCCCCTCACGTCAAGGCCGCGGTGGTGCTGTTGGACGCCACGAAAGCGTTCGATTCCCTGGAATGGGGGTTCCTATTTCCATTGCTACAGCGGATGGGGATCAGTGAAGCTTTTATCCGCTATATTAGACTGCTCTATACCACCATCACTGCCCGTGTGCGGGTGAACGGGCTTGTATCCGAACCCTTTGCTATTAGCAGAGGCACGAGGCAGGGTTGCCCCCTGTCACCCCTACTGTTCGCGATTGCCACCGAGCCTTTAGCGGCCCGGATTAGACAGCACCATGTGGACAGGGGCATCGGATTTTCATCACGGGCATTGACCATTTCAATGTACGCAGATGATATTACCCTTTATGTAATCGACCCACAAGATAATCTCTCCCCCATGACGAGTGAATTGATAAAGTATGGCCTGCTGTCGGGAGTGACCATAAATTGGGAGAAGTCGGTCATCCTGCCTCTGACGGCTGGGACACCCCGCTTCACGCCAGATTGCCCGCTGGAATGGGCGACAGGTCCGGTACGCTACCTGGGGGTATGGATTAGCACAGACATGCAAACATTGTGGATAGAGAACTATGGGCGGGCGCTGCGGTGGATAGAGGAAAGGGTCAGCCGATGGAAACACTTGCCCCTGTCACTGGCGGGTAGGATAGCTGTGGCCAAAATGGTCATCCTGCCAAAGCTCCTATACTTATTTGTTAACGTCCCACTACCCTTGACTAAGCGTTTTTTGAACAAGATATGCTCGCTGATGATCGAACTGGCGTGGGGGGGAAAACAGCCGAGGGTGGCCTGGGAGACCCTTACTCTTCCACAGAGACAGGGAGGTATGGCGGCGCCAGACTTTACGCTGTATGCTTACTGTGCACAGGCGCAATTCTTGCACTATTGGGTGCATCCCACGCTGTTTCAGCCGCATGTGGCGATAGAGGCGGATATGGTGGCCCTGCTACCGCTCAACACTGCCCTATATGCGCCGCATAAGAGGAGGCGAAATGGAATTGACATGGTACACGCGCTTAAATGGGCCTGGGACGGGTTGCGCCGCCGGGCCAAGCTGGACCTCCTCTACACTACATCGGTACCTCTGCGCGGGAACCCCATGTGGCCCCCGCTGCAACGCATGAAAACTGGGGAACACGCAACGTCGCGCGGCCTTCACACGGCGGGGGACATCTTCCCTGATGATATGTTCATCACGCTGGAGCGAATGTGCGCCGCGGAGGCCCCAACGATGCTTGATACCCTGCTCCATTATCAGCTTCGGCATACCTGTCAGGCACTATTTCCTACATTCCCGGAGCCACCGCCGAGCCTGCTGGCCCTGGAGAATGTACTGAAGGTAGAATCAGGGCGCAAACTAATTTCCCGCTTATATGGGCGCATGCAAAGTGATCATCCAATAGTGACCCCAGCGGCGCGCGGTATGTGGAGTGCTGCATTGGGTGTTGACATCACTGACGCTCACTGGGATCTATGCTGTAAAATGCTTGAGACCCTGTCCCCTAACTATAGACTCCGGCTGATACATTTCAAATACATACATATGACATATCGCACCCCTAGCAGGCTTCATCGTATTGGCTTGAGAGATACGGACAATTGCTGGAAATGTGCTGCGCGCGGAGCTGCTTTCTTGCATATGGCATGGGAATGTCCCATGCTGGCCTCCTTTTGGGCCGAGGTCATGGAGCTGGTGTGCACCATCACTGGACTACAGATTCCATGCACTCCGCAGGCTGCGCTACTGGGGATCTTGCATATGGTTAAGCCTAAACATCGTCGGCTGCCAGCCATGCTCATTTTGCTTGCCAAGCGGCAGGTGGTGATGCATTGGGGGGCTACCACATCACCCACCATTAGGGAATGGATTAAAAGTGTAGTATACTGCCAGACACAACTCACCCTATACTGGGAGCTCCTGCCGGCACGTACACGACCAAAGGACATATGGGAACCATTCACACATTGGTTGGCTCACACGACGCTTCAAGCACTGTAGAATACTGATCTTCACGGCAGATGGCTGGGAGGAGGCGGACACCGGAGTGGAAAATGGGACACTGCAATTGACGCTTGGGGTGTGAGGGTTACTAGGGGTGTGTGGGGGGCTGAGGTGGAGGAGGCGTGTGACTATTTCCGAGCACTAACGAGTGGACACCTGTCGGTCCTCTGGATAACATTGCGGGGGTGGGGAACTGTCTCGTCAATATTATAACCTATGCAACCTGCAGTAAATTGTATTTGTTTTGTTGTTGAAAATGCAAATAAAAAGAAATTTAAAAAAAAAAAGCCTGTTGACATGGAGCACCCTATGGGGGCTCCTGGGAGTTCCTAGGTCCACCAGGTAGGTAACCTCTCCCTTCTGCTCAAGTATGGTTAGGGGGTCACTCCACTTATCTTGAGGGCTGCTGGGGCCACAGGCTCCAACACCCACACTTTCTGCCCTGGCTGATAAACAGTCAGCACAGCCTTTTGGTCATGCCAGCTATTTAGTAATTCCTGGCTAGCCTCAAGGTTTTTAGTTGCCTTCTTCATGTGCTAAGCCATCCTGGAGCGAAGACCAAGTACATAGTCCACAATATCCTGTTTAGGGGGTTTGAGAGGTAACTCCCATCCCTCCTTCACCAGACACAATGGACCCCTAATTGGATGTCCAAACAGAAGCTCAAATGGGCTGTAACCAACCCCCTTCTGTGGAACTTCCCTGTAGGCAAATAGAATGCAGGGCAAAAGTATGTCCCATCTACGCCTAAGCTTTTCTGGGAGACCTTTAATCATGCCCTTTAGGGTTTTGTTGAACATTTCAACTAACCTATTGCATAGTGGGTGATAAGGGGTGGTAAATTTGTAATTTACTCCATACTCCTTCCACATTGCTGTTAAGTAACTAGACATGCAGTTTACACCCCTGTCTGATACTACTTCCTTAGGGAAATCCACTCTGGAAAAGATTCCAAGCAGGGCCCTTGCCACCACAGGAGCTGTAGTGGTCCTAAGGGGAATGGTTTCTGGGTACCTAGTGGCATGATCCACCACCACCAGTATAAATCTGTGCCCAGATGCAGTATGAGGATCCATGGGACCAACTATGTCAATCCCAACCCTCTCAAAGGGAACCACCACCACAGGTAGTGGTATCAGGGGGGCCTTTGTTGTACCACCTGCCTTACCACTGACTTGACAGGTGACACAGGAGCGACAAAACTCCTTGGTGTCTTCAGACATGTGGGGCCAATGAAAATGAGGGACAATTCTGTCCCAAGTCTTGTTTTGGCCCAGGTGTCCTGCTAAGGGAATATCATGAGCTAGTGTCAATAGGAAGCCCCTGAACTTCAGAGGTATAACCAACCTCCTGGAGGCACCAGGCTTGGGGTCTCTACTCTCTGAGTACAGGAGTCCATCATTCCAATATATCTTATGGGTTCACTAGCATTCCCAGCAGCCTCTTCAGCAGCTTGCTTTCTGAGGGGTTCAAGAGAAGGGCAGCTCAGCTGCTCCTGGCTCAGATCTGCCCTGGAATGGCCCCCTGTCCCCAAGAACTCCACCTGGTCAGGTTCAAGCTCATCTGGGACAGTTCCTTCTTTAGGCCTGAGATCATCTCCCTCAAGAGACTGATCTGCTTCCTGAGGCAGGGGGAAGACACTGCCTTACCCTGCTGCTCCTTTTCTTGTGAGGCACCTGGTCCATTCTTCCAGGATCCAGGGCCCTTCAGCTTTTGACATTTTTGACTGTGACCTGGTCACAGCAAACACATGTGCAGGGCTTCCCAACATTTCTGCATGAGTCCTGAGCTCTACTTCAGCCCAAGCTAAAGTTTCCAAATCCTTGCCAAGCAAGCATTCAAAAGGGAGGAGGTCTGCACTTACCACAACTTTCTTAAGGCCTGTTACCCCTCCCCAGGAGAAATTAACTGCCAAGGAATGGTCTGTCCTGACATTGCTAGCATTGGTCAAGTATGATCTGCTCAGGAGCCACAAGATCTTTTGTCACCATGGTGACACTTGCTCCTGTGTCCCTGAATGCCAAAGCCTCTTTTCCATTGATTAAAGGCTGCTGTCTGTATTTGCCCAGATTACTGGGACAAAAAAGGAGGACATATCCATGCCTCCATCACAGATCAGTACAGCCTGAGTTGAAACTCTGACTAGGCCAGAGTCCAACTCAGAACCCAGGGTTAACCCCACTACACCCTTATGCTGAGTACCACCACTTGGAGCTGAATTAGGGGTAACAGTTGCCTTAGGGGCAATGGTGGCTGGAGTTAAGTCTTTGAACTTGGTACAATCACTTGTCCAATGGGTTTACTGTTTACAGATTTTACACCATGGTTTCCTTTGGCCTTTTCCTTTATTAGATTGGGACTCCCCACCAGATGAACAAGTTACTTACCTTCGGTAACGATGTATCTGTAAGAAACATTAGTTAGTTAGATTCCTCACCTTAGAATATCCACAGGCGTCAGACTGGATCCGGAAGATATTTCATCAGCAATACCCCTTGCGTGTCGCTAGGCGTCGTCTGCGGCTCCGCGTCCGTCGTCGGCGTCGTGCGCCGGAATGATGTCGTCGGAGTACTTAGACGCCGCCCTCGCGCGCTGACGTCAGTTCTTGTACATAGCTTTCCACGCCAGGAACGCAGAGCCATGCAAGAGACCGACACTGGTGCCAAAAAATCTAGGGCCCTGAAAGGGATAGCCTTAACCCTAGATGTCAGTTCGCAGAACGGGGAGGATGGGTGGGTCGGTGAGGAATCTAACTAACTAATGTTTCTTACAGATACATCGTTACCGAAGGTAAGTAACTTGTTCATCTGCAAGAAACACGTTAGTTAGATTCCTCACCTTAGAATAGATACCCAAGCAATACCAACCCCGGTGGTGGGTCTGCGAACCAAGATCACACCAGAAAGTCCTGGAGGACAGAACGGCCAAAGAAGCCATCCCTCCGGACTTGGCTGTCTCGGCAATAATGCCTAGCTAACATGTGCAGCGAAGCCCACGTCGCCGCCTGACAGATGTCCTGCAAAGGGACTCCCCGTCCCAAAGCAGTAGTAGCCGCCATGGCCCGAGTAGAATGGGCTCGCAGCCCAACAGGAGGGTCCTTTTTTGCCAAGGAATAACAGATTTTTATACACAAAACGACCCACCGGGAGATGGTCCGTTTGTGCACAGCTTTTCCCTTCTTTGCACCCACGTAGCCAACGAAAAGCTGGTCGTCCACTCGGAACTGTTTTGTGCAGTCCAAATAAAAGGAGAGCGCACGTTTTGGGTCCAGACGGTGGAGCCGCTCTTCCTCTTTGGAAGGATGCGGAGGCGGAAAGAAGGTGGGCAAGGTGACAGATTGCCCAAGATGAAAGGGGGTCACCACTTTCGGTAGAAAGGAAGGACGAGGCCGAAGGACAACCTTGTCCGGGTGAACAGATAGAAAAGGAGGCTTGGACGATAGAGCCTGGAGCTCACTCACCCGTCTAGCCGAGGTGATGGCTACCAGGAAAGCAGTCTTAAGAGGTAGAAGACGAAGAGGACAATTGTGAAGAGGCTCAAAGGGAGCGCACATCAGGAATGTTAAGACAAGATTCAAGTCCCACTGAGGCATTACGAAAGGGACAGGAGGGAACGTGTGAGTAATGCCTTTAAGAAAGCGTGACACTACAGGGGACTTGAAAAGAGAGGGCTGATCAGGAAGCCGTAAGAAGGCAGAGAGGGCAGCAAGATAACCTTTCAAGGTGCCCAGGGCAGAGCACTGCCGGGCCAAAGAAAGAAGAAAGTGGAGAACCTCAGAAAGAGGGGTGGAAAGGGGATCCACAGCCTTTGCTGTGCACCATGCAACAAATTTGTTCCACCGGCAGGCGTATACCGTCTTCGTGGAGGGACGCCTGGCTGCCAGAATGACATCACAGACTTCAGGAGGCAAGTCAAATGGCATCAACTGCCGCCGCTCAATCTCCACGCATGGAGGTGGAGGCTGGACAGGTTCGGGTGGAGGACCGTCCCCTGCTGCTGCGACAGAAGATCCTCCCGAAGGGGCAGACGTATCGGAGGATCAGTCAACATACTGAGTAGCTCGGGATACCAGTATCTACGTGCCCAATCCGGAGCCACCAAGATGACTTGGGCCCGGTCGCGCCTGATCTTCTTCAGCACTCTGGGCAGAAGTGGTATAGGCGGAAAGGCGTACAACAAACCGCAACTCCACTCGCGATGAAAAGCGTCGCCGAGCGAGTGCCGCCTTGGAAATTCCAACGCGCAGAACTGCTGACATTGCGCGTTCTCGTCGGTGGCGAATAGATCTAACCAAGGCTCTCCCTGCTGCTGAAAGAGACCTTGCGCCACCTCGGAGTTCAGACGCCATTCGTGATCCATCATGCACCGGCGGCTGAGTTCGTCTGCTCTGGCGTTCAGAGAGCCCGCCAGATGTTGAACCACCAGGGTGATGCCCTGGTGTTCCAGCCATGTCCAGAGGCGCAGAGCCTCCTGACAAAGGGTCCACGACCCCACCCCGCCCTGTTTGTTGCAATACCACATGGCGGTGGTGTTGTCCGAACACCTGCACGACACTTCCCCGGACAGAGGGAAGAAAGGCTTTCAGTGCAAGTCGGATCGCTCTCAGCTCCAACAAGTTGATGTGGAGGCGAGACTCAGCTGGAGACCAGAGGCCTCTGATCTCTGCCTCTCCCATATGGCCACCCCATCCCAGGAGGGACGCATCCGTCACTACGACATGCTCCGGTAGGGGTAGGGAGAGGCTCTTGCCCGTGACCCAATCGCGGTCCGTGAGCCACCACTGCAACTGCTGTGCAGTGCCCTCCGAGATCAAGACATGGTCGGACAGGTTGCCGTGATGCTGGGCCCACTGAAACTTCAGGTCCCACTGCAGAGCCCGCATGCGCCGCCTGGCGTGATGCACTAGTAGGATGCAGGAGGCCATCAGACCCAGAAGCCGCAACACTAGCCTGACCGAAACCCAGGATAGAGGCCGAAAGATGGGAATCAGGGCCTGTATATCCCGGACCCGCTGTTCCGGTGGATGAACCCGGAACTGCGCCGAATCGAGAACCGCTCCGATGAAGAGGAGCTTCTGAGAGGGGCTCAGGTGTGACTTCGGCACGTTGATGGAAAACCCTAGCAAATGCAGGAGATCCGCCGTAGTCTGGAGGTGGGAGACGACTGTCTGGGGCGAGCCCACCTTCAACAACCAGTCGTCGAGATAGGGGAAGACTGGAACCCCTGATCTGCGCAGATGAGCTGCGACCACCGCCATCACTTTCGTGAACACCCGAGGGGCACTGGTAAGGCCGAAGGGGAGCACGGTGAACTGAAAGTGCTCCTGACCCACCGTGAACCGCAGATAACGCCAGTGGGCCGGCAGGACAGGGATATGGAAATATGCGTCCTGTAAGTCCAACGCTACCATCCACTCTCCAGGGTCTAGGGCAGCTAGAACCTGAGCCAAAGTCAACATTTTGAACCGTTCCTTCCTGAGGAAGGCATTGACGTTCCTGAGGTCCAAGATAGGGCGTAGGCCTCCTTTGCCCTTCTTGGGAACCAGAAAGTAGTGGGAATAACAACCACAACCTACTTCTGGGCTCGGAACGCGCTCGACGGCCTCCTTGGCCAAGAGGGCCGAAACTTCCTCTTGTAGAAGATTCAAATGATCCTCCGAGATACGGTGGTGCTGCGGTGGCATGGCTGGAGGGGTCGTCTCGAAGGGAAGGGAGTAGCCCCTTCGGACGATTTGCAGCACCCACCTGTCCGAAGTAATGGTACGCCAGTGGAGCAGGTGATGGCGAACCCGGCCTCCCACTGGTGAGGAATGGGCCTGAAAGCTCGGACTAGGAAGACTTTGAGGCGAATGCTGCCGGGGTGGATGTGGACTGACCGCGTTGTCCTCCAGTACCGCCTCGGCGGAAACCACGTCCGCGACCGCGTGCAGGCTGGTTCTGCGGCTGGTGGCTATGCGGACGTGAGGAGGTGCCCCTTCCTTGGCCACGAAAGGAGCGAAAAGCGGAAGTTTGTGGCCGCGGGGCCGAGAGGCCCAAGGACGTGGCCGTAGCCCGGGAGTCCTTGAAGCGAGCCAGCGCACTGTCCGCTTTCTCACCAAAAAGGCGAGCGCCATCAAAAGGCATGTCCATGAGTGTGCTCTGGACATCCCCTGAAAAGGACGTGGACCGCAGCCAGGCGTGACGTCGAAGCGCCACCGTGGTAGAAATCGCCCTACCCAGCGAGTCCGTAGTGTCGAGTCCACATCGGATTGCATGGCGTGCTGCATCTCTCCCATCGGCCAGAGCCGAGGAAAGCCGCGCCGGGCATCCTCCGGGCACAGTGGTAGCACAACCTCCACCGTATCCCACAGAGAGTGGGAATAACGGTCCAAGAGACAGGCGGTGTTCAAAGACCGCAGGCCCAAACTGAGCGAGGAGAACAGCTTCTTACCGAACTGTTCCAGTCTCTTGGAATCCTGGTCCGGAGGAGCGGACGGGAAGGAGGATTGGGAGGTAGAGGCCTGGATAACCAGACTCTCGGGGTGGGGTGTTGGGACCGAAAACTGGGGTCGCCCGGAGCAGGGCGGTGACGCCTGGCAACGTTCCTATCCACAGGAGGGACTGTGGAGGGCTTGGACCAGGTGCCCTGCAGAACGTCAGTGAGGGCCTCATTAAATTGCAGCAGAGGCTCAGTGGAGCATGCGGCAGACTGAAGCACCTCAGTGAGGATGTTACTCCTCACAGCCACGGCAGGCAGCTCATGCCCAAGGGCTGCGGCCGCCTTGCGCAGCACCACAGAAAAAGCTGCACCCTCCTCCGAAGCCACAGTCGGAGGAGAGATGAATCCAGTGTCCGGTGAGGTATCCAATCCACTGGCCTCCCCCAGTTCATCTGCCCAGTCCTGAGAAAGTTGCCCCTGAAGGGCCATAGGGTCCTCAGACCCCTCCCATTCGCCCCCGTCATCCGATTCCTGGTAAACAGGAGGAATGATCGGAGCCGGTCGATAGACAATATGTGTCTCTAGCGCGTCGGATGCGGCGTCGGGCGGCGCCGCATCGGCGTCGGGACCGGACAGGGGCTGAACCTGGGATCGACGTCGACCGGAGTCGGGGGTGGTACCGGTGTCGGCGCCGGCAGAGGAGGCGTAACGAGGTCGACCGGCGTCGACAGGGGCCCAGGCTCGGGCCCCTCGGGGACCTGCTGTGTCGGGGCCGGAGCCTCCAACGGCGCCGGGGCCGGAGCCGCCGGCACGCGAGGTCGCCCAGTCGAGTCCGCGGGGCCCGAAGGCGTGCCAGCGGGCGTCGACAGCGGGGCCAGGCTCCTCATGGCCGAGAGGAAGGCACTGACCTCCGCCGGCGTCGCGTCAGTCCCAGGGACTGGCGGGTATGGGGACTTGCGCGGAGCCGTGCGGGTGGAACCACCCGGACCCTCGGCCGAGTCGCGCGACCGGCGAGGGGAGTCCGAAGAGCGGTGTCACCTCTTGGACTTCTTGGAGTGCTTCGACTTACCCGAAGACTTTGAGCCAGACGAGCGACGATGTCAAGTGCAGCTCCGCGACCGATCCTTGGACCTCCTCCTGGACCGGGATCGAGAGGGGCGCGGAGCCGAGTGGCGAAGCTCGAGAAGCTTGCGGGACCGCTCCCGCCTAGCTTTCGAGGTCAGGGCCATACAATCGGAGCACGACTCCGCATCGTGGTCGAGGCCCAAGCAGTACAGGCACCGGCGGTGATGATCGGTCTCCGACATCAGTCGGTGACAGTCGTCGCAGGCCTTGAAACCAGGCATCCTACCAGCACCAGAGTTGAGAAGTGACCAAAAAGAGTCGAAAAAGTTAGTCAAAAATTGACTAAAGGGGTAGCTCTCCCGGATCGGCGCTTACTGGCGCGGAAAAAAGAACTGACGTCAGCGCGCAAGGGCGGCGTCTAAGTACTCCGACGACGTCATTCCAGCGCACGACGCCGACGACGGATGTTGAGCCGCAGACGACGCCTAGCGACGCGCAAGGGGTATTGCTGACGAAAAATCTTTCGGATCCAGTCTGACGCCTGGGGATATTGTAAGGTGAGGAATCTAACTAACGTGTTTCTTTCAGATGCAGATTTGTGGGGCCCTTGAGAAGACTTCTGGTCTTTACCCTTGTCCCCACCCTGATCAGAGATTTTGGAATCCTGCTTTTTGGAGTCACCAACTTGGTTCTGAACCCTCTGTCTCACCCTGGTTCTGACCCAATTCTTGGGGAGAGGTCAGATCAGGTACTGATGCAACTGTTGATTTTGACAATTAAGGATCTGCTCCCTCATAATCAAATTGTATAATCCTTTAAAATCACACACTTTACTGCCAAGTAACCAGCCCTCCAGAGCCTTAGTAGCACAATCTACAAAGTCAACCCAGTCTTGAGTCTGTGCCTTTTGGGTGTCTCTAAAATTCAACCTGTACTGTTCAGTGGTTAGGCCAAACCCATCTATCAGTGCACTCTTCAAGACTTGGTAATTGTCAGCATCGTCTTCTCTTACAGTGAGGAGCTTGTCTCTTCCTTTGTCTGCAAAGGAGAGCCACAAGATTGCTGCCCACTGCTCCCGAGGGACCCTCTGTACTTTACAGGCCCTTTCCAGTGCAGATATCCATTTGTGGATGTCATCCCCACTCTGGTAGGGAGGGACAATCTTGTTCAGGTTCATATGGTCGTGAGTATGATCTATACCTCTAGGGACACTGTTGCTGCCACCATGGGGCTCTAACTCCCATCTATGTGAAGCTCTCTGGAGCTCCAGGGATTCCCTATCCAATGCCAACTGTTCCCTCTTTATCCTAAGCTTAGCTTCTTCAAACTGGATCAGTCTGCATTTTCTCTCATAAAAGGACTCCCTCTTCTGGGGGAAAAATGGTCCTATGAGAGACAGTGGTCCCTCCGGATGCACAAGAGTGATTAGACTCCAGTGAAGGAGGTCTTGATCTTCTTGGCACACCACCAACCCTTCCAGGTGGAGTATAGAGAGGGCCACTGAGGTCTTCTCCCTCACCTTCAGGATGGATTGGATTTTCCAGGTTAGAATCATCTTTCTTGATCCTCCTGGTCAGCTTCAGAGTCATGGTCATAGGTGTTGTCACCTCTTGGCCTTTCCTCTTCTGCTGTCCCACCCAACTTGCCTATCTCATAAGACCCTGGGGTCTTTCTGAGGTCATCTAACAGCAGTGCCTCCATGAGGCGTTGAGTGTTTGCACTTCTCCCTGTCTTCAACTTCCCAGCTGTACACGTTCCTAAATTCCACGAATGTGAGATGGTCATACTTGGAAGTCAAGGAGCCACTGGCTTCAGGCCTTGAAGACATACTAGTGTAGTGAGGTGTTGCACCTACCTAACCTAGTGGGAGCTACTAGACTCTATTGAGTTGGGGAAAGGGATGTGCTGGTCCCTTTGCTAACCCAACTCCAAGTTCAGTAGAACTTACTTTATTCTAGACTTGATTTATATGTACCTATGTACCTATAGTGGTTTTCAGTTAGTCACTCAAAGAGATTATCTGGTAAAGCAATAGCAAGCTTGAATCCAACCGCTGCACACCAATGTGAGAAGTTGGCCTGGCATATGCTGTCCACTAGTTATAGTGGGCACCTTGCACCAGTCCAAACAACCCTTATAGATGATAGGTTAAAAGACAACCTTTATTGAAAGCTATCCTAGTCGTAGCTATGGAGAGCAGCCTTCAGGCTAAGTCTTGAAGGAGTGTAAAGCAGCTTGGTTTACCAGATTATAACCTCTTGTATTACTAAATGAAAGGAGAACCACACCAGGTATATATAAAATATATGTATTTATTTCTTAACACTCACTACTACTCTCTTTATGAGATTAGAGTCCAAGATACACAATAATACAGTTCTAAAACGACAGTAAATAGCACAATATACAGTGGGCCCCAGGAGTGGACCAAATCATAAATTGAGAAAGTGGTATAAGAACCACGACTTGACAGTGCCTAGAGCGCGTAGAATCGCTGGGAACCCAAGGAAAAACCCAAGGTAGTGACACAGGAGACCCACGGGGGACGCATGCAGTGTGAGAACACAGGCACGAGCCCCGTACTATTCTATGGGAAAGTCGCGGTTGGAATTTTAGAAGTTAAGGACACTTAGGAAAGGACTTTCAGCAAACCCCTTTAGACTTAGGGGGTTCTAGGGCCAGCACTCACAGGAGCACCGGAGTACTCGAGTTACCTCACCAAGGGAAGCTGGGTGCATAGGTGTCAAATGGTGTCGGGAATCGTCGTTGATTTCAATGGCAATCTGCTGCAAAGTGCTGCTGCCGGGACGGAGAAAAGTGTGCGGTGTGATCCAAGCCTGGATCGAAGATCAGAAGAACCTGAAAGCAGAGAGGATAGAGTCTGGGTCACTTGCCAGTGACCAGGGGCACGATAGACGAATGCCCACCGATGTCGGGTGTTTCAGGTGCGAAGAGGTGAAGCTTGACTCTGCAGCCACGAGGACCAGGAGGCGTCGACGATGACCAGGAGCTGGATTCGAGCTGTCCCACGAAGGATGTCGAGTGCTGCGGTGTCGGTACCCGGATTGGACCCAACAAGCATTGGCAACCCACGCAGGAAGAGAAAAGATGATTCGGTGCGGACCAGCAAGGTCCTGGGGACTCCCCAAGCAATGGAGAATCAGGGCACGTATGGAGCCAAATTAAAGTTAAAGTTGCCTTCACAGGGACCCACCAGTCGAGAGACCAGGGATCGCGAAGGGACCTCGAGAGAAAACACAAAGGGCCAGCTCACGGAACACTCGTGGAGTGTAGGCGGGCAATCTTTGGTACAAATGCTGCTCGGGGTCAGAGCTACAAGAAACCCAAAGCTCAGCTGCAGGAGTCGTTGGAAAGCTGATGCTTCTGCAAATGATCGCAGTGTCCAGGGGTTCGAGTTGCACGGTCGCCACGAGGGATACGGGCCTCAGACTTGCTGTGGGCACTGATCGACCTCTAAAACCACGGAAACCCACCTCCTGTGTTGCAAAATTCTTCGGAATCCGGCGGGAGCTTCGGAGATGGAAACCGGACAGATGCGTCTTTGGTGCCTGCCTTGCAGGGGAGTAACTCCGTTACTCCAAGGTCTTCAGTCATCTAGTTCAATGTAGATCGTCGAACTTCCAGGATTCAGTATCAGAGTTTTGTCCAGGTGTAATCTAAAGTCCTGTTGCCAGGGGTTCCTATCTTATACCCAAGGAAGGGATGGGACAAACTCTAGGGACCCACCTAGGGGAGGGTCAGGAAAGAGGGGTGGCTACACCCATTTCCTTTGTCCAGTTTCGCGCCAGAGCAGGGGCTGGTAGCCCCTGCAACCGGTTTGAGCTGGAATATGCACAGGGACACCAAATGTGCCCCCAGTGCAGACTTCAAAGCACTCTTGGAGTGCACCCACCCAGCCCCAATACACTAAAAGCCTGTTTGGGGGGGGGGGGATAAACACCTCCCTGTGACAGGAAACCTATTGTCCAGGCTTCCCCTGCCGGAGTTTCGTCCAGCAGCAGGAGGGTAGACTCGTGTCTGTAGCTGGCAGTATCCATTTTGTGATGCCAGGGCTCTGTTAGCTGGTACCGGGTATACCGGTGCTGTCATGTCTCTCCCTCTAGAAGGGTGGGATCATACTCCAACACCAGTTACTGATGTGGGGGTATGATTCCAAGGTGTTTGACACCAAACACAACATGTTTCCATGCAGCCATCCCAAAGTTAGCATTTACCGTTTGGTTATAATGCACTTGAGTATATGGTTTGGCTCCATCACAAACAACCCCGGAATAAAGGTTCCGAAGGCAGCAGAGGGGCTCTGCTCATGCATGGGCACCCTCTCACACAAAACCCAGCACCCTGCCTTCAGGATTAATAAGGCCTGCCATAGGGGGTGACTGATAGGTTTATATGTGCAGTGATATGGAGAGATATAGTGAAGATATATCTCAGTAAGGGGTGCATGCACCACCTTACCCAGGCTGCAGTAGCAGTCCTGTGGTGTCATTTTGGAAAGCTTCCCAGGGGTGGCATAATACATGATGCAGCCCCTGGTAGGCCTCTGGGGTACCTATGCCCTGGGTACATAGTATACCATATACTAAGGACTTATAAGGACACCCCAGAATCCAATCTGGAGTGTACCTAAAGTACTGGTAATCAATTTAGAGAGGAAGATGCTAGGCTGGGGTCCTGGTTAGCAGGGACCCAGCCAGACTAAAGTCGAAAAACAGTGAAACATCAGCAAAAAGTGGGGGTAACTATAAGAAGCAGATCCTACTCTCCTACACCAATCAGTCAGAAAACTTAAGAAATTTAGTGACTATTATTTCCCTATTTTATACATATCTTTCCGTACATTGCGTCGATTTCTTCAACAATCCCTCAAAACTACACTGATTGAATTTAGTGTATTTGATCGCATTTTTAAAGCAAATTAGAGATTCTAACAGAAGGGATGCACCCTTTATCAAGTGGTACTTGAAAACATTAATACTACCAGTGGATAAATATGGATAATGTTGGTAGTACAGCCAATTTGAGTTATTAGACGTGGACATAAACACCCATTTGCTATTGACACATTCTTGGTGCAGTTCCTCACATTTTATTTTACCCACATGGACATGGCATGGGCAAAATAGCAATTTCTATTTCATGTACAATATGCAGAAATCTTATGTATGTTTCAAGTTTTTCTCGTACTATAGCTTGGTCACATAGAAAAGGCATGTAATCAATCAGTGACACTTATAGAGCGCGCTACATACCCGTAGGGTCTCAAGGCGCTGGGGGAGGGGGGTGCCGCTACTGCTCGAACAGCCAGGTCTTCAGCTTCTTCCTGAAGGAGAGGTGGTCTTGGGTCAGGCGCAGGTCGGCCGGGAGGGAGTTCCAGGTCTTGGCGGCCAGGTAGGAGAAGGACCTTCCTCCTGTAGTCGCTCTTCGGATGCGGGGGACGGCGGCGAGGGCATGGTTGGCTGATCGGAGGTGGCGTTTGGGAGCGTAGAAGTTGATCCGGCTGTTGAGGTAGCTCGGGCCTTGGTCGTGTAGGGCTTTGTGTGCGTGGGTGAGGAGGCGGAAGGTGATTCTTTTGTTGACGGGGAGCCAGTGAAGGTCTCTCAGATGTCCGGAGATGTGGCTGGTTCGTGGGATGTCGAGGATGAGTCTGGCTGAGGCGTTCTGGATCCGCTGGAGTCTCTTCTGGAGCTTGGCGGTGGTACCGGCGTAGAGGGCGTTGCCGTAGTCCAGTCGGCTGGTGACGAGGGCCTGGGTGACGGTCTTCCTGGTCTCGGTGGGGATCCACCAGAAGATCTTCCGTAGCATGCGTAGGATGTTGAAGCACGCCGAGGAGACGTTGTTGACTTGCCTGGTCATGGAGAGGGAGGAGTCCAGGATGAAGCCCAGGTTGCGTGCATGGTCTGTCGGTTTGGGTGCGGTGCCCAGGGCGGGAGGCCACCAGGAGTCGTCCCAGGCGGAGGGTGAAGAGCCCAGGATGAGGACCTCCGTCTTGTCAGAGTTCAGTTTCAGGCGGCTGGTCGTCATCCACTCGGCTACCTCTTTCATCCCTTCGTGTAGGTTGGCTCTGGCGGTGGCGGGGTCGTTGGTCAGGGAGAGGATCAGCTGGGTGTCGTCGGCGTAGGAGATTATGCTGAGGTTGTGTTGGCGTGCGATGGCCGCGAGGGGGCTCATGTAGACGTTGAAGAGGGTGGGGCTCAGAGAGGATCCTTGAGGGACGCCGCAGATGACTTCGGAGGCCTCTGACTTGTACGGTGGTAGGCGGACTCTCTGAGTTCTTCCGTCGAGGAAGGAGATGATCCATTCCAGCGCCTTGTCCTGGATTCCGATGTTGCTGAGGCGCTGTACTAGGGTGCGGTGGCAGACAGTGTCGAATGCCGCGGAGAGGTCTAGGAGGATGAGGGCCGCTGTTTCTCCGTTGTCCATCAGGGCTCGGATGTCATCGGTGGCGGCGATGAGGGCGGTCTCGGTGCTGTGATTGGCTCGGAAGCCGGACTGTGAGGGGTCGAGGGATCCATTCGTCTCGAGGAAGGCGGCCATCTGCTTGTTGACGGTCTTCTCGATGACTTTGGCTGGAAACGGGAGGAGCGAGATGGGGCGGTAGTTCTTGAGTTCGGTGGGGTCTGCTGTTGGTTTTTTGAGTAGAGCGCTGAGTTCGGCGTGCTTCCAGCTCTCAGGAAAGGTGGCGGTGTCGAAGGATGTGTTGATGATGTCTCGCAGGTGGGGTGCGATGACAGCGTCGGCCTTGTTGAAGACGTGGTGAGGGCAGGGGTCGGTTGGTGATCCGGAGTGGATGGAGTTCATCGTGCGGATGGTGTCTTCGGTGCTGATCGGGGTCCAGGCGTGGAGGGTGGTGGTGGGGGGTGGTTGTTCGGTCATGGTGTGCGTTGGTTGGTTGTTGAAGCTGTTGTGTATGTCCGCGATCTTGTTGTGGAAGTATGAAGCGAGGGAGTTGCAGAGGTCTTGCGATGGGGTGATGTCGTTGTTTCCTGCGCTGGGGTTGGATAGCTCTTTCACGATGTTGAAGAGTTCCTTGCTGTTGTGTGCGTTGTTGTCCAGCCGGTCCTTGAATGCAGTTTTCTTGGCGGCGCGGATCAGCTGGTGGTGCTTCCGAGTGGCCCGCTTGAGGGTGGTCCTGTTGTCCGGTGTAGGTTCCCTTCTCCAGACTTTCTCGAGGGCTCGGCAGTTCTTCTTGGAGCTCTTGAGTTCGTCGGTGAACCACGGGGCTTTCTTGCTGCCGGGTCTGCTGGGTGGGGTCCTCAGCGGGGCGAGCTCGTCCGCGCAGTTGCTGATCCACTTCGTGAGGTTGTCGGCGGCCTGGCTGGGGTAAGATACCTGCTTCATGTATTACCCATACAATTTCTAAAGTCACTCAGTGAATGTTGCTAGCTCAGCGCGTGTTCTTGGCACACATCCAGTTTTAGTTTCCACAAGACATTCGCTTCCATTGAAGTGCAAATTAGGTGAACGTACCAAATTGTATTACATTGTATTGTAACTGCATATATGTAGCACTTATACCACTTTATGTTGGGCAACATGCTGATCCAGAACCCCAGGTTACTGGTTAATCCACAGGCTATTGGTTATTGTTGTTTACTGGAATTAGGGCCAGATGTGCGACCTGACAATTAGCGAGTTGCAAATTGCGTTGCATTTGTAACTCGCAATTTGGGACTCGCTAATTGGGATGCACAACAGTGTCTGAGACACTGTTTGCGATTCCCAATGGGGTCACAAATTGCATGCCTCATGCATACTAACGAGGCTGTCGCAATTTGCTACTCCATTGGGAATGGCTGACACTTCCAGGGATGGTGGCCTGCTGGGGTCAGCAGACCTCCATGTCTGGGACGGCTTTTAAATAAAGCAGGTTTTTTTTTCAATGCAGCCCTTTTTGCTTAAAGGAAAACGGGATGCATTTAATAAATAAAAATGAAACTTTTCAGTTTAATTTTTTAAGTGCAGGCAGTGGTCCCTGGGACCATTGCATGCCCATAAAAAATATTTGTGCATGCATTCACAAATGGGAAGGGGTCCCCCGGGGACCCCTTCCCGTTTGCAAGTGCTTTACCACCCTCCAGAGAAGGGTGGTAAATTGCAAGTGTTTTGCGACTGCATTTGCGGCCGCAAAACATTCTTACATAGCTTAAGGAGTCGCTATTAGGAATGGAAGCCTTTGGAACGCCCCTTCCTAACAGCGAGTCGCTAATCCTATTTTGCGAGTCGCAAATTGATTTGCGACTCGCAAAATAGGATTAGGACATGGGACAAAGGTTTTTTGCGGGCGCAAACGGGTCTAAAACCCATTTGCGCACGCAAAAAAACCTTTGTACATCTGGCCCTGAGTCTTGTGCTGTCAAGGAAACAATTCAATGCATTTACTCCAGTTCCTTTGTGGTAAATTTAATTAATAGGTGTTGGGTGTGATCATTAGTCGGGTATGCGAGTTCATGCAGATAGTTGGTGGAGTTAAATAAATGTCCTTGAGAAGATTAGGTATTGTTAGGTTGCAAGGGTTTGATATTTAGAGGAGGAAAGGTTTGACATTCTAAGTGAGATGTGGAAAATATAGAGATGTAATAATATTTAGGGAAACATGCATGTGATTTAGAGTAGGCTGTTCTCGGAGAAAGGAGGCATGCAGAGGGTGTAAAGTAAAGAGAGGGTCATTCAAAAGAAAAAAAGGAGAGGCGACAATCAGATGTTAAGTTCAAGGTCCTGCAGTGTCTGTTGTTCAAGGTGAGGAGGTTTCTAGGCAGGGCCTCCCGTTTTCTCACTCTCTGTTGCTTCAGAAAGGTTGATGACAATGAGATACAAAGATCTCACACTCTCACGCCTGTTGTGTTAGTGATTTCCAGACTGGAAGCTCCATTAAAGTCAACAGAGTAGAAGCGTAAAAGCCACTGAGTATAGAGGGAGTTTAATGTCAAATTGAGACTTGATTTAATAGGAAGAATTGTAAAATCACACAAAACACTCAGGTATAAGAGGTATAGAGTATGAAGGCAGGATCAATAACAGTGTATGTCTATTAAGAATACAGGGGCTGAGCCAACAAATTAACAGGGAGAGCCGAACCAAGCCATTTAAAGACTTTCCATGTAATTCATGCAATAAACATGTAAAAATATGATAACGTCTCATCTATTTTCTAAAAAATTGTATCTATTTAACTTGCAGAAGTGTTTCACCTTTGTACATCATATTATATCACAACATTCAGAGGCATTTATTAGAATCATATATTCTTCCCATTCCCTGCTGACAATGCCGTTAGTGAGATAAGTTGCAATTAAGCTGTCATGAGCACTCTATATGTAGCCTAGATTTTACCAAATAAGTACAGGGATGGGGGGAGAAAGGAAAGAAGTGTGTACTGTGGCGGCTGCAGTTGTTTTGATTACCTATTAATAGATAAAACTCATTAAAAATAAAAAAATACAACTTTAAAGTTGCTAATTACAAAGACAACTGGAGAGATGTCTGCCTAGGGTCATACAATTTGGTCATTGAGGAGAAACTGGGATTGATGAACAAGTTACCTAACCGGTAGCACTTTATTAGGTACAGAATCTATATAGCCGCAGATTCCTTATCATACAATATTTCCCAGGTGTCAGACAGGATCTGGAGGTTTTCGAGCAGTACCCCTGCGTGCCAGTAAGTGGCATCATTTGTGCCAGAAATAATGTGTGTTGTACGTATATAGGCCCCGCCCAGCGTGCTGATATCAGTAACTTTTTCCACTTTCCACACCAGAAACGTTGAGTGTTAGAAATGGAGGTCTCAAGTTGGCAGAGGTAGGTACCTTTGTCCAAATAGGGACCCTTGCTTCTAGTCAGGGTAAGGGGGATACAAACTTTAAATAACCCCTGCTCACCCCCTTGGTAGCTTGGCACGAGCGGAGAGGCTTATCCCAAAGGCAATGTGTAAAGTATTTGTACCAACGCTCACAGTAACACAATGAAAACACCACAAATGGACACCACACCAGTTTAGAAGAATAAAATATCTTTATCTAAGCTTCACAAGACCAAAACAACAAAAATCCAACATACACACTTAAAAATATGACTTTCAAAAGGTTTCAAGAACTTTTACTATAGAAAACTATGGATGCGTGACTTTTACACAAAGTACCTGTAGTTGCATCAAAATTCACAGGGCAGCGCAGAGTGAAGAAGCGTCGACAACAAAGAGATGCTTTAGTTCCTGATACCTTGGGGAGGCGATGCGACAGTTCTGCTGCACGCAGGATAAGTGATGCGTTGATTTTTCGTGACGGTTCTGTTCCGCAGGTGATGCGTCAGGAAAACTTGCTGCACAGGTGCGATGCGTGGAAATCCGGGATGCGTCGGTTATTGATGTTGCGGCATCGAGTGTCGCTTTTCTTTAGCCGCGATCCGTTGATGCGTCAATTCTTGCAGCGGTGACAAGCGCTGTGTCGGGTTTTGCAACGGCACTTCGATGCGTGAAAATTCCTCTCGAGCTGTGGAGATGCATTGGAAAAACAGCTTCAGGAAGAGCGATGCGTCGATTTTTGCAGTTCTTCAAATTTCTTCTTTCTTCCAGCTCTCAAACAACAACAACCTCCAGAGGCCCACAACTGGCACAGGCACCTCTGGGCAGGTTAGACCTCACAGCAGCAGAGTTCAGGGGAGCTGGGGTGAAGTCTTTGTGTCCCTGAGACTCCAGAACAGGAGGCCAGCACACACATGCCCTTGGATATTTCATTCAAGCAGGGGACACAGCAAAGTCCTTCTCCTTTCCTTGGCAGAAACAGCAATTGCAGGCCAACTCCACACAGCAAAGGGGCAGTACTTCTCCTCAGTCTCTCCAGCTCTTCTCCTTGGCAAAGGGTGCTCTAGAATTCCAGGAATGATCTAAAGTTCTGGGGTCTGGGCCCCAATATTTATAAAGCAAAATCCTTTGTTCTTTGGTGGCAGAGAAGCCCTGTGCTCAGTCAAAACCAGTTCTGTCCTCTCTGGTGTAGCTTCCTGGCAGGAGGTGGGGACAGCATTGTGGAAGACAGACCAGGCCCATTCAGGTGAAAGGAAATCTCCTCCCCTTCTCTAAATGCAGCCGAGGTCTATTCAGCCCAGCCCTGACTCATCCAGATTCTCTGGAGCCACCACAGATCCCCAGCCCCTGTCACTCCAAAGCCAGACTGTCAATACACATCCTAGCAGAGGCACATTGGAAGCTAAGCAAGACAATACCTACTTTCTAAAAGTGGTATTTTCAAACACAGAATGTAAAAATCACCCTTACTAAAAGATGCATTTTAACTTCTGGAGTTCAGGCATACTAAATGTTATTTTCCTACGCTGTTCCCAGGAGTAGTTATGCTTATAAGATGTTAAAAGCAAACTCTCAATTCTATCCTATGGGAACAGATATCCTTGCAAAAGTGAAAAAATAAATTGGCAGTATTTCACTATCAGGACATGGTACACACACCAGGGCATGTATTACGTTTAACTCACACTGCACCCAGCCCACAGGGGTGACTAACATGTAAGAAAAGGGAAGGTTAGGGCCTGGCAAGTGGGTGCACTTGCCAGGTTGACATGGCAGTTAAAAACTCCACACAGACACTGCAGTGGCAGGCCTGAGATACCTTGTCAGGGCTACTCATGTGGGTGGCACAACCAGTGCTGCAGGCCCACTAGTAGCATTTGACTTACAAGCCCTGGCACACAAAGTGCACATTACTAGGGGCTTACCAGTAAATCAAATATGTTAATCAGGGAGAACCAATTATAATAACAGTTTCTATAGGGAGCACTTGCACGTTGACACTGATCAGCAGTGGCAAAGTGCCCAAAGCATCTAAGCCAGCAAAAACTAAATCCAGCACAGCATCAAAAATACAGGTGGTAGAGGCAAAAAGTCAAAGGAAACCACACCAAGAATGGCAGGTCTAACACAGAGCTACAATGAAAACTGACAACTGGTCTTAAAATACTAAGGCTCTGAGAAGAGTGTCCATTACACTGTAATCAGCTCGCAGAGCAGAGAGGATGAAAGGGCCAGTAAGGAATCTGCAGCTAGACTCTACCATAAAAGGCGTTACTGAAGGTAAGTAACTTTTTCATCTGATAGAGACTTCCAGCAGCAGATTCCTTACCTGAGAATAGATACCCAAGCAATGCCTGCCTGGAGGAGGGTCTGCAAAGCCAATTTAAACCAGAAAGTCCTGCAGGATCGAACGCGCAAAGTTCCAGTTTAGATGGACCTGACAGTCCAGACAGTAGTGCTTGGTAAATGTGTGCAAAAATGCCCACATTTCTGCCTGACAGATGTCCAGTATTGGGACTCAGCAACCTAATGCAGTGGTCACAGCGTTGGCTCTGGCGAAATAAGGGTGGAAACCCTTAGGGGGTTGCTTCTTGGCCAATGTGCAGTAGATTTTGATGCAGAGTACTATCCATCTTGAGATGGTCCATTTCTGCATAGCCTTCCCTTTCTTGGCTCTGAGGAGTTAATCCTCCACCCAGAACTATTATGCGATCAAGCTAGAACGACAATGCTCTTTTTGGGTCAAGACGGTGAAGTCGCTCCTCCTCTTTGGAGGGGTGGAGCAAGTAACATAGGCAGGGTGATGTTCTGGCCTACATGGACAGGAGTTACAACCTTCGGAAGGAAGGAGGAACATGTCTGGAGTACCATCTTGTCTGGATAGAAAGTGCTGTGGGGAGGGTGCCTGCAATTCGCTGACACTCATGGCCGATGTAAAGGCAGTCTTGATGGTCACTAGCTAAAGAAGGTAATTGTGCAGAGGATCAAAGGGCACATACATGAAGAAAGTCAGAATAAGGTTTAAATCCTACTGGGGCATGATGAAAGCCTGGGGGAAATGTGTTGCAAGCATTTGAGAAACCTAGCCATGACAGTTGAATAAAGAAGGTTGGTCTGGCAACTACAAGAATGCCAAAATGGCCAATAAATAACCTTTAACTATTTCCAGAGCAGAGCTCTGCTGGGCCAAAGACAGAGCAAACAGAAGAACCTTGGAAAGAGATACAGAAAGAGGATCAATATTTCTAGAAGCACACCATGCCACAAATGTATTCTAGCGGTAAGCGCATACAGACTTGGTGGAGGGATGCCTGACTGCCACAATAACATGACAGATTGCGGAAGAAAGGTGGAAAGCTGTCAACTGTCCCCACTCAATCTCCACACATGAAGGTCAAGGGTATCCAAGAGCAGGACCCTCCCCTGTTTCTGCGACAGAAGATCTTCCTGAAGGGGCAGCCTGATCAGAGACTGATGCTCATGATCAACAGCTCGGGATACCAGACTCTCCATGCCCAATCTGGAGTCACAAGAATAACTTGGGCCCGGTTGTTCCTGATCTTCTTGAGAACTCTGGGCACAGTGGTATAGGTGGAAAGGCGTACATGAGGCCAGAGCTCCATTTGAGACAGAAGGTGTCTCAGAGCGAGTCGTCTTGGAAACCCCAGCGCAAAACTGCTGACATAGCTCATTCTCGGCAGTGGCTAACCGATGTAACCAAGGCTCTTCCCACTCTTGAAAGAGACCTTGCACCACCTTTGGATGGAGAAGCCATTTGTGATTTGCTGGGCATCTTTGGCTGAGCTTGTCCGCCTTGGCATTAAGAGAGCCCACCAGGTATTGAACCACCTGGGAAATGCACTGGCATTCCAGCTATATCCAGAGACATAGAGTGCTTGACAAAGGGTCCAAGACCCCACCCTGCCCTGTTTTTTGCAGTACCACATGGCAGTGGTTTTGTCCATGAACATCTGCACCATACTTCAAAGGAAGAAAGGCTTTCAATGTCGATGAAAATCGCCAGGAGTTCCAACAGGTCGAAGTTCCGGAGTCCTCTGATCTCCACCTCTCCCAGGTGGCCGGCTTATCCCATAAGTGATCTATCAGTCACAACAGTCAGCTCAGGTTGGGGAAGGGAGAGGAGTCTGCCACTGACCCAATGGTAGTTTGTCAGCCACCACTGTAGATCTTTTGCAGTTACCTCTGAGATCTGGACCATATCGGGGAGATTCCCCTGATGCTGTGCCCACTGGGACCTCAGGTCCCACTGCAGAGCTCGCATATGCCAACGAGCATGGGTTTCAAGCAGGATGCAGGCAGCCATGAGGCCCATTGTCAACGAAATCTAGGATAGAGGCCTGAATATCCTGGATTCACTGCTTTGGAAGATAGGCCTGAAACTGCCCTGTTTCCGGAACAGCTCTGATGAAAGAGAGTGTTTGAGAAGGATTCAGGTGTGCACGTTGATGGTGAACCCCAGTGAGTGCAGAAGGTTCACTGCAGTCTGGAGGTGTTAGGAGACTGTCTGTGGCGAGCCCGCCTTCAACAGTCAATCATCGAGGTAGAGAAAGACTGGGACCCCTGACCTCTGCAGAAGAGCTGCAACCACCTCCAGCACATTGATGAACAGCCGAGGGGCCAAAGGCAAGCACGGCAAACTGAAAGTGCTCTTGGCCCACCGCAAACCGCAGGTGTCTGTGGGCAGGCAGGACTGGGATGTGGAAATATGCATCCTGAAAGTCCAATGCTACCATCCTCTAAGTAGAACATCGGTAAGGGGTTCACTAAAAGGTTTGGAAAGGCTGACTCCCAGCTGAAGCACGTCTGTCAAGACGTTCACCTTGACTGCCACTAAGGATAACTGAAGGTCAGCCGCCCTACCCACAACAATAGTGAAAGAGGCTCCCACAGTAGGACAAGCGACCAGTCTAGTGTCTGGTGAGGTGTCTAACACACCGGCCTCTGCCAGTTTCTCAGACCAGTTGTCTTCACTCTCATCTAGGGGATGCTGGTATCCATAAGGGGCCTCAGACCCCTCCCATTCGTCTCCCTCTCCAGGCATATCAAAGGCAAAAGGCACTGGTTCCCATCTGGGAATAATGATGGAGACGGCACCACCATGGGGTGCCGGCACTGAAGCGGGTGCTGAGGAAGGTCTCAGTTCGCAGGCAGCTCTGCTCCCGATCCAACACTGGATCCATCAGGGTGAATTAGCAGGCGAAGATCGAGTGGGCCCCCCCCATGCCCGTGGGGCCCCAAAGGGGCCAGGACACCCAAATATAAGGTGCATGGCCTCATAATATTCTTTAAACTGAGCTGGGGCCGCTCAGACTCTGGGAAAGTCAGAGAAGTGCAGAACAGACCCTGTCTCAGGCTTTGCCAAAGCGCAAAGCCTGGAGTCTTGATGCTCCCACGAATCAGAATACTTCGACAGGCCAGAGGACTATTAAGCTGTTGGTCACGCTGTTGGGCACGCCTCTGTGCTCTGACCCCGCAGCGGGTGAGGTGCAGGCCATGCAATGATCCAAGAGGCCTTGAGGGATTACATAGCATCGAAGGCCTCAAGGCCCGCTAAGGGTGCAGTCCTGGGGGAGGGGGTCACACCCTCACCAGATTTCATCTTTCCTGGACCGGTGAAAGCCCTAAGGGGAAGAACATAGCTAGAAAAATCATCTAGACTAGTATCTGGATTCCTAGGGAGGGGTCAGCAAAAGGCTGTATACAGATGTCGCCAGCATCGCGCGACTCATTAGGGGGACCCAAATACCCCAAAGGAAGCACTCCAGGACCCCGCTTTCCCCTTCAATATGGGTGGAAAGTGTCAAACAGACTCCTTTTTATTGGCGCATTACCGCCATGTCTAAAAGGAGGGGCGTAAAACGGAGGAACTCACGGGATGGTGCAGCCCAAGTCTCAGCGCCCCAAGACGTCTGGCATGGACTGCCTCCGTCTAGAGGGCCCCTGGAAAGGGGAATCACATGCAAGGGCAAACAAGTACAAGATTTAAACACGGAAATTTCATCACCCAGCCCAAGGAACTGTAGCGCAGCGACCAGAAATTAGTACTTGGGGAAAATGTCAATTAATCTACGTAACACCTGTCTTCTAGCAAGCCCCAAGCTGCTGCTCGGAAGAAAGCTAAATGACAAAACCTAAGGGACTATTAGCTCAGTACTTCGTCTGGGGGATTCTAGTCCTCAAGCCTCTCCAAATCCACCTTCTGATTCGCAACGTGCAGCAGCAACTGTGGCCTCAGAGTCTGCCCAGTATTGTGTCTTTGAGGGCACTGAAACTTACTCACAAAGATACAGTTCCCTCTGTCCCCCACCAACTGGGGACACAATAATTTAGCTGTCCTTCGGCAGCATCCTTTGTACCTCGCAGGAAGCAATCCCCAGCCCAACAGGCATGGCATATGCCCCCCTAAGATCACAAGGAGATCCTGGATCACCCGCTACTTGCAGTACTGGCACTGTTGCATGCAGGATTTTTGCCAGCCTGCGCTCTTTAAATCGCACCCGTCTGCCAATTTTGCCACCACTGCAAGCCAGACTGTGATCTTGGCCTCTGGGGGAAATTTAGGGCTCAGTGGGCCTCACATTCATTCACCGACTCACACAGAGGGGAACCCAGACCTGGAGACATCCTGGCCCGAGTGGCTGGTGACCTTAGACGATTGCAACAATCTGGGCAGAAAGTCTCAACCCCTAAACACCACGTACGTCCACGAGCCTCCTTGTCACAAAACGGCCAGTCTACAACCTTGCTGAAATTCAACGAGGGGGAAGCTCCAAACTTCCCCAAGAGAAAAGACCAACTCACCCCTAGGACCAACGCCTAGCAGGGTAATTTATTGACCTCAATCAAATCTACTCTGATTGTAGTGATAATGCCCTGACTTGCTAATCAGATACAATGGAGATACAATTGGACCTGATTAACACCCTGGCATCACCCATAACCCAGATGGAGCGAAAATTGGACTCGATGGGACCTAGGTGAAGCATCCCCTAGACCACACAGGAAGGGTGTACCGACCTGCTCCTGCCTTTCAATAGTGGAAAAGCTGGGCACACTGCCTGAGGTCCTACCCTCCATGATAACAGAATGGAAACTGGCCTCTTACCATCCGGTAAAGTCTAGCAAGGAACCCGCACAACCAGTGTCAACAGCTGGAGCAACTATATTAGATACACCCTTGCCACCAAGTTGAGGGACACTTACCACAAGAGAACAACCAACACAGTCGGGTAGCACAGGCTAACCCCTCTGTAAACCAGTCGTGGATGCACCTATAGCTAGTGAAGACATCCTAATACAAATGCCATGAACCCCAATCACCTTGCAAAAGCAAGTACCAGCAGATACTCCTGTAGTGCCCTTCATGACCATGTAAGAGAACAGCTTTGTTCAACTCTAACCATGATTTAGAATGCCCCAACAAGCCATGAATGTATTTCGGCAAGGAATCCAAACAATTTTAACCATCAGGCAATGGTAACTAAAGGCAGTGAACCCCCTTGTGACACACAAGGCCCAGCAGGAACATGAATGATCTCGACCAATTTCAAAAAGAACAAGATAAAGATTGAAAAAAGCCCAAAATAAAGCAACTAAACAATGCCAATATGGCATACAACACACAGCGTTTACATCTCAGGCAGATAAATTGATTACTAAATCAGCACCCCGTGTACCCAATCTTCAAGGGTAAACAATGTCCCATAGAAGGGATTTAGCACCCAGGAACATAGCCAAGCCCTTGAAAGCAACTCCCAGCAAATCATGGGATGAGAAATCTCTGCGAAACTGTTCAATTGCCAAGAGGCATCCGGCGCACTCTCAGAGTCGCAAATACAGCTGAGGGGTGACCAAACTATAAATGCTTTCTCGGGCCAGGCCCCGTAACATACTCAGTTCTCCAAACGAGTCTCAAACCCAGCCTAAAGCAACTTACTCCTCTAAGATCCAAACCAGGGCAGGGTATGGACCTTTGTTATCTCAGTTGTCAATTTCAGTAGTCGCACAAAACACTCAAGTGCCTCCCCCCTTGGCCAACTACAACTCCATCCTCAAGGGGTCAAAACAAGAGAATTCAGATGTGCTCAGCCTCGCAATACCACTCCAGGGGCATTCCACCTACTAACACCCACTGTGAGCCAGGTCCCGTCATGCAGACACTTATAAAGTGTGCTACAAAGCCAGTGCAGTGCCACCCACCTTTCAAAGGATGAAACCAGGTTGGGTCCTGGAAATGCTTTCCCAATTCCAGCAACTGTGCAACACACTCAGATCGCTCCGTTGATGGCCGATTCCAATACTAGCCTCAAAAGGCTCATGCACTATAAATCGAGGGAGAATCTACAATATCAATGCTCCAACCCCCTCAATAGCTGCAGAAATTCCAGCTAGTAAGGAGACCTTTCATGAATGGGTTATGGAGCTCACGAAACCAGCAGTTCCTAAATACCCACACCCACTGAGGGACTCGATAGAACAGCCAAGGTCCCATGCACCCTCATTTAGCATGCTCAAAGGGGCCGGAAATTCCCAACTTCACTTATCCTACAACAAGCTGCAAATATGTTCCTTATCCAGTCAAAAAGGTCCTGCAAGGAAAATTGCCCTAGAAACTACAGACAGATCAAAACCTATCACTAATGGGAGCTGGCTGTCAGCCACACTCTCGAGCAACATTAAAAATCCAACCTAGCCCAAATAGCAATTCACGCCAGGTAAATCTCAAGAGGAAATCGACCGTAAATCTGATATCATGGAATGTGAGAGGGCTATCAAAGTTACTTGATTATTTAGACTCATTGTCATTCATCCAGACGGTAGATCTCCTCTGATTTCAGGAAACGGGGGCAACCCACTCCATCTGAATCCAGAGATTTCAGGGACTGCACCAACCGGCCACCTATTTGGAAGACCCTCACATGGCCTCCCAATCTATGCATCCCCTGAATGTCAACTCCCTCTAAAGTCATGACAAAATGTTCCAGTTACTCATCGTGGAAGAGGTATGTGCGCAAACAGCCAGCCTCTAAAGACCCTGCTGGCTAATGTTTACTTCAATTGCTTCGACACAAACCGTATAACCAGCTGCTCCAATGTCGTGACTCTCTTGAATCAGTGCTTTGCGGAAACACTATCCTAGACATTATTGTATGTGGTGACTTCAACCAACACCACCTGGGAGCTGATAAACCACACAAGGGGGGGACGAGTTGCATTCCCAACCCGCTTGACACTTTTTTCAACAACCACAGTTTAAGATTGATCCAGCATTGCAAGGAAAGTATTTCACAGACGACAACATTTCAGAAGTCTTTTAAGGGAATTAACACTCTGGATTATGTATTCACTACTGCAAAAATCCTAGTAGCACTGCTGCATTTTGAGATCATGTCTACTCTGAGAGTAACTACTACCTCCTTGTCATGTGCTTACCAGTCAGCGCTAAAAGGTTTGGAAACCTTAGGACAGTGGCCAAATCAATAGGTGAAGAAACCAGGCAACTAATTAGGAGGATAAAACGGGGCACACTGAATTCGCAGAAAGTGAAAACATGGGAATCCTACATGGGCCCTTACATTAAGACCATGAACTGAGAACTACTTTTGGCAAAATGTACTCTAATCCTCAATTAAATAAATCAAGTACCTGAAATTATCTCCCCCTCTTACAGAACATCTGGCAACTCCTCACAGAAAATAAAACTGACACACATAACTGCCAGGAAATTAAAGATTTGCAGACTCCAAAATGCCAGTAAATAAATGGGAAAAATAGCAAAGGAAGAATGAAAGGCTTAATTGTGGACCCTAAACAAACAGCATAAACAGATGGCAATGGCAGCAAAGCACAAGCATCTGGAAAACAAATGGATGCAATTACACCCAATGATGGACAAACTGGGCAAGCCGAGCATCAGTTCCCTTTACACCTCCACTTGGGTATGGGTCAAGCTAACACCAACTGCATTGAGCAGGAAAGCCCAGACGGACAACAGACGTAAGCAAGCCTGTGTGTTAGCGCCCCTGCTCTTCAATCTCTACACTGCTGAAAAGGATGCTGCTTTGAAACATGCAAACATAATCCCACCCAAAATTGGTACTTCTAAGGTTCCACTTTAGGGTTGGCCTACAGAGGGCCCTATATGCCCTGCATAAGCTCAATCAGGACACACAATGGTGACGAATGGCACCAAGACCAAAATATTTGTTTTTTCTAACTCCACCCAAAAACTAAACTACACCTGGAGCTGGGCTCATTAAAAATTGAAACAGCGACCAGCTACAACTACCTAGGTGTCTGGGTATCAGTCAAAGAAGGAGCTAAAAACCATCTCACAGACGCAGTTGCAAAGGCGGAAGCCATCATAATCAGAATATGCAAATTAAATAATGCCCTGGAAGGCCCTTCCACCATCCCAATAAGATAAGTAATTGCTGCAACCATCCTACCAACCATCAGGTATGGCAATGAAGCCTATCTGGGACAATTAGTCAACATCATGGATAAGTATCAGCTCAAGGCATATACATTTGATTTTAGACTCACCACATATTTTCGGAATAGCTTAATAAGGCTGGAATTCGGCTTAGAGGGCCAAACCTGGGCAAATATGTCGTCCTTTGTAAATTATTACTATAAGATGCAAAAGGCCCCACCCAACACAATGAAAGCAGTTCTCCGGCACATTTTCTCTCAAGAAGGAAGCCCATGGTTGCTATACCTCCACAGATCTATTACTTCACTTCACTTCAAATAGACTAGTCGGTATTAGATAGTCTGCAGCTTCCACATCCTGCCATAAAAGCAACTTGAAAAAACAAACCATAAGAATGTCAAAGGCAAGTGACATAGATAACCTCAGTGAATCCAAACTATTACAAGCAGTGGAGCGATCATATGCTAACTCCCAAGCAGTCAACCTCATACCCCAACTCTACCTCCGCTGCGCCATTCGGAAAGAGCACCTGAAACCCATTCGGAAAGAGCACCTGAAACAAATAATGTTTGCAAGGCTTATGGGTTTACAATCCAGAGAAGTAAACCCCAAGAGGCCGTCACTCGCCAAAACCTCCAATTGCAGACTACAAGCACGAATCTTTCAGCCACCTTCTATGGTGGTGTCCAGCACTCCTGATACTACGAAACATACTACTAAAATCACTTTTTCTGGCGTATGGAATAAGAACATGTAACAAGGCAACAAGCTTGGTGTTCACTTTAATTGAGCCTATGGAATTGATCAAATTTGGCAAATATATCAGCCTCACTCAACAATGCATCAAAGAGGCACTCAAGGGATCACATTGCCCAGGAACTGGTTGATACCAGCAGTGCATGTACAGGCCACTAACATTATGCTTGTGCATTTAAGACCTGTTTAGATGGTTGGTAGAACAATCCGGAGAGTCCGTCAACAGAAATCCCTACACAGGTGACCTCTAACATTTCCCTCAAAGCCATTGTGTCAGCCCCGGTGTAGGAGAGTAGGATCTGCTTCTTATAGTTACCCCCACTTTTTGCTGATGTTTCACTGTTTTTCGACTTTAGTCTGGCTGGGGCCCTGCTAACCAGGACCCCAGCCTAGCTGCTTCCTCTCTAAATTGATTACCAGTGCTTTAGGTACACTCCAGATTGGATGCTGGGGTACCCTTATAAGTCTCTAGTATATGGTATACTATGTACCCAGGGCGTAGGTACCCCAGAGACCCACCAGGGGCTGCAGCATGTATTGCGCCACCCCTGGGAAGCCTTCCAAAATGACACCACAGGTCTGCTACTGCAGCCTGGGTAAGGTGGTGTATGCACGCCTTACTGAGATATAGGTTACCTATATCTCTCCATATCACTGCACATGTAAACCTATCAGTCACCCCTATGGCAGGCCTTAAGAATCCTGAAGGCAGGGGGCTGGGTATCATGTGAGAGGGTGCCCATGCATGAGGAGCCCCCTCTGCAGCTTTTGGAACCTTTATTCTGGGGTTGTTTGTGATGCAGCCAAACAATATATTCTTAAGTGCATTATAACCTCGCGGTAAATGCTAACTTTGGAATGGCTGCATGGAAACGTGTTGTGTTTGGTGTCAAACACCTAGGAATCATACCCCCACACCAGTAACTGGTGTGGGAGTATGATCTCACCCTTCTAGAGGAAGAGACATGACAGCACCGGTATACACGGTACCAGCCTAACAGAACCTGGCATCACAAAATGGATGCTGCCTGCCACAGACTGCCTCCTGCTGCTGGACGAAACTCCGGCAGGGGAGGCCTGGACAATAGGTTTCCTGTCACAGGGAGGTGTCACCACCTCCGAGACAGGCTTTAGTGTATTGGGGCTGAGTGGGTGCACTCCAAGAGTGCTTTGAAGTCTGCACTGGGGGCACATTTGGGGTCCCTGTGCATAGTATAGCTCAAACCGGTTGCAGGGTCTACCAGCCCCTGCTCTGGCGCGAAACTGGACAAAGGAAATGGGTGTAGCCACCCGCCTTTCATGACCCTCCCATAGGTTGGTCCATAGAGTTTGTCCCACTCCTTCCTTGGGTATAAGATAGGAACCCCTGGCTACCGGACTTTCGATTTACCTGGACGAAACTCTGATACATAATCCTGGAACTTCGATGATCTACAAGGCGCTAGATGACTGAAGAATCTCCCTTGGAGTAAAAGAGTTACTCCCCTGCAAGGCAGGCACCTAAGACGCATCTGATCGGTTTGCATCTCCGAAGCTCCCGCCGGACTCTGAAAAATTTGCAACACAGGAGGTGGGTTTCCCGACTTCCCAGAAGCCGACCCGAGCTCCCAGCAAAGCTGAGACCTGTAGCCCTCGTGGGGACCGTGGAACCGGAACCCCTCGACACCGTGCACATTTGCAACTGCATATGCTTCTCGACGATCCTTGAGGCTGTGCTTTGGGCTGCTTGTAGTCCACACCCCGAGCAGTGTTTCCACCGAAGATTACTGGCCTACACTCACCAAGTGTCCTGTGGACTGGCATTGTGCGATTCCTCTCGAGGTCCCTTTGCGATCCCTGGTCCATCGACTGGTGGGTCCCTGTGAAGGCAACTCTATCTCTGATTGGGCTTACATAGTTGCTCCAAACGTGCCCCGACTCTCCATCACTTGGGGAGTCCCCAGGACCTTGGTGGTCTGCACCGAAGCATCTTTTCTCTTCCTGCGTGGGTTGCTGTTGCCAAGGCTTGTTGGGTTCAATCTGAGCACCGACACCGCAGCTCTTGACTTCCTTCGTGGGACAGCTCAAATCCAGCTCCTGGTTGTCGTTGCAGCCTCCTGGTCCTCGTGGCTACAGAGTCAAGCTTCACCTCTTCGCACCTGAAACACCCGACATCGCTGGGCATTCGTCCATCGTGCCCCTGGTCACTGGCAAGTGACCCAGACTCTGTCCCCTCTGCTTTCAGGTTCTTCGGATCTTTGATCCAGGCTTGGATCACACCGGACACTTTTCTTCTTCCCGGCAGCAGCATTTTGCAGCAGATCGCCATTGAAATCAACGACGATTCCCGACACCATTTGACACCTATGCACCCGGCTTCCCTGGGTGAAGTAACTAGAGTACTCCGGTGCTCCCGTGGGTGTTGGCCCTAGAACCCCCTAAATCTAAAGGGGTTTGCTCAAAGTCCTCTCCGAAGTGTCCTTAACTTTTAAAATTCCAACTGCGACTTTCCCATAGAAAAGTACAGGGCTCGCGCCTGTGTTCTCACACTGCACACGTCCCCCGTGGCTCTCCTGTGTCACTACCTTGGGTGGTTCCTTGGGGTCCCACGCAATTCTACGTGCTCTAGGCACTGTGTCTAGTCAAGTCGTGGTTCTTGTACCACTTGTATATTGTGCTATTTTATTGTCATTTTAGAACTGTATTATTGTGCATCTTGGACTCTAATCTCATAAAGAGATTAGTAGTGAGTGTTTAGAAATAGATACATATATTTTATATATACCTTGTGTGGTTCTCCTTTCATTTAGTGATTCAAGAGGTTATATTCTGGTAAACCAAGCTGCTTTGCACTCCTTCAAGACAGCCTGAAGGCTGCTCTCCATAGCTACCACTAGGATAGCTTTCAATAAAGATTGTCTTTAAACCTATCATCAATAAGGGTTGTTTGGACTGGTGCAAGGTGCCCACTATAACTTGTGGACAGCATATACCAGGCCAACTTCTCACACCCGGCCCAAAGGAACTCTTTACACTGGCAGAGCCCTAGGAATACTTTACTCCACTTTAACTTGTACCTGCCTGTGGTAACACACTTTAATGCTGACTTTGAACCGCTTTTTCTTTGTTCCATGATCCAAAGCTATCCCTTCTGCCTCAGCTCTTCCGGTTTATTTACCTTTAAAGAGCTTCTTCAAAGTATTTTTAATTCTCTATTGAATTATGTCATTATTGGTTTTATGTATAATGGTTTTTATCAGTTTAATGCTCACCAATGTTTCTTTTTTTAATACAATTGTAAAGGTTTTAATTAATCATACAATAAAGCATTACTTCGACGGGCTAAGCAAAGTTGAAAACCTTTATTTTTTTTTTTTTTTTTTTTTTTTTGAAAAAGTTTTTATTGAACAATAATTCGGTTACAAGTATGGGCCTACAACCACCCGGGCCGGCCGCTAGGTACATAAGGAAATATACACATATCAAGGCTGCAGTCCGTTCCCAGGGCACTGCCCCGCAGTGGCTCAAGGTAGTTCTCGAAGAACAGCAAGCGTCAGTACAACAATAACAGAAACAAAAGGAAAAACAATAAAAACAAAAGGCGAGTTACGAGGGATACCAGTGCGGTTCAGGCTCCCCCCGGGAGACTCCAGTCAGAACATTTGAGCAATCCGCTAAAGAGAGGAGTACCGGGAGGCCGGGGACGGAGGGGGGGGGGGGAAGGGGGTCAAGGGAGATGAACGTCCATATGTAGTTGTTACAAAAAGCGCCAGGAGCCGTCAAGGGTCAGGGGGACATGGCGATATCAGTGTCTACCAGGGGGGGCGAACAGATGCCTCCGCGATACGCATTCCATTGACCCCAAATTCTACCCCATGCCCCCGGCTTGCCACGGGCCACATACACTGTCTTCTCCCGAAACATACACCAGTCCATATTCTCCTTCCATACTGACACGGTGGGCGGCCGTTGAGCGCCCCAAAGTTGCGCTATATCCCTCTTGGCAATCATGTTCCCTAGGGCCGCCCACCGAGTCTGAGCCGCGTTGTAGTCATTGGGCTCCCACACATTCAGGACACAGCGACGCACCTCCGGCAGCAGCACAACCCCGGTGACCTGTCCCATAACCGTGTGGACCCGGCGCCAGTAGTCCGCCATGAAAACCTTTTTGACTTCTTTTGGTTACCGATGACTTTGAATAGGACAATGGTCACTGGGTGAGGCTATGCGAACTGTCCCGGGACCTTCCACAAGACCGTGATCTTGAGCGTCGCAGGGTCGTCTGATGTCAGGCAGCAAGAAGCTTGAAGGAACGCTCCCTCAGCGCCTTCGGGTGCATGGCTTGGCAGTCCTCGCAGTTCTTGCAGATATGGTCTCTCTCAAAACACCACAGACAAACCAAGTGTGGGTCTGTCACAGAAATTTTCCAGTGAAAGGCAGCACATGGTTTGAAAGTAGTTGGATTCTTAGGGGACATCCGGTCACACCAGGAGACAAAAGGTCTCAGAAAAAGGTTCAACAAAAGTCGAAAAAAAGTCAGTAATGAAATTACTGGGGGTAGGTCTTCAAGGATCATAGCTATCTGGTGCGGAAAGGAAAGAACTGACATAAGTGCGCTGGGGTGGGGCCTATATAGGTACTGTGCTTGTCATTTCCAGTGCAGACACCACCACCGACGCATAGCCAGACAACGTCACCTACCAGCGCACAAGGGTACAGTTCGAAAACCTCCAGATACAGTCTGACGCTTGGGGAATATTCTAAGGTAAGGAATCTGCAGCTAGAAGTCTCTATCAGATCTATGTTTCTGGTTGCACATTGTGCAATCCAGCCACTAGATAAGTATCTCTTTCCCCTCCTTTAACATCAAAGCAGAAACTACATGAAACGTCACCTGGTTTTAGGCTCGAGAATACAAGTGAATTTTAAGCTGAACCAGATCCGGGCGTAAGGCACGAGTCTAAATCTAGCCTTCGTAGCTTGGATACCTGTAATTTCCAACACTATCGTAGGTAATAGGGCAAAAACGTATATATGTAAAACACACAGGTAAAAACTATCTTCTTTCAATCTTCACTGCTTGCTTTCATGTGGGTCAATGGAGGGTCCCTCCAGTAATCAACAACATTACCAATCCATTTCATTTGTTAGTTGCACCATACCCCCAGCTTTTAAGCCTTAGAGTAATTTAAATTCAGTTGTCTGTGGTACAGGGTTTTCTCAAAGCCAATCACAACAGGTGACACATGTAACATAGGTTTCTCAGTATGTTTTGCATACTTTTTGGTCATCCTGAAAATGGGTAGATGCATACATTCACACTTTGTGAATTCTGTGTTTTCACGAATATGCTTCAATAGACTCAAAATGAAACCACCACACACTCTACATCATGCAGCTTGTTATCGCTGTGGGTACGTGCTTCGGACCCCACATAGGGAGCATTAACATGAGACAATACAAGGCAATGCACTTATCCCTCGGATACAGACTTGTAGTTTGTCACTATTTGTAAGTAACATTTATTTCGACTCCTCAAAAGACTATTTTGAGAGATCGAGTTCATGTGTTTTTTTTTTAACATGGTTAATTAGCTTCACAAGAAGAATATGAAAATGAGAGCTAATATGATTAAAATCAAGCAACAGGTGCACAGTTTCAAAGCAATACTATTTCAGAAATTCAGAATAATTAAAGGATAATATTTTGAATGAAAGAAACAGTTAACTTCAGTATAATGACTGTAATACTGAAGGCAGTCAGTATTTGAGGTGTAGAACGAAATGCGCAGGGAGAGAGCAAAGATGTGACTAAATGTGTTGTTTATTTTTGATGTACCAACAACTAAAATATCTGTAAAAATTTCTCTTCATTCGCCTGTCATTTGCAAAATGTTTCAAAATAATTTTAGCAATTGATTGTGCTTTCAAGTCTGAAAGAGAAACTAAACTCATGCAGGTAGTTTTTTGCACAATTTCATTTAAAAAGAAAAATTCCCTAGGAATCATACATGCGCTAAAGAAGGTATCAGTTTCCTGAATTTGCCACAATTTAGTTCCTCAAACACTTTTTGCATGGTTATTTCCCTTCCAATACAGATTTCCTTGTTCTAGAATTGAATCGATATGTGATGAGCATATAAATCCATGACGGGCAATCAAAATCTTGTTAAGACTTTTCAGGAACTTGGAAATAATAAAATGCAGATGGGTCCAGTGTGTCATCACTATTAAAATTGTCTGGCGTGGACATTTGAGGTGTGGACAATGCTAGATTTACAGTTGTACAAGACATACAGCAGACCTCGGATGTTGGTATGCTGGGTTGGATTTCAGTACTGCTAATACAAACAACAGTGACAATGCTTGTTGCTGTTGTCAGTGAAACAGACGGGGTTTGTACTTGTAGAAGTTGGCACAATAGAAGATATGGATGTCATTGGAGGAGTTGTGGTTACTGGATCCACACGTGCAGTAGTGACAGTAATATCTGTGATCACGCTGTGAACTTAGTTTCTGTGGGAGGACTGAAGTGAAGGACGAGAGAGCTCTTTTCCAGTGAGGAAGCTCCCCATCTGTTTTACTTTCCCAGAGGCCTTTGTAAGGTTTGCTCAGTCCAAATTCAGATTTCACAATGACATTATAAGCGTTAAGTATAGCAACTGTTATAGGATAGGAGAATGTCTCCCACCAATGGAATACTATGACATTTCAATAAGAGGTTCTACTCAGCCATGTTTGTGGTAGCCGAGATGAAGTAGTAATTAAATCTATTGATGAAATACAAGGTAACTTTTTTATGAACCGTTGTAGTTGATTTAAAGGTGTCAAAAGTCTGGCATATAAAGTGAAACATCATCCTTACTTTTACCTTTGAAAACACTGGTGTTGTGGTATCTTGGGTGTCATGGTGATCGTGGTGTCATAGTGTTCTTAGGCTGTGGCACCTAGATCTCTATGGCTCTTTGTTATGACATGGGAATGTTCCATGCTCCGTTTCCTAGGTTTTAGAATGCATCTATTTGAAGTGTCATTTCAACTGGAGAAGCTGTTATGTATTGAGAGCTGGCTGTTGTTTTGGATGGGTCCTAATACTCTTTGGATTAAACCTGCATGTTCCTGTTGGATCTCCTGAGCCAAGTGTCTTTATTTCATCTAAAGGAGATTCCCACAGTCGTGGTCTGTGCTGCTCCCACATTGTGCTTATAGCAATATTCTAGATGTTGCACCTTTTTCACATTTGTGGTAGAGGCAATGTTCAGAATAAGAAACATCAATTGAACCCGCTTAGGACATTTTATGTAGATGTACAGCAGTGTTAACTCTGACATTGTATGAGCCGTACTTTTTTTTCACTTTTGGCAACACAGGCCTAACCTATGCTGCTAACTATGTGGAAAGCCCTGTTGCAGTTTTTGCTCTCAACGTCACAGAAGGATTACATTTAGAATGTTTCTTTTTGTGCAGCCTGCACTCCCTCTGCACACATTCCATCTGACTTTCATAATGATCAATTATGCTAATGCAATTGTAAAAACGGTTTTCACTTTTTGGAAAGGACACATACAAGTGGGATCTATTAGCAGGCCATGCTACCCAGAGTTCAAAATAGGAGTTTACCATAGTTGAAATACTAAAAACATTCAGGGATTAACAAGGTAGAAATAAGGATGTACTGCAGAATACAGGATTGCCAATAGCAAACAAACCTTGCCAAAACCAATAGGTCTGGGAGAGGTACTGGATTTGGTAAACAGGTTGTGGTGGTTATCATGGGGGGCGAGGGGGTAAGGGTAATGGTGCAGGAAGGGTAACAGGGAAGTGGGTGGGGTGGATAATGGGATGAATGAAGAAAAGTGCTATCAAGCGGCCACCATTAGCCGTATTTTAGCGCTTTTTCCCCTTCTGTTGGGAGAATGGACAGAGACGGAGTTGGGAGGGAGAAAATAAACATGGACAGGAGTGCAGGGGGAGAAGAAATAGGGTCGAGATTGCGGGTGGGTGGGAGCCGGAGTATATCCGAAATACCGCTGAAAGTACCTCCAGACGCATTGTAGATAAAAAAATTTAGATCAAGAATTTTGCATAATATATGACTGCAGGGAAGACGGCCCCATTCTTTGTTGATACAATGCTTTTATAGCCAACAGTAGAGTAATTCCTAACGGGGAAGAGGGGCTCTGACAAGACAAATTGGCCTCATCAACTGTTCATCAACCGGAGGATATGGCACACCCAAATAACATGAATCACAGACAGCCAATCAACTGAAAGACAAAAGAACAAGTTACTTACCTTCGGTAACGCTTTTTCTGGTGGATACAGTATCTGCCTGTGGATTCCTCACCTTGTGAATATCCCCTGCGCCAGCAACATTCGGAAACTTTTGTAGCAGTCCACGCCGATGGGGTCGAAGATGACGTCACAGAGACACGGCTCCGCTCGCGACTCCACTGACGTCACCGGCTCCATAAGAAGACCTCCTCGGCGTGATGACGTCAGTTCCGCCCCTTTTTTCCGTGCCTTCGAGGCACACGGACGGACTGACAGCAATATGTACATAAACAGCATACACAGTACACAATATGCATATCAACACACACAGTGTGGAAAAGAAACATCAAAGCACTAGAAATAACCCAATGTCCTTGACAGTCATAAATACATTTGAAATCATCAATAGAATTACCGTCATAGAGTCACTGGAATAGAAGGATGGACAACGGGGAGGCGGGTGGGTCAGTGAGGAATCCACAGGCAGATACTGTATCCACCAGAAAAAGCGTTACCGAAGGTAAGTAACTTGTTCTTCTGATGGATACATCTGCCAGTGGATTCCTCACCTTGTGAATAGATTCCACAGCAGTCCCCACTCCCGGAGGAGGGTGTCCATCCCCCTATACCAGAAAATCCTGAAGGACGGAACGGGCAAAATGTCCGTCCCTCCTCACCTCAGAGTCTAAACAATAATGTTTTGCAAAGGTGTGAAGGGAGGCCCAAGTTGCTGCCCTACAAATGTCCTCCACAGGAACACCCCTAGACAAAGCAGAGGTAGAAGACTTTGCTCTAGTGGAATGAGCTCTTAAACCCTCCGGAGGCTCCTTACCAGCTAGGGAGTAGCAGATCTTGATGCATAGCACAATCCATCTTGAAAGGGTGCGCTTGTGCACCGCACGACCCTTTCTGCAGCCAGCAAAGCCCACAAAGAGCTGGTCATCAATCCTGTAGTCCTTAGTCCTGTCCAGGTAAAAGCTCACCGCCCTCTTAGGGTCCAAGCGGTGAAGTCTCTCCTCCTCCTTGGAAGGGTGAGGGGGGAGGATAAAAGGTAGGAAGGGTAATGGATTGCCCCAGATGGAAGGGAGTTACCACCTTAGGCAAAAACGCAGCCCTGGTCCGGAGAACCATTCGTTCAGCATGCACAGTCAAGAATGGGGGTTTTGAACTAAGAGCTTGAAGCTCACTTACTCTCCTTGCCGAGGTGATTGCAACGAGGAAAACCGTCTTAAAAGACAACAGTCTCAAGGGACACTTATGTAAGGGCTCGAAGGGAGAACCCATAAGATAAGTCAGTACAAGGTTTAAGTCCCACTGAGGTACAATAAAGGGAGTAGGAGGAAATTTATTCGTAAGGCCCTTGAGAAACCTAAGCACAATAGGTGATTTAAACAAGGACGGCTGATCCGGCAGGCATAGGAAAGCCGACAAAGCTGATAAATATCCCTTTACAGTGGCCACAGCAAAGCCTTGCTGGGCAAGAGAAAGAGCAAACTGCAGAATGCTAGACAAACGAGCCTTCAAGGGATCAATCGACCTCTCTCCACACCAGAGAACGAACTTAGACCACCTATAGGAGTATATGGATTTGGTGGAGTGTCGCCTGGCCGAGAAAATAACATCCACCACATCTGGCGGGAGAGAGAAAGAATTCAGGTTGCCCCGTTCAATCTCCAGGCATGAAGGTGTAAGCTCTGGAGGTGGGGGTGTAGAACCTGCTCCTCCGACTGCGAGAGGAGGTCTGCCCTCAGAGGGAGACGGAGCGGAGGGCACGAGGAGAGGTGGAGAAGATCTGTGTACCACACCCTTCTTGGCCAATCCGGGGCGATCAATATAACTTGGGCCCGGTCTTGGCGAACCTTCCTCAGAACCCGAGGAATCAAGGGTATGGGAGGAAACGCGTAAAGGAGTCGTGAGCCCCAACTCAACTGAAACGCGTCTCCCAACGCCCCCTGCATCGGATACTGGAGACTGCAAAATGACAGGCAGTGCGCGTTCTCGAAAGTGGCAAACAGATCCACCCGAGGAGTTCCCCACGTCCGAAAGACGTGACGAACTACCTCCGGATGGAGCCTCCACTCGTGGTCGGCAGAGAACTGCCGACTGAGACTGTCCGCACGTACGTTCAGCACCCCGGCCAGATGATTCGCCATCAGACAAATCCGATGGTCCTGAGCCCAGGACCATAAACGCAGGGCCTCTCTGCATAGACAAAGAGACCCCACTCCTCCCTGCTTGTTTATATACCACATCGCGGTAGTGTTGTCCGTCAGAACCTGAACAGACTGACCGCGAAGGGAAGGGAGGAAGGCCTTGAGCGCCAAGCGTATCGCCCGTAACTCCAGAAGGTTGATGTGAAGCAACCTTTCCTTTGGAGACCAAAGACCCTTGATCTCCAGATCCCCCAGATGCGCACCCCACCCTAAGGTGGATGCATCCGTTATCACTGTGGTCACCGATGGAGGTAGATGAAAGGGCCTTCCTTGAGACAGATTGCCCTCCACGCTCCACCAAGACAGATCCGCCGCAGCTTCTCTGGAGATCCTCACAGACTCCCTGAGATCCCCTTTGTGCTGATACCACTGCTTGCGGAGGCACCACTGGAGCGCCCTCATGTGCCAGCGTGCATGGTTGACCAACAGTATGCAGGAAGCGAACAGACCGAGCAGGCGAAGGACCTTCAGAACTGGAACAACCGCTCCGCTGAAAAACAAAGGAATCATTTCCTGTATGTCGAGAATCCTTTGAGGAGGAGGGAATGCTCGACACACAGTAGTGTCCAGTACCGCACCTATGAACAGGTTGCGCTGAGAGGGCACCAGGTGAGATTTGGGCACGTTGATCGAAAAACCCAATCTGTACAACAGCCGAGTTGTATCCTGCAGATGACACAGCACCTTCTCCGACGACTCCGCCTTGATCAGCCAGTCGTCCAAATAAGGGAAAACTGAAATCCCTGACCTTCTGAGATGGGCTGCTACCACTGCCATCACCTTTGTGAAGACTCGAGGTGCTGAAGTAAGACCAAACGGGAGGACCGCAAACTGATAATGCTGCGACCCTACCGTAAACCGGAGATACTTCCTGTGCGACTTCAGAATGGGGATGTGAAAATACGCATCCTGCAAGTCGAGCGACACCATCCAGTCCTCCTGATTCAGCGCCTGAAGAACCTGCGCAAGGGTGAGCATCTTGAACTTCTCCTGTTTCAGGTAAAAGTTCAGGATTCTGAGGTCTAGTATCGGACGCAATCTGCCGTCCTTCTTCGGGATCAGAAAATACCGGGAGTAGCATCCCTGACCCCTCTCCTGCTCCGGAACCACCTCTATCGCCCCTTTCTGAAACAACTTCAGGACTTCTTCCTGCAGGAGAAGACGGTGGTCCTCCGAGCAAGCACCTTGGCAAGGAGGGTAAACTGGAGGGAATTCCCGAAAGGGAAGGGCGTACCCATTTTCTACAAGATCCAGAACCCAAAGGTCTGTAGTAACCGATTCCCAATCTTGTAGAAAATGGGTAAGCCGGCCCCCCACAGGACCAGCATGATCCGGAATGTCGAATCTAGGGCTGTTTTGCAGTGGTGGGAGGGGCAGAGGAAGAGGAAGAGGAGGAGGAGAGTTGACGGCCACGTGAGCGACCTCTAAGTCTTCCTCTATATCCCTTGGAGCTTTGCTGCTGCTGCTGCTGCTGCTGCTGCTGCTGCTGGGCTGGTCTATAAGAACGAAAACTCGCCCTTCCAAAACCTCTGTACCTCTTGAAAGTACCTCTCGGCTGGGATTGAAGGCCCAACGACCTAGCCGTAGCCTTACTCTCTTTGAAGCGCTCGAGAGCTGCATCAGCCTTCTTCCCGAACAGACCAGACCCATCAAAAGGTAAGTCCAACAAGGTCGACTGGACATCCGAAGAAAATTCGGAGGACTTAAGCCATGCACCCCTCCTGGTGGCAACTGAAGACCCCATGACCCTGGCAACTGAGTCTGCTGTATCCAAGCCACTCTGTATAACCTGGCGAGCAGCCGCCTGGGCATCCGACAGAACTTCACTGAAGCCTGCCCTATCCACCTCCGACAGCTTCGGTGCCAACTTTTTAGCTGAATCCATAAGCGCATGGATATAGCGCCCCAATAAACAAGTCGCATTAGAAGACTTTAATGCCATACTGGCTGAAGAAAAGACTTTCTTGGCTGATTGGTCCACCTTCTTGGCCTCTCTGTCCCCTGGGACCTGAGGAAACGCACCTTTTGAACGTCCAGAACAAGCAGCCTGAACGACCAGACTTTCAGGTGAAGGGTGTGATGACAAAAACTCAGGATCCCCCGGAGCCACCCTATATCTCCTTGCAACCACCTTGGACACCGCAGGAGCCGAAAAAGGCTTGCGCCACACATCCAACACAGGCTCCAATATTGCTTCATTAAAAGGCAACAGCGGCTCTGACACCGCAGTTGGAGAGTGCAACACCTCAGTCAAGATATTGGACTTGAACTCAACAGATGGCAATTGAAGGTCCAACAACTCTGCAGCCTTTCTGATTACAGCATGATAAGGAGCCGCGTCTTTAGAAGGTTCATCTGAAGGAGGAGTGATCTCCCACTCCGGAGACAAATCCAACCCACTTGCCTCCTTCAACTCGTCAAACACCTCATCGGATTCGACCAATTCTCCCTCTTCAGCCTCATCCATAAGATAGCTCCTCTCCTCCAGCACTCTCTGCGCCTCCCTCCTGGAACGGATCCGCACCTGCGGCGTCGGCGGCGCCGTGATCGAATCCGACGGCGCCGGCAGAGGCGTCGAACGCGGATCAGCTGGAGCAGCCGGCGTCGAACGAGGTCGAGCCGGCGCCGGTGAAGAGGGAAGCGGCGTCGATGTTTTCGGCGCCGGCATCTGCCAAGACGGCGTCGCTGGGAAGAAAGGCATAAACGGTGCTTGAGGATAAACCTGCGGCACTCCCAGATTAAAAGCCATCAGACCCATCGGACCCATAGGTGCACCAGAGGAATACATGGCCCGTGAGAACACCCCATACATCGCATTAAGATACTGCGAGGGGTCCTGACCTGGATTAGGGAAAGCCGGATACTGGTCAGGTAACACCGGACTCGGGCCTGCCGGCGCCGACGGTGGAACTTGCGGCGTCACAGACTCACCCGGAGCCTGATCATCCTCATCCTGGGCCGGAGTCGGAGACGGAGCCGAAGGACCTGCAGGACCTGGAGAAGCCATCGGCGCCGGAGAGGACGCCGGCACCGGCGAATCAGCCGGAGCCGGAGAAAACACAGGAGAAGATGGAACGGGAGGCGAAGCCGGAACAGGAGAAGGAGACACTGACTCCCTTCGACGCCGAGCAGGTGACTTAGACTTCGACGTCGAGGCCTTGTGATGAGACGAGTGCCTCCTTTTCTTCTTATGCTTCTTGCTCTTTGAAGCATGTCCCGACGTCGACTTGGAAGCCGACCTCGACCTCGACCTGGATCTTCTTCTACCTCTTTTCTCCTTTCTCTTCATCCGGGCGATAAAGAGCTTTGCCTCTCTTTCCTTAAGAGCCTTTGAGCTCATCTTCCTGCAACACGAACATCCTTCAACATCGTAGTCCGATGACAAACACCAAACGCAGTCGTCATGCGGGTCAGTGATGGACATGTGTTTGCCACATTCATGGCAAGGCTTGAAACCAGACTTCCTTGCCGACATTCTCGAAGAAAGACAGAGAAACTTCGGAATAAACACAAAGTAACAGGTAAAGCTACCAGTAACGATTCCCGAAATCCGTTGGCGTCGTCGGCGCGGAAAAAAGGGAACTGACGTCATCACGCCGAGGAGGTCTTCTTATGGAGCCGGTGACGTCAGTGGAGTCGCGAGCGGAGCCGTGTCTCTGTGACGTCATCTTCGACCCCATCGGCGTGGACTGCTACAAAAGTTTCCGAATGTTGCTGGCGCAGGGGATATTCACAAGGTGAGGAATCCACTGGCAGATGTATCCATCAGAAACACTTATATATAGATTATATTCCGCAATAAAGTGCCTCCGTGCCATCAAAAGTCAAAACACTTTTATGATACATTATGTTCCGTGGGGGGCGTGGCTTGGACTCCGCCGAGCCTGGACGCGTGAGCTGTGGGCTCCGTGTCGGCCTCGTAATTTATCCTGACCTGAATCCCCCCCGGCGGTGTCGCGGGCCCCGAGGCGGACCCCCCATGCTTGAGAGGTGCCTGGCGATTCATTGACCCTCGCGCCGGACTTCCGGAGGTCGCTTTGGTCGGCGAGGGTTGCTGACGCTCTGGAGTGGCCCGGCCATTTTGTTTGCGGCCTGCGGATCCCCGGCCTTGCGTAAGGTGCGGCCCACCGAGGGGGAGTAGTGGCCCAGCTGAGACCGTGCGTCTGCCGCGGCGGCCCGCGGACCTGGAAGGGGGCACGGAGAGCGGTGTCGGCCCGGGCGGGGCCCCGGAGAGTACAGACGGACAATTAGGGCACTGCTGGAGCTCGCCGTGACCAAGGTGGAGCCGGTGCGCCTACTGAATCCCTGGTAGCCGGCCCCTGGGAGGGGCTTGACGGCGGCGGCGTCCTTGAGATCGGCCGAGTGGACGGAGTGAGCCCCGCCGCTTGAACGGGGGCTGTGGAACAGTGTGGATGCTGCGGGGGCGCTCTGGTGCTGACCGCCCTCCGCCGCGCTGTTACCCCCTGTGTGTCGGTGCAGGGAAATACTTGCCCCTTGGAGGATTGCATTGGGCGGACTCCCTCACGCTGTGGCAACGCTTTGGGATCCTGTGACCTGGGAGCTGCGGAGGGGCTGATCCCTGGTGGGCACCTCGTGGTGGCGATTCTAGTGGAGCCGCGGCTCGGCCGGCGTGCATGTACTGGCTGTTCTCCCCTTCCCCTGTCGATCCCCCACACAGTGGCACACACGGACTTTGTTGTGCTGGGGTGCTTGGCTCCCTCCAGCGGCTGTTGACGACCCGGATGAGTGGGTCCCGGCACTAATCCTAGATCCACGGAGGGATTTGCGGAGGCTCCCGGACAATCCTCGCCCTGATCGCGACGAGGATGAGAGTGGAGGACGGCTTGCGGGTGAGACTGGGTGCGACCCTTTTTGCTGGTGGGCCTTGTGGGAGGACCAGTTGGACTGGTGCCCGTTTGCCTAGCGGTGGTGGATGCTTCGGCCTGCAAACTTAATCAGGTGGACTGGGGGAGGATCCTGTGGTGCTCCGGGCCGGCTGGGAGCACAGCGGCGGAGCGTGGCGTCCGGAGTATTCTACTCTGCTGGAGGTCCCTGGGTGAGGCTCGCCGATCTTCGAGCTGGAGAGGGGCTCTTGCGGACAGGCCATGGGGAAGCCGCGAAGCGGTCCGAATGTGGCACCGGCTGAGCGTCTAGAGGGCCCACCCACCTCCCAGGATCCTGATCCGGCGGGAGCCTCGGCTGCGGGGCTGCGACAGCAGCAAATGGATCAAATCCTCAAGGCCATTTCGGACACACGGGAGGCGTTGTGGCGCGATATAGCGCAGGTATCTACGAGTCTTGGGTTTCTGCGCGCTGATCATGGCAAGCTGGTTGACCGCGTCAAAAACACGGAACTCAAGCTTGAGTCGTTGGAACCTGCCCAGAAGGCGACGGAGTCCACTTTGGGCGACTTGACGCGCAGAGTGCGGCTGCTGGAGAAGAGGGCGGAGGAGGCGGAAGGGCGCAACAGGCGCAATAATGTGCGGGTGGTGGGCCTGCCGGAAAGAATTGAAGGGGACAAAATGGTCGGTTACCTGGAAAAGTGGCTGCGAGAGATGGTCGCACTGGAAGGTTTATTGCAGTTTTATACCCTTGAGCGGGCCCACCGAGTGCCGGCCTGCCCGCCTGTCTTGGGCCGCCCACCGAGGCCGGTAGTCGCACGCCTGCTACACTTCAGAGACCGTGATCTCATATTGCGGACTGCTCGGACTTCCTGCCCGTACAAAGTGGATAACGCCTCGGTCTCCATCTACCCTGACTACTCTCAGGAGGTCCAGCGGAGCCGGTTTTCCTTTATGGCAGTTAAGAAGGCCCTTCGTGCTGAGGGGCTCCAGTATGCGCTGTTCTTCCCGGCACGCTTGAAGGTGATGGTGGACGGGACGGCTACATTCTTTGAAGCACCGGACGACGCTTGGCACTGGCTGGAGCAATATCGAGCGAGTAGAGATAGCGCGGGCCAGCGTGGGCTAGAGATGGGGGATCGGCCGGGGCCTCGCCGGGGCCGTCGGCACAGGAACAGTGCGGCGAGTGGACAGTCGCCAACGACCTCTCAGACGGAGAGGCAAGCAGCATTGCAGGCGGTTTCTCTCATTTCTGGAGCAGCAGCTGCGGCCTCCTTGGCGGATTCTGGGTCCCGGCGGGGGTCTGAAGGTGGGGGGGGGGGTCGGCGGGATCGGAGGATTCTGGGGAAGACGTTGAACACCTGCCGGGGGTGACGCCACGCTCTGCAGACGACCTGCTGGACGAGTGACGCTGCCTGTCCTCAATTTGTATACAGTGAGGGGAGATGCACCGGTGGCTGCTGTGTGGCACGGTGGGGAGGGGGTCTGGTTCTGTTGAAGTTAGTGGGGGGCTTGACTCCTGGTTCGGGGGGGGGATCTGGGGGGGTGTTCTCTATTTGGGGGGGGGCGCTGGGGGCCGGGCGCTGTCGGGAGGAGGGGACACTGATGCTGGAGGCTTGACACGCAGATGGGGCTGGTACACTCGTTGTTCGGCTTGTGTTGGTACCGGGCCACCCCCTCTATCTCACACCTATTGTGAGACTCTGGTAGCTACCAGGGTATTTTCGCCGTTGGGTCTGTGTTTGGATGGGTAACTATGGTTTGGAGCCTGTTCTGGGGAATGGAGGGAGGGGGGTTTGTTGGGGATGTGTTCTAAGGGGGGGGGGGACTGTCAGTGTGCCCGCTAGGCTGTCTTGGAATGTGTTCAGTTGTATCCTTCTTCATGGCGACCCGACTTGAAGTAAAATGTGTTACTTGGAATGTGCGAGGGCTGAACTCCATGAGAAAACGTTACAAAGTACATGCATATTTGGTCCGCAGAGGGGTACAGGTGGCCATTTTACAGGAGACTCATCTTGATCAGGCGGAGGGGCGGGCTTTGTAGAAGTGATGGAGGGGGCAGTTGTTTTACACTACCTTTTCGGCCTTTGCCAGAGGGACCTTGATCTGGGTGAGGTCCGGGGTCCCTTTCCAGTCCACTCACACGATTGTAGATCCGGAGGGGAGGTTTGTGTTGGTGTCTGGCCGGCTGGATGGCAGAGATATGACATTCTGTAGCGTTTATGCCCCGAATTACGACCATTCTGCATTTTTTGCGCGGCTCTCTGGGAAGCTGGCATCTTTCCTGGTTGGTACAGTGTTCCTCGGGGGTGATTTCAATTCTGTCACTGACGTGGAGCTGGATCGTTCCCATCCTCCACTGGTTCAGTCCGCGGTCCGTAGAGTGGCCAAGGTGAGAAGGGACTGGCAGGAAGCTTGGGGCCTTTTGGATGCCTGGCGGGTACAGCATCCGTCGGATAGGGATTATTCCTTCTACTCGGTGCCGCATGACCTGCATGTTCGGCTTGATGGTTTCTTGTGTTCCCCGGGTGCACTGGAGCTCACGCGTTGTAGTGAGTATCTGGCGAGGACACTCTCGGACCATAACCCCTGTTTGCTGACGCTACTTTGGACTCAGCAGCGGCAAGTGATCCCGACGTGGCGGTTGAACCCGGTGACGCTGGAGGATCCCGTATTCAAGGCAGAGTTGGGGGAGGGCGTTGAACGTTATTTCTCAGACAATTCGGGGACTGCGACGAATAGAGCTCAAGAGTGGGACGCGCTTAAGGCGGTGGTGAGAGGGATCTGCATCTCGTCGGTAGTCGGGACGCGCAAGGTGCTGCTGCAGGATATTGATCGGGCAGAGGCCCGGCTGCGCCAAGCGGAGCGCGAGGGCCATGTGACTGGGGGCACCCGAGGGGAGGTGTTAGCAGCGCGGGAGGAGGTGGCGGTTCAGACCGAGCGGCTTCGCTGCTTTGATTATAAAGACTACATACTACGGGCGCATGCTGAGCGGGACAAGGTAGGGTCGTTACTGGCCTGGCTGGCCAATCCGGTCGCCCGGGGATCTCCAATAGTATCGCTGTCTACTCCTGGGGGGGGTATGGTCTACTCACAAACAGAGATTAATGGCCAATTCCTGGACTATTACACGCTGCTGTACCGGAGCAGGATGAGGGAGCCGACAGACGAACTGGATGCCTACTTGGAGGCGGCAGGTTTACCGCACCTGGACCCGGAACAGGGCACGGCACTGGGGGCAGCTATCTCCCTCGGAGAGATTAGGACAGCGGTGAAACATATGGCCCGGGGGAAGACTCCAGGGGCCGACGGCCTTCCGGTGGAATTTTATGCAGCGTATTTGGATATCCTGGCACCGCGGTTACAGTCGGTGTACAGTGAGGCGTGGGATCTGGGTAGGCTGCCGCTCACTACAAGAGAGGCGATTATAGTGCCGCTCCTGAAGAAGGGGGGGACCCCCACCGTCCGGACGGCGTACCGGCCGCTTTCCATGCTCTCGGTTGACTATAAGATCATCAGTAAGATTTTGGCCACGCGCCTCCTAGGCCACATGCGCACCCTGGTCCACCCGGATCCCACCAGGAATACTGCGTCGTGCATTCGGCGATTGGTGCGGATCATGGGGGAGAGAGGGGAGGGCGCGTCGGAAGTCGTGGTACTGTCGGTGGATATCGAGAAGGCATTCAACAGTGTGGAATGGCCGTACCTGTTCAGGGTGTTGAAGGGGTTTGGCTTGGGGGACAATTTTGTGCGCTGGACCGGCTTGTTATATGCCTCCGCCACAGCTAGGGTTCGCACGGGACGTACTATCTCAGCAGCTTGTCGGGTGGAGAGAGGCACTCGTCAGGGCTGCCCCCTATCCCCACTTTTGTTTGCGCTGGCGATCGAACCTCTTGCGGCGCATGCCCGACGGGGGCGGTTATTTGAGGGTGTTTAGCTGCGTGGGGAGGTCCACCACATATCCCTGTACGCAGATGATCTCCTGTTATATCTGGCTGATGCGGGGGATTCCCTACAGGGCGCCAGAACTCTGCTCCGGGAATTTGGTACTTTGTCAGGGTTGCAGGTGAATTGGGCTAAGACCTGCCTGTTTCCTTTGTCCCTTGGAGTGCCGGCGCCCGTGACGCTGGGGGACCTGCGGTGGGAACCTGCCTACCTGCCTGCCGTATCTGGGGGTCCGAATATTTCATGCTCCCGCCGATCTGTTCGAGGGGAATGTGGGAGGAGCGTTGAGGGCGCTCAAGGGTAGTATGGAGTTTTGGCGCACTCTCCCTCTCTCGGTGGCCGGGCGGGTAGCGCTGCTGAAGATGATAGCGCTGCCACGATTGCTTTACTTTTTTCGTACTTTGCCGTTATGGATCCCGGCCCCCTTTTTTAAGATGCTGCGGACTTTGATGACAGGGTTTATTTGGGGAACTGGCAGACGGCAGGTGGCTCTGGCCACTCTGACGAGACCACGAGGGGAGGGGGGGTTGGCAGCCCCAGATTTTGAATGGTACTATTTGGCGGCACAGCTGCAATGGCTTACACAGGCCGTGGCGCGTGAGTTTAGAGGTCCTGATGGCCCCCAGGGTAGGGTCATCCCTCGTCACGTGTTGTCCTTTATTGTGCTCCAGCAGCGGCTCAGGTTGGACCAGCTTACCCTCGAGGCTCGCACCCTCCGACTGTGCTGGATTCGCAGTCAGAGACGGGCAGGATTCATGGTTCCATATGCCCCGGAAATTCATCTGGGCATGTGCACGGCCCTCCCGCATGGTGGGGATTGGTCGGCATTGGCTGGTTGGGAAGAATGTGGGGTTCATATGATCGGGGATTTATACAGGGAGGGTATCTTGCTGCCTTTCCAGGATTTACAGGAGGCTTATGATTTACCGAGGGGGGATTATCTTTTACACGCCACCTTGGTGTCGGGGATTCAGAAGCACTGGAAGTTGGGCCTGTCGGAGCCCATGACCTCTTTGGGGTGCCAATATGTCACTATGGCGGCGGGTACGTTCAGGGCCATTGCTTGTCTCTATAGGCGTTTATCTACGGAGAAGCTTACGCCCTTGGATGCCTTGCGGGGTAAATGGGAGGGAGATCTTGGTAAGCCCATCCCTGAGACAACTTGGCCCCAGCTGCTGCGACGGGCCTGGAAGGGCACACGCAACGCTAGATTTCAATTGGTTAAATTCTTCACTCTCAACAGGGCTTACTTAACTCCGGTAAAACTTTTGCGGTACTTTGGAGGCTCCCACTCATCATGCAGTGCAGGGCTGATTTCGGCCATATGTTTTGGTCCTGTCGGGGATTGGGCTCTTACTGGACGGATGTGGCGGAGTGTCTGAATCGAGTGACTGAGCGCGACCTGGATGTGGAGATGGGGACTTGCCTCCTGCTTTGGTTTCCGCACACTCCTCGTACTAAAATCACGAGCAAATTCTATGATCTGGGGTTGATAATGGCGAAGAGGGAGCTCACCATGCACTGGAAGGCACAGGCCGGGCTGAGCTTTCGGAGGTGGAAGGCGAGTTTCTTGTCTTGGGCGGGGAGTGAATGGACGCTTCGGCTGCAGCTGGCCCGGCGGGCGGCTAATGATAAGGCGCTTGATGCGGCTAAGGCATGGGGAGCGCTTTGGAGGAGTTGGATGAGGAAGACGAGGATCCTGTGGACGTTGACCGGGGCATGGGACCCGGGGCAGGGGCCCTCTGGGATTGCATCGGATGAGGCCACTTAAGCGTATTTGGGAGGGGTCTGTGTCTGCACAAAGTATTGAGGTGCGCATGGGTTGTCAGGGCGGGAGCATGAAGCGTATATGGCGGGGGACATGGAGCCTCAGGTCCTTTGAGATCATTCCTGATGTCTTTTCCATTGCTTAGAGCTAGGCTGTGTCGGACCTCGGGGTGCTTGATGTCTCAATTTACAGGGGTTGGAGGCGGGCACGCTGACAGAGGGGGGGAGGGGGTAGAGAGGGTGGTAGGGGGGGGAGTTAGGGTAGCAAATGTTGACGATCTGGTTTCTCCTGATATGTGCATTGATGACTGGGTCTTATATCGGATGCTATTGTATGCAACATTGGTTTATTGGTTCGACGGTTGGAAAACCTCAATAAAATATTTTAACAAAAAATAAAAATGATACATTATGTTCCGCAATAAAGTGCCTTTGTGCCCCATTAGATCTTCACCCCGTTCCTTTGTTAATACAGTGGTAGGACGAATTATAAAGTACCTATGAAATAGCAGCCATCAAAATGATAGTGCCATTGTGCCTTATTGAAACCCTTTCCCAACCTCCTCTGTCCCTTGATGCAGTGGTAGAACAAATTATACAGTACAATTGAAATAGCAGCCATCAAAAAGAAAGTGCCATTGTGCCTTGTTGAAACCCTTTCCCAACAGTAAAATAACCTTGTTTCCCTGTAGAAAACCTGAAATAAATAAGCTTTACACTTGCACTGCATCAAATTTGCATCCATAAGTTGTCATGAGAGGTCAAATCTCTCTAGACTCCCTACCCGTCTTGCATATGCCTCTTCCAACTTCATTGTCCTAATCATTTTATTATGTACGGTATGTAGGAACCCTATAGAATCAGAGAGCAAGCAATCAAAGAAGCTATCGCTATAAACACCTGACCCCACTTGCCAATCCGGGAGCCTATACTCTTACTAATAAACTCAAACAGTGCCACACAAGCCTCTGGATCAATCTTAATCTGGAGACCAAGACTGAGAGAAGAGAACCCTATTTCCCAAAACTGTACCACTTTTTAGCAGGTTAAAAAGATATGCAGCCAACCTCCTATCCCCTGTTGCTGACAGAGGAAAAAATGATCCTCCACTGCTGGGTGCATTCTATGGAGAGCCATGGGGGTCTAGTAAGCCATCCAGTGAGATGGGACATCCTCTTAAAATGTGCTGCCCTTACAGCCTTATGGTCTAGCAACGAGATAGACTGCCTTTCTGCCTCCGAAAATGTGCATTGTGTGGAAAGGATTAATTTATCGAAAGAGCTTATCATCTGCTGACTACTCCCCTACTCCCACAATAGTCTATACCAGTTTCCAATCCCCCTCACTTTTTACCTCAAAAGTGCATGCATAATGGGGTGGGAGTTTAAGTTGGACTCTGGGCAGTGATTCTTCAAAAAACGAGTAATCTGCTGAAACCCCAGAAAGAAAAACTTACATAAATCGGCTCTTCTCGCCAGCACTTCTTGCCATGCAATAAATCTGCACCTTAATACAAAATGCTGTAGTTCTTTAAAACCACTGGCATTCCAAAACATTAACTGACTATGAGAAATTCTCGGGCCAGCAAACTTGCACTCCTGTAAAGTTAGATACTCCTAGCCTACTGACATGTGCTTAGAAAGATAAAGTGCTTGCTTTCTTTGGGAATTTAGCTGTCTTAATAAAAATCAGGAGCTGGGATCCTGCTTCCTTGATCATTTTGTCTATAAAAAAAAAAAAGAAAACCATCCTTTTTCCATCAATGGATCTTACTAATGCATCTAAAAATATGCGTCATAATATGTCTGCACATAAGGTAATGCCAGCCCACCGCCTGATATCACGTTGGAATGTAGAGAGTTTTACCCTAGAAGCCTTCTTACTCCATACAAAATGCCTAAAAAGTGTCTCCAGTTCCATAAAATAGCTCTTATGAACTTTTATAGGAACATTTGCAAAAATAAATAACAACAAAGTTAAAATAGACATTTAAATAAGGGCTACGTACCAATTAACGTAAGGGGAAGGAGTGCACATCTGTCCAACAGTTACTTAATCTTCTTCATCATAGCCACATAATTTAATTGATAAAGCTCATAGTAGTTATTTGTTACAATGTCAATGGTGTGTCAAATAAAAGCAAGTATGGAAGGCTAAGTAGATGATTAACCTCGTTTTCCCCGGAGGTCTTGTTTCTAAAGGAGACCAAGTCTTAAAAGCAATGATCCAAAACTCCTTATCCTGAAGTATTACTCAAAGTTGAATTTTGCCTCAGCCGGGTTGGCTGTAAGAGGAGTTGTAGTGTACCTCGCTAGAAGAGCAGACTGGTTGGTCTCTCAAGTCTTTAGAGATCCCCAGGGTAAGTGGATTTGGCTCAAGTCAGTCTGAATGGGAATTTTTTTACATTTGGTCAACTACTAAGCCCCAGTATTGGATGAACCAGATGTAATAAAACAGATTTACAATGTTGCTATGGGGGTGATTGTTCCAATAATTTTAGGCTGTGATTTTAATTTTATTCAGGATTTAGAATGGGAAACATCTAATAAAACAAAAAAACAATTAATGCTAAAGTGAAAAGGTGACTGAAGCGCTGAAGCAAGATTTCCAACTAACAGATCCGTGGCGTAGAGATCATGTGGGAATGTCACAGTACACTTGCTTCTCTGACCTCTTTCATACAGCTTCCGTATTGATTATTTCCTAATTTCCTATTGACTTAAATGGGTAAGATCAGATACAGAGGCAAACTCATTTTCTGATCACTCTTTTGCCACCATTACTGTAGAATTGAATGCAATAAGAGGAGAAAGGTCCAGGTGGCAGGTGGATTGGAACTTTTATACCAAGATTGGTTAACAGAGATGAAAACATTAATTTGAGATTTTTTAGATCAGAATATGGGTAGGGCATCACTGTTTTCAGTCTGGAGAGCCTTTAAGGCTACCATTTGGGAGCTGCTTTTTGCTTATATGTCTCAACAGTCTAAAGTTCATCTGAAGCGGATAGCTGAGCTTCAGTCAGCAGTGATTATAGCCCTTCGGCAAGAAACAGCTTGCAGAGTCAACAACCTCCCATGGAGAATTTATTGGGTAAAGGCAAACATGACTTGAGAGAGTTCTTTATCTTGGAGGTAATTAATAGCGTGAGGGCTTTCCAAAAGCAGTTATACAAGGACAGCCAGATTATTGGAAAATTTCTTGCATGGTAAACCCGGTTTAAGCAGAATGGTGCGTTTGTTAGTGAGCCACAGAAGCCGGGAACTGGGGAGGTTGTTTCTGGCCAAGGTGTCACAAGTTTTTCTGCAGCATTATAAGATCTTGTATGAAACTAAATATACGATTCCACTGGCCAGTATATCCCAATATTTTCAGTCTATCAGGCTACCGCAGCAAGCAAATTCCCAGGTCGAGAGGATGGTCTCTACCATAACAGCATTAGAGATTAAGAAAGCTCTTGCCACAATGCCTAGTGGGAAGGCTTTTGGCAACAACGGTTTTTCCGGCAGAGTTTTTTTTAAAACATTCGCAAGCAAGCTAGCACCCTTATTGACACACTTGTTTAACTTTGTTAGGGAGGGTGGAACGGTTCTCCCTCCTTTAAGGAGTCTACAGTCATTTGTTTTTCTTAAAAGAGTAAGAACCCAATAGATGTTAACTCATATCATCCAATTAGCTTGTTGAATGCAAATGATGAACTTTTAATGAAAGTATGGGCTATTCACATGACTCCGGCAGCCCAGGCTGTATTACATAATGATCAAATTGGGTTTGTGGCTGACCGGGTGATGTCGGTGAATACAGACTTTTTAATACACGCACTGGATCACTTTGAGGTTATTTTACAACACAAAGATTCTACCGTTCTTTTACTAGATACATTAGTCACTTGATGGTTCTAATCAAAAAAAGGGTTCTAAATAAAAAAGGATGGTGTGGAAAAATCAATCACCTTCGCTTTTATGTTGGAAGGGCAGTCCTTTAGAAATTGTAAAATACCCCTCACACACTGTAACCTGATTCAATCAATCAATCAATCAATCATGGCATTTATATCGCGCACTACTCACCCAGAAGGGTCTCAAGGCGCTTGGGGAGGGGGGTCTGCTACTGCTCGAACAGCCAGGTCTTGAGCTGTTTCCTGAAGGCGAGGTGGTCCTGGGTCAGCCGCAGGTGGACGGGCAGGGAGTTCCATGTCTTAGCCGCAAGGTAGGAGAAGGATCTTCCTCCGGCGGTGGCTCTCTGGATGCGAGGCACGACGGCGAGGGCGAGGTTCGCCGATCGTAGCTGGCGGGTGGGCGTGTAGAAGGTCAGGCGGTCGTTGAAGTACCTTGGGCCCAGGTCGTGGAGGGATTTGTGTGCGTGGGTGAGGAGTCTGAACGTGATCCTCTTGTTGACAGGGAGCCAGTGTAGGTCTCTCAGGTGGCTCGAGATGTGGCTGCGTCGGGGGACGTCCAGGATGATTCGGGCGGAGGCGTTCTGGATGCGCTGGAGTCTCTTCTGAAGCTTGGCTGTTGTTCCGGCGTAGAGGGTGTTTCCATAGTCCAGTCTGCTGGTGATGAGGGCCTGGGTGACCGTCTTCCTCGTCTCGGTCGGAATCCATTGGAAGATCTTGCGGAGCATGCGGAGTGTGTGGAAGCAAGATGAGGAGACGGCGTTGACTTGTCTGGTCATCGATAGGGAGGAGTCCAGGATGACGCCCAAGTTGCGTGCGTGGTCTGTTGGCTTGGGTGCGGTGCCTAGGGCTGGGGGCCACCAGGAGTCGTCCCATGCGGAGGGCGATGGTCCCAGGATGAGGACTTCTGTCTTGTCCGTGTTCAACTTTAGGCGGCTGTTGTTCATCCATTCGGCGACGTCTTTCATCCCTTCGTGGAGGCTCGCTTTGGCGGTGTCGGGGTGTTTGGTGAGGGAGAGGATCAGCTGGGTGTCATCGGCGTAGGAAATGATGTTCAGGTTGTGATTGCGAGCGATGGCAGCTAGTGGTTTCATGTAGATGTTGAAGAGAGTGGGGCTGAGCGATGATCCTTGCGGGACGCCGCAGATGACTTCGGTGGCCTCCGAGCGGAACGGCGGGAGGCGTACTCTCTGTGTTCTTCCGGAGAGGTATGAGGTGATCCAGTCCAGGGCCTTCCCTTGGATGCCGGTGTCGTTGAGGCGTTGGACTAGGGTGCGGTGGCAGACAGTATCGAATGCAGCGGAGAGGTCTAGGAGGATGAGTGCCGCTGTTTCACCGTTGTCGAGCAGGGCTCGGATGTCGTCAGTGGCTGCGATGAGGGCGGTCTCGGTGCTGTGATTGGCTCTGAATCCGGACTGCGATGGGTCGAGGGATCCGTTCATCTCGAGGAAGGCGGCCAGTTGCTTGTTGACGACCTTTTCGATGACTTTGGCCGGGAAGGGAAGGAGCGAGATGGGGCGGAAGTTCTTGAGGTCGGTCGGGTCCGCTGTTGGTTTCTTCAGTAGTGCGCTGAGCTCGGCGTGCTTCCAGCTCTCCGGGAAGGTGGCTGTGTTGAAGGAGGTGTTGATGATGTCTCGGAGGTGGGGTGCGATGGTGGGGGCCGCTTTGTTGAAGACGTGGTGGGGGCATGGGTCGGTCGGAGATCCGGAGTGGATGGTGTTCATCATGCTTGTCGTGTCTTCGGGGGTCACCTCGGTCCATGTCTGGAGGATGGCGGCTGGGTGCGTAGGTTCGATCGATGGGTGCGGGGGTTGAGCGCCGAAACTGTTGTGGATGTCGGCGATCTTGCGGTGGAAGTACGAGGCGAGGGAGTCGCAGAGGTCCTGTGAGGGGGTGATGTCGTTGTTGCCGGTGCTGGGGTTGGAGAATTCCTTGACGATGTTGAAGAGCTCCTTGCTGTCATGGGCGTTCTTGTCCAGTCGTTCCTTTAGAGATTTCTTCTTTGTGGTGCGGATGAGCTGGTGATGTCTGCGGGTGGCGAGTTTGAGGGCGGTCATGTTGTCGGCGGTCTTGTCGAGGAGCCAGGCCTTCTCGAGGGTGCGGCAGGCCTTCTTGGAGTCCTTGAGTTCGTCGGTGAACCAGGGAGCCTTCTTGCTTCTGGGCCTGGTAAGTGGGTCCTTCAGTGGGGCGAGGTAGTCAGCACTTGTGGTCAGCCACTGCGTGAGGTTGCAGGCTGCTGTGTTAGGGTCTGTTGTCCTGACGGGTGGGTTCTGGCTGAGGGAGGTGGCGAGCTGGTCGGCGGTGATCTTGCTCCAGTTCCTGTGGGGAACCTGCTTCGGGTGGTGGTGGACCGTGTTCTTTGCGAAGCTGAAATGGACGCAGCTGTGGTCGGTCCAGTGGAGTCCGGTGGAGTGACTGAAGCAGACGTGCTTGCTGGAGGAGAAGATAGGATCGAGCGTGTGGCCGGCGTAGTGGGTGGGGGTGTTGACCAACTGCTTGAGTCCGAGGTTGGCGAGGTTGTCCAGCAGGGCGGTGGTGTTGCGGTCGTTGTTGTTCTCCAGGTGGAAGTTGAGGTCCCCGAGGAGGATGTAGTCGGTGGAGGGGAGGGCGTGTGGGCTGATGAAGTCCGTGATGTCATCGCAGAACTGTGCGCGCGGTCCCGGGGGTCTGTAGATGAGGGTGCCTCTGAGGGTCGTCTTGGGGTCGGTGTGGATCTGGAAGTGGAGGTATTCGGCGGCGCTGAATGTGTTGATGGAGTCAGTCGAGATGCGAATGGTGCTCTTGTGTACGATGGCGATGCCTCCTCCGGTCTGGTTGATGCGGTCCCTCCTGATGATCTTGTAGCCGTCCGGGATGGCTATGGCGATGTCGGGGGCTGAGGAGGCGTTCATCCAGGTTTCCGTGAGGAAGGCGACGTCTGGAGATGCGGTGTCGAGGAGGTTCCAGAGTTCCACGGCGTGGCGGTGGATGGAGCGGGTGTTGAGCATGATGCACTTGAGGTGGTTGTTGCTTCCAGTCTTGGCGGGTGCGGTGCAGGTTCGGAGGCAGGAGAAGTTGCAGGATCGGCAGACGAAGGGTCCATGGGTGCGTCGCGGGGATGCTTGGTAGCATCCGGGGGTAGCATTCAGTGTCATGCTTCATCATTGGGGTCTTCCCGACCCTCTACGGGACGGGGCGTGCTTCGACCTACGTAGACGCGGGAGCACTTTTATTCGTGATAGTGATTATGTGTAGCCCGTGGGGGTGGTAGGGTCGTGAAAAATATGTGAAACAGTTTAAAAATCTCCTGGCTAGTGGAAAAAACAACTTTATTGCCTTCCCTAGCTGGAAATAGTAAAAATGGGGAGGTGTATATGGTGTACTATCATGAGTCACTTTCTACAGGGTCGACATGTTTCAGAAGCCATCCCCCTGGCTTACTTCCTCAGGACCAAAAACGATCCCTACTTCAACTCAATCGGTGTAATATTGGTTTTGTAGTACATATGTCTGCTGGTCAAAAGTACTGTTCTCAAAATGCCATACTCAGACAGTCAAATTAATACCAATGGTAGATTATTTCAAATCTATCGGTTTAATAAGGTTTTTGCCTCATAAGCTGGCACGAGAGGTGAAAGGCGCCTGTGTTCAGACAATGCTGGAGGTAGCGCATTCACCAAGGGATTACCTTCTTGTGGCTCACCGGAACATCATGATTTGACTGATAATTTGACTGCTTGAGTATGGCATTTTGAGAACAGTACTTTTGACCAGCAGGCATATGTACTACAAAACCAATATTCCACCGATTGAGGTGAAATAGGGATCGTTTTTGGTCCTGAGGAAGTTAGCCAGGGGGATGGCTTCTGAAACATGTTGACCCTGTAGAAAGTGACTCATAATAGTACACCATCTACACCTCCCCATTTTTAGGTCTCACCTACACAGCACGCATGCGCTGCTTAGGAAAAAGACCTTTTGAAATCGATTCAGTATTTCAGTCAAAAACGTGCATGCGTTGCATTGCTTTGAATGGCAACGCGTGCACGTTTGGAGATTCCCTTGCGGGAGCGAGCGGCGCCATGTGTTAGCAATTATCGCGCTCGCTCCCACAAGGTAAACGCTGCGTGTCCCTGCCGCACTCCGAGGGCATCGGGGGTGCAACAGCGTTGATGTGCATTGAGGGCACTAGCTGTGGTGAAGAGTGGGGGTGTCAGGGCAGCGAACCCCTTTCTTAGCACTGTGTGGGTCTGGGAATAGTTGATTCACTCGGTGCTCAGCATTCACTGGACTCTCATTGCACATTCGTATTAAACCTTGAAATGTCACATATGCAAAATAAACAAATGCCCGGATTTTTTCTGTGTAGAGTGCATGCTCCTTCGCGGACAGCTAGCGGTGTTCAGGACCCCATGGCACACTGAATCCTGGCTGGGAGTGGGGACGCCGGCCTCAGGGACGGATTCTTTCCTCATGAAAACGCGATTACATCCAGATCTTTCCTTAATCCGATTGCCTGCCTTTCCCCCTTGGTTTTCTCCTTTATGTTTGGGAGGTTTGTTTGCTCATTGCCTTTGCAATTTGCACACACTACTGCACTTGAAGGCTCGTGCAACCTCTAAATAAACCCGTTCAAGGCAAACCTTACACAGCTATTAGAAAAGGGGCACAGGCGGGCACCAGATGGATGTGTTGTATGGCACAGGGCTTTGTTTAATCATGCAGGCGTTAAAGGGTTAAAAGACGCGCAGTTGCGATAGCACAGGTCACGTATGTGGCCCAATTTCTGTTCATTCTTCACGCGATAAGATTATGATAACGCAGTAATATAATATTTTATATAAAAGAGCACAATTCAATTATGATATAATGCGATTTTAGGTGATGTATTGTAGGCTAATATAGCATGACGTTTCAGTATATTATAAAGCGATAAATACAATACTTTAGAATATTTCCGTTTCCCACGTGCCATGTCAGAAGCCTGGTATTTCTTGCCCACATTGAAGCCCTGGCTGTCACAGCTTTCTGGGAAGCCGAACCTTTTGTTTCCCCGCCACAGAATGAGATCTTCATATTCAGTGGATGCTGTCACATCACAGTTGCTGTTTTGGGGTGAGACGTGTTGCCAAACAGCTGCTTCTTTGTCTTGCAGTCCCAGAGGTCCCACGGGAGTGGGCCTTTTTCGGTTTGTGTTTTTTGGACACGCATGGAATACGCTGTGTAAAGGATGTAGCTGAGGAGTGGCACGTACACGCGCAAAAATAAACAACGTGTAGGGGGTTTGGGAGTGGAGTGGGGGTTCGGTGAAAGTGGTGCTGGGTAATTAACATTGACGGGGGAGGGGGTGCTACTGCAGGCGTTGAAGGTGCCAAACGTAAACCAACAATAGCAAAATGTGAACCATCACTAGGTGCTATCAAGTACTTATGGGTCTGGGGGCGCAGTAGAAGCTTCTCTTTAGCACCCCCTCCCCCAAGAGAGCACCTGAACAAAATATAGGTCTCTTGTTTCGCCTTCACAGAATACCCCATTCTGGTGGCTAAATTACATCAATGTGTTTATAATGAGTAATAAAAAAACACAAGTCAGAAAGCAGCGTCGCGAGGCAAGTTTTTTGTGTTAGTAAGCGCTATACAAAACAGAAGCCATTTATCTTTTCAAACTTAGACTCATGTGACAACCCAAGGCCATACAGAAATAACGATGCCGCCAATGATGCGTGTCCGCCCAAGATATGAAATGCTGTGCTATTTTGAATAAAACATGATGAATGGGGGGTGGGTGGGGTTGGGACCCCACTATCTGAGATTGTGGCAGCCCGCCTAGTCCCCAATCCGCCTCCAAAGCCTGCTTCATTGTGTTAGTAAGTCCTCATGAAGATAGGACGTGACTAGAAACCGGGAATCTGTGTGCTCGGACAGGCTGAAGTGAGGGGTCGGTCTGTTATGAGGTTACTCTCGAAGTATTATTGTGAGGGTTCTGGGGACATGCATGTAAAAGTGCTTTGTCACGAGCTAGGGTGTGCCTAGAGTTTAGAGCAACCATTTGGTCTGGGGCGGACCGCATACAATGATGCATCGACATAGTTTTCACAAATACATTGCTGGAGCAAGTGCAACGTTTCAGGGACATTTGCATTGCCTGAAAAGGTCAATAAGCAACATTTGAAGGAATAAACATTCTTAAAAAATGACATTGTGCATCAGCAAATCAATCCAAATGTCGTTTGAGAATTGTACCGGTGCCAGCCCAATTTATATAATCTGGACATGTAAGTGCAAACTTGGACTAGCTCCATGGCTAAATTCTTCTGTATTATTTCCCCGAAAGCTGACAGCAATTTACAGCTGAACACCGAGCACCCTTTCGTGTTCTTTCATCTACGAAACTACGTGGTCTATTACAGCCCCTTTGTACACAGAAAAAACACACGTGATATCCGCTAATGCCATCAGACACAGCATATAAAATGCCCTGTATGTACTCTGAGACTGGTGTGTCCGTGATGATGTCATTTGCTTGCGCCAATAGGGCCACACAGTGCTTGAAATGGAAATATAGAAGCATTCTTTGTCCCAGTGTGCCCGTTTGCTGCTGAGAAGTGGCGGTGCTCTCCCTTTAAATGCATTGGAGCAATGCCAAGAAGTGCCTGTTCTATCCGTTCCAAATTAAAGAAGTGGAGTACCTGATAGTTTCAACCCATTTAAAGTACTGGGAGCCACAAGTATGCAGCTCGGGAGGACCAAATTATGCAGCAGCGTTGACTAAATTATGCAGCAAGAAAATGGAAATTATGTGGCGCAGCGCGGCCCGTTTTTGTGGTAGTATTACTTCATTATCATGTTGGCGTGTGTTTAGTAACTTTTGATCCCCTAGGGCTAGAAACAATGTTTCTTAAAATCTGCAGATTATGTAGCAGATGATGGATTATGTGGCAAATCCATAATTATGTGAAAAATGCTGTGCCTCAGAATCACATAATTTCAGTGGCCCTGCCCATAGTGTGCTAGCATGTTTCAGAAATATCTTGGTCTTCCCTTACGGGTAATGTGAGCATCTAAGAAATGGTGTAGTTTCCGATGGCTGGATGTTTGGATGCTAGAGTGCAAGGATAGATGCATGGCTGCGTTGATGGATGTATGCACTGATGAATGGGCTGGTTGGGCGCATAGATGGATGATTGAGTTAAGAATATAGCGATAGATGCTGGTGAGTTTACGCGGTTCAGGTGTAGCGAAATAAACACAAACGTAGATGTATATAGAGGCCTGAATAATCATAAAACAAAATATTATCCTCCCTTGGTCAGAATTGGATGAATTTGTATATTACAATTGTTGGTTGATTCTATACATGGTATATCTAAATGATGTAATATTGGGATTGTAAAGGTGTTTAGCGCTTTATGCAAACCGACAGTGATGATTAAAAACAAGCATTGGCATAGCCAATAGGTCTCACCTTTGGGATCTTACAAGTGTTTAGCCATGCAACAGTTGATGTTGTTGCACCAAGGATATTGTGCTGGATAAGAACAATTGTTACTTACCTGTAAACAGGTGGTTCTCCAGTATTGGTGTCTTTCATAGATTCACATGCTTGAATATTCCCCGTCGTCGGAGTGGGAGTCCCACGGTAAATAATATAGCAATATATATACAGTCATAATATATATATATATAATATATATACATAAGTAATCATATAAAAACAGAGATATAAGTAAGTGATAAACATCAAGAATGTCCCTATATGAAATCTCCATAGAGATACATGGAAAGAGAAAAAAGACATTCACAGTCTATCACTGTCATTATGTTAGTCCAAACTTCGGCCAATCAGGCGCCAGCTCCTCTCTAGAACCTTCTCCTCAGAGCTCCTCACCTCAGATTTTCGTAGCACCAAAGTGACTTTAGAGTGTATGAGGAGAAGTGAGCCTCTGAAGGGAGGAGGGAGGGTCGCATGTGAATCTATGAAAGACACCAATACTGGAGAACCACCTGTTTACAGGTAAGTAACAATTGTTCTTCTCCAGTATTAGGGTGTCTTTCATAGATTCACATGCTTGAATATAGAATAGCTAGCAGTAACAATTATTATTGTTTCCAAGTGATAAGAGCACTAAACAGTTGTAATGCTAATCAATACTCTTATATATATGATATTATTGAATATCTATATAAGTGTAAAAGAACCATTATTTCAACAGTAAATGGAAACAATATGGAGGAGGGAAGGAAGAGGCTCACCTTATTTAAAAAGATTGCGTAGCACTGCCTGTCCCACTGCAGCTTCCTCCTCGCTTAAAGTTGCCAAGCAGTAGTGCTTAGTAAACGTGTGTCTGGTCGACCACGTAGCTGCTCTGCAGATGTGTTGCACAGGTACTCCAGTAAATAAAGCAGTAGATGATGGTACTGCCCTAGTCGAGTGTGCTCTCACTGAAGACTGCAGAGGTTTGTTTGCCTTTTGGTGGCAGAAAACAATAGCTGCCGAAATCCAGCGTGCAATCGTCGGCTTAGTAACCTGACGTCCTTTATGACAGCGTCCATACGCTATAAAGAGTTGATCAGATTTTCGAAACGAAGCTGTCTTACTGATGTAGAACTTTAAACATCGCTTCACGTCCAAAGAATGCAATCTTTGCTCTGCAGGTGTCTGAGGATTAGCAAAGAAAGTCTTTAATATCACTGGCTCGTTAATATGAAAATCAGTAGGCACCTTGGGTAGGAATGATGGATTGGTACGCAACACTACAGCATCCGGTTTGAACTGCAGGAACGGAGGTTTGATGGTAAAAGCATGAATGTCACTGACACGACGTGCAGACGTTAGTGCCAGAAGTAGGGCCACCTTCCAAGATAGATATTTTAAGTCAGCCTTGTGAATGGGCTCGAACGGTGGTCTCATTAATTGCGCCAACACAATGTTAAGATGCCACAACGGAGGAGGGCGTTGAATCGGCGGAAATTTTCGAAACAAGCCTTTAAAGAATTGACTGATTATTCTTGAGGAACAAAGGGAATTTGATCCATCCTGTCGGAAACGGGAAATTGCCGCTAGGAAAACCCGCAAGGTTGCGTGAGACAGTCCAGAACTAGCTAGGTGCAAGAAGAATGGTAGTAATTGGTGCGCCGTGGAATGTATCGGGTGGACTCCATTAGAAGCACACCAGTGGCAGAACCTTTTCCATATAAACTTGTACGTCCTGATCGTAGAAGGTGCTCTTGCTTGGGCCAAAATATCCCTACAATCCTGTGGGATGTCTAAATGGGCGAACTCATGGTGTTCAGGTTCCAGGCCGATAAGCTCAGTGAGGAGGGATTCGGATGACAGATTCTCCCTTCGCTCATCGTGAGCAGATCTGCCCGATGTTGCAGGAGGATTGGTTGGCATTGGGACAGCATGAGCAGTTCTGAGAACCACGCTTGTCGGGGCCAGCGTGGGGCTATTAGAATCAGGTGGCAAGGTTGTCTCTTCATCTTCCAAAGTACCCGAGGTATGAGGGGAATTGGAGGAAAAGCGTACGCAAATAGATTGCACCAGTTCATCAAAAGGGCATTTCCCTGCGATTCTTTGTGGGGATGCCAGCTTGCGTAATTGCGGCATTTCCGGTTCTCCGGAGTAGCAAAGAGATCCAGCCGCGGACGACCCCATTGTTGGAATATCCTCTCTAGAGTTGGTTGGTGTAACTCCCACTCGTGGGTCGAAGAAGAGGACCTGCTCAGGGAATCCGCTAAGACATTGGATACTCCTGGTAGATGAACTGCTGTAATCATGATTTGGTGATTGAGCGACCAGTCCCAAATTGATTGAGCTAACTTGGACAGACTTGGAGATTTCGTTCCGCCCTGTTTGTTTACATAGTGCATACAGGTTGTGTTGTCTGTCTGTATTAGCACTGATTCTCCTTGGATCAAAGGTAGAAATGATTTTAGAGCTAGAAAAATGGCCATCAGCTCCAACCTGTTTATGTGCCAAGCTCTTTGATGTGTGGACCACCTTCCTTTTACCGAGAGATCTTCCAAATGAGCGCCCCATCCCTCTAATGAGGCGTCTGTCGTGATTGTCCTGTCCGGCGTCACCGACAGAAAAGATGTGCCTTCTGTCAAGTTGGCTGGAATTGTCCACCATGCGAGAGCAGACCTCATTTGATCTGTGACACATACCATGTCGTGAAAAGATCCCGTTACTTGACGCCACTGAGCATCCAGTGCTTCCTGAATAGGACGTGTTCTCAGCCTGCAATGAGGAATCAAGGCAATGGACGATGACGCCATCCCCAGAAATGATTTCAACAGTCTCACAGAAACTGACTCTTTTGACCTGATCACAGTGACCAGTCGCAGTATCTTCTGTAGACGCTCCTGGGAGAGAAACGCTTTTGCTGATATCGTCTCCAGAGTTGCTCCTAGAAAATCCCTTTTTTGTGAAGGGTGAATTTGGGATTTTGCTGCATTTACGGAAAGACCTAATGAGCGAAACACGTCCTGGCATAGAAGCGTGTGTCGTCGCAGGTGAGTGCTTGACTGGGATTTCAGGAGAAAATCGTCGAGATATGGAAATATTTGCACTCCCTGGAGTCGCAGAAACGCTATCACTGGGGCTAGTACCTTCGTGAACACTCGAGGGGCCGAGCGTAGACCAAACGGTAACACTTTGAATTGGAAATCGTGTTGACCCACTCGAAAACGCAGGAATTTCCGATGCCGCTGTAATATAGGGATATGAAAATAGGCATCCTGGAGATCTATCGTTGCCATGAAATCTTCTTGCGAGAGTAAACGCAAGATTTCTACTAGCGTCATCATACGAAAGGACTGGCTCTTTAGATATTTGTTTAGTGCCCTCAGATCGAGGATGGGCCTCCACTCTCCGTTGTTCTTTGTGATCAGGAAGAACCGGGAATAAAATCCTTTTCCCCTTTGAGATACTGGCACTGATTCTATAGCTCCTTTTTGCTTTAGAAGTCCAACTTGATGTAAAAGTTCTTTGATGTGAGCTGGTGGTGGTCCGGAAGGTGGTGTGGGCGGAGGGAATTTGGTGAATTCTAAAGCGTGTCCTTTTTTCACAATGTCCAAAACCCAACGATCCTTTGTGATGGAGGACCATTGAGAAAAGAACAGAGAGATTCGACCTCCAACCTTGTCTGTCAAGTAAGAGTCACTGTCTCTTTGACCCGTTTCCTCTGTATGAGGATTTCCCTCTATACGACTTGGAGGCCTGCTGTCGTGATGACTGCTGGTGCTGGCCATACGAATATCGGTTGGATCCTTGATTATAGGGTCTGTACTGATTATTACCCCTTCGAAAATTTGAGGAGGTGCCACGTCCGCGTGCACCACGAAAATTTTGTCTTTGAAATTGTAGATTTCCTAAAGATCTAGCAGTCTCAGTATCCTTCTTTATGGACTGGAGTGCTTCATCGACGTGACTACCAAATAACGCCTCTCCGTCATAAGCCATGTTTAGGATCATGGACTGAACCTCCTGACGAAAGGATGTTGATTTTAACCATCCTTGCCTGCGCAGAACAGCCGCTCCGGCAAGCTGACGGAAACCCGTGCATGCGATGTCCACTGCACAATCAATTATTTCCGCAGATGTTGCTTCTCCCTCCTGGAGCAACTTCATTGCTTCAACCTTAGATGGCTCTGGTAATTCTTGAACCAAATCTGAAATGTCAGCCCACACTTGTCGGTCATAGCGACCCAAGATGGCCAAGGCATTAGCCGCTCTAACCACAGTAGAAGCCATTGAAGAAAACTTACGCCCTATGGCATCCATTCGACGTCCGTCACGATCTGGTGGCGCGGTGATAGTAGACGCAGGATTTTTCGCCCTACGTTGTGCTGCCTGTGTAACAACTGACTCCGGTCTAGCCTGACCCGTGAGGCATGCTGGGGTTCCTAGTGGTGCCTTATACTTCTTTTCTAGTCGAGACACCTGTGCTGGCAAGGTATTTGGTGTCTTCATCAACTTCTTACCTTCTTCCCAGATAAATTCCACAATGGGAATAGTATGAGTTTGTTTAAAAGGTTGACTCTTGAAATCATAAAGGAAACAATCTTCCTCTCTGCGCTCCATTGTGAGTTTAAAACGGTGTGCCGCCCTTTCCATTAGTTGGTGAAAATTCGCTATATCCACTGGAGGTGAATCACCCAATACTATCTGAGAAGGGGATGGTGTCTGTGCCTGGTAATCGTCCCACTCCGCCATATCATCATCGTCGTTATCAACATCCCCATCATCATCTGGGATTTCACCCTCTTCCGTTTCTCGAGGGGCGTCCTCCACCGGCTCCGAGTGAGGTAACAATCTCTCTGTAACCTGTCTTGGTGGTGCAGACGGTATCAAAGGTAAAGGATTTCCAATTGGTAACGGCGGTATATTAGTCGGAACCACAGGAGTTAACGGTACCTCAGACCTTTGTGGAGATAGAGGAAAACGTTGGTTGTAATCGTCCAACATGCGTTGGAGATTAGTTATGAGCGACAATGGCAGAGTCGCCGTTGTTTGCCTCGCAGGGACCTGTTGAACGTAATTTTGTTCCTCATCCTCACTACTGTCGTCCTGGCACTTAATTATTAAGTCGGATGGGCTTTGCGCCGTTCCAAAAGACTCCGGTAAACCTTCAGACTCCTGATCCGAATCCGTTGCAAATAATGGTGATGGAAGCTGCGCATCCTCTACAGGAATAATCTCTTCTTGCCTATCTAGGCTAGCACTAGGTGGCAATGGCATCAAAGGAGCCCCAGCGAAAGATGAAACCTGCGTTGAAGTCGCGGGAATTTGCTCCCTCATTGACCTCTGGGCAGATGATATTCTGTTCACCCTTATCTTTATGTATGAACCTGCCGTCGACTGCTGCATGGTATGCACTGCGGACGTCTTCGGGGAGGGCCTCGTCGACGGAGCTATCATCGATGGAACGATGGTCGACGGAACAGTCGTCGACGAAATCTTTGTCAACGAACTCGACGTCGACGGAGCTGTCGTCGACGGAGCCGTCTTCGTCGACGAGGCCGCCGCCGACGGCGGAGCCACCGTCGACGGAATCTTCTTCTTCTTCGTCGACGGAGTTGACGCCGACGAGATCGACGACGGAGTCGATTTCACACTCTTCGTCGACGACACAGTTCTCGTCGACGGAACCTTTGCCTTCTTCGTCGACGACGATGTAATGGGCAATATTGAAGTTACCGACCTTGAGGTACTGATGGTTACCGTCGACGAGGATAACGTCGACAGAACACTCGTCGACGAAGACGCAGCTGATGTCGTCGTCAGAGTCACCGTCGACGACCCGGACACTGCAGATCTCGTCGTCGTAGAATCGTCGACGAGGCGGCCAGTCTTTTTCCTGAGGACTGGGAAGTAGACGCCTCAACAGCCTGAGAACAATGTCCCGAAGGCGACAAAACAGTAGGTGAGACAGCAGATGTGACAGCTGTCAGAGTCAAAGACAGTTTCTTTTTCTTCGGGAAAGGAGATGGTAACTCCTGCACACTACTGCGCTTAGAGGCTGTCTGAGAGCGGCCAGAAAGAAGACTTTCCATATCAGAAACTGGGTCTTCTTTATCCTTTAGTCTCTGTAGCCATATTAAGAGACGGCCTCTCTGTCTTTCAAAGTCTTTGTAGAAAAGGTTCTACAAAATTTACATTTTGCCACTTCATGATCTGGGTACAAACAGTAAATACACTTACTGTGTGGGTCCTCAGAAAATAAACGCAGCTTTCCACACGAAGAACAAGGTCTAAACAAAGATTTCTTACTTGAAGACATTCTGACTGACAAAAACTGAGCAGAGCTCAGGGAGACTCCCTGTCACACGACGTGCGGTAGAAAATCTGAGGTGAGGAGCTCTGAGGAGAAGGTTCTAGAGAGGAGCTGGCGCCTGATTGGCCGAAGTTTGGACTAACATAATGACAGTGATAGACTGTGAATGTCTTTTTTCTCTTTCCATGTATCTCTATGGAGATTTCATATAGGGACATTCTTGATGTTTATCACTTACTTATATCTCTGTTTTTATATGATTACTTATGTATATGTATATATATTATATATATATATATATATTATGACTGTATATATTTTGCTATATTATTTACCGTGGGACTCCCACTCCGACGACGGGGAATATTCAAGCATGTGAATCTATGAAAGACACCCTAATACTGGAGAACTAAACACTTATAAGGTCCCAAAGGCGAGACCTATTGGCTATGTCAATGCTTGTTACTATTTCCAGCTAGGGAAGGCAATAAAGTTATTTTTTCCACTAGCCAGGAGATTTTTAAACTGTTTCACATATTTTTCACGCCCCTACCACCCCACACACTACACATAATCACCATCACGAATAAAAGTGCTCCCGCGTCTACGTAGGTCGTAGCACGCCCCGACCCGTAGAGGGTCGGAAAGACCCCAATGATGAAGCATGACACTGATTTAGGTTTCAGTGTGTGAGGGGTATTTTACAATTTCTAAAGGACTGCCTTTCCAACATAAAAGAGAAGGTGCTTGATTTTTCGACACAATCGTTTTTTGTTTAGAACCCTTTTTTGATTAGAACCATTAAGTGACTAATGTATCTAGTAAAAGAACGGTAGAATCTTTGTGTTGTAAAACAGTATTGAGAGGAGGACGATTCAACCTGTTTCCTCTTCACTGCCCTTTTGATTTCTTGATTACTTTGAGGTTAACCAGACTCCTGCTGCTCTCGTAATAGTGGATGCAGAGAAAGCATTTGACTGGGTTAACTGAGATGTGCTTTTCTATGGCTTGACAAGGTTTGGCTTTCATGCCCAGTTTATCACAATGCTACAGAATCTGTATCAAGGGGCACAAGCGAAGGAGTTTGTACATTCTAATCTTGCAGGGGTATTTGACATGAACAGGGGAACCCATCAGGGGGTGTCCTCTGTCTCCATTTTTATTTACCTTCTTTATAGAGTCCCTGGCATTCCAGATTCACAAGAATGAAGGGATTGAGGTCCCCGTATTAGGAATGGTCAAATAAAAAGCTGTTTGAAAATGATATAATTTTATATCTGAGGCTAGAGAAGCTGATCATCCAAAAAGTGCTAGATGAGTTTGAGCTATATAAAATGATCGAGAGATATAAAATTAATCAGAATAAAACGAAATTACTTCTTTTTAACACCCTTGCTAATAATCTTCCTCTCTCTCCTTTATCAGCAGGCCCGCTCTCAAAGCCCGATTCAATATTTGGGGATTTTTGGTGACTGTGGACTGAATCTGAGATTAAATGCCCATGCCATGTAAGTCTTCTCTAGGTGCACTTTACTCTGGTGTAAAATGTTGTAATCAGCTCTGCTGCTGCAAGAGGCATTTCCACTGCTGCTATTTTTAGGTCTTGCCTAGGCAGCGTGCATACGATGTCTCTCCGAGACATCAAGTAATCAGTATCAGGGATGAAACTCCGCCTATTGCCGGGTAATTTTTCCTGCCGCTTGCCATTAGTAAACTTTCGCATTGCTTTTGTTAGCGGCCCTATTATTGGCTGTAGATCCGATGCGCCACTTCCGTTTATTCCGGAAGCAGCACCTCCTAAGTACAGTTTTCGCCCGCTTCCGTGCTTCTGTTTTCCTTTTGGGACTACTTTTTAAAAATTGTAGCTTTCTACCCGCGCGTCCTTTTCCGCCTGTTGCTGCTTCTTTTATTTTTTTAATTTGGTGTAAGGGCGCAGGGTCCCTCAGCTGCACTGAGCCTGCCCAAGCGCACCACGACTTCAGCTAGAGCCACTTTGCTTGGCACCCGTCGCTGCGTACAGACGCCATGTATCTCGTTGCAGCTTAAGGCCGTGGGATCCCTGTGCTAAATCGAGCCGGTCCGACTCCTGTTTCAGAAGCACCATTATTTTTTGCTTTCACTGATTACGCATTCCCAGCACCTTGACTGGCTGCGCGCTAAGTCTCTGTGAAATAAAAACAATAAAGTTACAACCATGGCACCGCGAAAAACTGCAGCAGCGCAGTCAGAGACTCCTTGTGAGACACCATCAGTGTCAGGGCAGGCAGAAAGGGCTGGGGGCTGCACAGTGTCAGGCAGAGGCTAGAGCCTGAGCTGCGGTAGAGATCGCTGTGGCAGACTACCAGAGCCGGATACTTTGTTTATGGTATCGGCATTGTGAGAATGTCAGGCCGGACTCTCTGTGCCATCTGCATTCAGCGTGAAACTGACAACACCGAGAGGCAGGCCCAGCTTCACTTGGATCCCGTGTTTGGCAGGCAGCAGTAGTATTACTCTTTTCTTCTGTGCCCGCACCCGATAAGACAAGGTGGTGCCACAGCACAGTTGCCTGTGTGTGCTTCTCTGCAGGAGGCACTACGGGTGCCGTGCAGGATGTTTTTGTGGCACCAGTTAGCAGGAAGAGCAGAAACCTATGGCACTTCCTTTGCTCCCGACCCGCTAGCACTCACGGACATGTGTGTGTGCAATGGAGTTGGAGTCTTGTTTAAGCGCAGTGCAGGGGCCGTGCACTGGCTTAAAAGGGCCAGCCTGACCTGCTCTCACTGTCATTCAGTCTTAGGAGTTTTAATGCTGCGGAGTGCATCAGAGGGATCATGCCGATAAATGAGCTACTGCCATATGCCATAGGAGACAGCCTGTGTGAAACTGGCTGGATAAAATGTGTTGGATTATTGGCAAATCAATTAAAACATTCTTTTTCGTGTTTCGGCGCCCACAGAAGGCAGAGAGCGTATGGGGCTGGTATCCTGTTGTCCACGCTGCACCTCATTGGTTCTGCACTCTCTGTATGCTACCAGCCATTAAAAGGGTTTTTAGCAAACATGACTGATACCAGGCAGCATGCTTTTTAATTTTCCAACATCTTGCCGGAAAACAACATGCAGAGGGTTTCCAAACCTTAGAAACTGCTGTCAACCAGAGCGAGACATCCTTAGGAGAGGAGACTTGCCTCGGACTCTCCATCCCGAAGGCCCAAGAAACGTGAAAGGTGAAGATGTATAAACAAAGCTTGGCCGTAGCATTCAGCTTTGAGCCCTCCAGGCACTTGTGAAATGGAAGCAGGCAGGTTAATCACGCTGTGCACTGTGTTTATTTCATATCAGCAGCATGGGCTTAACTGTATTAGGTTAACACAAATGTAATGGCATGGATGTGTAACACGTGCTCAATTATAATTTCTTTACCTTTACATTTTTGGGCATATTGTAACACTGTCCATGGCATATTGTATTCTACTAAAAACAGATTGAAAGGGAATGCCTGCTTGTACTACATTTTCTTCTTCTGCGGCTATGGTTCTATCTCAAACATTTCATTTGGTCTTAGCAATGGAGCATTGGAAACATTTTGAAAAATTGCACGTGCAGCATGTATTTGCTTGCAGTAACAGGAAAGTGTCACTTATAGTCGTTGAATGTTACTCATAATTACACTGAAATTATAAAAATGTCACTCGTAGCAATCTGAAACTTTGGGAGCTATGTTGCATACACATGGTAGCAGGTGCAACGTTACCCCTCCAGAGCTTTCTTTAAATCTAAACAAGTGTTACGTGTGCATGTGACGCTGAGCTATAACTCAGTATTCATTTAAAAATCAAAGTTTTGTTGGAAAACAGTGACCAGCACTTTCTGGGTTCCAAACAAGCATTTGCAATGCAATAGGTCTTGCATTTGCGAGAATTTGAGCTATTGGCATTATAATGACAATGCCTTTTATTTATGTGTTCGGAAAAGCTGCAAGCGGTGCATAAACACGCATTTATAGTCCCTGCTTACGAAAAGAAAGACTGGCAGTAAAAGAGGCGTAGTAACTGCCAGCCTTGCTTTTCGTAAGCAATGACTGCACAAAGTGCGTGTTTATGCACCGCTTGCAGATATTTAAAATATATAATTAAAAGGCATTGATATTTACAATGCCAATAGCAGAAACTCTTGTAAATGCGAGACCTATTGCATTGCAAATGCTTGTTTCATGTAGAGAGCAGACAGACTGCAATTCAAAGCATGTAGCAAGACCTTTCCAAGCTCCCCTCCTGGAAAGGTGGGCTATTACTCCATTAGAGATATCAAGCGGAGCGAAGCTGTTTTTTTTATGACAGCGGGCAATGTGTTTCTTGAGGGTCTCCGTCTGAGCGCTTGCCGGAAGTCAGGCTCTTTAAAAAAATAAAAAAGTACTATACTCCTCAGACAACAATCATTGAGGGGTGGGGAAACTGAGGTCGGCAACACGAAGAAGACGTGATATGGCATAATGGCGAGAGCTGCCAACTTTGGAACTGGGAAACCAGGCTTGAGTCACAGCGTCTGCTCTGCATCTTGTAATTCCTTGCAAATCCCTTAATATCCCTGTGCCTAAAAAAACTAAAATAATGAATTCCTTCTGTAATGTAACTGAATAGTGTAACTTAACTTATGTAGAGCGCTCCAATACCTTCGGGATTCAAGTTAGGGCTATATACAACTGCTAAAAATTTAGTGTTGATGGGTGTGGAAGTAAAGAAGTGGCAAAGGGCATGCGCTGTTGTAGGCTGGATGTACAAAAAAAGTACCTCAATCACAGCGCAAGGGTTGGACGGACACTAATTAGTAGGAATCAATCTGTATTTGGTCCATGCACCAGAGCTTTGGCCTTTTATTGTAAACAATAAGTCTTGCAAGCTGGTGCGCTGCTCTTTTACAAGCTGTATGTGTGTGCTGTTAGTTTTTTAGCCAGCAAAAAAAGAGGCTAAAGTGAATTATTGAAAAGTGAGTATGTGAGTGATTGAAGACATTTATATTCACAACTTTACATCTCAAGAGCACATATGTGCACCCTTTATATGAGAGGGTCCACTCAAATGCCAGTCTCAATCAACAACCATTAACTGTGTACAAGAGCATCCACCCAATTTGTAATCTGAATAAAGAATCGTTTTATAAGAAGCCATGCTACGTAAAATAATTCCATTGCATAAGGCATCTGTTTACCTGCATTGTGAATGTACTCCTCCCAGTCAAAAGTACTATTACTGATCGCCGTTGTATCGTTCACTGTTGTGTTGAAAGACGTGCTATTGTCAATCCCAAACATGTAATCGTCTACCATGGTGTCGTTGGGGGAAGGCCACCGCACGCATTTTTGCCTGAGATTACCCATGAAGAGCTGAAGGCCAATAAGTGCGAAGACAGCGAGGCAGAACACAGTGAGTATCATGACATCCGCAAGTTTCTTTACTGACTGTATCAATGCCCCAACAATTGTCTTAAGGCCTGGAGGAAGGAAATAAAGTATTTTCTTAGTGGTGGTCTGATGCAAGTAACTCACAAAGCCATGCACACCTTTAAGCACTCTTCAGATATGTAGTGAACTTCTATGTTTTGATCTTATGGACCAAAATCAAATTCGCAAGTCAAATGAAGATGTGCCTGAGGAGTGTACGCAGATCCTGGGGTCTTTGCATTCATAGCATAAAGTTCTTTTGGTTAGTATGCAATCTGTAGCAACACACTGTTATTCACTAAGAAGCTTCACATACTCAACAATACAATGCACATACTTATAAAGGCTTTGAGTTAATAAGGGTTAAACTGATCATAAGTTCATGGATAATTGACTGTCTACCTTGCTCAAAAATACCTACTTTCTGAAGTCACCAGACCCCAAAACAAACATATCCACCTAGCCACACTACAGCCATCATCCAATGATGCCTGCCTACATATTGTCTTTTGTACCCTGCGTCACCCTACCCAGATTAATCGTTGTACCAGCTATGTATGTACAAAGCTTCATAACTGGCTGTACGGCAATATTTGTGTGGCTACACAAAATATGTAAATAAGTAGATTTCGGCGTAGTTTTAGTAGCTGAAAGTCTCTCTAGCAGTGAAAGGAGCACTAAGTGAAACACCTGAAAAATAATGTTGAATAATATCACATAAGACTTTTAGAAAATTAAAATGTGCAATTTAAACGTTAATTGCAGACACTTGAAAAACGAAGCATGATCTGGAATCATGAGAGTGCAATGTGAAGGTATCATAGACTGGGCAGATATGGACAATTCGGGAATTGATTTCCAAACGTATTGATGAAAAAACGGTATTCATTAAACTTATTAATGGTGGCTACATTTGGTCTCCTAGTCTGTATCAAAAATACGATTGGTGAAAATGTAATTACTGCTTAAATTATGTAGCACTAAATGAGCCTGAAGATTGTCTGCAAGGTGACCTGATAATCCCTTGGTGGAAACCCAGCCTTTAGGATTTACCTGGGGCTTGCTTTCTAGATTTGCCTTGCTTTGACCTTGGGATTGCACAGTGTTTTAGGGCGTGCTCTAAGGCTTTACTTCATCATATCTATCACTAGGCATGACACAGAAGGGAAATGTGTGCAGTGGGTGAGGGAACTGGGAGGCTCAGGCTGGGCATCTCCTCCTACCTATAGTTTCAAAAGAGCTCTGATACCCATTCATTAGACAAGCAGCAGAGCGGGAACTCAGAACGGTTTACTGTACTATAAAAAAGTAGATCTATTCACACAGCCGCAAGATAACTAGGAGTTTCTCAAATCTGTCTTACTGTTTAAAACCATGTATGAGGGTTGATCAAAAATCTATTCCTAACGGAAGTGCAAACAACTTAGTCCAGATGCACACAGAGGGCACGGCATCCAACGCTAGTCAATTATTGCAGCAGAAAACAGGTTGAGCTGATATATGAGTCACTAGTGCATCCTGAATTCAGTGGCAAACACAAACTCCCCTTGAACACTGCACCCTGTGCTAGCCATTAATGGTGTCTTAAGAGTTCAGATGGCCATCCATTTTTAAGTGCAACAAAACACACCTAGAAACAATTGTATCCAAACCCACATAACTATGGTCAGTCGAAAAAAGTCACTACGTCCATCTGGGAACACCCCAAGAGACAATCTGATGCTCTGCACTTTCCAAAATCAGGAAAGCCAAAGTTACTAGCAGCTGGCTCTTATCGCCTCCAGAAGGTACACTTAATTTAGGATTTCCTAACAGGTCATGCATGATCTAGACTGCTCCTGCACCAAAGTAAGAACAAACAGAGATAATAATACATGTCCACCACAAGCCCATAGCAGTCCAGTTTGCAGCTACCTCTTCCCGTCTGATGATGAAATGCTAGTCCTAACACCCCCTAGGCAGAACATCCACAAATCCATCTGACATGGTCAGCATTTGGATGTGCACTACCGATTCTGAACCTGATTCTGAATTATTAGTCATCTCATGAATTCCCCATGACACATCATTGGGTGTAGTGCTAATATCATCATTCTAAAACTCCACAGTGTGAACAATGTAGCATATCAATACCCTGCAGGGTACAAAATACACAAACCCATTGCCCAAGAGCATGTAACCTTTGCCGGCCAATAGAGGTATTGCGAAATATGGTAGACTCTAATATTCCTCTGCAATAAACTGAACCCTTGCACTAGGGACACAATCCTCGAGCAGCTAACCTCTGGATATCAACCTCACCTAAAGCCAGTCTTATTGTAAAATATAAGGTATGCTTCTGTTGCAGGAGCGTCTTCCCAACCACACCTTGATTGATCAGTCACAAAACTCACGCTACTCTGTTCACAAAAGCTTTAGCCATACCTACACAGCTTTACCCCCAGCCCAAGGGTGCCGCTTTCAAGCGAAAATATGTGATAAATAAATACATGCAATGAAAGGGTGTAGGGAGAGCTAGATTTCTAAAACAATTTAGCAACCCAAAACAGTCACAACATAGCATTTAAACAATTCTAACAGAATGAACGAATGCCTGCTGTAGGTGGCATTTAAAGCATGCATACGGTACCTGGAATTACTGTGATTGTTTTAAGTGCACGGAGAACACGAAATGTTCTTAAAGCAGAAACATTTCCCAAATCTACAAATTCAGTGGTATAACTATGAATAGAAAAAGAAACAGGGAGTTGGTGCCGTAAGACATTGAGAAAGTGGGAAGCATTATGCTTATTCAGTCAAAAATTAAATCTGTCCCCTCAACACCAAGTGAGAGCCTTCCAACAATCGGCATGGTGCTCAGCCAGCGTAGCCTTAGACTTACAAGCGATAAAGACAACATGCTAAAGGTGCCAGCAAGCCAAACATTCTCTGCTTTTCAAAATGCAGATACAAGAGTTCTCATCAGCAGATTCGGAACCCTTTTTTTAATGTCTATTATTATACCATAGGGCACAGCAACAAGTATGGCAAAAGCGTGTTCTATTAGGATACAAATTGGGCATTGATTATTAAGCAATGTAAAATGTTTATTTGAACATTATTTTCCTATACTGGAGATATTCGTAAGAACATTGCAAGTAAAAAAGTAGGGCTGTATGAAATTCAGGGCTGTGTTTCAATATGTGTTATGCAATTCTGGGAAACCTTTTTACATTTCATGAAATTTAAATATGTTTGCAAAATTTCCTTTTTAAGAAACTGTAGTAAAAGTAGATTGTTTCACTTATTTTGCAGAACAAAAACCTGTCTTTTGACATTTTGCTGGAACAATTCTTGCAAAACAGTGAATGTTGTCAGAGTACTAAATAGACAACTAAGGGTCATATTTAGAGTTTGGTGGACATGTTCTGCTAGCAGGGGAAAGAGGATTTAATCCACCTCATCTGTGTTTGTCAGACCCTCATGAAGGACAATGCAGTGGTCCCCTGCACTTTCAATCTCATTCAGAAAGGAGACGTTGTAACTGATCTATGGTTCTGCCTGCATTGCAGTTGCAAACCACTAATACGTACCACATTGAATTGCATACCATACTGAATCGCAAAGAGAAAGGTACCGATCTTCCATACTGCGATTTGGCATAGGTAGGTAAACCCATTTTGCAAAAAATGCATTGGCGATTGCAAAGTACAATTAAACATCTTCCTCCTAGTGACTCATACCTTTCTTCTAGGAAAGGAAATTGAAAGGTATCAGGCATAGGTCCTGCACCATCCCTGTCTAACACTTCTTTGATACGTGTACATGGGACAGTTGAGCAGGAATAAAGAACTGACTGGCTAATCAGCAATGCAAGAAGATGGTTTTAAGGAGAGTGGTAGCAAGATCAATCAATTTCATGTTTACTTTGAAATTTGATCAAGGGCACCAAGGACGTTTTAAGTAGGGATTACTTTGAAATTTGAATGAAGGGAACAGGGGAAGCCTATGTAGGAAGGTGAGCTATGTATACTACATAAATTAACCCAATAATCCCAGGGAAACTGAGACGATTATAATGTTTATAGCAGAAAGCTTCCAGAGGAATTTATTTAAAATACACACATTTCGTTTTTGTAACAGAATTTGAAGGCCTGGGTACATAAATAAACTTCAACTAATAATTTACTTACTGTGAAGAAAAGGGCAGCATTATCCTGGTGCCTTTTTCTTCTAAACGATTGGTTGAGATAATTACCGGAGGTTCACTGTAATCCAGAATTGTGATTTATTGGAAATATTTATGAATTGCACGTGGGTATTGTGATTTGTGGGAATTAGTTTAAATTACAGAGCCACGGAAATGATAAATGAAGTTGCTTATTAGTTAATTTAAGCGGCCCATTCAAGTAAGTACTAGGAGAGAGGAGTGCATGAAAATGTTTTGAATTGAATCTGTCCTCTTTTCTCCTATTTTGTACATGCTGCTTTAATGGTCACAGTCACCATCACTCCAGGTACTCCTTAACACTTTAATCTCTCTGTTATTGTTAAGTTTCTTTCTTAGTATAGGCAAATATTGGTGCAGTCTGGTTGTGTCTGTCAAGTATTGGTACCCTCATACTACAAGTTTGTTTGGAGAACAGGTGGGCATTTGTATGCTCTAGTCTACTATGTGACTGAGACTGGACTCACAGAAAAGATTGTAAAGGTTTTTTTCAACTGGACGTAAGTTTGGAAGCTTGGAGTATGGCTCCTGTATGATTCTTTGAAGGATGACTTTCTTTTCTTTCTAAATCCTATCTAGGTCTGGCTTGACAGTTCAGTTGTTGCCACTCCCTATGGGATCATCAGAATCACAATATAGAGAGAAGGGCTTAGATTACATCCAAATGTTGGTTCCTTGAGTAAACATTGGAGTTGTGTGCTTCCACTGAAAAGCAGTGCTTGTCCTGCACTTTTGTAATAAAGCTAATGCTCAATAAAGCAAGACCGGGGGCATGGTCCTTCTCACCGCAAGCGGAGCTGAAAAACGGCACTCTGACTACCGCTCCTTATCGCATCCTGGTAAGGCCTCTTCACAGAATAATTTGCACATTATTGTGCTGCTTATGGCCAGCTCCTTCATGCCTCTCCGGAGCCTTAATAAATCACTTCTTGCCAACAACTTTTGAACATGGAGCATTTCCTTCAGCGTGCATGCCTTTCTGGAGCCCTAATACAGCACATTAAATAAATGCTCCTCCTGTATTATTCATTAACAGCGCTACTCATGGTGCCTCCTGCTGTGATTTATTAATTTCTGATGCTATTGGCTCTTGTCCGGAGGTGACTTTTTTCCGGCTATTTACACCCATTATTTTTGCAAAACTTCTGCGGCATATTGACAAGAACAATTATTTGTGACGCATTTTCCATCTTGAGTCTCCAGCGCCTTGTCATAATTACAGTGTCTCCTCATGCGGTTTCTTCTAATATAATGCGCAACATACTGACAGACACAGTAATTTCCACATTGCTGCTATATTAAGATTTGCTACGCTTTTTTGTACTGAATCTTATTAATACACTAAACTAATTCTGATATGTAATTTTTTGCATCAACTGTGTCACTGCTACGATAGTAGTTCCTACAAAGTGTAGGTACAGTGATTATCGCATATACGAGACAAATACCCTTGCCTGTGATTTCCAGGATTTTCTGACTGTCACGGCTCACTGTCTCATTACTGTTTTCTTCCTGATTTCTCTTCAATACACGTACTTAATTTGTCAGACTTAGCCACTGTTATAATCTAGACAAGAGGTCTTGTGCTACTGCTATTAATATTATTTTAATATATAGCAGACAATCTCCAAATGCCTAATCATAGGAACGAGAACAAAACTTCCAAGCAACCCCTCTTCGCAGAAGTTCTCAAACAATCACAAAGTGTGGCTGCGTAAGGCTCAGCCTCGTCAATGTCTAATCCGTCTTTAGCCACCTCCTCTACAATGTCAGGAGAAACTATGGATCGTATTTTACAAGAAATATCAGTTGTCGTTTGACAGATATGGACATTAATATTTCTTCTCTCACCGCAGAGGCCAAACCCATCAGAACAGATATTGTTCAATTTACCACTAAAACAGATGGATTAGACCAACGCTTAACAGTGGCAGAAAACAGGATTGATTCCATGCAAAACAGAGATCAAGATCTCTCACTTCTCTGCAGCAAACTAGTTAATCTGGAAGATCGCAGCCGGCGAGACAATATCCGCTTCTTTGGCTTTCCTGAAAAGTTTGAAGGTCTGAATCTTCTTGTGTAATGTCCTTCCTAAACTGCTGGACATCAACTTCAATCTACCGCTTGAAATTCAGCGTGCTCATCGAATCGGTCCTCCGCGTACTGCCTCAGATCCTCGACCGCGACCCCTCATTGCTTCCTTCTTGAGACATGAGCAAGTACGACAATTTTTTTATTTTTTTTATTTTAAACTTTATTTCAGGTACCTTGTTATACATAACCATGTGCCTACATTCCTGAGGCCGGCATCTAAGGATGACTTAAAATAGAAGTGGGATGACACAGCTGTTACACCGACAACCCATAGGTCCGGCAGCGATTTTAGACATTGCGTGTTAAAATTGCATAGGTTATATGAAAGACTGCATGAAATATACAAAGTATACGAACCCGTGTCCAACAATTAAAACAATTATACCTCCCCCCCCTCCCACCCCACCTGTCATGTCCACACTTTAACAACTAAATATCTGCCCACCTGACGACGTCCCTGGTGCTCGTGAAGTGTACCATTGTTGCACGGGTCCCCAAACCCACCTGCATTGGACAATTTCCTATAGCATTAGGCATATCCCCAACTGCCCAGGAGTATGGTAAGGACTAATAGACCCGTTTAGCGCAGTAGCCCTCAAGCAGCACTATTTCTCTGAAGGTCTGCCCCACCCGCCGCCATCCAGCTCACTTGTGGAGCCCATATGTCTTTAGGCCTAGATCTGCTTGGCATTAGTTCCCAGTAGCATGTTAGTTGATCTTTGCAGTATATGGCATCTGTCAGCCATTCTGCAACTGTAGGAGGATGTTGTTTTTTCCAGTGCATGGCCACCTGACGCTTTGCTAGTAACAGCAGCATAGCCGTGAGTTTACGAAAGCCCTTCGGGACGTCCAGTACGAAGCCCAGCAATGTTATCAGTGGTGTGGCCCGAAGGTGAAATCCGGTGATTTGTCCGATGTGTAAGAAAATTGACGCCCAGTATTGTGCTATTACACCACAATGCCATGCCAGATGCGTAAATGTGGCTGCAGGTGTACCGCATCTCCAGCAGTTCATATCTGGGTGTAGGCCCATACGGTATAGTTGTGGTGGTGTGCGATAGACACTGTGTATGAAATTAAAATGCACAAGCCTCAATCTGTAATTCGGCGACAGATGCTCCAGCTGGGAGCAGCAGAACTTCCATTGTCGATCTGTAATAGTTATGCCTGCCTCTGTTTCCCAATCTGCTTTGGTTGTAGGGAGAATAATAGGGGAGTGCTTTTGTGTTAAACTATATATCCGCGTTATCAGTTTGCAGGGAGATGGATTTGACAACACATTTTCTAGCGCTGGCAATGTAGGGGGTTCCCTTGGGAAGTCTGTATACCTAGCCCTGCATGCAGCTCTGAGTTGATAGTACAACAGCATGTCCAATGCTGTTGGTGTCTGAGTTCCACACATCTGCTGAAGTGATATGAATGTTGCCTTCGGGTAAAGGTCGCCCCCTTTCACCAAATCATGTACTGTTGCCCTCTCAGTGGTGGCCTTGTCCATAAGTGGCGCTAGTAGTGGATTTCCCCCCAGGGGCATAGATGGTGCGTACAATTCCCCCAGGCCCGCCCTCTTTACAATACCTCTCCAAGCCCAGCGGGTTGCCTCCACTGTGTCTATTTCTAGATGAGGTCATCTGAATGGCTTGTAAACAGCCGCGTTCAAAGGTATAGGAGCAACTCGATCTATTTCTATCGCCACATGGGGTTGAAATGGGGTTGGGTGATTGCCCGCCCAAACCAATTCAAGGATGAGAGAGCGAAACCATAGAAAAAAGTGAGAGTTCAGTGACATAGGGATGTTTACAAACAAAAATAATAATTTGGGTAGGATCACCATTTTAGTAATCGCAATGCGCCCTGTCAAGGAAAGCGGTAGTAATTTCCATTCGTGAATTTTGCCTTCTAACCAGTCAATCACGCAGCCATAGTTGGCCGACCAAATTTCTTGGAATGACCTACTCACTCTGACACCCAAATACCTCGTTGGATCCTCGGCCCAGTGTATCGGGAATTCCGTGTCAAATGGAGTGGTGTCGTCAGTTAGTGGGAACAGAACGGATTTAGTCCAATTAATCTGAATACCTGTCAGTCCCCCATATCGAACCAGTTCCCTCATGACCGGATCAAAATTATCACTTGGATTGACCAAATAGATAGCCATATCATCGGCGTACATGGAGATCAGGAGGCCCCTTGAGGTAAATCCTATACTCCTATGCGTGTGTTGAGGAAGTCGGGCCGCCAATGGTTCCGTGGCTATAGCAAATAGCAGGGGCGAAAGAGGGCAGCCCTGTCTTGTCCCTCTTGTGATTTCCAAAGATTCGGATATCTGCCCGTTCACCCTAACTCTCGCCATCGGTCTTGTGTATATTATTTGCATCTGCTTGATAAACAAGGGGCTGAGACCCATTTTGGGCAATAAAGTGAAGAGGAATTTCCATTCTAGGGAATCAAAAGCTTTAGTCGCATCAAGCAACGCGGCAACTGCCTGAACATGGGGGGCCAAAAAGTGCAGGAGTCCAAAGAGAGTTCTTAGATTGTGAGCAGTCGAGCGCCCGGGTATGAACCCGGATTGATCCGGTAATGCAATCTGCGGGAGCATCGGTTGCAGTCTATTCGCTATCAATTTGGCATATATCTTGGCATCTAAGTTAATTAGCAAAAGGGGGCGGTATGACTCCGGCCGAATAGGATCTTTATCAGGTTTCAGTATGGTAATTATAATTGCCTCACGTAAGTTAGGAGGAAGCGTGCCTGTTTCCATGGCCTCTAGATATACCTGCAAGAGCCGGGGGCAATGATATCAACATATTCCTTATAAAAGGTGGCAGTCAGACCGTCCGCACCTGGAGCCCTGTCCGCGGCATGCTATTGATTACTTGCCGTACATTCTCTGCCGATATTGGCAGTTCCATGTATTCTCGGGCCCTATCATTGAACCATGCTATTGCGACAGTGTTTAGGTATTCTGAAATATCCAACTGAGATGGGTTAGATTGGGATGTGTATAGGTGTTGGTAAAAACTGGTCATCATTTGCAATATATCTGACGGTGATCTGACCACCACCCCGTCGTCTGTGTGAAGTTCAGTAAGGTAGTCGGTGCTTCTAGGGGATCTGAGTAAACTCGCCAGTGTTTTCCCTGCACGTTCGCCCTCTCCATAGCGCCTTGCCTGAGTGTATTTGTGCAGAAATTTCGCTTCCCTTTTCGCCTCCTGCTGAAATTCCATTAATTTGGACCTGAACTGGGCCGTGATACCCGGTGCAGGATTTGTTAATAGCAACCTTTCAAGTTCCATAAGTTCACGCTCCATCCTGTGAAGGGTATTACGAATATCTTTGAGGACCCCTGTTCTGAGCGCTATGCAGTTCCCCCTCGTAACCACTTTGAATGCTTCCCAAAGTACCCCCGGAGAGTCCACCGTGCCCTCATTCAGTGTGAAATAATCCGCCAATTTTTCACGCAGCTCCTCACGAAAAACCTGATCTAAGAGTGCACCTGAAGGGAAACTCCAGGTAAACGGTTGTTTATATGGCTCAGTTATTTGCAGCTTTATATAAGTGGGTGCGTGATCAGAGCATGTACGCGGGTGGTGCCCCAGCGTCTAGCACCCCGGTATGTATATCCTTGGATACTAGCCAGTAATCCAGTCTGGACCATGCGTTTCGATGGTGCATCACACATGTACCTACCCGAGCCCCCCATCACTACGGCACAATAATTGCAGTGCAGGAAGATATGTTAACAAATCCCCAAGCATCCAACACAAATAGTCTCGTACAATATTAAAACAATAGAGATTTGAGAGCCCAAAGAGGGCACTTAGCTGAGTAACCAGAGCGCTGGTCATGGGCCGTCAGTCATTATCGCTCAGATTGTTCTCGGTTTGAGCATCGCCGGCCAGTGAACGCTGTTTATGCTCCTTTGCCATCTGCTTCGCGTATGATAGAGCTGCTTTAGCGTCTGTGAAAAACGTGGGTTTCCCATTTCCCTGAATTCGCAGCTTGGCGAGGTAGATGAAGGCATATTTGGTGCCTATTTGTTGGAAGATTTTCTTTGCAGGCATAAATTCTCTTCTGGCCACCTGCACCTGTAGTGTAAAGTCTGGATATAATGCGATGTTATTTCCTTTATATTGAATTTCACCTTTTTCTCTCGCCAATCTGAGTATCGTGTCCCGGTCTCTATAGTTTAAGACTCGCCAGTATCGGTCCCGCCAGAGCCCCTGGACGTGGCCTGGGTCCTAGCGTCCGGTGCGCTCGCTTGATCAGAAACAACACGGACAGGTCGGAGCCTAAGAGATCGGACATCATTGTCTCTATATATTTCTCCATGTTCTGGATGTCTGTTGATTCCGCAACACCCGTGATTCTGATATTGTTCCTCCTCGACTGGGCTTCTAAATCCTCATTCTTTTGCCTTATCACGTGCAGTACCCCATCCATTTCCCGCATTTTCTTGTCCATCTCCGTTTGACCTCTTCAGTCTCAGTCACTCTCGTTTCCAGAACACTCATGCGGCCTTCTTGTTTGTTCATGCGCTGTTTTATCTTGTCCATTCTCTCCGCTAGCGAGTCCATTTTAGAGTCCAATCCTTGAAGGCTTGTTTTCAGATCTCGAAACATCTCACGGATGTCCTCTGCAGGCGGGTGGGCAGCCGCCCCTTCCCCGGTAGATTCCTGCTGACCAGTGTCCGTGTCAGCTGTTTTAGTGGACTTTTTGTCAAATCTTATCCTGGGTTAGCGTGTGTCCGGCTTCCCCATCCCCGCAATCCGCGACATCCCCAACGAGGAGCAGGTGGCAGATGTCGTATTGCGTTACACTGTGCACGTATGACTGACACAACGCTGCAGGGGCCGCCCTATACCCCGTCGTCCGGGTGCTCCCCACCATCACCGACACCACCACCTGTGCGAGCCCCGCTCTGGGAGTATGAATGCCGGGGCCACGAGACCCTCCGCCCGGCGGCGCCCAGGGCCGGCACCAGCAAGCGAGCCCCCAGCCGTTCCACCAGTCGGCCCCGCTGCACGACTGCAGGCAGGGGGATCAGACGACACCGCTATGCCAGAGATAATATTTCCAGGCGGCAGTCTACAAATGGACATTATGGCTTGCGTATGAGGAGCCACTGCCTCCGTCCAATGGTGCAAAACTTCGCCTCTCGCCGTTAGCTCTCACCCGCCATCTTCGGATAAATATCGTCACGAGGCCCCACTGCAATTCCACATAGAGGTATTCACCTCGGGTGCCTGCGGCCACAGCAACACTCGATCGGACCTCGAGACAGCGCCCACAACAGCCGCCTCCTAAACCCAGGCTGCCTATCTCGCCTTCGCAGTTCACAGATCTGCGCGAGGGTCGCCAAATCGAGGTGTAAGGCCCCAGTTGCATAGCAGTTCCGTAGTAAACTCCTCAGTTCGCCTCAGTATCCTTTAGTCGCATGGTATTCAAGCTAGCACATCTAATCAGTACACAGCAGATGAGGCCACGGCTGTGAGGCCCAGCGTAGCGTGAGACTGCCCGGGGTACAATAATTGCTTTCCGCTGCAAATCCGGTAATTACAGGGTCGGCCTAGTGGCGGCCGGCAAGCAGGGGTGCAAATAAGCGTTGCGCGAATTTACAGGCACCGGTCCGGCGGTAGCCGGCACATGAAGCAGTCCCCGGTCACCCGCATATACTGCCCACGTCGTCCTCAGACATCCAGCGATATTCGGGCCACAGCCTGCCCGCGCGTGCGTGCACTCACCGCTATATGGCTCAGCAGAGCACCGTAAAAAGCGGGACAGGACCGCTCGCGCCAGCACATCGGCCCCGGCTCCCAAGCAGCGAAGCCACGCCCCCAAGTATTAATGGCAGCACGCACACAAGGTTCATATATCTATGCTGGCTATGAAATCCGCATTGCAGCTGACTTTTCACGAGAAACTAATGAAAGGAGAAAGGCTTTCCTCTCTATGAGGCCACAGTTGGGGAAAATTGACATCAAATATGGTTTGTTTGCTCCTGCCTGTTTTCGCATCACCAAAAATTACGAATCCAAAGACTTTTACAACCCTGAAGATCTGCAATACTTTATAGATGGACTATGCATTCAGGACATGGACATGGACATACAGCATACCCCTATTGAACAGATACTCGACGATGCACCACTAGTGAAGTTTGTCAGCGTGGCAAAGACATTGAACGATCAATTCGTACTCATGAAGACAAAATCTCTGCCCTTCAGACCGTATCTACCTTCACACAAGATCTGCACAGAGACAAATCCCGATCTCCCTCAAAATCTGCTTCATAATATTTATATTTCGCTACAGATATGATCGATAGTTCATATCCTCTTTACAACTCTTTTCAAGCTCCTCACATTAGAGTTTGCCTCCTATGGGGGGGGTTCTGCCTTATCCACTAATTGTTTCTCAACCTAGAACGGTTGCAGGATTACTTATTATCTGTCATTTATTGCAATGTACTATCAGATTTTGCCTTACATAACATCTATTATATTTGATATTTAGTGCTCTGATTTATTGTTTGATTCTCAACATGTAATTTACTTAATAATCATTATACTTTAGAATTATAGATATTTTACTATATCCTTTTGCGCCTTATTAGCTTTGATCTTTCTCTTTTAATAGTCAATGTTAAATATGTTATTATTATATATTAGATAATATTTCTATTTTTGACTGCATTTTGTCCTTCCCATTATTTAATATTTATATTTATATTCGTATCTAAGTTTATACTATTTTTAATACAATGCATACTTTTTATTTACTGTATCTTATTTATAATTGTACATTCTTAATCACTTTTTTCCATACTCTGTGCTTATACGTCTGTTACTGAATTTACAAATATTTTGTGTCTATCTATTCTACTAGCTTTCATTCTTTCCATTTCAGCAATTAGTTTCCTTCACTTTTTTCACCCATATCTCTATTTATATTCTTATCTAAGTATATACTACTACTTTTAATCCAAACATATTTATTGCTTACTGTATCTTATTTAACGATGTGAATTATCAGTCAATTGTTACACATTTTGTGCCTATACTTGTACATTACTGAACTTACGCATCTTTTTAATGTATATTTATATATTCTATTAGCGCTCGCCCTCTCCCTTTTAACAGATGTTTCCCTTCACGCTCCTCGTTACTATTTATATATTTGTATCTACCTTTCTCTTACTATTTTTAATATAAGCATATTTATTGTTCAATGTGTCTTATTCACAGTTGTCAACAATTAGTAACTTGCTCTATATTTTGCCTTATATTTAGGTAATATTGAACTCATATATTTTTATATACATGTATGTATTCTGTTAACCTTTGTCTCTTCCTTTCAGCAGTCATTCTTATATATGCTTGGCTCTTTACATCCTCTTTACACACACTTGGCTCCCAGATCCTTACTTTTCTCCTACACAGTCCTCATTAAGTCTCAACCCTCCTGACGGGGTTTCTACCCGCAGCGGTGCTCTAGTGAGCCCACACCCGTGGCTAAAGGTAAAGTTTTTGTTTTCCTTTTTACACTATTCTTTTTCACACTTTGTTTTTCTCATTTCTGATATCTTTTTCTTTGGAAATTCTCTCCTACTAAATCTTATTACTCTGCAAGTTATTTTAATAGTATTCTCTTACTTTCCCTTTCCCCTCCCTTTTTTCTCACATCTTGGCTTAATGAATCAATACATTTTATATCGGCCCTCTACCCACTCCCTTTTCTATCTTAGTTTATTACTTGCTTAATTTCTACAATAGTACCGGTATCCACTTGAGACATGGCTAACACTCATTCTCTGCGTGTTATAACATGCAATGTTCACGGTTTAACACACTATATCAAACGGAAAAAAGTTCTTTCTTATTTGCACTCAAAAAAAGTAGATGTGGCTTTACTCCAGGAAACTCATCTTGAAGCATCAGAATCCGAAAAGCTGCGCAGAGAGTGGGTGGGTAGGGTATATCACAGCAGTGTTCATGCGGGAGGGCCCTCAGACATTGCTCCCATTTGTAAATGTGGTGTGGCAATTCTTATCCGTAAATCTTTACCAGTCACAATATTGAAAACTTGGGAAGACCCAGATGGCAGGTATGTGTTTGTCAAACTACGCATCGGAGACACACATTTTTGTTTAGGATCAGTTTATGCTCCGACGGGTCCGAAAAATGTATTTCTTCTACAATTAAATCGTATTTTATCAGAGAAAGGTGCTTCCCAATATCTCATAGGTGGTAATTGGAATCTAGTTAGAGACCCAGTTCTGGATAAAACAGGCCCTTTTAATAAGTATAATGCAGTGGATAGAGCTCTTATGGGTGATATCATTGAGGATCATGGTCTGATTGACCATTGGCGCCTATCCCATCCGACCGAAACTGAATATTCATTCATATCCCCCACTCATGGAACTCTCTTTGGCTAGATTACTTTTTAATCTTGCAAAGGGTGGTTCAGCTAGTTCACGAATCGCATATCTTGGCGGCGGCAATTTCTGATCACTCCCCAGTTCTATTATCTCTCCAAACAGGACTGACTACACCAGGGCGTAAACCTTGGCGAATGAATATTCAACATCATAAAACCCCTATGGGTAAATCACAGCTTAAAACTCATCTTCAAAATTAGCTCTCCCTTAATCAAGGATCCGTGAACTCAGGAAAAACCTTGTGGGCTGCAGCCAAGGCTACCATTCAGAGTCAGCTCATGAAGGATGCTGCACAGGCCAATAGGCAAAATGCTGCTCGACAAAAAGAATTAGAACACAATATCGAGACATTTACTTGACTATATACTAAAAAACCTCTTTTACACCATCGCAAACTACTAGAGCAAGCACGTATGGTGTATTGTTAAAATGATGATTTCCCTTATAATGGTAATTTAAACTTTCAGGGCTTGTTCTCTTTAATTGGCTCCTTAGAAAAGGAAGAAGTAGAGGCTGGCAGACCTTTTAACCTCCTGCTGACAGGTGATTCTAATGACAAACTAAGCCTCCTACCTCCTTTGACACAATCTTTAACCCTTTATCAATGGAAGTCAATCTGAATGTTATGGATGCCAGGGGGCAACTTTTATACTCATTGCTCGTGGATCATGACTTAGAAAATGTGGTCACCAACTTCTCTTCATTAGTAAGCCTCACTTTCCCTGGAGAGGGAAATGGAATCATAATTACATCTCTAGCTTGCAAAGTCTCCATCGATTAGAGGGGGGCGAGCTCCTTGTGTTAGTATATAGTGATCATAACCCGCTAGCAGTGCCAATTGTGGTCCCCCTTAAGCAACAACTGGAAGCCACAGTGAGTAGCCAGGTGTTAGTTATCAAGGACATGGGGTACAGGTTAGTCTGGGGTTTTGCTGACATGAAACTGGTTTTGAATCAGGTTGCTAGCTGCAGCAAAGACCTAGTGAACTCTTATCCCAGGGAATCACAAGGTCCCTTGATGGTACTCGATAGTTTTGTTGAACTTTTAACATGTATTAAAGGCATACGGACTAGACCAGTGGGTAGGGCCCCCCTCAAGATAAATCTTGGTTAGACAAAGATTGCAGAGTTGCCAATAATAGTTTGACCCGTGTCCTAAAGCAAGTCCCTAGAAATGAGAGTACAATTACAGCATGTAAAAATGTTTATGCTTTGGCATTAAAAAAGAGGAAGGCAGCCATCAGGGGTGAGAAATGTGAGGCTATTGTTGTTTCTTGCCAGGAAAAAGATTCAGGGCTTTTGGAAGGTGGTGCAAGTTGGCTTATCCCCTGTGTCATCCTCAGATACATTAACTGTTCATATTACTGCCAAAGCTTTGATAATTATTTTCTCTTCTGTTTATTCTACTGATGATGTGTTACTCGATGAGGAACAGTGCGACTATTTATTTAGTGCTAACCTTTCTTTTTGTGATGCTGATGTTTTCAAAGCAAAACCAAAGGGGATGATGGACGGAGTGTTGAACATTGCAAGCACTCACCCCCCGTCAACTGATCTGGGTTTAATCCATCATCATTCTTTAGCTCACTGCGCCACCCCAGTTCAGACATGGCCATATGCAAATCAGTCTGACCCTGTGCCTCATGGGAAAAGTCCAGCCCGAACTGCCAAGCCATGTCCCTTAACAGACTCAGCATCCTCCCCTAAGATGAACATATCTCCCCCCATTGTCATCATTACCCCTTGCAAAACCAGCACTCCCATGACCACAGCCTCACAACACACCGCTACGCCTCCTACATCCACTCCCCTTTCCCCCATTGTCACCATTACCCCTTGCGAACCCATCACGACCACAACCCCACCACACACTTCTACGCCTCCTACACCCGCTTCCCATTCCTGTCCACCCCTCCCCGATATGGAGCGGGAACCAGATAGGACGCCCCATAACAACATCCTAGAAGATGTGCCTCCCTCTTACCATCCACTGGATATTAGTACACCTCCCACGCCCATAATACATCCACCAATCTTGCTCCCACCCTCACCAGACCCCAGATTAGACGAGATCATACTCTTGTTACGACAAATCAAAGAAGAACTTCAAGCTCTATCTGAGGTTCTTCTGAGCAAACTCTGGAACACTAGATATGCACAACAGACTAAATCAAACTTTCACTTGACTCACTCAGTAGTCACGCGGAAATTTTCGACCCCCAGATGGAAATCCGTTCCTTTTCACAATAAATCTACCCGCCCAATCCGTAGGACTAATCCGCTATTGGAGAAAGATTTACTCGCTCTACTTCATTCATATGAACTCCCACACCGAAATCACAACGCTTTGCCTCCAGATAGCCCGCCCAAATTGGCTCTAATCCCAACTCCCCCCCCCCCCCCCCCCCCAACACTCACAGACCCACTAAACACAACCCTAGAGGCATCGTCGAAAACAACCTTAGAAAAGTTCCCCTCATTCAGGAACCCATTACATCCCACATTACGCCCGCCTTAATTGTATACTACTAAATTGTAGATCGGCCTCAAGACACGCGGCCGACATAGCTGACCTCATTCTCTCACTAGAACCAGATTTGCTCATTTTAACCAAAACTTGGTTAAAGGAATCCTCTACACCCATCATTGACATACTAGTACCCCCGAACTATGACATCATCAGACCGGATAGAATTGATAAGACAGGGAATGGTATCGCTTGCATACACCGGAATAATATGTCAGTAAACAAATCCCTATCCCCTGTATTCCCTTCTTGTGAATACATATGCCTTGACATCAATAGCAATGGCATACCAATATGCTGTCTACACACCCTTTATCACCCACCTGGTGATAACCTCACTTTTACCGAACACTTTATGGACATAGTTTCTACTAATGCCGGACATCAAATTACCCAAATATTTCTCGGAGACCTCAATCTCAACTGGAATGACACCAATGATGCAGTGGTCAATAGTCTCAAAAACCTCCTCGCTGACCTCGACCTCACCCAAATTTGCAACAGCTCTACACATGATAAAGGATCAATCCTTGATTTAGTAATCTCTAAAGTTGATTCCATTCAGCTAGATACGATCCATCCATGTGATTGGTCAGACCACCACATCATCACCTTCTTTATCAATGAAACAGTGAAATGCAACTCGGTTCAACCCATAAGACCTAAAGTATGGAAGAGGGATCTGAAATACATTGACCCCAACATAAGCACAACTCACAGATACAACCTACTTCTTCCCCCTGAAGGGATATCAGATGTTCATGATCTCACCAACCACTACTTCAATTCCATGAACATGATACTAAATGAGGTAGCTCCCCTTCAATTGAAGAGAGTCTCCACAAAAGATTCTAAGCCTTGGAACGATGGAAGATTAAATGAGGATAGACGAGCCCTAAGAATAACTGAACGCAGATGGAGATCAGCTCCACCCGCCAATCATCTCAAGATGCTAAGAAAGAAAAGAAACGCATACTACAGAAAGATCAAGCGCTCTAAGGCAGACTTCTTCACACACCAATTAGACCAGGCAAAAAATCGTCCCAGAAAACTATTCGAGTTAATCAAAACTCAATCGAAGGATGCACCTCACCGCCCCCAAGATAAAGGTGGCTTACGAACCTCTCACCTTCCCTTCTAAATGCCCCACAGCGAAACTCATCAAAGTTCGACTTAAATAATAATGCATGTTAGTCTGCTTTCAATACCTACAATGAAGAATCTATTCTCAAAATGCTTACTGCCCTGAACCCGGCCAATCACTTCACTGACCCTCTCCCTGCAAACTTCGTAAAAGACTTCACCCCGCTGTTATCTCCTCTATGGACCAAGATCATAAATAACTCTTTACGCCAAGGTTGCGTCCCTGACACCCTCAAAGCCGGGCAGGTATCCCCCATTCTAAAGAAACCTACGGCTGACCCCGAGGACTTAAACAATTACCGCCCTATATCCAACATCCCTACCTGGGCCAAACTCTTAGAAAAATGTGTACACCTCCAGTTGGTAAGACATATTGAACATTTTAACCTATTCAACAAATACCAATCGGGTTTCCGTGCAGGTCACAGCACTGAATCAGCCATGACTCATAATTGATGATGCTCTACAAATCCTAGATCAGAATGGAGCCTGCTTACTCATCCTGCTAGACCTTTCCTCGGCCTTTGATACCGTCAAACACGATAACCTGATAGACCTTCTGAAACACAGAATGGGATTATCTGGAGCAGTTCTAAATTGGTTCACTTCATTCCTCCAAAACAGATCGCAACGATTTAAGGTCAACCACTCATTGTCCAAACCCGTCCCGGTCATGTTAAGAGTCCCACAAGGATCTTCACTCTCTCTGACACTGTTCAATTTATTCATGGAACCACTCACGATGACACACAATTATACCTTAAGACCCATACCATAGAAGACATCAAAGTGCTCAACACAACTCTAGGAAAAATTCAGACCTGGCTGGCAGAAAACCATCTAAAACTGAATGCCCTCAAAACCGAATTCCTCCTAATCGCTCCTTCCGCTCAAGTACCCAGAATGCAAGAATGGATCAAACACCTTACTGCACTCAACTGCCAACCTCTCATCGTTGACTCAGCAAAATCGCTGGGAATTACACTGGACAGAAACCTCAATATGCAAAACACATCAGCAACGCAACAAAAGGAGCAAACTTTCAGATACATACTCTGAGAAAACTGAAACCTTTCCTGCCTGAAAAGGACTTCATACTGGCAGTACAAGCTCTGGTCATCCCAAGAATTGACTACGGAGTGTCTCTCTCTACGGCCTGCCCAGAGCTGCTACGGCCCCTCTAAGAGCCTCAATCAACGCTGCAGCTAGACTCATGACTGGCTCCAAAAGAAGCTCCCACATATCCCCTGACCTAAAATCCCTTAGTTGGCTACCTTTTGAAGCTAGAATACATCTGAAAATAGCATGCATGACGCATAAAGCCATTCACCACAACACACCTAGCTATTTGGTACAGAAACTGGCACCCTCATGTGGGATCAGATCTTCAAGAAGTGCTAAAAACCTTCTACTGAAACCGCAAAGATTCAACAAGAAGAAAACATATACCCAAACCTTTTCAGGGATAGCGCCCAGAATATGGAATGCTCTACCCCAGAAACCAGACTTAATCTCTCAAAGGCATCTTTAAAAAAAGAAGTGAAATCGCTTCTCATGGATAAATTCACTTGAGCATGGACTACTGTTATATTGCTACCCAACGTATCTTCTACATAGAACCTTTTATTGTCTATTGTCCAGGCAGATTTCCTGGATACAGTATCTATATTTTGCTTGATATACATTGAATGTTTTGTTATGTACCTATACCCATGTATCTATGTTAGGAATTTTATACTATCATTGACCAGCATTGAACCTTATGTTATTTTCTTGGTATTTATGTAACTATGACACCTACCCTTTAAAGCGCTCTGATACCCGTAAGGGTCTGGTTCGTGCTATATAAAACTTTCAAATAAATAAATGTCTTCCCTGGACCGGAAGCTATTCCTAACAGCCCTTGTAAGAAGGTTCTGGGCCCGGATGGAGTCCATCTTGATTAGTTTAAAGAAGACCCCGGGATACGAGCTCCCGTGCTTACCAATGTTTTTAATTCAGTTTGTTAGGTGGGGGCACCACCATCTTGGTGCACGTCTATCGTTCCTATTTATAAAAACAGTAATGTCTATGATCCTAGGTGTTACCGTCCGATATACTTGCTTGCTTTCACAACTAAGATAATTGATAGAGTAATCCTGGATTGTCTCCTTTTTTTAGATAAATGAGAATAATGCCCACTCCCAATACAGTTTCAGGAAGGGCCTCAATCTAAATTCTATTGTGGCTAAACACAAAATTGTAAAGGATGCCTCTCCTCCTCTTGCATTTTATGGACCCGTCAAGCGCATTTGATTGCATTAACAGATCAAGCACATTTTATTGAGTTTACAGATCCAAATTATGGTCTGTCCTCATGTCCCTGGGCCTAAAGGAGAGCTTGGTTTCTTTCCCAAGGCTTCTACACCAAGATCACTTGGCTTTGTTAGGTTTGGAAATGCCAGTGAGTGGTCACAACAATTCAAAGTTAAACAAGGAGGACATCAAGGATGTGTACTTGCCCCCATTCTTTTATTCCTTTATATTAACGATTGGGAAAGAATATTGGTATCAGCTGGAGCAGACATGCCACATGTTGGGGAAAAGTCCATACCCGCCTTATTATACATGCGATAACACAGTACATCTTACCAGGATGGCCAATGACAAAGATTTCAATTTCAAGCTTAGTGACCTTTATGAAGGGGCTTGATTTGGAGACAAATTGTACAAAGACCCTTATAATGGTGTGGTCTAGAAACACTAAAACCCACACTCTAAGAAAAGGAGAAAGGAAATTGGACAGGGTGAGTTCCTTCCCATACCTCGGCTTGGATTTTGATGAGGCCTGTTCTTGATCTCCCTGTCATAGAAGCTGGATTGTTCATGTTTCTCGTGCTGTTGCCATTATTTTTTCCCTTGATGCATTTATTGGAAGAAAACCGGTTGCCCCGATTTTGGAAATATATAATAGGAAGTATATTCCAACTGTGACATAGGGTAATGGAATCTGGGGCTATAGAGATATTGGGGCAATTCAGGTCAAGGAGAACAGGTTCTGCCGTCGCCTGCTGGCAGTTACCCCCTCGACTCCACACTTCTACCTGGATTAGGAATTAGGGTTGGACTAAGTTCAAGATCTTATTAATGTAGCCACCCTGACTCTTTGGTGCTCAATATGAGCAAATAGCCAAGCTGAGTCCAACTAGGCAGTTATAAGAGACTGCCTCTTCTGTGACTATGCAATTAAAATCCTGTGGTAAAAGTACATCAGGGACACCTTTTTGGCCCTTTGTTGTGCATAAATGTTTGAGAATCCGGATCAGATTCTATAACAAAAAAAGATAAAACTTGGATTCAGGATGGTTTTATAAAGCTCAGGTAGGCCTCTAGGGAGGAGGTGGAGGTGGTAAAACCATCTTTGAGAGATTACTGTGTAATCGAAATGGAAGAAGTGATGCGCAATATTTACTTTTCTAACAGAATGTTTATTAACAAACAATGATGACTAGATTTAAGCTGGGTACAATTCGCTGGTTGTTCTGTCGTCCGCTAGGGCAATATTCCACTTCTGATATATGCATCTGCCTATGCGATGAGAAATCACCTCAGTCCTTACTGCATTTTGTATTTTTTTGTAGTTACTACCTACCTTATACTAGAAACATGTTACTGCCCCTGTTAGATAGGTATAAGCTCTATAAATACAAAGCTGCCTTGCTTTTTCTTCAGCAACTAAATGATTATGGCACATTATTTGGTTGGTTGCTTTCTGAAATGCATTTTAGTACAGAGAAAGTGCTACTTTAACAGTTGTTATGCTGGTTACCTAACGATTATAATACATGGTATTCACCTGGATGCCCCCTTGAAATGCACCTTAGTACTGAGGAAGGGTATGTTATTTTAACAGATACAATGTTGCTCATTCTTTGCACTTTATGTCCTGGCTTTTATTGTTCCCAGCACCCACAGTCTAGCAAAATACTGTACTTCCCGATGGTGTTGAATTTTAAGTAAGGTTTTATACTGTTTTTAATGTTTTATGTATTTTTAATAGTCTCTGCTTATATATATTTATTCTTTTTAAATCATGAGATTTTCTATAACGGGTCTATCTTTTATAATCTAGGTGTTGAGATCAAATAAAGGTTGATTTGAACTACTATTCACTTCCTGGGCAATCAAATGGCTGCTTTTATTTTTAAAACTTCCAGGTTCCGTGTTACTCCTGCGGGACATGGACGTTTTGAAAAAAAACTTGTCTTTACTATGAAGGGGTAATTTTATTTAAACTTTGCCACTAGGGGTTTCATCATAGGCATAAATGAGCAAGATGTCTTGTTTTTAGTGAAATTGCTGCGGTGTACAGTGTAGTAAAGTGTTATATTGTGTAATGGCATGGTATTTTGTATGGTGGAGTAAATTATCATATAGAGTGGAGCAGCGAAATGTACAGAACGATGTCAAACTTTCATGGTGTGGAGTAGAGTGTTTTAGAATCAAATAGGGTGAAATAGAGTGTCACAGAGTGGAGCATTGTCGGGTAGAGTGTCGTGCAGTACAGTGAAGGGGAGTGTCAAAGACTGGAGTGCAGTGTCATAAAGTGGAGTGTCCTATCAGCGAGGAGTGGCATGTTGTCGAGTGCCATACAGTGTAATGCAGTGGTGTAGAGTGTCAGAGTGGCATAGGGTGTATTACAGTGTTGTATATTGGAGTTGCATACAGTGCAGCAGAGAGTCAGAGAGTGGAGTGGCATAGAGCGGAGTATGGTACAGTGGCGTAGAGGTGGATACAGTGTAGTAGAGTGGAGTGGAGTACACAGGAGTAGGGTAGCATAGAGTGGAGTAAAGTGTCAGAGTGGAGTGGAGTGTTGTAGACTATAGTGGCGTGGAGTTCAGTGGAGTGGTGTACCACATACTCAAGTAAAGTGGCAGAAATTGGAGTACTGTGTTGTGCAGCAGACTGTAATGGCATGTTGAGCAGTATTGGAAAGTCTTTTAAATGATAGTAGAGTAGCGTGGCATACAGTCTAGTACAGCTCTGTAGAGTGGAGTGGTGTACGGAACAGTACAGTGCTGTAGAGTATGGTAGAGTGGATTGGCATACAGTGTAATTGAATACAATGTCAGAGTGGAGTGGCATACAGTGGAGTAGAGTGGAGTACTGTGGAAGAGTAGAGTAAAGTAAAGTGGGGTGCAGTGGCATACAAAGAGTTGCGTACAATGTCCTATAGTGGAATAGAGTATTGTAGAGTGGCATAGAGTAGAGAAGAGTGCTGTGCAGCGGCATATGGTATAGTACAGTGGAGTGTAGAGGTATAAGTAAAGTGTTGGAGAGTGGCATACAGTAACATAGAGTGCTATAGAGTGAAGTTGTATAGAGTACTGTATTGTGCCCAACAGTGGAGCCAAGTAGAATGTATTGTTGGACAGTAGCGTAGAGTAAGGTAAAGTTGCATACAGTGGAGTAGAGTGTGTTGGCAGAATGTAATGTGGAGTAAAGTATTATAGAGTGTACTGGTGTGTCGTAGAGTGGCATTGAGTGCAGTGTAGTGGTGAAGCGTTGGTAGTAAACTGTTATAAATTGGAGTGGAGACCTGTGTCGTAGAGTGTAGAAAAGTGTCCTATGAGGGAATAGAGTGTTGTACAATGGAATAGTATGGGCATAGAGCAGAGCATAGAGTTGGGCAGTAGAGTGTGCATGGATAGAATGGAGTAGAGTGCCATAAAGTGTAGTAGATTTTTATATAGAGGAGGATAGTGTTGTACATTGGAATGACAGAGTGGAGTGGTGTACACTCTAAGGGCATAGAGTGGATTACTATACAGTGGAGTAGCATATAATGGAATAGCGTAAAGTGGAATACCATACAGCGGAGTGTAGAAGAGTGGAGCGCATACAGTGTAATAGCATAGGGTGGAGAGTAGTGGTGTACAGCTGAGTGGAATAGGGAATAGTGGATTAGCATAAAGTGAAGGGGCATACTTTGAAGTGGAATAGCATAGAGTCAAGCAAACCTATACATTGGAGTGGAGTCTCATACAGTAGAATGGAATGCTGTGTCGTACAGTGTTGGAAACTGTTGGAAAGTGGAGTAGGGTGTTACAATATAGTGTACGGGTATAGAGTCGACTACAAATTTGGAATGTGGAGTGTACGGGGATAGAGAGGAGTCTAATAGAGTGGCATAGAGTGTAGTAGAGTTTTGTAAAGTGGAGTTATGTAGAATGAAGGAGAATACACTAGAGTGGCGTAGATTAGATTAGCATACACTGGATTAGCGTGGAGTGGCATAGAGTGGAACTGCGTGGAGTGGTGTAGAGTGGAGTATTGTATAGTGGAGTAGCATAGAGTGGAGTTTCGTACAATTAAGCAGAATAGACTGGAGTGGCCTACAGTGGAGTAGCTTAGAGTGTAATAGCGTACAGTGTAATAGTGTATAGTGGAATGGCATACAGTGAAGTTGTGAAGACTGGGTAGGTGTACGGTGGAGTGGAGTGCAATAACATACAGTGGAGTGGCATACAGTAGCAGCACATCCAATGGAATAGCATAGAACTGAGTGGCATAGAGTGGAATAGCGTGGAGTAGAGTGGAGTAGCGTACAGTGGAATAGCATACAGCCAAGCTGCAGTGGCGTACAGTGGAATAGCGTACAGCAGAGTGGCGTAGAGTAGAAAAGCATACAGTGGAGTGGCATAGACTGGATTGGCATAAAGAGGAGTGAGGTAAAGTAGAACAGCATACAGTGGAGTGGAGTGGCGTCCAATGGACTAGCATAGAATAGTGTGGGGTAGAGTGGGGTGGCATACACTGGGATTGCGCAGAGTGGATTAGCATATGGTGTAGTGGCATACAGTGGAATAATGTAGAGTGAAGTGGTGTAGAGTTGAGTGGCATAGAACAGAACAGTGTATAGTGAACTAGTGTACAGCGCAGTGGCGTACAGTGGAGTGGTCTAGACTAGAGTGACACACTGGAGTGGGGTAGAGTGTAATAACAAAGTGATAGGTGTCCAATACAATAACATAGAATGGAGTGGTGTTCAGTGGATGGCGTAAACTGGAGTATCACACAGTGTATTGGTATACAGTATAAAGCATACATTGGAGTGTTCTAGATTGGATTGGCATACAGTGTAATAGTGTACAGTGAAGTGCCGTACACAGCTGTAGTGTACACCATTGTGGAATACAGGGGAATAGCATACAGTGGAGTGTAGAACAGTGGAGTGGCATGCAGTGGAACAGTAAAGAGTGGAGTGGCGTACAGTGGAAGGGCATAGCGTGGAAGAGCATACATTGGAGTAGCGTACAGATTAGTGACATACTGTGAAATGTAGTACGGTGAAGTGGCATACAGTGGAATAGCATACAGTGGGGTGTAGTACAGTGGAGTTGCATACAGTGGAAAAGTATAGAGTGGTGTGACATACAGTGGAAGGCACCGGGGGGGGGGGGGGGGGGGGGGACGAACTACCAGCCATGGCATGAGTCGCTCACTGTGCAACAGTCTTTTTAGGTGCCCCTCCCCGATCTCATCCTCCTCCGTGAATTCCCTCACCACCACTCACCAACAATGCACCTCATCTCTTTATAGCACTGTAGTAAAGTAGGATCGGCCTTCATGGTCACCCCCACTTTTTGCTGGTGTCTTTATATTTTTCGGACTAGTCTGACTTAGATCCTGATAATCAGGACCCCAGTCTTTGTGCTTCCTCCATACATTGGAGATGGTGAGTACTTGGATAACCCCCAAATTGGCTACTGATGTACCCTTGTAAGTCCCTAGTTTATGGTACTATGGTACCCAGGGCAAAGATACACCAGGCCCCCCATGGGCTGAAGCATGTATTATGCCACTCATGAAGAACCGTTCAAATTGTTATTACAGGTCTGCCATTGCAGCCTGTGTAAGCTGGTGCTAGCACCACTTATGACCGATATAGGTTTACCTATATCTTTGGTCACTGCACTTAAAACCTATAGGCCTTAAGGCAGGCCTTTCAATCCTGAAGGCAGGGTGCTTGGTTCTTAGTGTGAGGGTGCCCCTGTATGAGCAGGGCACCCCAACAAACTTTGGAGTCCAATTTCCTGGGTTGTGAGTGCATCAGCCATTACGATACATAGAGTGGCCATGTGTTATTATGAGCTTTTTGTATATGGTGTGGTCGTCCCCTGGGGACCACTGTGCATTTCTGCTCCTTACCTGTTCTATTATTGAAGTATTGTGGTTATATATCCGGGTAGGAGATATTGGAATGTGTTAGTGAGTGATGATAATAAGGGAAATGCTACTTACCAGTATGCATCTGTTCTTGGCATGTAGAGCTGCAGATCTACACACTATGCATAGATCGCCATCTGATGTTGGGCCCGGATGTTTGAACTTGTTTTTGTCCTGGAAAGTCTTTGGAAGTCACGAGGTATGTGACTCTTCCTTTAGATCATAGTGCGCATGGGCATCGGCTCCATCCTCAGATTGTTTTTCGCCAGCAGGGAAATGATGGAGCTTTGTAAGAAACAGGAAAGATGCCCATGTATGCTGTATCTAAATAAGATAATACTGGAACAGATAAAGGTAGCCGGGGAGGCGGGTGGGCGTGTCTAGATCTGCAGCTCTACATGCCAAGAACAGATGCATACTGGTAAGTAGCATTTCCCGTTCGAGGCATATGAGCTGCAGATTACACACTATGCATAGATTGTATAGCAGTACTCGCTCCTAGCGGCGACCACCAGTATCTGTTGCAGTAGTTTGAAATAGTGTTTTGAGTACAGCCTGGCCCACACTAGCTTGTTCTTTAGTTTGCACATCTACACAATAGTGTTTTGTGAATGTGTGCGGTGTAGACCATGTAGCTGCTCTCCAGATATCATCTAAGGGAATGTTACCTAAAAATGCCATTGAAGACCCTATCTTTCGTGTAGAGTGGTCTTTAGGAGGTACAGATAATGTAAGTTTTGCTTTGTGGTAGCATATTTGTATGCATTTAACAATCCACCTAGGGAGGAGGAGCCTAGCGCGCAACCAAGATGGCCGCGTAGGTGCGAGGCTCCCGAGGACCTCCGCGACCTCCTACGTTTATGCTGTCTTCATCCTGCATCGGTTGAGGGGACTGTGTCGGTGAGCCTGAGCCGAGGTGGTACCCGTTTCCCGTTTTCGAATCGGACCTCGGGTGCCGGAGTGAGCACCGATTGAAGTTTGCGGCCTGCTTCGCTCCTGAGCCCGGACTCGCGTTTGGGGGCGACCCGGTGGCAAAGTGAACAACAACGGCGGGCTGGGCCTGGCGAGTCGCGTACCCCGCACTTTCACTTTCGCGCCCCCTTGCCGTCTTTGCAGGTGGGATCGCGGCGCTCTTTGTGTTGGGGTGGCCTCGCTGGGTGACCCAGCCTACCTGCCTGCTGTGGCCCGCTCCGCCGTCCTGGGGTGACACCCCGGAGCCCGTGGCCTTGATTGCTGGCCTTTTACTGCGTGGCTGGTGAGGGTGTGAGACCCGCGACGATGGCAACGAAACAAGATGGCGATCGGTTGAAGGCCAAGTCGACCCGGCGTGGCGCCGCACATCAGGCCAACATCATGGACCACTACACCCTCCCGAAAGGATCTCCCGGTGGACCGCACAAGTCCTCTGAGTGCCCCCCGGATGCCCCGGATTTGCCCACAGAGCTGACTCTGCAAGACGTCATGGGCGCCATTGCTGAGATGAAGGCCTCGGTGGGCCAGCGGTTTGACACCTTGGCCCATAAAATCGACGCGGTCCTAGTTGACGTCAACCTGGTGAGGGCTGATCTCTCCAAGACCAACGACCGGGTCGATTCTTTGGCCCACACCGCGTAGGGCCTCACGACTGAGGTGGCGGCCCTCCAAACGGAGGTGCACCGACTTCGTCAGGCGAGTGCGCTCATGGATCGGCGCCTGGAGGACTCCGAGAGTCGGGCCCGGAGGAATAACATCCGCATCATCGGAGTACCCGAGGGATGGGAGGAGGCGGCGGCGGATCTCTTTGTGGAGGACCTGATCACTACCCATCTCCAGCCTCGGGGACTGAGTAAATTCTTTGCCGTGGAGAGGGCTCATAGAGTTCCCGGGGGAAAGCCGAAGGTCGGAGCCCCTCCGCGGCCTCTCATTGCCCGTATTTTTAACTTTCGGGACAGAGACGCGATTCTGCAAGCCTCCAGACTGCAAGGGCCGCTTAAGCTGGAGAACATGGAGGTGAACTTTTTTCCTGACTTCACCCAAGCGGTCCAGAAGCAGAGACTGAGTTTCCTGGGCGTCAAGCGGCGGCTTCGGGACATGAACTTAAAATACGCCATGCTCTTCCAGGCCAGGCTGCGGATAGCATGCAGAGGTGCAGGGAGGGGGGAGTTTTGTTGGGGCGGTTGGGTTGGGGTGGGGTGTTGTTCGTTTACACCACAAGGCAAAAGTATCGGTGTGCTATTTCTAAAGTGCTCTCTGGGGGACGAGTGATTGCTTTCGTTTATGATGGGGGGTAGGGGACTGAGTCTTTTGTCCTGGAATGTTAATGGACTGGGGGACAGGATAAAACGAGGTGTGGTCCTGCAGTTCCTGAAACTAATTTCACCCGATATAGTTTTTCTGCAGGAGACACACCTCATTGGTAACTCCTTTTGTGCTATGAATCGACGGGGCTACCGCCTTGTGGCCCATTCGGGCTTCACGTCTGGTTCAAGGGGTGTGGGCATCATGACCAAGAACTCGCTCCCGTTGGAAATTGATGAGGTGCTCCATGATGACAGGGGACGTTACACGGTTCTGGTGGGTAGAATGGAGGGCAGAGTGGTCGTTTTTGTGTCTGTCTATGTCCCGCCAGGGTTGCAGACGACCACCTTGGCGGATTTGGGGCGCCTCCTCCTTGGCCTTCCGGAGGGGCTTCTAGTGGTTGGGGGGGATTTTAACGCTGTGGTTTCCGGAATGGAGGATCGTCACCCCCCTAGGGATCTCCCCCGTGCCCAAGCGTGGTTGTCCGGCCTCTTGGATACCTTGGGGCTGGTGGATTGTTGGCGTTTGAAACATCCCACGCAGCTACAGTACACCTTTCATTCTGGGGCCCATGGTAGTCTCTCAAGGCTAGATTATGTCCTGGTGCCGGCGGCGCATGCGGGGAGGATAGGGGAGGTGCGCCATTTGGCGCGGGGTATTTCAGACCACTCCCCACTCTTGTTGCACTTTGATATTCTCCCGAGGGGAGAGGGTAGGGTGGTCCCGATTAATCCTTGGTACCTGCGTGACCCCACCATTCGCGCAGAGTTGGTTAAATCCCTTAAGCGATTCTTTGACGATAATGTGGGGTCTGTGTCATCGGCGGTCTCTCTGTGGGAGGCGTTCAAGACGGTACTCCGGGGGGAGGCCCTGTCCCTTATTTCCCATTCCCGGAGGCGCGAGCGAGAGGAGGTGACCCGTATTGAAACTGAGATAACGGAGTTGGAGGATGATCTAGAATGTGGGGTGACGGATGACAAATTACATGTTCTCCGACTCAAGCAAGCGGCCTATAAGGCCCTCGTCACGGAGGCGGCCAGGGGCCTCAGTAGAGAGCAACAGGGGAGACTGTATGATGTGGGTGATAAGGCTGGTAAATTGATTGCGTGGCTGGACAAAAAGGAGAGAGCGAGTCGAGTTGTCCCAACGATTGAGAAACAGGATGGTGTGTGTGTTACTAAGCCGGAAGAAATTGTTGACTGCTTTGCAGAATATTTCCGTGGGGTGTATTCCCCGGTGTCCTCCCGCTCGGAAGAGGATTCCCATGCCCTGCTCAGAGATATCGCGCCGCCTTCCCTTTCGGAGGAGGACAGAGTGTCGTTGGACGCCGCCCCAACATCTGAGGAAATTGCCCTCGCCATACGTTCGGTCGCTTCCGGCAAGGCCGTGGGTCCTAATGGTCTTCCCATCGAGTTGTACAAGCTGCGACCGGATACGCTGGCGCCGCATCTCCGTGCTATGTTCCTCGCGGCCCACTCGGCGGGTTCCCTCCCGCTAGACCAGCGTCTGGCTACTATTGTGGTTATTCATAAGGAGGGGAGGCCGCGGGACCGGGTCACATCCTATCGGCCTATCTCGCTTTTGAATGCGGAGCCCAAAATTCTCGCCAAGGTGTTGGCCACTCGGCTGGTTGGCGTGGTGTGCGACTTGATTCACCAGGATCAGTCCGGCTTTATCCCTCATCGCAACACTGCGCTTAACCTGCGGCGCTTGCATGGGGTGCTCGCACGTGTCCCGTTTATACGGGAACCGGCCATTTTGGCATCCCTGGACGCCACTATGGCGTTTGACACACTTGAGTGGCCATATATTTGGGCGACACTGGCGAAGTTTGGGTTTGGCCCGGGATTCATCGGTTGGGTGAAATTGTTGTACTCGGGACCGCTAGCCCAGGTGGTTGTGAACGGTAGAGTGTCGGCTCCGTTTGAGCTGGGCAGGGGCACGCGGCAGGGCTGCCCATTATCACCGCTACTCTTCGCGCTTGCCCTGGAGCCCCTGGCGGAGTGGCTGCGGTGGGAACCTTCTATTCGTGGTCTCCGATGGACCCCTGAGTATGAGGACCGCGTATCTCTTTACGCTGATGATATTCTTCTGTACCTGGCTTCCCCACGTAAATCACTGATAGTACTGGTTGATGTATTGCACTCATTTGGCCTCAACTCCGGCCTGGTCATCAACTGGGCTAAATCGTGTGTATATGTCCTCTCTGGGGAGGATCCTATCCTTCCGCGGGGTTGTCCTATTCAGATCGCCCCGCGGGGATTTAGGTACCTGGGTGTCTTCATTACCCTGGACGCGGAGGCCCGATATAGCCAGAACTTGCTTCCCCCCCTCCAGCGCCTGAAGGAGGACGTCGCGCGTTGGAAGCTCTCGCCGCTCGGCCGGCCGGCATTGTTTAAGATGATGTCGCTGCCACGTTTCCTGTATGCTATGTAGAATACAATGGACGTTGTCCCGGCGCGCTACTTTCGCGAGGTGGAGAGTTTGCAGCGCCGACTGTTTTGGGAGGGTCGGCCGCGTATCGCCCTGGCGAAGCTGACGCTCCCGTGGTACGACGGGGGGGTTGCCCTCCCAGATATCAAGCGATATTACTGGGCCTCCCAGCTGGTTGCGCTCAATCACGGCCTTTACGGGCCCGCCCTGAACCCGGCCTTTGAGATGGATAAAATGTTACTGCCGGGCGGTGACTATAATCGGGCGCTTTATTCTAGCTCGCATGACGCGCGGCTGACGGGCCCCACGGGGGTCATGGTACGGGTGTGGCACACGGCTAACGTGGCGATGGGGTGGAAGGATCGCTTGACCCGGGCGACGCCATTGTACGCATCTGAGCGGCTGGGCTCTCTGTGGACCTCGAAGGGCTTTGAGAAATGGGACATGATAGGCATCAGCAGGGTGGGCGACCTCTGGACGAGGGGGGGATTCAAGACGTTCGATGTGCTGCAGACAGAATTCCAGCTGCAGGACAGGGAGTATTTTCGATATCTGCAGATTCGTCATGCGTTGTGCTCCGTTTTTCCGGACGTCGCCTCCATCCCGGAGTACTCCCCGCTAGAAGATAGAGTGCTGGATGGGCATGTACCGGACGGCACGATTTCATTAATTTATAAAAAACTTATCAATGACCGTTCGGGACTGCTGACTAGCCTTCGTGAGGCATGGGTTGCCGATGGACTGGAGCTGGATGACGAGGACTGGGTGTCTGCGGTGGCCTCCCCGAAAGAGGTGGCCATACCGGCCCGCCTTCGCTTCGTCCAGCTCAAGATACTCCATAGGGTCTATGTTACGGGGCCGAGGCTGATGCGTATGGGCTATGCTGTGGACGGGTTGCGTAAGCGTGGGTGTGGCTCTTTGGGGACCTTTCTCCATATTTTGTGGGAATGCCCGGATGTGGTGCGATTCTGGAGTGGAGTGCATGAGGTTTTGCGGGTAGTTACGCGTGTGCCGCTGCTGCCCGAGGCGAGGAGATGTCTTCTGAATGTGTGGGAGCCAACCGACTACTCGGTGCCGCAGACGTGGTGGGTGACTCTGGGATATATGGTGGCCAAACGTGACATTGCTCAACTGTGGGGTTCCCAGAGATCGCCGACTGTCTCGGCGTGGAAGGATAACATGGATTGGTGCATGTTCCGGGAAAAGGTGGTGTATGTTGCGAGAGGTAAGCCTGGGAAATGGGTGAAAGTGTGGGGCCCCTGGAACACCTACCGTGGGGGAATTTGTACCCCGCCGTTATTGCCCGATCCGTCACCGGCCCCGTCTCCTTAGCCAGTTTGTCTTTCCGGTTCTGGGCAATGAGTTTACTTAGTCCCCGTCCTGACCTTTTTCCCCCCTTGATACTCCTATGGACTAGTGGGGTCCCCCTCCTCGGGGAGCACTTGCTGCTGTTTCCGATTGTGGGTTGCCTTGTGGATCTGTTTTTTGTTGTTATTTATATTAAAAAGAAACCGTTATGTGGGGTCCGGATGGTGTGGCTGCCAACGCTTTCCAACTCCTGTGACTTTCCCTCTGCCGCAGCATGCGTGCTATTGTCTGTATCACATGCTCCTTCTGCTTGCTAGCGGCCGGCCTGAAGGTTGTAGGCCCATCTTTGTATATTTTTGGGACTCTGTAATAAACGGTTTCAAAAAAAAAAAAAAGAAAAAAAAAATCCACCTAGCTATCCCAGATTTTGATATGGGGTTGCCCTTGTGTGGTGGTGAGAAAGACACAAATAGTTGTTTGGTCTTGAAAAAGGGTTGTGTTCTCTCGATGTAGTAAAGCAATGCTCTTTTGACATCTAAGGTGTGAAGAGCTCTTTCTGCGACTGTGGCCGCGAGAAGAATACGGGCAGCTCCACAGATTAATTGAGGTGGAAGGGAGAAATTACTTTAGGAAGGAATTTAGGATTAGTTCGGAGAACAACCTTATTATGATGCATCTGCAGAAAGGGTTCCTGATTGGTTAGTGCTTGAAGTGCGCTAACTCTTCGTAGAGAAGTAATGTCTACTAGGAAAGAAGTTTTCCATGTTAAGAATTGTAGCTCACATTTATGTAGAGGTTCAAATGGAGGCCCCATTAGTCTTGTGAGAACGATGTTTAAATTCCACACAGGTGAAGGTGGTACTCTGGGTGGAAATATTCTTTTGAGACCCTCCATAAAGGCTTTTATGGCAGGTACTCTGAAAAGTGATAGAAGTTGTCTATTTTGTAAATATGCTGCTATGGCAGCAAGATGCAGTCTTATAGACTTGTAGGCTAAGTTGTGTCTTTGGAGGTGTAGTAAGTAGCCTATGATGTGTTGGATAGACATCTAGGGGATTGGTGGTGTTGTTATGACAATATATTACAAAACGTTTCCAATTGGCTGCATAGCATGCTCTAGTGGTAGGCCGTCTAGCTTCTTTAATGACGTTCATACAGTCAGGGGGAAGGTTAAGGTAACCGAATTCTAGGACCTCAGGAGCCAGATCGCCAGGTTGAGCTGAGCTGGGTCTGGGTGTTTGATCTCTCCATGGTTCTGGGTTAAGAGGCGTGGAGAGAGGTGTAACTTCTGGTGCGGAACTACGGAGAGTTCCAGCAATGTGGTGTACCACGGTTGTTTGGCCCAAGTTGGAGCAACTAGGATGAGAGTTAAGTAATGTTGCTGTAGTTTGCGCACCACTAGTGGAATGAGTGGGAGAGGCGGAAAAGCGTACGCAAATCTGCCTGACCAGTTCATCCATATCGCATTGCCTTTGGACAATGGGTGTGGATATCTGGCGGCGAAGCTTGGGCATTTGGCGTTTTCGTGGGTGGCGAAGAGGTCTATTTGTGGTTGCCCCCACATTTGAAAAAACGATTGAAGAACTTGTGGATGTAGTTCCCACTCGTGGATCTGTTGTGTTTGACGGCTCAACAGATTGGCTATGGTGTTTTGTCGGGCTAGGAGAAAAATTTTCTGAGGTATAGCCCACATCCATATGTTCTGTGCTAGCTGAGAGAGCTGCAGAGAGTGTGTCCTGCCTTGTTTTTGTATGTAGTACATGGCTGTCATGTTGTCCGTGCGGACTAAGACAGCCTTGCCTGATATGTGTTTTTGAAATGCTTTTAAGGCTAGGAATATGGCTAGTAACTCCAGGTGGTTGATGTGGAGTAACTTTTATCAAGGTGTCCACCTGCCCTGCATGGTGTTATGTAGTAGGTGAGGTCCCCAGCCGGAGAGCGATCCGTCCGCTGTTGTAACTATTTGAGGAACCGGCTCCAGGAACGGTCGCCCTTTGGAAAGGTTTTTGGTGTTCCACCACTGCAGAGAGCGATGAGTACAACCGTCTACCAACACCAGATCTGTTAACTGACCTTGAGCCTGGTTCCATTGGCGTGCTAAGCACTCCTGGAGAGGACGCATCTGGAGTCTTGCATGAGGCACTATGAATATGCAAGAGGCCATCATCCCTATGAGTTGCATGAACACTCGAGCTGGAAGAGTGTGTTGCGGTTGGAATTTGGTGAGAAGAGCCTGCATGCTTGCTACCCTGGCGGGACTGGGATAGGCTAGCGCCCTTGAGGTGTATTGTGGCACCGAGGTATAGTTGTGTGTGGGACAGTTGCAGATGGGACTTGGTGTGGTTTACTGTGAACCCCAGGTCGTGAAGATGTTGAATAGTGGTGTGAGTGTGTTGTACACATTGGTTGTATGAGCTGGCTTTTATGAGCCAGTCGTCCAGATATGGGAAGACGTGGATGTGCTGTCTTCTTAGGTGTGCTGCCACCACCGCTAGGCACTTGCTAAACACTCGTGGTGCTGTTGTGACTCCGAATGGGAGTACTTTGAATTGATAGTGCTGACCGTCCGCTACAAATCTGAGATACTTCCTGTGAGCGTTGTGAATGGGAATGTGGAAATAGGCATCCTTGAGGTCTAGGGTAGCAAGGAAGTCGCCCTGTGATAGCAAAGGAAGGACCTGCTGGGGTGTGACCATGTGGAAATGGTCTGAGTGTATGTATAGGTTTAGGGGTCTGAGGTCTAGAATAGGCCTTAGAGAGCCGTCCTTTTTTGGTATGAGAAAATACAGGGAATAAACTCCCTTGTTTTGTTGGTGCAGGGGAACTGGTTCTATTGCACTTTTTTGTAGCAGGGAGATTACCTCCTGCTTTAGCAGTAACAAATGTTGTTGTGACATTGGACGCTATTTGGGTGGTATGTTTGGGGGGGGGGGTAGATGTTAGTACGAGACAGTAGCCTGATTGAATTATCTGTTGCACCCACCTGTCTGAAGTGAGGTTGGTCCAGACAGGAAGGAATTGTTGAAGTCTTCCCCCGACTGGAGTGGAGTGGTCTGGGGGAAGTGGAGGGAAGTCATTGGGTGGGGGTGGAGGCAGAGTGGGAGTTGTTGGTTTTGTCTCTGCCTTTGTTGTTGTTCCCCCTGTAACCACCTCTTTGGTAACCTATAGTAAAGGTGGATTGGGTGGGAGCCTTGTAAGAAGTGGAGGGGCTATCCGAGGAGTAGCCTCTGGTGGTGCTTCTGAAGGATGAGCGACGAAAGGAACGTCTGGAAGCTTGCGACTGCAAGGCTCCCATAGATTTGGCTGTGTCTGTATCTTTCTTCATTTTTTCAAGGGCTATGTCAACATTAGGGCCAAATAGGTGTTGCTCATCGAATGGCTGATTGAGTATGGAACTCTGGACTTCAGGTTTAAACCCTGAAATGGGGGGGGGGGGGGGGTGGGGGGAGGCCTGAAGGGGCAGATGTCCTCTTGTGGGATGTTAGGGACGTCTGGGATGCTATAATCATCCCAGTGGTCTGGGGGGCCAGTAGGAGTAGGGTCTCCTAGTGGTTGATCGTCCGCACCCACCCCCGCATCATAAGAGGTGTCATAGTCATCTACTGGAGTAAGGGATGGTGTAGGAGAGCGGTGTGGTGGTGGAGGTGGAGGAGGATGAGGAGGATGAGGAGGATGAGGAGGATGAGGAGGATGAGGAGGATGAGGATGAGGAGGAGGATGAGGATGAGGAGGATGAGGAGGATGAGGAGGAGGAGGAGGATGAGGAGGATGAGGAGGAGGAGGAGGAGGAGGAGGAGGAGGAGGAGGAGGAGGAGGAGGAAGAGGAAGAGGAGAAGGTATCCTTAATGGAGAGGTAGCAAAATCTCTCTTTTTAGGTGGTTGAGCCGGTGCAGGCGTATCTAGTGGTTGCTTCTTGAAGCTACGCATCAAGTGACCAGTCTTAGAATCCTTTACAAGAGTTTTTTGGGTAGGGTCTAGGCGAAACAGTTCTTCTGTGGGGGGGCAGATCCTTCGGTGCTGATGATGTTGGTGCCGTAGGCTTTTTCGGCGCCGACTCGGTAGCGGTTCTGGGTTTGGAACCCTGCGGTTTTGCAGTGTCTTTGGCCGATGGAACCTGTTGTTTTTTCGGTTCCGAGGTCTTTCGTGATGTCGGTGTCGAGGAGCCGGTGCCAGTCTTCGACGCAGAGTGCTTGGATGTCGAAGCAGCGCTCGGCGTGGATGAGGAAGAGGACGGCTTCTTTTTCAGTGCCTGTGTATGTTTTTCGGCACCAAGGGTAGGCTGACTCGAGCCCGAGTCACTTGAAGGCTTAGTAGGCTTCTTTACCGGGCCTGGAGGCGGGGCATGGGAAGCAGTCTCCCAGTGTGCACCTGGGCCCGAATGTGTGACCGAAGCCTTTTTTGATGGTGTCGAGGGGGGGAGGGATCGAAGTCTGTACTGACGACCCTCTGTCCTGGAGTGATGTCCTCGACGGAGTCATCTGCTTCGGAGGCGCTGACAAGGCCTTCTTCGAACCGCCACTGCTCTGGCACATAGACGCCCTCTTGGAAGATGGCATCGGGGATCAAAGACTATGATCGAGCCATGGTTCTTCTAGCTCGTCGGTCCTGAATCATCTTCCTGGAGCGGAAGGAGGTGCAAGCTGGACAGTCTCTGGCCTCGTGCTCCGGTGAGAGGCAGAGGTTGCACACCTCATGCAGATCGGTGTGGGGAAACTTCGACCCACATCGAGGACACTTTTTGAATGGCGTCCTTTCCATGAGCCAGATGATAAGGCCCAGGTAGGCCCGAAGGCCTTCGTCGACGACCGGAATCGAAGACTTCGAAGTTGAGAGATTGGGAAAAAACGATCGAGACAATTCCGCCGAAAAGGGGAGGATTGCGCGTCGAAAGAAAAAAACGGTAACGGTTCCGAACTGGAGCACAAGAAACACATCCGAGCCCGATGGTGGAAAAAAACAATCTGAGGATGGAGCCGATGCCCATGCGCACTATGATCCAAAGGAGGAGTCACATACCTCGTGACTTCGAAAGACTTTCCAGGACAAAAAGAAGTGCAAACATCCGGGCCCAACACCAGATGGCGATCTATGCATAGTGTGTAATCTGCAGCTCATATGCCTCGAATATACCTATTTTTGTAAGTACACTGTGTGGTTCTTTTTCACTTAACTCACACCAGAAGATTACATACTGGTAAAACAAGCTGCTTTACACTCCTTCCGGACTAAGCCTGAAGGCTGCTCTCCACAGCTAACACTTAGAGAGCTTTCTATGGTCGTCTAAGACACTAAAACCACCATAAATGTTGTCTGGATAAGCGCAGGGTCCTAGACATGTATAAGTGAGCACCATGTACTAAGCCAGCCTCCTGAAAGCACCTTTCTGACAATCATTTAATAATTTTAGAGCGCTTCTCATAGTTTACTCACATTCAGTTTTGTGATCTGCATGATATACGTTCTTTGTGGCAGGCACATTAACCCTCTGCGTTGTGTGGGTGGCAGGAGTGCCCATGTGAGTCTACGGTGAGCGATGCAACAGTGTGAGTGTAGGGTAAGTGAGATGACCATATGATTTTGGGTGCGGATGTAAGTGCAGAGTGGGCCAAATGAATGCATGGTTATTGATGGGCTTATTTGAGTGAAATTGCAGATTGAGCAGTGAGAGGGACAGGTGAGTGAGCGCAGGTTGAGTAGTGTGCTCGTGTAACTGCAGGGTGAGTGAGGTACAGGGTGAACAGCACAAGTGCATTGTGAGTTAGTTGTCCAGATGTTTAAAAAAATATATTTTTATTTTTCCATAGAGAAAAGGCACAGTGGTTAAATGTTAAAAGTTGGCATCATTACAGTTAGTTGGTTTGTTAGAGCTGCAGGTGAGGATTTCTATTTCCAATTGTACAATAATGGTTATGTAGTAAAACAGTGTACGTTTATCACATTACAACGTTATTGACCATCTCTTTACAATACTTCTTGATCTTGGGGTACTGTTGGCAAGGTACATAGTCCACCTCTCCCATAGCCATATCCATTTTTTCCGGCATCCCCTACGTACATACACAGTCTTTTCTGCCACCATCGCCATATCCATATCTTTACACCACTCAGTGAGCGTGGGGGCGGCGGTAGCTCCCCAATGCCCAGCGATATGTTTTTTAGCTAGCATCATTCATAGGGTTGCCCAGGTTTGCCTTGTGGAGTTAAGGTCTGTGGCTGCCTATATGTTTAATAAGCAATGTTTGGGCTCTGGCGTGACTGGGCTTCCACTCGTGTGATTGTGTCCATTACTGATGTCCAGTATATTGTTATCGCAGGGCATTCCCAGATAGTGTGGAAGAAAGTGCTGGTCGCCCCAGATCCCCTAAAACAACGTTGGTTATCAGTTTTCCCTATTTTATAAAGCGTTGGCCTTGTGTAATAAATTCTATGCAAGCTCTTAAACTGTATCAGGCGGAGTCTGGATGGGATCGCCATCTCCCTAGGTGAAGCCAGTGCGTCCTGCCAGTCAGTGTCGTCTAGTCCTCCCAACTCCTCGCCCCATTTGTCGCGGAGCTTTTGCTTGGGGTCAGGCATGTTATTAATACTTTTTCGATACGTCATGGAGATTGCCTTCTTAACCATATGTTCCGTGAGCAGTCTGTCTTCTAGTGGTGAGGCCTCAGGCAGGTTAGTGTCAGGAGGGATTACTGCCTCTAAAGAGTGTTTTATTTGATAGTAACGGAATTGTTCTGCCGGTGCCATCTCATACTGAGACTGGAGTTGTGCAAATGTAAGCATCTTCCCCCGTACCCAGAGATCCCCGATTTGCGCTGGAAGCCCTTACTCTTGCCCAACCTACCCAATCTGTCTGTGATCCAAAGCGGCGTTGCTTGTGTGATTGTGTTTTGCCATCCCAGCTTCCTTTGCACAGCGCGCCATATCTGATGCGTGTGGTTCGTCGGGCCTAACAGGATCCGCTGTTTGTTGTATAGTGCAAGGTAGGGGCCCCCGTCTCCCAGTTCTACCCTGTGCAGACTGTAAGCTGGGTCTGTGCGAGGGACGTGTAGCCAGTGATTAATTACAGTTAGTTGTAGTTGTCCAGATTTAATAAATATTGTGAGGCTAATTTGGGAAAAAAAGGAAAGCCGTAGAAGTGGCTGTTCGGTAATAACAAGGTTGAGGTTGCATCGTACTATAAGTACCTTGGTATGACGTTTACAAGACATTTGAGCTGGGTCTTACATAAAGAATTAGTGGAGATGAGGGCAGCAGCAACGATAGGGGGCCTGTTTTGATTTAAGAACACCTTTGATGGCCCTTCCTGGTCTCCCCTTTTGACAGCCTAAAATGCAATGGTCCCTCCGGGCCGAGGTATTGCACTGTACATTTGAAATGGGTGGTAAACTGCGAGTGTTTTGAGGCCGCAAAACAATCGAACATTGAATTATGATTCGCTATTAGGAAGGGACGCTCTTGGGAAGCCCCTTCCTACTGCCGATTCGCAAACCCTATTTTGCGAGTCGGTAATACGTTACCGACTCGCAAAATAGGGTTTATGAATAGGACAAACCTATTTTGCGGTTGCAAATGGGCCGATTTCCTGTTTGCGACTGCAAAAAACGGTCGTACATCTGGCCCTAAATCACACATGCTTGCATCCACGCCTATGAGTGACGAATGGGAAAGGGTGGGATCTACGCCTGTGAATGACAGACGGCTGCCTTCACGCAGGGATGAAGGTTCCGATGCGCTAAAAGCGTCACTAGCCTACAATGGATGCTGCTACAGACCACAATGAGAATGAAGGGCTTTAGAACGGTAAGCCCTGCGTCGCGCTTCACTGTACTTAAAGTTGATTTACTGCCTGGCTTCTGTCTCCTGCTTCAGAGCGAGGAAAGGCAGGCAGCCTGGAACAGACAGCCCGGGACTGACAGCCCAGACTTAAATACATTAATTTATTTTTAGGTATGAATTATCTCTAAATCAATCGATCTATTTAATATTTGTGGAGGAATTTCACTGGTGCGCAGCCCCAGAGCACTAATAGAGAAACCACCCCTAGTGCCAACTCAGCCCATACAGGACAGCTGTATTACAAATATAGCTTCCTGGGAGCCATGAAGGGCCATACAGTAAATATTCACCTTTCCTTGTGTGCTGACTATCGAAAAAATGGGACATATATTTCTTTTGGATCGCCTCCGAGGCCGCTTTACGACTGACACAGCTGGGACACATAAAATCAGTAATATGCCGGACCCTGTCTGTGGCAGGGTACTCAGGTTATCTTTTTACATTTCTCCAAAGTTTTCCATACGCCAAATGCTTTAAAAGACAATATTTCCAGTTCGGATGTAGTCTCTAACTCTGTGTGATGGCTGCTTCAGGAAGGACCTCTGCCCCACGGATTCAGCAGAACTTCCAATCAATTGCAATGTCTGCCCACCTTTGCCAATGTGCAATGTGAATCCGTCCGTGCAGAGGCACTTTCCTTCGGCTGCAGTCGGGTACAAGGTCCCATTCCTCCTATTTGGCTCACCAAAATTCAGTCTAGGCTGGGGCCAGTAAGAGCGGTGGGGTGGAGCAGAGGGGGAAGTCGACAGATGACGGAATAGGGAAAATAACAGAAAAGAAAACCACTTAACTTGCACTCGCTGAGCGCAAGGTAAGTGGTTTTATTTCTTTTTTATTTGACCTATTCCGTGGTCTGTCGCCTTCCCCTTTGCCCTGCCCCACTGCTCTTACCTGCACTGGCCACGCATGCCAAAATGTTGGTCTGGGTCGAATTCTTTAAAAAACAGAAGACAAGACTCATTTGGCAAAACATGAACAGTTTTGTTCAATTAAACAATTCAGCCGGCAGACAGTTACAGGCACGAGTTATGACGGACTATCTCAACTTACATTGGGTTTGCATTGGTCTTATATACAACGTTACATCAAGCCATAAACGGATCCAGCGGACGATATATGGTGAAGAATGTTGCTGTCTTAGAGTCATATTAACACTTGTATTACAAGTGGAAATTGGTACACACTGAATATTAGTGCCTAATTTCTTCTGCTGACTTTCATGCAGAACTAGGCACAATTACTGTGCTTTTGTTTTTTGTATACACAGTGGCCTCCCCTGAGCCCTGCCTGGCATGTGTAGCATTTAGAGCCTTCGAGGTGCTACACATGCACTGACCTCTTCTGCATAAAGTTGTTTGCATTAATTGCAAACCAGACCAGAAGTTGTGTTTTGGCTGAGCACTAGTTACATTAAACATGTTTTTATTTTAGGCACAGGAATATGAACTGATTTGCTCAGAATCAAAGGCTGGTGAATCAATGCTGAGACTCTAATCTGGTTCACTAGCTCTAAAGTAGGCAGCTCTGGTAGTAATACCACATTCTCTCCCCTGTGACTTTTGCGCAGATGTTTCATGTTGATAAGCAAATAGATAAGATGCCTGTGGCCCATTCCTAGAAAGGAGTGTTCCACTAATATATACTTTTCTTGTTCAACTGAATACTGCAAATAGTGCTCGGTCCAAAATAACGTTTAACCATTAATTGCATCAGTATTTTCCTTGGACGGTGTTATCACCTGTCTGGGCCTTGATGACTTGATCGTTGGTTTGATGTGTTTGGCTCGGGGTAATTTTGCAAGCAGACCAGTTTGAGGATTCAGGATATTTTTTACTTGTTTCTAATGTTTTCTTCAAACTTGGACTCTGAAATGCTATATTTAGATCCATTTTTCCCAATAATTTGAAGTAAACAAGTGCTGTAAAATCCACCATTTTAATCCATTTTTTCATACTTTTGAGAGTGGGGGTGAGTGAGCTGTTTTGCACCTCGGGCTTGCTTGCTCATTATACTCGGGTAGAACATTTCCACCCAACACTTTTAAAATCCACCAGCCGCCACTGGTTGGCACCTCAATCTTTATTTAAATAGGATTTCTCAGTGCTAACAGGTTTCTTAGAACCGTTAGTATGAGAAAAGAGTAAAAGGTGTTGATTGCTTGGACCACGGGGAGTGACACAGAGCGTATGCTTGGCCGCTGGTTGTGACAGAGGGTGAAATTCAGACTTTTAGGGAAATCTTGGACCCAGGAAACTGGACATAACTTGTGTGGGCCAAGAGGGACCGGTGACTCCCAAGGTATTACTAAACAATGCCTATGACTACCACCTTTGTCTAGGAACTGCTAGTGGCAGACTATCAAGCTCAATTAGGAACCTCTTTTACTAGAGGATAAATTGCAAAGAACAACCAAATTCTAATTTTGACAAAGTAATTTTTCTCTGTCAACCACTGATGAAATGTATTGTTGTATGTAATGTTATTGCGTTAACTATCATTGAAAATACATTGCATAGCAATTGATTTCATGCATGTTTTGTGCTAACACTACATATTCGCCCTGTGTTACAATACTATGTAAGCAGTCTTGTCTTGCTTCATGTAAATGCTAATTCTGACTGTTTTTTTGTAAGAAACTGCAAGTGCTGAACTTACAGTACATAAAATAGCACCACGTATGAATTACCCCTACGATTTGACCAACCGAACTAGGAAAATGTCATTAGAATTGCATTAGCCGAATTATTAAATAGCCTTGGATTCCCCACTAAAGCACTTGGAAACTAGGTTCCCCAAGCAGATAAAAAGACTAAACAAGTTTGGCCAAGAATGACATTTACACATAAAAGCGCACACATGTCTCTGGCCTAAGGAGGAAACATTTGACACAAACATAATTGAGCACACTAAAAACACACATAAAACCCAAATATGCAGGTCAAAAGAGGGAGGCACTATTAGAATTCTGGGCTATCTTTGAAGAAGCCAACAGTGATAGTCCTACAATGCCTTTAGCAAATAAACCCTCAGGACGTCCCCCGCCATATGCTGGGGTGAATGTGCTCACACCTGTTCCCCTGGCATTCGGTTACCCTAACGCAGCAGTGATAGAACCCGACGAGCCCCCCACCGACGGTCAGTCAGATGTAAGTCAGAGAGAAGCAAAACCAAGTGCGCCCAGACTCTCCCAGCACAGCCAAGTCCTTAGGGAAAGGCCCAAAATGCTCGACTCCCCATCCACCACAAATGACACGTGACGCCTCAAGAGCAGGTAGGATACGCATTCCCACTTAGTCAGGCGAGCACAAGCGGGAGTCAGGGAAGTTCGGGTGGAATGTTCGACAGTGATTCAGAGAGCTCGGGAGAGGAAAGGAGCTCTAGTCTCCCAGGAACCTGCAGTGGGCGGGGGAGGGAGAGGGGTGGGGGGGGGGGGGGGGGGGGTGAGGGTTTACAGGCTTTCCTCAGGTAGCTGAAGAGGAAACGGAGGGTGAATTCGAAAGCGTAGCCAGGTCAATGAAAACAACAAGTAGTTCAGAGAAAAAGAGACAGGCCACACAGAGCTCCTGCTCGAGACAGAGAGAGGGCACGTGATCAGGAATTAGACCAAGAACACAGAACATCGTGCCCAGTGCTTAATTTGACCTTAATTTGATCTCCTCAGCACTGTAGCTCATAGCACCAATGAAAGACACACTGATTTGGAGAGCATGCAATTTTCCCCAGAATCACAGGATGTTGAGCCACACCGAGACTCGAACCTGGTTCCCCAGCTCCGAAATCAGCAGCTCTAGTCATTAAGCCAAGTCCTCTCCAGAATAATAAGTGCTGGGGCTCTAGTCAAGAGGCAGTTTGCACCAGCACATTTCTCCAGGTAGCGCTGCCTCCTGAGGAGAGCCCTGGCACTTTTTTATTTTACAAATTAACCACTGCCCATGCATACATGCTAAAAGATAGATCCATTCAGGAGACTCCTAATTTTTTAAGCCAAAAATAGCTTTATATTGGCTGTGTCATGCCTGAATTGCCTTCAATAGAAGTTGATAGGGGAAAAATCTCCCACGTTACACTTCTAAAATGTTTGTATGTATGTACATGCTACCTTTGAAATGGCACCAGAAGCCCCTAGCAAGCATAAAACATCTGACACTCACATAAAATGATGCTTTTGCTGCTCTTTGACGTACACTGTTGGGATTGATTTAAATAATTTTAAAAGGTGGGCTGTTTGTTTTATCACTAAATCACATTCATATTTTATGCACTGGGAGATTAAGTACTGTGGCCAGAATCACATGATGCTCAGCCGACGCTAAGACTCAAACCTACTTCCTCAGTTCCAAAGACTGCAACTCTGCCCGTAATCATATATCCCTGGTCATCTTGTGAGCCAAAACCCTTGGGAGAGTTTTACAGCTAGTTGCATGTTGTTTTACTACAATTGGGGAATGAGGTGAGTTGAAATGCGTTACTTACCTGTAACTGCAGTTATCCAGTATTGGTATCTTTCATAGATTCACATGCCTGAATCATTCCCCATTGTCAGGATGGGAGTCCCCGGTACATAAGTAAAGTAATGTCCCATAAGACATAGAGAGTAATAGGCCTAAGGAATCACATTAGTAACATATCCAGGTCCTTTTGTAATAAAGACTAAACTCTAGAGAACAACCAATCAGCTGTCAAAACCTCTGGAACCTTCCTGGAAGGAGCTCTAGTCCCTCAGATTTACTAAAGCACAGTGCTAAATAGAGGTACAACAGAGTACTAGGTGAGCCCTTCCAAGGGAGGGGGGTGGGTTGCATGTGAATCTATGAAAGATACCAAAACTGGATAACTGCAGTTACAGGTAAGTAACGCATTCCTTATCCAGTATTAGGGTATCTTTCATAGATTCAAATGCCTGAATCAGAATAGAAAGCAATGATGAGCACATTTCCTTTTGTACAGAAGGCATAAATGCACCAGTTAACAAATATATCAACATTAAAATGCGGAGCAATAAGTTGCAATTATGGCAAAAGTTATAGAAGTAACAGAGAAATGTGCGTCTAGAAAGAGACGGAGGTTGGTGGGAAGGAAGGCTCACCTTTTTTTGAAATAGAGGACGCAACACCGCCTGTCCCACTGCAGCATCCTTCATTAGCTCCGTATCCAAGCAATAATGCTTAGTAAATGTATGCGGCGTCTTCCATGTTGCCGCTCTGCAAATGTCTGTGATAGGCACGCCCGCAAACAATGCCATAGAAGTAGAAACTGCCCTAGTGGAATGGGCACGAATTCTGGATTGTAAAGGTTGACCAGCTTGTTGGTGACAGAAGACAATAGCACCAGAAATCCATCTACAAATACTTTGTTTTGTAAGGGGAAAAACCTTTCCTAGGTTAACTGTAAGCCACGAAAAATTAGTTGGACTTGAGGAATGCTTTCGTCCTGTCAAGCTAGAATTTAAGGCAGCGTTTCAAATCCAATGAACGTAGAGCTCTTTCAGCTGCTGTCTGAGGATTTGGAAAGAAGGTCTTTAGGACAATAGGTTCGTTAAGGTGGAAGTCCGAAGGGACTTTGGGTATAAATTTCGGATTAGTCCGAAGAATTACCCTATCGTTCTTGAATTGAAGAAATGGATCTTGCATTGTGAATGCGTGAAGCTCACTGACTCATCTTGCGGATGCAAGGGCCAGAAGAAGTGCAGTCTTCCAGGAGAGGAATTTGAGGTCAGCTCTGTGTATCGGCTCAAAAGGATGTCTCATAAGCTGAGCAAGGACTGTGTTGAGCTGCCATTTTGGAGGAGGAGACTTTACAGGAGGGAAAGTCCGAAATAGAAATTGTTTTACCAGTCTATTGGACCAAAGAGAAGGCCCTGTAGAAGATCTCCTAAAACGGGAGATTGCTGCCAGGTGAAATTTGATGGAAGAGTGAGCGAGGCCTGAAGTTGCTAGATGGAGAAGGTATGGTAAAATTTCTTCCGGAGAGGATGTGAGTGGCTGCACCTTAGTAGATCTACACCAGATACAGAACCTTTTCCATTTGAAAGAACAAGTTCTGTTTGTACTACCAGCTCAAGCGTGAGAAAGAACTGCCCTGCAGTCTGGAGGAATGTTTAAGCCCTGAAATTCGTGGAACTCAGGAGCCAGGCTGATAATTTGAGAGATGCTGGATCCGGGTGTTGGACTTGTCTGTGGTCCATTGTGAGGGGAGATGGAAACTGTGTTAACGGAATTGGAGGCTGCAGGGAGAGGAGATGGAGTTCCGTGAACCAATGTTGGCGAGGCCATGCTGGAGCTATTAGAATCAGTGTGCAAGGCTCTGCCTTCATCTTCCTGAGGACCCTGGGAATCGGTGGAAAGGCGTAGGCAAAAACGCCGAACCGTGCTATTGAGCATGCATTCCCCAGAGATCCCTGTTGGAGATTCGAGCTTGTGAAGTGTTGGCATTTGGCGTTGTGCTGTGTGGCAAACAGATCCAACAGTGGTTCGCCCCACTGAGAGAAGATGCTGTTGAAAGTATCTTGGTTCAACTCCCACTCGTGGCAGGTTGTCCGTAGTCTGCTTAGCGAATCTGCCAATGTATTGTCTTTTCCTGGAACATACTCCGCCCTCAAATTTTGTGTTGAAGTGACCAGTTCCACATTTTTTGAGATTCTAGAGAGAATGATAGCGAACAAGTTCCTCCCTGTTTGTTCAGGTAGTGTGTTGTTTAGTATTGTCTGTCCTGACGAGCACTAGTGAACCTTTTATCCTGGGAAGGAAGGCCAGGAGGGCTAGATAGACTGCTCTCAGCTCTAGGACGTTTATGTGCAGGTTCCGCTCGGAAGATGAGAACTTCCCGCTGATCTGAAGCTCCTGAAGGAAGGCTCCCCAACCTTCTAGAGATACATCCGTGGTTATCACTTGAGGAGAGGCTTGAGTTAGAAAAGGTAGGCCTCGAGAGAGATTTCGTGGATGAGTCCACCAGTTTAGAGAGGCGACCATCTGAGGAGTCACCTGTATGATGTCGTCGAAGGATCCGTTGATTTGAATCCACTGAGTGGAGAGAGCCTCTTGGAGATGACGCATGCGGAGGCGACAGTAGGGGACTAGAAGAATGCAGGAGGACATCATTCCGAGGAGGGATTTGAATAGGCGCACTGAAAGAGACTTTCTTTTCCGTATACGCTCTGCTAATTGCCGGAGTTTTTGTTGTCGTTCCTGTGATGGGTAAACTTTTTTCAGGACCGTATCCAGGACAGCTCCCATAAATGTTATCTGCTGCGAAGGTTGTAGGACCGATTTGCCTGGGTTGAGGGTGAGACCCAATTTTTTGAAAAGCCGTAGACAGGCTCTGGAAGACTTCCTCGCGCTGTCGAGAGAGGGTGCCTTGACAAGCCAGTCGTCAAGATAAGGGAAGACTTGGTGATGCTGCTGCCTGAGATATGCAGCCACTGGGGAAAGACTTTGTGAATATGTGCGGGGCTGACTTGAGTCCGTAGGGCAGGACTCAAAACTGGTAGTGCCTGCCGGCCACGGCGAACCTCAGAAACTTTTTGTGTCTTTTGTGGATAGGAATATGAAAATAGGCCTCTTGGAGGTCCAAGGATACCATGTAGTCGTTCGCATTGAGAAGATGCAAGACTTCTTGAATGGTGACCATGCGAAACAATGGTTTCTTCAAGAATTTGTTTAGACTTCTCAAATCTAAGATTGGTCTCCATTTCTTTTCCTTACTGCGCACCCAGAAGAATCGGGAGTAAAAACCTTGTCCTCTTTGATGAACAGGAACCCGTTTTATAGCTCCCTTCTGGATCATAGATGATATTTCCAGGAGTAAGAGGTGTAAATGTTTTTGAGCCATAGGTTGAGGTGGTGTCGGTGGAGGTGTTTGCACAAATTCTAGAGAATGTCCAAACTGTACTAGTTGGAGAACCCAACGATCTGTTGTGATTTGATTCCAATTTTGAAGGTAGTGGGATATCTTTCCTCCTACTTTGGAGGGTGGAGATGAAACGGAGATCGGCGGTAGAGAGAAGTCATTGGCGTCGGGCGGAATCCTTCTATTGTCCAGCCCTTCCGCAAAAGGAAGACTTGTTGTATGAAGTCTGTGTCTGTTGCCTCTGTTGAAATTGTGGCCTGTATTGTTGGTTAGATGAGGAGTAGGTAAGATACCTATACTGCTGGGAGCCTCCTCTGTAAGAAGATTGCCCTCTACCCCTTGAGCCTCGAAAAGGGGTGCTTTTATATTGAAGGGTACCCAAAGCTCTGGCTGTATCTGTATCTTTTTTGATCCCTTGGAGGGCTTCATCGATATGAGTTCCAAAAAGGAGTTGTCCATCATAAGGCATGTCAAGGATTTTGGTCTGGATGTCAGGCCGGAATGTTGTTGCCTTAAGCCATCCTTTGCGCCTTAGGACCGCCGCCCCAGCCAGTTGGCAGAAACCGGTGGATGCGATGTCCATCGCACAGTCGATAATTTCAGAAGCCGATCTTTCGACTTCCAGCAACACCTTTTTTGCTTCCTCTTCAGACTCTTGCAGCAGGGTCTCTAGGTATGGTGCAATGTCTGACCACATCTACCTGTTGTAGCGTCCCAATAATGCCAATGAGTTAGACACCCGTACAGTTAACGCCGACATGGAATATTGTCTAAGCGCCTGCCCTCTTTATCCGGAGGTGCTGAAAGTGGGGCAGATGGGGTTTTTGATTTACGTTGAGCTGCCTGAGTAATCACTGAATCAGGCTTGGGATGGCCTATAAGGCAGGCCGGAGCGTCATCAGGAGCTCTATACTTTTTATCCAATCTTGGCAAGACTGGAGGAACTGTAGAAGGGTTTTGCATTATTTTGATGCCTTGATCCCAGATATAATAGATTTTTTTAAAGGTTCCTTGAAGTTGTAAAGGAAACAGTTCTGTTGGTGAGAAGGCATTGGGAGTTTAAAACGTTATGCTGATCTTTCCAGGAGATTATGGAATCCTCCGATATCTTCTGGAGGCGAGTCAACCTGAGGAGGTAACAGCGATGCTGGAAGAGGGATAACATAGTTGTCCCATTCGTCATGATGTGACTGAGTATCCTGAATTTCCCCTTCTTCTTGTGGCTCACCCTCCTCGTCATCTGTAGAGGGGAGAGGTGGCACAGGCACTTCAATGGGAGGAGGCGTTGGAGGTGGAACTTGCGCCATCTGAAGTGGAGAGAGAACTGGAGAAGGAGACGGAACCTCTTTTTGTAGTCTGAAATCATAAATTGCAGGTCAGAGACCAGGGCTGAAGGAAGACAAACCATCTGTGGTAGTTGATGATGGCTTTTGTCTTGATAGTACACCTGCTCATCCATATCTTGATCCTCATACTCAGAGTCCTCCTGATATTTAACATTGAGTTCAAAAGGACTTCTTGCAGCCCGAAACATACTGTCCTCGTCGGAATCATCATCTTCATCCAAAAGATGAGAGGGAGGTAAAGGTTGGACCCTACTGGGGGGAGTCAGGGAAGGCGCCAGCCTCTGCTTGCTGATTTTCTGGTGAAAATATGTATTTTCTGGCTTTGATTCAGGTGTCGTCGACGAGGCCGTCGTCGGTATATTCGTCGTCGACGAAGAATCATCGATGGTCATACGGGGCACTGCCGCCGATGAAGGAACTCTTCGTCGATCTACGTACCATCGTCGATGAAGCACTCGTCGCCATGCTCGTCGCCGAGTGAGCCGTCAACGCTATCGTCGATGAACACTTCTTGATCGTCGACGACAAAGGGGTATGTGCCGTCGACGAAGACGAAAAAGATGCCGACGAGACTGAAATTGTGGAAACTGTCGTTGTCGACAAAGTGACTTCAGTAGCTGTATGAGGAGATCTTGTCATCGTCGAGGCCACCGTCGACGAGATGGTAGTCGACAGGGCTGAGGAAGGCTTTTTAAAAGTGTGTTTCACCCTCGGCGAAGGAGTCAGAGGGTCTGAAGCTGGTTTCTGCGAACTTTGAAGGGGAGGAGACTCCCTGGCAGGCAAATCCTTAATTTTTGAAGCCTCTAAAGACTTTTTGTGTGTCTTTTTTTGAGGTTGCTGCGAAGAAGGACCTGGGAGACATCTCTGGACCTTTTTTGAGGAGTTTTAGAAGAGGATCTTGATGAGCTCTCACTCTCCTCAGAGGACAAGGGGTCTTCTTTGTCCTTAAGCCTCTGCAGCCCAGTCAAAGCCTTCCCTCACGGTCTTTTAACGTCTTTGTAGAAAAGGTATGACATACCTTGCAGTCTTTAGGTGAGTTGTCCGGATAAAGACAGTAGAGGCAGTCCTTATGTTGGTCATCGACATGTAACCTCTTCTTCTTGCAGGTACACTTTTTAGGAGTGTCTGACATGAAGACAGTAAGGACTTCACTCAGACAAAGAGAATCCTGAAGAAAAAACACTTTGAATCCAAGAAACTAGGAAAACCTGAGTGGAGACTCCCTTAGCACCACGTATGGTAGAAAACCTGAGGGACTAGAGCTCCTTCCAGGAAGGTCCCAGAGAGTGGTGACAGCTGATTGGTTGTTCTCTAGAGTTTGGTCCTTATTACAAAAGGACCTGGATATGTTACTAATGTGAGGCCTTAGGCCTATTACTCTCTATGTCTTATGGGACATTACTTTACTTATGTACCGGGGACTCCCATCCCGACGACGGGGAATGATTCAGGCATGTGAATTCCCCTGGTAGCTATATACTGCTTGCTCATACATTTTAAATTAGCTTGCCAGATTGCTTTACTTTTTGTTAAAGATAAAGCATTCTTGCGCAATACCTCTGCAGTACCAAGGACCTGAACAGAGAATGTGCAAAAGATTTGCAATGTTATTTTTGGATGTTGTTTCACTACAATTCGGAAATGAAGTGAGGTGTAGGAGGTTTCGGCTGCACAGTTGATGGGGAGAAATTGCTTCTAATGTAATTAAAATCTGTGTTAGAGACATGCATGCCTTCATGCTTCATCTCAAGAGACAGGCTCCTTTTCAGTGTATCCATAATCCCACAAAAACAAAACATGCTTTGGCTATTTTTACACCCACCTGATTTATTCTCCCCGAGGCCTGGTGATGGGGCGAACTGCTATGGCACACACATGAACCCAGTATCTTAAACTGGAAGAAAGCTACTGAACTCCTCCACTAGGCCCCAGCCCACCTATCTAAAGATAATCAATTGGAGTTGCTGAATGGAAGTGAAGAGGGCAGAGTTCACTCTCACACCTACTCCTACATTGTCCTAAATAGTCTGCCCCCAGACATTTAGATTAACTTTGATCTTTCAACCCCACCCTGGGCCATCTAAATAACGTCCAAAATAAAAATCTATTGCTGACAGTGACACACACCACGCCCACCAGTATGTCGTCACTGTCCTGGCTTATGCCTGCAGGTCGAGGACTTCCTCAACCAGCCATGCAAACACTGGTCCGGGGGCCATTTCCCCCCCCCCCCCCCCAAAAAAAAAAACACATTTAGGCAACTGTGTCACCGAGCAGCAAGGAGAATTTAATGCTAGCTGCTTGGTGTTTCTTCTAAACATTATGTTTCTCCTACAGGGTGGTATGGTGACGCCCACTGCACCCGTTAATACCAGCTGTCCCTGAGTCTAACATCTTGACATAAGTACTCCATTCCTCTGTTCACAGCTCTGAAACTCACCTTCCATTCAAAGAGGCGCTTACTGAACTTATAATGGCAATATGGAAGAAGCCAACCACCTCTACAGCTGTTTCGAGAGCAGTAGCATGAAGATACACATTTGAAACAGGGGACTCTGCCTTCCTTTCAGCCCATCCTATCTCCTGAAAGTCTGGTAGTCCAAGTTTCATGCTCATCAAAACTGACTCTAGGATCATTTCCACCTACCCTAGTGAATAGAGGGTCAAAACGATGGAACAGGAGGTGAAGAACATTTTCTTAGCATGGCATTAAACTTTTGCAATGCCACTTGCTTGCTAGGAAGCTATATCCATGCTTCACTAGACTCTGCTCAAGCTGCTACTCCCAACATCTTGGACGAGCCAAGAGGCCATTTCTCGGAACTCATAACAGATGGACCAGCTGCTTCCAAGCAACTCATTAAGTCAGGACTAGATACAGCAGATTCAGTCGCCAGAGCTGTGGGAACATCAGTTTCCCTTCGTCAGCAGGCCTGTCTTAGAACCGCTTTGTTTTCTCAGGATTTTCAAACAACTCAAACGGACCTGCCATTTGATAGTTCTCGTCTTTTTGATTCTGTTCTTAAAAGGTTCGAGGAAGACAATACCGCAACCTGCAACAACCCACTCTACAAGCACCATAGAGGCCACGTTCGGGGAAGACTTTGAGCACTACCTATCTTTTAGACTTGACAGCCTTAGGGTGGCGTTCCCCAAAACATTTAGTATTCACTCTATTTTTCTAAATGAATTTTTGCTGTTGTTAGGACTCTGCACTTCATCACTGCTAACCAGTTCCTAAAGTGCTTGTGCTCACTCCCTAAAGCATGATAAAATTGGCCTGCATCTGATTGGCATATGTACTTTACTTGCAGAAGTCTAGTAAGTTGGGTATACCATGTGCCCAGTTCCTGTAACTTTAGTGCTACTAGTGGGCATGCAGCACATATTGTACCACCCACTTAAGTAGTCCCTTAAAACATGCCCCAGGTCTGCCATTGCATCCTGTCTGCAATGTTAAACTGCCAATTCTACTTGGCACTATAACCCTCTTGCTGATCCTAAAACTCCCCCTTATTACATATACGTAACCCTTAGTGTACGTCCTAGACAGCCAGTAGGTGAGGGTACATTGTAATTAAATGCTTGGGCATGTACTTTTAAATTTTCCTGGTAGTGAAAAACTCATACATTAGTTTTTCACTACTGTGAGGCCTACCTCTACGATAGGATAACATAAAATATAAAATGTAATAAGTACTAACTTTTGATTGGGAACAGGTTTAAAAGTCATGATTGGCATTTGAGGAATTTTGATTAAAAATCCTCTTTAATTGTAAACCCCGCATCGCTCATCGGAACTGATGCTGCACAGCTCAAAACCCCGCATCAAGGACATAAGGTACAACTCTCTTCGGGCCTATCCTGGTCCCTGTATCTGGCCCGAACTCCATCACGGTTGGCGTGAACTCATGACTTTGTTCCAGTTTAACGCGACCAGTTAACCATAGTTGGCACTTTGTACTTTTAAGCACTATTTTACCTCAACCTTTAAAATAGCATTTCTTCATTTCTACCAATTGGATTGTTCTCGTTTTCATGTCAAATAATTTACTAAAATGAACTCTATGTTTCTAAATTGGTGTGGGGTTTTTCTTGTGTAGCGTTTTCACTTAATTGCTGTTTGTGTGCTGCATTAATACTTTACACATTGGATCTAAGTTTAGCCTGACTGCTTTAATGCCAAGCTACCAGAGTGTTAAGCACAGGTTATTTTAGTGAATTTTGTGGTTCACCCTGACAGGAATTGTGGCTAGTGCTTGAAAAGGGCTTACACCCTGCTTAGCCAACAACCTAATTTCTCACACTGCCCTTCCTCCTCTTCTTCCTCAGCCACAAAAGGGAAGCAGGTCTAGTTCTGCTGGTTCCTGGAGCATGCCCTACCAGCTGTAGGACTGGTGTCCTCTTTTCTATAAAAATAGCAGTCTATCACTACAGGCCTATGGGTCTTAGAAATTGCAGAAAAAGGGTACACTCTACTCTTCCAAGAATCACCTCCTCCGAACCATCCTTGCTTGAAATTCTTCCTACTGGACCTTTTGAAAATTGTCTAACAGGTACTTCAAGCTCTTCTACTCAAGGGTGCAGGGTAATTAGCTTGTTTGCAGGAAGAAACATAGGGATGCTATTCCAGGTATTTCCTGATACCAAAAGGACGGCAGATCCTGGACCTCAGGATTTTGAACGGGTTCCTCAAAAAGAAAAAGTTTAAAATGCTGTCTCTAGTTAAAGTGTTGCTTGCGCTGAATGTGGATGGTGTCGGTTGATTTGCAAGATGCCTATTTCCACATTCCTATCCTGCAGTCACGAAGGAAGAATATCTGCTTCATGGTAGGATCTGAACACTATCAGTTCACAGTCCTTCCACTTGGCCTCACATGCATACCACAATTTTTAACAAAGGTGATGATAGTGGTGGTAGCAGCTGACCTCAGAAGGAATGGGATTTCTGTTTTCCCTTACCTGGATTACTGTCTACTTAAGGTCAGGACTCCAGAATTTGTGTCCATTCACTTACAGGAGACAACTCAAATGTTGCACACACTTGTCCTTTACATCAACAAGCCTAAGTCTCTCCTGGTGCCCTCTCACGACATACTGTTCATGGGGACAGTATTGGATACCACATCGAATTGACCCTTTTCTCCTGTTTCTGAATGAAGCAATCATTCCAGTCCTGCTGGTCCTATGCCTGCTAGGTCTGCAAGTCTTCAGCATTCTGTTGGTCGCACATGCATGCTGGCATATGAGGGCCCTCTAGTTGTGTCTCCTCAGCCAGTGGTTCCAACTCAACAGAGATCCTCATGTATGCATACAAATCTCAAGGTACACTGCAGCAGATCTACAATGGTGGAGCGTTAGCAACAACCGGACTCAAGGGAGACCATTTTTGCCTCCACCACGGGTGGCCACAGTGATCACACATGCCTCTACCATATGGTAGGGAGTTCATTTGGAATTACTGGAGATCAGAGGCCTCTGGTCTCCAGAAAAAAAGATGTTACCCATCAATCTGTTGCAATTGCGGGCGATATGTCTGCCTCTCAAGGCCTTCCTCCCTTACCTTCATAGTCTGTCTGACCAGATCTTAAAGGACAATATGACTGTGATGTGGTGCATCAACAAACAGGGAGGAATGGTGTTGTCTCTTCTCTGCAGAGAAGGTCAGCCACTCACTCTGGTCCTTGTCTCAGGACCATCAGATTTGCCTACTAGCAAATCACCTGGCTGGAGTGGTCAATGTACGAGTGGACAGTTTCAAATGATGTCATCTGGCAGGCCATGAGTGGCGTCTTCACCTAGATGTGATCCTGGACATCTTTCAGTAATGGGGGAGTCCTCATGTGGATCTATTTGCCACTCACGAAAATGCTTCCTGCCCGAAACGCTGTGCCCTCCAGGGTTCGATCCAGGGAGCACTAGGAGACGCATTTCACCTCAAATGGACTGTTCCACTCCTGTATGCTTTTCCTCCCATAACCTTAATTCCTCGGGTGTTGAGGAGGATTCGCCTAGACCAAGCAATCCTAATCCTAATCAATGGATGCAGAACTTGTTCACCAGTGCTTGTGCTTTACATTCTGTCTCTCACAGGGTAGACCTCCTGTCGCAGTGATAGAGACAGGTTCTATACCCCAACCTCCCAAGCCTCCACCTACATCCCTGGAGATTGAGTAGGATAAACTGAATCCAATCTCTTAACCCCATAAGGTGGTGGACTTAATTCTCTCTTCCAGGCGTCTTTCCACCAAGAGGGTTTATTCTAGCAGATAGGCCAAATTTGTAAAATAGTGTGCTGAAAAATCCTTAGATACCATCAAGGCTCATTTATCTAATATCACCCTCCATTTAGCCCAACAGGACTGATCAGTAGCAACAGTTAAATGTCACTTGACAGCCTTAACAACCTTTCTACTTTTACCTCTATGTAAGTACCTCATTGCCTTACGATTCCTAATGGGTCTGACAAACACGTATCCTCCTACTACTCAAAGATGTGAAATCAATATCTTTATGCATGTGTTTGAAATGCAGGAAAGGTATGATCCTATGCTTACACAGTGGGACTGTTATATGTGGTGATGTTGATGTACCGTCTTGTCGATTGTTGGTGTATTTTAAATGATTTTAGCTATTCAAAGAAATTTACCTAAGCAAATTTCATAATATAACTTTTTAATGATGTTTAGAATCATGAAGTTATGATGTAATTATTCTTAATTTAATGACTTAATGTATGTTGTGAGATATTTTCTGCTTGTAAATGATCATGTGGTTCAAATACTTTTCTTCTAGTCCCTTTATTATGCAGTAATAGGACCTTAATTTGGTCCTTACATGCGCCTTGTGTGCTTTTGAAACCATGTGTAGCTGCCCTTTACAATTTCTGTCTTGGACCTGGTTGCCATGACATCAACTTAACATATCAGTGAAATATTGATTTTAAGAGTGTGAAACCACCTTTTGCAACTTTCTTTCCTGACAAACTGTTTTTACGAACCAGGGCTGCCTTCCTGCCCAAAGTGGTTACTCCCTTCCAATTAGGTCAGTCCATTACTCTTTCCACATTCTATCCTCCTCCTCACCCTACTATGAAGGAAGAAAGAATTCACTGTCTTGACCCCAAAAGCATTTACAGAGACCGAACCCGCAAGTTCAGAGTCGATGGGCAACTATTCGTGGGGTACGCTGGGAAACTAAAAGACAAGGCAGCTCACAAAAGGACAGTCCAAATGGATCATCTTGTTTAACACAATATGCTACTCCATGACGAACAAGGATCCACCTCAAGGTATTCATGCTCATTATAGCAGAGCCAAATCCTCCACTTTTGCCTTGGTTAAAAAGGTTTCAGTAGAAAACATCTTCAAATCAGCAACTTGATCCTCTCTTCACACTTTTGCGAAACACCACTTTTAAGATTCTGAAGTTCGAAGGCATGATCATTTCTCCCGCTCAGTTCTTCAAGACTTTTTGGTCTGGAAAGCCATGCTCCCACCTCTGGGTGTGGTATTGCTACGGGACTCTATTCTAAAGGTGAGATATATGCAGGTAGATGTATCCATCAGAAGAATAAATTACTTACCTTCGGTAACACTTTTTCTGGTCGATACAAGATCCACCAGCAGACACATCACTGACCCACCAACCTCTCAGTCGCATGATTTTCTATACTAAGCATCATATTATAATTTAACGTTAAATGACATATTTCCCATAAATATAATTTCGATGTCCTATACTTGTTAATAATTACGAGAAGTGCACCAATCTTAGTTGTATTAATATGATATGTTAGCCTTGAAAGCACGTTAAAAGAAATGCATGATAACCAATGTCAGCATGCCGATGAGGCGCTTTATGACTCTGGCAACGTAATGCATTGCAGCGTGTGGATTTGAAGTGGAGCCGGCATCCCCTACCAGCACGGGAGAGCTATTGGAGAAGTGTTACGGGATTCAGAATGGCGCCTGGGACATTCAAAAGGTGAGGTAGCTGCAGGTAGATCTTGGATCCACCAAAAAAGGCATTTCCGAAGCAAAGTAACTTGTTTGTACAGTGCAAACCCAGCAGAATGACAGTAGAGTGTTGTACAGGTCAAGGGCAAAGATATAGTTAACAAGGGATTAGAGGTATATCTGTGTAGTGAGAGCTGCACTAGCATGTAGTGTTGTTAGAAGAGTTGAGTTTTCAACTCTGTTCTAAATTGAAACCGGGTTGGGCCAGTCCCAAGGGATACAGGGATGTTCTTCCAGACCCTGGGTGTTCGACAATTGCTCTTTCTGCAAGGTCAGCTCAGATTATATTTTGCCTTTTTGATTAACCTTATTTTTGATGGCTATAGAACTCTGTGCATTTTGCCTATGAACCAGTGGTATAGTGTTTGCACTCCTCCTTTCAACATGAGGAAATTGGTGCATATTTAACTCAGCTATAAGTCCCTAGCATATGGTACCAAGTTGTACCCAGAGCCGGTCAGTTAAACGTCACAAGCAGACTGCAGCACCCATTGTCCCATCCACTACAGTGACAATGTAAACATGACTGCAAGCCTGCCAACAGTAGCCTTGTTGTTCAGGTTTTACCTGCATTTCAACCTGTCAAAATGACCCCTTTTGAAAGGCCTAAACCTTCCTTTAAATGTTTATAAGCCAACCCTAATAAGGCCTTATTGCCCATAAGGCAGAGAGCATGGTATTTAAAAGTAGAACATTTAAAGGTTTAATGTTAAACATGTCCTCACAAAGAAAAAGCCTTAAAATCTATTTTTACTTTGCAGGGTTGGTATACATTATTAAATACTAACACCATATCTCGGGAATGGGACTACCTAGAAAAATAATGAAACAACTGTTTTTAATAGTTATTAAAATCAAATTCAATGGTGAAGTCAGATTTATTTCTAGCTATTAGGGAAATGTAACTTTTAGAAAGTTATCTTTGCCCTGCATGAAGTACCTTTAAGTTAAATCTGCATTTTGCTCTCCAACTTCTGACAGCCAGTAATTAGCATTTAAATAGGCATAAATGATGTGTGAACAAGGTGCAAACAATAGGCTGACTTAAATGGACAGAGATTACCTAGTTGCACTCGACAGAATATTCAAGGGGGCTGGCAGGTTCTGTTTTGGAACTAAATTGTCAAGTCTTGCTTGAATGCCACATCCTGCTTGACAGGTCAGCTGACATCTGAGGCAAACTTCAATGAGGCCTTCCCTGTCAAAAGCAAACAACACTTTGGCAGGACCCTTCTTTTTGTCAACGCCAACCAGTCAGGCCCCAATTGCAGTGGGTCTCTTCTGACATTACAGTGTCACAGCCTATTTGACAGGCCTGCTAGGTTTACATATAACATTTGGGGTATACTTCAAAAGAGGGAAACAGAATGTCAAAACAATTTGTGTGTATCCACTGTCTGGTTGCTGAAGACTCAGGTGTGTTCTATCAGACTCTTGTCTCTGAGTTTGTTGGGGGGCAGGGACTGCCTTAAACTGGATTTTAGTGTTACATGTGGGAGGACACTGGGATTACTATAGTACAATCCCCACACTGACACACACCCACCCCTCAGAGTCAGAGTTTAGTGTGGTCAAATACTTCCACCATCTTGAAATGCCCAAAGTGGGCAGGGTTTGGGTATCTGCAGGAGTCATTCCCGCCCACTAGTTTGTGTCAGGCAAGAATGTGGCATCTCGGGTCACTCACTTCATAACTCTCCTAGACCTGTAAAACATCTAAAGAGGACTGAACCTGCTGTCTTTGACCTGAGAATGGCCAAGAAGATTGGATCTGCTCTCCCTCTGAAACAAAGACAAAGAAGGGGGCTCCAAGGCTGATCTCCTGTTGAAGCTACAGGAATACAACAAGCTACAAGAGGCCTTTCATGCAACTGCCCACCTGATCAGTGGAAACCGGATCTGGCCGGTACTCTGCCGGAAAACCAGTGAGTCTCTAAGTGCCTCCCCTGAGGCCCTGGGTGATACACAACAAGTCTTTAGGTGCCTCCCCTTAGGTCCTGGGGAGCTTTAGAAGTGCACTCTTGTGGTTTAGGGTTTAAGGGGCTAAAGTCAGAAGATAAAATCTTTGACCAGGATGAACCCTACTTAGTGTACCCGCTCAATGCTCCATTATGGTCAGTGTCAAACAGTTCCTAGATCCTGTTCTACTGAGACCATTGACTATCATTGGCACTTTCTACTCCTTGGTGCTATATCTCCTTAAAGTCATATCACTGGTTCCTGCTTATGTATTTTTTGTAGTTTTAGTATTATTTTGTTTATGAAATTTGACTTGATTACTGTTTTTATACTCCATACATATTTTACACATTGCCTCTAAGTTAAGTTTGTCTGCTCTGTGCCATATCTACCAGGGGGTTGAGCTTTGAGGTTTATTTAGTGACTTTAGTGGTTCAGCCTAACAAAGGATTGTGGTTATATCCGGAGGCTAATAATCCAACTTCGTACACAGGGTGTATACATGGAGAAGGGCTATGGGCTTCTTTTTTCTTTTTGGCACTTCTTTGCCTCCAATTCTGGCTGTGTGGCTGCTGAGAGTCAACACAGTGGGTGAGCTTTCTGGGAGGAACGGTTTCACTTTCTTTAGTAGGAAAAGCTGTAACCAAGCTGGCTTGGTTGTCTTGGCAGTGCGTTCCTTGAAGAGGAAAATCTTATCTAAGGTGAACCAGAATAACTTGAGTGAAAGCTGGGGTATGACTCTGTCGAGGTTCATGTTGGTGAACGAGGTTTGCCCTAGTTTTTGCTTCATTTTATATATACCATGCCACCACATCTCACAATTTCAGATTTTGCTTGTACTATATTTCTAATATTTCAGTGGTAGAAGCTCTCATATAATGTCGTATGCAACAGTATTATTATCCTGCAATGGGAACCCTTCATATGTCAGCTGATCTGTGGATGGCAAAGTGTAAAGAGGACACGGGCTGCCTGGAACTAAACCTCTGCATGAAGGTTCGTACAGATGCACAGCTTAGTGGCACTCATCCGCCTCAGAATGAAAAAGCACAATATTTGCCATTTTGACTCTATGATCTATAATTTTGTGCCACCAATCCACATACCGTGGGCCAACAAAATCAATACTCATTAGAGCATCTGTTCCAGGCTGAAGACTCTGTCACGCCAACTGACAAGAGAACACAAAGGCAAACGTCAAGCCCACCCACCTACTTAAAGCCCAGGCAATGGTGTGGATTTGGTTACATTATTGGACTTTGAGTGTGTTGACCAATTATTGAAACTTAAGAGGAACAGATGATATGACCCCTTTATTCTTCTCTAGGTGGGATTTCTTTGTCATTGTGCCCTTGTGCTCTTATCCCCCCATTTACCAGCCTACACAAAAGGTATTCTTGTAACTACCTGGCTTGAAAACTGGAGTCCACATCCAACTCCACCTAAAGCTGCTTTTCAGTGTGCCCAAATTGGGAAAAGCTATTGAATTGTTCTTCCTCCTCAATATGCTACTTGACAAGATTTTTAATGAAGCTCAGTACTGGATTGAACTGTGGAAAACGTGTAATATTTTACTGCAGCCATTTTGGCTGTGGTGTCCATTTAAGTTTCCTTCGTAATTCTTTCGTCTTTTCACTCTGCTTGTGCTATCTATTTTTGTTGACTTCCTGACTCAGCTAAAAGCAATGTACGGGTTAAGAGTTTGTAGCTGCCAGTACACCTGTTAACTGTCAATCAATTACTGATGCCATAAGCACTCCTGCTCCCCCTCCCACTTTGTTGTCCAAGTGGTTATTCATCTGCCCTTGTTTGCTGAAAACTATTTCCAAAACGTGCTCTCCCTATTTCTGTTCACATGCTTACTGAGCAGAAAACCTGTATAAAAGGCCTGTGTTCTGTGACTTCAGTGTACTACCTCCTCCAGCACTTGAGAGTGCTGTGTGGACGTGGTCCCACTCATGAGTGATTAATAAACTTGTTATTTGCTCCTATTCCAGTGCTGATCTCTACTTCGTCGGTTTTTGAACCTGGGGACAAAAGGGTGACCCTGCACCAGTGTACCCCTAAAAAGGTATATTTCCACAGTTGGCGGCCGTCGTGGGACCCCATTGGAGACGCGGCAGTCCGAAGGAGTGGTCTTGACGGAGGATTGGAATTTTGCTGAGGAAGCGCACTGCAGGAGGAGACCTTTGTCTTTGCAGGCCAACGTGACTTTTCCGGTTTTCCCGATTTGACCCTCCAGGTGGTGGCCGGTCTCAACTGGGGTTTTCTTTGGCGCACTTTTGTCATGACCATTAGGTCGACCAGAGATCAGCAGGTGGGAGTTGGAGACTTCTGTCTGGTAAGGTCGCTAAAGTGGCACTCTTGATTTGTTAAGCCTGGGCTTTTTGCTTGAATTGAACGGCGGGTAATGTGGAGATTGTTCTCCTTTCAAAATATTTATTTGAAATAGTAATATTTTACTAATATTTGTAGAACATGCCTGCTCTCAGCACACACAACTTAGGTGGTGTTGCTGCTCTGGTGGTACCAAATTAAGTTTGGAAAAAAAAAAAGTCAGCTGGCTCCCCCAGAGGGCACACCTAATAAAGACCTATATGTCAAATATGGTATTTATTCCATAATGTACAGTACACTGTGGAACAAATACACAAAGAAAGATTTTGATCTACAATGGCCTGTGAATGGGTCATTTGATTTCTATAAAGGTTCAATATGTAGAGTAGTGTATATTTGAAAGAAAAAATAGACAGGATATGTTTGATTGTGTACGTATGTGGGAGAAAGAAGTACAGGAGAGAGTGAAGAGAGCAGTAGTTATAGCAGAAAAAGAACAACGAAAAACGATATATCAAAAAAGCGCTAGAATAGAAAAAAAAGAAAGAAAAGAAGGAAAAAATAGAAAAAGAAGATAGGGAACGTCGATTAGAGGTAATTGGCCAGTACCCCATTAGGCGCCCTATTTATCCCATACTTAATAAACCTCAGGATGACTGCATCCTATTAGATCAACCCCCACCCCTGTATAAATTCCCCACTCCAAGTGCCCCTGAGGATGAGGTTTTTGATAAGGAGCATTTGTCTTCAGAAGAAAAAGATAAAGATAAGCAAATTGGGCGGCAGACTCGCTAGGGAAGAGAAAGATAACTTGCGGGATATTGCTAGAGAGGAAGCACGTTGGACTACTACAGCAACGGCCCTCACAGTAACAGTTCAGACTTAGGAAGACGCCAAACAGTTTTATTTTTGTAGAAAAATTCACCTGGGAGGTAATATATGGTTGGCGGCATATTTCTAATGCAACAGAAACAGATGATGCAAGTACTGATTATAAACAGTTAGGAGATGGGACTATCCTTTTTTCGAACCTACCTGATATGATTAGACGGGTGGTCAAATTACGAGATGACACATTGCGTTTCCGAAAGGAGCAAGAATTAGCTAGGAAAAATAAAGTTGCAGAAGCAGTTCAATTTCAGGCAAAGAAAGTAGATGCTTTGGTGGATGCGAATAAACCTAGTAGTAATGAGTCTGCTATGAAACCTATTCATGAAGCTGCACCTCTGTATGTTCCTCCGAAGGGTGCGGGAACCAATAATGATAAAACTTTGAATGATGCAAAGGGATATTTTATATATAATTGGGTTTACACTCCTTGGAGTAGAGCTGATGTGATGGCTCTTAAAGCTGCATTGTCCGACCCCCGGAAAAAATCCTGCCGCCTACTATGAGGAGGTGGAAGGAGCCATTAGCTCTTGCACTATGACCTTGCCAGATATTGATATGCTCTTTGGGCTTATTTTGCCTCTTGATATGTGGAGAACAATACGTAGCTGACAATGCGGCATTTGGTGACATCTGGGTGGAATTAGAAAGAATAGATGCGGAAAGGAAGCCTGCGCAGAAACCTCAGAAGAAGATATTAGATCTTCCTAAAGCTATTGTGACCAAGTTGAAAACTCTCATACACCCTAAGAAAATAGATTGGACTACGTTAGCATCCTGTACACAGAAAACACATAAGTCAGTTTCTGACTTCTTTTCAAAGTTTGAGGAAACATTCCATGGTTTTAGTGATCAGTCACAGGCCGATGATACGGGTAGGCATTTGTTTGTTGATAAATTTGTCGCTAATATGTTTCCGAAAATAGCTAGTCGCTTAAAGGCCTGTGAGAGTTCTTGGACTAGGCCTTCCCTAGTTTCCCTTTTAACTATGGCCCAATATTATGAGCGGCAGGAACAGAAAGCAAAAGGCAGGGAGGATAAGAAGGTTAAGGATTTAAAGACAAAAGTTATGTTGGCTCAAATATATGGTCCACCGTTTAGGGGAGGTGGAAGAGGCAGATGTGCAATCTATACCTAGAGTGCCCCCTTTCCCTCAAGCAAATTTGTCCCCAGATCAGTGTTCTTATTGTAAAGAGACTGGGCATTGGCGTTCTGAGTGCCCTCTTTTGCAAGGTCAGCAGTATAAGCTGGGAAGGGGGAAGTATGAGAGGATGCCCAGGGAATTCAGGAAACAGGTGAGGTACAGGAGCTCGCCCCAGATTTGAAGCAGTTGAACAAGGACCAAATTACTCTAATACTTTTGATAGATGAAATCAATATCAAATGTCTGATTATTCTACTGATGCTCTTGCAGATTCCGACTATGCATAGGGATGCCTAGGATGGGGTAAGGGACCGGTTGAGGTGCCAGTAAATCAAATGGGTCCTTATGTTGATGCAAGCGTCTTGGGATCTACTGATCGGTTTCTGGTTGACACAGGGGCTACCCGTAGTGCTCTGTCTAAAAAATTGGTTCCAAGGGCTCTCCTGTCCGGCACAATGATAACATCGATAGGATTCGATGGGACACCTACACCTAAGCCCACTTTCACAGCAACTTGAAATTGGACTTGACAAATTCACTGCAGCATGCCCATTTTTCCTTTCCCCTAACACGCTGGACAACAGTGTGGGTATCGATATGCTTAAATATTTTCGTGCCACAATACGTTGTTCTCCAGAAGGTGTGCATGTCATTTTAAACAACAATTATCCAATGGTTGAGAGATCCTGTCTTATCAATGAGGATGCCGCTCTGGCGTCCTTACCTAGTGTGAAGAAGGAACACTGTTATTGTTATCATTTCTTGCCTTCCATCATCACAAAGTCTCGCAAAAGAAATTGCAATATTGTAGACAGCAGGTTACCTATTTAGGTCACCTCCTGTCTAAGGGCGGACGTGCACTCACACCAAACAGCATTCAGACCATTCTAGACACTCTTGTACCCCGCACTCCGAAGTATGTTCGTGCACTGATTGGCCTCACCTTTTTTTTGTAGGCAGTTTTTCACACATTATTAAACCTTTGTTGGCCCTTTTTTGCCCCTCCCATGGACTCCTGAGTGCCAGAGCGCCTTCCAACAGTTACGCCAAGCCCTTTGTTCTGCACCAGTATTAGGTACCCCAGACATGTTGATGAGTGACTATTTGTTCCAGTTAACTGACAGCTTTACTTCTATTTATCAGCAGGTGCGGGAAGCTTTTCCTTCTATGCTGACAGATCATCGTAACATTTTGGTCACCGAGAGAGGACGAGCTGCGTCACCTGAAGGACCTGAGTAAGTCTTCCCGGACCACACGATCCCTGGTACATCTAGATATCTGCTTCGATCCAGGAAGAAAGACATTTCAGCGCAGAAAGAGACTGTTTGAGCCACTGTCCTGGGTGGTTAAAGACTGACTACAAAGGGGGGTAGCCTATTAGTAACTACTCCTCTCAACGTTGGTGAAGAAACCAATGCCTGCCCAGGACCTTAGGGCATCATCTATTTTGCTGTTTGCCGATGAAAATGAGCTTGCCTAAGAAGGAGATCACTGCAACAATGTGCAACAGCTGTACAATCTGCATCCTTGGACTGACTTTGACTGCTGCCATCATCGCTACTGTAATGTGGGTTGTGGAGGAAGTAATGGCTGGAGCCTCCTTACCTAACATTACTGCTACATCACTTGCTGCAAAAGAGCACCATCATTTTGATTTGACGCAACATGAACAGGGATACCGGCAAAATCTGAGAAACAAATCATTTCTTCAAATGTTGCATCAGACACACCAGCTAAGCAATGCTACTAACTGTTGGGTTTGTGGCAAGATTCCTCCTCATCAGAACATAAAAGGAATCCCGTTGTCACCGCTGTCATTCCCTCACAATGGCTCATGCCCAGCTTGGTTCAAACCTCTGTATGCCTCTACTGAACAAAGTCTGTTATCCCGATGAGGAAGGGGACCCACACGCCAAAGGAACTGTATAGGAAATGGAGGAGTATTGCAGAGGAAATTCCTCCACACGTTATGTTTTCCCCAACACTCGAACGGCCAAGGGTAACGGGCCTTTTGTCATCGCTGTTACTAGAGCCCGAGCAAATCTTTGTGAGAGCAGTTTTGGTAGTATCCCGGTGGGAAAAAGTTACTGTACCACAGTATTGAACATTACTGGAACGAACAATAGCAGTTTTCTATCCTCGCCCAACACTTATTTCATTTGTGGGAGTAAAGGCTACTATCATCTACCAATTGGATGGTCCGGAACATGCTACGTGTCCTTCTTGCTTCCTCCTGTGTTCCTAGCACCTGCATCGTATCATAAAGATCAAAAACTGTTTAATGACATTTCCTTGAACCGATTCAAAAGAACTATAAATAATGATGACGTGGATCAAACCGTCACTGCATTACAGCAATATGTTGACTTTAATTTGGGACTCTTTTTCTTTGTTGGTGCGGCTTTGAATAGCAGCAAAATCAGGCGCTTACAAATGTCCAAAATGTAAATGCCCGTTTAGCAATAGACCGAGAAGTCAGCGATATGATGCTGATCAATATACATGATATTAATTGTACTCCTTTTAAAGCATATGAAAATGTCTTAGCTTATGCCAAAAGGGCCGTCTGTGAAAAACTTTAATAATATTTTACTTGGCATAAGCTGCAGCCATTTTGGCTGTGGTGTCCATTTAAGTTTCCTTTGTAATTCTTTCGTCTTTTCACTCTGCTTGTACTATCTATTTTTGTTGACTTCCTGACTCAGCTAAAAGCAATGTACGTGCTGAGAGTTTGTAGCAGCCAGTACACCTGTTAACTGTCAATAATTTACTGCTGCCATAAGCACTCCTGCTCCCCCTCCCACTTTGCTGACTAAGTGGTTATTCATCTGGCCTTGTTTGCTGAAAACTATTTCCAAAACTTGTCCTCCCTATTTCTGTTCACATGCTTACTGAGCAGAAAACCTGTATAAAAGACCTGTGTTCTGTGACTTCAGTGTACTACCTCCTCCAGCACTTGAGAGTGCTGTGTGGACGTGGTCCCACTCATGAGTGATTAATAAACTTGTTATTTATTCCTACTCCAGTGCTGATCTCTACTTTGTTGGTTTTTGAACCCTTGGACAAAAGGGTGACCCTGCACCAGTGCACCCCTAAAAAGGTATATTTCCACAGAACACTTCAGATTGACTTGCTCAGTCTTCAAACCGTGAAACTGTATGTCTCCCCCCAGCTGGAATGCAGTTGCGTCAAGACAACTTATCTGTTGAACTGATGAAGAGGCTCTTGAAGTGACAGAAGCATTCTCAACATGCGGTACCAAGTGAAGTCTAGAGACAGCATTTGCTGCTACAGTAAAGAGAAGTCATGGTGGTGGAGCTGACCCAGTGGCCATGGGGAGAATGACAACAATATTCTACAAAAGTCCAGGTTATGAGCTCTGGAGTATTGGATCTTTTTTGTTGTCTTGCTTCTGTGCATCTGGAAAAGATATGTGTCCTCCATTCAACACGAGTCCTAAACTGTACAACAGCCTTTTCACCTGCCTCCTTAATGCTGACCTTCATGCCTAGGGGTGGAGACCAATGCCATGTTGGGGTTTGAGGATATCCGCAGTTATATGGGAGTTTTGAAGTGCAACTCATCAAACACTAGTGGCCCCATGTAAGCCCTCAAGGACAGATGTCTGATTGCACTATTTTAGCACAAATATCTTAACACTGTTTATGATGAGTGAATCTACAACACTTTCGGGTATAGCCAGGCCTGCTTGGTACTGATGGCAAGAACTGGAATAGCTCTTAAGCACCCTTTATGAGCAAAAGGCATTTTTGGAGATTTCAATAATGAAACTTCACAGTTTATACTGAGCAGATTTGTAAATATTTTTACTCATTTGTTCCCTGATAGTTCTTCCTGCACCCCACACTAGTGCAATGCTGTTACTGGGTCTGATCTCTTGGGCCTACCTCTCAAGGCCTAGCGTACTACTGGCTTGTGGTGCATCTAAACCTACTCTTGCCGCTTTTACCCATCTCACCCAGATCTTTTCTTGATATAGCAGGGCTAGAACTAAGGCTGTTCTCCTTGTCTGAGTGCCTGAGTTTAATGGTCACTTTAAATACCATTTTCATTTTATCAGCCAAAATGCTAATTATGATCTGGCCATTTTAAATGGGAGGTAACTGAACCATAAGTTACCTAACAGTTGCACTGTTTTTAGTAAGTCTAGATATAGCAAGGAGACACTGGAGTTCCGCAAGAAGTGTTATTGTAGATATAAGGCCTGTGGTGCAGAGATTCATATTTTACCAATACTTACAATTTTGTGGAGGTAGTTCCAGTCTATAGTCATTTGTATTCGAACATGATTGCTTGTTATCCTACTTGGGATAAGGGAATATTCACTTCAGGGACACAAATCAGAAGCAGAGTCACAGGGCCTAGATAGAGAATGAAAATTGCTGTACACTGAGCAACAAGTAAGGGTCCAATCCTAGTACAAGTTAAAGCCTTTGATAGGGGAGGTTGTAGTACAGTTGGGCGACTCCTACTACTACTGCTGCTGCTGCTTCATCCTTGGCTTCCAGAGTTTGCTACTCCACAGGGTACTTGAATGATCTCTTTTTCCCCAAATAGGAACAAGAGGGAAGGAGCTTATAGACCTGGACAAAGGGAGAACCCTTAAGTCAATCCCTTCTTTCCAGTCAAAAGGAAATTATTGTGACTCATGCCATCCACATTTAGGGTTGAGGTGTGTTCAACTCCACTCAGCAGATTAAATCAAGGTGAATACCAGGCAACAGGGGCTGCAGACAAATAAATGGGCTTAATCAAAGACAGCTGCGGCCTGTGCAGGTTAGAGCGGTGGGGCAGTGGGACCGGGTGAGGGGGGGATTTTGACGAACGATGACAAGGGAAAATTAAATGAATAATTCATTTTCCCTCGTCATCGTCTGTCGAAATCCCTCCACCCGGCCCCACCGCTCTTACCGGCACGGGCCGCGGCTGATCAAAGATTGCGTACAACTAACAACTAAAAACTCACAACCAGCAAAGGTATTCCCCAAAGTATGTCAGAAATCATATGCGCGCCCCATGGCCTATGCTGCAGATCGGAGTGCCAGCCGATGCCTTTTGAGTTATTTCAGCTAGTTGGTAAAAGGAGAGTTACCAAAACGAACCACTGTCTTGAACTTTTTAAATACGATTATGTAAAACTAAGAGGTATTGATCCGCTATCTAGCATTACAGCAGCAAGATTAATTTCTGATAATGTGACGCAGGCAAATAGTGGTATGGTGTATAATATAGCGGCTGGGCTACTGGCATCTTGCCCTATTGTAAATAAATTAGCTGTAATATCTTGGAATATTGAAGGGTTGAGATCCAAGGTCACTTCCCCCGATTGGCTTTCTTTCATCGAGGATCATGACCTTTGTCTCTTCCAGGAAACATGGCTGATGGAGCCCCTTTATCGTACTAGATACCTAAATTATTTTGTTTCAGCCGTTAGTGGGGGGAAAGGCCATCCATCAGGGGGACTGTTAATTTGGTTTTCTAGTTGATTGGCTATAACATTCAGGTGCTCCCAACACAGAGCAGGGATATCCTTGCAATCAGGCTGAAAATAGGCATAAAGGGAAACATTGACATTTATAATGTCTATGCAAGAGGTGTGAGAGGGGGGAAGATGTCGGAAGTTATAGCAACCCTCAAAGATCTTCTAGACCTGTATTCCAGGGACTCTCAAATTCTAATTGCAGGTGACTTTAATTTGACCTATGAACCCCTTGCTACAGAAGAGCATGATCTTGCATGTGAGGAAGATGCCCTGTGGGGCATCCCAAAACTGGAACTAGTTCCAATGACCAAGTGGACGGATGTAACAATCCAAATAAATTCCATGTGCCTGGACAAAGGCCGTCGGGCAGCAAATGGAAAATCTCCTTCTGACAAGCAGGGGACAAACACATTTAACAATGGCCATAGTTTCAGTCGCATTGACTATCTCTTAATTAATTTGCGGCTATGGTATGCTTTTGGGGACACGTCCGTGATAGGGTGGGTAGAGAGTGATCATAACCCTTTATGTGCGACTTTTGACTTGTTACCAGAGATGGTACTCCCCCGGCCGATCAGCATGCTGACCACTCTTGACGTAGTCCCCACAAATGACATGAGACGTGTGAAGTGGGCGCAGGTAGTAGCGAATATTAGTTATTATTAATAATGATATTGATGTTGCAATAGCAGAGTTAGAAGCCTGTTTAGTTATCCCCACGGCTCTTGGAGAGACTATCAACATTAGCCGGGTCTGGTGGCTCAGTGGACTAATGCGTCTGCTGCAGGGGCCTGTGTTCGACCTCATGGTCACAGGTTCAAATCCCGGCGGGTCCACTCAGCCTTTCATCCATCTGAGGTCGATAAAATGAGTACCATTGAGTTGGGTAACAATAAACATCTGTTATTCAGCGCCAAGATACCCGTAGTGGTGAACGTGCGCTTTACAAATACACGTGTTATGTTATGTTACATTCATAATACATTTTTTACCCAGCTTCGCTCTCACTTTGTGAGGCATCATAAGGCTAAGAGTCCGCATCCAAGGAAAGGAACTTATTGGTTTAATGAGGATTGTAGATCGGCCCGTGGGATTCTATGGGGCGCCATTAAGGCAGGAGATAAAAACAAGTTACTTACCTGTAACTTTGGTTCTCCAGTATTGGTAACTTTCATAGATTCCCATAGCTTGTATCATTCCCCGTCGTCGGAATGGGAGTCTCGGAAAATAAAAAAATAACATAGCAGTAGGTACAAAGAAGGAAAGGCCTAGGCCTCTTCACATTTTGTAGCATATCCACCTCTTTTTGTAAAAGAGACCAAAATAAAGCAACAACCAATCAGCATAGACTCATCCCACAGAACCCTCCTGAGAGAACCTCAGAGCCTCAGATTTTCGTAGCCGTTGTGTAACAGAATAACAAAACATACTGAAGGCTGAGCTTAACCAGGGGAGGAGGGTAGGCGCATGGGAATCTATGAAAGTTACCAATACTGGAGAACCAAAGTTACAGGTAAGTAACTTATTTTCTTACTCCAGTATTGGAACTTTCATAGATTCCCATAGCTTGTATCAGAGTAGCTTGCAGTCAGAAGCACATTTTGCTCTCTCCTTGTATTAAAAAACATTGCAATAACATTTAGTAAATATACATATAATTCCAAACCAAAATGTGCCAATAACAAGAAAGAAAGGAAGGAGGGAAGAAAGGAAAGCTCACCACTCAGTGGAAGAGGTTCCTCAGGACTGCCTGGCCTACAGCCGTGTCTTCCTGTGTCGAGGCCTCTGGCCAGTAATGTCTTGTGAAGGTGTGCAAGCTGCTCCAAGTTGCAGTCCTGCAGATATCTTTGATCTGGACCCCAGCAAAAAGGGCCGTAGAGGAAGCCATGGACCTTGTAGAATGTGCTCGGACTCTACCCTCCAGTGGTTTGCCCGCTGCTGAATGACAAAAACTTACCGCACTGGCCAACCACCGAGCAATACCCTGCTTGGACAGGGGCAAGCCCTTGCGGGGAGTGCTAAATGAAACAAAAAGTTGAGAAGATTTTCGGAAATCTTTAGTACGGCCCAGATAGTATTTCAAACATCTCTGCACATCCAGAGAATGGAGTGATCTTTCCGCCGGCGTAGAGGGCTGAGGAAAGAAAGCCTTAAGGATCACCGGTTCATTTAAATGAAAGTCCGAAGGCACCTTAGGTATGAACTTCGGGTTAGTCCTTAGGATCACTGTATTTTTCTTGAATTGTAGAAAAGGTTCCAGGATTGTCAGAGCCTGTAATTCCCCCATTCTTCTTGCAGAAGTGAGAGCTAGGAGAAGTGCTACCTTCCAGGAAAGGAATATCAAATCTGCTCGATGAATCGGCTCAAAGGGATGCTTCATCAACTCGGTGAGAACCAAATTCAAATGCCACATAGGAGGTGGAGGCCTCACTGGAGTAAAGACTCTAAAGAGGCCTTTAAGGAACTGCTTGACAATCCTGGCTGACCAAAGAGAAGGACCAGATGCAGTGTGTCTATAACGAGAAACTGCTGCCAAATGAACCTAAATGGATGAATGAGCAAGCCCCGCTTTAGACAAAGACATGAAATATGGAAGAACTTGGTGAGGTTGAGATGTAAAAGGGTCGAACCACTCCTGTTGACACCAGATGCAGAATCTCTTCTATTTTAAACGGTATGTCTTATTAGTAGACGGAGCTCTGGCCTGAGAAAGCACCTCCTTAATCTCCTCTGAGAGATCTAGCCCAAGAAACTCTCGCTGCTCAGGAGCCATGCTGTTAGGTGTAAGGAGCGACGGTCCGGATGCCAGATCTGGCCCTGGGACATCGTGAGAAGGTCTGGGACCACCCTTAGCAGCCGTGGAGGGACCAGAGAGAGAAGATGAAGCTCCGTGAACCAAAACTGCCTCGGCCAAGCTGGAGCTATTAAGATCATCTTGCACGGTTCCGTTTTCATCTTCCTGAGTACTCTGGGTATCAACGGAATGGGGGGGGGGGGGAAAGCGTATAAAAATGCGCCTGGGAGGAGCCAAGATGGCGACCGGAGCAGACGCTTGAGCGCCCGGCTCCGTCGGCCCTTGGCCCCGGACTATTATCCTGATTCCTATCCTTGCCGATTCTCGAGGTGAAACGTGTACGACGACGCGCTGTCCACGCCGCCACTTCCCCAAAGTCTCAGCCCGCCCGGATGCCGGAGTTTTTGGTGCTTTTGTTCTCCGCCCTGGACCCCTGCTCCATTGTGGCCTTTGCCGGCCCCCGGGAAGCTCCGCAGACCCGCTAGCGCAAATCCGAGCCCCGCGGTCCCGACCTCACCTAACATCACGGACTGTTGCCAGATGAGCCTGGGGAGGGACGGCCAGACACCTCCTGCACCCTGCGCCTGAAGGGCTGGGGCTGTAAGGTAAGCCCCGGTGAGGCGGGTCTCCTGCCCCGATCTGTGGACCGCGCTGTGGGAGGCTGCCGACCCCCTTCTTCTATTGCCTAGTCGGCTGCAAAGAGAACCCGAGGGAAGGGAGGCGACTGTTGGCTTTCCCGGTTGCGGCGCAGACCTGAGGGGAACTGACTCCTTGCTACGACCCCCCCCCCTGGCCATTGTACCGTCCGGCGGTAAAACATGGCGTTGTTTGCTTGCTCGCGGCTGGGGGGTGATACTCCGGTCTTGCCCGCTGCCCGCTTCGCCCTCCCTCCACCAGACACCAGCTCCACGGTGCCGTCCCGGATTGCTGCCGATGTGGGGGTGCAGCTTCCGCTGACATGCGGCTCCGTACTGGCCGTCCTGCGGGACTTTCGTTTACAAATGTTTGCTCGCTTTCAGGCGCTAAGTGAGCAGTTTGACTCCCTGTTGTCGGCTGCGGGCCGTGAGCGCTCCGTCTGTCATCAACACGGCGTGGGTCTGCCAGTGCTTTTGTCCTCTTGCGGGGACGCAACGGCTGTGTGTGATCGTGCTACACTGGTGCCTGCATCTGGCTTTCCCGGCACCCGGGATCAATTGCTCTCCAGCTTAACAGCGGATACTTTGTTTCCCCGTTCATTGCTGCCTGCTTCATTGTTGCCTGCCTCACCGCGTCTGCAAGAGTATCCAGCTGAGCAACACCTAACATCCTCGAGGAATCGCTCACGGTGGCCTACTGCTTCTTTTCTGTGGAACTCCTGTACTCTACATGCCATGTCTGGACTTTATGTGGTGCACAAAGGGACCTCTACAGATGGTCGGCGGCCATTTTGGGATTCTACTTCACCATCTTCTCCCAAACGGCCATATTGTCTTTGTCTGCACGGGATGCGGGGCCTTCATGTAGGGGCTGGCTTAATCTCAAGCCCGCGATCGGGCCAGGGCTAGACTGATTAATATCGCCATGGTTTCACGGAGGGGCTGGACTGGGACTGGAACTGTATGTGTACTTTGTGCGCATTCGTCGCGATTTGTCTTCCTTCATCTAAATTGTTGTGACAATTCATTTTCCCACGACCGCTTTTGGGGTAGTGGGTTCTCAGTGTGTGGAAGCCAAAGATGGCCGATGGTTTAGGGCGCTCTGATGATACGTAGGCTCCTCCCCACCTTCTTCTTTTTGGGAGTTTAGATTAGAATAGTCCTATTCTTTTCTCACCCCCTTTAACATAGGTGTATTGTTTTCTTATCTTTCTTTACTTTATTCTTACTCTCTTTCTTGTCTATATTTCGGGTTTATTGGGCGACAGGCACTATGCTGGGGGGGGGGGAAGGCCGTAGCCTCCGCATTGGTGTAGGGTGGGGGGGTAACTTACTGTTTCTAATTAGTACTATGGGCCTTTTTTCTCTTTATGTTTCTGCGCTATACTTGTTTCGATTCTGGGTCCGGGTGGGGGGTTGACTGAGTGGGGGCGGCACCGGAGGGGTGCGTAATTGCTCATGTGACTATCCTGTTATATAACTGCATTGCCTCACTGCCGGCGATTTTACTTCCATTGCTGTTTTAATGATGCTGCTGCTCTCCCGTGTGATGAAGATATCGTGCGGACTCGAATCTCCTTGGTTCTAATTCTTCACTGACTATTTCCCTGATAAACTTATTTTGAAAACTTTAAAATTAACCTTCACTTCTCCTTTCCCTGGGGTCAAGGATCTCTCCAGTGTATGTTTCATAAATCGTTGCTAACCTTGACCGTTGAAGCACAGGGGCCGTAATGTTTGTATCAATGCTTAACCGTATCGTGGCCGGCCTGAAGGTTGTAGGCCCGTATTTGTTCTTTTAATATGCACGAATAAAGGTTTTTAAAAAAAAAAAAAAAAAATGCGCCTGACCAGGCTATCGAAAGCGCATTCCCCAGCGATCCTCGATGGTGTAGCTTGCTGGTGTAAAACAGGCATTTTCTGTTGTCTGGAGTTGCAAAGAGGTCTATTGCAGGTCTGCCTCACCGATGAAAGATTTCCTGCAAGACAGCCTGGTTCAGCTCCCATTCGTGGCTGACTGACGACAGCCTGCTGAGCATGTCCGCCTTTTCATTTAGTATTCCTGGAAGATTGTCTGCCTTCAGAGATATCCTGTGAAGGATAGCCCACCTCCAAATCCTCTGGGCTTCCTGTGACAACGGAAGAGATCTGGTTCCCCCTTCTTTGTTTATGTAGTGCATGGCTGTGGTGTTGTCCGTGCAGACAAGAACCGTCGAACCTTGCAGCTATGGAAGAAAAGCCCGAAGAGTCAGACGAATCGCCCTGAGTTCCAGGAGATTGATATGAAGAAGGCGGTGCTGTGGTAACCAATGACCGCTTACATGTAAATCTTGTAACACCGCGCCCCAGCCTTCCATCGAGGCATCTGTAGTTACAACTTGAGGCGCTGGATCGAGTACGAAGGATAGACCTTGGGATATATTCTGTTCCTTCGTCCACCACAAGGCGGCCTTTTTCATAGCCGGAGTGATCATTACCTTGTCGTCGAAGGAACCGTCCACTTGTCGCCATTGTATGTCGAGCTGTTCCTGAAGTGAACGCATCCGTAACCTGCAGTGAGGTATCAAAGGAATGCAAGAGGAAATTGTTCCTAGCAGGGATTTGTAATGGCGAACTGAAAGACACCTTCTTCTCAACAACTGAGCCATGGACATCAGTTTCCCTTGCCGTTCGAAGGATGGAGAAGCCTTGTTGAGAGTTGTGTCTAAAATGGATCCTAGGAATCTTGCTTTCTTGGACAGACAGAGAGATGACTTTTCCCTGTTGAGGATCAGGCCCAGACTGCTGAACAGACGTGTACATGCATCGACTGTTTCCTCCGCGGTCTGCCTGGACGGGGCCTTCAGCAACCAATCGTCCAGGTAGGGAAAGACTTGAAAATGCTGCTTCCTGAGGAAAGCTGCCACTGGCGCTAACACCTTGGTAAAGATCCTTGGAGCAGACCGAAGTCCAAAGGGTAGAATCCTGAACTGAAAGTGGCTCTTGCCTACTGTAAACAGTAGAAACCTCCTGTGGGCTGGATGAATGGGTATGTGAAAATAGGCATCCTGGAGATCGAGAGTGGCCATAAAATCCCCCGGATTGAGTAGACGTAAAATGTCCTGGAGAGACACCATCCGAAAGGATTGCTTTACGAGATAGGTGTTTAGCTCCCTGAGATCTAAAATGGGGCGCCATTTTTCCGGTGTCTTCTTGATCAGAAAAAATCGGGAGTAAAAACCCTCTCCCTTCTGAGGAAAAAGGGACTGGCTCTACAGCTCCTTTGAGGAGCATCTGATGAACTCCGAGCTGCAGAAGACGCAGATGTTTCGAAGGCATGGCGGTAGGGGGCTTGTAAGGTGGAAGATGTACAAATTCCAGTGTATGGCCATATTGGATGATGTTGAGTACCCAAAGGTCTGATGTAATCCGTTGCCAATTGTAGAGGTATTGAGATACCCTGCCCCCCACAGATGTTGTCACGGAGGGGGGTACAGCAGGAAGAGCCAGCACTCCGCTATTCTCGCTTAGAGGTATCACGCCACTGGCGATTCTCTTTTCCTCTTGAGTTAGACCTAGAGAAAGAAGAGGTCTGGCCTTGTCTTTGATAGTAAGATGGGCGATAAGACTGAGGCGCTGAATTATAAGAAGGATACCGTTGCTGCTGGAAAGAACCTCTGTAGGTTGTAGTACTCCTTCCTCTGGCCCCGCGGAAAGGAACCTTTCGCTATTGTAGGGTTCCTAAGGATCTTGCTGTCTCCGCATCCTTTTTGATGTTTTGGAGGGCATCATAAATATGCTTACCGAATAATGCCTCCCCATCAAACGGAAGCTCCAGGATTTTGTTCTGGACCTCCGGCCGGAACCATGTCGCCCTCAGCCAGCCTTGGCGACGAAGAACAGCTGCGCCTGCAAGCGAACGGAAAGCCGTTATGGCAATGTCCATTGCGCAGTCAATAATCTCAGCAGATGTGATCTCTCCCTCTTGCAAGATCTTCTTTGCTTCCACCTTGTTTTCCTGAGGCAGCTGGTCTAGATATGGTGAGAGATCACACCACATCTGACAATCGGATCCTGCAAGTATAGCCAGCGCATTCGCCACTCTAATCAGAAGACTTGCCATCGAGGAAAATCTTTTCCCAGCATTATCTAGGCGTCTGCCTTCCTTATCCGGAGGAGTAGTAAGAGGCGCTGAAGGATTACGTGATTTCTTCTGAGCCGCCTGAGATATCACCGAATGATAGTAGTCGGGTTCTTCATTGCCTTAAGACCTTCCTCCCAGACATGGCTGACAATAGGAATGGAACGGACAGTCTTCCTATAAGATTCTTTAAAATCATAAAGAAAGCATTCAGTTGGAACAGAGGGCATGGGAAGTTTAAATCTGCCTGAAGCTCTCTCCATCAATTTATGAAACCCCCCAATGTCTGCCGGGGGAGAATCAGCTGTATCCGGTGTTGGAGAAGCTGAGTCCGGTATAACAATCATCCCACTCAGTAGCCCGGTCCAGCCTGATGATATCGCCCTGATCCTCATCCGAGGAATCAATCTGTAACTCTGGAACCACCGGATGTGAGACTGGACTGGTAAATTGTGGTTGTGAAATCATCTGGGACGATGATCTTGGCGAAGACACAGAACGAGCTGGTGGAGCAGAAACATTCTGCGTCAAAGGAAGTGAAGGAGGAGGTGGCTGGGAGAATCTCCTCCTATAGTCCTGTAACAGGTCTTGAAGATCCGTCAAGAGGGAAGAAGGTACAGAAACCATCTCCTGTCTAGTGTCTTCCTGATGTTGAAAAGTGTGCTGATAAGAGTGCCCATGAAGGTATTCAACCTCAGAATCAGTGTCCAGGCACTTGACCAGAAGCTGTGAAGGGCTATTAGCATATTCAAAAGAATCATCCTCACCCTCAGAATCGTCTTCTTCCTCCAGCAACAGAGCGGGAGGCAGAAGGGTAACCCTTCTTGGAGAAGTCATGTCCGGCATGATTTTCCTCAAAGAAATGGCAATCTTCTCCGTCGACGAAGACGTCGTCGGCGGTACCATCGACGGTGGAGAAGCAAAAGAAATCGTCGTCGTAGACGGGAGGTCCACCGACGACGAGCATATCGTTGACAATGAAATAGGCGTCGTCGACACTGTCGTCGACGAGACCGTCGACACTCCCGCTGTCGTCGTCACCTTCGTCATCGTCAAAGCTCTCGTCGACGTCATTGACGTTGAAGTCATCGTCGTCGACACCCTCGTCGACGTTGAAGGAATGGTCATCGTCGTCGACGAGCTCGTCAACACCCGTGTCGACGGATGGAGATTTGAAGGCACCGTCGACGAGCCCGTCGACGGTGGAACTGTTTTGACTTGTACCTTTGAAATCTTCGTCGACTGAGTCTTTTTCAGCGTCGTCGACGATTGACCAGCCTTGTCAGACTTCTCAGATGACAGAGAAGAAGGCTTTTTAAAATGTTTATCAGTCTGTGTCACCGCTCCTGCAGAAGGTAGTCCTTTCTTCTCCTTTGCACCATGGTGAGGAAATTCGCTAGGACTCCGGCTCTCAGACTCACGGGGTGGTCTTTTCTGAGGCCTTTGCGTGATGTCTGTAGATGGAGAAGGGGAAGCCCTACCCCTCTTCAATGACCTTCTGGATGAAGTGGCAGTTGAAGAATCATCGCTATCGCTTGATAGTGTTTCCTTCCCTGACTTCAGCTTGTGGAGCCAGGTGAGAAGGCGACCCTCATGGTCTCGGAGAGTCTCTGTAGAAAAGGTGCGGCAGATCTTGCAGTCTTGAGCCTTGTGGTCCGGATACAGGTAGTTGATGCAGTCTTTATGCCTATCCTCCACATACAACCTTTTCTTGCCACAGGTGGAACAAGCCTTGAAAAGAGCTTTCTTCTCCTTGTCAGACATTTCAACAGAAAAATCCAACAATTCTGAAGAAAAAACTGCTGAAAAAACTATAGAATATATTTGAAATGAGCAGAGCTCAAAGTAGACTCCCTAAGCACAACGTGCGGTAGAAAATCTGAGGTTCTCTCAGGAGGGTTCTGTGGGGTGAGGCTATTCTGATTGGTTGTTGCTTTATTTTGGTCTCTTTTACAAAAAGAGGTGGATATGCTACAAAATGTGATGAGGCCTAGGCCTTTCCTTCTTTTTTGTACCTACTGCGATGTTATATTTGTATTTACCGAGACTCCCATTCCAACGACGGGGAATGATACAAGCTATGGGAATCTATGAAAGTTCCAATACTGGAGTAACCTGCCTTAGTATGGTCATCTACACTAAAATATAGGAGGGCCCAGGAAAAGCAAAGAAAGTATGGGACAAAAGCAGATGGCAGGACCTCAGGCCGGCTTGTGCTAGTAATTGCCCTAAGCAGTTCTGGAATATAGTAAACTGGGGCAGGGAAGGCCAGCCATCACCACCACAAAATTACGTAGCCCAGGATCAAAGGGTCAACCATTTTAAACCCCAATATGTTAGCTGTAAATCTGAGGGTATTCAGATTGTGTTCAAATATTCATTTTATCAAGACATACCCTTTGAAGGGTCTGATGTTACTACTGCACCAGGAGCAGTAACGGGTGGGAGAGCCCCTGGCCTTGATTGTATCCCGACTGATATATTCCTTCATGATCAGTTAAGATGGTCCCGGTATATTGTCCTGCTAGCAAATGCAATTGCCAGAGGCGTGCCTGTGCCTGACTCCTGGAAAGGAGCGGAGATTATCCCCGATTTAAAAAAAAGGGGATAAATCCTACCCAGGTAATTACAGCCCATTAGCCTTATAGACTCAGTGCAAAAAATAATGAGGCGTCTAGTCTTAAATAAGGTCCAAGACTGGATCGATATGTTGTGTATTTTATCCCCACTACAGGCTGGGTTTCAGTCACACATCAGCACTATTGATCAAGTGTTTAGGTTTATATGAGTGTACTGGAGGACGGTGGTCCTAGGCAAGGGCAGCTTGTACGCTGCCTTTGTCGGTCTTAAGTCAGCCTTCGATCTTGTGTCCCGCTGCAAATTATGGCCAGTACTTCAGGAGTTGGGGATGCCTCCTGAACTGCTGTCCCTCATTGCCAGACTTCATGAGGGCAATTGTGCCCAAATTTGGTGGGGTACTCAGGGTAATGCCACCAACCCCTTTCCCATCGAGAGAGGTGTGCGCCAAGGCTGTGTCATGGCTCCCACACTGTTCTCTCTGTTTATTAACGGGATTGCAAAGTTTTTAGAGGCCATTCCCACAGATGCCCCGACCCTAGCTGGTGTAAAAATCCCTATTTTAATGTTCGCTGATGACACGTTAATCATATTGAAAACACTTATCGGTCTTCAGCGAGTATTGAAGCTTTTTGAGGAGTTTTGTCTCCTTCGGGGGTTGGAAATTAACGTGTCTAAAACAAAACTCAAGTCGTTTAACCCACACAAGGGATTTAGAGGGGGCATACTCCTGAACGATGGTCCCCTGAAACAAGTCAGCGCCTTCATGTATCTGGGGGTCATGTTACAGAATGACTTGAGGTGGGATCGACAGTTAGACATGGCCACCTTAAAGCACCCCCAGCTATCAGGAGTTTTACAGTCTGAATACAATACTTCATTGACAAAACCAATTAGCCCGGTGCTGGAGTTATATAATATGAAGGTGGTCAGCTCTACCTTGTATGGAGCGGAACTGTGGGGGATTGAGAAGATGAAGTAGCCGAAAACAGGTTTTTATGCAAGGTCACGGCTCTCCCACAAAGCACTCCAACATGCCCATTGCTTTATGATTTAGGTAGGAAAGCGCTAGCTGACGTAGCGAGACTGCGCCCTATATTGTATCAGCGCAGGATTTGGTGCACCCCAGAACTGGCCACCTACGTCGAGGCCTAAAAGATGTAATGAGTGCCGACTGCTCTAATAAAATCAACTGGAGGTCAGAGCATCCTTAGTAAACATGGGCATGGTAACACTCTGGGAAAATCCCTCATGTGCTTCTTTTCCCTCCAAGGAGATCCTAAAAGAGAAATATTGGGATCTGGTGTCCCACAATATCTACAGGAATGGTGACACGTCTTCACTTATGGGCAGATTCATAGAATCCAAACCATCCCCGCGCTTGGAGCAGTATTGGGACACAATAACTAAACAACACGATCGGAAATTATATTTCCAATTCAGGGTGGGTTCTTTACCAGTCAAATCTTACACAGCAAGATGGGTTGCAGAGGGAGATAGCACACGTCCCATTTGTAAGGCGCGGCTGGAGTCATTGGCCGATTTGTTGTTTGTCTGCTCAGCATACGACGCTCCACGTCGTTTATGGCTGACGCCAATCTGCAGGACATTGGGCACCAGAAGGAGTGTAGACACTCAAAGAATATTGCGTACGAATACCTCAGTTCCAATTGCCATCGTGGTAGTGAAATTTTTGGGGTAGCCTGCTATTAGATCGAAGGCACTTTATGCACTTAAAGATCTTATTAGCTTATTAACACAAATTGGCACACATGTAATATATGTATACGTTTTTATTGTTAACGATAGTATTGCGTACCTTAGTTCCAATTTATATAATTAATTTTAATACGTTTTATGTTTAGGAATTTTATAGTTGTTCTAACTTGTCCTACTTTTTTATATCAATCCGGCTCATGACTCGAAGTAACAATTATGGTTTTAAGATTGTATATTTAGATTGTGTTTTACGGAGTGTGTATTGTATGTGTTGTGCTTTTATGACTTGTTGTCGAATAAAACTTGCTGGATTGGATATAACACTAATGATAATGGGCAAGGAATAGCAATATCGTGGTGTACTGTTTTTAGGCTTACTAGTGCTTGGTACACTTATGTACAGTAAGCCAATATGCATATAATACAAAGTCCAATGTACTTAAGATGAGGACTCCTCAACAATGTGTAAAGCAGTCACATACAGCTCTTTTTCCTTTACAATTTAATGACGTCATAAAATTGGTGAAGTTTCTATATGCAATTTCAGGAGAAATACATTTCCAAAAATAGATTTGTGGCAGATAATTCTTACTGATTTACTTTTGATTTGGGTGCAACTTGAATGTTGGCATCATCATATTTTCACTTAAATCTTCCAAATAATTTTATCATCTATTTTGCCTAAACAAATCTGGAAATCGAGGCTTTAAAGGAGCATTTTTCCATCAAGTAAGGCACATTTTACTAGAGGAATTTTCGCAAATTTCACCCAATTCCTTGAACTCCACATTTTCTTACATTCCTTAACTCAAGATTTCTCTCTTGTTGAATAAGTCTTCGAGGACCACACTCCAATGCCTCATTTGATACTGTTTGTGTTCGGCCGGTAAATCTACCCTAGTCAAGAGCCACCTTCTTTATGGTTCAAGGCAATCAAAGAGGATGATGCTAACATGCTCACACCAACCAAACGTCTACGGAAATGTATCAAAGGCCCAAATCAATATTTATAAGATAAGCAATAAAGATTTCTCACATGAAGGGAGGAACTTTATTAATTATTTAAACTTCGAAACAAATTTTCACACATATCACGGTTACACTTATGTTTTGCATGCTCGATCCCGATAACAAAACATGTCTGTTTTTTACTTACGCCATAACAATGACACTAAAATCGAGCCAGTTCCATGGGTCTCGTAGGAATGTAAAGCTATCAACGCAAAATCCTCTAGCCAAAATCTTTATCAGAGACTCAAAGGTGTAGATTCCGGTAAACGTGTACCTGAAACAAGAGCAGAGAATTAAACTAAGAAAAGGCGTGTCTTTGAGAAAATACATGCTCTTTGGTTCTGAAAAACACGTAAAAGTTTATAATTAAAATATAACAAAATGAAGTAGTAGCAAGTTTATTATACATTTAAGATCCATTTTAGAGTTTGGCGTAGAGTGCACTCCATCACAAACATAAAACTGTACTTAGTCGGCCAAACCCTCGGTCTGTTCACCTCAGTTAGATGTGGGCAAACCATAAGTTTTCCTTTGTCTGGCCCCTCTTTGCTCCATCGGCAGAAAACTTTCTCTGACGGACCGATAGAATAGGGACTGTCAGAGGATGTACAATACACTGGCCGCCTTATTTAAGGTGTATGGTGTAATGTCTGTTTCCTGTCCGTCATTGCCAGGAAAAAGTTAGCAGTGAGGGGCAGAATTAAATATAAAGACCCCCACGCCCCAGGAGAAAGCTACTAGAGATTAGTGCCCATTACTTTTTCTGTTTTTAAGGAACAAACTCCCCTAGGTGCCTTGTTTGTAATCTGAGAGACAGCACTCTCTCTGTCAGATGGCATAGAACCTTACGTCCCCCACCCTGACAGACTACTGTCCATCACTTTTAGAGATGACAGTGGTCCAAGCAGTTCTCTCTGTGCATGGAAAGGAACTACTGTCCCGGAGGATCCGGATCCTTTCAATGTACAAAAGGTTTGGTGGACATCTGCCGTCGGTTTAAATGGCCATTCAACAATTTTTTTCAACGTTTTTTGTTTTTCTGAAACAAATTCCTAAAGGGGTTGCTTGTTTCAGTAAAACAGACAACTATGTTTATAATTTTGCCTGGTTGCTATATCTACATTATAAACCCTGATCACTCAAACAGGGAAAGCATGGACTAAGCTGAGCATTCTTATTTTTTTAATTAGATTGATCTGTCAATAACAAATGAGTCCTATCCTGTGAGGAAGTAAGGTCTTGATGCAGACTTGTGTCTGAGACCCTTCACTACAGTACTTTCAAATGTGGAGAAAAGAAACAGCTGTAGTAGCTTGGCCTAAGTAGCAATGTAAGCCATACAGAAATATGTGAAGTCGTAGTATGTAACATACTAATCAAACTACAATACAGTAAATGAGTAGTCCCAGTATTGTTTTCCCCTTGAATGGCCAACAATGTAAAATCCCTGAACAGTTTAGCCATACTTTTGGGCAGATTTACAAGCCCCTTGCGCCGTCGGTTCGTCACTTTGTCTCATATTAAAAGTAACGCACCGGTGGTGCAAGGGACTTGTAAATAAGCTCCCTAGTTTTGGAATGGCATTGTCTTTTAATTTTGCAGCCATCATTTTTCCTCCTGACTATTCTTTGACACATTTAAAACGGAAGCACCATCACCTGTGTTTAGGTTTAAGAAAGCAAGTCTTGGGAGCACCAAATGAAGAAAAACAGAAAAGCACATATCTAACTGTCATTTGTGTGCCAACTAATCTTACTGCGTTTGATCACTGGGCACGGAGACTTTATATATTGCACAAACAATCTATAAATAAGTAAAAATTGGCAAAACCATAAGGTTTGACATTGACTGTAGCTTGTCTTGTTTCGAAAAATCTGTTCGTAAATCTTTCTTTCAAAATCCAGTTCTTAATGGCCGCCTGTGGAGTATGTGCATGCATATGTTAGCGCATGCACAGAGTTCCATTTTAAATGATTTTTGTAATAACATTTTGCAAAAACCTTCGAAAGGCAGTCGTCTATAGGTGTGCATTGGAAGCTATTTTTTATGGCTATAAAGCCCATTCAACGATTTACGCCTGTTTGTGTACAGGCACATACAATGCTGGCCATCTTGAGTAGTCTAAAGGCTCATTTTGAGATGGTGACCACTCGAAACGCATGCATGGGCGCAGCAGCAAGAACCAGATGACAGTGTCTGAAGATCATTAAAAAAGGATACCAAGTTAAAAAATAAATAAATTTGGTTTGAAAAGGACACACTGGCTCACAAGTCGCTAACACTGGAGGGGACTATTTTCAGTGTGGATCGCAAACTTTAATTGCACTGCTTATGACTTCACATATTACTTCACTCATGACATTGTCAGTGACATCACTGGTGACATCTCAAATGACATCACTGAAGACATCATCAAGTGAGTGTAAGTGTTTAAGAGTTTATGATTGTTAAAGATATATACTAACCTACTATAAAAGTTGAATTATTATACTAGGTGCACTACTAGTAAGTGATACTACTTCTAAATTATATTATGTGAGCAGCTGTGTGACTATGTATTCATTTGTGTATGGGTGTGTGAGTGGCTGTATGGGTGTACAGCTGGATGTGTGAGTAGCTGTGTGGGTGAGTGAGCTGCTGCGTGAGTGGCTGTATTTGTGAGTGAGTGGGTCTGTCAGTTGCTGTATGGGTGACTGAGTGGCTCTAAGGGTGGGTAAGTGGGTGTGTAGTGACTATATGGATGATTGAATGTGTGTCTGAATGGCTGTATAACGGTGTGACTTGGTGTGTTAAGTGGTTGCATGGGTGAGTGAGTGGCTGTTTGAGTGGGTGTTTGGTTAAGTGAGTTAGTGCGTGAATTGCTGTATTGGAGAGTAAGTGTGTGCGAATGGCTGTATAGGTGAGTGAGCAGAGGTGTGAGTGACTTTTATGGATGTGTGAATGGGTATGTGAGTGTGTGAGTGCTTGTATTAGTGAGTGGGTGGCTGTATTGAGAGGGTGTATGGGTGTGTGAGTTATGGTGTAGGTAAATAAGTAGGTGTGTGTGTAGCTGTATAGGTGACTCTGTGGCTATATGACTGGCTGTACAGGTGAGTTACTGGATGTATGAGTGGCTATATGGGTGAATGAACAGTTTTGTGAGTGGCTGTATGAGTGACTGAGTGGGTGTGTGAGGCTCTATGAAGGAGGGTGTAGGTGTGAGAGTACTGGATTGGGTCTGTGAATGGGTACGTTAGTGGTTGTTTGGGTATGTGAGTGGGTGTACAAGATGTTGTATACGAGTCGCTTTATTGGTTTAGTAAATGGCTGTGTCAGTAGCTATATGGGAAAGTGTGTGACTGACTGTATTGGGTGAGTAAGTGAGTGGTTGTATAGATGAGTGAGTGGGTGTATGAGTAGTTGTACGCATAAGTGAGTGGCTGTCTCAGTAACTCAATGGCAGAATTTGTGGATGAGTAAATAGGTGTATAGGTGAGTGAGTGGCTGTGTCATGGACTGTATGGGTGAGTGGGTGTGGGTGTGGCTGTTCATGTATGTGAGTTTCTCTGTCAGTGACTGTATGAGTGAGAAAGTTGGTGTGCAACAGTCTGTATTTGTGAGTGAATGTGTCTGAGTGACTATATGGGTGCATAAGTGAGTGTGTGTCTGATTGTGAGTGGCTGCATGGGTGAGTAAGTGGGTGTACCAGTAACTGCATCTGTCAGTGAGAAACTGTCTCAGTGAGTGTTTATGGCTGACTTAGCGAGGGTCTCATTGCCTGTGTGGGTGAGTTAGTGTCTTAGTCACTGATTATTTAGCTCAGCTCAATGACTGTCTTAGAGAGTGTTCAGAGTAGTGAGTGGGTGTGTTAGTGACTGCCTGGATGTGTGAGTGGGTGTGTTAGTAGCGGTATGGGTGAGTGAATAGGTGTATCAGTAAGTATATGCGTGAGTGAATGGGTGTGTGAGTGATTGTATGGTTCTGGGAGTGGTTGTATGTGTGGGTGTTTCAAGGATAGTTTGAGTGTGTCAGTGGGTGTTTAAGTGCTTGTCTGGAAGATGTCATAAGTGATGTCACTGACCATGTCATGTGTGATGGAATATGTCAGGTCATAAGCAGTGCATTGCAGAGCACAAGTTATAGTTACCTCAGTTGGGCACAGAGCCATATATATGTAGGGGGTCCCCGGTGCCTGAAGGTCAAACCTTTGCATGGGGTTGGCCGCCGGCAGGTCGGTTGGCCAATTCACTGCTGCACACAGTCGAAGGCCGTGCACAGAATGGGGTTGGCTGCCTGTGCAGGAGTTAGACACTGGGTCTGGCCAAGCACCGATTATAACTAAGGCTTCCGGTTTTCAGTTTTTATTGATTTGTACAGATAAACAAAGACAGAACATGTTTCCTGTCGGTATTTATTTTTAAAAGTGGAAAAATACTGAAAATGGTGCCTCTTGTGAGAAACTTGCCATGCTGTCTTTCATGAATTCTAGGCAACAGCTGAGCACGCAGACAGCGTGGAGGGTTAAAATACAGGATGAGATTTCCTTACATACGGGCATATGTTAACATATATTTGTAGTATGATGCTAATATGTACCTGTGAGTGTAGTCTTTTGTTATGCGTGGCTGCTTAGTTTGCTTAAACGTGACAGGCATCCATGTTTGAGTGCAAGTCGAAGAGTTATATAAACAAGGGAATTTACCCTTTTACAGCTACATTTATTCTTGAAACACAAAATAATTATGGATAAATACCAATAAGATGTCCAAAAAATAAATATGGATAAATACAGATGGAAATGTTAAAAAATAAATACCATAAATCCGGGAGCCCTAATTATAACCCAACATATTACCACTCATGGCATCTTCTATATGATTGATAATATTACTACAACATTTGCAATTACATTATTGAGAAAACTGCATGGTGGTGGCGCAAGTTATAGTTACCGTAGGGCATGAGTTATAGTTACTTGTGATAACTATAACTGGTGAATTTCTGTGGTTTCTTGTTACCTAACATTTCACTTAACTATAACAATACCTTTGTTTTTTTCAGTGACTACAATCTATATCTATCTCTATTGCTCTCTCGATAGATATATATATATATATATATATATTCACTGAAAAAACCATAGGTTTCACACATGTTATAGTTAGCTGGACATTTCATTCGTACAAAACCATTGAAATTCCCCCGTTATAGTTAGTTCAGCTAACTATAACTCGCGCGACCGCAATCCACTGCTGATGACGCCACATATTACATCACTCATGACATGGTCAGTGACATCACTCATGACATCACTGATGACATCTCAAATGACATCACTGATGACATCACTGATGACATCATCCAGTGAATATGTGTCTGTCTGAACAATAAATATTTTTTATATATGTATATCTAAAGGTTAATGGAAGAATAAATGGGTAAATAAGTGTCTAAATGGATGGGTTTTTTTTGTAAAATGAATTGTATAACTGACTTATTAACAGTATCTTAGTGAATACAAGTATTAGTGAGTAATGTTTAAATATTTAAATATCTGTATCAGTGTCTCACTTTGTGTATAAGTGGCTGCATGGGTTGGTGAGTAGCTACATGAGTGTGTATATGGGTTATTAGTTCGTTTTTAGAGTATCAGTATGAGTGTCTGTATGGTTCAGTGGGGGATGTTACTTAGCGTATAGATGCATGAATGAGTGACTCACTGTTTGTATGTGTTTTGAAGACAGTATGTGAGCAGGACAGTATGGGTGGATGAGTGTGTGTATGGGTGAGTAAGAGAGTGAATGACTGTCTCAATAGTGTCTTTATGAGTAAGTCCATATGTTTTAAACTAGTATATGTGAGTATTGCTAGAGAGAAAGGGGAAAAACTTCAAGAAGAAAACAGAGAAAGAGATTAATGATCTAGAACAAAAAGATCTTATTGAAAAAAATGTTGCTATTCTAAAGAAAGTTATGGACGATCATCAATTGTATCTCAGAGAAAAAAACTAAAGAAAATAAAAAGGGACGATAGAGATTATCGCGATGGGCGTGTGTATACTTTTGCAAAAAAAGTTTGACAATGTATTAGAAATGGAAGATAAAAAAAGATTCAGAGATGAGAAGGATGGGAGTGAAGGTTCTAGCTCAATAAGGAGCATCTCTTCCACCTCTGTTAACAGTATAACGTCCAACACATCACATGAGGTCCCTTTAGAGGAAGGAGCTTCTTCTTTTCAGAAGGAGCTCGCCAAATTTCGTATCAGCAACAGGTTACAACAAAAAAGGGACCAATCAAAACCCGGAGGGGAGGTAGGAGGGGCAAAGGGAGGTTCCAAAGGAGGTACAGTAGGAAAGGGGAAGATTGCAGCACGGTCCAAAGAATAAATGGTTCTGCTGAATGTAATTTGGGGAGGTCAAATAATGTGAACAATGATAATGACTTGAAAATTGTAAATCTGTCAAATAAAAACCTGGATGCAGATGAGATTGCAGTCTTAAGTAAGGGTTTGAATTTTTGTCCCTCCCAGAGTGGAGATGTAATTGATGCACATTTGTTCGAGTTCTTAAACTTAAGGATCATTTTTCCCAGTCCTATACTAGGAATACAGAACTATCCATGCCGGATGACCTTGTAACACACACCATAGCCGATATTCGGGGCATACACTGTTTGGTGACACTTGATGATGAAGACAATCAGGATATGATTTCAATTATGAATGAACTCGACATCCCTCAAAATTACATGACTGATAGTGGCCTTAAACCGAAATCTAAATTTGTGCCAGCTGCAAATTATCACCCTAATATTGATACCTTCTATGAGAAAGTGAGTGAGGAATTACACAATTTGGAGGGATCTGGTAAGTGTGTTCCCACAAAATATCACAACATTACCGCCCAAGAAAGGAAAGCACTCAATAGGTTAAAACTAGTATCGTCATACGTGAGGCAGACAAGGGCGGTAATGTTGTGATTATGAATCATTGTGCCTATATGGGTGAAATAAACCGCCAATTAAGTAATGATCTATGTTACAAAAAAATCGCTTATAACCAAATTGTGAATCTAACAACTGCAATAAATATAAGACTTTCCGAATGGAAGGATATTGCATTACTAACGGAAAATGAATTTAGGTATTTAAGGGTTGATAGTCCAAACTATCCGTGTATTTACATCTTGCCCAAAATACACAAGCCAGACCCGTTTCCACCTGGTCGCCCAATCATTTCTGGGGTGGGCTCACCTACAGAAAAACTCTGAGTTTGTTGATTTAAAGCTTCAAAAATATGCGGTAAATCTCCCATCATATGTCCATGACAGTAAAGATATTTTAGTCAAATTTAAGGATTATGAATGGTCGGAAGAATTGATGTTCGTCACATTTGATGTGGAAAGCCTATACACTTATATACGGAAAGATCTAGGTGTTTTGGCGGTACAGTCCTTCCTTGACAAGAATGGTGCTGATCTGTATATGTTTAACGAAATGATCATGGAAATGATTGACATCATTCTTAGCAACAACTTTTTTCTATTTGATAAGTGTTGGTTTCAACAGATACTTGGTACAGCTATGGGCTCCAGGTTTGCTCCCTCTTACGCCTGCCTCTTTATGGGGTGGTTTGAGAGGGAGCATGCCTGGGGCAGATCTGCCTCCCCCTGGACCAATAACATCGTGTTCTGGGGGAGGTACATAGACGATATTATCTGTCTGTGGTCAGGGTCCTTGGACTCATTAACAGAATTTTTCACGTACCTAAACACTAATGAATACAATGTAAAACTTACTATGACTCATGACAGAGAAAGAATAAACTTTCTGGATATAAGTTTTTATATCAAGGATGGCATTATACAGAGTACTCTGTATAGGAAGGACACAGCATGTAACGGTATCTTGCATGCAGAGAGTGCTCACGCAAGATCCGTTGTGCAAAATATCCCCTATGGGGAATTAACCAGGATAAGAAGAAATTGTAGCGAGGAAACTACCCATCTCCATAATATTGCAGAATCTAAAAAAAGATTCTTACAGAGAGGCTACAAAAGTGAACTTCTTGACAAAGCAATAGAGAAAGTTCAGCTTATAAAAAGGGAGGATACACTCCGAGAGAAACCAAAGAAATCTAAAGAAGTGGTGACCAATAGTACTGTAAGATTCATCACACAATATAACACCAATAGTGGGAAAGTCTATAATATACTCAAGAAAAATTGGAGTATCTTAAAGGAGATTCCAGGATTAAAAAAATGCATTAACAATGCACCCTCTGTTACTTACAGAAGGGGCAAATCATTACGCAATTCTTTATGCCCCAGTTACGTCATTAATGATAATGCAACATGGTTACCGCAGAAACCCAAGGGCTTTTTTTCATGTGGAGCGTGCAACATTTGTCCCAGTGGCAAAAATAAAATCTGTAAGTTTTCTTATAACACCTCAAGAACATATGATATATTACACTTCATAAATTGTAATACCACACGTTATCTATGTAATGGGATGCACCTGTGGAATCATTTATGTCGGGAGTACGGTTCACCAGTTAAAAATCAGGATACAGGAACATCGTAGGGCGAAACTTAATGGTGACAACAGATACCCTTTGAGTGAACACTATAAAAAAGTACACCCAAATGACAGTACTTTTTGGTTCCATGGCATTGACCATGTGCCAATTGGTAATAGAGGTGGTAACAGGGAGCTTCAGGTAAGACAAAAGGAGGCTAAATGGATATGTCGCCTAAGGGCCACTGAGATGGGCCACAATACGGATAAAGAGCTCCACTACTTCCTGGGATGAGTACTGGGATTAGGATGAGACCCAAGAGATCTTGATTAAATAAATAGTTGGTTTTCCATTACATATCACCTTTTGGATAAAATCTCACAGTTTAGAACTTGGGATTTCAAAGGAAGCTAATATACTGTTTGTATAGTCAAGGAGACATTTTATTCTTTAATGATTTTAACTAATGTGCGTCATGAAGTTGGGTTCAAATACTGACATGAGACGATAATGCCAGTGAATGTGTATATCATATCTGTGCCAGCACCTTTTACTCACTGTTTGGTATAAGATCTTGCAATTATGTGTTCCTTGGTATATATATTCTTTTTTTTTCTCTCTTTGCTTTTTTCTCTTTGCTTTTTTTTCTCTTTGCTTTTCTTCCTTGAACCGGTGACCCTGCTTATGAATCTTGTGTGGTGTCTCGTATCGTTTTTAAATTTGGCGGAATATTATTTTCAGAAAACATTATGTGTGTCATGTGTGAGGGTATTCCTTAAGTTCCTTATAATCTTTATATTGGTTAATTTTTGTATGTTCTGTTCGGGTATTTTATTATCATGCTCGATATGTGGGTATATTGATTGGGGATGTGCCGTCATTCTTTGTCATGTTTGGCATAACGCTTATTATGCGTCTCTTTGCTGGTATTATCTGTCTGATTACTTTAAGAGTAATTTCAGTTTATTATTTTTTATATTTATAGTTAATCTAATGCAAGTTCAATCCGTAATTTGTATTGATCCTGAAGATCGGATGTTGCTCATCCTAAAGATCGTATGTTGCTTATCCGTTGAAAGATGGCGACCGCTTTAGAACGAGCTTTAATATAGGCTGCTTTCTATGTCTTTTTTCTTTTGATGACGCATCATTACGTAGGATGCGTCCGTTACGTTGCCCTTGTGATGCCTTTAAAAACTTGCCGCGAATTACGGGCAACGTTTGCGTGTCAGTTATTATGCTGCGGATTTTGACTTTAAAAGTAAGTGGTTATATTTTGAATGTCCAGGGTGCGTTTGCTACGCTGCAATTGTGATGCCTTTTAAAAAAAAAAAATTGCCGGGAATTGCGGGTTACGTTTATCTGACCGTTATTACGCTGCGTAATTTGCTGTTATAAGTAAGTGGTTATAATTTGGATGTCTAGGGAAAACGTCGCGCTATGTCCAATGGGGAACTCGTAATAGCGATATGCCTCCTGATGTAGTGTTGTTTTTGATTTGTTTATACGTTAGAGACTTATGCGTTTGTTTTGTTTGCCCTTGCGTTTTTTCAAATATGAGGCCAGCATGATGACTTTATATACATTTCCTTACGTGAATATATGATACATCACTTGTATTATTGCTGGTCGATTACTCCTAAAAAACGGTTATATTGATTTATGGAACACACTTTTTAGTGTCCCTTAGGGATAGTATTTTTTTATGTACTTGTTTGTTAAGATAATGGAGTGAATTATAGTATATATTATACTATGAGGGGTCATTATTTATAGGTTTCTTTTTCTTTACATTTTCAGATTGGGATTATTATCACCATGAAATCTTTCACTTTACTATTTCAGAAACTTCTTATGATATTACTCTTCATGCTACTATGATTCATCCCGAATACCGAAGATTATCTTTGGAATTGTATCTGGTGAGACATTATGGTTCTCTTCATTATTATCCTATTACTTATCACTCAAAATACGGGATTTATAAGGAGTATAACTGAGGATCTCTCTATATTAGTGGCATGGGAAACATGATGAATTGATGTTTAAATGTAATTTTGGCATTATATAATTTTTTGGCGGACGCCTTAAGGTTTAGTACTATTGTCTTTCGTGTTTTCCCTTGATGCAATTGTTCGTGATTTAAGAATGTTCTTTACATTTGTGTAGTTATTTGAAAGATGTGATACAATATGCATTTGTTCGTCCTTGTCATTTTGACTATTAGACTTGGATACACATGTGCTGAATATTCTACAATATATGGATCTTTCGCCTATGGACAAATTGTTCCCACACCATTAATCGTATCACTTTGATCTTTAGGTGAGACACTATATATATATATATATATATATTTTTATTGTTATGGAGTATGTATTGACATTGATTTTATCTAATTTTAGATTCGTTATTGATCTCATCTATTCTTAGATTCTTTTGTTACCCTTTTCTCTTTTCCCTTTTCTCCTTTTCACTGAAAATTTCTGTTTTAACATTTCCCCAAAATTCCTAATGCCTTATTTTTGTTTGTTTTGCTTTTCTATGGTGATAAACTAAATGGATGTATTACCTGTTTAAACAAATACGCTACATGTAATTCGTCTGTTCTGTTTTGTTTTTATATATATGATGACGTTAACAATATTAATGTTTGTCCTTGATTAATGTGTTTTTATATATTTGTATTTGTATTTGTTATATGTTTGCGTTGGTTGTCGTACTACAATTGTGTGTGTTTTATGTTATTCTAACGGCCCTGAAGAAGTCCCTTGGCAAAAGGGACGAAACGCGTTGGCTGCTTGCCGGTTTTGTTTACCTATCTGGAATAAACTTGAGATATTAATGGACAACACTTGTGGCTTTGAATGACTTTGTGTCGAGTGCACCTTCCTTCTTTTTGTGAAATTTCTGGATTCTTATAGCATCAATCAACGACGGATGCTGGAAGTGGATGCACCATTGTTTGGATAAATCAAATTTGGGAATTTAAGTGGTTAACCTTTGTCTGTCGTTGGTGGCTTTTTTCTGTTTATGTGAGTATTGATGTATATAAATGAGGATATATGAGAGTGAGAGATTGGAAGAGTTCCTGTATAAATAAGTATGTGTTTCTATAAGTGATTGTTTAAGAGAGTAAGTATGTGTACATTTCTGTAGAAGTAAGTGTAGTGGTGTGTGTATAGCTGTATATGCAAGTAAATTGATGTTTATTTGCATGTGTGAGTATGTGTGTGAGTTACTCTATGTATGAGTGTAGGTGTGTAACAGGATGTATAGGTGTATGAGTACATATGATGACTGAGTACATGTATGAGTGACTATATAGAAGTGTTGATGAATGAGTGGATGCGTATGTAGATTTTGGAATTACTGAATAGGTTGTTCTAACTGGTATTGGTATCTCTATAGTTTTCAAAACTTTAGTTTGTATTTTTCAATGTGTGTATCAAATTTTATATTAGGATAAGAGGAGGTCTGCCACCCTTACACAAGGATAATGTCATCAGTGATGTCATGAGTGATGTCACTGACCATGTCATGAGTGATGTAATATGTGACGTCATCAGCAGTGGATTGCGGTCGAGCGAGTTATAGTTAGCTGAACTAACTATAACAGGGGAATTTCAATGGTTTTGTACGAGTGAAATGTCCAGCTAACTACAACATGTGTGAAACCTATGGTTTTTTCAGTGAATTTGCAAGGTTTTTTAAATGCTAATTCCTAACTATAACGTGTGTGAAACCTATGGTTTTTTCAGTGAATTTGCAAGGATTTTTAAATGCTAATTCCTAACTATAACATGTGTGAAACCTATGGTTTTTTCAGTGAATTTGCAAGGTGTTTTAAATGCTAATTCCTAACTATAACGTGTGTGAAACCTATGGTTTTTTAAGTGAATTTGCAAGGTTTTTTAAATGCTAATTTCTAACTATAACGTGTGTGAAACCTATGTTTTTTTTTAGTGAATTTGTAAGGTTTTTTAAATGCTAATTTATGTATGTATTATTATATTTTTTATATATTTATTTTACAATAAACTACCTATGTATATAGTTATAGATTGACTGTATCCTGTAATATGAAATGGCTCAGCTCTTTTTTTGAATTTGGATAAAGTTGAACAGCATAGTTAATATCTTCTATAAACTTATAAACAGTTTAAAATGGTTTTTTTTTTAAGGGTTTTTCATGGTGCGCGCACCGGCAATTTTTTTTATTAAAGCAAATGTGTTTTTTTTTATTTACGAGGTCCTTTAGGGACCCCCTGAGAAGGTCTAGGGGGTCAGGGAGTGTCTTCCTGTTTTAGAAATCGGGTTAAAAGTAATTCATTTCTGATCCGTGCGTGCACCGTGCGTGCATGCGTGCGAGCACCGTGCGCGCATACATGCAAGCACCGTGCGCGCTCGGCAAGTCATGTGATTACGAAAACAATACTTTTCATTGGTTCATAGTAGTTTCTGTTCCAGAATCTTCAAACACCACACCCACTCCCCTCACGATTTCTTCTTATTTCCTGGGACAAGGAGCTGAACAGCTACTCTAGTAAAATCTTACTTGAAAATGGCAGAGCAGCAGTCTACTTCAGGGAGTGAGGAGGAGACCTTTGTGGTACCACCAAGGGAGAGCTAACAAAAAGACTCTCATCTGGAAATTCTTCACCTTTCCAGAGGGCCAAAAGAAGGTCAACGCCCCGAAGGTGACATGCACTATTTGTGGAACTGTCTTATCCAGAGGAGATCCCAGCAAGAAATACTCCTTTAGTATTTATTCAATGCTGAGGCACTTCAAGACATTGCATCCTGTACCGTATGCTCGAGAGACAACAAGAGACCTAAGGGACAACCCTCCACCTGCTCAGCCGAGCACATCATCTGCGGCCGCAGATTCTCCGTGTACCAGGCCACTGGACATCCGCCCACTTTTCCAGAAGGTGCACATACATTGTAATGTGTACAATGCTGTTCTTTGCTACGGTGAGAGCAGTATTAACTTGATGAAAACAGAATACAGCAGCACACATGCTCCAGCCCATAATTTTTTTCATTTAATGTTTTTGTTCCTGTTGAACAGTTTTTCATTACCAGTTTTTTTTGGTGCTCTTAAAAAAATACAAAATTGTTATTAAAAAACTAAAAAAAAAATACAAAACAAAAAAACTGTTCTTTTCAGAACTCACTTCATTTCTCCAAGAAGAGCTATATTCCTAATATACTGTGTTGTAATTTTATTGAATGAATGTGTAGTGTATACATGAATGATTGAAATGATTGAAATGACTGAGTGAAGAGGAGGAAAGGACAGACAGAATGAGTGAGAAAAGGAAAGTATGATCAGTCATGAAAGGGAAGTGAAAGACTGACTGCAACAAAAGGACTAAGGGTAGAGGATACAGGTAAGAAGAGTGAATGAGTAAGGGAATGGCAGTGAGTAATGGAGAGTGATGGAGGGGGAGTGAGAAAAGGGGAGTAAGGGACGGAGATAGGAAAAGGGAGTAACAGATGAAGCGGATGAAGTACAGCAGGGTAAAGGGATTGAAAGTAAGAGAAGTGGAGTGATGGTGAGATAAGGGGTATGAGGATTAGAAAAGGGGGTAAGGGAAAATGAGTGATGGGGAGTGAGGGGATGGAGGGATTTAGGAAACTGGAGTGAGAGAAAGGGAGTCAGGATTTCAATGAGCAAACGAGAGTGAGGGAGAGTGAAGGAAAGAATGCGAAAAGATGAAGGGGTGTGAGATACAGACAGGAGGAAGTGAAGTAGGAGAATAGGAGTGACTATGAGTAAAGGATAGTGACAGTTAGGGAAGGTGAGGGAAGGAGAATGACGGAGAAGGTTAAAAAATTAACATAGATGGAAAATGAGTGATGGAGAGAGGAGGAGTGGTAGAAACAGAGATGTTAAGGAAATTAAGGGTAAGACAGACAAAGGGAGAGAGACAGAAACAGAGACAGAGAGCAAGGAACTGAGAAGGAGTAAGGCACTTAGAATGACTGAGACATATGGAGACAGGGAGAGAAATATGGTTGAAAAAATAGTGATGGAGGCAGTAAACCTAGGGGAGTAGTAGAGAAAGAGTGAGGGAGTTACGAAAGAGCAGTAAAGGAAGAAGAGAGAGGGAAGGGGAATGAGAAAAGCAGAGTGAGGAGAAGTGAAGAAAAGGGAGAATGAAAGTGAAGGGGTGAGAAATACAGATATTTTAAACTTACCTGACCAACAAAATAACTTAATTAGAAATAAATGGGGTTTTTTAATTACAAGAAAAATGGATTCAATTTCCTAAATTTTCTTTCTAGATCTGAAAAAAAAGAAAAAAAGTAGTAATATTTAACAATACATTTTAGAATACAGTACACATATTTTCATATTTAACAAAGTAATGTTTTGCCCTTTTTTTGCTGTTTTCAGAATATATTGAATTTCACTGAAAATAGTGATATCAATTGCATTCATCCCTTAACAGCAGGCAAAAAAATAAACAATCTGAAAGATTGTTTAAAAAAGCCCTGAATCTATCCTCAGTAAAACATACCTTGATAGAAATGTAACATATATATTAAAAATATCTTCTAAGAACAATAACTATTTGCAATAAATAACGTCTGTAAATCTTGTTGCTTAAGCACATACACCAAAATAATATCTGTCAAAGAAGTCCACAATAGAAACATTTACCTTTCCATGAGGCCAAATGGTAATTTTTAAATCCTTTTTAGGTGAAATATCCAATGGTAATCCTATAAAATCGAAATAATGGTTTCTTCAGATGCTGCAATTTGTATCTAAAATTTTGGTTTTAGAAAAATTAAGTAGGAATTTGGTAATTCTGCAGGCAAACGTTGCTTGAAAATCAATTGAGAATCATTACACAGTGTCCAGCCTTTTTCACATTTTAGATAAACTGTGTAATGACCAGAAGTTATACAAGGTCCATCATGGAAAATTATTGCAACTGCAACAAAAGTCTTTCCTGATATTGATAATTGATTTCCTACAAACTTCTTTATAAAAGTGTCCAATTTTGTTCCATCAGCTCTACAACGTTGCATCATTAAAATTATATACTGTCCATATTTCTTTAAAAATAACGTTGATAACATTTCTGATTTACATTGAGAACATTCCATGTTGTGATTTGCATCTTTAACTAATTTACTAAAAGTCACTGATTTACTCTCTGGTAATGTTAAATGTATGAATCTTTCAGAATCAACATTAGTGCTGCATGTGTTCATACAGTTTTCACAACAATGTTCCCATTTATAAGAGAGAACAAACATATTTTCTATTTCTACCCCTTCATCTTCCAGTACCATAAGCATATACATTAAGAATTCCTGTGCATCTTGCTGGACATTTTGTGTAAACTGTGTACATCCAGAACATACATCTAAAAGATTACTAACATCAGAAGCACTTTCTATTTTTGTTTCATCATTACTCAACTTCTCATAAAGGAAACTCAGCAGAGAACAAAATCTTTTTTCATGATTTAGTATTATCTGCTCTTGCAAACTTTCAAGATAAAATACAATATTCAGCACTACATTAGCGTAGCAGTTGACACCAGAGATATTTTCAAAATGACAACCAACAACCTCTTCAACATTGTCCTTTTTCTTTTTGCTTGCAATCACATCACTCTCCTTTTGTTTTCTCTTCTGTACATCCTCATTACAGATATTCTCAATTCTCCTTTTCCGACAAACAACATGTTTTTCAAACACAGGATACTGTCCTAAATGAGGAGCATAGCTTTTTCTTAATCTATTATACTCCTTTACACAATTTGCATCAGCACTAACTTTTGAGTCATCAAAGTCTATCATGAATAAACCAGATAATTTTTTCACTCGTGACAAAGCAACATATGCCATACCTTCTTTAAACACACTAGATCCAATGTTTACAAAAGCACTATCTACAGTTAATCCTTGAGATTTGTGAATAGTTACAGCATATGCTAGAGAAAACGGAAACTGCTTCCTACGTACATATAAGTCTTTCACAAGCAAAAAACGAACTGAACAACGACTAATGTCTTTAACCTCTTCAATCTGATCAAATTTTATTTTTTAAAAATTCAATTCCATCTTTTTTCTGGTAATTAACAAAACCCACAACTTTACCCATAGCTCCATTCACTAAACCTTTTTCTACATTCAAATTACGTCTTAAAATTACTCGACAGTTCATACATACATAAAGATTCTTTTCTAAACCAGCTGTTTGATATGTTTTTCTCTAGAGAATCCAATTTAGTTTTCAATTTGCCTGTCAATATAATAGTTATTCCTTCATGCTGTATTTTATCCACGGCTTCCATTTTCATAATCTCTTCATTTTCCAATTTCAAAAGTTCTTCATTGAATATAGAGCATTCATGTAGTGTTGGCATTAAGCAGATTACAGTATTTTTTCTGCAATTTTCTTGTATATTTTCTCTGGAACTATTTGTTCTGTTGGAAACAAATTACATAGCAAATCGACTCTGTAAAGCTTTTCTGCCATGTTCTGTGAGTAGTCCAATTCTGATATCTTTGAGAAAACTTGCACAATCATCATCATTTGCTTGCCGCATATTGGTAATGAGTTCTTTGTACTCAAAGTATGACCAAATATTCACATTACCTATACTTCCTAATGACTTTTTCGTGTCTTCGTGTGCAAGAGTATTAAATACTGGTTGTCCTTTAACTGGAGTGAGCTGCAGTAGATCCCCAAAAACTATAACATGTTTTCCTCCAAATAACACGTCATAGTCTGTCTTTAGAATTTGCTGCATTCTTAAATGCACAAAGGCAAGCATTAAGTTTGATACCATGCTTACCTCATCAATAATGAGAACTTTCATTTTCTTCAACACTCTTGAAACTTCAAAACATGCTTCTCCTGTTAGCTTGTGGTATTCTATTTTGTTCTCATGCTCTACTGGTAACATTAGCAACCGATGTAAGGTAATTCCTTTTATGTTATATGCTGCTAACCCAGTTGGAGCAGTAACAACACAAGACAAAGTTGAAATAGTTTTTTTCTGTAGGTAGCTTCTAATTACTTTAATTAGGAAAATGTTTCCAGTTCCAGCTTGTCCACTCACATACATTCTGATTGGTTCAAATGATGTGCATGAGCACTCTTTATTTTCATGTAGTAATCCATGATCAATTTGTTTTGGGACTTCTTCATAAATTTGTTGTTATTCATCATTCAGTTGTTGTTCCAAATTTGGTAAGTCTATTAAATCTTCCTGAGCTTGATTCATAGCTGTTTCCACTTCAGTCATGGCTATTGCAGCTTCATTTTCTACGATTTGTTGTCCTAGGGGATCTTGACTGAGCGTACCAGAACTTTGACTGTCTTGAGAACTGTCTCTAGCTACTTCAGCTGCAATTGTAGCTTCTTGTTCAATTTCTTCATTTAACATTTGTACATAATTTGTGAAAGTACTGCATTCTATGCTATCTTTACATGCATTAAAGGAATCTTCATGGCTCTGAAAATCTCCAAGTAATTCATCCTCTGAACGCCATGGTTTAAACAGCTGTAAAAGTGCTAAGTAGTAAAATTCCTTTTTGTCAGTAGTGTCGCAATTCAGCTTCCTGTGATTAATCAAACTTCCTTTTGTTTGTTTCACCAAACATCCTTCCTCACCAATGACTTTATATTTTCCATTGTTGATGTCTTCTGTGGCATTCCGTGTAAAAATGTAGTTCTGCAGCACTTCATAGAGACACATGTTCTCAAGATGATGACTTCTGTTTGGGTAATATGTGTCCAACATATTTGTTTTCAAAATGTCTGTACTTTCTGGTTCGTTCTCTGCTAAATATTCAATTTCTCGAACAGATTTTCAGTACCCGATTTCGCATGCCTGCAAGGCCTAAACTTACCCAAATTCTTCTTCTGGATTTGGAGTACAGACTTGCAGATGATAACCTATCTGAGCATTTGTATGACCCAATTTCTCGATGCGATAACATCTTTAAACTGAAACTGTATAGCTTTTTACTGACAGTCTTCTCGTGAGAAATCTCTTCCCACATTTCTTTCAATTCCGTTTTCTCAGATTTAGTGATGTAAGATGTGACATACCGAGCAACAGCAATAGAATTGTCAGCTACATACTGAATATCCATGTTAGCATTCCACATGGACAAAATGACTGGGTTGTAGTCATTTATATATTTTTCGGAGATTTTCTTGTAATGGTATGTCGCACAGCTGACATAAAACTGTTTACTCTTCCTTTTGAAAGAACAGGTCGTGGAAATCCAAATCGACATTTTGTGTAGAATTTATCTTTACTCTTGTACTTTCGTCGGCAGTATTTTCCACACCGATGACTTTGGAAACGTAAAACTTGCTCTTTTAAGTTTTTTTCTTCTGTGCTTTTAGGTATAGCACATGTTGCATATTCTTCAATGAAAGATAAAACTGCATCATCAGAATCTGTTCCAAATTTTGGGGCATCCTTGATCCACAACAGCATATGAATATGAGGAGCACCTCTTGCTTGGTACTCTTTTCTCCAAAAGAAATCCACAACTTCTCCAAGAGGTGGATTTTTTTTATTGCAGATGAAGGACATCATAGCCTCAAATCTATGATTGAAATATCTGCAAACATTAACCGGATCCAATGAGCACAATTCCCCTGCTGTCTTGTATTGGATGTTTTCAATATTTGAATTTGCCTCTCGAAGAAAATCCAGTAAATCATCCCAAGCGTACTCAGCACAGCTTAGGGTAAGGAACCATGTAGGAGTTCCTAAATTCCGTAACATACATTTCAATTCTCCATGGCGTCGGTACCAATATTCATTAGTTCCACGCTGACAAGCCATCAGATTAATCAATTGAGATTCCAAATGATCATCTCGCTGTTGCACTTTGTTAATAAAATCCTTTGCAGACACATTATGTAGATGTACTCCAGTTTTTAAAATGTGATTTACTGCAGACAAGTCACTCTCAAATAAAAGATGGAACAAATAAGGAATACTTTGACGAAATCTTGAATCTTCTGCATATAATCTTGTAGTCCGATACTCAGAAGCAGGAATCTGTACTGGACGTTCATCATATCATCCACCTTTTCCTGTAGGAAACAGCTGGGGAAAACAACGAGCTTCCAAGCTCTCCTCCCATACACTCACGGGAGTTCCTTTTGCTTTTTTCATCTGAAACAGATCAATAGTGTTTCCCATAACTTCTTTAGAATGAAGAGGATGTATGCTGAAATGTTCATAAATTTCTTCTTCTTTTGACTTATCCACTTTTTCAATTTGCCCAGTTGGTATTCCTGTGTCTGCTAGTAAAACTTCTTCATCTTCATCCATATAAATTGATTCATAGTACTTATTATTTCTTTTCAAATATAAATTTGCTCTTTGTACTTTTCGTACATCTACTAGCTCCTGCCAAATTTTCTTATTCTTTGTAGGTACACCATTAACCAGAATAACTTATGGTTCAGTTTCCAAACTATCTGCATCAATTGTTTCAATATTATTTTTCAAATCTAATGGCAAATAGACAACTCTTCCTTTTAAACCTCTTTGTAAATCTGAAGGGGGTAATTTACCTGTTTTGGGCTCCATAAGAACTATAGTCTGAAACGGATGGACACATTGAATGAGTATAGACTCATACGTATCTAAATCACTAAGTTCTGCAGGAATATCAACCAATTCTAAATTATTATGTACAGCTCTAGCTGGCATTTTATTTTCTTCTAACTTGTTATAACAGTATTTACAAATATGCTGATCTTCACCCAAATCAAAACAATTTTCCAGAAACAAATATGTAGCAAAATCCTTCCACTCATAATTATTTTCTTTTTCACTTTTTTTTATAGAGATCAACATTCCTTGTTTGAGTTTTATAATGGCTTCTCCAGCAACAAATACAAGTAATATTTGGTCTTTCATTAGAGATGATAGTAAATTTTGTCATTTGATCTTCAAAATTTTTTACTAACAGTGGGTTCTACATTCTCTTCCACATTTTCTTCAATAACTGTGTCATTTCCTGCACTTTCTTGTTCTGGACCAAAGTAACAAAACTGAATATCATCAGTAACCTTCTCTACATCTGATACAGATCCACGCAACAGAGCACTACTCAACTCATTCAACTTTAGTGCTGGACTTTTAGCAAAATACAATCTTCTCACAAACTTTCTCATTTCAGTATGATGTACTGCCAGCATCCTAAAATGGTGAAAAACACTTTGACAAACTTTCCTAGAAAGACAAGCCAGAGAATGTCCTTGAAAACCAGTATTCTTTCTCACTCTGCATGGATCTAGTCTTTGAAGCACCTTAATCTTCTGTTTAACACTTTTTTTTTTACTATATTCTCTTAGAAAGTCACGTAATTTATCAATAGATTCTTGTCGTACAGTACAAATACTACTACAATTCCAAGTGTACACTGGTGCTTTAGGACGTTTCCCCATAACCTCATCAGCTAACACTTCTTCCTCATTTCTTGGAACCATTTTCTGCTTTTCCATTACACAACCATCTTTAACTTCATAACTTCGACCACTGGTGTCAACTGCATGCAGCAAACTATTACTTTGAAGATAACTCTCTTCATCAAAAAATGGTTCAGTACTTGAACTATGCTTCCATTCTCCTAAGAACACATTACAAAAGTTATTTTTTTTCACTACTCTTTTCCTTTTGCTTTTTAAATTCATTACATTGACTATTTTACCGAATGTACGGAACCTGTTCAAAATTAAAATGAATAGTTTTCTTTTTAATTGCAAAGCCTTTGCAATTGTTTCAATGTGTTTCTTTTTCTTATAAAATATTGTTTTCTTCCTATATTTTTTCACATCCTTTAGCAAATTGAACACCACTCTTCTCTGAAACATTTTTTTACGAATGTTTTGAAATTCTGTTTTTCTTTTTAAGTCATTCTTTCTTGCTTCTGATTGTACATTAGCATTTAGTATTTTCTTTCTATTGTCTTGTTGTTTTCTTCTTGAAACACTATTTGCAGTGGATATACTTTGTACATTTTTTCTATGTTTGAGGATATTTAAAAAAAAATCCTTAGTCTGCTTACCAGAAGACTTTTTCTTTTTTCCAACATGAGGTTCTTCAACTAATTTCTGTTGTCCAGTTGTCTTCAAATATAGATGTTTTTGCTGTTCTTTTCTCTTTCTTGATTTTAAAGGCATGTTTAATGTATTTCAGTGTTGTTCAGCAATACCTAAAGGAAAGGAAAAGGAAACAAAAAAAAAGACCTTTATGTAATTTAAATATATTACTATTTTTTTTTTTAGCTTTTCAAATCCTATCATATGAGCTGCCCCTTTCCTACGAGTGCAAGTCTTACAGAAAAAGAGCAACACAAATTAAATCTCTGACAACAATTCCTGTGTGCACACAGACTCATGGTGTGATTCTAGGCAGAAAACGATATTTGATTGGCAATTTCAAAGCACATTTACTACTGCGGTAGAGCAAGTGATAATTACTGTAACCGCCTGACACATTTTCCTTATAGTTTAGAGAGGTAGAAAAGAGCACATGTCCTAACAGCTACTTGAGACCATGAGCATGTGGAACCTGGGTGAGTGATTAGACTAGAGCAAAGGAAATGAGCCTTGGTGATGTTGAATGTGTTAGCGTTACACACTGCTATCTGAAATACCACACAGTGCTGAATAGTAAGCATGGGAGTGCAGGAGAAACAGCAGGCTGTGTGCTAAGAGTGTGTTTCTGGAGACTGTGTATTGTCAGGTGCAAGAGAGATCTGCATGGACGCTTGCACAACTGCATGAAGACTGCAGAGATGTATGTAAGATCACCTGTGTTAAGGGTTAATTGGGCTTATGAACATGTAGGAACTACCTCACCCATTGCAGGAGTGGAAGGAAAATCTACCCTGTTGTTTTCAAATGTGTTAGCATTTGCCTCTCATCTGTGAGATGGTGATGTGTGCTATATGCTAACCACCACAGTTCAAAAAAACAAGCTGCCCCTTTCCTACGAGTGCAAGTCTTACAGAACAAGAGCAACACAAATTAAATATCTGACAACAATTCCTGTGTGCACACAGACTCATGGTGTGATTCTAGGCTGAAAACGATATTTGACTGGCAATTTCAAAGCACATTTACTACTGTGGTAGAGCAAGTGATAATTACTGTAACAGCCTGATACATTTTCCTTATACTTTAGAGAGGCAGAAAAGAGCACATGTCCTAACAGCTACTTGAGACCATGAGCATGTGGAACCTGGGTGAGTGATTAGACTAGAGCAAAGGAAATGAGCCTTGGTGATGTTGAATGTGTTAGCGTTACACACTGATATCTGAAATACCACACAGTGCTGAATACTTAGCATGGGAGTGCAGGAGAAGCACCTGCCTGTGTGCTAAGAGCGTGCTTCTGGAGACTGTGTATTGTCAGGTGCAAGAGAGATCTGCATGGACGCTTGCACAACTGCATGAAGACTGCAGAGATGTATGTAAGATCACCTGTGGTAAGGGTTAATTGGAGTTTTGAACATGTAGGAACTACCTCACCCATTGCAGGAGTGGAAGGAATATCTACCCTGTTGTTTTCAAATGTGTTAGCATTTGCCTCTCATCTTTGAGATAGTCATTTGTGCTGAATGCTAACCATCACAGTTCAAGAAAACAAGCTGCCCCTTTCCTACGAGTGCAAGTCTTACAGAACAAGAGCAACACGAAGTAAATCTCTGACAACAATTCCTGTGTGCACACAGACTCATGATGTGATTCTAGGCACAAAACAGTATTCCTGGGTGATACTAGTACACCTTAACTTATGGTGAAAACATACTCCATAATATCTTACAAGTTCAAGGCAGTGAAATATCTTCCAAAACATAAAATGTAAAACACAACTTTAAAAGAAGAAACACATTTCTATTATTTATATCAAAATACACCACATACATCCCCTCTCAAATTCATAACTCACCTTTAGAAGTAGTTAGTTGAGAAAGAAATGTGCCACTCACACAGCAGATTATCAGAGCCAGAATCTCTGAGCTGTACTCCTCTCACCAGAACCACTAAATGGCAAAATGTCCTTCTCTTTTTTCACACATATACATGTTAACTTCAAATCACATTGCTTCCCACATTTTTTTAAATGGAAACACACATTTCGATTGGTTGCAAATTTCAACCCTTTCCAAATGATTCCTACCCTCAACATGACTTCTGCCTGCTACCATAGCAACAGATCATGGAACACTGGTGTGAGCAGAGAGGTCAGAAGTTCAGCACACAATGTTTCTAATCCAAAGAGCAAGAGTGCTTGACTTTTCAAACCTAACAGCAAATGAACAATAGTTACTTACCTGTAATCTGTGGTTCTCCAGTATTGGTGTCTTTCATAGATTCACATGCCTGAATCATTCCCCGTCGTCGGAGTGGGAGTCCCACGGTACATAAAAAAGCAATAATTATGCATATAACAACCAAAAAACCCTGGTAACCTGAACCAGGAAGTAAAGTAGCCTAAGCTACAAGGGAAAAAACTTCCACAGCTATGACTATCACTGTCATTATATCCAGTCCAAACTGCAGCCAATCAGGCGACAGCACCCACCAGAATGTTCTCCTCAGAGGCTCAGGCTGTCAGATTTTCTCGCACAGGAGTGAAGCAATACATAATAGCCTAAAAAGCCTCTGAGGGGAGGTGGGCGGGTTGCATGTGAATCTATGAAAGACACCAATACTGGAGAACCACAGATTACAGGTAAGTAACTATTGTTCTTCTCCAGTATTTGGGGTGTCTTTCATAGATTCACATGCCTGAATCATAGTAGATAGCAGTACATAACCTTATGCTCATAAGACGCTACTTTGTATCATAGACCATATACATTATGAAACAGTATAACCATAGAGAAATACATGTGTGCTTCAACATATGTAAAACAATTTCAAGCCACAAATAGTATGGAAAAAAGCGTCTTATAAAAGCATAGCGGAGGAGGGAGAACAGAGGCTCACCTTATCTGAAAAGATTGCGTAGAACAGCTTGTCCCACTGATCCATCCGCATCACTTGCAGCTTCCAAACAGTAGTGTCTGGTAAACGTATGGCAGCTGGACCATGTTGCCGCTTTACAGATCTGGTGAAGAGGCACACCGGCAAAAAGAGCTGTAGATGAAGAGATTGCTCTCGTAGAGTGTGCTCTTGGGGTCGCTTGCAATGGTCTTCCAGCTTGATCATGGCATAAACAAATTGCAAGCGAGCTATGGTTGGCGTTGATACTGAATGGCCTTGACGTGGTTTGCCATATGCTACCAGGAGCTGGTCCGATTTGCGCAGTGGTGCTGTCCGCTGTAAGTAAAACTTCAGACATCTTTTGATGTCTAGGGAATGCAAGGCGCTTTCTGCAGCTGTTTGCGGATTTGGGAAGAAAGTTTTCAAAACTATGGGTTCATTAAGATGGAAATCCGTCGGGACCTTTGGCATAAATTTTGGATTAGTGCGCAGCACCACAGAATCAGATGTGAATTGCAGAAAGGGCCGATGAACAGTGAACGCTTGGAGATCACTAACCCTTCTTGTAGAAGTTAGAGCCAATAATAAAGAAACCTTCCAAGAAAGGAACTTTAGATCCGCCTTGTGGATGGGCTCGAAAGGATGCCGCATTAGTTGTGAAAGCACTATATTAAGGTGCCAAGAAGGAGGTGGACGCCGATAAGGCGGGAACATCCTAAATAACCCCTTAAAAAATTGTTGGATGACTCTATTGGAATAGAGAGAGGTAATACCATCTTGCCGAAACCTTGAAATTGCAGCTAAGAACACCTTCAAAGTAGAGTGGGAAAGACCAGACCTCGCCAACTGTAGAAAGAAAGGCTGAATTTGTTCCAGTTTTGCGTGGATCGGATGGAGATTAACGGATTGACACCACATGCAAAACCTCTTCCACTTTAGTTTGTAGGTTTTAACAGTTGCTGGTGCTCGAGCATTGGCCAAAACCTCTTGGCAGTCTGGAGGGATATCTAGGTGTGCAAATTCAAGCTGTTGAGGAGCCATGCCGCTAATCTCAGCGATGCTGGGTCCGGATGACAAATTTGACCGTTCAGAAGGGTCAGAAGATGTGGAATTGGTCGAAACTGTATGGGCTCGGCCTCCGAGAGGAGGAGAAGTTCTGTGAACCAGTACTGGCGGGGCCACCTGGGAGCAATTAAAATCATGCGGCAAGGGTGTTGTTTGATCTTGCGCAGAACTCGTGGAACCAATGGGATCGGTGGAAAGGCGTAAGCATATATTTGCGACCAATTCATCGAAAAGGCATTTCCCAGCGAGTCCTTGTGGGGAGCCCAACTTGCGAAGAATGGGCATTTGCGGTTCTGGCTGGTTGCAAAGAGGTCTAGATCGGGATGACCCCATTCGTGAAATACTCCGTCTAGGAATGGTTGGTGTAACTCCCATTCGTGATTCGACGTTGTGGTTCTGCTGAGGGAATCCGCCAGAACATTCGTGATTCCTGGGACGTGAATGGCTTTGAGTTTGATCTTGTGGCGAATCGCCCAATGTCAAATCTCTTGCGCTTGCTGAGATAGGAGGGCTGACCTCGTCCCGCCTTGTTTGTTCAAGTAATGCATACTTGTTGTATTGTCTGTTCTTACAAGTATGCATGCTCCTCGGATGATGGCCTGGAAGGATTTTAGAGCCAAGAATATGGCTCGCAATTCTAGCAGGTTGATATGCCACTTTCTCTGTTCTAGAGTCCACCTGCCCTTGACTGTCATTCCTTGAAGGTGCGCTCCCCAACCCTCGAGGGATGCATCTGTGGTGACTGTGAAATCCGGCATTTCGACCAGAAATGGACAACCCTCTTTCAAGTGTTTCATCTGACCCCACCATTGAAAGGCGTCCCGCATTCGCGAGGTGATGTGAATGATATCCTCGAATGATCCTGTGGCCTGAAGCCATTGCAGATTGAGCTCCTCCTGCAACGGTCTCATTCTGTACCGACAGTTGGGAATGAGATGAATGCAAGACGAAATCATCCCTAGGAAGGATTTGTACACACGGACTGAAACGCACTCTTTTGAAAGTAGTGAGCGCGCAAGATTGCATATCTTGATTTGCCTTTCTTTTGACACAAAGGCTTTGGCCAGATCCGTGTCCAATGTCGCTCCTAGGAACGTTCTTCTTTGCGAAGGAGCTAGATGTGATTTCTCCAGATTTGTTGACAGACCCAGGGACTGGAAGAGTAAGAGGCATTTTTTAACATGCTCGGATGCTACCTTGGCGGAACTCGCCTTGATAAGGCAGTCGTCCAGGTACGGGAATATTTGAACTCCTTGCAGACGGAGATGCGCAGTCACTGGCGCTATGACCTTTGTGAAGACTCTGGGTGCGGAACGGAGTCCAAATGGGAGGACTCTGAATTGAAAACCCCTGCCAGCCACTCTGAACCGTAGAAATTTTCTGTGCCCGGGTAGGATTGGTACATGAAAATAAGCGTCCTGCAGGTCGAGGGTGGCCATGTAATCTCCCATCGAAAGCAACTGCAGAATTTCTTGGAGCGTCAACATCCGGAAAGACATTTTCTTTAAAAATTTGTTGAGAGCGCGGAGGTCGAGAATTGGACGCCACTCTCCTGATTTTTTCCGGATGTGAAAAAACCTTGAATAAAAGCCCGTTCCCTTCTGTAGGAGAGGGACTTTTTCGATTGCTCCTTTTTGAATCATCAAATTTATTTGGGAAAAAAGCTCTTTGAGATGAGCAGGGGGTGGGCCCTTGGGAGAAGAATTTGGCGGAATTTTCGTGAATTCCAGAGCATGGCCTCTGGATATTATATCTAATACCCACTTGTCTGTGGTAATCTTGGACCAATTTGAATAGAAGTGGGATATTTGACCTCCAATTCTTGTACGTGGTAACGGTAGAGATGGTGGCAGGTGGCTGAACTCATTGCTTCTTACCGGACTCTCGTCCGCGAAAGGACTGTTTCCTACGAGACTGAGAATATGGTTGATTTCGCTGTCCGTAATATTGCTGGCGATAATTCTGAGATCTTTGGCCAGATTGAGAGGTCTGAAAGGAACGCTGTTGGTTATAACCTCCCCTGCTAGAGAAGGATCCACGTCCTCTGGCTCCACGGAAGGTAGATTTTTTAAATTGCAGACTACCCAGGGACCTTGCCGTCTCCGTATCCTTCTTAATCGCCTGTAGTGCTTCATCCACATGTGCACCGAACAAGGATTCACCATCAAATGGCATGTCTATGATTTTAGACTGCACCTCCTGGCGAAAAGATGTTGACTTCAGCCAACCCTGCCTCCTCAGCACTACAGCTCCTGCCAACTGCCTGAACCCAGTTGATGCCACATCCACTGCTGCATCAATGATCTCCGCTGATGCATACTCTCCTTCCTGCAGGATCTTTATGGCATCGGATTTTGAAGGCTCCGGTAACATGTCGAGGAAAGGAGAGATGTCGGACCACATCTGGCGGTCGTATCTCCCTAAAATCGCCAGGGAGTTTGCAGCCCGAACTGTGGTGGCTGCCATCGTGGACACCTTCTTTCCTATTGTGTCCAATCTTCTACCATCTCTATCAGGTGGAGCTGATATGGGCGTTGATGGATTTCTAGCCCGTCTCTGAGCCGCTTGCGCTATAACAGAGTCCGCCTTAGGTTGACCAATTAGGCATGCTGGTGAATTACTTGGGGCTCTATATTTCTTGTCCAGCCTTGGTAACACTGCTGGAAGAGAATTAGGGGTAGCCATCAGTCTCAATCCCTCCTTCCAAATAAAATCAATGATTGGGATTGCCCGAACCTGCTTCCTTGGTTGGTCCTTAAAGTCATACAGGAAGCAGTCATCCTCCTTTGTTTCCATGGGGATCCGGAATCTCTTGGTCGCTCTTTCCATAAGTGAATGGAAATTCCCAATGTCCACCGGGGGAGAGTCCACCGGAGCCGGAGCACTTGGAGAAGGAGTTTGTACCTGATAATTATCCCACTCCGACATGATAGACTGATCATCTACCTCTCCTTCCTCCCTTTCATCGTCTGTAACCTGCGATTGACGAGATGGCAACGGAGAAGGTGGTCTTGGTGACTGTAACGACGACAACTGTACTCTTGGCCTGGGTGTCGACGGAAGAGATTACGCCGTTTCCGAAGGAGGGAAACGTCTATAGTAATCTTGCAACATATACTGCAGATTATCAAGCAGTTCCAATGGCATTTGACCAGACGGCACTGGTGCAGGAGGTGTCGGCTGTGGTTCCATATTAGGATCTTCGTACTGGTCATCATCATCATCCTCATCATCTTGATATTTGATGAGAAGCTCCGATGGACTCCTTGCAGTCCGAAATCTCTCATCTTCTTCGGAATCGTTATCCTCCGATTGTAAAAGTTGCGCCGGCAATTTTAGAGGCGATATAGCTTCTAAAGACGATCCTCTGCGCTGAAGAAGCGTAGTCGCTGTTGCCCTTTGATCAGACACGACAGAGTCGCAGTACACACCTGCATATCCATGAAGGTAGATAGAGGAGGTGGTGACAATCGCGTCGACGGAACCGGCGACGGTGGTAATCCTGACGTTGAAGCCATTTTCGATGACGAGGCTGTTTTCGTCGACGAGATGGCAGTCGTCGACGACGGGACAATCTTCGCCGACGAGGGTGCCGACGATGAGGTAATCTTCATCGACGAGGGCGTCGTCGACGGGGCACTCTTCGTCGACGAGGGCGTCTTCGTCGACGAGGGCGTCGACGCGTCCATCTTCGTCGACGCATGGATCTTAGTCGACGAGGCATTCTTCGTCGACGGGGCAACTGTCGACGGCACCACAATCTTCGTCGACGGAGTAGACATCGACGAGGTAGTCTTCGTAGACGGAGCAACTTTCTTGCTTCTTACCGTCGACGGGACGGAGACGAGGGATGACACCTCCTTCGTCGACGAGATGGGTTTAACACTCACCGAGACCAGCGTCGACGGCGATGAAGCTGATGACATTATCATTGCAGGTCTCGGCGACGAGAACGTAATAGTCGATGTTGAAGCCGCGTCGACGATAATAACCGTCGACGCCACTGCCGTCGACGGCGCCGTCGACGACTGCAATCTCACTTGAGGTAAATTCCTCTCAGGAAAACTTTTAGCTGGCAGATTTTTTCCTGATTTCCTCGGGGGCGTAGAGGGCTTGGATCCTGAAGGTGGAGACGTCTTCTTAGATGAAGACGAAGACTGACCCGAGCCCTTAACAGACTGGGCTCTCCTCGACACCTTCGCCCCAGTAGAAGAAAACTCTTCTTCAGCCACCTTTTTCCTGGAAGAGATAGAGGACCCAGAGGCAGTTTCTATCCCTGACAAAGAATCATCTTTATCCTTAAGCTTCTGTAGCCACAGAAGAAGACGTCCTTCCCTATCCCTTAAGGTCTTCTGAGGGAAAGTCCGGCAAATCTTGCACTCCTTCACTTCATGATCAGGATAGAGGCAATAGATGCATTTTTTGTGAGGGTCTTCAGAAAAAAGCTGAAGCTTTCCGCAGGACTCACAAGGTCTGAAGAGGGATCTTTTTGTAGCTGACATCCTAGAAGTTGAAGAAACAGTAGAAACTTGAAGAACTGAGCAGAGCTCAGGGAGACTCCCTTCACACGACGTGCGGTAGAAAATCTGACAGCCTGAGCCTCTGAGGAGAACATTCTGGTGGGTGCTGTCGCCTGATTGGCTGCAGTTTGGACTGGATATAATGACAGTGATAGTCATAGCTGTGGAAGTTTTTTCCCTTGTAGCTTAGGCTACTTTACTTCCTGGTTCAGGTTACCAGGGTTTTTTGGTTGTTATATGCATAATTATTGCTTTTTTATGTACCGTGGGACTCCCACTCCGACGACGGGGAATGATTCAGGCATGTGAATCTATGAAAGACACCCCAAATACTGGAGAACCAAAGTAATCTTCTGTGGGAACACATTTTTCTGAACCAATACAAAACATGCTTTTAAAAATTTAAACAGACAGCCTAGGTTTTAGTGTTGAATAGTTTGAAACAGCCAATGAGTTCTTTTTATTAAAAAAAAGTATGTAAGCCTCCATTTTACAACTATCTTTCTTTTCATATTGCCATTCTACTGAAAGACACCTTCTGAGTGCATCCAGATCTCCTTGAAAGATGTTCACAGTGTGGATTGTAGGTCATAGCTATGTCTACTGGAGTGAAAAGTATGCGGAAAAAAGAGGTATTGTGAAAGACCTTGCTTTGCCAAATGTAGACATTAAATGGATTGGTCAGAGAGGGTTAAAGTGGCACCAATTAATGCCTTTGGTGAAATCCTTTCTACATCTCCCACAGCCTGACCTTATAATTGTGCACTGTGGTGGAAATGACCTAGGCACTTTAACTGGGGTAGGTCTGGAAATGCTTGTGATGGACACCTTTGTGCAATTGATGTCACTTTTTCCACAAACTACCTTTGTATATTCTAATATATGCCAAAGGCAAAAGTGGAACTGGTCCAACCAATATTGTCCGCAGATTGAGAAAGCAAAAAAGCACGTCAATAAGTCTGTTTCTGCTTTCCTCAGAGACTATGGTATGGGTTCTATATACCACAACAACTTGCGTTACAACATGCAGAGTCTTCCTCTTGAACTTTAGACTCTGCATCGGTACTTACTTGTAGGTACAAAAAAACACTCAATGAACACAACGGCTCTTTTTAGAGCCAACCAACATCTAAACACTTAACTTGATTTTTGATTCTATCTTTTTTAATGAATTTTTTGCCGCCGTGCGCGCAATATTTATAAAATTGTTGTTTTTTTTGGGGGACCTTTGGGGTCCTTCAGGGACCCCCTGACAAAGGCTAGGGGGTCAGGAACTCTCTACCCTGCTCCCTTTTCACGTTCTCCACCTTTCTTTTTCACTGTCACACACAAAATGGCGTCCAACACTTTCTGATTTCGACCGATTCGAATGTTGACTGACATCTAACCACCAATCAGAATTACGCTCGCGGACATTTGGTGCGCGCACGGTGTGCGCAAATATAGATATTTATGTACTTTTAACTGCAATTTTCTCAGGAACTACTGAACAGATTGACACCATATATGCAAAATGCACATGCCTGACCTGAGGACTACCTCTTTGCCAAATTTCATGTAATTCTGTTCAGCCGTTCGGGCTGTACCTTCGACTAAAAATCCTATGGGAAAATGCATGGGGAAAACGCGTTTTGGGACCCCCCTTTTTTCTCAGCCCCCGCTTGACGAATCACCCCGAGACTTTCAGGGTAGGAGCTGAGCGGAGCGCCCCATTAGTTTTGAAAATTTCACGAAGATAAGTCAACCGGCGGCAAAGTTATTCAAAGTAGAATTTTCAGATTTCCTATGGGAACTCGGTCCTAACTATAACTATCTACTGGCGACCGCCAGTAGATAATATATATATATGTGTATATATATATATATAAATAGATCACGGAGAATCGCTCGCCAGCCACAGTAAAGAACAAGGAGGCGTGGGGAGTCAGCAGGGCCCATCCCACTGGGGAAGTACTTACGTTAGAGGGTCTGCTCTGTTTGGACTTGGAGGTCTGAGTCCTGACACACCCCCTGCTGAACTGCACCGATGCCTCAACCAATCGTAGCGGGACATGAGGTGTTTAAATGTGGTTGTAATTTGCACTTGCACTGTTTGGCGGCATTTGAGAAAGTCAGCAATTGACGAAACGCTTCATGCCATGGCCGAATAAAGATCTTTTTTTCAGTGATCCACGAGTGCTTCAGCTTCTTGGGTGTTCCTGAGGAGTGTGGTTTTGAAATATATATATATATATATCATGCTCTGGATGTCAGGCGGGGCTTGGATAATCGCAGGAAGGTGGGGGTAGAGCAGTCATGTCAGTTATGCAGGACTGTGGTAGAGCCACGTCACTTATCAAACCATTGTAGCCAGTAACTTAACAGGCTAGATTTTTGGGGAAGAGCCAGTTACATGTTAGGTTAGGAGTTCTGGAAGTGTACCAGGGGCATACCAATTCCATTGGGTTAGGGCAAAGCAAAGTATGACAGATAAATGGGACTGGTGCAGAACCATTTGCGGCGGGGGTGGGTTGGGGCAGAATAAGTCAAACTGCAGGCCAGTCAGTAGGGTCAGTTGTCTAGGAGACCAGTGGAGATAAGGAAAAGCTAGTGTCTTGCTATGTTAGTGGGGGCAGGAAAGAGTCAGTCATATAACAGGGCAGTAAATCTAGGGCTGAGCCTTTCTCCTAAGTGGCCAGTTGGATGGGAAGGGACTAGTGACATGCCAAGTTACTGGGGATGGAGTAGTCAGTTACATTCCAGACCAGTGAGGTTAGAGCGCAGGCAATTTAATGCCAGATTATTGGGGCTGGAGCTGAGCAGTCATTGCATTCCAATAAGCTAACAGAGCCATTTGTGTGCTAGGGCGTTAATGTCGGCTAAAACCTGTCACAATGTTATTGTCACTTGTAATTTCGACTGCAGTGATGTTCCATGGTTGTGTTATGTTATGTTAAAAATACTTATAATAAAGTGCACATACACCATACAGTTTCATGGCGCTGGGGTCAGGGGGGTGCTACCGCTAAGTGTTTAATTTGTACGCCTGGCAAAATAGCCAGGTTTTTGAGGAGTTTCCTAAATCGTGGATATGATGTCATAGATCTGATATCCAGAGGAAGATAGTTCCAAAAGTGGAGGCCAGGACCGCGAATCTTAGCTCCCCCAGTTTTTTGCATTTAAAAGGTGGGGAAGCTGGGAGAGTGAGATGGGAAGACCTATGAGCAGGGAGTAGGGGAATATCTCTGTACCCAGGTAGATATAAACACTGGACACTTGCCATGAAGGGCTTTAAAACGAATGCATCTCAGCTTAAATGCACTGCGTTCAACTACCGGAAGCCAGTGTAACTTTTTCATAAGAGAGGTGACATGGTGTCATCTAGGCTGGTGATAAATTAATCTAGCGGCCTGATTTTGAACCAGTTGCAGTCTTTTAGATTGATATGCTGGTATACCAAAGTAAAGGGAATTAACATAGTCAATATGAGAGATGATTAAAGCTAATACTACTTGGGTCAGGGTTTCAGTTGTAAGGAATCTGCTGATCTTCCTGATCCTATGAAGCAGGCAGAGACCACTGCCCCAATCTGGGGTCTCATAGACTGATCGCAGTCAATTATGATGCCAAGGCTTTTAGTAGATCTAGACCCTCCGTCTAGATCTACTAAAAGCCTGGGGGGGGGGGGGGGGGGGGGGGAATGTCCCCGCTCTATCGGCCAGAAGTTAGAAATTCTAGGGGTTTAAGGGTCCTCCAATTAAGATCAATTCGGTTTTATCTGGATTTAATTACTGTTCATCCAGCTGCTTATATGACGCATGGTAGGTTGAAAGTCGGAGACAGAGGCTGCTGACTCATAAATGTCAAAGATCAATTAAAGATAGTCAGCGTAGTTGAAGGTAGATACCTTTCTTTTGCCTAAGGATTGAAAAGGGTGTACAAATATAAGTTAAAGAGGTGCAGTGAAAGGGAGGAGCCCTGTGGCACCCTACATGTCAATTTGAATTTGGAGGTGGAGAACTGGGCGATTTCGAACAGCTTGCGAGCGATCCTCAAAGGAAGGATGTAAACCACATGTTTGGTTAGTTTTAAGACCAAACCAACCATACCTTGTCTGATTGTTAGGAGCAGGGCCAAACTCCCTTATCTAAGAAGATTTACAAGCCAAACCTTGCATCTATGGTTGAACAAGTGCATAGTCATACATGACCCATTGAGTTTGTATGAGTGGGTGAGTTTTTAAATGGTGCCCAAACATAAAAACTAACCTAGTGCTTAGGCAATCAGTTGTTAAGAAAAGTGTGAAGGTACAGATTTGCACTTTTATTTTCATAATTACACCTAGATAGCAACGCTGCCCGGACCAGGTAAGCTCTCTGAGCCGGGGCAGGGTGCAGCAGGGGGAATGGGTGGGGAAGCTGACAAAAGTCGGAATAGGTATTATGTATTTATTTAATTATACCTATGCTGTTGTCTGTCGACTTCAATCCTCCCACCCAGCCCCGCCTCACCGCATTTACCTGTGTCAGCTGCTGCTGCTAGATAGTCCATAGTGAACTGGAAGCTGGCCAGAGATTTACGTTGAGCTAGTTGCATGGCAGGCCTGCAATACAGTTGCCTCTGCCTCATCCCCAATGACGTGGCATTTAAATGGCTCTACCCCAACCCCATCAATTTGACCTGCCACTAAACTGATGCTCAGTGGGGGATTGGGAACTAAAATGAGCCCTTTAAACAATGTTCATAACAGCTTGATATTATACTGAGTGAGTGTACAAAATGTGTATGTCCCTCTCCAGGAAGAAGGGGCATATTATATACATGTCTACAAAAAAAATGTCAGGACAGCTTTACCTGCTAGCTACGCGATGCTCCCCTTATCCATCGACCCCTAAAAGCAGCCCTCTTATCCTTAGTCTAATTTTAAATTATACTATCGGGCCACGATGGGACAGCGTCTGCACTTTCTCCAAATTGATACCCCCAACACCTGATTTTTAAAAGGTATCGGATGAGCCTATGGTCAGATGCCAACTGTTGACGCATTAAATACTTTGACAATACCTGCAAGCTATCAGAGGAAAATACTGGGGAAATTCCGATGGCGGATAATAAAGACGTAGTTGCGAGTCCCTTGCCGAATCAAGGGGATGCAGGGGTCTGGAGGGACACACAAATAAGTGAAAATGACCAAGGTCAAGCACCAATGTTGGATCAGAGGAACGAACCATCAGACCAGGCAGCCTGCCAGTCAGTCTCAGATTTGGTGCATTTGCTGACAATAGAAATTAGAAAGAGATTTGAAGTATCGGAAAAAAATCAAGCTGAGATTAAGCGGACATGTGAAAAGATGGAAGAGAAGTTAGACTCTTTAACGGCTAGAACAGCAGCCTTGGAATCCACTGTGATGGCTTTAGTCACCCAAACAGAAGAAAATACAAAAGAGATAATTTGGATAAAAGAAAAATAAATGAGTTTTCAAGAAAAGCTCAAATCCCTTGATAATTCTCAAAGGAGAAACAATATACGGTTGCTAAAGATCCCTGAGGGGGCCGAAGGGAATAACTTCAAAGAGTTTGTAGTCAAATTGATTAGACAAATTGACATTACTGAGCAAGCTCTCATTGCCGATATCCAGAGGGTTCATAGAGACCCGTTCAGGTTAACCGTGAACAAAACAAGGCCCAGACAAATTCTAGTCCATTTTTTGACATATAAAATAAAAGAAGAGATTCTGAATAAAGCTCTCAAGATAAATTCACTAAAAGCAGATGGAACAACTTTTGAAATATATTCTCATGTTTCATCAATTACTCCAACTAAACAATGGGAGCTGGGGAAGCACCTTCATCCTCTGAGGAAACAGGGCACTATCGCACAATTAAAATTTCCTGCTAATGAATGAAAAAATGAAATGAATGAATGAAAAACAATTTATAACGCGCAAACTAAGCCCAAAGGCATCAAGGCGCCTAACAAATAAGATCAAAAGACACAGAGCCCAATTCACGGATATGCCTTAACAAAGAGCCAAGTCTTTAATGCTTTCCTGAAAAGGGGGACAGAAGGTTGAGCTTTAATTTCCATGGGGAGAGCATTCCACAACTTAGGAGCTAAATGGGAAAAAGACCTTCCTCCCCACCTAGCTCTCCTAAATCGAGGCACAGATAGCAGGCTCTTTCCTGAAGAGCGAAGATTTCTACAGGGGACATAGGGTACTAAAAGGTCCTTGACCCCTCCAGCTCCCCGGCCAGAAATAGCCCCGTGCGTCAGGCTGAGGATCTTACAAATAATCCTGGCAGAAATAGGGAGCCAGTGCAGGCTCTTCCTAACAGCAGTAGCCGAGGAAAGCCTCGGGGCATCCGTCACAAATTTGGCAGCCGTGTTCTGGACAGTTTGTAGCCTTTGCACCAAACCCTTGTCTATACCAGAGTAAAGGGCATTACAATAGTCAAGCCGTGAGACCACCAGGGCAACCACAATTTGTTGTAGAGGGAAACAGTGGTTCTGGATGGCCTAAGAAGGTCCAGGACAAAGAGAAACCCTTAAGAGGGCGGATGATTTTGTATAGGTTCAAAGACTCATACGGGAGAATGATACTTAATATAGAGAAACAGGGGACAGGACAGGTCAATATATGACACTTATTTATTATACATAGGATAAATTCAAGTGCTCACATATTTAGTGACAACAAGCGTGACGTGCAGGTGAGGGTGAACTTTTAAAAGAGAGCATCGCATTGGCAACAATAGAGAACCATTTTTCTTGGTTAAATCAGTACAAAAAGGTTCAAGTTGCGTAAGGTCGACGACGTTTCGAACTCAATTATTTGAGTTCATCTTCAGGACAAATGTGAGCATATGAACTTTAGCATATGGGAAGGTAAGTAATGGAGGTGTCGACAGTTAAGGAAGTTGCAACGGTGGAATCGCCACAGCAGTGAATGCCTCGATAAAGAACAATGGCTCGAATATAAAACTTAGTCCAACCTGCTCAATATATGAAGGCGGGGTTCCGGTGCCGGGAATTTAATTCATTTCAAACGGCACACGGATCATTCAATGGGGGGTCTCGCGGGGGGTTGGTTACCTGCACGCGACCAGGACCCGCTCCACCGGAACCGGCACCGGAACCCCGCCTTCATATATTGAGCAGGTTGGACTAAGTTTTATATTAGAGCCATTGTTCTTTATCGAGGCATTCACTGCTGTGGCGATTCCACCGTTGCAACTTCCTTAACTGTCGACACCTCCATTACTTACCTTCCCATATGCTAAAGTTCATATGCTCACATTTGTCCTGAAGATAAACTCAAATAATTGAGTTCGAAACGTCGTCGACCTTACGCAACTTGAACCTTTTTGTACTGATTTAACCAAGAAAAATGGTTCTCTATTGTTGCCAATGCGATGCTCTCTTTTAAAAGTTCACCCTCACCTGCACGTCACGCTTGTTGTCACTAAATATGTGAGCACTTGAATTTATCCTATGTATAATAAATAAGTGTCATATATTGACCTGTCCTGTCCCCTGTTTCTCTATATTAAGTATCATTCTCCCGTATGAGTCTTTGAACCTATACAAAATCATCCGCCCTCTTAAGGGTTTCTCTTTGTCCTGGACCTTCTTAGGCCATCCAGAACCACTGTTTCCCTCTACATTGTATCACCCCAGGTTCGCATAAGGGGTACCCTTGTCCTTCATAAACACAACCACAATTTGTTTGCGCAACGGAGGAGCAAGGTAGTGTTTTATTTTTCTTAGAATTTTAATAATGCCCCAACAGGTAGCAACTGTCCTGTTTACCTGTTGATTCATGGAAAGAGAGGGGTCAATCAAGACTCCCAGATTACGGGCTGAGTCAGTGGGGGTGGGACACATTCCCAGAGTGGGAGGCCACCACTCAGCAGACCATAAGTCACTCTCACCACCAAAAACAAGACCCTCCGTTTTTTCACCATTCAACTTCAATGAATTAAAAATCATCCATTGAGAAACTGCCTCCATGCAATTCCTGAAGCTGAGAGCAGAGGAATTGCCAGGGTGTGAGAGGGACACCATGATCTGGGTGTCATCGGCGTAGGAAACCACCTCCATCCCATAAGATCTTATTAGTTTGGCAAGTGGGGCCACATAGATATTAAAGAGGGTCGGACTAAGGGCCGAACCCTGTGGGACCCCACATTGAACAGGCAGGGATGGAGATAGAAATTCGCCTAGTTTAACCCTCTGTTCCCTCTGATCCAAGAAGGAGGCCAAAAGACTCAGGGCCGAGCCTTCCACCCCTATCTCCCTAAAACGAGATGTTAAAGTCACTGGGGATAGGGTGTCAAAGGCTGCGGTCAGGTCTAGCAGGACCAAAAAAGTGGTATGGCCCTGATCAACCTCCTTGCGGATGTTATTTAGCACGACTGTAAGGGCCGACTCCGTGCTATGAAACCTCCGAAAACCATGCTGGGCCAGATCGAGAAGACCAGAGGAATCCAAAAAAAAAGTGATGCATAACAACAAAATGCAAGTCTTCAGGCGGGTGGAAGAAGAGGAAAACTTCCTAAAATCTATCTCAGAGGGAGGGGTAAGCTAGTGGATATCAAAAACGCCTTCTCTCTCTATAGTCAAGGTGACAAATAATGACGGGCAAGGAGCATTAAACAGTTTAAACATGAAATGTATATTTTTCCTACTCCAGGAGGGGGGCCCCATAGGCCAGTATAGGGCCATGAAGGAAGGAAGTGAGGGTTCTCCAGGGTGGGGTATCCAGGAGGGTAAGTCTTTGTATGATTTTCTAAACTTTTTTGGTGAAGGGGATATGACACAACCGACAAGTGATCAAAGTGTGTTGCTGAAGGTTCTGTCATGGAATGTAAACGGGTTAAGAGTGAAGTAGAGGAGGGAAAAGATTTTATAATATCTAAAAGATGTTCCAGAACAGGTTTTAAAATTACAGGAAACACTTCTAATAGATACGGAAATTATAAATCTAGTTAAATCTCGAGGCTGGGTCCAGGATCTTATTTGTCCCACTCAACAGATAACCACAAAAAGAGTGGCAAATTTAATTAAAATAAATCCATACATTATTGTAGAAAACAGCAGTGTTGATAAAATGGGGCGATGGGCCATAGTCAAGATCAAATGTTATTCTCAAATTCACTGTGGCGGGATACCATGGGCCAAACATAGATGAAACTGGCCCTTTTAGAGGTTTGATTACGGAGCTATTACATTTTCCAGATCCTATAATCCTTGGCGGGGACTTCAATGTGGTTTCAGATCCGGCTGTGGATGGTTCATTAAAAAGCAGAGCAACATCAAATTGGAAGATGAGATCAATAATAAAGGCTTCTATGAAGCAGTTAGGATGAGTGGATATATGGAGAGCTAAAATGGGAAACAGAAGGGGATATACCTTTAACAGCAGGTAGTACGGACATAAATCAAGATTGGATTTCTTTTTAGTTAACCGAATTCAGAAAAGATGGGTTAAAGATGCAAAGCATCAGGGGGCACATCTTTCGGACCACTCTGCAATAATTTTAGTGTTAGATCTACCAGTCAGGCCAATATATAGGAGATGGACTCTAGACCGTGCTATTTTACTAGAAGAGGAAGTGGTTGAGAAATTGAGTGCAGAGACACAAGTGTTTTTTGCAATCAATCAAGATAGCGCTCCAATAGGAATTCTATGGGATGCCTATAAAGCCTTTTTAAGAGGGTACATAATGTCTCTCCAGATATCTAAACAAAAGAAATACAGAACCGAAGTGGGGGAAATTGAACGTAACATCCAGCAGTCAGAACAACATCTATTAGCCCAGGGGAATAGTCAGGAGTCAAACGACACTCAAGCATCTCTTCAATCTTTTAGACTGGAACTTGCTGGGGTGATGGAAGAGAGACTAAGGAAACTGTGACAAGCTAGCAAGGTAGTCCACTTCGAATATGGGGAAGGCTGTGGAAAACTTCTAGCCTTGAAAACCAAACATGGCCAGGCAAGAGGTTTCATAAAAGAATTAAGGTGCAAAATATCGGGAAATCCACTTAGGAGCTGTGTAGAGATCGAAGAGGCTTTTCATAATCACTTTGAAAAGGTTTATCAGGAGGAATTAACTGTTGTGGAGGAAGATATTGAAGCTTGGTTGGGCCAAGATGTACAGCGCAGAATTAATGAGAAAAATTCTAAAAATCTAAACAGTCCAATTATAAGAAGCGAGGTAAAGCAGGCCATATGGGCAGGGAAGTCTGGGAAAACGGCAGGCCCTGATGGGATACCAGCAGAACTTTAGAAGTGTTTGATGGAGGTTCTCATCCCTATAATGGAGAAGCTATTCTCTCAAATTTTTGAAGGTAGGATATGCCATCATCATGGAATGAAGCCATAGTCACTTTGATTCTTAGACCAGCAAAACCACCACACACTTTATGCGATTCACACAGGCCCATCTTTCTGCGTAATTGCGACTATAATTAAATGGGGTGGTGGAGGGCCTTTTAGATGAGGATCAAAAAGATTTTGTCCACGGGAGAGGAATTCAGGACCTGACTTACAACTTAATAGGGGCAATAGATTTGGCTACACTCCATAAAACACCTTTGGCCATTATCATCTTAGACGCAACGAAATAGTTCAATAGTGTAAATTGGCCCTATTTACAACAAATACTGAGGTTGTGTAACCTGGGAGAAAACTTTTGTAGGACTGTGAGTTTGATATACCATACCCCTACAGCTAAAGTCTTAGTTAATGGGAATCTGTCTGCCCCTTTTACGATCCAGAGGGGAACTAGACAGGGGTGTCTGTTATCGCCTTTACTTTTTAACTTATATATTGCTAGCTAGCTGTAAAGATCAAACAGCAAGCTGAAATATCTCCCTTTAAATATAGGAACTGGGAGGAAAAGGGGGCCCTGTATGCCGACGATCTAATGTTATACACGTCAGATCTAACTTCGGCGGTCCCAATATTATAAAACCTGGCTTCACAATTTGGTCTTGTTTCAAGCTATGGCATGGAATTTGCTTATGCAACAATATACAATGAAAAAGGAGATAAGATACCTGGGCATCATGATCTCACAAAACATCAAGAAAATTCCGTAAATAAACTTTCAAAAAGTTAGCAAAGAGATATGTAAATGACTAAGTTGGGCGCATCCACCACTGACTATAATTGGCAGAGTAAATCTAATTAAAATGATGGTTCTTCCAAAACTAATTTTTTTATTCCAGAATATCCCTTTAGTTTTTCAGAGAAGAGTTGTTGAAGAAACTCCAGTCAAAAATAAGTCGTTTTAGCTGGGCTTCTAGAGGTATACGAATTGAATGAAAAAAACTTTGCAGGAAAAAAAGACAAGGTAGGTCTGTGTTTGCCGGATTTAGTTTATTACGCATGGGTCTTTCTTATGAGGGCCGGGAAAATACTGCTGAACGAACCGGATGGTTCAGACATTGGGAAAATGCTGAAGGCGGTGCTGTTAGATCTGAAAGGAGGGGACCAATGTTTCATATATAAATGTGGAGATCCCAGATATTTTTAAAAAGTGCGCCTTAAGATTTTGCATTAGTTAGCTTTTACGTGGCATAAAATCAGGAAGACACTAAAAATCAGCTACTATAGTGCATTAGTACCTATCTAGGGATGCCCCCGGCTGCCCCAAATGGACAAAGGACTCCTTGGTAGCGCCTTTGCAAAAAGCCAGAATATTGTGCTGGGAGCAGCTTGCTAAAGAAGGTTCTCTGCTTTCTTGGGAGGATTTGTGGAGCATGACAGACAATGAGTTGTCTACATTTAAATATCTGCAATTGAAAAGCTGGCATCAAGCAGTCGGAATAAGCGTTGGTATACCGAACAAATTGGAGTCCACCTTAAGGAGGAAAGTAGAAAGGAAAAAAGAGGTGGCAAATCTATATTGGCTCCTGATCGATCTTGCGGAAGGCGATTTTGAACTTCCAATGGAGCTGTGGGGAAAGAGCTTGCCTGGGATCCATCTAGAAGAATTATGGCAAGTATCATGTAACACTTTGTATTCCACAGTCCAGGCTGCAAACCTAAGGAGAATCACATCTTTTGTCTCCATAGGCTGTATTGGTCTCCTTTAAGGCTCTCCAAATTTGGGAAGGGCGCCACCCCAAAATGCCCTAAATGTTTCTAAGAAAAGGCAGATGATGTGCATATGTTTTTGGACTGCCCAAAGTTACAGCATTTCTGGGCCGATACAAGTAAAAATATCTCAGCCGTACTTGGGGTGGACCTTCAGGTAAGCCTAATGGTGGTATTGTTTGGGGTTATGGCACATCATGAATCTCTATCCAAAGGAAAAAAAAAATATTGTTTTACTTAATCTTACTTGCACAGAGCGAAATTTGTAAATATTGGATTAAGAATGTCCAGACTACTTTACATTGGATCAATTATGTGAAATACACCACAAAGCTAGCTAGAGCATCCCTAAATGAGAGGAGTAAGAAGAAAGGCTTTTGGTTACCATGCATAAATTGGTTGGAAATCGGTGTGAACATAGTCCGATGATTATGCCTCTACACCAACATACTTCACCACTCTGGTTGTTCTTTGGGTAACTCAGAGAGAGGGTCAGAATAGACCAATCACGAAATAAGAGGTTCCGTGTAAATTGCACCTATTTGGAAACAGCTTTCTGGTTGGTGCCGATCAAGAGGGGGGCCCAGAGAAACCCAAAATAACTGTTTATACCCAAGGCGAATGAGGACAAAAAAAAAAAAACCTGAGTTAAATGGGTGCAATCTAAGGTTATAATATCTTTCAGATATATTTAGATTGCATGCTGTAAAATTATTAATATGTTTAATATTAACCAATATTTTGAGATATCACTTCGTTCCCGAATAGATTTAGTAATGCTATATGTAAGATATTGGCTCAAAGTGAATACGATCTTGTGATGCATAGTTCCATAAATTAATGCAGGTACGAGATTTTGTTTCAAAAATGGATTATCAAAATATTGGTTTGTATCTTATGGATGTGTTAAATTTATTGAGGAGTAGCATGGACAAAATTGTAATTAAAGACTTTTATAACATTTTCTATTACTATGTATGAACGGTTTTCATCCGAGGTATAACACCTTTACATCAGCCAATGTTAAATTGCAACAGTTTAAAAATAATCATTAGGTTGTATAATACAATTCACAGTCATTACCCAGATGTTTTTACCCTACAAGATGTTACCATGCAGGCAAGTTCCACATAGGCCTTTTTTGAGACTTTACATCGCGCACACACCGGTAGTTTTTATAATATGATATAATTATTATGTTATTAAAAAGGGTGATTTATTGTGGTTTACCATGCTTAATGTGTAACAGGATTTCGCCAGGATGGCTGTGCTTTCAATTTAATAAAATTGTTTATATTTAAAAAAAAAAGGATGATTTAAGGGTTATGGGATGGGTGAGGGTACGGTGCTATAAAGGTTTAAGTTTGTTAAAGAGTTAGAGATGGTTAAGTAATAAGGGTAGTAAGGGGTAAATGTGAAAGGGTAGCAGAGAGAAAAATCTTGTTACATATATATATATATATATATATTTGGTTCAAAGGCTCTGCATTCGGATAAGCACTCGACAGCAGAGTAGAAGAAAACTTCATTTATTCAAGGCATTTGAAGATCGTTTCAGTCCGTCATTGTAACTGCTAGCCAACGCGTTTCAGAGCTGTCTGCTCCTTCCTCTTGGGCAATGGAATGGCGGATTTGCAATACTCCCAACAGTCCCATGATTCAGCTTCCTAAAGTAGTGGCCGTCTCAGGTGTGCGCACTTAGTAGTTTTCGCGCCTTCGCAATGTATGCTGGGACATGTAGTTATTGCTTGCTCCTCACTTCACCCATAGTGGGTTCCGCAGTTCCATTTTAATTTCTTCAGTTCCACAGTGATTAAGTACGCATCCTCTGTGGTTTAAAAACACTTAGTGTGCTCCGGATTGAAGCTTTCTTCATTAGTGAAGCCTTCTGCTGTGCCTCCTCAGCACGAAGAATTCCTGCTGGCGGCCCCTCTTTTTCAACAGGTGGTGCTACACCCACGACGAAGCTGTCGTGCAATTCAATTTGGTTCAAAGGCTCTGCATTCGGATAAGCACTCGACAGCAGAGTAGAAGAAAACTTCATTTATTCAAGGCATTTGAAGATCGTTTCAGTCCGTCATTGTAACTGCTAGCCAACGCGTTTCAGAGCTGTCTGCTCCTTCCTCTTGGGCAATGGAATGGCGGATTTGCAATACTCCCAACAGTCCCATGATTCAGCTTCCTAAAGTAGTGGCCGTCTCAGGTGTGCGCACTTAGTAGTTTTCGCGCCTTCGCAATGTATGCTGGGACATGTAGTTATTGCTTGCTCCTCACTTCACCCATAGTGGGTTCCGCAGTTTCATTTTAATTTCTTCAGTTCCACAGTGATTAAGTACGCATCCTCTGCTAGCCAACGCATTTCAGAGCTGTCTGCTCCTTCTACTAAGTGCGCACACCTGAGACGGCCACTACTTTAGGAAGCTGAATCATGGGACTGTTGGGAGTATTGCAAATCCGCCATTCCATTGCCCAAGAGGAAGGAGCAGACAGCTCTGAAACGCGTTGGCTAGCAGTTACAATGACGGACTGAAACGATCTTCAAATGCCTTGAATAAATGAAGTTTTCTTCTACTCTGCTGTCGAGTGCTTATCCGAATGCAGAGCCTTTGAACCAAATTGAATTGCACGACAGCTTCGTCGTGGGTGTAGCACCACCTGTTGAAAAAGAGGGGCCGCCAGCAGGAATTCTTCGTGCTGATGAGGCACAGCAGAAGGCTTCACTAATGAAGAAAGCTTCAATCCGGAGCACACTAAGTGTTTTTAAACCACAGAGGATGCGTACTTAATCACTGTGGAACTGAAGAAATTAAAATGGAACTGCGGAACCCACTATGGGTGAAGTGAGGAGCAAGCAATAACTACATGTCCCAGCATACATTGCGAAGGCGCGAAAACTACTAAGTGCGCACACCTGAGACGGCCACTACTTTAGGAAGCTGAATCATGGGACTGTTGGGAGTATTGCAAATCCGCCATTCCATTGCCCAAGAGGAAGGAGCAGACAGCTCTGAAACGCGTTGGCTAGCAGTTACAATGACGGACTGAAACGATCTTCAAATGCCTTGAATAAATGAAGTTTTCTTCTACTCTGCTGTCGAGTGCTTATCCGAATGCAGAGCCTTTGAACCAAATTGAATTGCACGACAGCTTCGTCGTGGGTGTAGCACCACCTGTTGAAAAAGAGGGGCCGCCAGCAGGAATTCTTCGTGCTGATGAGGCACAGCAGAAGGCTTCACTAATGAAGAAAGCTTCAATCCGGAGCACACTAAGTGTTTTTAAACCACAGAGGATGCGTACTTAATCACTGTGGAACTGAAGAAATTAAAATGGAACTGCGGAACCCACTATGGGTGAAGTGAGGAGCAAGCAATAACTACATGTCCCAGCATACATTGCGAAGGCGCGAAAACTACTAAGTGCGCACACCTGAGACGGCCACTACTTTAGGAAGCTGAATCATGGGACTGTTGGGAGTATTGCAAATCCGCCATTCCATTGCCCAAGAGGAAGGAGCAGACAGCTCTGAAACGCGTTGGCTAGCAGTTACAATGACGGACTGAAACGATCTTCAAATGCCTTGAATAAATGAAGTTTTCTTCTACTCTGCTGTCGAGTGCTTATCCGAATGCAGAGCCTTTGAACCAAATTGAATTGCACGACAGCTTCGTCGTGGGTGTAGCACCACCTGTTGAAAAAGAGGGGCCGCCAGCAGGAATTCTTCGTGCTGATGAGGCACAGCAGAAGGCTTCACTAATGAAGAAAGCTTCAATGCGGAGCACACTAAGTGTTTTTAAACCACAGAGGATGCGTATTTAATCACTGTGGAACTGAAGAAATTAAAATGGAACTGCGGAACCCACTATGGGTGAAGTGAGGAGCAAGCAATAACTACATGTCCCAGCATACATTGCGAAGGCACGAAAACTACTAAGTGCGCACACCTGAGACGGCCACTACTTTAGGAAGCTGAATCATGGGACTGTTGGGAGTATTGCAAATCCGCCATTCCATTGCCCAAGAGGAAGGAGCAGACAGCTCTGAAACGCGTTGGCTAGCAGTTACAATGACGGACTGAAACGATCTTCAAATGCCTTGAATAAATGAAGTTTTCTTCTACTCTGCTGTCGAGTGCTTATCCGAATGCAGAGCCTTTGAACCAAATTGAATTGCACGACAGCTTCGTCGTGGGTGTAGCACCACCTGTTGAAAAAGAGGGGCCGCCAGCAGGAATTCTTCGTGCTGATGAGGCACAGCAGAAGGCTTCACTAATGAAGAAAGCTTCAATCCGGAGCACACTAAGTGTTTTTAAACCACAGAGGATGCGTACTTAATCACTGTGGAACTGAAGAAATTAAAATGGAACTGCGGAACCCACTATGGGTGAAGTGAGGAGCAAGCAATAACTACATGTCCCAGCATACATTGCGAAGGCGCGAAAACTACTAAGTGCGCACACCTGAGACGGCCACTACTTTAGGAAGCTGAATCATGGGACTGTTGGGAGTATTGCAAATCCGCCATTCCATTGCCCAAGAGGAAGGAGCAGACAGCTCTGAAACGCGTTGGCTAGCAGTTACAATGACGGACTGAAACGATCTTCAAATGCCTTGAATAAATGAAGTTTTCTTCTACTCTGCTGTCGAGTGCTTATCCGAATGCAGAGCCTTTGAACCAAATTGAATTGCACGACAGCTTCGTCGTGGGTGTAGCACCACCTGTTGAAAAAGAGGGGCCGCCAGCAGGAATTCTTCGTGCTGATGAGGCACAGCAGAAGGCTTCACTAATGAAGAAAGCTTCAATCCGGAGCACACTAAGTGTTTTTAAACCACAGAGGATGCGTACTTAATCACTGTGGAACTGAAGAAATTAAAATGGAACTGCGGAACCCACTATGGGTGAAGTGAGAAGCAAGCAATAACTACATGTCCCAGCATACATTGCGAAGGCGCGAAAACTACTAAGTGCGCACACCTGAGACGGCCACTACTTTAGGAAGCTGAATCATGGGACTGTTGGGAGTATTGCAAATCCGCCATTCCATTGCCCAAGAGGAAGGAGCAGACAGCTCTGAAACGCGTTGGCTAGCAGTTACAATGACGGACTGAAACGATCTTCAAATGCCTTGAATAAATGAAGTTTTCTTCTACTCTGCTGTCGAGTGCTTATCCGAATGCAGAGCCTTTGAACCAAATTGAATTGCACGACAGCTTCGTCGTGGGTGTAGCACCACCTGTTGAAAAAGAGGGGCCGCCAGCAGGAATTCTTCGTGCTGATGAGGCACAGCAGAAGGCTTCACTAATGAAGAAAGCTTCAATCCGGAGCACACTAAGTGTTTTTAAACCACAGAGGATGCGTACTTAATCACTGTGGAACTGAAGAAATTAAAATGGAACTGCGGAACCCACTATGGGTGAAGTGAGGAGCAAGCAATAACTACATGTCCCAGCATACATTGCGAAGGCGCGAAAACTACTAAGTGCGCACACCTGAGACGGCCACTACTTTAGGAAGCTGAATCATGGGACTGTTGGGAGTATTGCAAATCCGCCATTCCATTGCCCAAGAGGAAGGAGCAGACAGCTCTGAAACGCGTTGGCTAGCAGTTACAATGACGGACTGAAACGATCTTCAAATGCCTTGAATAAATGAAGTTTTCTTCTACTCTGCTGTCGAGTGCTTATCCGAATGCAGAGCCTTTGAACCAAATTGAATTGCACGACAGCTTCGTCGTGGGTGTAGCACCACCTGTTGAAAAAGAGGGGCCGCCAGCAGGAATTCTTCGTGCTGATGAGGCACAGCAGAAGGCTTCACTAATGAAGAAAGCTTCAATCCGGAGCACACTAAGTGTTTTTAAACCACAGAGGATGCGTACTTAATCACTGTGGAACTGAAGAAATTAAAATGGAACTGCGGAACCCACTATGGGTGAAGTGAGGAGCAAGCAATAACTACATGTCCCAGCATACATTGCGAAGGCGCGAAAACTACTAAGTGCGCACACCTGAGACGGCCACTACTTTAGGAAGCTGAATCATGGGACTGTTGGGAGTATTGCAAATCCGCCATTCCATTCCCAAGAGGAAGGAGCAGACAGCTCTGAAACGCGTTGGCTAGCAGTTACAATGACGGACTGAAACGATCTTCAAATGCCTTGAATAAATGAAGTTTTCTTCTACTCTGCTGTCGAGTGCTTATCCGAATGCAGAGCCTTTGAACCAATATATATATATATATGTATATATGCAAGGTTAACTTGTCTTTTCTATTTTTTGAAAACCAAGCAAGAATGATAAAATCTTTCTTTCTTTCAAACAGGATGATTCTCAACTATTATCATGGTGACAGTTGGATGCATTATGCAAGTCATGTGAAAAATCAATAGATTTTTTATACACCATTGTTTTTTATAATGAGTAATTGCTTATTTATAAAATACCTCCTCTGTTTAATCATGTAGTTGACACAAGCATTAGTCCGTTATCACAATGTATTTAAACAGTGATTGGAACTAGTTGTAATTTAGTCTGGTGAAGACAGACTATCAGTGGACAAGTTACCTGTATGTCTATTTCTATGCCTGACCACTTGCGGACCATGTGACTCACTTAGGTAGATATAATAGGATAAACTCGCTGTGTTGCGCATCATGTGACCAAGGCCTGTGACGGGCTGAAACGCGTAATGGCGGCGTTGGTGCTTGTTATATTTAAGTAAATAATTGTAATCTTCACCGCACTCTGGGTCTGCTTCCGTTCTTTGAGGACAATCCTGCAATTTTGAAACGGAGTTTTGGCTATATACATATATATATATATTCACTGAAAAAACCATAGGTTTCACACACGTTATAGTTAGGAATTATCATTTACAAAACCTTGCAAATTCACTTAAAAAACCATAGGTTTCACACATGTTATAGTTAGCTGTACATTTCACTCGTAAAAAACCAATGAAATTCCACGCTATAGTTAGATCAGGTAACTATAACTTGCGCGCCCACAATAAACTGCTGATGACGTCACATATTACATCACTCATGACATGGTCAGTGACATCACTCATGACATCAATGATGACATCTGAAATTACACATTGTGGATTGCGGTCGCGCAAGTTATAGTTACCTGATCTAACTATAACGTGGAATTTCATTGGTTTTTTACGAGTGAAATGTACAGCTAACTATAACATGTGTGAAACCTATGGTTTTTTAAGTGAATTTGCAAGGTTTTCTAAATGATAATTCCTAACAATAACGTGTGTGAAACCTATGGTTTTTTCAGTGAATTTGTACGGTTTTTTAAATGCTAAGTTATGTATTTATTTTTATTTTTTTTCTGGTTTTTCACTGTGCGCGCACCCTGCGCGCACGGTGCGCTTCAAGCACCGTGCGCGCGCTGTGGGCGCGCTGTGGGCGCGCTGTGGGCGCTCGGTGCGGAGTCCATGCCGTGCGCGTCTCGCCTTTTTTTACACAGTAACATTTGTTTTTTTCTCCCTTGTGGGTCCTTTAATTTATTTAATAAATGTGATTGTTACTTTTTTTTTTTTTTTTGCCGTGCCCGTACGGTAAGCTTACCGTACGCGCACTCCGCGATTTTTTTTTTAAATTATTAAATGTATTTTCCGGACTTTTGGGTCCTTCTTGGACCCCCTGACAAACACTAGGGGGTCTGCAACTCTCTTCGTTGCCCCCTTTTCACGTTCCCCACCTTTGTTTCTCAGTGCGAGAGACAGAAAATGGCGGCCGACACTTCCTGATTTCGACCGATTCGAATGTTTACAGTCATGTAACCACCAATCAGAATTGAGCTCGCGCACGCCACCGTACGCGTACGGTAAGCTTACGGTAAGCGCACGGAGCGCGCTTACAGATATATATATTTATTTAAATGCTATTTTCTCAGGACCTACTGAACAGATTTACACCAGACCTACAAAAGGCACATCCTTGACCTGAGGACTACCTCTCTGCCAAATTTCAAGTAATTCTGTTCAGCCGTTCGGGCTGTAGCTCGGACTAAAGGTCCTATGGGAAAATGCATGGGGAAAACGCGTTTTGGGACCCCCCTTTTTTCTCAGCCCCCGCTTGACGAATCCCCCCGAGACTTTCAGGGTAGGAGCGGAGCGTAGCACCCCATTAGTTTTGAAAATTTCGCGAGGATTCGTCGACCGGCGCCAAAGTTATTCCAAATAGAATGTTGCGGATTTCCTATGGAAACACGGTCCTAACTATAACTATCTACTGGCGGTCGCCAGTAGATAGTTATAGTTACAACCTAGTTTCCATAGGAAATCTCAAAATTCTATTCAGAATAACTTTGGCGCCGGTTGACGAATCCTCGCGAAATTTTCAAAACTAATGGGGCGCTCCGTTCAGCTCCTACCCTGAAAGTCTCGGGGAGATTCGTCAAGCAGGAGCCGAGAAAAAAAGGGGGGTCCCAAAACGCGTTTTCCCCATGCATTTTTCCATAGGACCTTTAGACACAGCCCGAACGGCTGAACAGAATTACTTGAAATTTGGCAGAGAGGTAGCCATAAGGTCAAGGAAGTGCCTTTTCCAGGTCTGGTGTAAATCTCTTCAGTATTTCCTGAGAAAATAGCATTTAAAAGCATATATATATGTGGGCGGAGCCTAACCACACATCTCATCCTGAGATCTGATTGGCTGTCAGCACTTCATCCAAGAAGTGTTGGCAGCCATCTTGGGACCAATGTACATGATAGCACCTCATTAAAGAGCATTGCAGTTAATAGAAGGTTTTAAGACTTTAGTTACATTATAAATCATTTGTTGATGGTACCATACTCATTTTAGGAATTGTGGTATGTTCTAAGGTGATTTCACCATGTGAAAAAGCCTTCTGCTGGGATATCATGATTGAGAGAAAAATATTTTCTCATGCTTTTACCACAGAGGTTTGGAAGGTGATCTATAAGCTAAACTGAGAGCTTATTTTCTGTAAATTCACATTATGTTTCTCAGTCATGTGAGAATGAAGTCTGACATTCTCAGTAAAACATGTACATCCAACAAGGGCAGAGACTGTCAGTTGATTCCTTTGTGTTCTACTGCAGCTTCCCAGAGTGTTCCAAAGAACTACTAGAGCGCTAGCAGTCCTACTTATGATAAACGTATGGCACACCTGAAGCCATCTTGCTTGGATTAAAGTGGTAACTCTTAAAACATTTAATTTAAAAAGGAACAAAATGAGGGGGTTCATTTTTCCATAAAAAGTATGATTAGTGCTGCAGAAAGAAAAATTAGGGCACATTTTGAGTGACTTCTCAAATCCTCTTCTATTTCATTAAAACATTCTGACATGCAGACTGAAACATGCACTTTCAATACCAGCAGCAGTTTTCCCTGGTGAGCAGTAGCTTTAATACAGTGATCTAATGAGCAAAAAGAGTGCTAACATTCTGAATTTATGGCAAATGTGTGACACATCTGAATGCCTTCTTGATGGAATCAAAGTAAAAAACTGAAAGTATTTCCTACTGAGGAGACTGCAGTAAATGAGGAAATTAGGAAACTTCATAACAAATAAGTCTTCCAAGATGGCCAGCAGAGACAAAAGAGCCCAAATGTAGCCCAAATATCACCCAGATGTAGCCCAAGTATAGCCCAATGACAGAATGTCCCAGAATGTTCTTAAAAACAACTAGAGCGCTTACTGTCTTCATTATGACAAAAGTATGGCACACCTGAAGCCATCTTGATTGGAATAAACTGGTAACACTTAAAACATTTAATTTAAAAAGGAACACAATGAGGGGGTTCATTTTGCCATAGAAATTATGATTAATGATGAAGAAAGAAAATGAGGGCACATTTTGAGTGACTTCTCAAATCCTCTTCTATTTCATTAAAAAATTCTGACATGCAGACTGAAACATGCACTTTCAATACCAGCAGCAGTTTCCCCTGGTGAGCAGTAGCTTTACTACAGTGATCTAATGAGCAAAAAGAGTGCTAACATTCTGAATTTATGGCAAATATGTGACACATCTGAATACCTTCATGATGGAATCAAAGTAAAAAACTGAAAGCATTTCCTACTGAGGAGACTGCAGTACATGAGGAAATTAGGAAACTTCATAACAAATAAATCTCCCAAGATGGCCACCGGAGACAAAAGAGCCCAAATGTAGCCCAAAATCACCCAGATGTAGCCCAAATATAGCCCAATGACAGAAGTGTGCAAAACACTTATTATTTTGTGTTTTTGCAGTGTTATTGTCAAGAATTCCTGTCATGCGAGGGGAGGAAAACGGTAACCAGCGAAAACGGACTACATCTCCCAGGATGCTTAGCGGTTGAGAGGTTATGTAAACAGGAGAGCTGTTACATAACTCAAGGAAAACACGCCCTATAAAGGGAGGAACCGGGAGGTACAACGCTGTCGGATATTGTGTTTACACCGACGTACCTGCTTAGTGAAGAGCAGTGTTCCGGAGTGGTGCTCCAGTAAGGCAAGAACGGAGGTAGGTCGAGTCGTTACTCCCTGGGCCGTGTCTTGCCCCATCGTCACCTGTGAAGGACCCGGAAGCTCTACCGGATAACCATTGAGCTTCGCTTTTTGACTCGGCTGAGTCAAAGCGCAGTGGCGCTTTTGCTGGTTGGAGTCGTAACTCCCAGCCCGACCAGAGATACAGGGACTGCCAGCTGTAACGCACACCAGGAGGTGTTTGCCGCGTTACAGACTCGGAAGTCCACGGGATCGATCGAGCGGCTGCTCTCGGTTCAGTCTTCTTTGCTTGTGATTGGGGTATCGGTGACGCATCACCAGGAGGTGACTCTGTGTCCCGGTGCAGTCTGAGGAAGAGGTTGAGCGGCTGCTCCCTTCAGGTAGAGACCCCGGCTGGGTGTTTCCCTGACTCCTCGATTCTCCCCAACACTCTTCGTGCCCCTCACAGCCTACCGATTGGCATTGTCGGCCATTTCATTTCTGCCCTCTGTTGGCATACGCCGGGATCGGCGTATATGCAGAGGACGGTTAGGACCATCCGTGCTGTGGGCTGGTAACGTACTTAGCCTGGAGGATTCCAGTGACTATAACCTTTGTTTATTCCTTGTATTATTTTTGCCTTCATTAAAATAACTAAACCTTCACAAGTGGTTGCGTTCTCATTATCGTGTCTGTTAAACGATCCTGAGACGTTCAGGGCGTTACAAAATATCCGACCGTAATAACACTAACTGTCTCCCGGTCGATAACAGACATGGCAACACTTGATGATGTGCTGGCTGCTTTAGCGACCATGCAAATTGAATTGGCTGCCTCCAGGCAAGAAACAGCCGATGTAAAAGCCAGACTGGATGCTATCCAATTGGACCCGCTCACGCCCAGCACCTCCCTCACGAACCAGACCCCTGCGGTAGCAGTGGAAATGCCGGTAGCCGTCCCCTTGGCAACACCAGAGAGGTACAGTGGGGATCCTAACACAGTGCAGGTATTCCTCACACAAGTGGCGCTACATTTATCGTGCAAACCAAGGGCGTTCCCCACGAGTCAGGCTCGTGTGGCTTTCCTTATATCCTATTTGGCTGGAAACGCGGCACAATGGGCCGTACCTCTGGTGAGCAGGGACGACCCCATCTTATGTGATTGGGGTGCTTTTCGCGAGGAATTCCTGAAGGTCTTCGACAGAAGGGCTGACTCGTACACGGCGGACCGTGAAATGCTTGAGTTGAGACAGGGATCCAACGACCTGGTGCAGTATCTCAACGCGTTCCGAAGGCTGGTTGCGGAAACCAAGTGGCCTGTTGCTAAACAGACGGCGCTCTTCCATCACGGGCTGTGCGATGAGCTCAAGGACGCCGTGGCTCATATTGACCCACAACCCAAGACATGTGAGGGCCTTATCAACCTGGTATTACGGCTGGAACATAGGCTAAGTGAAAGAAAGGGGGATCATGGGAGAAAAGGAAAATCCCTTCCATCCTATGTGACAGTGGGAAGTCCTGAAACTGCCACCGCATCCAAGGGAGAACCCATGGACATCGGCGCAATACGAGCGAGCCTCACAGCCACGGAGAAAGAGTCACGCCGTAAACAAGGATTGTGCCTATATTGTGGCAAAAAAGGCCACTACGTACGTGAATGCCCTGCCAAACCGAAGACGTCACGTTATCGGGCCAACCGGTCGGTAACAGCCGTGGTGGACGTACCGGCGGAAAACTAGAGGACTCCCAGACCAAAGAAGGGGCATCTCGGAGTCACTCATCCATCCCTTCACTTTCCAACTCGGTCACTAAGGGACAACGACACCTGTTTCTCACGGTGCACGTGGGAGTGCATGACCAGTGGATACCCGTTGTGGCCATGGTGGATTCAGGGGCCACTGGCATGTTTATGGACCACAACGAGGCATGCAGGCTAGGGCTAGTGCTTCTTCCCAAAGCTGTACCCGAAGACGTCTATGCTGTAGACGGAAGGCGATTGGTGACGGGGCCCATCGGGCAGCACACGGGGGTCCTTCCGATGAGATGTGGGAGGAACCATTTGGAACAAATCGATTTTAACATCATCCGAGCGCCCCAATATGGCGTCATATTGGGATTGCCGTGGCTACAGAAACACAACCCCTCTGTGGATTGGCCAACACATCGCATCGAACTGACGTCACCGTATTGCATCCTGCATTGTGGAATAAGAACGGAATCCCTTGACGCAGATGAGAGCGGGAGTCAGACGGTGGCTACAGCGGCAGAAAAAGATGTGGCTCTCCCCCAGGCTTATCACAGTTTTGAGGATGTATTTGATGAGGTGAAGGCGGAAGTGCTACCACCACATAGACAGTTTGACTGCCAGATCGACCTGGTGCCAGGGGCCAGCGTTCCCAGCGGCAGGCTGTATGCCCTGACGGAGCCTGAAAACGTGCATCTCCGGGGGGACCTGGATAAACTCCTCAAGCTAGGATTCATCCGCCCGTCCAAGTCTCCGGCCGCCTCGCCACTCTTCTTCATCCCGAAGGCTAATGGGGAGCTGAGAGCCTGTGTGGACTTTAGGGCATTGAATGCGATAACCGTAAAGAATCGGTACCCCTTGCCTCTCATCAGTGTACTTCTGGAACAGGTCAAGAAAGCTCGTATCCTGACCAAGTTGGATTTGAAAGGGGCATACCATCTGGTGCGCATGAGGGACGGAGACGAGTGGAAGACCGCCTTTAAGACCAGGTTCGGCCTTTTTGAGTACCTCGTCATGCCGTTCGGTCTGTGCAACGCCCCGGCAGCCTTTCAGTACTTTTTGAATGAGGTATTCAGAGAGGAGTTGGATATCTACGTGGTCGTATATATCGACGACATCCTCATCTATTCGTCCAGTGTGGAGGAGCACGTACACCACGTCAAAGCTGTGCTCCAAAAGCTGAGGGAAAACATGCTGTTTTGTAAACTCAGCAAGTGTGACTTCCACGTCACATCCGTGGAATTCCTCGGAGTGATGCTGAGTCCAGAGGGACAGGAGATGGCAGAACGAAAGATCAAGGCGGTGAAAGACTGGCCGGTGCCCCAAAGCGTGAAGGACGTCCAAAGTTTCATTGGCTTCGCCAACTTTTACAGGCGGTTTATAGATGGATTTTCAGGATTGGTGGCCCCAATCACACAGCTACTGAGGAAGTCCAAGGAGTTTGTCTGGTCCCCTGAAGCGAACACAGCCTTTGAGGCCCTGAAAAGCGCCTTTGGTAAGGCGCCGGTGTTGGCTCACCCCGATCCGGATCTCCCCTACGTGGTGGAAGCGGACGCATCGGATGTGGCGCTGGGGGCTATCTTGTCCCAACGCAACCACGACACAGAGGTGCTTCATCCCGTTGCGTACATGTCCCGCAAACTCAACGACGCCGAACGCAACTACCATATTGCGGAGAAGGAGCTTCTCGCAATCAAGGACGCCTTCACCGAATGGAGGCATTGGTTGATGGGGGCAAGACATGTGGTATCGGTGTACACGGACCATCGGAACCTACAGTTCATGACGGCCACAAGACACCTTTCTCCCAGACAGCTGCGGTGGATGATCTTCTTTGCGGGGTTCAACTTCCGCATCACATATCGGCCGGGGACGGAAAACCGGAAGGCGGACGCCCTGTCCCGTCAATCTGCAGTTAAGGAACCATTGCCTGCGACCGAGCATTCCATCATTTCCCCGAGGATGGTATTGGGGGTTATCCAACCGGATACTTTCCTGAGGGGAATAAAGAGAGGGATCAGGTCATTCGCATGGCGGAGGTGGCTCCTCAGTCACAGAGAATGGCAGCTGAAGGACGGGATACCCCTGAAGGGCAGGTGCCTATTGATACCCACGCCTAGGCTAAGGAAACAAGCATTCATCTGGTGCCATGACTCTCCATGCGCAGGTCATTTGGGCTTTGAAAAAACGGTGGCTAGCATGGGACGGCATTTCTGGTGGCCAACCATGAGAGTGGATGTCAGGAGGTGGGGACAGGAGTGTCCTACGTGTGCTACCATGAAGGCCGACCATGGCCGAACCCAAGGGCTCTTACATCCACTTCCGACCCCGGATAGACCATGGGATAGCATATCACTGGACTTCGTGGTGGGCCTACCGGTAGACCAGGGGATGACGGCAATACTGGTGGTGGTGGATTACTTGACGAAAATGGGGCACTTCATCCCCTGCAAGAGAGTCCCTGCGGCCGGGGAATTGGCGTCACTACTCCTAAAGAATGTGGTACGACTGCATGGATTACCTGGGGTGATCGTGTCGGACCGGGGGTCGCAGTTTACTGCGCAATTCTGGAAGACTTGGTGCACTGCGCTGCATGTTAAGACCGCCCTGTCCACCAGCTACCACCCTCAAACGGACGGCCAAACCGAGCGCCTGAACCAAACGCTCAAACAGTATCTGCGATGTTTTGTGGACCAGGGCAGGGAAGAATGGGTCGACTTGCTATGGGTTGCAGAGATAGCCTATAACAACGCCACTCACAGCTCCACACAGTCATCTCCGTTCTATAGCAACTATGGCCAGCATCCCAGGTTCTTGCCATTTCTACATCCGTTCAGAGAGGACAGGATTCCCGCCACAGCGGACAGGGTGGCACACATAAAAGACACGTTGATGCGCTCAAGGGCTGTCCTAATAGAGGCCAAGAGAAGATACAAGGCTGCGGCAGACAGGAAGAGAAGGCCCGGGCCACTGTACCGCACTGGAGACTACGTCTGGATATCCACAAGAAACATGAGGTTTCGAAAGAACAGTGTGTTCCATCCCAAGTACATGGGCCCCTATCGAATTACCAAGTGTATGGGTCCCGTGAACGTGAAGGTGTGCTTGCCCCAGTCATTGCGGATACACCCTGTCTTTCATGTATCATTGCTCAAACCAGCACCCTCCAAGCCGTCTGGGACACCTAGGCCGGTATGCGTGGAGTCGGAGGTGGAGTATGAAGTGTCGGGCATACGGGCGTCCAAATGGCGCAGGGGGAAGCTGTGGTACCTGGTTGCGTGGAAAGGCTATGGCCCGGAGGAGCAGTCATGGGAACCGGCTGAAGGGGTTCATGCTCCGCGCTTGGTCTCCTTGTTCCATCGGCGTTTTCCTGCCAGCGCTGGACCCGTGGGGAGCCGCTGAGAGGGAGGATGTACTGTCAAGAATTCCTGTCATGCGAGGGGAGGAAAACGGTAACCAGCGAAAACGGACTACATCTCCCAGGATGCTTAGCGGTTGAGAGGTTATGTAAACAGGAGAGCTGTTACATAACTCAAGGAAAACACGCCCTATAAAGGGAGGAACCGGGAGGTACAACGCTGTCGGATATTGTGTTTACACAGACGTACCTGCTTAGTGAAGAGCAGTGTTCCGGAGTGGTGCTCCAGTAAGGCAAGAACGGAGGTAGGTCGAGTCGTTACTCCCTGGGCCGTGTCTTGCCCCATCGTCACCTGTGAAGGACCCGGAAGCTCTACCGGATAACCATTGAGCTTCGCTTTTTGACTCGGCTGAGTCAAAGCGCAGTGGCGCTTTTGCTGGTTGGAGTCGTAACTCCCAGCCCGACCAGAGATACAGGGACTGCCAGCTGTAACGCACACCAGGAGGTGTTTGCCGCGTTACAGACTCGGAAGTCCACGGGATCGATCGAGCGGCTGCTCTCGGTTCAGTCTTCTTTGCTTGTGATTGGGGTATCGGTGACGCATCACCAGGAGGTGACTCCGTGTCCCGGTGCAGTCTGAGGAAGAGGTTGAGCGGCTGCTCCCTTCAGGTAGAGACCCCGGCTGGGTGTTTCCCTGACTCCTCGATTCTCCCCAACACTCTTCGTGCCCCTCACAGCCTACCGATTGGCATTGTCGGCCATTTCATTTCTGCCCTCTGTTGGCATACGCCGGGATCGGCGTATATGCAGAGGACGGTTAGGACCATCCGTGCTGTGGGCTGGTAACGTACTTAGCCTGGAGGATTCCAGTGACTATAACCTTTGTTTATTCCTTGTATTATTTTTGCCTTCATTAAAATAACTAAACCTTCACAAGTGGTTGCGTTCTCATTATCGTGTCTGTTAAACGATCCTGAGACGTTCAGGGCGTTACAGTTATATAGTGCAGACTTGTCAGGTATTGGAGTGCTTTACATGAGCATTGGTTACATCACACAAGAACAAATTCATTTTGGTTGTAGACATGGGGAGACTAAGTGATTTGAGCAGAATCACAGAATGTCGAGCTGAAGCAGAAACTTCAACCTGGTTCCCCAGTTGCAAAGTCTGCAGTTCTGGAAGTAACACCACATCCTCTCCCCTAAGTGCAACATTTAATCAAGTGGTCAACTGGATAAAAAAACATAAAGATAACAAATAATTTAAAAGTGCTTTGTCGCTATTTGAAAACTCAGAAAATATGTCCTTATTTTAGTCTTTTAGAGCACTAACCATAATTTTGATGCAAATAAGACCCTCTCATATATGTAATTTCTAAAGGAAATGCTCTAGGTATTACAGTTTTGATTACATCAAGATGATGTCAGGCGTTCCACACTTTTGTAATAAATATAGAATGTTAGCAATCTAGTTGTTCATTAGGATACTGTTGAGAGGCAGAGGCCAGGGGCACGGACTCTGAAAATTGAAGGCAGGTAGGAGGGTGCAAAGGCAATAATTTAACCACACTGAGCAGGCAGGAAGGGCCGTGGAAGCACAACAGACTATGGAGGGCAGTGGAAAGGGGGGCAGGGGCAACAAACCAACAATACAGGACTTGCAAGAGAGGCTGTGGCAATGTAATAGACCATTGTGGGCAGAAGGAAGAGGCAATGGTAGTACAACCATACATGCCAACAGACCCGATTCAGCCAGGAAACGTCCAATGTTTTTAAGCTCAAATGGGCTTTATTTGAACTGTCTCCTGTCTACAATCTCCTCTTTTTCAATGTAACTCAAAGGGGAAAATCAATACCCCAGTTTTTTTTCAAAATCTCCCTCTTACCAAGTTCAAAATGTTCGCAAGTATGGTACATTGGATCATGGAAGGAAATGGGGTAGGGACATGGACTTGGATAACAGAGGACAGGAGGGACATGGAGAGGTGCACCAAACTGACCCTGCAGGGCAGGCATCAGGGTTTGCAGCAGCACAATACACCACACAGGGCATGCAGGATGGGAGTGCAGCACAACAATCCATAGAAAGCAAGAGGGAGGGGACAGGCCCATGCACATGGACAACAGAGAACAGAGGGGCAAGAGGCAATGGTAGCTAGCTGACCATAATGGACAGACAGGAGAGAAAGCTGCAGCATTACAGACCATAAAGGGCAGGAGGGACGGATCAGGGGCATTACAATGGAACAGACAAGCCAGGAGGGAGGGAGTAGGGGTCTGCACATGTAAACAGAGGTTTGGGGGCAAGGGGGCAGGGCAGGAGCAGCAAGATAGCCATGGAGGTCAGGCTGGATGGGCACTAGAAGCAAGACACACCATGAAGAGCAAGAGTGAGCCTGTGATGGCATACACACAGACCATGGAGGGAAGGTGGGAGGGGTTCAGGGGCAGCTAATTGACCACACAGGGAAGGTGGGAGGGGCCATGGCAGCACAGAAGACCATGCATGGCAAGTGGGAGGGTTAGTGGCAGCACAATGGCTATGATGGGCAAGAAGGAGGGTGCAGGGGCATGCACAAAGGACGATGGTGGATAGAAGGGATGGTCAGGACCTGTGCACAGACAAGAAAGTTCATGGGAAGGGGCCTCACAACAGACCACACGGGGCAGGCAGGAGGAGCAGTTGCAGCACAACAGACCAGGGAGGGCAGAAGGGTGTGGCAGTACAATGGACCATGTAGGACAGGAGGAAGAGGATAGGGGCATGGCATGTGGACAGGTAGGGTGGAGGTGACAGGGACAGGGACAGGTTAAAGTCTTCTGACAATGCTAGGCAGGTCGGAGGGGAGTGGCAGCTCAACAGAACACTCAGAGTAGATAGGAGTGGCAGGTCCATGGAACATGGTGGGCAAAAAGGATGGAGCAGGGGCATGCACAAAGACATCGGAGGGCAGGGGGGAAGGAGAATAGGTGCAGCAAGCTAAGCACAGAGTTTAAGCAGGAGGTCAATGATGGGGCATAGAATTGGGCAATGGAGGGCAGGAGGAGTGGACTGGTACATCATACTAAATTGAGGGCAGTGGCAGCACATCAGACCATGCATGGCAGGAGGGAGGAGGCTAGTCCATGGATTCACACAACAGAGGATAGGGAGGAGGGGGATGGGGCAGCAAGCTAACTGTTCAGAGAAGGCGGGTATTAGGAACTTTATTGTTTTTAAAACATTGTGTCTGTGCGAACTACTTAAAATATGAACAAGTATGCAGCATAATCTCACTTTTATTCAGGAAGAAGAGGACGTTTGTGACTGTGACTCCGGGCTCACTTGGCAGAAACACCCCCGGACCCTCCACCCCCTATCGCAAAATGTAATGCCCGTGAAAAGGGTAGGTGAACACAGTGTTATATAGAACATAGTCCTGAGAGCACGATTGAAAATGAAAACTAGATATAGTGTATGGTATAAACTATGCACCAAAAAGTGTGATATAAGATGAACCGGGCGTGAAATATAATATGCAATACATTGTGCGCAATGACAGATTCATTGGAGAGCGTGAGATAGCACAGGCACCAGCGCCTTGGAGTGTAATATGCACAGGGCAGTGTTGTGTAACCTAACTAGTCTCTAAAGTTGTAATATAAAATATGTGCTGGGGAGTGTAACGTTGCATATGCACTGTGACAAAGATATGGATCCCAGATTGTAAAATGTATGGCATAGCACTGTGCGTTATAACATAGGCATCGAGGAAGGCACGTTAGATGGGGCAATATAACCCGTGCGAAGACAAGTGTGGCATGACATATTCACGGGGGGTGTTACAGTGCACATGGGCTAGAGAGTGTCATAGCATATGCACTAGCTAGTGGAATACAACACAGAGGTGTGTGGCACTCGGCAGGCAATGGTGGGTGTAACACAGCATTGGGCTCTGTCAGGAGCGCGCTGTGACTCTCAAGTGATGTTCGTCCCCTTTCCAGAGAGTAAAATAAAAAGTATTACACATCCGGCAGTGGATGTGTGTTTTATTAACCGTGAGGGGGGTTTCTTGCATAGTTTTGATCGAATTTTTGTCGAATCCCCTTTGAATGGCTTGGTGTGCATGTGTATTAAATGTGCCCGTCAATAGCTACCCATGTTTGTATAAACAAACGACAAGGGTGTCTACCGGGATTAGGCACGGTAGGGGATCAGACATGTCAGAGCTTCACTAGAGGTGTAAATACATTCCACGTGGATTCATTGTATGCATAGTCGCCTTTTAATTAATATCATGCAAATCGTCATGGTGATAGGTACGTACGGTTTGTCCAGCATGTCCTAGGTGTGTCTATAAATATATATTTTTTAAAAATAATAAAAAAACAGTGGCCGGCCCTGGGGATTGGGGTCAAAAAAATATAATTAGGAGACAGGCCCTGGGGGATGGGGTCATCAGGGCCAATAAATTAGAATAAGAAGGGGAACCACACAGCCCCCCTTCTTCAAAAATTAAAATAAATAAAAGACTGGCATCGTGCGGAGGCCATGGACCCTCCGTGCAGCACTCTGCAAACGCGCCCCCAACAGGCATCTCCAGTATGCGCCAGGGAGCTGCGCTGCAGACAGGTGTTCTGAGGCCAAGCCCCTTTTTACACCTCTCTGCAATGCAGCTCTGTGGCGCTTACTGGAGGTACCTAGTGGTCTAATTTGACCCTAGGGACCCTTAGGATTCAAGGGGACTTAATCTCTCAACTTAGAACAGCCACAGGGCGCGTTTACACAGTGGTGAAGGGAGGAGACGGGGCCTGAGTTAACGTGTGCAAAAACGCCCTGTGGCCTGTTTTAAGAGGTAGTTTTAATCCCCATGCCCTATTATATACTAGGGGCTTACAGAGGAGGTCATGCTAATCACAGGGGGACCCCAACGCATAATGTTCCCTAGTGTATGTAGGTGTTTTCACTGTATTCTAAGTGTCTTTTAACATAGCACTGGCTCTAGGACTGGTTAGTCAGACTCAGTTACCACCAGTATCCGTCTGAAAAAGTTGAGGGTACAGGATGATTTTGCAACAAGGCTTCTTTCTGCTCTTCTTTTTGTTCTTTCTGCACGTTATCCTTCTTCCTGCACTTTTCTTCGTCTTTGAGGACTTCTGTTGCTTCTTTCTGCACTTCTTTTGTTTCTTTCTGTGCATTTTTTCTTCTTTCTTCACCATAGGTTTCAGGGGTGTTATAGTTAGCTGGACTTTTCACTTGTACAAAACCATTGAAATTCCCCCGTTATAGTTAGTTCAGCTAACTATAACTCGCGCGCCCGCAATGCACTGCTGATGACGTCACATATTACATCACTCATGACATGGTCAGTGACATCACTCATGACATCACTGATGACATCTCAAATGACATCACTGATGACATCACTGATGACATCATCCTTGTGATAGAGTGGCAGACCTCCTCTCACCCTAATGTAACCTTTGATACACACATTCAAAAATAGAGACTAAAATTTTCAAAACAATGGACATACCAACAATACCAGTTACAACAACCTCTTCAGTAATTCTAAGATCCACATACACATCCACTCATTCACCAACAGTCCTATACAGTCACTCATACATGTACTCACTCATCATATGTACTCATACACCTATACATCCTGTTACACAATGCCACTCATCCATAGAGTTACTCACACACATAGTCACTCATGCTAATGAAGAATCAAACATACATTTACTTGCATATACAGTTATACACACACCACCACACTTACTTCTACGGAAACTTACACATACTTAGTCTTTTAAACAATCACTTATAGAAACACATACTTATTCATACAGGAACTCTTTCAATCTCTCACTCTCACATATACTCACATATATACACCAATAGTCACATATACTAGTTTAAAACATATGTAGTTACTCATAAAGACACTATTGAGACAGTCGTTCACTCACTAACACACCCATACACACACTCATCCACTCATACAGTCCTGCACACATGCTGTGTTCAACACATACAAACAGTGAGTCACTCATTCATGCACCTATGCACTACGTAATACCCCCCACCGAACCATGCAGACACTCAGACTGATACTCAAAAAACCAACTAATAACCTATACAGACACCCATGTAGCTACTCACCAACCCATGCAGCCACTTATACACAAAGTGAGAGACTGATACAGATATTTACATATTTAAACATTACTCACTAAGCCATGTATTCACTATGATACACTTAATCAGTCAGTTACACAATCAATTTTTCAAAAACAAATCATCCATTTAGACACTTATATACCCATTTATTCTTCCATCGACCTTGAGATATACATATTCAAAACATATTTAATTTTCAGAAAAACACACATTCACTGGATGATGTCATCAGTGATGTCATCAGTGATGTCATTTGAGATGTCATCAGTGATGTCATGAGTGATGTCACTGACCATGTCATGAGTGATGTAATATGTGACGTCATCAGCAGTGCATTGCGGGCGCGCGAGTTATAGTTAGCTGAACTAACTATAACGGAGGAATTTCAATGGTTTTGTACAAGTGAAATGTCCAGCTAACTATAACACCCCTGAAACCTATGGTTTTTTCAGTGAAAATATATATATATATATATATATATTACCTACTGGCGGTCGCCAGTAGGTAGTTATAGTTAGGACCCCTTTTCCATAGGAAAACCTCAACATTCTATTTTGAATAACTTTGGCGCCGGTCGATGAATCCTCGCGAATTTCTCAAAATAGGTGGGGCGCTACGCTCCGCTCCTACCCTGAAAGTCTCGGGGGGATTCGTCAAGCGGGGGCTGAGATAAAAGGGGGGTCCCAAAACGCGTTTTTCCCATGCATTTTTCCATAGGACCTTTAGAACGAGCTACAGCCCGAACGGCTGAACAGAATTACTAGAAATTTGGCAGAGAGGTAGTCCCTAGGTCAAGGAAGTGCCTTTTGTAGGTTTGGTGTAAATCTGTTCAGTAGATTCTGAGAAAATAGCCTTTAAATCAATATATATATCTGAGCCAGCTTACGGTACGCTTACCGTACGCTTACCGTAAGCGTACGGTGGCGTGCGCGAGCGCGATTCTGATTGGCTCTTAGATCTTAGTAAACATTCGAATCGGCCGAAACCAGGAAGCGGCGTCCGCCATTTTGTCTCTCGCACTGAGTGTTGTTTATCAAACATGATGGCCAAAAACATGTTACGGGGCTGTTTTGACAACTCCCTCCCACATAGTCATGTTGAGGGAGTCCACAAACATCCCCCAAGAGCAAAAACGGTTTTATTTTTTTTTCGGCAATTTCGCGGGGTACGCTTACCGTACGCTTACCGTAAGCCACCAAATGTACAGGGCTTATTAATAGGTAAAAAAAACTAAATTTTGGCAACATGAAATTATAAAATCGAAATAAAAAAAACACTATCCACATTGACCCCACCCCCTGTGCTTTTGGTGGCCGAAGGCCACCAAATGTACAGGGCTTATTAAAGTTGATAAAAACCGTGCACGGAACGAACTGCGTTAAGTGGGCGCGCACGCCTCGAATGGCGTAAAGTAACTTAGCATTTAAAAAAACGTACAAATTCACTGAAAAAACCATAGGTTTCACACACGTTATAGTTAGGAATTAGCATTTAAAAAACCTTGCAAATTCACTGAAAAAACCATAGGTTTCACACATGTTATAGTTAGCGGAAATTTTACTGATAAAAAACCTTGTTGAGGGAGTCCACAAACATCCCCCAAGAGCAAAAACGGTTTTATTTTTTTTTCGGCAATTTCGCGGGGTACGCTTACCGTACGCTTACCGTAAGCCACCAAATGTACAGGGCTTATTAATAGGTAAAAAAAACTAAATTTTGGCAACATGAAATTATAAAATCGAAATAAAAAAAACACTATCCACATTGACCCCACCCCCTGTGCTTTTGGTGGCCGAAGGCCACCAAATGTACAGGGCTTATTAAAGTTGATAAAAACCGTGCACGGAACGAACTGCGTTAAGTGGGCGCGCACGCCTCGAATGGCGTAAAGTAACTTAGCATTTAAAAAAACGTACAAATTCACTGAAAAAACCATAGGTTTCACACACGTTATAGTTAGGAATTAGCATTTAAAAAACCTTGCAAATTCACTGAAAAAACCATAGGTTTCACACATGTTATAGTTAGCGGAAATTTTACTGATAAAAAACCTGTGAAATTGCCCCGTTATAGTTAGTGCTGGCAACTATAACTCACGCGACCGCAATCTTCTGCTGATGACATATGTGTCTTTATGAAAAAAAAATATTTGTAATATATGTATAGCTAAAAATGTATGGAAGAAGACATGGGCAAATAAGTGTCTAAATACAGTATTAGCATCAGCAGAGGATTGCGGTCGCGTGAGTTATAGTTGCCAGCACTAACTATAACGGGGCAATTTCACAGGTTTTTTATCAGTAAAATTTCCGCTAACTATAACATGTGTGAAACCTATGGTTTTTTCAGTGAATATATATATATATATTATCGGTCGCCAGTAGATAGTTATAGTTAGGGCCGTGTTTCCATAGGAAATCTGAAAATCTATTTTGAATAACTTTGGCGCCGGTTGACGAATCCTCGCAAATTTTTCAAAATAGGTGGGGCGTTCCGCTCCGCTCCTACCCTGAAAGTCTCGGGGTGATTAGTCAAGCGGGGGCCGAGAAAAAAGGGGGGTCCCAAAACGCGTTTTCCCCATGCATCTTTCCATAGGGACATTTAGTCCAAGGTACAGCCCGAACGGCTGAACAGAATTATTTGAAATTTGGCAAAGAGAAAGTCCTCAGGTCAGGGATGTGCCTTTTGAATATATGGAGTCAATCTGTTCAGTAGTTCCTGAGAAAATTTCAGTTAAAAGTACATATATATCTATAGGCGCGCACCGTGCGCGTACGGTAAGCATACCGTACGCGCACGCTGACGTGCGAGAGCGTAATTCTGATTGGTGGTTACATGACAGTAAACATTCCAGTCGGTCGAAATCAGAAAGTGTCGGCCGCCATTTTGTCTCTCGCAGTCTGAGGCATTGAAAAACAAAGGTGGAGAATGTGAAAAGGGGGCAGGGTGGACAGTTCCTGACCCCCTAGCCTTTGTCAGGGGGTCACTGGAGGACCCCCAAGGATGAAAAAAACATTTTTTTTTTTCGAAAAAGCGCGGGGTGCACGCAGTGTGCACGCATGGCATGGACAACGCATCGCCCACAGCGCGCGCACGGAGCGCGCACGGTGAAGAAACTGAAAAAAAATATATTAATAAATACATAACTTAGCATTTAAAAAAAACGTACAAATTCACTTAAAAAACCATAGGTTTCACACACGTTATAGTTAGGAATTAGCATTTAAAAAACCTTGCAAATTCACTTAAAAAACCATAGGTTTCACACATGTTATGGTTAGCTGGACATTTCCCTCGTAAAAAAACAATGAAATTCCCCCGTTATAGTTAGTGCAGGCAACTATAACTCACGCGACCGCAATCCTCTGCTGATGACGTCAGATATTACATCACTGATTAAATATGTGTCTTTCTGAAAAATAAATATTTGTAATATATGTATAGCTAAAGATTAAGGGAAGAAGACATGGGTAAATAGGTGTCTAAATACAGTGATGTAATATCTGACGTCATCAGCAGAGGATTGCGGTCGCGTGAGTTATAGTTGCCTGCACCAACTATAACGGGGGAATTTCATTGGTTTTTTACGAGGGAAATGTCCAGCTAACTATAACATGTGTGAAACCTATGGTTTTTTAAGTGAATATATATATATATATATATCCAAGAAAGAAGTGACTCAAACAGATTCACCAAAGAACAAAAATATATTTCCACTACAACGTTTCAGCTTCCGCCTTCCTCAGGTAGCAAACCATCTTGTACTACCTGAGGAAGGCGGAAGCTGAAACGTTGTAGTGGAAATATATTTTTGTTCTTTGGTGAATCTATCCGTTTGAGTCACTTCTTTCTTGGATATTTTATTTCTTTGTGACTCATTGTATCCTTTGGGATCCAGATTTTTGCCCTGGTTGGCTGTTGTTTTCTTGTGATCCTTCATCTTGAAGTATATATATATATATATTTATATATATATTTATATTATCTACTGGCGGTCGCCAGTAGATAGTTATAGTTACAACCTAGTTTCCATAGGAAATCTCAAAATTCTATTTTGAATAACTTTGGCGCCGGTTGACGAATCCTCGCGAAATTTTCAAAACTAATGGGGCACTCCGCTCAGCTCCTACCCTGAAAGTCTCCGGGTGATTCGTCAAGTGGGGGACGAGAAAAAAGGGGGGTCCCAAAACGCGTTTTCCCCATGCATTTTGCTATAGGACCTTTAGACACAGCTACAGCCCGAACGGCTGAACAGAATTACTTGAAATTTGGCAGAGAGGTAGCCATAAGGTCAAGGAAGTGCCTTTTGCAGGTCTGGTGTAAATCTGTTCAGTATTTCCTGAGAAAATAGCAATTAAAAGCATATCAATATCTATACGCGCGCACCGTGCGCGCACTGTGCGCGCACCCTGCCGTGCGCGAGTGCAATTCTGATTGGTTGTTAGATGTCAGTAAACATTCGAATCGGTCGAAACCAGGAAGTGTCGGCCGCCATTTTGTCTCTCGCAGTCTGAGGGGGTGAAAAACAAAGGTGGAGAACGTGAAAAGGGGGCAGAGTGGACAGTTCCTGACCCCCTAGCCTTGGTCAGGGGGTCACAGAAGGACCCCCAAGGGAGAAAAAAACAATTTTTTTTTTTAAATCGCGAGGAGCGCGCACCCTGCACGCACTGCGAACCGTGGGCGCTCTGTGCGCGAAGCGCACCGAGTGCCCACAGACCGCGCACGGTGCGCGCACGGTGTAAAACCTGAAAAAAATAAAAATAAATAAATACATAACTTAGCATTTAAAAAACCGTACAAATTCACTGAAAAAAACATAGGTTTCACACACGTTATAGTTACGAATTAGCATTTAAAAAACCTTGCAAATTCACTTAAAAAACCATAGGTTTCACACATGTTATAGTTAGCTGGACATTTCACTCGTAAAAAACCAATGAAATTCCCCCGTTATAGTTACTGCAGGCAACTATAACTCACGCGACCAGATATTACATCACTGATGACATATGTGTCTTTCTGAAAAATAAATATTTGTAATATATGTATAGCTAAAGATTAATGGAAGAAGACATGGGTAAATAAGTGTCTAAATACAGTGATGTAATATCTGACGTCATCAGCAGAGGATTGCGGTCGCGTGAGTTATAGTTGCCTGCAGTAACTATAATGGGGGAATTTCATTGGTTTTTTACGAGTGAAATGTCCAGCTAACTATAACATGTGTGAAACCTATGGTTGCCCAAAATGAAGACGCACAGGAGGAGTTTGATTCAGTCCACCAGTCACTCCTAGTACAAATGCTGAGCCAAACGCGTTTCGGGCGTAGCCACCGCCCTTGATCACTGGCAACTGGATAAAGCGGCAAGTGAACCATCTGTGCACAGTTAAATGTCCCGCCCCAGTGGGTGTGTGCGTGGTTGCATGCTGGTCTATGTGGTTCACTTGACATTCCAACCCCAGTGGGTCCCGCTTTATCCTCCACAATATACAGTCTTACCCCAGTGGGTATGCCAAGAGTGCACAGGCTGACATCTTTGGCACCATCCTTAGATCTGACTCATTCCTCCTGCGGTATCACTTTATCTGTCACTGCAGACCCGCTCTGTGCACGGTGGGGCTTCCTCACGGCTCGGCAGGCCGCTAAACACAATACAAATGGGTTGCCCACAATGAAGAAGCCGCACAAGATGAGTTTGACCCATTTAATCTGAGGATTCAGTCCACCAGTCACTCCTAGCACAAATGCAAAGCAAAACACGTTTCGGGGGTAACCACCGCCCTTGATCACTGGTAAAAAGCGGCAAGTGAACCATCTGCGCGCAGTTAAATGTCCCGCCCCAGTGGGTGTGTGCACGGTTGCATGCTGGTCTATGTAGTTCACTTGACATTCAAACCCCAGTGGGTCCCGCCGTATCCTCCACAATACACAGTCTTACCCCAGTGGGTATGCCAGGAGTGCACAGGCTGAAATCTTTGGCACCATCCTTAGATCGGACTCATCCCTCCTGCAGTGTCCCTTTATTTATGTCACTGCAGACCCGCTCTGGATGTATGCACCAAACTGTTCCAGTTTTTCTACCTAAAATTACCGGCTTATATAACAACTTTTACCACCCTCCAGAGAAATCAGAGTTCACAATACTACGCCCAGATCTCAAAAATAGGAACCCCACTGATGGCCTGGCCAGCCATCACCACAGAAAGAATTGCTTCCACCATGAAGTCCATCCACTCCAGAATCCCTTCGGACCCTTGCTCCCTCCATGTCTTTGTTAAAGGACTTCAACTTATCAGCTTAGTATTCAGACACACACTCTGGAGCCTTTTGAGTTGTGTGGCCTCTACACGCCTTTGTCAAAGGACTGAAACCCTTCAGATCAGTGTTCACCCTGATCCTAAGTGCATCCACCACAACTACCACCTACCCAATGTTTGGAAGCATGCCCCCTTCTCAAAACAAGCATTGGCATAGCCAATAGGTCTCGCCTTTGGGACCTTATGTGTTTAGCCATACATTTTGGCTATGTTGTAGAGCTTTGTGGCTGCTGTGCATTATGTTGAAAAGTAATAATAAAAAGTGTTAAGCATTTTTGTTACCTTTATACAAACAAAGACAAGGAGTAGTTTCTTTTCTGTAACTCCAGTTCTGTAGTAGGGGTTGTAGGAGAGTAGCGTCTGCTTTCTATGTTCATCCCCACTTTTTGCTTTTGCTTTGCTGGTTTTCGACTTAGATGTGGCTGTGGGCCTGCTAATCAGACCCACAGCCCTGCTGTTCTATCTCTAAATTAATACTATGCACTTTATGTGCATAACCCATTTGGATAGGATCACCTTATTGGCCCCTGTACAGTGTACCTTAGGTACCCAGGGCATAGGTGTACCGTAGGCCTACCAGGGGCTGCAGCATGTATTATGCCACCCCTGGCCTGGCCTTCCATTATGACACAACTGGCTGATCACTCAGCTGGGGCAAGGTCGTGTAATCAAGATCCGGCTGTCTCTACATGCTCTTCAGTCTCTGAAATGGTGGTGTTCGGCGGAGAATCTCCTCACGCGGGTTCCCTTCCACAAGGACATTCCCGAGACGACTATCGTGACGGATGCGTCTCTCCAAGGTCGGGGAGCGCACTCCGGAGACTTACAGATACAAGGAAAGTGGTCCCCGTTGGAGTCGACGTACCACATCAATTTCCTGGAACTCAGAGCCGTGTACCTGGCATTGAAGGCCTTCCATCCGTCCTTCCAGACCAACTCGTTGCTGATACAGACGGACAATACAACCACGATGTATTACCTCAACAAGCAAGGGGGGTCGAGATCGCGCACTCTGTCGCAGGAGGCGCAGGCCATCTGGCGCTGGCTTCTGGCCCGCGGACTGATGATCACGGCCACACATCTGCCGGGGGTGCAGAATGTTCAGGCGGACGCGCTGAGCAGGCTGCTTCAGGAGAACCACGAATGGGTCATAAACGACGAGGTACTAGGAGAAGTCTTCGCAAGGTGGGGGACTCCAGACGTAGATCTGTTCGCCACCTCCGAAAACAGCAAATGCCGAGACTTCGCATCCAGGTACTACCAGAAGGGGACGCTGGGGAATGCGCTATGGATCGACTGGTCGAACAGCTTTCTGTACGCTTTTCCACCCATTCCCCTGATTCCGGCAGTACTCATCAAGCTGTCCAGGTCCGGGGCGCGGAAGATCCTGATTGCCCCGGAATGGCCCAGGCAGTGGTGGTTCACGGACCTGCTTCACCGGTCTCTCCTTCCTCACATGCGGCTGCCGTGCAGGCCGGACCTTCTCACGAAGTTCGGGGGGCGGATGGTGCATCCCAACCTCTCGTCTTTGAGTTTGACGGCATGGCTCCTGAGATAGTGCAATATGGTCATTTGAATCTACCAGAAGATTGTATGGGCATACTGAAGGAGGCTAAACGTCCTTCCACTAGGACTTCCGATGCTTACAAGTGGAAGAGATTCTGCATCTGGTGCAAATCCAAGAAATTTGACCCGACAACCTGTAAGGAAGATGTCATCCTTCCATATCTTTTACATTTGGCACAGTCTGGCCTTAATTTCCACTCCATTAAGGTTCATATCGCTGATTTGACTGCTTACAGGAAATGCCCTTCACAGACTTCCTTCTTTCAGATCCCTGTGGTCAAGGATTTTTTGGAAGGCTTGAAGAAGGTGTTCCCTCCGGTCAGACTTCCCTCGCCTTCCTGGGAATTGAATGTGGTGCTGTCCAGATTGATGAAGGAGCCTTTTGAACCTATTCACAAGGCTTCTTTGCAGCACCTGTCCTGGAAGGCGGCGTTCCTAGTGGCCATTACATCGGCCCGCAGGGTGAGTGAAATTCAGGCGTTGTGTTGCCGAGAACCTTATACTGTATTTCATGCTGCTAAGGTTGTTATGCGTACTCACCCTAAATTTCTTCCTAAGGTTATATCTGATTTTCATGTCAACCAGACCATAACCTTACCTACGTTTTTTCAGAATCCTTCTTCTCCAGCGGAACGGTCTCTACATTCCCTGAACTTTAGGAGGGTGTTGAAGTTTTATCTTGATGAGACCAAAGATATTCGTAGGTCAGACCAATTGTTTATCAATTATGGATCAGTCAGGACCGGTCTTGCTACCTCCAAACAGTCCATCTCTCGGTGGATTGTGTCCTGTATACAGTTGTGTTACCAAAAGGCTAATAAGACCTTAGGGGGTAAACCTAAGGCTCATTCCACCAGGGGCAAAGCTGCCACAACTGCTTTGCTGCGTAATGTTCCGATTGCAGAAATCTGCAAGGCGGCCACTTGCAAGTCGGTCCATACCTTTGCTGCGCATTACTGTCTGGACGCGGATGCCAGGGCAGATGCTCAGATTGGGCAGGCTTCGCTGCGAAATTTGTTCGCACAGTAGTGGTATTATTTTGTAATCTTCTCCACCGCCGTTTTTTGTGGGGATGTGCTTGCCATTCTATTCACTAGATTATGACTATACACAGAGATCCCCTACTACAGAAGGAGTAGTTTCTGTTCTGTAACTCCAGTTCTGTAGTAGGGGTATCTCTGTTACAGTCATAAGCGCCCGCCCTCCTCCCCGGTGGAGAGATGAATGTTAATATAAGGAATGCTGCAGGTCTGGCGTGATGCGCCTTCAAAAAGAACTGAAAGTAAAAGGGACCTGCTGTGCATTCTGGGATACTGGAAAAGTTCTGGAAAGTTTTCTTAAAGGCACAGTATCCTGTTCTGAGCCACATAATGGCAGCCTAAGGGGCTTGTCTGTCCATTCCTTCCTCTCTATCATTCCAGAGGCTTTTGCTGGAAGAGGCAGGTTTTTCTCTATGGAAAAAGCTGGACAGGCAGTGCTGTTGGTGGTTGCTGGTGGAATTCTTTCTAGTTGAAGTACTGGACAGTGTAGCCTGTGGATATAGGCTGCATTATCTGTCTTTGAAATTCTCTCTTAAATGTAGATGCAGGTCTGCATGGCTTGACAACTTAAGAGATTATTTTTATTGCTCCGGGGTCCGCGCACATGGGCGGGACTATTCACTAGATTAAGACTATAACAGAGATACCCCTGTGAGAAGTTGGCCTGATGTATGATGTCACTAGTTCTAGTGTACACCTTATATCAGTCCAAACAACCCTTATGGTGATTGGTTGTAAAGTCAACCTTATAGACCAGCTATCCTAGTGGTAGCATGGACAAGAGCAGTCTTAGGCTAAACTCTGAATGGCATGTGAAGCCAGCTGTTATACCATATATAATCCCTTGAATACCAAATGAAAGGACACCACAACAGATATATATATATAAAATAAAGTGCATTTATTCTAGTCAAACCCTCAGCACTCTTTATGAGATTCGAGGTAAGTACAACACAGTCTTATTCAAGCATACATTAAGTCACACAGGTAAGTAATACAGTTAGACCCTAGGGGCCACGCAAACCATATACTAAAGAAGTGGTATAAGGACCACTGTCACGGAAATAGGATAGGCCTAGGGAATCGCTGGGGCTACACTGCACTACCCAAGGTTAGGAAGTGGGAGGCCCACGGGATTCAGGTGCAGAGTGGAAACACTCACGCGTAATGCGTATAATCAATAGAAATTGTACAGTTCTGAAATAAGCAGTTTTAGGACACTTCTGGTATAGCTAGAAAGTCGAGACTCTGAAACTAGACCCTAGGATAGTCAATACCCTTGTGAGCACCGAAGTACCCAAGTTACCTAGCCCACGGGCTGCGGGTGCATAGGTGTGAACTTGCGTCGGGTTTCGTCGTGGACTTCTATGGATGCCTGAAGGAAAGTTGCTGACAGGCAGTCAGTGAAGAGTGTCCGGTGGATCCCAAGGCCAGGATCAAGAAGGAAGGATACCTGCAAGCAGAAGGGACAGAGTCAGGGTCACTAGCCAGTGACCACGTGGAACCAGGAAGGAACCAGGCGATGTCGGGAGATTGCAGGTGAAGAGGTGAAGCTTGTCGCAGCAGCCACGGGTACCAGGAGACGTCGAGGACGACCAGGACCAGGAGGCGAGTTGTCCCACGAAGGCTCTTGCTGTCGGCGGCGTCGAAGTCGAACTAGGACTAGCCACTCCTATGGCAGGCCTTAACAATCCTGGACGCAGAGTGCTTGGTAACATGTGAGATGGTGCTCTAGCATGAGCTGAGCCTGTCTGCAGCTTTCGGAAGCATGTCCTTATAGCTGTTCTATGATATAGCCTACCATATACTCTTAAAGTGCCTTATAATCTTAAACGGTTATGGTAACTATGGTTTGGCTTTATCAAAACATGTCGTATAAGGTGTCTAACACTTTGGAATAATACCCCCATCTCATTTCTGGGGATGAGGATATTATCCCTCCCTTCTAGAGGGAGAAGACATGTTGAAACCTACTTACCCGGTTAAAGTTAACCAGAGCCCCAGCATCACAAAATGGATGCTGCTGCCACGACACAAGTCTGACCTCCTGCTGCTGGGAGTGATCCCGGCACGGGAGGCTTGGACAATAGGTTTCCTGCCTTGGGAGGTGCGAGCACCACCCCAGACATGCCTTAGTGTATTGGGGTAGGGAGGGATGAAAGAAACGAGACACTGCCTGGGGCACACAAGGTGTCCCATGCATAGTCCAGTTCAAACCGGTGCTGGGGCACTCCAGCCCCAGTCCTGGCGCGAAACTGGACAAAAGGAAGGGGGTGTAACCACCCCCATCCCAGGTCCCACCCATAAGGCGTGACCTAGCAGGCAACCCAGCCCCCCAGATTAGTATAAGAGTGGTAGCTGGGCCCCAGGAGATTAGATTATCCTGAACCTGCAACTTGAACAGAAACTCTGGACATTCGACATTCGACGAAAGAAGAAGACTGAAGAATCTCCCTTGTGGCCAAGGAGTGGCTACCCTGTGCAAACAGGCACCATCAAGAGACTTACCCTTTGCTTAGCTGAAGTTCTTCGAGGGACCGACTGCAGAGCCCGAACAGAGCCTTGACTTCCAGACTTCTCCGACCCTGAACCACATCCACAGCCGAGCTGAGATCCGTGGAGGCGACGAGAGACGTGGGACCGGCTACCTGGGAAAAGTGGCGAGTATCTTCCAGCGCAGCTTCTGAGGCACCCTCGAAGTTGTGCACCGGGGATTGAGAAGCCCCAACCCCAAAAACCATCTGCACCGAAGATCAGCCCCCCACACTCCACAAGTCCTGCGTGGGGCCCTACTGCATTTTCCTGCTTGCCGCGTCTGTCCGGTTGCTTGCCCGTTGGCTAGCGGCCTTTGCGACGACACACCTTTGAACTTCCACTGCTGGTTTGGCTCCTCCAGACTGGCTCCTGCTCCTCTGCAAAAGAGAAGCACCCCAGACCTTCCTGGTCTGCACCAGAAGCAAGTCCTCCATTCTTCGTGGGTTCCGCTTGCCAAGGCTTGGTGAGTCCTAGTTCGACTTCGATGCCGCCGACAGCAAGAGCCTTCTTGGGACAGCTCGCCTCCTGGTCCTGGTCGTCCTCAACGTCTCCTGGTACCCGTGGCTGCTGCGACAAGCTTCACCTCTTCACCTGCAATCTCCCGACATTGCCTGGTTCCTTCCTGGTTCCACGTGGTCACTGGCTAGTGACCCTGACCCTGTCCCTTCTGCTTGCTGGTATCCTTCCTTCTTGATCCTGGCCTTGGGATCCACCGGACACTCTTCACTGACTGCCTGTCAGCAACTTTCCTTCAGGCATCCATAGAAGTCCACGACGAAACCCGACACAAGTTCACACCTATGCACCCGCAGCCCGTGGGCTAGGTAACTTGGGTACTTCGGTGCTCACAAGGGTATTGACTATCCTAGGGTCTAGTTTCCGAGTCTCGACTTTCTAGCTATACCAGAAGTGTCCTAAAACTGCTTATTTCAGAACTGTACTATTTCTATCGATTATACGCATTACGCGTGAGTGTTTCCACTCTGCACCTGAATCCCGTGGGCCTCCCACTTCCTAACCTTGGGTAGTGTAGTGTAGCCCCAGCGATTCCCTAGGCCTAGGCCTATCCTATTTCCGTGACAGTGGTCCTTATACCACTTACTTAGTATATGGTTTGCGTGGCCCCTAGGGCCTAACTGTATTACTTACCTGTGTGACTTAATGTATGCTTGAATAAGACTGTGTTGTACTTACCTCGAATCTCATAAAGAGTGCTGAGGGTTTGACTAGAATAAATACACTTTATTTTATATATATATCTGTTGTGGTGTCCTTTCATTTGGTATTCAAGGGATTATATATGGTATAACAGCTGGCTTCACATGCCATTCAGAGTTTAGCCTAAGACTGCTCTTGTCCATGCTACCACTAGGATAGCTGGTCTATAAGGTTGACTTTACAACCAATCACCATAAGGGTTGTTTGGACTGATATAAGGTGTACACTAGAACTAGTGACATCATACATCAGGCCAACTTCTCACAGGGGTATCTCTGTTATAGTCATAATCTAGTGAATAGTCCCGCCCATGTGCGCGGACCCCGGAGCAATAAAAATAATCTCTTAAGTTGTCAAGCCATGCAGACCTGCATCTACATTTAAGAGAGAATTTCAAAGACCGATAATGCAGCCTATATCCACAGGCTACACTGTCCAGTACTTCAACTAGAAAGAATTCCACCAGCAACCACCAACAGCACTGCCTGTCCAGCTTTTTCCATAGAGAAAAACCTGCCTCTTCCAGCAAATGCCTCTGGAATGATAGAGAGGAAGGAATGGACAGACAAGCCCCTTAGGCTGCCATTATGTGGCTCAGAATAGGATACTGTGCCTTTAAGAAAACTTTCCAGAACTTTTCCAGTATCCCAGAATGCACAGCAGGTCCCTTTTACTTTCAGTTCTTTTTGAAGGCGTAGCACGCCAGACCTGCAACATTCCTTATATTAACATTCATCTCTCCACCGGGGAGGAGGGCGGGCGCATATGACTATAACAGAGATACCCCTACTACAGAACTGGAGTTACAGAAAAGAAACTACTCCTTCTGTAGTAGGGGATCTCTGTGTATAGTCATAATCTAGTGAATAGAATGGCAAGCCCATCCCCACAAAAAAACGGCGGTGGAGAAGATTACAAAATAATACCACTACTGTGCGAACAAATTTCGCAGCGAAGCTTGCCCAACCTGAGCATCTGCCCTGGTATCCGCGTCCAGACAGTAATGCGCAGCAAAGGTATGGACCGACTTCCAAGTGGCCGCCTTGCAGATTTCTGCAATCGGAACATTACGCAGCAACGCAGTCGTGGCAGCTTTGCCCCTGGTGGAATGAGCCTTAGGTTTACCCCCTAAGGTCTTAATAGCCTTTTGGTAACACAACTGTATACAGAACACAATCCACCGAGAGATGGACTGTTTGGAGGTAGCAAGACCGGTCCTGACTGATCCATAATTGATAAACAATTGGTCTGACCTACGAATATCTTTGGTCTTATCAAGATAAAACTTCAACACCCTCCTAACGTCCAGGGAATGTAGAGACCGTTCCGCTGGAGAAAAAGGATTCTGAAAAAACGTAGGTAAAGTTATGGTCTGGTTGACATGAAAATCAGATATAACTTTAGGAAGAAATTTAGGGTGAGTACGCATAACAACCTTAGCAGCATGAAATACAGTATAAGGTTCTCGGCAACACAACGCCTGAAGTTCACTCACCCTGCGGGCCGATGTAATGGCCACTAGGAACGCCGCCTTCCAGGACAGGTGCTGCAACGAAGCCTTGTGAATAGGTTCAAAAGGCTCCTTCATCAATCTGGACAGCACCACATTCAATTCCCAGGAAGGCGAGGGAAGTCTGACCGGAGGGAACACCTTCTTCTTGCCTTCCAAAAAATCCTTGACCACAGGGATCTGAAAGAAGGAAGTCTGTGAAGGGCATTTCCTGTAAGCAGTCAAAGCAGCGAGATGAACCTAATTGGAGTGGAAATGAAGGCCAGACTGTGCCAAATGTAAAAGATATGGAAGGATGACATCTTCCTTACAGGTTGTCGGGTCAAATTTCTTGGATTTGCACCAGATGCAGAATCTCTTCCACTTGTAAGCATAGGAAGTCCTAGTGGAAGGACGTTAAGCCTCCTTCAGTATGCCCATACAATCTTCTGGTAGATTCAAATGGCCATATTGCTCTATCTCAGGAGCCATGCCGCCAAACTCAAAGACGAGAGGTTGGGATGCACCATCCGCCCCCCGAACTTCGTGAGAAGGTCCGGCCTGCAAGGCAGCCGCATGTGAGGAAGGAGAGACCGGTGAAGCAGGTCCGTGAACCACCACTGCCTGGGCCATTCCGGGGAAATCAGGATCATCCGCGCCCCGGACCTGGACAGCTTGATGAGCACTGCCGGAATCAGGGGAATGGGTGGAAAAGCGTACAGAAAGCTGTTCGACCAGTCGATCCATAGCGCATTCCCCAGCGTCCCCTTCTGGTAGTACCTGGATGCGAAGTCTCGGCATTTGCTGTTTTCGGAGGTGGCGAATAGATCTACGTCTGGAGTCCCCCACCTTGCGAAGACTTCTCCTAGTACCTCGTCGTTTATGACCCATTCGTGGTTCTCCTGAAGCAGCCTGCTCAGCGCGTCCGCCTGAACATTCTGCACCCCCGGCAGATGTGTGGCCGTGATCATCAGTCCGCGAGCCAGAAGCCAGCGCCAGATGGCCTGCGCCTCCTGCGACAGAGTGCGCGATCTCGACCCCCCTTGCTTGTTGAGGTAATACATCGTGGTTGTATTGTCCGTCTGTATCAGCAACGAGTTGGTCTGGAAGGACGGATGGAAGGCCTTCAATGCCAGGTACACGGCTCTGAGTTCCAGGAAATTGATGTGGTACGTCGACTCCAACGGGGACCACTTCCCTTGTATCTGTAAGTCTCCGGAGTGCGCTCCCCGACCTTGGAGAGACGCATCAGTCACGATAGTCGTCTCGGGAATGTCCTTGTGGAAGGGAACCCCCTTGAGGAGATTCTCCGCCGAACACCACCATTTCAGAGACTGAAGAGCATGTAGAGACAACCGGATCTTGTCGTCCCTGTAGGAGAGTAGGGTCTGCTTTCTATGTTCACCCCCACTTTTTGCTTTTGCTTTACTGGTTTTCGACGTAGATGCGGCTGTGGGCCTGCTAATCAGACCCACAGCCCTGCTGTTCTCTCTCTAAATTAATACTATGCACTTTAGGTGCATAACCCATTTGGATAGGATCACCTTATTGGCCCCTGTACAGTGTACCTTAGGTACCCAGGGCATAGGTGTACCGTAGGCCTACCAGGGGCTGCAGCATGTATTATGCCACCCCTGGCCTGGCCTTCCATTATGACACAACTGGCTGATCACTCAGCTGGGGCAAGGTCGTGTAATCACCCCTTGCTTAGGTGTAGTATTCCTATACCTATCTTATATATAGACACATGTGTACCTATCAGCCACTCCTATGGCAGGCCTTAACAATCCTGGAGGCAGAGTGCTTGGTAACATGTGAGATGGTGCTCTAGCATGAGCTGAGCCTGTCTGCAGCTTTCGGAAGCATGTCCTTATAGCTGTTCTATGATATAGCCTACCATATACTCTTAAAGTGCCTTATAATCTTAAACGGTTATGGTAACTATGGTTTGGCTTTATCAAAACATGTGGTGTAAGGTGTCTAACACCTTGGAATGATACCCCCATCCCATTTCTGGGGATGAGGATATTATCCCTCCCTTCTAGAGGGAGAAGACATGTTGTAACCTACTTACCCGGTTAAAGTTAACCAGAGCCCCAGCATCACAAAATGGATGCTGCTGCCACGACACAAGTCTGACCTCCTGCTGCTGGGAGTGATCCCGGCAAGGGAGGCTTGGACAATAGGTTTCCTGCCTTGGGAGGTGCGAGCACCACCCCAGACAGGCCTTAGTGTATTGGGGCAGGGAGGGATGAATGAAACGAGACACTGCCTGGGGCACACAAGGTGTCCCATGCACACCAGCCCCAGTCCTGGAGCGAAACTGAACAAAAAAAAGGGGGTGTAACCACAGTCCCTCCAAGGTCCCACCAATAAGGCGTGACCTAACAGGCAACCCAGCCCCCCAGATTAGTATAAGAGTGGTAGCTGGGCCCCAGGTGATTAGATTATCCTGAACCTGCAACTTGAACAGAAACTCTGGACCTTCGACATTCGACGAAAGAAGAAGACTGAAGAATCACCCTTGTGGCCAAGGAGTGGCTACCCTGTGCAAACAGGCACCATCAAGAGACTACCCTTTGCTTTGCTAAAGTTCTACGAGAGACCGACTGCAGAGCCCGACCAGAGCCTTGACTTCCAGACTTCTCCGACCCTGATCCACATCCACAGCCGAGCTGAGATCCGTGGAGGCGACGAGAGACGTGGGACCGGCTACCTGGGAAAAGTGGCGAGTATCTTCCAGCGCAGCTTCTGAGGTACCCTCGAAGTTGTGCACCGGGGATTGAGAAGCCCCAACCCCAAGCACCATCTGCACCGAAGATCAGCCCCCCCACACTCTACGAGTCCTGCGTGGGGCCCTTCTGCATTTTCCTGCTTGCCGCGTCTGTCCGGTTGCTTGCCCGTTGGCTAGCGGCCTTTGTGACGACACACCTTGAAATCTTCACCGCTGGTTTGGCTCCTCCAGACTGGCTCCCGCTTCTTTGCAAAAGAGAAGCACCCCAGACCTTCCTGGTCTGCACCAGAAGCAAGTCCTCCGTTCTTCGTGGGTTCCGCTTGCCAAGGCTTGGTGAGTCCTAGTTCGACTTCGACGCCGTCGACAGCAAGAGCCTTCGTGGGACAGCTCGCCTCCTGGTCCTGGTCATCCTCGACGTCTCCTGGTACCCGTGGCTGCAGCGACAAGCTTCACCCTTCACCTGCAATCTTCACGACATCGCCTGGTTCCTTCCTGGTTCCACGTGGTCACTGGCTAGTGACCCTGACTCTGTCCCTTCTGCTTGCAGGTACCCTTCCTTCTCGATCTCGGCCTTGAGATCCACCGGACACTCTGCACTGACTGCCTGTCAGCAACTTTCCTTCAGGCATCCATAGAAGTCCACGACGAAACCTGACGCAAGTTCACACCTATGCACCCGCAGGCTGTGGGCTAGGTAACTTGGGTACTTCGGTGCTCACAAGGGTAGTGACTATCCTAGGGTCTAGTTTCCGAGTCTCGACTCTCTAGTTGCTTCAGAAGTGTCCTTAAACTCCTTATTTAAAAACGGTACTATTTCTATCGACTATACGCATTACGCGTGAGTGTTTCCACTCTGCACCTGAATCCCGTGGGCCTCCCACTTCCTAACTGTTGGTAGTGTAGTGTAGCCCCAGTGATTCCCTAGGCCTAGGCCTATCCTATTTCCGTGACAGTGGTCCTTATACCACTTCTTTAGTATATGGTTTGCGTGGCCCCTAGGGCCTAACTGTATTACTTACCTGTGTGACTTAATGTATGCTTAAATAAGACTGTGTTGTACTTACCTCGAATCTCATAAAGAGTGCTGAGGGTTTGACTAGAATAAATACACTTTATTTTATATGTATATATCTGTTGTGGTGTCCTTTCATTTGGTATTCAAGGGATTATATATGGTATCACAGCTGGCTTCACATGCCATTCAGAGTTTAGCCTAAGACTGCTCTTGTCCATGCTACCACTAGGATAGCTGGTCTATAAGGTTGACTTTACAACCAATCACCATAAGGGTTGTTTGGACTGATATAAGGTGTACACTAGAACTAGTGACATCATACATCAGGCCAACTTCTCACAGTGACATCATACATCAGGCCAACTTCTCACAGTCCCAAGAACCTGTTCTCTGATCCCATTAATCTTCCAAGCACTCCTGCAGTGGTCTCATGTGCAGCCGTGCGTGCGGCGTGAGGAAGATACAGGAGGCCATCGACCCCAGCAGCGAAGACAACCTCCTCACTGTCGCCGATGGAGCGGCCAGGAGGTCCTGAGCCTTCCGAAGGAGCGATAACCGTCTCTCTTCCGAAGGAGACACACTTGCTGACCGTGTATCGATGGAGGCCCCCAAGTACTGTATGCACTGGACCGGAGTCGGGACAGATTTGGACATGTTGACGTGGAACCCCAGCTTGTTCAAGAGGACGCACGTCCTCCGGAAATGCGCCTGCGCTTCAGAAAAAGATGAGGCCTTGATCAACCAGTCGTCCAGGTACCGGTAGACAAACACCTTGTTCCTTCGCAGGTGCGCCGCTACCACTGCCATGCACTTCGAGAAGGTCCTTGGAGCAGACTTTAGCCCGAATGGCAGTACTGTGTATTGATAATGATTGGCGCCGACTTGGAATCGCAGGAACTTCCTGTGTTTCCGTGCAATGGGCACATGGAAGTACGCATCTTGTAGGTCTATGGCACAGAGCCAGTCTCCCTGTTGCAGCGGAGGGTACATCTGATGCAACGACAGCATGCGAAACTTCTCTCTGCGAATCCATTTGCTTGCTTGCCGCAAATCCAGAATGGGCCTGAACTCGTTCTTGTCCTTCTTGCGAACCAGGAAGAAACGAGAGTACAGACCTCTTCCCCTTTGAGACAGAGGTACGTCTTCCACCGCCTTTTTCCGTAACAGGATGTCTGCCTCCGCCTGGAGCTCTCGCAGTTGATACCGCGAGCTTACCGGCGGAATCGCTGGAGGCGGCCTGATGAATCGAAGACTATATCCATTGCAAACAATATTCAGCACCCACTTGTCCTGAGTAATTTTTCTCCACTCTGCTGGAAAAAATTGAATGCTTCCCCCCACTGGAGTGGGTAACGGTTGCAGGGGAAGTAAATGCTCAGGGCCGCGACCCGGCCGGGCCCTTGGTAGCAGTAGCGGACTGCTGGCCCCCTCTACCCTTCTGGTGTTTCTGGAAGGGTTTACGGAACTGCTGCTGCTGGTTTTGCTGCTGTCCCGAGGCCTGCCCACGCCCTCTGCCCGCAGACCCGAACAGTCTCTGGAAGGGGCGTTTCTTCTTTTCTGGCTTCTCCAACCCGACAGCCGTCAGGGTCTCTGCCTCCGTCTTCATGCGGGCCATCTCGTCGTCCGCATGCTGGCTGAACAGGGTTTCCCCCGAGAAAGGCAGATTGGCCACTCTATGCTGAGCCTCCGGCTTGAGCGAGGTAAGGCGAAGCCACGCGTGCTGTCGTTGGTGGCCGCCATGACAGTACCCATGCGCCGCCAGCAGGGACACATCCGCTGCCGCACTGATCACCTGGTTTGAGACCAGCATCCCCTCGCGCAAAGTCTCCAAGAAGTCTTCCCTCTTGTCGCGAGGCAGCAGCTCTGCATACTGCGGGAGAGACTCCCACAGGGCACGGTCGTAATGCCCTAACAGCGCCCCGGCACTTGCTGCCTTCATGGTGGTGGCAGCCGTCCCACAGACCTTCCTGCCCGCCGAATCCAGCCAGCGGCTCTCCTTGTCGGGCGGAACTGTCGATGAAGGGATGGTAGCATGCTGCTTCCACGCCGCCGTCACAATGACTGAATCTGGCTTAGGGTCCGTCCTCAAAAAGGTCGGGTCCGAGTCCGGGGCCCGATACTTCTTCATAAGCCGGTAGGGGGCGGATTTCGTCACTGCCGGAGTGAGGAACAACTGCATAGCGGGCTCCACCAGTCCCAGCACGAGAGGCAGCAGGGGGCGAGACAGGTGCTTCTTGTGCAGCGTCTCGAATATCACGGACGTCGTAGGTGTCGGTACCGTCACCGTGATTCCCAACTTGGCTGCACCTCTCAGCAGTACCTCCTGAAAGGAGCCAGGTCGTCAACCGGTGACACCCTCGTCCCGGGCGGGTCCGACAGCGTCGGTGAGAAGTCCCTGGCAGATGATCGAGTGCGAGATCTGGATCTGCACCTCCTGTGGCGCCGTCTCGATGTTGACGACGAACGCCCACGGCTCCGCGATCTCCCTCTCCGTCCGGAGCGGGAGCGCGATCTTCTTGGCTTCGGTCTGTCCGCCGGCCTCGCCGGGCCCGGCGACGGTGGCTTACCCTGGCGCCGCGGCCTAGGCTTTCCCTGCGGCGGCGGCGGATACCTGGGCAACGAGACCGATCGTGTCGGAACCGGTGGTGGGCCCAAAGACCTGCGAGGCGGAATAGCAGGAGGAGGCAGAGGAGGAGGAGTTGGCGGTGGTGGTGGCGTTAGTGGCGGTGGCAAGGAGGAGGCGGCGTATATACCACTGAGTACCCCCAGCCCGGGGACTCCCTGCGCCTCCTTGACGTCGATGAATCCCTCTTCGACGTCGATCGCCCCCCAGAGGCCTCAGCATGGGCAGAATCAGCCCCTCCTGACCTACCTTGTGCCTTCAGCCTTCTGTCCTCCAGGACTTGGAGCCTGATCTTCATTCTTTCCCTCAGGGTCCTGGCTGAGAACGAGTGGCAGATATCACACTCTTCAGGCACATGGGACTGGGGAAGGCAGCCTATACACGCCTTGTGTGGGTCTGACTTAGCCTTCTTCCTGTCGCACTCTGGGTACTTGTCGAACAAGCCAGGCATGTTGACAGCACCAGAAGGAAGTCCCAACACTAAAACACTTGAAAAATTGACAAAAATCACCAATAAACCCTTGAAAAAGGGAGAGCTCAATGCTCCAGGGTCCTGCTAGCAGGAGCCAGAAAAAAGAACTGAAAGTAAAAGGGACCTGCTGTGCATTCTGGGTTACTGGAAAAGTTCTGGAAAGTTTTCTTAAAGGCACAGTATCCTGTTCTGAGCCACATAATGGCAGCCTATGGGGCTTGTCTGTCCATTCCTTCCTCTCTATCATTCCAGAGGCTTTTGCTGGAAGAGGCAGGTTTTTCTCTATGGAAAAAGCTGGACAGGCAGTGCTGTTGGTGGTTGCTGGTGGAATTCTTTCTAGTTGAAGTACTGGACAGTGTAGCCTGTGGATATAGGCTGCATTATCTGTCTTTGAAATTCTCTCTTAAGTGAAGATGCAGGTCTGCTTGGCTTGACAATTTAAGAGATTATTTTTATTGCTCCGGGGTCCGCGCACATGGGCGGGACTATTCACTAGATTATGACTATACACAGAGATCCCCTACTACAGAACATTATATACAACTGAAGAACCGGATTAAAAAAAGATTTTAACATAAAAAATGTCTTCTCGTTTTTTTGTACTTGCACTGCTGGCAACTTCTTCCTACCTGTTCTCATGCTTTTTTGTTATAATTTGTTTTGTTATGGGGGAGCGGGACATAAATAACGGGGGAGTGGAGGTTGGAAAACAGTAATTTGATTAGAACAAGAGCAGCGGACAGACACTAGGGGAGAATCAACAGATGCCAGATTCCAAGGGCAGACGGACGTGATGCTTAGGTGGTGTGCCGATGCAAAATGGTGGTGGTTAATGATGTTTTGCGCTCAGCTGGTTACACTATATGATGTGGATTGGAGGTACGTTGTGGAATGTGGAGTTCTGGAGTTGAAATATGTTGTTTGGTGTGTAATTATGCGGGGTGTATTGGAAATGTGTGGAGTTGGATTGCGTGGCCTGGAACTGTGGTGTTGAGTGAAATAATGCTTAGTGAAATTGTGTCATGGTGTGGAGTGCATTTATGTCGATTGGTGGTATGTGGTATTGAGTGCATTTATGTGGAGTGTATTTATGTTGCATTGAGTAGAGTGCAATTATGTGGCGTGTAATTATGTGGCACTGAGTGGTATTATGTGGAGTGTATTTATGTTGCATTGAGTAGAGAGTAATTATGTGGCGTGTAACTATGTCGCACTGTTGGTATTTTGGGGAGTATTTATGTTGCATTGAGTTGAGTGTAATTACGTGGTGTGTAATTATGTGGCACTGAGTGGTATTATGTGGAGTGTATTTATGTTGCATTGAATAGAGTGTAATCATGACGTGTGATTATGTGGTGCTGAGCGGTATTACGTTGAGTGTATTTATGTTGCATTGAGTAGAGTGTAATTATGTGGCATGTAATTATGTAGCACTGATTGGTATTATGGGGAGTGTATGCTGTATTCAGTAGAGTAATTATGTGGCGTGTAATTATGTGGCACTAAGTGGCATTATTTGGAGTGTATGCTGTATTCAGTAGAGTATAATTATGTAGCATATAATTATGTGGCACCGAGTGATATTGTGTGGAGTGTATGTTGCATTCAGTAGAGTCTAATTATGTGGTGTGTAATTATGTGGCACTGAGTGGTATTTGGAGTGTATGTTGCATTGAGTGCAGTGTAATTATGTAGCATATAATTATGTGGCACTGAGTGGTATTGTATGGAATGTATATTGCATTCAGTAGAGTGTAATTATGTGGCACAGAGTGGTATTATTTGGAGTGTTTGATGCATTGAGTGCAGTGTAATTATGTAGCATATAATTATGTGGCACTGAGTGGTATTGTGTGGAGTGTATGTTGAATTCAGTAGAGGGTAATTATGTGGTGTGTAGATATGTGGCAGTGATTGGTATTTGGAGTGTATGTTGCATTGAGTGCAGTGTAATTATGTAGCATATAATTATGTGGCACTGTGTGGTATTATGTGGAGTGTATTTATGTTGCATTGAGTAGAGTGTATGTATGTGGCGTGTAATTATATGGCACCGAGTGGTATTATGTGGAGTGTATTTATGTTGCATTGAGTGCAGTGTAATTATGGGGCGTGTAATTATGTGGTACTGAGTGGTATTATGGGGAGTGTATGTTGTATTCAGTAGAGTATAATGATGTGGCGTGTAATTATGTGGCACTGAGTGGTATTATTTGGAGTGGATGTTGCATTGAGTGCAGTGTATTTATGTTGCATATAATTATGTGGCACTGAGGCAGAATGAGGCAGAGTGGGGAATGCGGTTACACAGCTGAGCCCGTGTACAGAGCCTGGGCACAATAAGGTGGAATGAGGCACCGTAAGGAACAGTGAGGCGGAGTGAGGCGGAATGAGGCAGAGTAGGGAATGCTGTTACACAGATGAGCCCGGGTCCCTGGTATCTGGGATGTCAGTCTTGCGAGGACGATTGCTCCATATGGACCTAGTGAAAGATGCAACATACCAAAATGCCTCTCATGGTAAAACATAGTCCACATCAACATTTGTGTTTGGTCACATTATTTAGTATGCTAAAAAACAAACAAATGCGCCCGGCATTGTTGCTAATTAGGAGCAGCCTGCCACTAGGTTTATAAAAGCGGGCACCTGTTGTGAAGGACAAGTAACCTGAGACTGGAATGCAGCCTGCCCGCCATCTGGCACACTGTGCGCCGCCGCTAAGGCTCATAGCGTCTCACGAGGCAAAGAACAGTCCCTTCTGGCCGGGATACACCGAAAGCAGATGGGGCCGCGGCGGGCGAGCTGGCATTCACCCGGCGGACCTTAATCACAGCCGTAAATCCACCGGAGCCGAGCAAAGGCATCCCCAACACTATAAGAGTGCCGTCGTGCATACACCCAGCAGACAGACATACCGCACCCACCACAGGCACACAGCAGACAGACTACGCACCACACGAAGCGAATAGACACCACACACAGTAAACAGACACACACGCCGCACAGGCACATAGACACCCACACAGCAGACAGACACACACAGGAAGGATACACAAGAGACCAAACACACAAAACAGACATGCCCACAAACACACACGACACATGACAGACACACAGAGGTATCCGGAGCAAAGGGATCCATGCAGCCAGCCACACACTGCAGGCACAAAGGAGACAAGACACAGCAGAAAAAAGAGACACAGCACACACACTGCAGACAAACACCGCACACACAAAGGACACAAGACACACAGCAGACCAAACAGACACGCCGCACGCACACAGCAGCCAAACACCGCAGGCACAAAGGAGACAAGACACACAGCAGAAACGGACACACCGCACACATACAGCAGACATACACCGCACACACAAAGGAGACAAGGCACAGCAGACATGCCCACACACCGCAGACATGACAGACACAGAGGGATATCCAGAGCAGAAAGACCCCCTTCAAACACTGAAAGAGTACTGCTGTGTGTACACACACAGCAGACAGCCACACAAAGTAGAGACACGCACCAAGGTATTCGGAGCACAGGCATCTGGCAGACCCCCACAAGCGCACACACACCCTCCGCCCGACAAGATTCCAACCAGCCCAGTCAACCTGTTCAGCGGCATGGAGGGCCACCCACCCCGCAGTCGGAGCTCTGGGTGAGGTGCCCAAGAAGTGCCCATTGCCCGGTGCCAAGGCAGGGCCCAAGGCTGCAGCCCACATGCAAAGCCGATGGCTGTAAAACATGCAGAAGGCGAGTGAAAAGAGCTGCTCTAGAAGACATATAGATATATATATATATAGTTTTATTTGGGTCATGCTATGCCTCCCCTTCCCGCTCAACCCCTCAATCATTGCCTATGGATACTTCCTGGATGAGGGATAAACAAACATTAGTTACGACATTCTATGGTCTACCTTTTTATTTAATACAACACACTTGTACTGTTTGGTTTTTGTGTTTTAAACCAGTATTTTGACATTTACTCTGGAAAAGACAACCCTTCTGTTAAAGAAAAACACGCAGCGTCTCTCATTGTGGACAGAAGTGCCACAGAAACAATCAGGGATTTCAGAGGCAGATTGCCGGAGGGCACATGCAGCAGGCGCCGAGCCAACTACACACACCATCGCAAGCGCTGGTCACACGCTGCTCCCGGCACCTAGAGCAGGACCCAACCAGACAGCACTGTGGCCCAGCAGCCACACTTGCATCCATGACCCGGGGAGGTCACCGCCCACAGGTGTGTGCACTACTGTGCAACACAACAGGCTGCGAGTGTGTATGAGTGAAACAAACAGAGTAGGGGCTCAGCTCCGCCTTAAACCCAAACACAGTTAGCCGACTCTAGCCTAATAATTATAGTGATGCATTTTATGCAGCGCTTCATACAACGCATGTTTCTCGGTGCTCAAAACAACAGATGCTATGACTCGTTAAGGTTCTCAATCGACTGAGCTCGGATTTGAGGGCCAAATCATAATAGAGGTTAGCTACACATGTCTGAGCAGGTCAGAGACTCCTAATAGTGGAGAGGGCCTGTACCTACATTAGGGCCGCCCATCGGACAGTGGAACTGAAGTGCAACGCTAGTCTGAAGCAGAAGATTGGATGCCCAGTGACCTTCAGCCGCTCCCCAGTAACAAACACCGCGCACACACACAGCAAGAAAACAAAAGCATTCAGCCACAATAGCCGCAGCACTAGACGGTGATAATTAAAAACAGATGGCACAAGGCCGCACTGCTGCTCACTCCCCGAGAACTCTAGGCCAGCGGAGAGAAGGCGGGACATGCACCCGCCTTGGCCCAATTGTGTGCTGTCTTTCTTAGAAAGACGAATGCAAAGGTCAATTGCGGGTGATAAAAAGAAAGCACACACACGAGCGTGTTTAGAGTTTAAAAGCCCTTACTAAAAGCCTCGCAGAGTAGCGCATGCGCGCTGGCTCAGGCAATACCTAAACAGTCCACAGACCTGATGACACTAGCCAGCTACAGATGCATCTCCCTGATAGCTTAGTCCTGGAGAAGCTGATCAACAAGCGCCAAAGGAAACACCTCAAGACAGACCATCACCTCAATGCCATCCAATCTGTTCAAACCTAACTAGAGCGCATCAACAACCCTCATCACTGCTACGGACAACATCCGGATGATCATTGTTAGAAATGGGAATCTCTAAATGGCAGCGGCTGGCGCCGATGTACAAATAGGGATCCTTCTTCCTAAGTCCGAGTAAGGGGCTACACCCTTTTGATAACCCCTGCTCAACCCTGTGGTAACGTAGCATGAGCAGACAGGCCTATCTCAGAGGCAGTGGGTGAAGCATTTACGACCATACACAATAACGCAGTGAAGACACTACAAAGGGACACCACACAAGTAGCTATAGAAAAATAAGTATCTTTATATAGACTTAACACAAGGCTCAAAAGTGATCAAGAAACCACAATGCACATAATTACAGATTCACTTCAAAAGCAATAGAGGCACTCAAAAAGTGTGCGGAACGAACTCAGTGCACTCAAGATAATCCTGGGACGGGGCTTAAAGGCGGGCACCCAGCGGCACCCGCAGGTGATACCAAGATCCTCAAAGTGGTGACTAGCGCGGGCACTCGGCTGCAGCGGCCCACAATAGCGATAGCGATGATTCTCGTAGGACGGCAAATGTGGGCACTCAGCGGCACAGCTCCTCAGCTACAGCAGCCCACAATAGCGATATCAATGATTCTCGTAGGATGGCAAATGCGGGCACTCAGCGGTACAGCTCCTCAGCTGCAGCGGCCCACCATAGCGATAGCGATGATTCTCGTAGGACGGCTAATGCGGACACTCAGCGGCACAGCTCCTCAGCTGCAGCGGCCCGCGATAGCGATGATTCTCGTAGGACGGCAAATGCGGGCACTCAGCGGCACAGCTCCTCAGCTGCAGCGGCCCGCGATAGTGATGATTCTCGTAGGACGGCTAATGCGGGCATCAGCGGCACAGCTCCTCAGGTGCAGCGGCCCGCGATAGCGATGATTCTCGTAGGACGGCAAATGCGGGCACTCAGCGGTACAACTCCTCAGCTGCAGCGGCCAACAATAGCGATAGCGATGATTCTCGTAGGACAGCAAATATGGGCACTCAGCGGCAACAGCTCCTCAGCTGCGGCGGCCCACAATAGCGATCACGATGACTTTGGTAACCCAGGCAAATGTGGGCTCTCAGCGGCAACAGCTACTCAGCTGCGGCGGCCCACAATAGCGATCATGATGCTTTGGTAACACAGGCAAATGCAGGCTCTCAGTAGCAATAGCTCCTCAGCTGCGGCGGCCCACAATAGTGATCACGATGACTTTGGTAACACAGGCAAATGCGGGCTCTCAGCGGCAATAGCTTCTCAGCTGCGGTGGCCCACAATAGCGATGCGATGACTTTCAGCCTGTGTTCCCCGCAGTAGAACCAGAGGCTCTGGAATTCTCAACAGAGGCCTCACCTGCGAGTAGAATCCCTCTCAAATAGGAATCCGGACGGCTGATGGGTGAAGTCTAATGTCCCTGAGACTTCAGCAGGAGGCAAGCTCAAATCAGGCCCTTGGGTAGTTGCCTCAGCAAGATGGATGAAAGTTTCAAAGTCCTTTCCCTCTCTTTACACGGACAGAGGATCATCTTGACATCCCGAAGTAACACACCGTGTAGGGGTTTTAGCACAGATCTTTATACCTCAAAAGTCTTTGTTCGCAAAAAGTCACAAATCACTGAACCGAGCCAGAACCAGTTTGGTGTCTTCCTGGAGCACTTTATTTACGAGGCTACATCCTGCCTTTCAGGGAGAGGGGGTCTGCCATCAGACGCACAGTGGGAGGTGGAGCCATCATTCACCTTGCCAGGCACAGCCTTGCTCAGGTCAAAGGGTCACCCCTCTCCATACTCCAACTGCAGATCTCTCTATTTAATCCAGGTCGGTCTCAGCCTGCCTTGACCCTCCAAAACCAGACAGCCAATACACATAAAAGCAGAGCACACGGGAAGGCTAAGGCAAGAAAATACCTACTTCCCAAAAGTGGTAGTTTTAAACACAGAAGATAGAAATAATCGTCACTAAAAGATGCACTTTAATATTTGGAGCTCAGGCATACTAAATTCGACTTTCCTATCATGTTCCTTGGGTCAATTAGGATTATACCAATTCATACAGTCACTTTACAATAGGGAGCATTCGCGCTGTGGCACTGAATGGCAGTGGCACAGCACCCAGAGCATCTAACACCGGCAAACACAGAGGAGACAAAAGCGAAAAATGGAAGGGAGACCCACGCCAATGGTGCCAGGTCTAACCATCATGGACAGAGGAGACACCACAGCCCTCATCCTACTGTACCTCTTTTCAGCATTCAACACAGTATTCAACCCGATCCTCAAAGGACTCCACAAAACTGGTATCTCAGGACCCACACTCTCCTGGATATGCTTCTTCCCAACCAAATATGTCAGCCTGGACTGATATTGCTTGGACACCCTCAGGATCATCTGGTAAGTACTTCAAGGGTCATCTCTCAGCCACACCCACTTCATCACTTATATGACCAAGCTTTGCAAGCATCATCTGTACGGATGGAATCAACGTTCTATCCTAAGCCAATGACACACTGCTAATACTTTCCTTCTAGGGCAAAACATCTAACACCACACTGAGTTCGCCTCCTGCATGATTGATGTCACTAACTAGAAGAAAACCAACAAGACAGAAGTTGTGATAATCTGCAGAAAACCTTCACTGTAGGACGCCACCTGATGACCAGAAGAACTTGGCCCAACCCCCACTGCCCATGCCAAGAACCTCAGCATTGTCATTTCCAGTCAACTGACCATGATGGCCCAAGTCAACGCCAACGCCTCCTGCTTTCACACCTTTAAGATGCTGAAAGAAATCTTCAAATGCCTCTCCACTAGTACGCCCAGAATAATCACCCAAGCCCTCACCAAAAGCAAACTGACTACGGAATCATTCTCTACACTGGAATCAGCACATAACTGACCAGACACCTCTAAACCATACAGATCTCAGCAACGAGGATCAGACTCAACCTTCTACAACACATGCAAAGATACCCCTCGGATGATGAGTGCTCTTCAAATATACATAACATAACATGGGCAAGAGGTTCACTCTCCTTCTGTTGTTCTTCTCTTCACCTTTGAACTCTATGGAAATTACCTTGTCAGGCGATTTTAATGAGTAGGCCAGTGAGGAATCCACAGGCAGATACTGTATCCACCAGAAAAAGCATTACCGAAGGTAAGTAACTTGTTCTTCTGATAGATACATCTGCCAGTGGATTCCTCACCTTGAGAAAAGATCCCCACAGCAGTCCCACTCCCGGAGGAGGGTGTCCACCCTTCTATACCAGAAAGTCCTGAAGGACAGAACAAGCAAAGTGACCGTCCCTCCTCACCTCGGAATACAAGCAATAACGCTTCGCGAAAGTGTGGAGGGAGGCCCAAGTTGCCGCCCTACAAATGTCCTCCACAGGAACACCTCTAGACAAGGCAGATGTAGAAGACTTAGCCCTGGTAGAATGAGCCCTTATACCCTCTGGAGGTTCCTTACCGGCCAAAGAGTAACAGATCTTGATGCACAAGATAATCCATCTGGAAAGGGTGCGCTTGTGCACCGCTCTGCCTTTCCTGCAGCCAACAAAGCCCACGAAGCGCTGGTCGTCCACTCGAAAGTCTTTAGTCCTATCGAGGTAGAAGCTCACCACCCTCTTAGGTTCCAAGCGGTGAAGCCGCTCCTCCTCCTTGGAAGGGTGAGGGGGAGGATAGAAGGTAGGAAGGGTAATGGATTGCCCCACCTTTGGCAGAAAAGCAGCCCTGGTCCGGAGTACCATTCTTTTAGCGTGAATGGTCAAGAACGGGGGTTTCGAACTCAGAGCTTGAAGCTCACTTACCCTCCTTGTCGAGGTAAAAGCAATGAGAAAGATTGTTTTGAAAGACAACAGCCTCATGGGACACTTGTGCAAAGGTTCAAAGGGAGAACCAATCAAGTTAGTTCAGACAAGGTTTAAGTCCCATTGAGGCACAATAAAAGGAGAAGGCGAAAACTTGTTTGTAAGGCCCTTAAAATCGTAATACAATAGGGGACTTAAACAGGGAAGGCTGATCCGGCAAGCAAAGAAATGCCGACAAAGCCGATAAATATCCCTTAACAGTAGCTACAGCAAAGCCCTGCTGAGCAGGAGAAAGAGGAAACTGAAGAATAATGGATAAACAAGCCCTCAAAAGGTCAATAGACTTCTCTCCGCACCAAAGAACAAATTTGGACCACCTATAAGAATAGATAGATTTGGTGGAATGACGTCTGGCAGACAATATTACATCTACCACATCAGGCGGGAGAGAAAAATAATTCAGGTTGCCCCATTCAATCTCCAGGCATGAAGGTGTAAGCTCTGGAGGTGGGGGTGTAGAACCTGCCCCTCCGACTGCGAGAGGAGGTCTGCCCTGAGAGGGAGATGGAGCGGAGGGCACGAGGAGAGGTGGAGAAGATCTGTATACCACACCCTTCTTGGACAATCCGGGGCGATCAATATGACTTGGGCACAGTCTTGGCGAATCTTCCTCAGAACCCGAGGAATCAAGGGTATGGGGGAAACGCGTAAAGGAGATGTGAGTCCAATCTCAACTGAAACAACTCCCCCAAAGCTCACTGCATCGGATACTGGAGACTGCAGAATGACGGGCAGTGAGCATTCTCGTGAGTGGCAAACAGGTCCACCCGAGGAGTTCCCCACGTCCGAAAGACGTGACAAACCACCTCCGGATGGAGCCTCCACTCGTGGTCGGCGGAGAACTGCCGACTGAGACTGTCTACATGCATACATGCACGTTCAGAACCCCGGCCAGATGATTTGCCATCAGACAAATCCGATGATCCTGAACCCAGGACCAGAGACGCAGAGCCTCTCTGCAGAGACAATGCGACCCCACTCCTCCCTACTTGTTGACATACCACATCGCGGTAGTGTTGTCCGTCAGGACTTGAACCGACTGACCGCGAAGGGAAGGGAGGAAGAAATTGAGCGCCAAACGTATCGCCTGCAACTCCGAAAGGTTGATGTGAAGCAACCTTTCCTCTGGAGACCAAAGACCCTTGATCTCCAGATCCCCCAGATGTGCACCCCACCCTAAAGTGGATGCATCCGTTATCACTGTGGCCACCGATGGAGGTAGATGGAAGGGCTTTCCTTGAGACAGATTGCCCTCCACGCTTCACCAAGACAGATCCGCCGCAGCTTCTCTGGAGATCCTCACAGACTCCCTGAGATCTCCTTTGTGCTGATACCACTGCCTGCGGAGACACCAATGGAGCGCCCTCATGTGCCAGCGTGCATGGTTGACCAACAGAATGGAGGAAGCAAACAGACCGAGCCGACGAAGGACCTTCAGGACTGGAACGACCCCTCCATTGAAAAACAAGGGAATCATTTCCTGAATGTCAAGAATCCTTTGTGGAGGTGGGAATGCTCGACACACAGTAGTGTCCAGTACCGCCCCTATGAACAGATTGCGCTGAGAGGGCACCAGGTGAGATTTGGGCACGTTTATCGAGAAACCCAATTTGTACAACAGCTGAGGTGTAACCTGCAGATGATGAAGCACCTTCTCTGGCAACTCCGCTTTGATCAGCCAGTCGTCCAGATAGGGGAAAACTGGAATCCCCGACCTTCTGAGATGGGCTGCCACCACTGCCATCACCTTGGTGAAGACTCGAGGTGCAGTAGTAAGACCAAACGGAAGGACCGCAAACTGATAATGTTGCGACCCTACCATAAACCGGAGATACTTCCTGTGCAACTTTAGGATGGGGATGTGGAAATACGCATCCTGCAAGTCGATCGACACCATCCAGTCCTCCTGTTGCAGCGCTTGAAGAACCTGCGCAAGGGCGAGCATCTTGAACTTCTCTTGCTTCAGAAAAAGATTCAAGATCCTGAGGTCCAGGATTGGACGCAGCCTGCCATCCTTCTTTGGAATCAGGAAATACCGGGAGTAGCATCCCTGACCTCTTTCCTGCTCTGGAACCACCTCTATCGCACCTTTTTTTAGCAACGTTAGGACCGCCTCCTGGAGGAGAAGATGGTCCTCCGAGCAAGCACCTTGGTAAGGAGGGTAATTTGGAGGGAATTCCCGAAAGGGAAGGGCGTACCCATTTTCGACAAGATCTAGAACTCAAAGGTCCGTAGTAACCGATTCCCAATCTTGTAGAAAATGGGTAAGCCGGCCCCCCACAGGACCAGCATGATCCAGAATGGTGGATCTAGGGCTGCTTTGCAGTGGTGGGAGGGACAGAGGAAGAAGAGGAGGAGGAGGAGGAGGAGGAGATCTGCCAACCTCGAGCATGACCTCTGATTCTGCCCCTGTAGCTCTTATACAGGGTGGTCTGTTGCTGTTGTTGCTGCTGCTGGGGCTGCCTGTAAGTACGAAAGGACGATCTTCCAAAGCCCCGGTACCTCCTAAACGAGCCCCTAGGCAGACCTAGAGATTTGGCCGTGGCTTTAATTTCTTTAAACCTTTCCAGTGCAGCATCAGCCTTTTTACCAAAAAGCCCAGAACCGTCAAAAGGCAAGTCCAGAAGAGTTGCCTGCACATCAGGGGAAAACTCAGAAGACTTCAGCCACGCACACCTCCTTGTGGCAACCGAAGAGCCCATGATTCTAGCGACAGAGTCCGCAGTATCCATGCCGCTCTGGATTACTTCACGTGCAGCCACCTGAGTGTCCGATAGCACCTCATTAAAGTTCTGTCTATCCTCCTCTGACTTTAGGGGCCAGTTGTTTCGCTGAATCCATTAGAGCAAGGATATATCGGCCCAAAACACAGGTGGCATTTGTCGATTTTAAAGCCATACTGGCAGAAGAGAAGACTTTCTTGGCTGACTGGTCCAGTTTTTTTAGCATCCCTGTCACTAGGGACTTGGGGAAAGGCACCTGAAGATCTTTTAGAACAAGCAGCTTGAACCACCAGACTCTCCGGAGAAGGATGGGATGTCAAAGTCTGGGTCCCCTGGAGCCGCCCTATATCTTCTTGCAACAACCTTAGAGACCGCAGGAGCAGAGAAGGGCTTACGCCATACTTACATGACCGGTTCAATAATGGCGTCATTAAATGGAAGCAAGGGTTCCGATACAGAGGAAGGAGAATGTAAAACCTCTGTGAGGATGTTCGGCTTAAACTCAGCAGATGGTAACTGCAGATCCGAAAGCTTGGCCGCTTTTTTAATAACTGAGTGGTAGGGAGCCACACCTTTTGAAGGAGTATCTGCCGGAGGAGTAATCTCCCACTCAGGTGACAAGTCCAGGCCACTAGCCTCTTTCAACTCCTCAAACAGATCATCAGATTCCATGAGCTCACCATTTTCCATCTCCTCCATCTGGTACCTTTGTTCTTCTAGTACCCTTTGAGCTTCCATCCTGGATCTGATTCTCACAACCGGAGATGGTGGCGCCGTAACCGAATCCGACGGCGCCGGCGTCGAACCCGGATCCAGAGGAGCAGCCGGAGTCGAACGAGGTAGAGCCGGAGCCGGTGAAGATGGAAGCGTCGTCGATGTCCTCGGTGACGGTAAATGCCAAGACGGCGTCACCGGGAAAAATGGCATAAAAGGAGAGGAGGGTAAGCTTGAGGAACTCCCAAGTTGAAAGCCATTTTACCCATGGGACCCGAAGTTGAAAGCCATTGGACCCATGGGACCCGAAGGCGCTCCAGAGGGGTACAAAGCTCTAGTAAAGACCCCATACATGGCATTTAAATAATGCGTCGAATCTTGATCCGGGCCTGGGAAGGAAGGATAAGGCTCAGGCTGAGGCATCACCGAACTCGGACCGATCGGTGCCGACAGTGGAACCAGCGGAGTCGAAGACTCGTCCGGAGCCGGAACTTCCTCAACTGGAACCGGAGATGGAGCCGGCATCGGAGATGGAGCCGGAGCCGGAGAATGCTCTGGTGAAGCTGCAGGCGAGGTCAGGCCAACAGGAGAATCAGGAACAGAGACAGGAGAAGGAGACACAAAGTCCTTACGACGTCGAGAAGGTGAGGTCGATCTCGGAGCCGCATTCCTGTCCGAACGATGTTGAGAGCCATGCCTCTTCTTTTTCTTGTGTTTCTTGGATTTTAAAGCATGCCCCGACGTTGACTTCGACGCCGACCTCGATCTTGATCTTTGACCTCTCTTCTCCTTTTTCATTCTGGCAATGAATAACTTGGCCTCCCTTTCCTTCAGAGCCTTTGTGCTCATCTTGCGGCAGCAAGAACATCCCTCGACATCATGATCCGATGAAAGGCACCAGACACAGTCCTCGTGCGGATCCGTAATCGACATGTGCTTACCGCACTCCCTGCAAGGCTTAAACCCGGACTTTAGTCGACATTTTCCAACTGCAAACAAGAAGAAAGAGATATCAGCATGAAAACAAAGTAACCAGCTAAAGCTACAGAGAGAGTCCCCGAAAACATTTAGCGTCGACGGCGCAGAAAAAAGGGAACGGACGTCATCACGCCGACGAGGTCTTCTTATGGATCCAGTGACGTCAGCGGAGTCGCGAGCGGAGCCGTGCCTCTGTGACGTCGTCTTCGACCTCATCGGCGTGGAGTGCTACAAAAATTTCCGAATGTTGCTGGCGCAGGGGATATTCACAAGGTGAGGAATCCACTGGCAGATGTATCCATCAGAAAAGTGAAAACCAAGCAGGTATGAAGGACAAAACTCATCCAACCAAAATACTTTTGTACCCAAACTTCTCTTGGGTGGGACAAGAGAAAGAATAGGCAGGAAAGCCACTGAGTCAAGAGCAGAGAACTGGGAGAGATAACAAAGTCATCCAACTAAAGAGAAAAGGGTCTGACCCAAAACCCATTTCAAGTATATGTTACGTATTGGAAACAATAGATTTGCCAATTGACAGGTAAACCTGCCTTTAACTGAGACCTGAAAAAAGAGTCTAAAGACGTATTGAAAGATTACTGGCAGACAGGGTAATATTTCACTGCAGCTCTGGCCTTCCATCTGGTGCTTGTGCCCAAGGAATACTTTCAGTCTTAATGTTGCCCGATCTCCCAGAAGGCATACAACTAAACAAGCATTTTATTTCTGGCTCGGGCAACCATATAGGCAGCAAATAGCTATGCCCTTGCCATTAAAGAGTATCTGTGTTTAGGTGTAACTATAGACAGCTCTATTTACGTTGTTACTAACTCTTAAATATACATACAGTGGGATCAGAGCACCCCATGTTTTTAGATGTTCGTTCTAACATTTATCCTCCACATCACTGATGTTCATGACTTGAATGACTATACAAGGAGTCAAATAATGCCAAAGAAACTAGCGTCCCTAAAGGGTATAATTTGAGGTGATGCTCTCCGCAGTCCATAAGCCACAGGTCAGAAATGGCATATCTGAGGACCGCCATGTTGGAGCACAATTTATTATTTAGCAAATAGCAGGTTTGCAACCAGGCAAGCGGGACATCCACTTAGAATACATTATGTAAAAACAGTATATGTTAATTGAGGCTCTGAAGTAAAAATCGGCTTGAATGGGCAACCCTAGGCACCAGTAGTTCATACTTCCAAAAAACACAACAAGGTGTTGTTATCAAGTTCAGGGGTCTCCAGTAATCCTGGGTAACATGAGGGGATACCTTTGTTTTTGGTAAATGTTACATATATATTTGTGTGTCCAGAAATATTGTGTGTTATTTGCACAAGACCCTGTGATGGAGGTACACACGTTTTCAGGAACATTTTCACAAACGTGTTAATGAACAGATAGCAATCGAAAGAATATTTTGGTTAGAAAATGTAAATATTATTAACTGCGGTTTTCTTGGTCAGGAAGTTTGGGGAGGTTGTGGTGAGCCTCAGATTTATCGACAGGCACAATGGTGCACACAACAAAAAATATAATTCAATGAGCAAGGGGCTGGTGCACAGAGGATTGTTTAAGGAAAATACATGCTTCAGATATTCTGATGAACAACAGTCAGTCTTTCTAGTGCTTTTGTTCATATGTGAATTCTGATGCAGAGACCACAACACCATACTGAGGCCCTCATTACAAGTTTGCTTGATTTTGGCGCCAGATATTCGATTCAACCTGGTAGGCTGCGGATAAAATCCAGGAATTGTAAATTTTGTTCCAAGAATGGGAAGAAACCAGCAGGTCCCAGGAATACTGTTTTCCCGATTTCGGGAACAGATCTGTTGACATTTCATGGCTGCTATGAGCAGAGTAAGGACAGACTGAGAAGTGCATTGTCTGCACATCCAGTGGTGCTACTGGAATCGGGAGGGTATCCACATCCCCTGCCCTTCAAGCACTCTCACAGGCTGTGGGTCTGTACCCAACAAACTTGCCCGGTGTCTCTGGGCCCAGAATTATCAAGTCGAGAGACACTGGGCTATCTGTAGTGGTCCAGAGTGGTCTCCTACCTAGATTTCACAATCTGAAAGGAATACCGCCACTCGTAATGAGGGCCTGGAAGAATGCATTTTATTAGGGAATTTAATACCGTAAACACCCTCTTGTTTCCTTCATGAAAATGTTATAAATGCAAAAACATGGGCTCTATAATCTGTGGCCTCTGCTGATTCAGTCCTATAACCTGTGGTTTATTTATGTAAACTCTTTTGGTTTCTTGATCCCTAATGAGTGTCAGGTCATAATAATCTTTGGTTTATCTTAATGTTCTGTGACTAGAACATAGCATAAAACGGTTTACCATTTTTGTGTATACGAGTTTTCTTAATGAATACTTACTCGACGTTTTTTGCCCAAGGCGGTGGATCACTCATCGTCATAAACACGCAATTTGCTAGAATTGTAATCATGATAAACAAGCTGAATAATGTAAAACATAGTTAAGGTAAACGGTTGTTGTGGCAAGTAGAGCACGTGCAGAGAGAAGCGCACAGAGAGCTCCATAAACAACATATACACATGAAAATGTAAGCACAGTACATTCCAGTGTACTACAGCAGCAAAAACTAAAATTTTAATTAACAGGAAGTGTGATTTGCACAGAGATGATGTCGGACTTTCATTGTCCACGTCACTGCTTCCTGTGACAGAAACAGAAGAAAGGCAGATAATAAGACCTCAAATGAAAGAAGGTAGAAAGAGAGTGAGACAGAGATGAGAGTGATAGTTAAAGAGACAGAGGCGTGTTGGGGCGTGGCGAACCCCGGCATTAGCAGGTGCAGTAGGAGTGAGATTCTTCGGGGATTCAGTTTTCAGTTCCAAGCACTTTATATCAGTCAGAGACCTTAAAAGCAACGCATTCAATTTACAATTATGAACCTAAATATATGTATAATATATCAAATATTAAAAACAGATCCGTAATACATTTAAAACAATTTCACATACATAAGATAAAAACAGATATAAAACATAATAAAGTGCTTTAGTGAGTACAGTCAGACAAACGTCAATAGCCACATCCTCAAAAATTACGTAATATTCAAAACCTCAAAAGTGCTTCTGGTTTTAAGGAATTGATCTTGCATATATTATGAAAAAATGGGACTAACAACAATCTTTATTAGATCTATTAAGGATAAGTTCAAGTTTTTCTATCCCCGAATAATATAATATAATCTTATAGTTATAATATTATTAAAGTGCATTATTAGGTACATTTGAACAAGCAGTAATGTGATTTTTGTAACAAAAACACCCTCCTATTGCCCCTTCTAACTGGATAGTTCTGGTAAGGATTTTATAACAGGCATAGCTAGTTGGAATCAAATACTATAAATGCTTGTGTCATATTAACTCAATGGGAGCTAGAGAGGATAAAATCTTGAATCGAATAGGCCAGGTACGCTCAAGGTATTTTGGTATTGAAAATATAAGGGATGTGGTATCCAACCTACAAATTCTCAATGTGACCCAATGTTGAAGAGCTCCAAGGGCTCAATCCAACATTCGCGCTACCTAGAATACTTTGTGCAGGAGAATAAGAAGTGTTCTTCAATTTCTTCCGCTTCACCACACACTGGGCAGAAATTATTACCTTCTGTTGGCCCTTTCCACAAAAGATAGTTTTCCCTATTCTAATGGAAGAAGTAGTACCAGAAGCTGGATTAATCCAGAAATTAATCAAACCCGAAGAGGCTAATGTCTGCTTTATATAATTTAGCAATGGTAGTATCTCCACTCCCTTTTGTCTATCCAGGATATCACTAAAACATACCATATTGGGTTCCAGCTCAGTAGTCAACCAGATTCTCAACCAAGTCTCATTTTGGGGATGATAGATTCCATACCCAAGTCTTGTTTTAAAACTAGTGGGGTGCTTTGGGGGAGTTTAAGTATCGCCATTAAACGAACAAGTTACTTACCTTCGGTAACGCTTTTTCTGGTGGATACAGTATCTGCCTGTGGATTCCTCCCCTTGAATATCCCCTGCGCCAACAACATTCGGAATTTTTTCGTAGCTCTCCACGCCGACGAGGACGACGTCACCATAGCTCGGCTCCGCACGCGGCTCCACTGACGTCACCGTTGGCACACGGACGGACCAACAACAATATATATACAGTATACACAGTACATAATACTCAAACCAACACACACAATGTGAAGTCAATGCAGGAAAGCAAAAGAAGTAACACTTCCTATGACAGTAACAGAGAAACTTTGTCACATTATCACTATTGTAGGTATACGAGGGTGGACAACGCGAAAGTGTGGAGGGAGGCCCAAGTTGCCGCTCTACGAATGGCCTCCACAGGAACACCTCTAGATAAGGCAGATGTAGAAGACTTTGCTCTGGTAGAATGAGCCCTTATACCCTCTGGAGGTTCCTTACTGGCCAAAGAGTAACAGATCTTGATGCACAAGATAATCCATCTGGAAAGGGTGCACTTGTGCTCCGCTCTGCCTTTCCTGCAGCCAATGACGCCCACGAAGAGCTGGTCATCCACTCGAAAGTCTTTAGTTCTATCGAGGTAAAAACTCACCGCCCTTTTAGGGTCCAAGCAGTGAAGCCGCTCTCCTCCTTGGAAGGGGGAGGATAGGAGGTAGGAAGAGTAATGGACTACCCCAGATGGAAAGGAGTTACCACCTTAGGCAGAAAAGCAGCCCTGGTCCTGAGTACCATTCTTTCAGCACGAATGGACAAGAACGGGGGTTTCAAACTCAGAGCTTGAAGCTCACTTACCCTCCTTGCCGAGGTAATGGCAATGAGAAAAACTGTTTTAAAAGACAATACCCTCAAGGGACACTTGTGCAAGGGTTCAAAGGGAGAACCCATCAAGTAAGTTAAGACAAGATTCAAGTCCCATTGAGGCACAATAAATGGAGTGGGCGGAAAATTGTTGGTAAGGCCCTTAATGAACCGTAACACAGTAGGTGATTTAAACAAGGACGGCTGATCCGGCAAACAAAGGAATGCCGACAAAGCCAATAAATAACCCTTCACAGTAGCTACAGCAAAACCTTGCTGAGCTAGAGAGAGAGCAAACTGAAGGAGGTTGGATAAACGAGCCCTCAAAGGGTCAATAGACTTCTCCCCACACCAATGGACAAATTTGGACCACCTATAGGAATAGATAAGACTTGGTGGAGAAACGCCTGGCAGACAAAATCACGTCCGCCATATCAGGCGGGAGAGAAAAATAATTCAGGTTGCCCTGTTCAATCTCCAGGCATGAAGGTGTAAGCTCTGGAGGTGGGGGTGTAGAACCTGCCCTGCGACTGCGAGAAGAGGTTTGCCCTGAGAGGGAGGAGGAGCGGAGGGCACGAGGAGAGGTGGAGAAGATCTGTATACCACACCCTTCTTGGCCAATCCAGGGTGATCAATATGACTTGGGCCCGGTCTTGGCAAATCTTCCTCAGAACCCGAGGAATCAAGGGTATGGGAGGAAACGCGTAAAGGAGATGTGAGTCCCATCTCAACTGAAACGCATCCCCCAAAGCTCCCTGCATCCGATACTGGAGACTGCAGAATGACGGGCAGTGAGTGTTCTCGTGAGTGGCAAACCGATCCACCCGAGGAGTTCCCCACGTCCGAAAGACGTGACGAACCACCTCCGGATGGAGCCTCCACTCGTGGTCGGCAGAGAACTGCCGACTGAGACTGTCTGCACGCACGTTCAGAACTCCGGCCAAATGATTTGCCATCAGACAAATCGGATGATCCTGAGCCCAGGACCAGAGACGCAGAGCCTCTCTGCAGAGGCAATGCGACCCCACTCCTCCCTGCTTGTTGACATACCACAACGCGGTAGTGTTGTCCGTCAGGACTTCAACCGACTGACCGCGTAGGGAAGGGAGGAAGGCTTGAGTGCCAAACGTATCGCCCGCAACTCCAAAAGGTTGATGTGAAGCAACCTTTCCTCTGGAGACCACAGACCTTTGGTCTCCAGATCCCCCAGATGCGCACCCCACCCTAAAGTGGATGCATCCGTTATCACTGTGGCCACCGATGGAGGTAGATGGAAAGGCTTTCCTTGAGACAGATTGCCTTCCACGCTCCACCAAGACAGATCCGCTGCAGCTTCTCTAGAGATCCTCACAGACTCTGAGATCTCCATTTTGCTGATACCACTGCCTGCGGAGGCACCACTGGAGCGCCCTCATGTGCCAGCGTACATGGTTGACCAACAGAATGCAGGAAGCAAACAGACCGAGCAGACGAAGGACCTTCAGGACTGGAACTACCGCTCCATTGTAAAACAAAGGAATAATTTCCTGTATGTCAAGAATCCTTTGTGGAGGTGGGAATGCTCAACACACAGTAGTGTCCAGTACCGCCCCTATGAACAGGTTGCGCTGAGAGTGCACCAGGTGAGATTTGGGCACGTTTATCGAGAAACCCAATTTGTACAACAGCTGACTTGTAAACTGCAGATGATGAAGCACCTTCTCTGGCGACTCCGCTTTGATCAGCCAGTCGTCTAGATAGGGAAAAACTGGAATCCCTGACCTTTTGAGATGGGCTGCCACCACTGCCATCACCTTGGTGAAGACTCGAGGTGCAGTAGTAAGACCTAAGGGAAGAACCGCAAACGGATAATGTTGCGACCATACCGTAAAATGGAGATGCTTCCTGTGCGACTCCAGGATGGGGATGTGAAAATACGCATCCTGCAAATCGATCGACACCATCCAGTCCTCCTGTTGCAGCGCTTGAAGAACCTGCGCAAGGGTGAGCATCTTGGACTTCTGCTTCAGAAAAAGGTTCAAGATCCTGAGATCCAGGATTGGACGTAACCTGCCATCCTTCTTGGGCATCAGGAAATACCGGGAGTAGCATCCCTGACCCCTTTCCCGCTCCGGAACCACCTCTATTGCATCTTTTTTCAGTAATGTTAGGACTTCCTCCTGCAGGAGAAGAAGGTGGTCCTCCGACAAAACAACCTTGGCAAGGGGGGTAATTTGGAGGGAATTCCCAAAAGGGAAGAGCATACCCATTTTCCACAAGATTTCGAACCCAAAGGTCTGTAGTGACCGATTCCCAATCTTGCTGAATATAGGTAAGCCGACCCCCCCCACAGGACCAACATGATCCAGAATGGTGGATCTAGGGCTGCTTTGCAGTTGTAGGAGGAAGGAGGAAGAGGAGGAGGAGGAGGAGGAGGAGGAGGAGGAGGTCTGACGACCTTGTCGACGACCTCTGTTCCTGCCCCTGTAGGTCTTATACAGAGTATTTTGCTGCTGCTGCTGAGACTGCCTGTAGGTTCGAAAGGACGACCTCCCAAAACCTCTGTACCTTCTAAAAGAGGAACCTCTAGGCTGCGCCTGCAGGCCCGGAGACTTAGCTGTGGCTTTGCTGTCCTTGAACCTTTCCAAGGCTGCATCGGCTTTCTTCCCAAACAGTCCAGAACCATCAAAGGGTAGGTCTAGAAGTGTTGCCTGTACATCTGGAGAGAACTCCGACAATTTAAGCCAAGCACTTCTTGTGGCACCCGAGGAGCCCATGATCCTTGCAACAGAGTCCGCAGTGTCCAAACCACTTTGAATAACCTGTCGTGCAGCTGCTTGAGTGTCCGACAAGACCTCATTAAAATTCTGCCTGTCTTCCTCAGACAATTTAGGAGCCAGCTGTTTTGCAGAATCCATCAGGGCGTGGATGTAACGGCCCAAAAGGCAGATGACATTTGTGGACTTCAAGGCCATACTTGCGAGGAGAACACCTTCTTGGCCGACTGGTCAAGCTTTTTTGACTCTCTGTCACTAGGAACTTGAGGAAAAGCTCCAGAAGACTTCTTCGAACAGGCAGCTTGAACCACCAGACTCTTAGGAGAAATATGGGATGTTAGGAAGTCCGGATCTCCTGGAGCCTCCTTGCACCTCCTAGCAACAGATTTAGACACTGCTGGAGCCGACAAGGGCTTATGCCAAACCTCCATAACTGGCTCAGTGATGGCATCATTAAAGGGAAGCAAAGGTTCTACCACAGTGGAGGGGGAATAAAGAACCTCCGTCAAGATGTTGGACTTAAATTCAGCCATTGAGAGCTGCAAGACTAAGAGCTCCGCTGCCTTCCTTATGACTGTGTGGTAAGGAACCACATCCTTAGAGGGAGCATCTGAAGGAGGAGAAAGCTCCCATTCTGGGGACATATCAAGGCCACTTGCCTCCTTTAATTCTTCAAATAAGTCATCTGACTCCTGAAGTTCACCCTCTTCCATTTCTTCTGCCTGATACCTCTGCTCTTCCAAAATCCTCTGCACCTCCCGCCTGGATCTTATCCTCGGAACCGGCGGCGCCACACACGACTCCGATGGAGCCAGAGCCGGCGTCGAACACGGATCCGGAGGCACAGCCGGAGCGGAACGAAGTCGAGCTGGAGCCAGAGATGAAGTGAACGCGTCGATGTCTTCGGTGCCGGGAAATGCCAGGACGGCGCCGCTGGAAGAAATGGCATAAAAGGAGCCTGAGCATAGGCCTGAGGAACCCCCAAATTAAATGCCATTGAACCCATGGGACCCGAAGGTGCTCCAGAGGGGTACATTGCTCTTGAAAAGACACCATACATGGCATTCAAGTAATGTGATAGGTCTTGGCCCGGGCCAGGGAACGGTGGGTAAGGGCCCAATGAAGGCTCAGGCTGAGGCATTACCGGACCAACGGTGGAGCCAATGGAGTCGAAGACTCATCAGGAACCGGAGCCTCTTCCACCGGAGTCGGAGAATGTGTTAGCGTCGGAGCTGGAGCCGGAGCTGGAGAACGCTCCGGAGAAGCTGCAGGCGAAGCCGGACAAACAGATGAAGCCGGATTCGAAGCCGAAGGAGAAACATAGTCCTTACGACGCCGAGGTACTGGAGAAGTCGATTTCGGGGCCGTCTCCTTATCTGAACGGCGTCCAGAGCCGTGCCTCTTCTTCTTTTTATGCTTCTTTGATCTTGAAGCATGACCCGGCGTCGACTTCGAACCCGACCTCGAACGCCTTCGACCTCTCTTCTCCTTCCTCATGTTCATGATGAATAGCTTGGCCTCTCTCGCCTTTAAAGCCTTCGGGTTCATTTTACGGCAGCAAGAGCACCCCTCGACGTCATGATCTGACGACAGGCACCAGACACAATCTTCGTGAGGATCTGTGATGGACATATGTCCTCCGCACTCTCTACAGGGCTTGAACCCTGACTTCCACGACGACATCTTCAGAAAAGAAGCAAGAGAGGACCAGAAACAATCCAGAAAAACAAAGTAACCAGACAAGCTACGGAGAGTAGAAAAACCGTTACCGCCGACGGCACGGAAAAAAGGGAACTGACGTCATCACGCCGACGAGGCTCTCTTATGGCTCCAGTGACGTCAGCGGAGCTGCGTGCGGAGCAGAGCTATGGTGACGTCGTCCTCGTTGGCGTGGATAGCTACGAAAAAATTCCGAATGTTGCTGGCGCAGGGGATATTCACAAGGTCAGGAATCCACTGGCAGATGTATCCATCAGAAATTTGTTTACTGCGCCCCTACGGCCTCAATGCAACTCTAGCCCCATAGCTCTGCCTCACTGACTGGAGCCGCCACTGCTTGAGCTCTCCAAACTTCTAGGAGAGAGGATAAAGCAGAAAGGGTTCAGTTATTTATAAATCTTAGAATAGCGGCAGCCATATGGTTTAGTAAGAGCGTGCTCTTTGTAATCTGACTAACCTAAGAATGACTGTTAGATAAGCAAATTCCCAGGTAGTCAAACTATAAAACTCTCGTTAGATCCTCGCCCCTCCCATTTTGTGAACCCCCTGAAGTGCCTGGGTGGCGAATTGCCATAAGCATTGGTTCACTGGTATTAATATCTAGGCTATGATTAATGCAAAACAATTTAAATCTAGCTAGCAAGGTCTTCTCCTTTTGGTGTTTTAGACACTAGCAAGGTGTCGTCCGCAAACAATATGTAAAGGCTCACCTGAATTTACTGCAGGGACGAAATGGATGGAAGCGATGATAGACACCAACTTCCCTCACCTACCTCCTTCGTCCAACATAGTCAAAGCAAAAGAGGGAAGGTGGGGAAGGAGGGAAACAAAACAAGGGAAGGAATAAGGAGTAGACGTCCACTGGATTTTCAATGGGGGTGGTCTTCTAGAATCCTGAAGAAGGCACAAGGTAAGTATTAAACATGGCTAAAAGAGCTAGCTGTTTGTTGCCCCCTATTTCTAATGAGTTACCTTGAAAAGAAGACATCAAGTATGTGTGCGGAAACAACTCCCACGGGCGATAGAACACTCCGAGTGTCTAGGTTAGAAGCACAATAGGAGTATACAGGACCCTTGTAAAAATAATAATTATCCGTTACTCCTGTGTATAGGGAAAAACCCCAAAAATAATTTTCCAGTCAGGAGGGAACACCAAAAAAATAGGGCAAAAAGGGCAGGGTTACGATAAACAAAATAAAAACACACAAGTGGCGTTTCTGTTATTAGTAATAGCTTTTTTCTTCCTCTTAAGCAGCAAAAAGACTTTCACCAAAAAATAAAGAAGACCTCGAGGAGCAGCCATCAAGATCACATGACCATCAGATAAGCATTTTCTCTACATTCCAAAAAATCAGCTATAAATGCACGAAAAAAACAAAGATACTGCGATTCTTTACAGCCTTGCTTTGTTCTTGTCGTTCAGAGACAAGACACCAGGAAGTGAAAGGTTAAGGAACAGAAGTTCCCTGGATACACTGTTGCCGGCCGGAAAGGAGCAACGAGTCGACAATCCCAAGAAGAACATCAGAGGACCCAGGAAGAAGAAGGAACACATGAGAAGCCCAGCAAACACGAGCGAGAGACTGCTCAGAAAAAAGATGTCAACAGGATTGCAGGTAAGACGGGAGAAAATGGTGGGAGGCCTGGCGGGGATCCGTGCTGGAACGGGAAGCGCGTTGCCAGCACAGACAGCTCCTTTAAATACTTGTCACGCGCCACCCTCGTCCGCTGACAGAAAACAGCAGGCAGGGCTCGTGTCTCCGCTTTCAAGTGCAGGAACATGCACTGCTGCAACCAGCGTATCCCGGGAAGACCAAAACAATAAGGCTGGCGTTTTTATGCTACCTGAGACTGGTGAGTCATTTTTACAGTCCAGCAGGAAGTCTGCACATCCATTTATGAAAAGGACTAGTGTGGGTGCCATAATGCCAACCCCCCTTGGCGAGTTTTATCTGATCATTTGTTTGCCCATTAGCTCTCTATCTGATTTGGGCATTGTTGTCAGTATAAAGATGCACTATAATAAACAGAAGGGGAGGTGGAAGTCCTTGATCTCTTAGGATATACCAGAACCTTTCTTTGGGGACCATATCAAATGCCGCTTTTAGGTTGACAAATGCCACGTAGAGGTTATCCCCGTTAATTTCACCTCTTTCCATCTCATAAATTAGAATCTGAAAACTTGCTTCACTGAGCTTGTTTTGGAGCAGAACCCTGCTTGAAACTGCGAAAGAATATTATCTTCTAACCACAAGAGGCAATCCAAAATTTGCTTGCAAAATATATTGAGGGCATGCATCAATTATGCTTAATTGTCGATAATTTGCAGGGTCAGATTACAGGGACTTCTTGAATAGATCAACTTCTCCCCAGGTACCAGGGATTTGGGTACCGACCATATTAGCATTGGCAACACGGTTTAAATAGGGGGCCCAAATTGCGAACTCTGATTTTAAAAGATCCGCTGGAGTCTTGTACTGCCTAGGAGCCTTAACCACTTTCTGCAAGCTAATGGCACGATTAGTTTTCGCCACGCAAAAAAAGAGCCTATATCATCGTCTAATTCCTGCTCAAGTGGGGTACTTATTGCTAGACTGCTTAAGGCCAGCCTCTTCAGATACCCAATCAATAGCAGTTAGAGAACAGATGGTATAATCGCTTCAAAAAGTTTGAAAATGGATGGCCCAGTCCTGGATGAGAATATTATTCTCTAGTCATGTTATGTTCTTTTTTGGACCATGACAAATCATGTTCCAGAAAGCTGCATGATTGCCAGATTGAACAGCTACCAGGATATCCTCCCAAACAGCAGTTTCCTAAGTTACTCTGGCTTCTTTCGAGCTACTTTGTAATTGGCTCTAGCAATCTGGATCTCTTGTAAAGTGCCGCAACTAATAGCTTTAATTTAGAGACTCTTAGCTGTCCTACAAGATTTATTATACCACGTGGAGTTCGTAGGCGATGGCCTACTCCTAATAGAAGGAGATTTGGTGATAAACACATTTTTCAGTATCTGAAAACACTTGCGATGAAAATCCATAACAATATGAGGTTGGGAATCAAGATCAGCAAAAATACACAAAGTGGGGTCCAAGGCATGATACACTTGGACATTAATATACTCATTATTTTTCGATATGCTCCCATCATACATTCTTCTGATTGTTACTTACAGATAGGTCCTGACTAGGGAGTCATAGGTGCAAACCTAGGTGATCTAATGCCCCAAAGGGTAAGATGCAATGGCAAGTGATCACTCTCAAACCTTTGGACGATTTCCATGTCATAAGTTTATTCTAGGAGTTTAAATTCGAAAGAATATAGTCAATATGACCTGTATAAGTGTTCCTTCTAAAAGTAGGGTTACTCACTAAATAAGAGGTAGTTCGGCCATTGCTAGTTCTCATGTAGCTACATAAGGAAACATCTATCATTTGTACGGCCACCTTAGCCAAAGGCGATACACAAGGGCCTAGGAGTTGCGGAATACCCCATGATTGGTAAGAATTGATGGCTCAAAGCTTATATGAAAATCACCACCCACTATAACAGCTGCCTCTTTGCCAATCTTAATGACACAATCTCTCCGTAGAACTAATACTGGGGACTAAGACGCCTTTGTGTGTTAAAAATAGTTTATTAAGATTTATAATAAACATTGACAAGACAAAAAAGAGCACTATAAAAAGTACCCGAGGAGAATACATGGATATGAAGAACAACAATTTAATTTAAAACAGGTACAAGATAATATAGTATTAATAGTAATAAAAACAAAGAGGGAGGGAGAAGAAACAGGAATAAATATGTTACTAATAATCATTGAAGTAGAGCTACTATCAAAAAGAGACCTAAGCGACTTATAATATCAATAAATAAGTAGAGAACGATATATTTTAAGAAGATAAATAATAATCAATAGGTTTCCAAAATAAATGATAGGAGTTACAATTATGAGTAATACCATTCAAAGATAAATGAGCACCTCTTCTAGTAAAAATAACCCACGACCAGCAAACATGAACAGATAATAGTGAAACATCCTTCCAACATGTTGTAATGGATTTTAAAGCAGCTGATAACAGAAAATTATAAAACTAACATTCTAAGTCAGATAATTGTTTAGAAAGAACAGATTTACAAATTAACAATTTAAATGAAAGATCCTCATGGATATTAAAGTATTTTTTTTTTTATAACATCCCAAACTTCAGCCCAAAATTTAGAAACAAAAGGACAATCGAAAAGCATATGTTTTAACGAACCAATATGTAAGTTACAATGCCAACAATTTGAAGTCGGAAGAAGTTTAGCTTGAAATAATCTAAATGGGGACCATAAGAAATTATATAGAATATAGGAATTTGTTTGATAAAGTGAAACAGGTAACCATCCTGAAATATTATTAAGCCAAATTATTTCACATGTATCGTGAGAGAGAGGTTGAAAGTTCATTATTCCAAAATGTTGAAATCCCGTCAATGTTACCTTGAAACGCAATCATCTTCTTATACATTAATGGAACACCATGTGACAAAGAGGATACAGTTTGAATATAAATTGATGAATCTGATTTAGTATTTAAAGGTATACTATGAGGAAATTAATCTAATATAGATTTACACAAAAGTTCATATTTGAGGAAATCAGAAGGTAAATGAAATTTTGTCTGCAAAACATCTAAAGATATAAAAGTATCTCTAGTGTAAATATATTTGAGGCAAAAAATACCAGCCTTAATCTGTGAATGCCAAAATCTAACAGTTCGAGAATGTTTTAGGCGTGGATTATACCATAATGACATATCTTCAGTAAGGGACATGGGTGATTGGAAAATTAAGTCAAAATCGGATTTTAAAATAACGGATTTATGAAGAAATGTTGACGTTATTGGACATGGTTAACAAAGTGGACAATGGAAACAGATCTACCACACTCCTTTCTATAAAAAGCCATGTAGGAGGATTAATCCGATAAGAATGATTAAACCAAAGAGAGATTTGTTTTAATATAAATGCTTTATGATAACTGAAAAAATTCTGGTAAACCAAATCCTCCATTACATTTAGACATTTTTAGTTTTTTATAACCAATACTGTTGGACTTGGCCCTTTTTCCCTTTTCTGGGAAATCGCATGATGTGTAAATGCGAAGATTGAATGCTGTGCGATAAAGTACGCAGACTGAGTTTCCCCATTTTAAACATATAACTTTTAAAATGGATGCCATGGCTGTGTGGTTGTGCCAATTGACTGAGCTGGGTTAACAGTCTAGTTATTATTTCCCAGCAACCCCAGCTTTTGGAGGGAAGCCTGGCACCCAGGGTGCTCTACCCCTCCCCCTAGGCCAGTTAGTGCCAGTCCCCCCAGACGCTTCTAGAAGCTTCTGGCACTGTCTGGAAGGTGGGGTGAGGGGCGTATAAAGGGCGGAGCTGGGCTGCCATGTGCTCAGTCAGAGGGTGGACATGAGAGAGAGGGGACCTCCTGCCAGGGGTAACCGCCACATGGGCCTGTGTGCTGGGCCCTGAGCCTACCTACCCCCCTCTACTGTCCCCAAGGCGAGGGAAAGCTATAGTTGGGGCAACGCAAACCTGGAGAAGCCTACGCAGGAGTTTTAGGCGGTAGGGACCTATGCCTCTGAAAGTGACAGGGCTTAGGTGCTGCCTTTTAAGTGAGTGAGGGATCCTGAACTAACCCACTGATCTGGCCCAGCGAGAGGAGAACCCAGGGACGACGGGCAGAGACTAATCAGTCCGCCTTCAGCCACCAACTCAACTTCCCCCCCTTGAGAAACCCTCAACCAAGGGCGCAGGAGCCCGCAAGCGCCTCGTGGGACCCGGACTGCAGTTCCGGCGGAGAGAGCGCCATTTACAAGCTGCCTGTGGAAGGAGAGCGCTATATCCGGTGAGCGCTACAGTTCTAATTGATTGTGCCCTGCTGGTGAGTGTGGGAATCCCAGCTGCCTGCTACCTAGCGCCTGGGAAGCGCTATATCCACGCCCCCCATAGTGTTGGGGAGGAGAGGAGAACTGGTTTATTTGGAAACCCCGCGTTATCGCGGTCCTTTTGCTGACATGAAACAGCGGGAGCCCACCCCGTGTTTCTGCCGCCTGGGTACTTGTGTCTTGACAGCGGGTGCCCACCCCGCGTAATGGCGGCGTTTTGCATGCTCCGGTAACTGAGCGGGTGCCCACCCCGCGTGATTGCCGCCGGGAGAGGTCGCCGCGTTGCCAGGGAAGTGGGTGCCCACCCGGCGGTATTACCGCCCTTTTGCAGATTAAAATTATAGCGGGAGCCCACCCCGCGCTTCAAATTGAGGAAAAATCACCGCCACCGCTCGGGCGCAGTTTGAAGGAGGTGCTGGGCCTGGGCCGCGTCATCGGCTGCGCCCCCGTGACACCAGGACGCAGCCCCGAAGTCAGGGCGGAGACCGGAGGACGCCGGTCGGAGAAATCTGGGGAGAGCGGGAGCCTTCCCCGCCTCCCCCCCTTGTGAGAAAGTGACGTGCGGGGCTCCCAGGTGGAAGGGAGAACCCCGCGTATAGTCCACAAAGTCCCGGGTCCCTGGAGGGGGAGCCCTGCGTGACTAGACCTGCCGCCAGAGAGAGCCCCACCTGCCCAGTGAAGAGCGCCGTCGAGAAGACGCTCCCGACGGTGCCCAGCAAGCCAGGAGAGCCGAGGCACATGGACGGCGCCTTCCCTGCCCCTGAAGACGTCAGGAGCCATCCCGCCTGTGCCCCGTGAGGAGGAGCAACATCCCAGGAGAGCCCGGTGAGTGAGGGGCTCCGTGGGGGACTGGTGGCGTGGAGGGGGGCAACGGGGCACAGTATCGGTGCCCGCCCCCGGTGCTCCCTTGGAAAAGGACCAAAGGGGTCGTGTGGACTTCCCGCTTAGGAGGGGGCAGCGGCAACGTGACGGGGACTTGGTGGGGCGCACTTAGAGGTGAAGCCGGGGCATACAGTCGGTGCCCGCCCCCCTGTGCCCGCACGGAGGGCCTGTGGGGCCCGTACTTACTCTGAGAGGCATTTCCCGCCCTTCCAAGTCCCGGAGGGGACCCCAGCATTGCGGGAACTTGGTGCACTCGGCACAGCTGCCCCGCAGGCCAGTGGGCAGCTGCAACGAAGGGGCCTGCCTGACTTTGGAGCCCCAGAGTGTGGGACCTCACCCCAGACTGAGTGCCCCGTCGAAGGCCTGGTATACTTGCCAGGGGTAGCGCTTGGCTCAGAGACCTTATTACGAGGCCCTATTGAGTGGCTATGCGCTATTGATCCTCCAGGTACAGCGCTAGGTGCAGATGTCATGTTTTAAAGCGCTATATTCAAATGTCATGTTCTTAAGCGCTGTGTCAACTGCTATGTTAAAGGCTATGTTTTGAAGCATTAATGCATTGCTACGTGCAGCGCTATGTTTATATGCCATGTTCTGAGCGCTATTGCCTTGATATGTGGAGTGCTATGTTAAAAGGCTCTATGTGACGCGCTATTGATATTCTATGTGCAGCACTATGTCTAGATGCCAGGTTTTGATGTTGATGCACTGCCTACCTTAATTTCTGCCTCAGGCTCAGGGGTCGCGCATATTGGTGATGCCTAGGGGAATGCCATGATGTTTTTATTACAGGTGTTCCGGACGATTGCTTAATGTTATGCCATGATGATTTTCTTGCAGGCTTGAGGCTGATGGACTTATTTTTATTGTCTTCTATGTCGCAATGATTCCGGCAGGGGCCCGATTGGCCCTGCCCTGTATACAATTCCCCCCTGTACCTTTTGACCCAGCGCCAGTTGGCGCCGTGTAGAGATTACCAAACATACTGTGTTTTGACAATACAATCGAAAAGGTATTGCCACGCCAGGGTATCGAACACCTTCTCCAGATCCAGCACGAGGCACGCCGCCCTCATGAACTTGCCCCGTACCCCGTCCTGGACCTGGAACAGTCTCCGTATATTCTGGGAAGTATTTCTCCCAAGGACGAATCCACTCTGATCTATGTGCACTAGTCTGGGGAGTATGTCAGTCAGTCTGCTAGGATCCTTCCCAGGATTTTACAATCCGTAGTCAGGAGGATAATAGGTCGGTAGGAAGGCCGGAGCAAAGGATCCCGATCAGGTTTGGGGAATGTTACCAAAACCGATTCTCGCATCGACTGAGGGAGGAGTCCCCTTTCCAGCGCCTCCTGAAAGACCGCGTCCAGCCGCGGGGCCAATTGCTGGGAGAACGTGGAGTACAGTTCCATCGGGAACCCGTCGTGACCCGGAGCCTTGTTTTTAGCCAGGTGGTGTATGGCAGATTTATTTCCGCCGGCGTGATCGGGTCATCTAACGTCTTACGTTCCTCGTCCGTGAGTTGGATTATGGTACGTGATGTCAACATGTTCTGTATGTGTTCCTCCCTGTCCGGCATGGGCTCCCTATAGAGCGTGGCGTAGTAGTCATGGAAGGCATCTAAGATATCAGTTTGCGCATAGACTATCTCTCCAGCAGCGTTTCGAATACTTGTGATCGGTTGTGTGTGCGTGTCTTGACGGATGAGCCAGGCCAGTAAGGCGCCTGCGCCGTTACCTTCGCTGTGGATTCTGGTGGTGTACGTGCGGAAATTATACCGGCATAGATCAGCGCATGCCTCTTCGTATTTGCTTTTGGCCTCCGCCAATAGTGTAGGGGGGAGCTCCCGTTGGTCAGCCGCTTTAGAGAGCCCAGCCACTTGTTGTTCCGTGGTCTGCACTGCTCTTTCTAATGTCTGCTTCACTCCGGTGATTCGTCTGATGCATGCTCCCCGTAGGACTACCTTGAATGCGTCCCATTCGAAGGCCCTGGTCGAGATAGTGCCTGCGTTGTCAGCGAAATAGTGTTGGATGGTTTCTGACTGCTCGTGTTTGAACACTGGGTCCAGAAGGCAGTCCCTGGGGAGGCGCCATGTGGGGATCAGCGGCGCTGGGGGTCGCCACACTAGTGTTAACGTGTGCGCGTCGTGATCCGAGATTATCCTGCCTAATGCTGGGAATGAGAGACTGTGTACACATAAAGCAGTCCAAACAGACTCGTAGGTCATGTGGTGTTGAGTGAAATGAGTACATTTTGGAGTCCGGGTGTGGTTGCCTCCATGCGTCCACCAGAGACCAGTGATCAGCCCAGGCACGGAATGCGGCTGATTGTGCATGGGCTGGGGAGCGCGCGGCAGGGGGGTAGGATCTGTCCAGTGTGAGGTCCAGGGAGTAGTTGTAATCCCCTCTTAGTATCCACGGGGACAGTGTGTATCCCGCTAACGCGCTCGTCATGGTTCCCCAGAACGGTGCCTGATCTACATTTGGGGCGTATACGCTGCCTACAAGGAGGGGCAGCCCATCCAACAATTCTTCTAGTAGTGCATAGCGGCCCTCAGGATCCACTCGTCTGCCGGTTTCGCGAAAGGGCACTCCAGGACGGATCCAAATGAGCGCTCCTCTCACGAAAGCGGAGTAGGTCGTGCTGCAGAAGGTGTCCCGCCACTTCTTCTGGAGTTTGCGTAGTTCCTCCCCAGTGAGGTGTCTCCTGAAGGGATATGATCTGTGCTCGCTGCCGCTTGATGTACGCACATATCACATAGCGATTCCGGGCTGTGTGCATCCCCCGCACGTTGAGGATTAAGAACTGGAAGTCCGTGTGTGCCATAGTAGGGTCAACATTGGGTCGCAGTTGCGCTCTATTCCCAAGAGAGGAGAGCCTCCTTTCGCTAGCCAGTGAGTGGTATGTGCATAACTATGTAGAAATGTATGTGTATGCCCCTGCCCTTTATCTGGGAAGTAACCAAAGATCATGGCGAATGGGGTGGGGAAACTGAGAACTGGGGTCGGGAAACAGTCCCAATACTTGGGACCTATTGCTGGGGTCGATACGTCCAAACTGACGCTCTGGAAGAAGGAGAGTGTCGACAAACAATGAACAATCATGGGGGTGGTGGTCCGTGTATGCGAGGGTGATCCATGGATGGGTTCTGGAAGGATCACTGTGCGTCATGTGGTCCCGGGCTACTACTGGGCTGTGGTGCACAGGTGGTATGATAGATCTACCAGTGTATGTGGGGAGGGTTTTCCTCCCTCGATCAGCTGTGAACAGGGCCGCCCCGTGTCCATTCACCCCTAGAGTCCCATTACAGCATCTCCCTTGCAGCCTCGGTGTCAGGAACCTGCGTGAATCCTATCCCATAAGATCTGCTGTCTGGGGGGTGACTTGCGGCAGGGTGACTGAGTCTCCCTTGGATGACGCTCCGTCACTATCCTCTTCGCCCGCGGAGAACAGGCACGGGGGTCTGTCCATGTCATCTGAGGGCGGGGAAGCTTGCAGCGCCGATACAGCCCAGCGAGTGTCCCGGCGCTCCTGCTCCAGATCGGGGGAGTCAAATGCCGGGCTCCCTGCCAGAGTGTCCCTGCCTTTGTGTCCCTTATTGGGGTTGCGTTTTCTGGGCCCCGGCGCCCTGTTCCTCTGTCTTTGCTCCGTCCCTGATCCAGGCTGCTGCGGGCAGTGCATGTCCGCCCAGTCGCTCACCTCGTCCGCACACGTAAAAAATAATGTTGAGTCTTTGTAGACAATTCTGAGTCTTGCGGGAAATAGAAGAGTACTGGATATTATTCGCTCGCAGCCGCCGTTTAACCTCCAGAAACAACGATCTGTGCTGCTGTACTGCATAGGTACCCCCATGTGCACCCCCCACCCCCAATACCCTGGGGACTCGCAACGGGCCCCCACATGCAAATGGAAAGTACCGCGTGTATTGTAATATGGATGGCGGTGTCTTGAAGACACCGCCACCATATACAGCCCCTTTTCCGTCCGGTCGACCGACGGATGGTCTTTCCGTCCGCTGGGGTCCCCCCCGCCATACTAATATGGCGGGGGGAAATGGGTGGCGGGCAGAGGGAAATCTAAGGCGGATCGCCACCGCCATGGGGGCGGTGGCGATCCGCCCTACATCCTAATTGGCCCCTATGTGTGGTGAGGATTACGATGAGACGGAATCCTATGTGCTTTAACTATTTCAAATTTCTCCGGAAATTTGATGTTCAAAAGTCCAGGTATCAAATTCTCCAAATATAGTCTACAATTAGAACTTTCTACATCTTCTGGTAAATTAAAAATGCGTAAGCTATATTGCTTATTACGATTTTCCAAATCCAGAAGTAGAGCAGACATAGGAGATATTTTTGCCACAAGCGGTCAAAAGGCATCAATTTTAACTTTATGGTCTTGGATTTTGATTGCATTGTCTGAAACCTTCATTGACATACTAGCCATATCTTTGTGCAGGTTTTTAATCTCTGACGCTATTGTATCAGTGCTAGAACAAATTGCCTGATTCTCATCAAGAATTAAAGTTCACTAGATTCCACCACTTTAGGAGGAGGAGAAATATTTTGTTTCCTCTTATTATGAGGTGTTTGCGCATTTTTATTCTCCATTTCTATTATAAAAAAATTAAGGACGCCAATAAATGTAATATGAAGGAAAAAGACTACTGAAGAAAAAATGCTTTAAAAAAGGCTGGTGCAGCAGCTAAAACAGACTGTGGGAGTGGTTATGCCTAAGCCAGGCCCTTTCCTGAACAATACTCCTGACAGGAAATCTGTACCTTGAAGGAGAGATCGACGTTGAAGCAGGAGCGAAGAAGAACAGCCTCCGATGCTGTGCAGACCAGTAAATATACCACAGAGATAGGTATGACCTTCAGAGCACTGCTGCTACCATTTAGAATATGATTCTGACTGGAAATCGTAGGAAAACCGGCAATTGCGGGCTGATCTGACGAGGAGCTCACCGGGGGCGGCCATCTTGTTTCGCGTGCTCACGCGTCTCCCCAAGACGTCTTTGTAATACTTCTGTTATAAACATTGTGCAAGAACAATGTTTTACTTTTCCAAAATGAAATTTCTAACCCACGTAGGTCGGGGGAATCAATAGTTAATTGCCTCACAAGACAGTCAAGGGAAATACTGAACCATATGGCGAGCCCACCCGATAGTCTACAAGCCAAGGACCTTCAGGCTGAGACAAAGAAAGTTTTAAATCCTTGCATATGTTTTGGTTCCAATTCCCAGGTTGCTTGGAACATGATAATATCCCCAGTATCAATGTAGGTCCTTCTTGTGACGTTTTACTCTGAAATCCCACAATATTCCAAGAGATTAATAACAGATTACTATTTTTTATTCAAGAATATGGCTGGGGTTCTCTGGGATGATGTTAAAGACTCCCTAGTAGGAGAGAACAGTGAAGTTTGGATGGAAGATATTTCTGTGACAGGACTAAAACTTAGAGCCTGTTCAGAATGAATTACTAGCTGAGTTGTGGCAATGATGCTGGGACTTTGAACAGGGTCCTTTGTAAATAAATTTGGTTTTACTGATCTAGTTGGTACAGGGTTCCTTGTTGGCTCCAGTCAACCAACTAGGGGCGTAAGACACAAGGGCTGGGGTCGAGCAACCCTCTTTGCAGAAGGTATGAAAGTTTTAAACAGGATCTTTGAATTGGCTGGGGAAAAGGTTCATGCTTCTAGTGATAACAAGCCATTTACAATGGACGGGTGTGCAAATTGCAACATAATACAGTCTAGGTTATTACCTACAGATGGCAGTCGTGTAGCCCAAATTATATCTGGATGAAAAACACTGTAGCATTTCAGGACAACCCTTAATAGTGAATGACATTATTAACTAAGGAGGCCTCATCTTACCTAGCATGTACTTAAAGTCTAGGTTTACTTGTCATATAGATGGTCCTGGTATAAGTAAAAGGGCCAGTATTTAGACATTGCTCTGAGTGGTTTCGTGAATGTGGCATAGGCAAATGGGGAACGGTAAGTTTAATTCTTAACTAAAGGAGATCTTAGGCAGAAAACAGAAAAATTATGCACCGAACAGCACACTTTTTTCTCATAAAATGTTCCCCTGTGTGGAGAACAAGTGGGCAGTATGGGGGTCTGTTTCATATGGTGGGGGGTTTACTTGGCTATACCCAGGAGTATACACTTGAAATTCCCTACTTTGACTCTTAGCAAGATGTAAGAAGCTTGGAAGCACTTCTCTTTGAACACAAAGAGGTAACATATTTGTTAAAGGATCAGATTGAGGAGTGCCCCCCCCCCCCCCCCCCAGCATATAAACAATTCACGTCCCACCTCAAACCCTACCTTTAATGACCAAGGTAGATGGGACTCCGTTAGTAAACATCTTAAGTCTGTAATTTCTGTCTTCAAGATAGTGATAAAATCTCAAAGATCTTTTATCTGTATTCTAGTCTCATCTGGCCCTCCAGACTGATCAATTATTGTCAGGTCTCAAACTAGGCTCAATGATATGTTGGTTGCATGTGGACAAGGGTAAAAAACGTTTTGAGCTGAGTATTGTAGGTTCACAGAGAATTTGAGGATTAATTTGGGCTCAAGCTTAGGTGGTAAAACCTAGGGTATCATCAAGAACAGGTACCTGGCCTGGTGAAACTAAAGGTTCATTGGAAATCAAGGATTTATTTTTAGATCGCTTTTTGGTAAATAAAGGCGCTACTTTGTTCTTATTTTATTTTGCACCTAATATTTTCACAGCATCAGGTGTGGAATGTGTTATACTTTCTCTATAAGATAGAAAAAGGTACCGTTCTTGTTAGTAGGCTGGCCATGATGTGGCCCGGATGTTTTTCATTACATTTTATTTTCCCATTTCTAGCTTTTACGTTGATTGAAACCCCTTTTAGTGTCAGAGTGCAGTAAGTGCTTAATATGCCTTCTATTAATATTCTACTGAGGCACTAAATAACATTACATGCACTAAGAGCTATGAGAGCGTACGGAAAGAGAATGTAATAGCCTATAAATCATTAATAAAGAAATTACAAAATTAAATATAGTAAAAACAACTGGGATTTATCAATCAATATGTCTTGTCATACATTAAGGAGACAATTATTAACAATATCAAAAATAAGAGGCTTAGGAGAGTCTCAATAGGAGGGTATAAGCTCCAACAACGAGCTTTTGCAAACCACCACACTATATATCGGACAAAGGTCCTAGTAGCTACTCCCAAATTATTAGGGCTGTATATCTGTTTAGATGAGTCATTTGATCCACTTCAGGAGCCAAAAGATATTACAAGGCAGCAACAGATTTTCTACAAGGGGATTTGGTAATAGAACGGGCCACCCTATAAGACAGAGTGAAAAAAAAGCCCAGCAGACTGGCCCAAACACAATTTATGTTCCAGTCTAATACATTTCAAGAGTGTGGGACTGTATGACGAGCATATGTTCTTTTACCCCTCCTTTTTTAGTAGATAGGCTGGGAAGCAGCGTTTCGCCAAAGCAAAGATAGTGGACGTAATATGAACAAGACAATATTAAGCGTCTGGAAAAAGTAAAAAAAAAAGTTCAAAAGACCAGTGCACACCCAGCAATATCTCGCTGCCCTGGGTCAACCAGAGAGCCTTAAACTCTATGAGGGGTGGCCCTGCCCTGGCTTTCCCTGGTGCCGATGGGCACAGGACGAGCCCACCCTTGACCCAGGCTTAGTCCATGCTTGTGCCGCACTGCAAGAATGGTAAATGAGCTATATAGCAATCTGATCAGCAGCAAGTGTCCGCAATTGCAGGAGCCACCTCTTCTTCTGGCCCAAAGTATCCTGGGACACGTAGCTTCCGTGAAGCTGACGCTGACAAAACCCACGCTGCTGAAACAGTGAAAGCGCTATATAATGCTTTGATCAGCAACAGGTATTGGCAATTTCAGGGGCATCTTCCTGTGGTCCAAAATATCCTGGGGCACGTAGTCCTCATGAAGCGGGTGCTGGCGCTGCAGGAATGTTCTATTACTTACCGGTAATCTTCATTACTCCGGGTCCCGTTGTCCTCGTCCCATTCATTTACATATTGGAGATAACCATCTCCCGACAGAAAAAAAGAACAAAGGCATGCTGGGACCCCAATACTGCCCCTCCCACCGGGAGTACATAAGCAGTACTTACCCAGCATCCCGTCTGTACAACCAAGCCCAGACAGGAAGGCCGGCCGCCCGGGAGGGAGGGAGGGGCGCATGAATGGGGTGAGGACAACGGGACCCGGAGTAATGAAGATTACCGGTAAGTAATAGAACATTACCCCCAGGTCCCTTATGTCCTCGTCCCATTCATTTACATATTGGAGAATACCAAAGCAGAAAACCGGCCTTTCGCATCCACAAGCACACCCAGGAAACCACAACCAAAGCAGCAACCCAAGGGAGCACCGAGAAGGAGAAAAAAGGGAACCGCAGGAAACAACCGGCCCGAAAGCCAGAACAGGACCGGAGACAACCCAAAAAACAGAAGGCCAGAGCCGCAACAAGCAGGCCCTCAACCAGAGAAACCAGAGACAGGGCAACCGGAACCAACACCCAAAGGACACGGTCAAGCAACCCTCCGGACCAGCCACAAAGACACAAGGCAAACCGTGACCGCCCCGAAGAAGGCCACAGAAAGAAGCCAAGACTGGCCAACAGAGCGCAGGCACAAGCACCCAGACCAACATGGAAGGAGGAGAGCACAGGCCAGAAACCGGACCACCCCACCAAAACGAACGACCCGGCCCGAGAGAGCCAAGAGCAGGGTCTGAACAGGAGCAAGACCTCAAACAAACAGAAAGACAGGCAAGGGGAAGAAAACCGAAAACCCCAGGAGGCCAAAAGACTCCACCGGGAAGGAGGCCACCAGCCCAAACGGGAAGGCCACCAAATCCAGAACAGGGAAGAGGAGGCCAACCCAAAGACCACAGGCCAGAGACGCCCCCAGAAAGAACCAGCCGACAGCTGACCAGCAAGGAGAGGCCAACAAGACCGGAAACCAAAGCCCAACCAGGGCGGGGACAGAGCCACCGGCCACAACCCCCAGAAAAACCCCAACCTCAAAAGGAAGGGAGAACAGGGCAGGAAAGGAGGCCATAGCAACCGGGAACACCCAGCAGCCCTCAGGCAGGAACCCACTGAACCACAGAGGGCAGGTGCCAACACGGCAGAGGACCACTCACAGGCCAAGCAAGCAGCAAGGCCAGGAGCATCCGAAAAAGAAAACGTCCCCAGGGCACACAGCACCCAGACCAAAAGGCCCCAAGGCCCAACCCCAGCCACACAGGAGAGGAGCCAAGAAAACATCACAAACCAGGGCAACAAACGCCAAAAGCAGCCAGGAAGCCAGGACCAAGGCCAAGCAACCTGACGACGCAGGAGGACCCGCAGGCCCAACCAAACCCCGCAAGGAGCCCACGCCGCGCCAAGGCCAAAGCAAAGGGCAGGGAGGAACAGAGGACCCCCAGCACATCACCACCGGTCTACGCAAAAGGCCAGAAAAAGAAACAGAGGAAATCGCCAAAGCGGAGGCCGCAAAGAAGCAGAGGGACAAGCAGTAGGAAAACCCCAGACAGCCCGCAGCCAGGAAGGAGGACCCCACAGGGGCAAGAGCACCACAGAACCACACCCCAACCAGAGAGGGGTGGGAAGGCACCCAAACAGACACACCCCGGGAACAAAGCCCGTGGAAGCAAGCAGCGAGCCAGGATACCAGAACCAGGAAAGAACCAGGAACGCCCAGCAAAACACACCACAGAGCTGGCCCAAAACGAGAGCACAGCCACAAAGCTAGGGAGGCTCAGCCCGAGGCCACCCCTTACCAGCAGGAAGCCGGCAAACCCGGAGCCACAGGACCCCGTACAGGCCCCAACACAGGCGAAACAAGCCCGGGAAGAGAACCGCGGGCAGGAGAAGGCCCCGAAGGACCCAGCAGGAAGCAGCCACAACCGCACAGCGCCCCGCCAGGACACAAAAGAGAGCCCAGGCAACGAACAGGAGCGGAAAGCCCCAGCAGACACACAGCCAGGCACAACAGCAGCGGCACGAACCCCAGCAACCAAAAGGGGAACCGCCACCGGAACACAACCCGGGGGGGGGACACCAAGGAAAGGAAAAGCAGGCGCCCAACCAAACCAGACAGAGAAGCCCCCACCCGGCACCACCAGCCATAACCAGGAACAAACCAGGCGGGCAGGAAACCCCGGAAGCAAGCCAAAGGCAAGCACAGGGAGAGCCAGGACAGGAGCAAACAAAAAACAGAAGCAGCCAGACCCCAGAAGCAACCCAGCACACAGAAGGCCCCGGGACAAACACCCAAAGCCCCAGGCCGGAACAAAAGAGAACAAAAACAGCCGCAGGTCCAGCATCACGAGCCACCCAGGCGCAGGCAGAGGAGGCAGAGAGCCTCAGGCACGACACCAGGATGCCACAAGAGGAACCAGACGCAGCCCAAGGAACGGCAGGAACAAAGCCTGGAAGCAGGAGCCCCCACGCACCAAAATCCAACCAACCACGCAGAAGCAAAGGCGAACACCCAGAACCCACAGCGGAGCAGAGGCCACAACACAACAGCCAGCCCGCAGCGGAGGGAAGGCCACCCAAAAAGGGGCGGACAGACAAACGGACCCAACACACCCAAGGCAAGGCCACGATACCCGCACCGGCGACACCCCGAAAAACAGGGCAACAGAGGGGCAGCAAGAAAAGCGGGGAAACCCGAGGCAGGACCAACAGGAACCCAGGGGAGGCAACAGGACCCCCCCCTGCAGCCGCTCAAGGAGCAGGAACAGTGACCCACCACCCACCAGGGGCAGGGAGCCGCGGAGGAAGCCAAAGGAGAGGGGACCAGAAGCGCACCCCAACAGGCCACCGCCGAGGAAGCGAAAGGCGACCCCGACACAGGCGCAGCAGAGAAGGCGCAAGCAGGCAGGGAGACCCCAGCAACATAGGGAACCCCAGGAACGAGCACAGACAGAGCCAGCAACAAAAGGAACCAGCCACCACAGAGGCGACAGGAACCCACGCCAACCCGATACAGGCCCCCAAATAGAAGAGCGAATGCCAACAGCCCAGAGAAGCAGCAAACGAACCCAACGGAGAGGAGAACCCCCCCCCCTCCCCCAACAAGGCCCAAAAAGAAAATGCCGAAGAGCCGGGAAAGAGGAAGAGGCAGCGGCGGGCCACCCTACGCAAGCCACCCGACCCAGGGACGCCAGCAACCAGGTGAAAAACCGTGACCACCCCCCACAGACCACACACCCCAGGATGGGGCAGAGCCCGGAGCAACCGCAGGCACAGGGGGGCACAGCCGCAACCAAGGGCGCACTCGAACCGGGCAGAGCAAGCCCGGAGGAGGGCGAGGGAAAGAGTAGGCAGCATGCGAACCAAGACGGAGGAGGAGAGCAGCCCCGACAGGACGTCCCCCGAGAGGAGTGGCAGAAGCCGAAATCGCACCCACAGAAGCACAGCCCAAACCAAGGCGCAACGGACCAGGGCAGCAGACACCAGAGCCCGGAGACCACAGCAAGTCCCCCGCGAGGAGCAGAGCGGCCCCAACAGGACGCACCCCAAGCGGAGCCGGACGAAGGCACAGAAAGCCAACACCAGGCCCCAACCCGGAAACCCAGCGCCAAAACAGGTAGAGTCATAGGCACAAACCCCAGCAGTAGGAGAAGGACCCGGACACACAGCAGGCAAGCGGGCAGAAGGAGCCACGCACCCCAACAACACCGGAGGAGGGCAGCCCATGCGAAGAGCAACAGCACAGCGCCAGCACACAGGGAAGCCGGGAGGGCGCCGACAGGGAGGTAGCACAGAGGCAGAGCGCATGCAGCGGAAGCATGAGGTCCCGGGTCCAAATCCCGGCATCCCCAGGAGCCACCGCAACACAACAAAGCAACAGGAGGCAAAACAAGTCGGAAGAACAGAACCAGATATGTGCAGAAAAAGACAGACTGAAACAGGGCATGACACACCTGTATACGCAAAGAGCACAAATCGCTCAGGGGTCGCAAGGCGCCGAATAACAGATGTACATTGGTACCCAACTCAATGGCGCAGGAATATGAACAGCAAACTGGGAAAGAAGGAGCCGGCGGCGGGACACGAACCCCAGCAGCGAAAGGGGCCGCCACACCAACACCACAAAACGCAGCCACTGAACCACAGCCTCCGGCGCCCAAATGCGAAGGCAGGCGGCAGAGAGAACAGCACTCCAGGGAAAAGGAGTGCGAGAAAAGCACAGAGAAAGGAAATGGCCCAGGGCAACGCCCACTCCGTGGGACACTGCACACAGGACGAGGCACCACCCTTGAAAGCACTGCAAGAAACAATACCATGAGGCCACAGCAACTCTCCTTCCCAAGAAAAGGAAGACCGCTATGCGGTACTCACCCGGGGGGTCACCGGCTCCATAAGAAGACCTCGTCGGCGTGATGACGTCAGTTCCGCCCTTTTTTCCGTGCCTTCGAGGCACACGGGCAGACTGACAGCAATATGTACACCGTATACACAGTACATGATATGCAAAGCAACACACACACAGTGTGGAGAATAAATAACAAAGCACAAGAAATCACATAATGCCTTTGACAGTAATAAATACATTTGAAACACCATCAATAGAATTACAGGCATAGAATTACAGGTATAGAAAGATGGACAATGGGGAGGCGGGTGGGTCAGTGAGGAATCCACAGGCAGATACTGTATCCACCAGAAAAAGCGTTACCGAAGGTAAGTAACTTGTTCTTCTGATGGATACATCTGCCAGTGGATTCCTCACCTTGTGAATAGATTCCACAGCAGTCCCCACTCCCGGAGGAGGGTGTCCACCCTTCTATACCAGAAAATCCTGAAGGACGGATCGCGCAAAATGACTGTCCCTCCTCACCTCGGTATCCAAGCAATAATGTTTTGCAAAGGTGTGGAGGGAGGCCCAAGTTGCCGCCCTACAAATGTCCTCCACAGGAACACCCCTAGACAAAGCAGACGTGGAAGACTTTGCTCTAGTGGAATGAGCTCTCAAACCCTCCGGAGGTTCCTTACCAGCCAGGGAGTAGCAAATCTTGATGCACAAGACAATCCACCTGGAAAGGGTGCGCTTGTGCACCGCTCGACCTTTCCTGCAGCCAGCAAAGCCCACGAAGAGCTGGTCATCAACCCTGAAGTCCTTTGTCCTGTCCAGGTAGAAGCTCACCGCCCTCTTAGGGTCCAAGCGGTGAAGCCGCTCCTCCTCCTTGGAAGGGTGAGGGGGAGGATAGAAGGAAGGAAGGGTAATGGACTGCCCCAGATGGAAAGGAGTTACCACCTTAGGCAAAAACGCAGCCCTGGTCCTGAGTACCATTCGTTCAGCATGCACAGTCAAGAATGGGGGTTTTGAACTAAGAGCTTGAGGCTCACTTACCCTCCTTGCCGAGGTGATTGCAATAAGGAATACCGTCTTAAAGGACAACAGCCTCAAGGGACATTTGTGTAAGGGCTCGAAGGGAGAACCCATAAGATAAGTTAATACAAGGTTTAAGTCCCATTGAGGCATAATAAAGGGAGTTGGAGGAAACTTGTTTGTAAGGCCCTTTATAAAACGAAGAACAATAGGTGACTTGAATAATGACGGCTGATCCGGCAAACAAAGGAAAGCCGACAAAGCCGATAAGTATCCTTTCACAGTAGCCACAGCAAAGCCTTGCCGAGCCAGAGAAAGGGCAAACTGTAGAATGTTAGACAGAGGAGCCTTCAAGGGATCAATGGACCTCTCTCCGCACCAAAGCACAAATTTAGACCACCTATATGAGTATATAGATTTGGTGGAGTGTCGCCTGGCCGATAAAATAACATCCACCACATCTGGCGGGAGAGAGAAAGAATTCAGGTTGCCCCGTTCAATCTCCAGGCATGAAGGTGTAAGCTCTGGAGGTGGAGGTGTAGAACCTGCCCCACCGACTGCGAGAGGAGGTCTGCCCTCAGAGGGAGACGGAGCGGAGGGCACGAGGAGAGGTGGAGAAGATCTGTATACCACACCCTTCTTGGCCAGTCCGGGGCGACCAAAATAACTTAGGCCCGGTCTTGGCGAATCTTCCTCAGAACCCGAGGAATCAAGGGTATGGGAGGAAACGCGTAAAGGAGTCGTGAGCCCCAACTCAACTGAAACGCGTCCCCCAACGCTCCCTGCATCGGATACTGGAGACTGCAGAATGACGGGCAGTGAGCATTCTCGTGAGTGGCGAACAGGTCCACCCGAGGAGTTCCCCACATCCGAAAGACGTGACGAACTACCTCCGGATGAAGCCTCCACTCGTGGTCGGCGGAGAACTGCCGACTGAGACTGTCCGCACGCACGTTCAGAACCCCGGCCAGATGACTTGCCATCAGACAAATCTGATGGTCCTGAGCCCAGGACCATAGACGCAGGGCCTCTCTGCAGAGACAAAAGAGACCCCACTCCTCCCTGTTTGTTTATATACCACATCGCGGTAGTGTTGTCCGTCAGGACTTGAACAGACTGACCGCGAAGGGAAGGGAGGAAGGCCTTGAGCGCCAAACGTATCGCCCGTAACTCCAAAAGGTTGATGTGAAGCAACCTTTCCTCTAGAGACCAAAGACCTTTGATCTCCAGATCCCCCAGATGAGCACCCCACCCTAAAGTGGATGCATCCTTTATCACCGTGGCCACCGATGGAGGTAGATGGAAGGGCTTTCCTAGGGACAGATTGCCCTCCACGCTCCACCAAGATAGTTCCGCTGCAGCTTCTCTGGAGATCCTGATCGACTCCCTGAGATCTCCTTTGTGCTGATACCACTGCTTGCGGAGGCACGACTGGAGCGCCCTCATGTGCCAGCGTGCATGGTTGACCAACAGGATGCAGGAGGCGAACAGACCGAGCAGGCGAAGGACCTTCAGAACTGGAACGACCGCTCCGTTGTACAATAAAGGAATCATTTCCTGTATGTCGAGAATCCTTTGAGGAGGAGGGAATGCTCGACAAACAGTAGTGTCCAGTACCGCACCTATGAACAGGTTGCGCTGAGAGGGCACCAGGTGAGATTTGGGCACGTTGATCGAAAAACCCAATTTGTACAACAGCCGAGTTGTATCCTGCAGATGACGCAGCACCTTCTCTGGCGACTCCGCCTTGATCAGCCAGTCGTCTAAATAAGGGAAAACCGAGACCCCCGACCTTCTGAGATGGGCTGCCACCACTGCCATCACCTTCGTGAAGACTCGAGGTGCCAAAGTAAGACCAAATGGGAGGACCGCAAACTGATAATGTTGCGACCCTACCGTAAACCGGAGATACTTCCTGTGCGACTTCAGGATGGGGATGTGAAAATACGTCGAGCGACACCATCCAGTCCTCCTGATTCAGCGCTTGAAGAACCTGCGCAAGGGTGAGCATCTTGAACTTCTCCTGTTTCAGGTAAAAGTTCAGGATTCTGAGGTCCAGTATCGGACGCAATCTGCCGTCCTTTTTCGGAATCAGAAAATACTGGGAGTAGCATCCCTGACCCCTCTCCTGCTCTGGAACCACCTCTATCGCACCTTTTTGAAACAACTTCAGGACTTCCTCCTGCAGGAGAAGACGGTGGTCCTCCGAGCAAGCCCCTTGACAAGGAGGGTAATTTGGAGGGAATTCCCAAAAGGGAAGGGCGTACCCATTTTCTACAAGATCCAGAACCCAGAGATCTGTAGTTACAGATTCCCAATCTTGCAGAAAATGGGTAAGCCGGCCCCCCACAGGACCAACATGATCCGGAATGTCGAATCTAGGGCTGCTTTGCGGTGGTGGGAGGGGCTGAGGAAGAGGAAGAGGAGGAGGAGAGTTGACGGCCACGTGAGAGACCCCTGATTCTTCCTCTGTATCCCTTGGACAACGAACCTTGCTGTTGTTGCTGTTGCTGGGTCGGTCTATAAGAGCGAAAAGTCGCCCTTCCAAAGCCCCTATATCTTTTGAAAGATCCTCTCGGCTGGGATTGAAGACCCAACGACCTAGCCGTAGCCTTACTCTCCTTGAAGCGTTCGAGAGCAGCATCCACCTCCTTACCAAACAAACCAGACCCATCAAAAGGCAAGTCCAATAAAGTCGACTGCACATCCGAAGAGAATTCAGAGGACTTTAGCCATGCACCCCTCCTGGTGGCGACAGAAGACCCCATGACTCTGGCAACTGAGTCTGCTGTGTCCAGTCCACTTTGAATGACTTGGCGTGCAGCCGCCTGGGCATCAGTCAGAACTTCATTGAAGCCGGCCCTATCCTCCTCCGATAGCTTTGGTGCCAACTTCTTCGCTGAGTCCATGAGCGCGTGAATATAGCGCCCCAACAAACACGTCATGTTTGTCGACTTAAGAGCCATACTGGCTGATGAAAAGACCTTTTTGGCCGATTGGTCTACCTTTTTGGCCTCTCTGTCTCCTGGAACCTGAGGAAAGGCCCCCTTTGACCTTCCCGAACAAGCTGCCTGAACTACCAAGCTCTCAGGCGATGGGTGCGAAGTTAAAAACTCAGGGTCCCCTGGAGCCGCTCTATATCTCCTTGTGACTGTCCTGGAGACCGCAGGAGCTGAAAAAAGGCTTGCGCCATACCTCTAGTACAGGGTCCATAATGGCCTCATGAAAGGGCAACAAAGGCTCCGAGACTGCAGTAGGCGAATGCAGTACCTCAGTAAGAATGTTAGACCTGAACTCCGTGGTTGGTAACTGAAGGTCTAACAACTCCGCAGCTTTCCTGATGACCGTATGATACGGCGCTGCATCTTTAGAGGGCTCATCTGATGATGGAGTGATTTCCCACTCTGGAGACAAATCCAGTCCACTTGCCTCCTTTAGCTCTTCAAACACTTCATCAGATTCAACTAACTCTCACTCTTCAGCCTCTTCCAAAAGAAATCTTCTCTCATCCACCACTCTCTGTGCTTCCCTTCTGGAACGAATCCGCACCAGCGGCGTCGGCGGCGCCATGTTCGAATCAGACGGCGCCGGCATCGAACGCGGATCCGCAGGGGCAGCCGGCGTCGAACGAAGTCGAGTCGGCGCCAGTGAAGAGGGAAGCGGCGTCGATGTTCTCGGTGCCGGTAGCTGCCAAGACGGCGTCGCCGGAAAGAATGGCATGAATGGAGCTTGAGGGTAGACCTGCGGCACTCCCAGATTAAAAGCCATCGGACCCACAGGTGCACCAGAGGTATACATGGCCCTTGAAAACACCCCGTACATGGCATTTAGATAATGCGTGGGGTCCTGACCTGGACCAGGGAATGCAGGATACTGGTCAGGTATCACCGGACTCGGGCCTGCCGGTGCAGACGGTGAAACAAGCGGCGTCACTGTCTCACCCAGGGCTTGAAGATCCTCAACCGGGGCCGGAGACGGAGCCGGAGAATAAGCTGGAGCCGGAGATGGAACCGGCGTCGGGGATGACACCGGCACCGGAGATGTAGCCGGAGCCAGCGAAGTCACCGGAGAAGAAGGAGCTGGAGGTGAAGTCGGGACTGGAGAAGGAGACACTGACTCTCTCCGACGTCTAGTAGGCGACTTCGACTTCGAAGACGAACCTTTATCGGAGTGATGATGTGAAGAATGCCTCCTCTTCTTCTTATGCTTCTTACTTCTCGAAGCATGCCCCGAAGCCGATTTGGACGCCGACCTCGACCTGGATCCAGACTTCCTTCTTCCTCTTTTTTCCTTCTTCTTCATCCGAGCGATGAAGAGCTTCGCCTCTCTTTCTTTAAGAGCTTTCGAGCTCATCTTGCGGCAGCTGGAACAACCATCCACATCGTGGTCGGATGAAAAACACCAAACACAATCTTCGTGTGGGTCGGTAATAGACATGTGCTTGCCACATTCTCGACAGGGCTTGAAACCAGACTTCCTTGTCGACATCTTCCCGAAGAAAGACAGATAAATCCAGAAAATACACAAAGTAACAGGTAAAGCTACTAATAACGATTCCCGAAATCCGTTGGCGTCGTCGGCGTGGAAAAAAGGGAACTGACGTCATCACGCCGACGAGGTCTTCTTATGGAGCCGGTGACGTCAGCGGAGTCGCGAGCGGAGCCGTGTCTCTCTGACGTCGTCTTCGACCCCATCGGCGTGGACTGCTACAAAAGTTTCCGAATGTCGCTGGCGCAGGGGATATTCACAAGGTGAGGAACCCACTGGCAGATGTATCCATCAGAAGTAGAGCTTTTACTTCAGCAGCTATGCATTGGCTTCTCAGCACCTTTACAATACAACTCAAGCACATCTTGCTGTATCTTAAAAAACAATCAAGGAACGAGCTCGCTACCACCCTAACACATGTTACTGTGGGGTCTCTTGCTCAAAAAGGTAAAGGAGGAAACCCTATTTTTTGTTAAAGAACCCTCGCTCACCAACCTAATTGGTGACATGCTTCATCATTGCGTTCCCAACGTGGGTGCCGAATGCCTCCAGGGTGTGAGTTACAGCGGAACTGTATTATTTCGGGTCTGAGCGCTTTACTAAGCCATGCATTTTTGCACCTCTGACCACATAGATTGCACAATGCTTGCATTGACCTACCGGCGAAAACACCATCTGCAATAGTGACGACGAAAGCAAGAATGGCATTTCCCGCCTGCAAATTAGATTTTGCATTATTTAGGGGGAGCAGGGGATAAAAATGACTGTCACAGGTTCAATGTATGCAATCTTGTTCCCAAATGTAAAATGCTGTTGCCAAGTGGAGCTGAAACACTTTTCGTCACAGATTATTATCAGCGAATATACAGTCGTTTCTTCTGCTAAAGAAACGTTCCGTTTCAATTACTCACTTTATCTCATTACAAAAATTAAGAATGTAGAGAACTTCTGAAGTATCTTTATGGCAGGAAAAATTTATTTAACCATATTTTTGATCAAAAATGATTTACGTAGCAGTGATGATAACACAAAGTCAGTGAGGTTGTAGTGGCAAAGACATATCTTCAGGAAATAAAAGGTAGGGGTATGATTTAATTGTGCCAAGTGAATGAAAATGGCAAAGAGAAACATATCTAAAGTAAGTACATTTTCTAGTTAGTGGAACATAAAAACATAAAATGCACATATTTACAGCAGAGTGCGCCAATATAGTAATAAATCTCATGTTGACTGTTATAATGGTTGTTCCCTCTGCTTTTCCCCGCTACCTTGTGTCCTCCTTTCCTCCCCCATTACATGCCATGGTTTATTCCTTCCTCGTGCCTCTGGCTGCTCCCGCTGTTACCAACATTCTATGTCAGTTGGTGAGATTTCCTTGAAGATACCTTGCAGCGGTGCTTGCGGAGGCAGTATGACCATAAGGAAGAGTTTTCCTATCTTTCCGGATCTTCTTTGTAACATTTGGCGACGATTTACTGCTGGTCGGGGACAGCATAGCCTGCCTCCTCCCCAAACGTGTTCTTCATTGCTACCAATTTGAATTTCGGCCCCTGATAGTCAAGTAAGCGATTACGTACTTTGCTCTGCCTACTCTGGTGAGGAGCCAGGCTTTTCATCGTCAATAACTGTTTTCACGACTGCGCACTGTGTCCTATTTCATCACGTTTGCCCGCTGGGGCTCAGCTGTGGAGTATCATTATTGTAGGAGACTCTGGAGGGAGCTCCTGCTTTAGGAAAAAAAGATTTTAAAAAATGTCTCCTATTTTGCTTGTCGCACTGACGGGCACAGCCTGTCAAAACTTCTTCAAATTTCTCTTCCAGCGTTCTTCCGCTTTTGATGACACAGTCGGAGCCTCAGGAGGGAGCTTTCCCTTTCAGTCTGCTAATCAAGCAGACAGGTACAGTCTACATAAATTAAGCTTTGAGCCTGTCATGCTGACAGCCACAGCTCAAGGGAACTGAACTGAAAAGTTTCTTCAAGGAGTAAAGAAGTGTTCCACACTTCACACCACGTCATTTCTCTAGCCTGTCACGCTGAAGGGAAGTTAATCAAAGCTTTTGGCAAGTGGGGAGAAGTGTTCCATACTTCTAAATCGCATTGTTACTCAAGGCTGTCACACTGATAGGCACGGCATACAGATTAAAGGTAGATCATAAGGGAATTATTTGAGATTGTAAACCTTGGTTCCTGCAGTCTGTTAGGTCTACACACAGTGGTGGACACACTTGTGATACTAGGTATCCTATACATAACTCTCACCATGTCTACATCTAACATGACTAAATATAACAAGATTGGGGAGTGTAGAGGGAGGGCCTGTGTAGGCGCTGAGGTGGATACGTCCTCCACTTCAGAGTAAGTTAACAAACAAGAAGATCCACCTTTGAAAAGAAAGGTACTGGGGATGCTGAGTAAATTGGGGTAGTGGTAGGTGAGTGTCCCAATATGGTTGGGCACACAGTGTTGTTTAAATACCCCTCACACCAAGAATGGCCCATGGTGTCATGCTTCATCATAGGGGTCTTACACATAGCACTTTATCATTAGTGCTCCCACGTAGTCGTAGGTCGTAGCACGCCCCCGTCCCGCAGCGGGGCGGGAAGACCCCTATGATGACCTAACACTTAGAAGTTTATAATGTTAACACTTAATTGTTCGGAATGAACCGTTCATCTTCCAACATGACAAGACTTTTAAAAAAGACTGGTCACTGATATCGTGGCATTGTACACGGGATTGGCTAGTCCTTATTATCAAAACAGCCACCCGCTTAACCCAAGAACTCAAAATTGACATACAAAAAAATCGAGGTCCAATTGAAGAGTTATCAATCCACGGCAGTCCTTAAGAAAAGGCTTGAAGAACTTAATCAGGAGATGAGTGAATATGAAATCTCACTCAAACAAAGTAAATATAAAAAACTCAAGAAAGATATTACAGCCTTTAGTCATGAATGAGTATACCCCTATATAAGAGATGACTATGTCCAAAGCAGAACCGGCAGTGACCAAGACACAGACAGTGACCTATCAGATACTGCATCTAATGACTCTTACTCCAGCAGAACGAGTAACCCAAGGAATCAGAGAAGCAGGGGCCAACAACAAAGGCCATTCAGACCAAGAGGCAGAGGTTGGGGTGGCTATCAAGGCCCACCACTCTATACACAATATCCATTTGGTCCACCACCAATGGGTATACCATTCCAACAGTGGAATCCGGCCCCCCAAGACTACAACTACTATGGTCCGCCTCCTTTTTTAGGGATGCGCCATGGACAACCACGGGGAAGAAATCGGAGAGGATACCAGGTCCATTGGAACAATGACCAAGAAGAACAGACCAGAGTATCTACACGGAGCATGACAACGGCATCAAATCAACCGTCAACCAGCCGAAAGGACAACTAGTTGTCAATCTCTCTGAGATTACACTAACTGATCCCCAAGTGGCAGCCCTGGAAAAGGGCCTTGGTTTTGTCCCCACAAACAGGGTAGATAAAGTCAAACTCTGTCTAGAAGTCAAAGAGTTTATACGTAAGCTAAAATTAAGAACTTTCTTTGCCGACAAGACAACTACTGATAGTCAGCCTTCTGATACTGGTTTGAGACCTAAATCTACTTTTAGTCCTTTGGACTCCACCATACCCATAGAACTATTAACCTTTGAAAAGGCGGTGATGGAAGATCTCAATAAAACACTACAGAAAGACAACCAAAGTTTTCAGAATACAACTAGATCTGAAAAGGAAGCACTACAGCAACTCGCGAATAATGTTGATATCACCATTAAACCGGCAGATAAGGGCGGGGCGATAGTCATCCAGACCACTATTAACTATGACACCGAATGTAGAAGACTCTTAGGGGACCAGAGGAATTATGAAATCCTCCTCGATGACCCTACAGAAGCAATCCGGACACGGATAATGGGAATGGTTGAAGAAGCAATTACACACGATTGGATCTCTAAGAAAGAGGCTGATTTTCTCATTCAAAAATCACCCCGTACACCCTACTTTTACACCATCCCCAAAATTCATAAAAACCTCGAAAACCCTCCAGGACGTCCAATTGTATCTGGAATTGGCTCAATTCTCGAGCCTCTATCCAAATTTTCGGACACTTTTCTTCGCCCATTAGTCCAGGCTACCGATACTTATCTGAAGGACACTAAAGCAGTCCTACAACTCCTTGAAGGTCTCACTTTTGACCCCACTCAACATCTACTACTCGGACTAGACGTGGAAAGCTTATACACCAGCCTCCCGCATGATGAGACCCTGGATATTATAGAAGAGGTTCTTTTCTCCATCACCTGGAATTACCATACACCCAGGAATTTGGTCATGGAATGTATCACCTTAGCCCTGAAGAAGAACTTTTTCTTATACCAGGATGTTCACTATCTACAAAAACACGGTACCAGCATGGGTAGTACCTTCGCGCCAAGTCTAGCGGGTCTGTACGTTCACCATCTAGAATCACAGAAAATACTCCTTCAGCGCAACCCATTTTTCAACAACATTGTCCTTTGGAAACGCTACATAGATGATGTTTTTGTGATTTGGAAAGGTGATTCGGATTCAGTAACCAATTTCATGACATGGCTCAATGAACAGAACGCTTTCCTCAAATTTACCCACACTTTTTCTAATAACAACCTGGTGTTTCTTGATTTAAACATCTATGCTGAAGAGGGAAGATTAAAGTCCAGAACGCATTTTAAACCCACGGCAAAAAACTGCCTGTTGCTCTATGATAGTTTCCATCCCCGACACCTTCGGGATAATCTCCCTTATGGTCAATTTCTCCGTTTACGGAAAAACTGCTCAGAGCTGACGGATTTCAAAGCACAAGCAAAAGATCTGGAGAGGAGGCTACTAGATCGGAATTATCCGGAACGGATAGTCAAAAGAGGACTCAAACGTGCCAGAAACAACAATAGAGACGCTCTCCTGGAAAACCAAACACCAAATGAACAAGAAACCAGACCTATTTGTGTAACCACTTTTAATACCCACTCTAACCAAGTGTCCAAAATTATCAATAAGAACTGGAAAATTTTGAACTGTGGAGGTCTGGACCTACCAAAACCAATGTTCTCTCATAAACGCGGCCGCAGTCTGAGGGACATCCTGGTCCACACCAGACCACGTCTTCCACCAGCACGTCAAGACACGTGTAGTATGTTACCACCCATCAAAGGGCATCACCCATGCGGCATGTGCAGTACGTGCTCTCTCACTAAAAAAAGTACCCAGCTCACATTTTCAAATGGTACGTCATGGGAGCAACGTAAATTTACCAATTGCAACAGCAAGAATGTGGTGTATCTTATCACCTGCCCATGCGGTATGGAATATGTCGGTATGACCACGAGACAAATAAAGGTGCGGATTGGAGAACATAAGAGCAATATCCGCTGCAAGAAGAGCACAACCAAAATGGCAACCCACTTTTTGACCATGAATCATGGCGTGGATGAAATTAAGTGGACCATCATTGAACAACTCAACAATGATCGAGGACTCTTTGAAAAAGATCAACGATGGGTGTTCCGCCTTGGCACGCACATAACGGGCCTCAACGATGATATACCTTTGGCACAATTGACCTAATACCGGGTTCTCCCAACTGCGATTATCCAAGGAAGGAACCTCCCTCACTTCCGGGTCACCCTGCACTGGTACCGCAGTCTAGTCTTCGCCTGGGTTCTAACCCGGAAGTATACCTGCATGCCCCCGTCGCCACAAGCTGACTCGCATTTAGGAATTAACGGGTGGTTTAAAAGCAGTTACCCGCCATGGTCCCATTACACAGCGGAACCGCGGGAAGACAGACTTCAAGTTGAGTTTCCAGTCAGGGCACGTAAGTACGGCACAGCCGCTCGTGGATGCAGACCTCGTTCAGCATTCGAGCCATTCACTCAAGGTAAAAGCCTGATGCTGTACTACCTCCTCCTTTTCCCCACTAGAATTGAGGTTCCATGACTATTCCACCCGTTCCAGGTTCATGAGGCATTAACCTCACATACATATAAGTATGCATTTGGGCTTTTTAACTGCATTACCCACCTGGACCACCTACTATTTTTCACGACAATTTATAGAGTGTGTGTTTTCTGTCTGTAGTGCCTTGTACTGTCCTTTCCAGGTCACTGCACCTTTTCCTGATAACGCTAAATTTTAGCTGAAGCACACGTTTTAGGTCACATTGTGGCGCATTTATTGTATTTACAGGTACTACGCTCTGTTTCCAGGGAAATTGAAGATGTCTTTATTCTTTCTTGTTTTTGCAGATACGCATACATACGATTAGGTATTGTATATACGTGCACCACTGAATGCATCTCTCACTTCTCTATATTATTAAGCACATGCTTTCTAGTCAGGAGGGATCTTTTCCTGTCCTGATGAAGATGCTTCGCATCGAAACATGTTGACTCACAAGGAGTAACCACACATTACGTAGGCAAACTCCGCACACCTGTTTTTAGCAGTACCAGCCTCCCGGGACACATTAAAGTTTTTTCTGTCTTAAGGGGCTTTTTACAAACACATATTTACAACTACATCAGACCCTCCCTTTTGCATCACACATAGCACTTTATCATTAGTGCTCCCAGGTAGTCGTAGGTCGTAGCACGCCCCGCCCCGCAGCGGGGCGGGAAGACCCCTATGATGAAGCATGACACCATGGGCCATTCTTGGTGTGTGAGGGGTATTTAAACAACACTGTGTGTGCCCAACCATATTGGGACACTCACCTACCACTACCCCAATTTACTCAGCATCCCCAGTACCTTTCTTTTCAAAGGTGGATCTTCTTGTTTGTTAACTTACATCTAACATGAACCAGCCCCCACCTTTCTTAGATGAGGTGGGGTAACCCACTATTGTTTGGAAAAACTGGGAGAAATTATTCAGTTCTTATCCTATCGCTATTGGGGGTGCGAAATGTTCCCCGCTAAGGAAGCAGCATATTCTCTTACATAACATTGGTATACAAGGCAGAAAAGTCTACGAGAATGTGCCATATTCTGATAGCGGCTCAGAGGGTTAGGACTGTCATGATGTCTAGTCTGTGACTCTACCGGAAGTGGAAAGATACCGGAAGTGGAAAGACACCGGGCAAAAAGTGAATGTGGTTTTAGAGAAACATACTTTTTTGCAGGACACAAGGAAAAACTGAATAATTCACATCCTACATAGCTGTGTTGAGAGGTTTGGCAAACTTATGTGACTTTGGCGCCTTGGGTGATTCTCTTATTAGGGATCAGCTTGTTCGCTGCACTAATAACTCTAAAATCCAAGAAAAGTAGCTAATTGGGAACCCAGATTTGAAGTTTGCCGTGGAAATAGCTAAAGGCATCGAACATACAGCTGAGTGTATTAGAGAAATTAAGCATTCTAATGGGAATGAAACTATGCAGGTGGTGAAGAGTAAAACTGAGCCTGTAACCATTGCGAAGGAAACTTTCCCGAGCAAAAAGATTGGTGAATCCTCCGGTAGCAGGTTCTCAGACGATAGGAGGAGTGAAAGACTTCGATGTTACCATTGTGGGAACAACTATCATTAAGCGAACAGTCCCAGTTGTCTTGCTCAGTCCATAGTCTATAAGAAATGTAATAAAAGAGGACACTTAGCAAGACTTTGCAAAAACGCATGTTCACAAAAAGAAATGTTCATGGAGTTGACGAGTGTGCTGAGGGTACCAACAGTATGTATATTTTTCAAATTGAGAAATACACCTGATACAAGGGTGGGGACTACCCTAAATGCAACATATCACTTGATGATATCAAATTGAATGTGTTTGTTTACTCATGCTCTCCATATACTTTAATTGATTACGAAATGTTAAAGGAAAAGTTCATTGGCAGAAATTACACAATATGCTCCCCTGATATAGATTCGCCAAGGTTATTACAAAGATTATATTCCTCTCGTGGACATGTTGTTTATTACCCCTTTCAGTGTGTACAGATTTCTCCGCATGACATTCGGATTAGCTTCTGCAGCTGCGGTCTTTCAGAATGGTATGCAGAGCATTTTGGGAAAAATCGATAACGTCCTTTGCTTCCAGGACGACATCCTAATTCATGGGGTATCGGAACAACAACACGCAACGACTTTGAGAAGGGTTCTTGAGGCTCTCAAGTAGGCTGGTTTCACTGCAAGCAAGGATAAGTGCAAAATCGGTGTAGATTCAGTGGATTATTTGGGACACACCATCAAGGAATGGTATTAAACCTAAGTTAGATTAGGTTAAACAGTGAGCATTGCCCCTTCCCCTAAAAATAAAGACAAGTTAGGGTCTTTTTAGGGTTAGACAGAATTTATGAATAGGTTTGTCAGGAAATGTGCAGATGTTACATCACCCTTAAGAAGTTTATTAAAGAAAAACACCCCTTTACAGTTTGGGAGGAGGGTTGTCAGAGATCTTTTGAAACCATCAAAGAGGCCATTGCTGAGGTTTCTTCTCTCGGTTGTTTTGACACACGGTGCAAAACCATTTTGACCACTGATGCTAGTGGGGTAAGTGCGGTGCTGTCGCGAGTAGTAGATAGTAAGGAGGTGATCGTAGCCTTCACTTTAAGAGCATTGAGAGGCTGAGTGTAATTATTCCATGATTGAAAGGGAGGCTCTGGCTTGTTCTTGGGCTATTGACCATTTAAAACTTTTCCTTTGGGGTCTGCCCTTTGTGGTGCGCACCGACCACAAGCCATTGATGTACATGTTCTGGATTAAAGGGAGGGTGGCCATAAACCCAGGATTTCCAAATGGATCTTAGGTCTGGAAGGATACAATTTCACTATAGAATATGTGCCTGGTAAAAGGAATTGGGTTGCAGACTGTCTTTCACGGTTACCATGTGAGGCGGCAAAGCCTGAGAGCCATGCTAGTCTGGAGAGTGGAGAGATTGTGGCTTCAGTGGAAATTCCTGGAATTTCTGAGGATGAGTGGGAATTGGAGATGGGTGGTGATGAGACTTTGGAACAGGCTAAAAACAAGATCATTCAAGGTCAGCCTGTTAAACCTGGTACACTTAGTGATAACCTCAAGGATTATTGGGTTGTGCATCATGAATTGAGCATTTCTAATAATAGAGTCATGAGGGGAGACAGGTTGGTTCCGGGCAGAAGTCTTACCAAAGCTAAAGTCAGAGCCACTTATTGGTTCCCCAGAATGGATTCCGTAGTTGAAGAAACTGTCAGAGATTGCTTATCATAAGCCCTTAGTGACAAATTGAGAACTACTCATAAAGCGCTTTTATCTGTGTCCGTCCCTCAAAAACCTTGGGATAAGCTTCGGTTGGACATTATAGGGCCCCTCAATTTACCTACCTTTGTGGGAGGGAAAGTTTATGTTGGTTTTAGTAGATTACCATGACGAAAGTGATGAATCGCATCAACACTGAGTCTCTCAATTGTTTCCTCATGGAGGTGTTTGTGATGGAAGGGATTTCCAGTATCATTGTCATGGATAATGGGGTGCAGTTACATCCAAAGAGATGCAGGTGTTTTTGAGGAGTTTGTCTATTCGCCATTACAAGACAGCTTTATACTGCCCTAGGGCCAATGGATTGGTTGAAAGGGTCAATAGGGCGATAAAAGAATGCTTACAATTGTCACATATGTCAAGAACACCGGCTGACCAGGCCATATAAAGCATGCTGTGGTCTTATCACACTACACCCAACTTGGTTACCAATATCTCATCGTTCTTGGTGTCAAAAGGTAGATTACCCAGAACTAAGCTTTCTCCTAACTGGTTGGGTGGAGGAGAGCCCAGATGGGTAGATAGGAATGAGATGAATAGGCTCAGGGTGCTCCACCAGCGTAGTTACAAAGAGAAATATGACTCAAAGCAGGGTTATGTTGAGGGAAGGTGGAAAGTGGGAGACACTGTCCTGGTCAAATTACCGGTCTCATCAAGGAGGTGGAAGCAAGTATTCACAGCCAATAAAGGTGGTCAGGGTAGGCAAGAATGTAGTTACTCTGAATGATGGACGTACTTGGAGTGTGGACAGGTTGTCTGACTGTCACCCTTCCCTAATCAAAAACACGCCTTAGGCGAGTTATTAGGATGATACTGGAACAGAATATGGTAGGAGGAGCATGAGGGCATACAGAGTTCCGGAGAGGCACAGAGGTTATATTCCACACTGATCTGCTGTTATGTTCCACCCTGATCCACAGTTCTTAAGTTGTTATGGGAACTTTGTATCATTATTGTATTTGAGGAGAAATACCCTGTATCTTTTCCAGAACTACTGAATATTGTATTGTAGTCACTTTTGTTGTTTAGTTCTTCATTTTTGTTCCTACCATGGATGTGCTCATTTACCTGATTTATTCCTGCTTTTCCTTTGTTCCTAAGGGGGAAGATGTGTTATAATGGTTGTTCCTTCTGCTTTTCCCCGTTCCCTTTTGTCCTACTTTCCTCCCCCATTACATGCCATGGTTTATTCCTTACTCGTGCTGCTGGTTGCCCCCGCTGTTACCAACATTCTATGTCGGTTGGTGACAGTTCCTAGGAGGTACCTTGCGGCAGTGGTTGTGGAGGCAGTTCTTCTTTGTAACGTTTACACTTTCAATGGATGTACTTCCAAAGATATTTTGAACACTTGGAGAAACGATGAGGAATTCCTGTACAAGGAGCCTGGATGGTATATGGAGGGGATCTTGGAGGTGGAACAGCCGGATGGGTGTAACTAAACATTTACGGCTGATAGATCATTGGTTCCATGCTGGTGTGCATTCAGTGGCGGCTCCTCCGCTATGGCGGAGGAACGTCCCCCCACTGCTTCATGGCAGTGCCAACTTTCGAAACATAAAATTAAAACATAGTTATTATCATTTTATGGTTCATGTCCGTCTGCGTTGCAGGTGGGCGGTGCTGTTATGGCGAGCAGTCGTTTGCCCACTTCTAAGTGCGCAATGACTGTTTGGTCGGGCCACCCAAAACCTTCCCTGTTCTCCATGCACTCTGCATTACAGCCTGCATGGAGAACATGCCCACCCCTCTAGCCCCTGGCTGAGTGCTGTGTCACGGTGCTCAGACCAATCATAACGCTGCATTGCAGCTTTGTGATTGGCTTAGGGGAGGGAGCCTGGCTGCCTGCTTCCTGTTCCTGGAGTCAGAGACAGGAGAGCAGGAGCAGAGACGTGGGACCATTATGCAGAGCAAGGTAGGACTAATGTAGGTAAAAGGTCATGTAGCTACCTAGGCATAGATTGGGGTACACTGGGGTTCATAACAGCAGGAGAAATAGTGCAAGCAGTTGTGTGAGTGCACAAGGATGTATGTGGGCCTGAGAAATTATAAAGTGCAGGAGATTAGCACAAGCAGCTGCAGGTGTGCACAAGGATGTATGTATGCCTGAGAGATGGTACAGTGCAGGACAAATAGCGTGAGCAACTCCGTGTGTGCATTAGGAAGTGTATGCGCCTACGGAAAGGTACAGTGCATAAGATCTAGGGCATGATGAGCATGAGCGTGCTGGGATGTATGTGTGCCCAATAAGAGGTGCGGTACATTGGAGACTGCGCACATCTGAATGCGTGTGTGAGTAGGGATATATGTGCGGAAGACACTGGGTTCCATTTTTGGAGACCCAGTGCTTGCTGGAGTTGCAGGCAGAGGTAGGGGTCTCCCTCAGGCAGATTTGTGGGTTGCTGTTTTTCTGAGAGCTGGAATGGACACACATGGGAGGAAGGAAGAGCCAAGCTCTTTGGTGCACTCCAGTAGGAGAGCTTTTTGATTTGCAAATGAGGTCACTGATCAAAGTGGGCTAGGCATATCTGAGGAAGGAGAATGGGGCTGATATAAGAATCATACAGAGTAGGGCTGGGACACTTTGGTAATCTTTTGAAGTACATATTGCTGAGGGCGACATCCAGGTGTGAACCTTTAGTCACTCCCTTGGCCTGTATTTGGGGCTATCAAGATTGGGCACGGTTATTGACTGCTCTCTGGAGAAAGATCACAGCAAAGGAGTGCACACCTGAACGCGAGCACTCACCTGGAACATGAACTTCAAATACAGAGACACTAAATCACAGGTGTGTCTGTGTTGAGCCTGGCCCTTTTTGCAGGTTTATCCCCAAACTTTTTGCCTCCTATTTTTCTGACCCTGTTTTTGTTGGCTTTAGGGCTCTGGGCATTTTATCAATGCTAATTAGCGCTAAAGTGCATATACTCTCTTTCTAAATTGTGAATATGATGGATTCTCAATGATTGGCATATTTGATTTGCTGGTAAGTCTCTAGGAAAATGCACTGAGTGTGCCCAGGGCCTGTAAATAAAATACTACCAGTGTTATTTTGCATTTGTCACCCCGAGTTGGACGGGTATGCGCAGATGTGGGTACCGTGCTCTCCATGCCACTGGAGTCAAGCTATCCTGGCTGATGAGGTGATACCCTGAAACCAGTCCTAGGATGCTGGTTTTCACTCCAGGGAGGACCTTGACTGGCAGTTCGGGCTGGACTGTTCCCATTGGGTGCAGGGTCAAGATTGATTTGCATATGGCTGGGTTTAAACTGAAATGGCATGGGGAGCAAAAAAATGATGGATTTAGGCCCAGATCTCTGTACTGGGGTGAATATATGACATTGTTCTGCATTCTGTCCATCAATTGTTCTTTTTGCACTAGTGGGCCTGCAGCAACGATTGTGCCACCCATACAAGTAGCCTTTCAAATGTATCTCAGACCTCCCAGTGCAGTGTCTGCTTGCACCGTTTTAAAACTGCCATGCCGACTTGCCAGGTCCTAACTTTCCCCTTTATTATATGCTAGTCGCCCCTAAGGTAGGCCCAAGGTACCTCCATGGGCAGGATGCAGTGTATGTGAAAGATAGGACATGTTCTGTTGTGTTTTACATGTTCTGATAGTGAAATATTGCCATATTAATTTTTCAATATTGAAAGGCTATCTATCCAATAGGTTATCATTGGAGCTGCCTTGTAACATCTTACAAGTGTAATTTTCAATTGGGAAGTGAAAGAGATTCGGAGTTTAGGTTCCTTGAACTCAGAATGTAATATACATCTTTTAGTAAAGGTGGTTTTTGGATTGTGTTGTTGAAAATGCTACTTTTACAAAGTGAGAATTATCTTGCTTTATCATTCCGTGCCTCTGCCTGCCTGTGGAATCAATGTCTGGTTCAGCCTGACAGGGGCTGTTTTGTGCATTCACTCCAGACATCCAAACAAAGGGAGCTTAGGTGTGTCTTGCATATCCTGATGGCCTATCACTAGGTTGATGGGTCCGCCCTGAGCTAGAGTGGTGGGAAGAGTTGTGACTGACACCTGAATAGGGCTGTGGCTGCCTTTCACAATGCGGTTTCCACCTCCTGCAGTCTAGCTGGACCAGGGAAGACAGAACTGGTTCTTGTGAGAAAGAGAGACTTTTCTTTGAAGGATGCTGACTTCAAAGGCTGAAAGCAGTATAAATATTGGGGCTGTAACCCCAGAAATTTAGAACACTTCTGGATTAAGAGGACTCTGCCAAGTCGAAGAGCTGCCAGGAGGAGTACTGTCCCTTTGCTGTGTGTTGCTTTACTGGGTTGGCCTCCAGTTCCTTCTTCTGTCTGTCAGCAGTGGAAAGGACAGAACTCTTACTTTTCTTTGGTATCCTGCTAAAGAAGATTCTTCAAGGGCTTGATGTAGACCTGGCCTCCTCTAAGGCTAAAGATGCTGCAGAATGGATGCGCCAAACTGAGTTCCCCTTCTCAAATAAGAATGGAAAAAGTAATGCTTGGTGAAAGTCTGAATGGACACAGCAGCATGACATATTTCAGTAAAAAGCAAAGATAAAACTGTTGTACTAACCGTGCTGCCTCTTGGAGAGACAACCTGATTAATTACTCAGTCTCTTTTGCCTAGCCAGCCAAAGAAAAGTCTAAATGGTCCCATCAGTGCACATATCTGTGGGAATGATCTTTTGAATCGCTATATAATTTCCAGGGGCGGCTCCTCCATTGAAGCGGAGGAGTGTCACCCCACTTAAATTCCCTCAAAGCCCTGAGATGAAAAATAAAATGGTAATTTATTACCATTTTATTTTTCATCCCCCATCCCGAACAGAGCATCAGGAGGGGGGCAGAGTCGCAACTAAACAAGAGCAGCAGAGAGGAGGGTGAACTGGATATGCACTGTTTAAAGTGTGCATGTCTCTTTGGCCATCCATCTTAAGACTGCCCCCAAACATGGAGCTGGGTTAGAGCAAACGCAGGCTATCAGAGTGCTGTGGTGCGCAGAGTGAGGCCACTCCGTCCAATCCATCTGCAGCTCTCATGCTGGAAGAGCAGTGCCCTGATTGGAGGAAGTTGCAGCATCGAGTTCCTGCGCTATGAATGTCATTGGTAAGTCTTCTTTTTAATTTAAATAAGCACACGCGCTCCCCCCATCCCCCCCCCCCGCCACCCTCCTGGTAGATGCCAGCAGCCACTGATAACTTCTCAAGGTGTTTTATACCTGGAAAAGGGGCTGAAAATAACTTAGGGATCTGGAGCACAGCAATTGCTGCTCCGTGGTGGTAGTTAAATACAACAGTCTTCGAGACGAAAACACATTTTCTCTACTCTAACACAACACCTTCACCTCAATAAAAAGACACATTTTACCCAGGAAACGTTTTGTAAAGGATATGAATGTATTAGGATTTTAATGGCTCCTCTTCTGATTGGATTGAAAGGATCCAAAAGGTAGCAAGCTGGTGTCGCTGTAAATCTGAAGATTGCTGTGCCTTTGTTTAGGACGATGAATGTCTGAAAAAGAAAAAGAAATATTACAATAAGCGACAGGAAGGGAAAAAGTTACAACAATGTTTTAGTGGATATAATATTCTGAACCATATGTGGAAATGTATAATTTGACTGGAATTGCAAGCACACAGACAGTCTGTGCAGGAATTGACATTTCAGATTTGTGATATACTTTATAATTTTAATGTCTTCAGGCGTAAGGGAGGAAGTGGAATACAACGTACGCACTATACCACATACACAGGGCTTTAAGTGGGATACAAAAAAATGGGGCGGGTCTCTAAAAGGGGCGTGGTCTATGTAAATAAGGGCGTGGGTTAAACATTTAAACAACATTTTTGTGATCCTGTAGTGTGCCATCTGACACTCATTTTGGTGCAAGATTAAGTAAAACATAAAACAGAAACTAAACAGCTGACATGGATTACTGTTGTATCTGTGTACATAGTTTATTCATGACAAGTGAGGGAGTAGAATGTTATTGTGCCTATGTTCTACCACTCTTATGTACTATGACTCCTGCTGCGTTCTCTCTGGAGTCAGTTGTTTGAAGGCTGGAGAGAGCACCACTGCAATCCCAATAAAGTGTGTGTTTCAACCCTCTACTGCAGAGGTCTTCAAACTTTTGGATGCCGAGACCCCCTTGTCAACATTTTGAGGTGTAAGGACCCCCTCCTGACAAAAATGTCTAAAACCTGTAGGCAGGGCTACTGGAATTATGAGGCAGGTGAGGACCAAATTACGCGACAGGCTTGACTAAATTGTGTGGGAAGAAAATGTAAATGATGTTATGTGATGCAGCTTATTTTGGGATAGCATTGCTTCATTATTACGAAATTAATTTTTTGCACACAGTAACACAGAGGAAAGATTCCACCCCATCAGTACCTGTTTATAACCAAAATACAGCAATTAACATCAGAAAGATTTCTGGTCAACCTTTGTGAAAGGGGCTTCCACTCCGCAGGAATACGTGCTGCCACATTAGAAGCTCACCTGGCCCGGGCCGGGAGAAGCAGGGGTCCCTTAAAACCCTGGCGGTTTTGTGCAGAGTTAGGCAGTTTATCCATGCAGCTTTCCTATCACTCACTCACTCCCTCCCTTCCATCCCTCTCCCAAACCCGGATCCCTCTCTCACTTGGCAGGCCATTTTCTTTCACCCCTTTTTACAACTTCTGAACTCTCCCCATTCAACCTCTCACTTCACCTTTAATCACCTCTTGCCATTCTGTCTTTTCACTGCCCTCATCTCGAACAGTCTCTCGCATTTATCTCATGGCCTCTCTGGCCCAGTCACCTCCCGTGCCCCTCAGCACTTCTCATTCACCTCGTCTCTCCATTCAAATTTTTGTCTATTTGTATCTTACACCTCTCCAGTCCCCCCATTCATCTTTCACATCTACCCTTTGTTCTAACAGAAGCACTCACCTTTGGCTCACACTCACTTTTTGCATGTCCACACTTCTCTTCGGCACTTCACATTTCTCCTCATCCCTGACCTCTTCAATCTAACTCTCTCACTCCCTTGCTGTCCTCTCTCATCGCTCCTCACCAAGCATACAGGTCGGGCCCGTATGCTCCTCTCGGCCTGTGCCAATCTGCTTTTTGTTCCCTAATTCAAGAAGGCATGAGTTGGCTGTCGCACTGTTTTGGTGCAGGCCGCGCAGTTATGGAACTTGCACCATCCTTTGCTTCGCTCCACCAAGAATCTATTATCCTTTAAGAAGATATAAAAACCTGGCTCTATGCTCTGTAGGTCACCCCATTTGGCTGGTTCTCCTTCTCCTTCTGTGTGTTTCTCATTGTCCTTCCGGCAGCAGATGGTTATTAGCCGCAGGACATCTTTTGGTAACAGTAGCGCACTACAAATGTAAATAATAATAGGGAGAAGCAGGGGAGCCACTAGACCAGAACTTCGGGGGGTGGGGGCTAACGCTCCTAGCCACGGCTGGCCCTAACACTAGTTACACATTGTGCAACAGTCTTTTTTGGTGCCCCACTCCCGTTTCCTTCTTCTCCATGAATTCCCTCACTACCACTCACCAACAATGCACTTCATCTCTCTATAGCAGCTTTCTGACAAACATTTCATTTTTTATAGCGCTACTCATACTTTAGTCACACTCATTTCTGTGATCGGCATGGTACATATTCTTTGTAGCAGGCACATTAACCCTCTGCACTGTGTGGGTGACAAGAGTGCCCATGTGAGTGCACGGTGAGAGATGCAACAGTGTGAGAGTAGGGGGAGAGGAGTGACTGCAGGGTGAGTGAGGTGGCCGTACGAATTTGAGTGTGGATGCAAGTTCAGAATGGGACGAATGAATGTATGATTACTGATGGGCTTGTTTGAGTGAGTTGCATATTGAGCAGTGAGGGGGACAGATGAGTGAAGTGTCACATGAGTGCAGGGTGAGTAGTGTGCTTGTGTGACTGCAGGGTGAGGTACAGGGTGAACAGCGCAAGTGCATTGTGAGTGCAAAGTAATCACTGTGAGTGCAGGGTAAGCGTGAAAGAGAAGGGCGAGTATGATGAGTGAGTTCTCTGAATGCAGGGTTTATTCCCAGGCATTTGAAGTAACTCAGCATGTTATTGGAGGCAGCATAGGGTTTAACCCCTTGAGTGCCCATGACGAGATGGTCTCGTCATGGGCCGCGGTTGCGCTGTGCCCATGACGAGACTATCTCGTCATGAGCCCCGCCCGCTAATGAAACGCCCGGCACAGGGCGTGGAAAGGGCGGGGCACTCAAGAGGTTAAGATCCAAGTTAAACTATTGCTATTATGGCATCAATCTGGGATCGAGGGTGGAGGAAATAAATAATGTGCTGATCCTGCAACAAACTTCCAGTCCTATGGTTAGGGTAGCCAGAAGATTATTTTGATGGCCCAGTTGGTACAAAAATAAGCAATCACCTAAAACAGTATTTTAAGCACGTATCTGTGCATACTTTGAACAGCAAATATAAATAGAAAGCACTTTTAATTGTGTTCTAGGGCTGCCGCAATGATCCATGACTGATAATTAAAGAGAACAAAGACAGAAAAGTCACATAACGAATGAATACATACTTTTTTATTTATAAGCCTATTTGGTGTCAAGAGAAGGTCTTTGCAGGCTCTTTAAATAACACATGGCTCGCATTTTTCTTTTGGCAACCCTACTTTATATTCCTTTTTATTAAATGCATTCTCACACTACAGCAGTAAATCTAAAATACAAATGTAAGGAATAGGCAGAGTGAGGACCCAGGGGGTACTGGAAGGAGGGGGGGGGGGGACACTAAGCCTTTGTAACCGGTTCACAAAGGCATGCAAATATGCAAATGGTCTTTAAAGACCTGTGAAAAACTCGGACGGGCGTGCCGGAGATAAGACTCCAGACACTGCCCAGCTGAGCCTCCAGCAGCTCGAGTTGCACTGCAGCAGCCCGGGCTGAGACACAGGATGGAGGAAGAGGGGGGCTGAATCCCTTGGGCCTCGGCAGAAGTGTGCTTGGGAATGCGCGACCCCCTTTGCATCGCTCCACGCCCCCCCTGGGGGTCACGCGCCACAGTTTGAAGACCCCTGCTCTACTGGCACCTGGAGGTGAATCTTAGCATTGGCGACAAGTACCAGCACAAGGGATAAAATTCGATGGCTGCATGAACTAGCTAGTTGGTGTAAGGACCAACCAAGCATACTTGTGGACTTTGGGTTAAGACTGTTACTGCACGATTAGACCAAAAATCGATTTATTGAACGCTGGCAGAGATTGGTAGCCGGGGAGGGAGATTAGCACTCGAGCAATTTGCACAGCTATATGTGCAATCACGTAAATCAGGGGGAAAAACGTGCCCAACGGTTGATCTGCTTAGCTGGGTGCAACGGCTGGTGCATGAAGGAGCCGGCTCGTGGTTTCCTTTGCAGTCTTACTTGTACTGCAGTGTTCGTAACAGAGGTCACATGGCGAAAAGTAAAGTAAACAAGGTAAACTGCCTCAAGAAATTGGCGTTGGGTGATGCATAGCACGTTGGCGATACAGCCAAAGCAACTCGTGAAAAAGATGAAAAGCAACTCACCAGCAGCCATTTTGGCTGATTGGGGAGAATACATATCAGCTTCAAAGGGGGTTATGGCGTATATGTATCTCATGACGGAGCAATATACGGAGCAGTGTAGTGTGGCAATATTAAGGGATTGAAACGAAAAGATATATATTGAATCCAAGAGAAAGTTTATTCTCAAGTGACGCACGACTATCTAGAACAAGAGCTTGACAAGAAATTCCAGAAAGACTCCACATTCTAGAATACATTGCTTGACATGTAAACAATTACATACACAGAATTCCTTAAAGCTATAAACTTAACTTACCATAAATATCCTACATACCACATATCCCCCTTTTTATAAAATAAAAAGAAAACTAATTACACATTTCAACTAGACAAAATTAAACTTCTAAAACATATGACATGTACCAATCTGTCACTCAAACTGTGACAATCTCTCAATCGGACTGGAGTTGTTCTAATCCTATTGCTGCTTCTGTACTTACCATCACCATCCGTTCCTATAGCAATTCTACTAGTGAATAGCACGTTCGAACTGGAAGAGACAGGAAAACCATCTCCTCGGTCTGAAGAAGAATTACCAGCAATTTCACAAGATACTAATTCAAAGCTGGTGGAAACAGATTTTGTTAAATCACCAACATCATACCAATCTCTATCACCTGAAGTGCAAACTTTATCTGTAGAATTAAATTTCCTTTCTTTACAATAACGTCAGCTTGTTTTTAGTGAGTTTAACAAGAGCATTTTTGTTCCATCATCCTCTATCTTGTAGTAAAATAGCCATGCGAGAAAAACCTTTAACACTTTGGTGGGAGAAGAAAATTTAGACTGTCCTTTTGTAACCTTAATGGGTTTTTGGATGAGAACCCAATCCCCAGGAACTAACACTTTAGTTTTAACATGCATAAGTTTGTCATCATCATGTTTGTAAATGTCTTGTTTTTTTTTTTTTAACCATTTCTCCCACTTAAGTCAAATCAATAGAAGATTGTGTGCCCTTCTCCAACAACCAAGCTGGACTCAACTTTGAAATAGGTTTTCTACCTCTCAGAAGAATATAAGGTGAAACACCAGTGGTGCTGTGAGGAGAAGTATTAGAATTCCAAACCTTCGGATATAAAAAATTAGGCACATTGAAACCATTAGCCACAGCAGTTTGCACACTTTCTTTCAGCATACGATTCGCTCGCTCAATGAGTCCATTAGACGCTGGGCTATACAATGGAACAAGAGTGTGTTTCACATCAACATTTTTTTAAAATGTCTCTACTTCCTGCGACACAAAATGTGACCCATTATCTGTTACCACTTCTTTAGTTGTACCTTCAATACAAAATATACATTGTAAAAACATAACAGAATTAAACTCAGCACTGTTGACAAATGCAAAGTAAACCCATTTAGAAAAATAATCGATCGCTACAATAGGAAATTTCTTATCTTTCCAAAAAACCGAAAATGGGCCTGCAAAATCTAAACCGATTTTTTGCCAAGCCCCACATGGCCATGGTACAGGACAAAGAGGTGCATTTGAGGTTTTCCGGTGCTTATCAGAACAAAGACACTGAGGACACTGTTTAACATGGAGTCTAACCTGCTCATCAATTCCTGGCCACCAGCACATTTGCTTAATTTTGTTATCTGTAGCCGTAATACCTAAATGTCCCTCATGAGCCAAAGAAATTATGGTTCTCCTAAGATCTCTGGGAGCAGCAGAAGTAAAATATCATTAGATATAGACAATTCTGATGCTACTTGAGAAAAGATTTTTTCATCAAGACAAATTCTTATCGGAAGGCCAACCTTTAACTAAAAAACTCCCTCACATTCTTCAAACATTCATCATTCTCACTATATCTACACCAATCTTCTTTGGAAATCTTTGAATCTTGTACAACATCCTCATTTGAAAATACACATTCCTCATCCTCGTTTTTTATCATGTCATCACTGCATTGCAAAGGAAGACGTGACAGACAATCTGCCCGTACATTTTTTCCACCTGGTAAATATTTGATATCAAAGTGAAATTCCTGTAGTCTTGCTAATAGTCTTATTAACCCAGATGAAGCTTTATTTGAAGAACTATCTCCTAACATGTAAATAAGGGGTTTAGGATTAGTATACAATTGAAATTTAGTTCCCCAAATATACATTTTTAAAATTTTCAACTGACCGAGAGCATGCTAAGGCCTCTCTCTCGATTGTGCTATAGTTTTGCTCCCCTTCAGTGAGAGTTCTTGAAGCAAAAGCTATAGTCGATTCTAGTCCCTTAGCTCAAAACTGCACCTAGTCCTTTTGCACTGGCATCAACTGTGATGATGCTTTACACTCCATACGTGAAAGGTTTAATAGCGGGAGCATTTATGACTAAATCTTTAATTGAAATGAAAGAATTCTGAGAATTTTCAGACCAGAGAAACATAACATTCTTTTTCAATAAATTTCTGAGCGGTTGTACCAACAACGCATAACCTTGGACAAATCTGGCGTAATATTCACTAAGGCCAAGAAACGCCCTTAATGAATTTTTATCATGACGAGTAGGGGCATTTCTTATTGCATCAAGTAAAGACGATTTAGGTCTGATCCCAACACCAGAAATATTATGACCTAAATAATCAACTTCTTGTGTAACAAACTTACACTTTTTAACATTTACTGTCATGCCATGCTTCTGTAGTTTGTTTAATACTTTCTCAAGCAGAACAAAATGTTGATCAATGGTTTCAGAATGAATAAGTATATCATCCTGTAGGAAGGTGGAATCTGACTGCATGGTTGCCCCCACTTTTTTCTGGTGTTTGAATGGTTTTTGACTAGTCTGTCTGGGATCCTGCTATCCAGGACCCCAGCCTATCTGCTTACTCCCTTAAATGACTGGTGTGCATATTAGATGCACTAGTGATTGGATACTGTGGTACCTTATGAGCCCCTAGTATATGGTACCTTAGGTACCATGGGCATAGGTACTTCACAGGCCTTCCAGGGGCTGAAGCATGTATTATGCCACCCCTGAGAAGCAGACTAAATCTGACACCACAGGCCTGCTACTGCAGCCTGGGTGAGGTAGTGTTAACACTCCTCACTGAGGTATAGGTTCCCTATATCTCACCATACACACACATATAAACCTATCAGTCACTTCTAAGGCAGGCCCTATCAAACAGTAACTGGTGTGGGAGTATGATCCCACCCTTCTAGAGGGGACGACATGTAGCTACTGTGGAAACACGGTAGAAATCTGAAAGAGCCCTGGCATCACAAAATGGATGCCACCAGCACAGACACTGGGCTGCCCTCCTGCTGCTGACTGAAACTCGCAGTGGTGGAGGCCCAACAATAGGCATCCTGTCACAGGGAGGTGTCACCACCTTCCAGACAGGATTTAGTGTATTGGAACTGGGTGGGTGCACTCCTAGAGTGCTTTGAAGTCCTGCACTGAGGGAGCAGTAGGCTCCTCTGTGCATATGCCAGCTCAAACTGGTTCAGGGGCTACCTGCCCCTGCTCTGGCGCGAAACTGGACAAAGGGAAGTGGGTGTAACCACCCACTCCCCTGACCCTTACAGAGGAGTGGTCATAGAGCTGGTCCCTCCCTTTCCTTTAGTATGGAGATAGGGAAACTTTGCCATTGCAAATCAGATATCCCTGGACAACGCTCTACAAGAAGAATCCTGGCCCTTCGACGTTCCACTACCTTTGGAAGACGGAAGAATCTCCCTTGGAGTCAAGGAGTGACTCCCCTGCTTGGCAGGCACCAAAAACTTGAATCAACGGTCGCAAACTTTCCCGCTCCCGCCGGAGTCCGAAGTCCCTGCAGCCCCGGAAGCGGATATCCTGACTTCGACGGCCATTGTGAGTCCCCAGCAGAGCTGAGGCGAGTAGACCCCACGAGTGACGAGGAACAGCAATACCCGGGTACCGTGCACTATTGTCGAGTGCAACCCCTTCACGACGTTCTACGAACTTGTGCATTGGACCACGTGTGGTCCAAGCCTCCAGCAGGATTTCCCTAAAAAAATCAGAGGCCTACCTCGCCTCGAGTGACCGTGGGCTCCTGTGAAGCGAATCCTCACGAGGAGTCTTCGCGGTCCCTTCCCGGTTGGCTTGTGGGTCCCCTGAAGACTTTCTCATCAAACCAAAGGGCTCCCCTGGCTGCTCCAGGCCTGCCCTGACTTACCCTCGCTGGGTGAGTCCCTCAGACCTTGCTGGTCTGCACCGCTGACTTTCTTCGATTTCCACGAGACTTGCTGTTGCCAAGGCTTGTTGGCTCCAATCCGGTTGCCGACACCTCAGTAAGTTGCAGACTTCGTGGGACACTCCGAATCCAGCTCCTGGCCATCATCGACGCCTCCTGGACCTCGTGGCCGAAGAGTCAAAACACCCTTGATCACCTGAAATCACCCGACTTCCGTGGGCATTCATCTTCCTGGTCCCGGGTCACTGGCAAGTGACTATGAACACTGTCCCTTCTGCTTTCAGGTCTTCTAATCAGTACACAAGGTAGTGGTGGATAGTGAGTCGCACAAGGTAGTGGTGGATAGTGAGTCGCACAATCACATATCAGATGATGGGGCAGTTTGATACAGTATATATAATCAACTGTGAGACACATGTAAAGAAGGTGCCGACTCGAGGTCAGATACCCCACTACCAAGGATATCGGTTAAACAGGTCAAACATGGCCCGTAATATGAACAAACATAAAAAACCCCGGCACTCTTCATCAAATTGAAAACAATCACATTTGTTTGAAATTAATCATATGAGCTGCACGCACCAAGTAATATAGAGAGGAAACCAATTGGTATAGAGATTGCCATGAAACGTACAAATGTGTGCTGTGAACTCAGTTTTAATGATTGTCAGACACAAAGCACTTCATCTAGCGTGTAACATCACATGTCAGATAAGACATCAGACAAAGAAGATTTTTTTTGTTGGTATACACATCTCAGTTCTTGCAGTTCTTGTAAATGCAAGGGTTGACACGTGGAGCGTTCTATCTGAAACAGCCAACGCGCGTTTCGTCACCACCGTGACTTCCTCAAGGCTTCAATTCTGGTGTTTGCGAAAGACTTAGGGATGGCTATAGTAGGCCTGATCCCCTAAGTTTCTCCGGAATCCCTAGAACTATCACGAGGACTCCGGATTTCCACTGTCTCGTAAGGTTAGGAATATACCAAAGCTTATTCGGCTTCTTTTGGGTGAAAGAAAGGGTTATCCTACACTTCTTCATCTTGAATCCAGCCTTGGACTCCACCAGACACTTCTCCAGTCTTCGCAAGCCGCAAAACTTCTTCAGCTTCCATAGAATACGACGACGCGACCCGACACCAAAAGACACCTATGCACCCGGCTTCCCTGGGTGAGGTAACTCATGCACTCCAGTGCTCCTGTGGGTGTTGGCCATCGAACTACTTACCTTGTAAGTGGCTTGCTTGTAGACTCTCTAGAAGTACCCTTAAACTTTAAAAATCCAACCGCGACTTGCTCCATTGAGATCAATAGGGAACCCGCGGCTGTGTTCTCACACTGCTCGCGTCTCCCGTGGGTCTTTTACTTACCTGCCTTGGGTGGATTAGTGAAGCCCCAGCGATTCTACAGGCCCTAGGCCTTGTCCCCTTGCAAGTCGACTTTCCTAGACCTCTTTTTTAGTATATGGTCTGGTACGCCCCTAGGGCCCCAGCCATATTTGTGCTTAACTTATTGTGAAACGTTGATATTTGCATATGTTCCTGACTTCTAATCTCAAAGAGATTAGTAAAGTGTGTCTAGAAATAAATACATATATATTTGATAAATATACCTGTGTGGTGTCCTTTCATTTGGTAATTCAAGAGATTATAAGATAAAACAAGCTGCTTTACATTCCTCTAAAGACTTAGCCTGAAGGCTGCTCTCCACAGCTACCACTAGGATAGCTTTCTTTAAAAGGTTGTCTTGAACCTATCTACCATAAGAGTCGAATTGGACTGATGCAAGGTGGCCACTATAACTAGTGACCAGCATATGCCAGGACAACTTCGCACACATCCTGAAATGCTTGGATACCTAATTCATTGACAAACATTTGATCCATTAATCTTTTAAAGATACTAGCGGCTGACGCCAATCCAAAAGGCATTCTTTTATACATGTAAACTCCAAACGGAGTAACAAAAGTCGTCAATGGCTGCGATTCAGCTGCTAAGGGGATCTGGTGATATGCTGAGCGTAGAGCTATAGTGGTGAAAAATCGACTTGCACCTAATTTGGCCAATATATTCTTGGAAGTGGGTGACAATCAACAACAATATTACGGTTGAGAACCCTTAAGTCCGCACATAGACGGATCTCCCCAGAACGTTTGCGTGCGACTACAGCAGCAGAAACCCATTTTGAAGCCTCAACAGGCGTGATTATGCCTTGACAACACATATGATCCAATAATTTCTATAAATTTTCTCCAACTGATAGAGGCACAGGTCTAACTTTTTTAACAGGACATGCGTTACTCTTGAGTTTAACCGAGTGCCGAACCCTTTAACAGATCCTACATTATCACTAAACACAGTAGCATAATTATTGAGTAACTCTTGTAGGTTAGGATCGTGTGATTCAACCATATTGACAGATGATACAGGTAATTCTCCCAGAACTACAGGTTCGGAATGACCAGGTTTTAAGTATTATACTTAGACTAGACTGATCTTGCCATCCTAGTATATCACGTCCATTAAGTGCAACATATATCTTAGTAAATATTTCTCCTTCCTTAAAATTTATGATGTCAGAAAAATAACCCCTCACAATAATGTCATTCACTAAAACCTTTGGGATTGACATCAGTAGGAAATAGTTTGGTATTAGACCACAACTTTTCAAAAGTTTTTTCTGCTAAAATAGTAATGGGTGAACCTGAGTCAGCCATTATATATACCTCAATAGGACCTATAGAAACCTCACAAATTGTCCGTTTGCATTTTTTACCAGATTCTTTCAATGTATTAATTTCCAACGACATAGAAATCATATTCAATTCATCACAAACTGAATCTTCATCAACATTAAGTTGATTCACTCTTCTTTTGTCCTTTACAGATTTGCACACAGTGTAAAAATGACCAATCTTTTTGCAAGTATTACACCTTTTACCTTGTGCCGGACAATTAGGATAATTTCCCATGTGAAATCTCAAACCACATCTATAACAAGCTGCACTGGGTTTTTTCTCAAACGTTTTCTAGAATGTATACTTGTTACGAACTGCATTAACTTCAGGTTCATTACTGGTATTTGCATCAAGACGCATTACACTAGGGTTAGAAGAATTAGTACTAGAAGAATTCGAATTGGAGCTATCCTCTGTCAAGATTTTCAAGAAGTAACAGAACATTCAATACTCCTTGCAATCCGCATTACTTCTTCAAACGAGGGATTTTTACAGGTGAGTATACGTTCTTGAATTTTCTTCTTAAAACAATTGAACACTAACTGGTCACGTAAAGATTTATCAAGATAAGAGCCAAATTCACATTTAGAAGCTAGAACTCTTACTATTGCAAAGTAAACCTCAATGGACTCATTTTGTAATTGTTTACGTTTGAAAAATACATGTCTTTCTACCATAACAGATGGTTCGTCCTGATATTGTTTTGCCCATGCGTGCTAATTCTTCTTTAAAAACATTCCAAGTTTCATCACCACTAGGTGCAGAAACAACAGGTAAATTGTCAAAAAGTTGTTGTCCTGCAGTACCAAGATGATTGAACAATAATGCTCTTTTCCTTGAAGCTGAATATTTTTCGGCATCAATGACTTCTAAATATTTTCAAAGACTCTTAGCCATTTATGCCATGGTGTAATTGGTTTGCCAGGTTCTTGTAAAAAGGCATGTGGATGTAAAATATTAGTATTTGAATTAGCCATGTCAACAGTACCTGAAAAGGAATGGGATTAAAAGACAACCAGTAAACAAATTGAAATAAGTAAAAATAAAAAAACAAAAAATACAAAGTCACCGTAATAGATCCTGAAACATCAGATGAGAGGATGAAGAAAACGTTGAAGACTTGAAAATTCAAATGACGAATTTTGTGCCTGGCACAGAAACAAGCATAAAAAAGAAACTAGACGAGCTCCGTAACATTCTACATCCGGATTTACATATATTGACATTTCCAAGAATATAAGATGGCCGCCACCAACGTGGATAACGTACTGATGTCAATACGTGTTGTGCCGTTTTCTGCAAAGAGTTGGGCATGCAGTGAAGAATTGACGTGGCTGACTTACTCTTTACGTAGGTGTGTTTCAATGCGGATGCAGAAGAATGCTGTGCACGGTTGCTGCTCCGTACCATGGAAATGAAGCGGGAGCCGTAGAATGCGGTGCTGGATTAAAGGATAACAACACGGCTAACGGGAATGGAAAAATTGTGGCAAAATTACTCACAAAAATTGTTGAAGTCCAAATCCGTCCGTTTTTTCTTCGTAGCAAAGTTAAAGATCCTTAATCCAGTTCTTGATGTCGTTTAACGATCAATTCCAAATAAAATGACGAAAATCTTTCTGGTCGGTGGGTCCGTAATTCTATAAAATTAAGCAAGAAGCCACAGGATCGTAGCCAAATAATGTAGTGTGGCAATATTAAGAGATTGAAACAAAATGATATATATTGAATCCAAGAGAAAGCTTATTCTCAAGTAAATGGACTCACAACTGTCTAGAACAAGAGCTTGACAAGAAATGCCAGAAAGACTACACATTCTAGACTACATTGCTTGACATGCACACAATTACATACACAGAATTCCTTAAAACTATAAACTTAACTTACCACAAATATCCTACATACCACAAGCAGCATATCATGTTTTCTCCTCTCTTCAGCTTCAGTAGAGATTGTGACTGTGACAAGAGGTAAGTGCCCAGCGAGTGTCTACACAAGCGAGTACTACCCGGTGATAGGCACACAGAGATTGTGTGCCTAGTACAAAGCAGTAAGTGAATAGATTTGGTAACTTTTCATGCGGCGATAAGCACACAAAGGAAGTGTTTTTGACGTCCCAGGATATTTGTTTGGGACATTATTTGTGGTGATAGGCACTCCATAGAAGTGTGTACCTAATGTCAAATGTTTTGTTGTGATTAACATATCATTTCACAGCCTATGGAAGGAACAGTTCATCAGCAACCTCAGTGCAGGACAATTTTAAAAATAAAGGTTATTTTTTAAAATCTTCTGCATTTGCACTTATACAAGTTTACAGGAGAACTTTATAGTTTCAGATTGGATACAGCAATAATACCACCTCTGTTCTCTGGTACTCCACCGATTGAATGGGAAGAATGGGTGTAGATTTTTGAAAAATATATAGAGGTGCTAGATGAAAGAGAGTTTCGAGCTTTGACAAAGAAAGCACTGTTGTTGAGTACACTGGGCCTGGAAGGTCAGCATGTCTTCAAATATTTACTGGTAGCTGCGGGAAATGGATGTGCAACCAATTGCAAACATATATTTTGTAAAATAATCTTGGAAATACACTACCCCCTTAATGTCCTTAAGAACTTGGCCCATCATACGTTGAAATACACCAGCCGCTGAAGAAAGTCCAAACGGCATTCTTGTGAATTGATATACTCCTTCCATAGTAATAAAAGCTGTTAAATATTTTGAGTTAGGATGGAGTTTAATCTGATGGTATGCATTTCGTAAATCTAATTTAGAAAAATATTTTACACCTTTAAGAGAGAACACCAACTCCCCTATAATTGGAAGTGGAAAGTTATTCTGGTTCACTGTGCGTAAATCTACACAGAGATGAAAACTACCATCAGATTTCCCTGTGACAACAACTGGAGAAATCCAGCATGAAGTTTCAACCAGTTTAATGATACCTTGGGAAACCATTTCTTTCAGCATGCGCTTAGCCTCTTGTCTAGCTATAATTGGAACCTTCCTAACTTTATGCATAATGAGTAGTGCATCTGATGTTACTTTTATTCTGTGAGCATAGTTTTTTAATAATTAAATGATATCAGAAAATACTTTACCAGCTCCATTCACAATATCATCAGTGCTCACATCCCTTCCCACTAACATATGATTAGGTGCACGTGGATTTATGATAATACCGAAGTCATATTGATGTTGCCATCCTAGAATGGAGGGTCCGGAGTTGGCCATATATACTTTCCCTTTCACTGTTCTCCCTTGAAAATTTATCACAGAAATCACGTAACCCAGAATATCTATCTTTTCTCCTTGGTAACCTCCTGGATTAATATTTTATGAAGAAAGTTTGATATTTGGCCAAGATTTTGTAAACATCTCTTCAGGTAAAATTGTGTATAAAGTTCCTGAATCCACCATGAGCTCTACTGATACATTTCCTATATCAAATATTGCTTTAGGTCTCGACCTTCTAGACAAATCGTTCTCATCTTCTACACATAGCAACTTATCAATTATTTCATCCTCCAAAGTATCCTCTTGTATGGATGCAATACTCATACTGTTATTGGATTTACAGATGTGTGCAAAATGTTCTTTGCGACCACAACATCTACAGTCTTTTCCTATGGCATAACAGATTTGGAAGTCTGCAGTTTGAAAACTACTTACACATCTAAAGCACACTCTATTTGGTTGTTTGAAACTGTTGTTAGAAAGTTTTGTAGACGTAGAGGGATAATTTCGCTTGGTATTTGAATTTTTCTTAAATCCCTTTTCACCTTGCTTTCCTACACTTACTGCTGCAATCTCTTCACTTTGAATGCACAACATGTCCTCATCTACTTTCTTTTTCTCCATTTCTCTCATGCAACATTCAAATTGCTCAACAACTTTAGCAATTTCAATAGCATCATGAAGAGATGGGTTTTTTGCAGCCCAAAGCCTCTCTTGCATTTTTTTGTTCTTACACTGTAGAATTAGTTGGTCACAAATCATTTCTTCTCTCATGGCTCCAAATTGACATTTGACAGACAGTTCTCTCAATCTAGAAATAAAGTGGTCAACAGTCTCATCTGTTTTCTGTGGATGGGTATAAAATTTATACCTAGACATAACTATGTTGGTTTCTTTATCGAATCTCCTTTCCAATCTGACCTTCACTTCTAAATAAACATTTGCAATTGGTTGTCCATTCCCACGCGCAGCCACAGGTAAATATTTAAATCTGTGTTTTCCCTCTTTTTCTAGAGTACTTAACAAAGCCTACTTACTAGAATTACTGAATTCACCACCATCAAGTGCCTCAATATAATTTTCAAACACTTCTATACACTCCTCCCATTTAATACAAGGAATGCCTGCTTGCGCCAAAAATACAGGTGGTGGTGGTGGTATAACTGCTGCTTCCATGTCTGCTGTAAAGAAAATGTCCGTTATTTAACAAGTTATTTTCAAATATTATGAACAGTTTACTTAAATGCCGAAAAATAACCGATATCTGTTTCAATGAAATACAGAATTTTGGTGTGCTTATCACCGAAGCTGTACTTGTCAGTTGGCCAGTGTCACCGAAAAAAACAAGCAAACGTGAAAGCACAAAACTCTTTCCTTTGAATGGTACACAGCAGTACTTTGTTTCTTTTTTTTTTTTAAACTGTGTCACAGTACCTTATCACCGCCATGGTGAAAGTGAAAGCCAGTAAACATCGTTCTGTAATTAAGCTTACTTGAAATGCTTCGTTTCCTCACAAGTGGTGCGGCGTTATGTTACGCATAAAACTGAAAGCCGGTAAACATCCCTCCGTAATGAAATTAAGGTTGACTTGAACTGGTTAATCCAAAATGGTGGCCCGTTACGCACGTACTCCTACGTGAGCGTAATGACAGTGTATTCATTGATGAAAGACGCAGTAGCCTGTTTCTTCGAGGCTGATGGCTTGATTCCAAAAACGCCAGAAATGGAATATCAAACCTCGAGCCACAGAAATTTCAAAGAATGCCAGCTAGCGGCCCACTCACGGCTTCAACCGTTGCCGACACATACATGGTCTGGTTCACACGTAAGAGAGAAAATCAAATAAAAATAGTTTACATCTCTTCTTGCTGTTCGTCCTTGTGCTTGTTTGTAATATTTTTTCCACTTGTAAATTCTTCGTTGCGGTTTTCTTTTTCAAAACATCCAACCCTGAAATAATCATTAAGGTTGCGTAGATTCTTCATCGCCAGACAGCAGTTACAGTTTGGCTGGGATCGTCGCCAATTTTGTAAAGCAACCACTTAGTCTTCCTGAATTAGGAATATTTATTCTTGTAGAAAATAACTGCAGATGATGCTCCCCTTCCAGCCAGCAATCAACTGACTGGAAAAGGAACATTCAACATGGCTCCAAAGGAGTGTTCCAATACAGAACATTATAGCATCAGAGCATTTAAAGATACAACGCAAATTTAACAATATACTTAGAGGCCAAGGCCAGACTGAAGAAGCGGTTTACCAAGGATACTAATGTAGCCATGTGTAGACACTGCTTTTATACGCAATCACAGAGAGCTGACAAGACAGTAGAAGAGTTTATGGCAAGGTTGAGTGAAATATAAGCTAAATGTCAGTTTGTGGCGATGAGAGATTAATTAACAGTACAGTGTAGAAGTAAGAAAATGCTGGAGAGGCTGTGGGTGGCGAGAAAACCATCACTGAAAGATGTCATTTAGAAAAGGCGGGGCCGGCATTGGACACGCCGATAATATGGCAGTCCTGCAGGCCCCCGACGACCGGGGAGTGGCCTGTCGCGCACAGCAGTGACGCGACAGGCACGCCTCCACCATCATTGGTCATGGGCTATGGGTCATGACCCGGAAGTGAAGTGAATCACTTCCGGGTCACGCAAGTGGCCAGCCCCAGGTCAGCTAGAACCGGTCTGGGCTATTGGTGGCCATAAAAGGCTGGGGAGCAGAGGAATCTTCCTCTTTGCCTTCTGCGCTCCCCAGCCTGTAGTGCAACCTCGCTAGGAGGCTGCTATTTAATTTTCTTGCTTTATTTCCTAGGTGAAGATTGTCGCAGGATCGTCGCTGGCTCGAGGATCGTCGCGGGACCTTTGGTTCGAACGTCGCAAATACAGTCTGAGGCCCAGAGATCGCCGCTGGATCGGGACGGCGTGGAGGCGAAAGTCTTTTCGAGTCTGGTGGAGCGTTGTGAGAGTGTCTCCATCGCTACACGTCTGAGCGTAGCGGCAACTAAGGCGGGCAGTGGGTGAGTGCGGGTCGCGGACAAGACTGGGTAAGTGCTGACTCGATCAGCACTCAGCGTCCGGGGTCCCGACTGGCAAGGTGACTGCTCCAAATCCCCCTAGGCGTGTGTACCAGTAACGTCTATACGGGTGAGTACACGCATAGGGTAACCGCGCGGTGTGGTGAGGCGGGGAGCGGCCAGGAGCAGAGTATAGCGGAGCACGCGTGGTTTTCTTTGAACGGGGCATTTGAAAGTCGGGAGGTGGTAGCGATTACCTGAAGTAAGGGAAAAGCGTGCAGCCTGCTTAGTACAGTGGGCAGAGCGTCAGTTGGGTAATCAGAAGGTCCCGAGTTCGATTCTCTATTCTGGCATTATGAGCATTGAGAGTGACTGTGGCCTAGTTTGTTAGCGAGCAAAAAACCCATACTTTCAAAGCTCATTGTTCAATTCATGTTGTTTTAGCCCTCCGGGAGTGCAGCGCGCACAAGGGTATTTTAAGCGCTCGCACCTTACTCACAAAGTAGACTCTCTCCTCAAGGTTAAGTGTTCAATTACTGGTGTTTCATTTGTTCTTGGAGGCACACACAGTGGGTGAAGAAGTGTCACTAACATACCGTAGCAGTGCAGGGATTATTAGAGGGGGACAGTGAGCACCTCATAGGTAGCCTTGCATTTAGCAGTTGGTGGGTCACACCTGGTTTTGGTTTTGACCAGTGGGGGGGGGGGGGGGGGGGGAATTGCACGTCATATTGTGTGTTCATCTATTGCAGTGACAGAGTGCTGAACAATCTCTTCACCAGAACAAGAAGTGGAGTTGTACAGAGTCCAGCCACCAATTTGGGCTACACAGGTGATATCCAAGGAGGGGCACATGCAGGCCTGCATTTTCACTGCTTCTGTGAGCCGCACGGGCTGAGATTACTCGCCTAACCCACCGGATTAGCTGGTGTGGCGCGGCTCTGGTTGCGTGGATGCTTACGGCCGGTCGTGTACCTACAACTGAAGGTAAGGGCCTGGACAGTGGTACCAGGTCATGAAGCAAGTGGGGGAAGTTGTTACATTGAGTGCCACTGGCAAGTTAAGTAGGTAAACGGGGCTAGCATTGTATACGCGGTGGTAGTCACAGTAGTGTCAAAGCAATTGGCAGTAACGTAAGCAGCAATGGCAGTAAAATGAAACGGGGCGATAAGCGCTCTCGCATGGAGTACATGATGGAGACAATGATGCGCAAAATGGTTACCATGGACAGGAGATGGAAGAAAGTTGGTAGATTGGGGCAAAACCTGGCAGATCTCAGGGAGAGGGTTGAAGGTCAGGAGGGGACGTTGGAAAGGCCCAGGCACACCATAGTACCCCCCAAGCCCAAAGGGGAATTAGATCTCCTTCCTAAGCGGGTTAGGCACAAAAAAGGGGTGACTAAGACGAAAGCCACGGCGCCAGTGTCTCAGCCCAAGGATGGGGAGGTGCCTGGCCCATCAGGAGTGAGACCGCTGGGGAGGGTTCCTTTGGGTGCCCCGGTCCCGGCAATTCCAGTGGAGGTAGTCCCTCTGGGGTAACCATTAAGCGCCCCGATAACGGTCGTCCCTGCGAGGCGGTTCTGGTAAGCAGCAATCCACAGATCACAGGGGTTCCAGAGGGTGTGGTCCCAAAGGATAACCCGGCAGGCGCTGACCCAGTCCCATCAGATTTAGTGGCACATTTAGCGGCTGTTTTAACTTGGTTGGGGAGAGGATGTTGTCTGCGTCAGTAGGGGCGAAAGAACTGCAGGGGGACCCGGAGACAGAAGCAAGGAAGTTGATAGCTCAGTTTGTGGCAACACCTGGGGGGCCACTAGGGACAGGACAGGGTACTCCTTCTCATCCCAACCCAAACAGTGGGGTTACTCCACTGGACGTCAACAAGGAAGTGCCGGTGGTCAGCCAGGCGAAGGAGAAGCTGACAGAACCTGCTGGAATGACCGCAGCAGGTAAGCAGGTGACACTGCCAATGCTGGGCGTCGGAGAATCACGTACCGGGAGGGAGAACGTGGCTAGACACATGACGCGTGAGTTAAAAGAACTCATATGGTCAGGCAGCTATGTTAGCATGTTCTGTTTGCTAGTTGATGAAAGAGAAAGAGAGGAAGCTAAGAAACAGAAGGACTGGATGCTCCCGAGAGAATGGGCAAGTGAGTTGTTAAAATTCAGGGGGGAAGAGAACTTGAATAACTGGATCAGGGGTTTCTCATTATTCATGGAAGTAATGGCTGAACGTTTTCCTAACATACAGGCAGAGATGGCATGCTACCAGAACCGCATTACTATGGCTCATAACAAATATGGGGGAGGGGGTTGGAAGCAGTATGACAGACTTCAGGAGGGCTAAGTCCTCTGACCCAGCCCTTTCCTGGAACCAGGTCGATAAGATCGCTTGGTTGGATCAGTTTGGAGCAGCACAGTCCAATTATCAGTTTAGTACAGCGCAATCTAATAACAGGGGACAGACAGCCCAATCATTCATCCTTGGCAGCCCTTTCGGCCTTCCCAAAACACAGGCCCTGCCAATAGCACAGGGGGTGGGGGAGGACGAAAAGGGACTTGTTGGGACTTTAATAGGAGGACATGCACCAGGACACCAGGCACATGTAAGTTCAAACACGCCCACTCTATCTGTGCTAACCCATCACACCCAGAGTCCAAGTGTCTCGAGAAATCGAGGGACAAAAGTAAGAGGAAGCAGGAATGAGTGTAGGATACACCAAGTTGCACACTCACCCATTGACATAACGGCTATGACCCCTTGGCTAAACAAATACCCCTGTCATTCTACTGCTAGAACTCTGCAAGAGGGTTTCACGTATGGGTTTAGGATGCCTGCACTTGACTATGTTGGGGCACCGGAATGCAAAAATCAACTTTCGGTTAGGACCAACCCAGGCGTGACGGCAAACTAAGATTGCTAAAGAATTACGCCTGGGCAGAATAATGGGCCCATTTGACTACATCCCGGTTCACAATTTTGTTTGTTCACCTTTGGGGGTGGTCCCCAAATAAGAAGAGGGCGAGTTCAGGTTGATTCACAATCTATCTGCACCTAAGGGCAACTAATTGAATGACGCCATCAGTGATGAGATTTGTAGTGTGAAATACGCATCATTTGACCAGGCGGTGGAAATGCTTAGGGGGCTGGGCCCTGGTGCTTTGCTGGCAAAATCTGATATTGAGTCTGCTTTTCGTTTGTTACCAGTTCACCCAGAGGACTTTCACTTGCTAGGATTTAAGTTTCAAGAAAAATTCTACATGGATATGTGTATGCCCATGGGTTGCTCGGTCTCCTGCACCTATTTTGAAAAATTCAGTTCATTTTTGGAATGGGTTTTTAGACGTGTGACCGGGCATCAGTTTGTCATGCACTATCTAGATGAATTTCTTATCCTGAGGTCGGCGGGCTCTCGGAAGTGTGCGTGAGCACTGCAGGAATTTTTCACGCTCATGTGGACTTTTGGGGTTCCCCTGGCGCCGGGAAAGACAGTTGGACCTACAACAACGATAGAATTCCTAGGTATTGAATTAGATTCAGTCCAAGGGTGTTTCCGCTTGCCGGCAGACAAGATTATAAAATTCAGGACAGCATTGCAGCAATGCCTAGCCAAGGATAAGGTTACCTTGCATCAGTTACAGCAAACAGTGGGACAGTTGAACTTCGCCCTCAGAGTGATTCCAATGGCACGACCATTCTCCCACTCCATCGCCCAGGCCATGACCGGGCTTAAAGAAAAGCACCACCACACCAGGCTGTTGGCTGAGGTTAGGCAGGACATGCAGATTTGGATGGCATTCCTGCAGGACTTCAACGGCAGGGTAGTCTGGCCCAGTCCACCCACTACCTCTGCAGAGTTAGGTTTAAAGACTGACGCTGCGGGTAGTGTGGGATTTGGAGCCATACTTGGCAATGAGTGGGTGGTGCAGCATTGGCCAGATGCATGGGTGCAGAATGGGTTAACAGCCAACATTGGCTTCTTGGAATTGTTTCCTATCTGGGTGGCCTTAACAATATGGCCTGACAGACTGAGTAACCAATCAGTGGTGTTTTGGTCTGACAACAGGACTGTGGTTGAATGCATCAACCAGCAAGCAGCAAGATGTAAAATGATCCTCCGCCTGTTGAAAGAGATAGTGCTGTTGTGTATGAAAGAGAACATACTGTTTAGGGCTAAACATGTGGCAGGTGTGTTAAATCATGATGCTGATGCACTCTCTCGCTTCAAGATGCAGGTCTTCAGAGCACACCTCCCCTCTGCAGAAGCGAATCCAATGCCCTTCCCAGAAGTACTTTGGCTGATTGGTGCCCCCAACTACCGAACCTCTTGGCAGCTAGCCTAGCTCCCAGGACCAGGAAAGCTTATGAAGGGGCGTTTTGGGCATATTGTGCATTCTTGGGAAAGGATTGGGCAGAAGAATGGCATGACACAGGGGCACTTCTGCGTTACTTAGGTGCTTCACATGAAGAGGGGCGCTCAGTGGCAGCAGCCAGGCGCCACGTGGCAGCAATATCTTTCTTCGCCCGAACCAGGGACAGGGGAGATCCCACCGATAGCTTCACAGTCAGGAAGGCTTTAAAGGGTTGGCAGCGCATCCAAGGAACAGCACCGGACTCGAGACGTCCGATAGGAGTGGAGCTGCTAACAGCCTTACTGGGGACACTTGAAGCTGTCTGCAACACCAAAGGGGAAGTTTTACTATTCAGGGCAGCTTTTTCACTAGCCTTTTATGGCGCTTTTCGCATAGGAGAATTGGTAGCCCATAATAAACAGGATATGCAAGGGGGTTTACAGTTAGACCATGCAAAGGTACAGGGCGACGCCTTATTGATATCCATTTAGAAGTCCAAAACCGAACAAGAGGCCCGCGGTGAGGGGTTAGTTCTACATCGGGCACATGGTAACCCGTGCTGCCCCGTAGCACAATTGGAAGCATTTTTGCAGCATAGACCTTCTACGGGGGGGGGGGGGGGGACTATTAATCCATCCGGACGGTACACCGCTCACCCGGTTTCAATTTAAAAGGGTCATGGATATGGCAGTACAGTGGGCAGGTTTAGATCCTAGTTGCTTTGGAACTCATTCTTTTAGAATAGGGGCTGCCACAGAGGCAACAGCAAGGGGCTTGCAAAGCAGCAATATCAAAAGAATTGGGAGATGGTCATCTAATTGTTACAAACGCTATGTGCGGCTGCACATGTTGTAAGTGGGGCGTTAACACTGTACAGATGCGTGTCTTTTCTGCTTATCTCTACAGCTTCTCGAACCTGTCACGCAGGGGGGAAACTGGCGTTGGCTCATCAACAACTAGCAAAACAAAGACCTGCACCTCCTCCAGAAACAGGACCACAGGTGGTTTGGATTATAGGCCATTCATATGTGAGACGTTTGAAGGCATTTTTTTTTCAGGAAATTACCAATACAGAGCGGAGCAGGCTGGTTTCCAGATCTCATTGCATGGTAGAGGGGGTCTCTGTTTGAGTCATTTCAGGGGTTTTGTAAGGGACTTACTGAGCAAAGGGGGTCCCCGCCCGCATATCATTATCTTGCACCTAGGAGGGAATGATCTGGTCGATCTGGGTAGAAGAGGGTTAGTTGAATCCATAATAACAGAGGTGGGTTGGTTAGCAAAAACATGCCATGGATGCACCATAGCATGGTCACAAATGGTACCTAGATGTCAATGGAAGGGGGGGGGGGGGGGAGTCTGTGAGGGCACTGAACCACTCAGTAAGAAGGATCAATAACAAGATAGAGAGGTTGTTTAGCTCTCCTCAGTTATAGACGATCACCCACGGGTGCACCAGGGGGATCCGTGCTTCTTAAAAGACGGTGTCCACTTATCAAAGGTAGGTAATGCAATCCTCTCAGAGAATCTGCTGGCATGGTTAGTGGGCTTGAGAAGCAGGTCATGACCTCCTAGTTAGCATAGTGGGGGGTGCAGATAGTCCGGCAACTATGCTGGCCTGTGGCGGTAAGGTCATGATTGGTGATCAGTAAATTTAAGGTCCTTAGGGGGCGGCGCCATTCTTGAATGGGGTCGCCAAAGGTGGAGGGACAAGTCGTCCCTCCTAGTACTCCAGGGGCAGTTACAGCCTATTTGGCTGAATGGGTGCGGGAGAGGGGGGAGTTACGCTTTTCTTAGGCTGGTTGGCCACCCCGCACGTGCACAATGGCGCCAGTAAAGGGCGCAGAACTGCAAGGGCCCCTTATGGAGATAGTATACAGAGTGTGTGGGGTAACCGTGGGGGGAATTACCCTCACGGTGAACGGGCCCTCTGCGCATGCGCACTCTTGTGGGAGGGCGGGCTTAATTGATAAGGATCTGATACCAGTTATTGACCTTGCCGGAGGCTCAAACATGGATACGTAGAAAATAATTGCCATTATGATTATGGATGATGTTATGCTTGGTTTCGGATAGTAATAACTTGTATTAGACTTATGTTAAGGATAGCCATCTGACATCTGTACATATCAAATGTAATCAATGTCAATTATATGATTTTCTGCGTAAGTTTGTAAATATTATTATTAATTGTTTTATTGTTTGTTAATAAATACGGCCGGGGGTTATCTACGACCCTCTTTTCCAACTAAGCTCTTGTTCTTGATATTGTGTGGGTCTTGACAAGGGGGTATGGGTAGTACCAGATAGAAACACAACAGAATATACTCTACCCCTATTAATGAAAAAATGTACAGTGTATCAAATGTTTGAATGCAAACGAAATGGCACTCTGGCTTGATTAAGGTAATATGGCATATATATACATATAGACACCCAAAAAGATTTATAGAAAAACAAAAACAATAAATATAATGGAATTTGTTTTTTTTTGTATATTTTTATTTCATTATCAGTGCTACTTTTTAGTATGTATAAATAAAAAGTTGTCAAATTCTTCACCGAAGTGATCACAATGAATGAATCATGTAATTTGTTTATATAATAAAATGTTCTAGACACACAGTATATATCAAAATTTCATACAAAAGGAATACACAACGGAATAACGAAAAAACAGGTTCCCAATCAAAGAAAGAGAAGAAAATTATTTCTGATCAGACATACATACATTCAAATCCAAACAACTTGCATTCATACAACATCACATAAACACATAATTCATTCAGGAACAACCCAAAAACACTCATAAGCCCCACTCAAAAGAATGAAATGAAGAATCCCAAGGAATTCTAATAGTTGGTCAGGATGAATGTAAAAACATTTATCTGGAGTACGCAAATACAATCAATGGGAGTAGAGGGGGCCTGATCAACAACGCTGACGCGCGTTTCGGTGAGACAACTCCTAGTCGGGAGTACCACCTTCTTCAGGGCGTAACAGAAAAAACCCCAAAAATGGGACCTGCGTTGATAAGAAAGAAAAAACTGTTCAACGCGAATGTATTCTAGATGATGTTCCACGAAGATAGAGGAACCACTAGATTCCACGAAAGGTCAAATCTGAAGGAGTAAATTAAACCAGCTGGACCTTAACGAGAAATAGATTTGTTTTGATCCTCACTCCTTTTCTTCTTTTTTTGATTTAGTCAACGAGGGAAAATTCCAACAAATGCTCTCCGGGTGCCTGGATCTAGATAGATACCAGCGAGCCCCCTTCAAATAGTAAATGGCTAAAGAGTCAAGGAGTCATTTTCAACGCGGCAAGAATGTAACAGAAACAGATGCTTAATAGATAAACTCAGCGTCAAAAAACGATCGGCCGACGTCCGGATAGCACAAATCAACCGAGGATAGTCGCAGACAAGCCTTGAAGGGGGCTCGCTGGAATCTATCTAGATCCAGGCACCCGGAGAGCATTTGTTGGAATTTTCCCTATGGGTATCCTATGAATAGCAAGAAAAGAGCAGTTATTAAGAGGAATACTGGCAATTTGGTGCATGTTTCCAAACAAACAGAAAACGTGTACAAGGTGTGGGAGTAATTTTCATAACGCTGATTTTAAGTATTGTTATGCCATGAGTAAGGAGTGCAGACAATGTGCCTGGAAAGGGCAATTTGACAACGCACACTTTCGCCACTCAAAATAGTGGGAATTTTATAATGAATTGCTGTTTGGTCTTGATTTGGGTTTTGCGAACGAGCTATGTATTACGCCTGCACCGATGAGTTATACTTTTAACGGTAGAGGCTGTTTTACCACCATAGATTACATATTAGTGTTAAACAGCCACGCATTTAGACTACAATCATTTACCATGCATGATATTTTATTAAGTGATAATTTCCCATTGAACATCACTGTTCTACTGTCGAATAGATCACTTAGGAAAGGGAATGAAATTGTACAAGTCCCACAAAACTCAACTATCAATAAGATAAACAGTTATTCATTGCGTTGGTCGATGGTGGATCCACAAGAAGTTTTAAAACAAGCGATTACTAGGTGTAAATTAGCTATTGAAGTTTGCCTGAGTGAGATAATTCCACCTGATAGTGTCTTAAATTCCTTCCAAGAAATATCGGGAGTTATTAAAGAGGCTCTATTTGCAAGATGGTGACGGAGTAGGACGTGCTTTCTGTCCCTCCGCCGCCGTGATTGCTTAGCCTTGTCCAGCGCCGTCCCTGGACCCTGCCGGCTGACCCAGAGCTAGCGCTTTCCCTCCGGATGCACTGGAGGAGGTCCGGTGTCGTCTGCGGACCCGGTGGCGGAGAGGAGGACCCCCGGCAGCTTTGGGGCCTGAGGCGTGGCCGGACAGCAGGAGCCGGGAGCCTTGCGTGGCGACGCGGCTGGGGGCAGCGCCATCTGCAGCCCTGTGGTAGCGGAGCCTCTGTCTGCGGAGCGGGGAACGACCCTTGCAGAGCGAGACCCGGCACCCCCGCGGGTGAAGTGTGCCCTGCTGGACCCGCTGAAGTGCAGGCAGCGTGAGAGGAGCCGTGGGGAGGAAGGCGGACGGACCGCTGAGCCGCACTGGAGGCCGGAGGCTTGGGATGGGTCCGGACCGCGACCTCCACAGAGTGACCTCCCGGGGGCTGCTGGCCGGGACCGCGGCGTGGATATGGTGGTGTGCCTGCCTCTGCTCCAGCGGCGGGCGGTGTGGGGACTGTATTGAGCCTTCCCCCCGTTCTCGAGCGGAGTGGCCCGGAGGCCTGAGGCGGACGGGCTGAGCAGAGGCCCCGCCCGCGCAGAGTTGCGGAGTTACGTCGAGCGGGCCGGAGGCCGGGACCCGAGGTGCAGCGCGGGTCCATAGGGCCCTTGGACTGGCCGGGCCCGCGGTGAGCTGTCGCGGGGGGGTGCCACCTGCCCTGGGGTGTTGGTGGCCTGTTGGAGGCTCACCTTGCTACTGTGTGCCGCGCTGGGGACCCGCAGGGGTGAGGTGTGATCCCCCGAGTTGAGCACGTGGCTGGGTAGCCCCCGCTGGGGTGAGTTCTGATCTGCCTCCCTGATTGTCACTGGCCCCCCTGGAGAGCTCCCTCCCCGGTGGATTATATCTGGGCCAGGGGGCCCATGGGGTTGAGTGATGGGCACCTCTGGCGCTGCTGACTGCCCAGACGAAGCGGACTGGTATTGAGCGGATGTGGGCCTGATCGCAGAAGGGGGGACAGTCGCGCCCTGCCTCCATCGCGAGCATCTGAGGAGGAAGATCTGAGGTGCGGTGCGGAGTGGGGCCACTGGACCGGGGCTCTGGGCTCGCGACTGCGCCAGTGGAGGAGTAGAGGAGGGCCTACCCAGCGCGAGGGCGTGAGGCCGAGAGTGGTGCAGTCTGCCTACGGTCTTGCACGGACGACGCCACCGGGAACCAGCGCTTCCCCCCGGCAGAGGGACGATGAGGCACCGGCCACCAAGGCCTTTATGTTGGAGCTCTTCTCTGCCATCAAAGAGGACATCTCGGAGCTCCGCTCCCAGCTCACCTCGGATCTCAGAGAGGTGATGAGGGAGGTAGATGGCATCGGCGAGTGGGTGGCAACACTGGAGGAGCATGATCTGGGTCTGGCGGGCGACGTGCATCAGCTCCAACAGGATGTGCTTAGACTGACGGAGCAGAACCTAGATCTCCAGGCCCATGCGGAGGACCTAGAAAACCGGTCTCACCGGAACAACATCCGCATTCGCGCAGTGCCCTGGGATGGAGAGGCGGGACACCTGCGTGGCTATGTGGAAGCTCTCTTTCTGCAGATCCTGGGCGAAGACTATCTCCGCGAGGTCAGGATGGACAGGGTCCATAGAGTGGGTCTGCCGAGAGGTACGGGGGCTCCTCCTCCGGACATCCTAGTCTGCGTACAGGATTTTCAGCTCAAGGAGCGTATTCTTCGGAACGCGAGGGGTATCACTGATTTGATATTCAGAGATCATCACCCCCAACTATTCCAGGATCTGGCGGCGTCAACGCTACAGAAGAGGCGCGCCTTTAAGCCAGTGACGACATTCCTGCGCGACCATAACGTGGTGTACTCCTGGGGCCATCCCTTTCGCCTCATCTTCAGATGGCAGAATAGACTGGTCCAACTTAGATCCCTGCAGGCTGCTAGGGACCTCCTTGGGTTGGACGACGCTGGCCCTTCTCCGAGGGATGGACGCTCACCATCGCGGCGACGACGGCGCTCTTCCTCCTGGCAAAGAGTGGGGCGACTCGCGGCGCAGGATAGGCCGGATCCCACGGCCCGCCAGCAAGAAAGAAATGGTGCAGTGGCCTCCGTGGTGAATGTGACGGTGGTGCCGGCACAGGACAGCTTGTCAGCTGCTTGAGCGTAAAGGGAAGGCTGTTTGGCATCGGAGGGACACCCCCCCTCCATTCAGGTACCGTGGGTAATTATGTACTTTTGGGGAAGACGCCCCGGGCCGGAGAGCGATTGGAACACTGACTGTTACCTGGGACCCCACTCTCTGAGGGACTCAACACTAGCCCTCGCTGTGGAACTATTAGTTCTATTGTTTCTCTCTTTTTGGGGTCTGTTTGTTCTTTTATCCTTTGCATTTTGTCCTTCTTTGGGTCCTTGTTGGGGTGGTCTTGGGAGAGGGAAGGGGAAACGTGGGGGGGGGTTGCGTGGGGGCGGGGTGGGGAGGGGTCAGTGGTGGTAGCCAGCTGTTGCCTGGGGGAGGTGTGTGTGGGTCGCGACCTGCGGGGGGACTGAGGGGGGGCTGGGGAGGGTGGATGTGGGTTGTCTAGCGGCGCGGGGTGGGTTTTGTGGCCTGCTCGGAGGGGGCTTCAGTTCTGGGCGAGGTGGAGGGATGAGGGGCTGCTGTGGTGTGGCGAGACGACTGATGTACTTTGTATGGGGGGAGCCTGGAGGAGCTGGGGGACGTGATGTGTGAATAATGCCTGTTACCCTAGGATCTTGGAATGTGCAGGGGCTGAATTCTCCCCAGAAACGCCAAAAGGTCTGGAAGTATATCCTGGATCACCACCTTGATGTGGTTGGCCTTCAAGAGACCCACCTGGCCCGGAAGGATGAGTCCCGATTGAAACATAGGCAATTGACCCTTATTTATAGGTCCTCGGCGGCTTCAAAGCATAGGGGAGTGGCCCTATTGATCCGCTCGACGCTTCACTTTCAGCCTCTGGGGGTCCGGGGCGACTGGGAGGGTAGGTGGCTTATTGTCAAGGGTGTGCTGCTCGGTAAGACTTGCTCGTTCCTTGTGTTATATGCCCCCAATGTGGGGGCAAAATAGGTTCCTCCTGGAGCTGCTGGGAACCGTGGAGGACTTTGTGGAGGGGGCATTCTTCGTGATGGGAGATTTCTATTTGGTATGGGATAAGGACTTAGACAGCTCTCACCAGCAGAGAGCAGAGGCCGGTCTCTTCTCCGACGAGACGCACCAGAGGTTTGAAGAACTGGGCTTGTTAGATGGATGGCGCTCTCTGCACCCCCTCTCTCGGGACTACACTTTCTTCTCTCATGTGCACCACTCTTATTCCCGCTTAGATCATATTTTTTATAGTCAATCCCTCCGGGGGTCCCTGAGAGAGGCCAAAATCTTTCCTCTTACTGTCTCTGACCATAGCCTATTCGCGCTGGGCCTTCAGTGGGCGCCGGAGGGGAATGCCCCGCGCAAGTGGTACTTTCCGGCTTACCTGGTGAGGGACGAGTCCTCATGCAAAGAGCTCCGTAAGGCGATTCAGGAATTCTTCGAGCTCAACCCTGTGCAGGACACCTCGGTTTTCACTACCTGGGACGCCTTCAAGGCGTCAGTGAGGGGTAGCTGCTTGGCCCTTAACGCGGCTCTCAATAGATTGAGGAGGACGGAACGGGAGGCGTTGGAGTTGGAACTCTCTGCGCTGGAGCAAGCACATAAGGCCAAACCTTCCAGACAAATGCTGCGGCCGCTGACTGCCCTTAGGGGCAAACTCCGGGCTCACTACAACAACAGGGCGGAGTTCACTCTCCTGAAGCGCCGCCATCTCTCCTATTCTCAGGGGAACAAGGTAGGGAGACGTTTGGCTCGCCAACTTCGCCATAAACGGGAGAGGGATTACATAGGGGGCGTTCGAGATGCAACTGGCACGCTGCGGCACTGTGATGCTGCCAAGGCTGAACTCTTCGGGGAGTTCTATGCGACGTTGTACTCGGCGGATACCCTGGACTCCGTCGCCCAAAAGGACTATCTGAGCGCGCTCCCGCTCCCTCGTGTCTCTAACGAATGGAATGAACTGCTCTCCGCCCCCATCTCTAGGGAGGAGGTGCTAGGTGCCATCAGGTCCCTGAAACCCCATAAGGCGCCTGGGGCGGACGGATTCACGGCCCTCTTCTACCAATCCTTTGCCGCTGACATTAGTGGCTTCTTGGTTCGAATGTTCAATGCTATGGCCGACTCGGGGGTTTCCTCGGTCTCCATGGCGGAAGCGGTCATCTCGGTCATCCCCAAGCCTGGTAAGGACCCCTCTGCATGTTCGTCGTATAGGCCGATAGCCCTGCTTAATATCGACGCCAAACTTTACTCTTCCATTCTTGCGACTCGTTTGCAGGACCTGATGCCGGCTCTTATTCACCCTGATCAATCGGGTTTTATCAAGGGGCGTCAAACCCATGATAACACTAGGAGGGTGATCCACCTCATCGAGAAGGCCAACCGCTTTAACATCCCGGCGATATTGATTGGTCTAGACGCCGAGAAGGCATTTGACCGGGTGGACTGGCAGTTTCTATTCCGAACCTTGGAAGCATTTGAATTCTCGGACAGATTCTTGACCATGCTCAAGGCCAATTATAACGACCCCCATTCTAGAGTCACGGTTAACGGATATTTATCGTCTTTCTTTACACACTCGCGGGGCACGCGGCAGGGGTGTCCCCTCTCCCCCTTGCTATTTGCTTTGAGTATTGAACCCCTGGCATTGGCGATACGGGAGCACCCGGCCATACGAGGATTGCCCTTCACGGGCGAGCAACACAAGATCTCCCTGTTTGCGGATGACGTCTTGCTCTCTCTTGCAGACCCTGCGCACTCCCTCCCCCATGTGCAGACGGCTCTGGCGTGTTTCGAAGCGATAGCAGGTTTCAAGGTGAACTACGACAAGTCTTATATTCTTAACCTCACGCTTTCTGAGGCGGAGGTGGACCGCCTCCGACCGCTGTCGCCCCTGCCGTGGGCCCGTTCCTCTTTACTGTATTTAGGGGTCCATTTGACCCCCACGGTGGGGAAACTGTATTCGGCCAATTTCCCCCCTCTCTTGGCTACAATCCAGGCTGATTTGAATCGCTGGAAGCCGTTATTTATCTCCTGTTTGGGTAGGATCCATGCGATTAAAATGACGCTCCTCCCGAAGCTTTTATATTTATTCCAGGCTCTCCCTATTGTCTTGGACAGTGATTTATTTCGTCGCATAAAGACTCTTACGCTCCGTTTCGTTTGGCAAGGGAGACGGGCTAGATTTTCCTTTGCCAATCTCCGGCGCCCTCGAGGGGAGGGCGGAGTGGGCCTTCCGGACCTGCACCTCTATTACAAGGCAGCGCAACTGAGGATATTGGTGGAATGGACCCAACCCCTCTCGGAGAAACACTGGCTGCACATGAATAGAAGTGTGGCGGGGCGAACAATATGGGACTTGGTGTGGAAGCCTAAGGGAGATAGGCCCAAGAATGCGTACATCAGCACACCACCCTTAAGGTCTGGGATTCGGTTTCTGGAGATGAGCGGTGGACTACGTTCCCGTCGCCCTTTACTCCCATACACTTCAACCCGGCTTTCCCGCCTGCACTGCGAGAGGGGCCTTTTGATGCCTGGAGAGAAGGGGGCTGCCTCGCTCTCACGCATCTGTTTCATGGCTATGTCCCGCTAACATTTGCCAATTGTGAGCGGGATTATGGGGTCCCCCAGTCGGAACAGTTCCGCCACACTCAAATGCTGCACTGGACAATGTCCTCGTCAGTTCGAGAAGCGGCGACTAGGCCGCCCACCCCCTTTGAGGCCTTTCTTTCCCGCACCTCGACCATGCGCGGTGCCATTTCCTTTATTTACAGCCACCTCTTGGCCACTGCTATCTCCCCGAGACCGCGCTACATGGGCCTATGGGAGGACATCCTTGGTCGCGCCATCACGGGTAAGAGTGGTCCCACTTGTGGAGGGACATGGCCAAGCATAATCACTCGGTGGAACTGCGGGAAGCACATCTCAAGACCATGAAGGACTGGTACCTCTCCCCCGCCAAGTTACATCGCATCTTCCCTAACTCTTCGGACAGATGTTGGAGGGGCTGTGGTCTGCTGGGGGACTTTCGCCATATCTGGTGGGACTGCCCGATCATCCGCCCCTACTGGGAAGAGATCTTGTCCCATATTAAGGAGATCCTGGGGTACCCGATCGTGGACTCATTGGCTCACGTGTTGTTGGGCCTTCGGGATCTACTCCTCGAACATCAGACACGGGCGGACAAAAAGATCCTCTGGCTTTGTGTGGGGGCGGCCAAGATAACCCTGGCGGCGGCCTGGAAGAAAAGGGAGGCCCCGGCGCTCTCTTTGTGGCATGCGAGATTGTGGAAGCTGTTGAGCATGGAACGGATGGCGGACATCTTTCTGGGGAACTTTAAGAATTTCATTTTCCGTTGGGGACCATTGGTTCGCTTTCTTTCCAAGGGATTACCGGCAGCGGTGTGTCCACCCTCGGTTCGAGCCCTCCATCTGTTTCAGGTATGAGTGTTGGCAGAGGATTGTAGTAAGTATGACTGAGAGCTACCACCACTGGGGGGGATGGGGGGGGGGGTTGGGGGTAGTTGGGGGGTAGGGGGGTTTCCTTTTTGGTTTTGGTTCATTGTGGCACCCCTGAACGGCGGAGGGCTGAGCCTGATCGTGCTAGCTTTGGAGTGACCGGCCCCAGTAGCTTGAACTCTGCTGAGCCTTAACGATGAGCGGGAGCTGGGCTCCTCTACTAGCTTTGTCTTTATGGCTTGGATTTGGACCCCCTGTATTTTTGTGGCTTGTTGATTGGCAGGGCCGGAGGACTGGACACTCTTTACTCTCTACGGTCTCCCCTCATATTTTGCATACCCCCTGCGAGGGAAGTTGTGCGGGACTGTCGCATGTTCTTTTCTTCTTCTGTTTGATAATCAATAAAAAATAAAAACACCTTTGAAAAAAAAAAAAAGAGGCTCTATTTGTACAAAACACCAAAAATTGGAAACAACAGGGATGGTTTGATTCTAAGTGTTCACAAGCATACGCCAATCTAAAGTATGAAATACATAAGACCCTAAAAAATCAAAACGATATTAAAGAGGCTAGCGCTCAAAGATCGTAAATCTTCCCTGAGTAATTACGCCTGGACAGCATTGCATGACGCCTCTTTGTCTAGATATAGTTTGGCCTTTTGGAAAGCAGTGCAAACTCCTTTTTTGATCTCTGTTGAGGGACCGACCATTGAAATAGCCATAACAGAAGATAAATGGATTGAGCACTTCTCCACAGTGTATAATGGTGTAGTGGGTACCGATGTACCTGGCACCCAAGATAATAGGGATGGCATTTTGGTACCCCTGATCCAGCATATTGATCTCCAGTTCACCCTGGATGAAGTAAATCGTACTATTTCAGCTAGTCTGGGTGGTAACTGGGTCCCTGTAGACCTTTACAAGTCAAATGTGGCATTATGGGCTCCGCTAATAACCCAGGTACTCACCACAAGTTGCTCCTCCCCTTTTATATCAAGTTGGGCATAATCGATCATAGTGCCCATTTTTAACAAGCATTTGCAATGCAATAGGTCTCGCAATGATAGAGTTTGAGCTATTGGCATTGTAAATAGGCATTGTCTTTTACAATGTCAGTAGCATAAACTTGCATAAAAGCAGTGTATGGAGTGTAGCAGTGTGTGATGTGCAACATTGTGTGGTGTGTAGTAGTGTGTGGCGTGCAGCAGTGTGTGGCGTGCAGCAGTGTGTAGCGTGCAGCATGCAGCAATGAGTATTTCAGCAGTGTGCAGCAGTGTGTGACGTGCATCAGGGTGCGGTGTGCAGTAGTGTGTGTTGTGCAGTAGCGTTTTGTGTAGCATTGTGCGATGTGCAGCAGTGTGCGTTGTGCAGCAGTGTGAGGCGTGTAGCAGTGTGAGGCGTGTAGCAGTGTGAGGCGTGTAGCAGTGTAAGGTGTGCAGCAGTGTGTGGCGTGCAGCAGTGTGTGGCGTGCAGCAGTTAAGGGTGCAGCATTGTGAGGCGTGCAGCAGTGTGTAATGCAGCAGAGTGTGCATTATTGTGTGGTGTGCTGTAGTGTGAGGTGTGCAGCAGTGTGTGGCATGCAGTAGTGTGTTTTGTGCAGTGACATGCAGCAGTGTGGCGTGCAGCAGTGTGTGGCGTGTAGCAGTATGTGGCGTGCAGTAGTGTGAGGCGTGCAGCAGTGTGAGGCGTGCATCAGTGTGAGCTGCGCAGCTAATTTTTTGTTTTAATAATGCATATCTTAAGAATATAGGTTTTTAAATTTATTTGGTAAACATGCATTTTCTGTTATAACATTAATAATTATTTGGTTATATTAATACACATCGTAATTAAAGCCCTTTTAAAAAAAATATTATGCAAAGTATGTGTAAAAACAGTAAGCATTTTTAATTATTTTTTTTGCATTTTAATCAGTTTTTGTTGAATAGTAGGTGTTACGAAAACATTTTAATAATAAGGTAAATATTACACATATTTATTTTTTTAATGCACAGTGTAATGTTGATAGCTATGTACGTTTTTGAAAATGAATTTAAAAAAAAAACATAAGCAAAAATAATGTTATGAGCAAGGTAATAGCTGTAAGTTTACCAATGCCGAGATTTTTGCATTGTAAAAGCTTGTTTAATGCTTGTGTTATGGTTTATCACTTTTAAGTAAAGACTTTAAACACGTATACACGTGTTTACAATATGTGTTCAAATATGCATATAATTAGTGCGTTGCTGAAAGAGCAACATCGTAAAAGCAATATATAAAATATATCTTTATTTATAGAGTATTTTTAATAACAACTAACATTTATCTTAAAACTGTTCGTCATGCTGAACGTATGCTAGTTGGGAAAAAAAAATATCACGTGATACGACCTTGCTAGCGTGCTCGTGCACATTGCTGCTGGGAGCATTTTGCTTTCGTTTATACACAGGCACAATGGAAACGTTAGCTGGATGGGCACACGGAAACTCGTAGCGAGGCTATTTTAAATGCTGCTAACTGTAAGTACCTTAAAAGATTATTACATTAAGAGGAGCGTAGAATCCTAGCATGATGAAATAGTTGTAAGAATGCTAAAGTAAAAGGATTGAATGTTGTAAGAAGAGAAAAGGTATGGCGTAGTAACCGCGTTGGTAGTGTAGTGTTTATGTATTGCAGATAGAGTAAGTGCTAGGTTGCAGGGGAGTATAGACTATATTTAAATATTAGTGTTAGTAGGAGAGCGCAAATGGGTAAATACGAGTAAAAATGTGTTTGGAGCTATGCTAATTATGTAGCAACGCAAGAGGCAAATTAACGTGGCGAAAACAGTCAACTAAGCAAACGCTGATGTGAGTCACTGAATGCTGGGGCCTATGTATGAGCGTTCACAGACACTAATGAGGAAGAAAGTGAAACTGGATACTGACTTGCTGAGGGAAGAGAGACAGGAGATGTGCACGCCGCGTGGCTGAAAGCGCGTACACCAACTCAAATCCGCCGAGACCATGCGCGTGCCCATCTCCTGTCCCACTTCCGAGGCAAGTCAGTAACAATAGATCTCGCTGGCGACAGCGCTTCGCGCTGCGTTCGCCAGGCGAGACCTAAAAAGGGGGACCGCCAATATCGCTATTAGATTCCATTATAAATCTGGCAGGCCGAATTATTTTGAAACGGCTAGAGGATTGGGCCGAGGACAGCAAGGTCATATCTGATCTTCAGTATGGCTTTCGTGAGGGCTTAGGAACTGTCAAACAGAGTTTAAATGCAACTATTATTATTGGGAAGTATACCCGGGTTATGGGTAGGTTGTTTTTTAGCTTTTGTGGATCTCACCGTCGCTTTTGATTGTGTTAGGCATAATAAGCTTTGGGAGATCCTTGAACGCCTGGGAGTGGAAAAACAAATCATCCACTTTCTTAGACGGCTATACAGTGACGCCAGGGCCAGAGTGCGGTTTGGTGTGAATGTTGAGAGTTCTGGCCCGTTTCCAATAAGGAGGGGGGTAAGGCAAGGTTGACTGCTAGCCCCCTTTCTTTTTAATCTTTACATTAATGGCTTGGGCGAAGCACTGGTCAAGGACTGCCAAGACCTCCCACAAGTAGGGGGACGTCCAATACCTGCATTCCTATATGCGGACGACGCAGTATTGATGTCACGCACCCAAGTGGGACTGCAAAGGGTTTTTTTCAGCTTTTATGTGCAATCTTGGTCTTAGGGTGAACACCTCGAAAACGTTTATAATGAGGTTGGCCATGGCAGTCAGAAATGTAGGGGTATGTATATAGACCAACAGAAGATGGGATTTACTAAGAGATTCTCATATCTCGGTATACTCATTGATCAAAAGGACACATGGTCCCAAGCGGTATTAGACAAAAAATTGACCTTTTTAAAGACCACAGCTACCCTTACTAATTTTTCAAGAAAGCTGGATAGGAGGCCACCGGTAGAACTCTTACAGATTTAGAAGGCAAAATGTGTCTCAGCGGCCATGTACGGGACTGGGGTCTGGGGCTTTGCGGACGTTTACGGCCTACAAATAGTGGAAAACGCGTTCTTGCGCTATATTTTGGCAGTTCCAAGTGGCACATATTCATCTGTTTGCCATTCGGAACGGAGCTTACTACACATTGCAGACCTTATAACAATGGAGCCCATTCTTCTATGGCATAGGATTTGGTCATCGCCAAAATCTATGCTTAATCAGTACATCCTAAGGGACAGTTTAAGATTGGAAGGGGCTTCAACCATCCCATGGCTACGGTGCGTCCAGGATTTCATGCGCGACCTTGGGCATTCAGAATATTATACTGAGCCTAGTACTATGTCCACCATCGTAAGAAAAGAGCTAAAAAAGAAGGCCTTATGTTATTAGACTCACTTCGAATATCGGTAGAGATCACAAAGCCCACAGTGTTGTCAAATCAAATGCTTTTAACAACTTTTAATATCCAAACATATTTAACTTTGGTACCTGGAGGATATAATAGATATTTATTGACCAGATTCAGACTTGGGATTTTCCATAAACTTGTATGTTTAACTAAAATGAATGACTGGTCACGAGTAATGCACCTCTGTCCCTGTGATAACCACTCAGTACAGTCCACTATGCATATTTTATTTTGCAGATTTTATTCTGATTTAAGGAAAATGTGCATTGTTACAATTTTAAAATCACTGGGGATCAGACAATGTCATCCTGCGTTTATTGTATTACAACTTTTGGAAAAGGAACACATAGTCTGGAGGGTAGCAATGTTCTTAAAGAGTGTTTTCAGGCACAGGAAAAGCATTATGTTCAGCAAACCAAGAGTTAAGGGATAGTGATCTAAATCCCTACAACTAAACACCAACAAAACGGAAGTACTCATCATGGGCCCAAACACAGATGCCTGGAACGACACATGGTGGTCCCCCGCCCTCGGAAGCCCACCCACACGGACCACGCACACAACCTGGGCATCATCCTGGACTCAGAGCTCAAAATGGACCGCCAGATCAACTCCGTCTCGTCCTCCTGCTTCCACACCCTCCGCCACCTAAGTAAGACCTTCAAATGGATCCCCCTCAAACACAGAAAGACCGCCACTCACGCCCTGGTCACCAGCAGGCTCGACTACGGCAACGCACTCTATACCGGAATAAACAAAAACCTCACCCGCAAGCTACAGAACATCCAAAACGCCGCCACAAGACTGGTCCTCAACCTGCCAAGACACTGCCACATCTCCCAGCACCTGCGCACACTCCACTGGCTCCCCATTGAAGCTAGAGTCACCTTCAAGATGCTAACCCACACTCACAAGGCCCTCCACAACACTGGACCAGCATACCTGAATAGCCGACTCAAATTCCAAGCACCCCAAAGGACCCTACGATCAGCCCAGCTCTCCTACTCCGTGGTCCACCGCACCAGAAAGACCAGATCGGGAGGCTGCTCCTTCTCCTTCTGCGCGGCCAGAGCCTGGAACGACCTTCCACTCCACCTCAGACAGATAACATTGCTCCCCAGCTTCGCAAGAAACCTCAAAACCTGGCTCCTTGACAGACCCCCTTCGTGATGGACTGGAACCTGCGAAAGCCCCCCCCCCACACACCCCAGTGCCTTGAGACCCTTACGGGTGAGTAGTTGCGCTTAACAAACACCTGATTTGATTTGAATTCAATGAATTTTATAATCAATTGTATGTTTTAAAATTTCTTAATCTTATTGTGTATTGAATTGTGTTTTTATGCACTTTTATGATTGTCTAAAAAAGCAATCAAATAAAGTTTTGACTTGACTTGACATTTTGACTGTATGTGTAAAACAAATAATAGAAAGTAGCTGCAGTACAAGAAAATAGGGAGAATAAACAAGAAGCAGATAGAATTCTATGCATATCTTAGGGTCAAGACAGTATGAAAAGGAGTTGCAGACCAAAGGCAACATTTAAAATTAAAGAAGAAATAGTTCAGCTTATGGTGGATTCAGGCTCCCTGTATATTATTATACCAAAGGAAATATTTTTGCTACATTGGCCAAAATTACCTCTACTTCCAAAGATATTAACCCAGGAGGGTATTAAGGGGAGAAGATTGACATAATAGGGTATATGCCAACGGACATGAAGTATCAAGAGAGATGTGTGAGAGTAAAGGTGTATTCCGGGTCAGTCGAAGAGCCAGGTCTTGAGGTCCTTCCTGAACAAGTGCAGGGTCGGGGAGCGTCTGATGTTCACAGGGAGCTCGTGCCAGGTCTTAGCTACAATGTAGGAGAAGGCTCTCCCGCCGGTTCGGTTTCTGCGGATGCGGGGGACCTTGGCCAGGGTGAGGTCGGCGGAGCGGAGGTTCCTTTTGGGTATGTGTAAGGATACTCTCTCGTTGCGGTATTTGGGTCCGATGTTGTTGTGGGATTTGTAGGCGTGGGTGAGGAGTTTGAAAGTGACCCTCTTCTCGACGGGGAGCCAGTGGAGGCCTCGTAGATGTTGGGTGATGTCTTCGTGATGCGGTGTCCCGAGGACTAGTCTGGCAGCGGCGTTCTGGATGGTTTGGAGTTCTTATAGAAGAGTTCTGTTGATTCTGGCGTAGAGGGCGTTGCCGTAGTGCAGTCTGCTGGTTATGAGCGCGTGGGCGACGGTCCTTCTGCAGTCGGGGGGTTCCAGTTGAAGGTCTTACGGAGGATGCGGAGGCAGTTGAAACTAGTGGAGGCGACGGCATTGATCTGGCGGTGCATGGAGAGGGAGGAGTCAAGGATGATGCTGAGGTTTTGTGTGGTCTGAAGGGGTGGGTGGGTTTTCCGAGGGCGGAGAGCCACTAGGTGTTGTCCCAGGCGGAGGTGGAGGGTCTGAGGATGAGGACCTCGGTTTTCTCTGAGTTGAGCTTCAGGCAGCTTCTTTGCATCCAGGCGGCTACATTTCTCATTCCTTCCTGGAAACAGTCTGGTGTCTTCGGGGTTCTTTGTGAGGGAGAGGATGAGCTGGGTGTCGTCGGCATAGGATACAATGCTGAGCCCATTCTGTCTGATGATGGCAGCGATGGGAGCCATGTAGATGTTGAAGAGTGTGAGGCTGAGTGATGATCCTTGGGGTACTCCGCAGTTGATATCAGTGGGCTCGGAGAGCAAGGGAGGGAGACTGATCCTTTGTGTTCTGCCGGAGAGGAAGGATTGGATCCAGTCGAGGGCGGTTCCTTGTATCTCCGCGTCGTGATGTCTGGCTGCGAGAGTGCGATGTGAAACGGTGTCGAAGGCTGCGGAGAGGTCTAGAAGGATAAGGACCGTAGTGTGTTCCTGGTCGAGTAGTATGCGGATGTCGTCCGTGGCAGCGAGGAGGGCGATCTCGGTGCTGTGGTTGCTGCAGAATCCAGACTGGGAGGCATCTAGGTTGGAGTTCTCTTCGCTGAAGGCAGTCAGCTGGGCGTTTACGAGTCTCTCTGTGACTTTGGGCGTGAAGGGGAGGCGAGAGATGGACCGGTAGCTTTTCAGGTCCGTTGGATCTGCCGTAGGTTTCTTGAGGAGGGTTTTAACTTCCGTCCACTTCCAGTTTGGGTTTGGAGGAGGGGGGGGGGGGTTTGGAGGAGGGTGAGCTGAGAACCGCCTACCACTAGATAAGGCTGCACTGAGAGTTGAAACACCTGACAGCATTTATCATGACTGAAGTAGTGTTTCAGTTCACAAGAATGCTATTTGGCCTCTAGTCGGCATGTAGTGTTTTGTAGAAGATAATTGGTCAGACCTTGAAGGGGATTGATGGTGTAGTCTATTTTAAAGCCCACATTGTGGTTTTTAGGGAGACAGTTGAGAGTTATAATATGGTTCTCTTAAATAGAATATTGGATAAGATTGCAGAAGCTGGATTAACACTATAGAAGAAAAGTGCAAATTTTGTGTTGAGGAGATTGAGTACCTGTGGCATACATTGTTGGCCTCCGGTGTAAAACTGAAAAAGGATTTTATAGAAGAAATACGCAAAGCTCCTGTTCCTATAGATAAGGATCAGTTGAGGTCCTTTCTAGGACTTATTCAGTAATATGCAAAATTTGTTACGAATTTGATGGAGAAAACGGAGCATATAAAAAAATTGGTTGGAAAAGGTTGCAAGTATGCATGAGTAGAAGACCAACAGAAATCTTTTGAGAACATAAAACTCGATGTTTGTTCTGCCAAAGTATTTGCCCATTTTTATCCCAGTCTTGTCTATCCTTACAGTAGATGCTAGTGCTGTAGGCGTGGATGCCATATTATCATAAATGCGCAAAGGGGCCTACAAAACAGTTGTTTTTGCCTCCTGCTTTTTGACAGATTCTGAAATAAATGATTTGGTTATAGAGAGGGAGGCATTGGTTGCTATATGGCCATCAGAATATTTTAGAATGTACTTGTGGGGTTTTTCCATGATTCTCCGTACTCACCATAAGCCTTAAAAATTATTTTTTTGTTAAAAATTCTTTCTTTGGGTGGAACTGGAAAGGGGTCTGCAAGATTCGCTTGGTTAGTGGCTCACCTACTTGAATATCAATAAATATTGGAGTATATACCTGGGTGGAGAAAGGCTCAAGCGGATCGCTTGTCCAGATTGCCACCTCCATGGCTGGATGTGAACAAGGCAAAAATAGAGGTGTTGTTGAACATGTATAAGACTTGGTGGAGTGGAGTCAAGGAGCTATTGGGAAAGAACAGTGATATGGAGCATGGGAAAAGATGAAATGTTGCAGCAAGTGGTGGAGATGATTTTGAAAGGGTGTAGGCGAGAAAGTGCTGTACCACTAGCAGTGAGACCTTACGTTAAAATGGTGAATGAGTTGTCAGTATGTGATGGTAAAGTCATATCAAGAGGTGAAAAATGTGTACCTCCAGATGGTTTTTCAAAATTGCACATGAGGGCCATATGGGGCAAACGTTGACAAGGAAGAGATTGCATGTGAATTTCTGGGGGCCAGGTATGGATAAGGATGTGACGGAATGGGTGGTGAAATGTAAGGATTGTAAGGATGGAGAGAAAAGGTTGAAAGTGGGAGAGCAAATCGGTAATGCAAGTTACAGTGGACCCAGGGGTTTGCCTCGGAGTTGAGATTAGCTCTTTTAATGGTAGATGTGCATTCCAAACAAAAATGTGTTGGAAGAAGGATGGCCAGTAAAGTTGATCACAGTTAACGGGACTCAACCAACGTTAGATGAAATGACAAAATACTTAAACATTTGTGGCATTTTAGACTCCTGCTCCTCACTGTACTACCCACAGGCCAATGGTGTTGCTGGGAGGGCAAATCGAATGGTGAAAGGAGTAATCCAAATGGCGGTTGAGAGGAGAGGTTATGTCAGTGTCATTGTAAGAGATTTGGTATGGGCAGGATATGGGCAATTCTCTAATTAACATACAGAGAGAATCTTGAATTCATTAAAGACAACGGGGGCTAATATTATGCAATAAGCTTTTATTGCTGCACCAATATGCAGCCCTTTAAAGAAAATAAACTAAATCATAAATAAAACATTAAAATCTCAGGATATTCAATGCACTGTATAACTCAATGTCACTATAGATCTTCCCCTCAAAGCTGCGATGAAACAAACAATACTCCTTTGGCTTGATTCAGCAAACTTCTTGCTGCAAAGAATTATCTGAAAAAAAAGAAACCAAGTGATACCACCAAAATACTCATTCTAGGATTTACTCCTATAAGGAAAAATATCAAATTAATGATATAATAACAATAAATCATAGTAAACAACTACTTCAAATACACCATTGTAAGATAATTAAATGGGGATGGTGGGTGAGATAATGTTAGTCTCTGTCGTCTTTATTGAAATCAAGATTCTCGCTGTATGTTAATTGGAGAATCGCCATTTCATTAGAAGACTGGAGGCTACCATTATTCATGTTTAAAGCTACCCAGCACCACACTGCCCATGTGCTCCACTGATTTAATATAAAAGCTCCCAAATGTGTTACCATTTTGATCAGTCTGCCACTTTCAGTATGTCTACAAGTGTACCACCTGCCCAAAACACTTTACTGGTCATTGCACCCCTAGCTGAGTGAGCTCCAAACTTGGACAAATCAATTCCTGCCTCTGACATCACTGCCTCCAGCTGTAATACTGGTCTACATGAAAAGTCTGTCTGCTGGCAAACAGATCTATCTGAAAAGAGCCCACAGGTTCTGAATCTTTTGGAAAAACACTGGACTCAGCTTCCAGTCACTGAAGTCCCTCAAAAATCTCGAATTCCAGTCTGCTCTCTTGTTCTGATGACCCAGGATAAACTCTGCTTACAAAATAATTTTCTGATCCCAACAAAAATACCAAATTTCCCAGGCTAGATCTGCAAGTTGTTTTGATCTTGCTCCCTCTAGACAATTGATATAGGTTACTGCAGTGAAATTGACAGTTCAGATCAATACTACGTTGTTTGTTTGAATGGAGCTGAAACTCAAAGTGATCCGACCTACCAACATCTCCAATTAATTTATGTGCAAGGAGAATTCCTCCCTGGACCATTTTCCCCCAGCTTCTATCCCTCCTAATCCTGCACCCCAAACAAGGTTGCTCACATCCGACTCTACAGTAAATTCCATGACATTAACAAATATTGCCTTGCCGTTCCATATGTCCAGATTGCTCAACAACCATTGAGGGTCCCTTGAGCCTCCTGGGACAGAGGAATTGTATCTGCATATCACAGACTTTTCCTCAAACCCATGGATTACAGTCTCTGAAGAGCCCTGTAATGCAACAGTCCTGGGGAAACAGCCTGAATGGAGGATGACAAAAGTCCTACCACTTTTGCCAGACCTCTCAGAGTCACCACTTCCTTTGTTATAACATGAGCTACCTCCATCTTGATCTTTTACATATTTGTTTCAGAGAAAGACAAAGCTGTGTCATATTGGTATCTACATGAAACCTCAGAAATGCTAAGTTCTGTGTAGGAATCATGATTTACTTCTCCACATTGATAATGTACCCTAAAGCTTTTAAGAGATCCTTTGACCACTTTGATTGCTTCAGTTGCTTCTCCGTGATCCTGATACACCAGTAACATGTTGTCTCAATCAATAAATCAATCAGGATTTATAAAGCGCGACTAATAACCCGATAAGGTATCTAGGCGCTTGCAGGTCCCAGAAGCTTATTTGAGGGCCATTCGGAATTCCAGAAGTGAGGTGATGGTTCGGAGGTGCTTGGGGAAGATGTTCCAGCCATTTGCTGCGATGTGGGAGAAGGAGCGTCCTCCACTTCTGCTTCAGTAGATGTGGGGAGTATGGGCAAGTGAGAGGGAGGTGGAGCGTAGTATTCGACGGTTAGTGGAAGTTCAGGGGGTGGTTAATATAGGTAGATCTTTGGTTGTGTAGAGCCTTGTGTACGTGGGTCAGCAGCTTGAATTAGCATCGCCTTTATGAGGAGCCAGTGGAGTTTACTGAGGTGGGGTGTGATGTTGTGGATTCATTAGATAAAGCCAAGAAAGAGTCTGGCTGTGGCGTTCTGTATGGTCTGAAGTCTCTCTAGGAGGTGTGCTTTGATTCCTACTAAGAGGGCATTGTCGTAGTCCAGTCAGCTGGTGTTGAGAGGTTGTATCACAGTGCATCTCGTGTGTAGTGGTAGCCACTTGAAAGATCTTATGTAGTATGCGCAGAGTGAGGAAGCAGGTAGAGGAGACTGCGTTGATCTGTGATTTCATGGTAAGCTTGTTGTCAATGAGTATTCCGAGGTTTCTGGCATGATTGAAGGGAGTTGGTGCGGTTGTTAGGTCTGATGGCGACCAGGAGTTGTTACTTGTGTTGCTGCTGTTACCAAAGATCAGTACTTCCGTCTTGTCTGTTTTCAGCTGCATGCAGTTGTTCTTCATCCAGTCGGTGACGTTTTTCATGAATCTGTGGAAGTTGGTTCTGGTGGTGGTGGGTTCGTCGGTGAGTGAGAGGATGAGTTAGGTGTCATCTGCATAGGAACCTATGCTGAGAACGTGGAATCCGACGATGTTGGACAGCAGCGTCCTATATGTGTTAAAGAGCGTCGGGCGAGGGATGAGCCCTCGAGTACAGCGTGGTTGAACTGCTTGGTTTCAGAGGTGAAATGTGGAAAGTGGATACTCTGGGTTATTTCAGTAAAAAAAGAAGGCGATTCATCTGAGCGCATCCCCTTGGATGCCGATGTAGTGGAGTCTTTCAATCAGTGTGTGGTGTGATACAGTGTCAAAGTCTGCCAAGAGGTCAAGGAGGAACAAAGCTGCTGTTTCTCCGCGGTCGAGGAGAGTTGGGATGTGATCGTGGCAGCGATCAGGGTGGTATTGGTGTTGTAATTGCTGCAGAAGCCGGATTGGTAAGAGTCGAGTAGCTGGTTCTGCTCCAGGTGTGTTTTGAGTTGATCGTTGATGATCTTTTCCAGTACTTCGCAGGGAACAGGGCCAGGGAGATTGGCTGGTAGTTTTTGAGTCTGCTGGGGTTGGCGGAGAGTTTTTTGAGCAATAAATAAATCAGTAAGCGTACTCCTCTTTATCTCAAGAAAGTAACTACTGGGTACAGGACATTGGTGAAGCACCACGGGGCTGATGACAGACCAAAGGGAAGACAAGAAAACTGGTAAATATACCTCTCCAACTGAACCATAAATACTTCTGAGAATCTAGATTCATAGGAATTGTTAAGTAGGCGTCTTTGAGATTCAGCTTCAAAAGCCAGTCTTTTTCTTGTGAAATGTTCCGCAAAAGATGGAGTCCTTCCATCTTGAAGTGCCTGTAAACCAGAAAACTGTTCAGTTCCTTCAAGTTTATTATGGGTTGCCAGCCTTGTCCTTCAGAAGAAGGACAAGGCTGGCAACCCATAATAAACTTGAAGGAACTGAACAGGTTTCTGGTTTATATGCATATTTGTTGGTCATTCCGAAACTAGATCTTACTTTTCAGTGGATAGATGAGCCCAGCAATAGTATTAAGGATGAGCTATGAAGTAGCTGTTTACAATACAAGGGAGGTATAAGCAAAGCTGAGTAGAGGCAGGGCTAGGGAGGGTTGAAGGGAGAAAACAAGAGCAGTAAGGAGGATAGAAGAAAGCAAACAGTAAAAGGTACATTAACCCCTTGGCTGCGGCGGGAATTCCGCCGCAGCGCTGGGGGGGGGGGGTTTGGGGGCAGCGCGGTGGCGCTGTGCTCATGACGGAGCCACTCCGTCATGAGCCACGGTTGAGCTGTGCTCATGACGGAGTGGTTCCGTCATGACTCCGCCCACTGCGCTAATCGCCCGCACAGGCGGGGAATCAGCGCAGCGTGGGAGGAACGGCACCCGTGGCTCATGACGGAGTGGTTCCGTCATGAGCGCTGAAAGGGTTAAAAAGATTACAACTAAATGATCTGTGGGACAGGGTACCATCTCTCAAACGTAGACTTCTTTGTAAAATTGCCGAATAAGAACAATATTGAGAACGACAAAGAAATTATGATTATTTTGTGCATTTATGTGAAAACGCACCCTCAATCCAGGGAATACTTTGAGCGTCACAAGCAAAAGTCACATAGTATTGAGGTCCTCAGGCACTGTAATTCGAATGTTATATGGTGCAAGTTAGTGCTGAGAAGTCATGTTGATTCCTTACATCTATAGGCCCCTGCTATGGAGCTGAAAGTAGAGAGCATTACAAGCGATTATGCTAATGTTTAGAAAGGGATTTTGCAGGGATATACAATGGTAACCTCAAACTGCAAGTATACGCAGTATGTTGGGATGAAAATATTCCCTGCCTAATGCACATGCATGCTCCCTTTCCCAGATTGCCCGACTGTGTGTATCTAATATCCTTTTTTTTTGCGCTGTCTCTTCAAGGCATGCTGTATTAAGGTATGGACTTGAAGCTCTGCCCACTTTCCGACCAACTTTTTAGTTGACTCCAGTCACTGTCCTTTGCAAACTGTGGCTTTTCATTGGTCAATAGGCTTTTTAGTACCTCCTTAGTAGCACCTTGTCTCATCTTGTAACCCCCCCTGAGGACACCCACGTTACATGTGTTATTACGCTGTAGGCTTTAATTACAGCCTCCAGTTGCAGGCAGGACACGCTCTCTCACAAAGCTTTCTTTTTTGGTTTTCATAGTACGGCACGCCTTAGCTGATATAATGGTGACCGTGCCTTTGGTTTGTTGTTTGCGGTGCAGAACACGGGCGCATGTTTTTTTTCTTACTATTTGTTATGTTTTTTTGTCTTAAAGCACACCATTCCGTGCTTTCATTTTAATGGTGACCGCACACTTTTTTTGGACGCGGCTTGTCTGAAGAAATGTGCCCGGCCGCTATTCACCATAGTTCCCAGCTTTCTCACAACTGCTTTCAGGATGGGAACTCAGCCTAGACTCCATGGCCACCAGTCCTTACACCATACCGAGTGGGTATTCCCAAACAGCACTATTTCTGTTTTGCTCGTGTTCAGGTACAAACAGTTGAGCTGCATCCACAAAGTGATCTTATTCATGCAGTCACAGAATCTTTCTTTAGTGGAATCCAGGTTAGGTCCTATTGTGATGTTGGGTGTCATCTGCACACGAGACGACCTCGACACCAAAGAATTTTATCACTTGTGCCAGTGGGGCCACATAGATATTATAAAGAGGGGGGCTCAATGAGGATCCCTGTGGCACTCCCCCGTCTAAGGCTATGGCTCGAGAACAGAAGGGCGCTAACTGCACCATGTGGGTGTGCTCACTTCAAAAAATGTTCAGCCCCCCCAAAAGCTTCCTCACCTAAACCAATCCTCCCACTCTATAAATTAAGACTGAAGAGATGGGGTCAAATGCTGCCAAGAGACGTAATAGTACACACATTGCTGAGTACCCCTCATCCAGAGAGAGTCTTATGTTATCTGAAGAAGCACAAACAACTAACTGGGATGGGTCAAGCATGAATGGCTTTCCAGGAAAGCTGTTAGTTGGGTATTAGGTGAGGCTAGCCTTTTGTCTTTGCTCTGACCTTTCTTCAGTGTGGCTGATGTCGCCAGGTGCAGAAAGATCACACCTCTTTATGCCTTTGGTGTGGGTATACCAGGCTGGGGACTACCCTCTGTTGCAAGTATCTCTCTAAATAAAGGCTGTGTCTGGAGAGCAGCCCATAATGGACACTTGAATGTAGGGCAAACAGTTTGGAAAGTGCAGATAATGGATACACATCGCTTGTATGCTTTTATTGTATAAAAATGGGACCCACTCACCCACTTTTTCCACATTTCAAGTTCTCCAAGACCAAGGAAGAGAGTGCTCAGCATTATATTAAGAGGACTGCTGTGCAATCAAGCTGGTGCCTACCTGATAGCCAGCTTTCCCAGAGGTGAGAAGACATCACCAGAGTAGTCTACTCTTGCTGAAGAGCTGTTCACTTATGAAGCATCTAGAAACTAGCCTGCCTGCTGAGAGAGGGAAGAAGCCTGCCAACCCTGAATGAGGAGAGAATATCTAGGAGGAGAGATTATCCAGGAGAAGCGTGGTGTAGCATGACCCTGGTGTGGTAGATCTGCAGACAACAAAGAATACAGAAAGCGATCTGTGTGCTTCACGGTCCATTGTGATTCCTGGTGAGAATTGTGAGGTTGCAATGTGACCCCCAATTGTTGTGCCCAAATTACGAAGCTTTAGCATAACTTGAGCCACTATATTCAAATTGTGAAGCTGCTGCATGACCTGAGACCTCAGCCTGCCCTTCGCTGTAGTCCCCATCAGTGAGTGTGGCTTATAGGTGGCCTGCTTGAGCCTGGCCCGTGGTTGGCTGCACTGATCCAGACCAGATCAGTTTGAATAGGGCTGAACTGAGCATCCACCAGACCAGCCTTGAGAGATACAGAATTTCCCCATGAGAACCAGGGCACCAGCATCATCACCAACTTGACCACTGAGGAGGCCAAGAGGAACTGTATGTTACACTCTGCCCAGAAGAGAGAGGACAAAGAAGGAGAAGAGGATCAGAGTGGCCAGCCAAAAGCACCAACCAGACATGGACCACTAGGTGAGAAACAACTGACTGAAAGAAAGACTGTGGATACATTAAAATTATGGGGCTTTTTTACATCTGGGCCTAAGCACTCTAGGTATTGACCTGGGAAAGGAACTACCTGGACCATGAGGGTTAGACCAGGACTTATAACAGGAACAGTTGCAGACATACTCTAGTGCTAGGACACTGAGTTGCATGTTGTACATTTTCATAAGAATAGCATTTAGTTATAGTGTGTAATGAAGTACTTTTCTTCTTGAAAACCAAGCACTGGATTGGATAATCATTTATTATACTAATACGTGCTTGATGAGTTAAAGCACTCCCACACTACCTTCCTGAGAAGCCTGTCACAGTTTGCCATTGATACCACTGAGTGTTAAAGTGGTTCTATTTGGCTCAGTTTGCAGAGCCATAGTAGGATGCACCCTGAGACATCAGAGGCAAACAATCTCAACCCCCACGGTTAAGGCCCAGTAGCCTCTGATGACCCTTGGTCCCTTAACAAAGTTTGACAATTGGAGGTAATTAGCGTGTAACCCTGCAAAGGGAAGTTCCAATTTACTCCAGTAATGTTATAAGGCCAGCTTCTACACATTACATCCTTTCACATGGAACCAGCAGAGCATCTAGAATCACTTGACGGGTCTAAAAAGGGCAGGGGATGTGTGGAGCAGTCCGAGACTTTGCTACATGTAAATCTCCAGGAATAGCTGGACACCCTATGGAATTTTACAATACCTATCTTGACCTCTTAACTCCTTTACTGGTGAGTTACATAACATATGCCACACAAAAAGCACAAGTAACTTCTTCCATGCAAGATGCTCTTTTAATCTCTATCCCTAAGCCAGGCAGTGACTCGATAGATGTTGGCTCTTAGTCATCCTAAAGAACCGTTATATGATTTTAAGTAAAATCTTGGCCATGTAACTGTTCCCACTAATGCCAGAATTGGTCTTCCCTGACCAAAACTGCTTTATTTCCTGAAGATGCTTATCACTCAATTTGCAACGGTTTTACACAGATTGTTGGATGGTGGACAGACTGAATGTCCTATGCTGTATCCCTTGTTTCAGATCGTACTAGCCTATGAGACCCATATCGCGTCATTATACACTGATGATGTGCTAGTATATATTATAAGGGGATTTTGTCTATGACTTAATATTCAAAAGAGTTTTGGCGTTAACTGGTCAAAAACCTGCCTGTTTCAATGGAGTCCTGTCATGTGTTTCCTGCATGGCCCATTATAGTTTTCGCTACGTTCGCTTAACTGTGCACGTTGTAATCCTAATTTTCCTTTGCACACGTCACTATATAAACACGCTTGCTTTTGTGCCACATTATACTTTCACACAGAACCTGCATATGTTTTCACATTCTGTTCTTTTCCTGGGATCTAGTCTGAACACCACCGACAAGGTCAAACAACAATGTTCCTAGTTATTATTTTGGTCAGGCACTAGCACCTACACATAACACAAGAGTGCAGCTGTTGTTTATGTGCACACATGCCCTATCATATAGATGAGTACATGAGCCACAAACTCACACATCAAAGGAGAGGTCTGAGACAAGAGCACTGAGTCTACTGAGATGTAGAGCATCCATCTCTGTATGGTAAGGTATGGGGTCTGCCAGTAATCCCATGGATCTTTCATATATAATCATTTAGCTTTAGTAGCCAGGAAGGAGGGTTGGGTCCCTCTGTCCTATAAAATGACAGGGCTTTTCATGGTATATGGATTATTAACTATACTAACAGTATTTGTATTATGCATTTGTTTTTTAATTGTGGCACATGTACTGCATTTTAGAGCACAATAGTTTGAATAAATATACTAAACTTTCTTTGTGTCTCCTGGTTATCTCATTGTGGACAAGTATGAGTGAGAGAGCGAAAGAGTGTGTCCTGTTACTGCAGTCCCTGAAGGGAATGAGAGTGCTGTGTTTGGAGGGGTGTTGTTTCTCTGGTAAGGTTGGAAGGGCAAGTGAGACACTATAGTTAGTCAGACTCTGACCCATAGGTATTGAGGTGGTATAGTGACTCAGTCCCTACATACTTATGCTCTATAGTTCTAAGCATAGTTCTGTTATCTGAGCAGAATCCCTGCAACAGTCCTTACTGCCCCAGACAGACAGTGAAGGTGGATGGGCACATAGTAGTTTCTGAAAGCTAGATTTTAATAAAATACCTCAGTGGAAGAAATTGGGTTGTTTGTTGAATGGGGGTGACCTCTCATCAAACAGCAGTCACAATCCCTGTCAGGGTGAACCACAAATGTCACTAAATTAACCTTGCCTTAACCCTTTGGTAGCATGGAACAAAAGAAGTCAGGCTTAACTTAGAGGCAATGTGTAAAGTATTTATGCAGTACACAAACAGTGATAAAGTTAAAACACAAGAAAAATCCCACGCCAATTTAGAAAAATAGAGTAAATCATAAAAAAATATTTGACATCAAAATAACAAAACTCCAATCAATAGAACAGGAGTTATGAATTTGTAAAGTTTAAGGTAAAAAATAGCACCCAACGCCAACTGCAAACATTTAGTCACGCAAGACTGAGTCAAAGTAAAAAAAGTTGGGCAAAAGCAATAGAGCGTGAGTCTAATACAAAAAGTGGAATGGGCACAGTCAGCGTTTTCCGTTGGACTTAGAAGAAATTTCAGGGAAAGGTCTCTGAGAAGATAGTAGTTCAGCGGGGCAAGGCTGCAGGTGGTGTTCGAGAAGGAAGCACTGTCGTCGGGGAGCCACTCAATTAAGTTTTGGTGAAGATTTTTTGTTCAGACTTAGTAACTTTTTTTCAAAGTCAAAAAATGGCAGCAGGACGAAGCTGGAGGCTGTATCCGACAAGAATTCCAGGCGGATGGATATCCCTTTGGCTAAAGGACTGCTGAACAGAATCTGCTACTGCTGAGAAGAATGTAGTGGGACCTACCCCAAGTTCAGGCTGACCTGCAATGCGCCTTGTTCAGATGGTCAAGAAGCTTGCTACCAGTCTTACCCCGGTTCGCAGACCAGTATTTAGCCAAAAATGCTCCAAGTTCCAAGTTTTGGATTTTGACAGTATGGGCATTTTTAGCACCACAACTAAGGGCCCTGGGGCAATACTTGGGGGCTTAGGAATCATTCAGACTGGGTCATGGTGCGGTTGAAGCCTTTTCTGCTCCTAAAGCTCTAATCAGGAGGCCAGCCAATTAGCCCTAGGTGTCACTCTTGAAGTCTTGGGTTCAAATGATGAAACCGGTTCAAGAAGCAGGACAGGACTCTGAGGGTTCAAGATAGTCTCTAGGGAGAAAAGCTGTCCTTCCAGGTGCAGCAAAGCAGTGTTGTGGAGTAGACAGCATAAAGCCCTTCAGCAAGACCATAAAGTGAACTGAAGAATAGTTCTGCGGACCGATTTCTATATTGGCTGCCCTGGCCACAAGCTGGAACATGAACAATGAGGGATTGACGAGGTATTTGTATGAAGGCAGAGCACAACCTGTTTAGTTGCAATTTGGAGCTGTGCCCAGCTCAGCCCCCCATAGTGCTAATTGAGGGTGCATTCAGTCACACCAAATCCCTCTATTATGTTGCTTTCTCGGAAGAATAAACAAAAGTCCAACTTCCAACTACACCTAGTCATGTGACCTAGGACCGGCTGCAGGTACAAAAAAGCTAGGGCAGGAAAATGCCAAGTTTCTCAAAGTGTCATTTTCAAAGTTATAATTTAAAATCCGACTCTACTATTAAACATAATTTTCAATTCCAATTTCTCAGACATCAAACATGAACAGTTAACCTGTTTCTAATCAAACGTTAGCACTTATTAAATGTGATAAGGCAACCCAATGTTATCCTAGCACATCACAGTAGTGACAAACGAATGTAGGAGTTTTTCACTACCAGAACATGTAAAACTTAAAAGTACATGTCCAGCATTTTAATTGCAATGCACCCTTCCCTGTGGGCTATCTAGGGTCTACAATAGGGTGATCTATATGGAATAAAAGAGGAGTTTAAGGCTTGGCAAGGGGTTTATACTGCCAAGTCGAATTGGCAGTTTAAACTGCATACCGGATGCAATGGCAGGTCTGGGACATGTTTAAGGAACTACTTAAGTGGGTGGCACAATAAGTGTTGCAGGTCTACTAGTAGCATTTAAATTACAGGCCCTGGGTTTACCAAGGGACTTATAAGTAAATGAAATATGCCAATCAGATGTAAGCCAGTTTTATCATGTTTTAGAAAGTAAACCCAAGTACTTAACACTGGTTACAAGTGGCAAAGTGTACAGTCTTATGGCTAACAAAAACGAATCTCAGCAAAATGTGGAGGGCAAAGGCTAAATGATTGGACGAAGAGCACCCTAAGGCTGACCAACCTTACACTCGGCATCAACATCTATCACTCTAAATCAGACATACTTGATGGGGAAATTACTGTGTGCAATGTCCTGAATCAGGACCCTGGTTGGTTTTTGGAAATTCCCCCACTCTTCTGACAACACCAGGACAGGTTGCACTTGCTAAAATGTTGCAGGGATTATTATATTATGTTCCCAATCTACCACATGGGTACCTAAAAATATATTTCATACATTACATGGTATGATGAGAGACTTGATTTGGAACACTGGGCTATATAGAGTTGCCTTATCGAAATTTAAACTTCCAACAGATTGCTGTTGGCCTTGTTGCCCTGGATTTTGAATATTACTATTTAGTGACACAAGTTGTGCTGGTTAACCTGTAATTTTCTACATTAGGCCAGTCTTTCAACACAACAAAGTGTTTTAGACTCCATTTGCAAACTATTACTGCCACGCGCTAAGTTATATCACAGATTCAATACATTACTAAACATAGCCAACAACTACACACTATACTCCTGGCATTTCCTTAAGAGGTTTTCGAGACAGTGTTAGTCAGCCCAGAGGAAGCCTGTGAGGACTCTGGACTTTATTCTGTAGGTGACAAATTTAAAAATGGATACCTTCTCCCCTTCAACGTAGTGGTCGAACAACATGGTATCCCTGCAGGCCAATTCCTAATGCACATACGTCTCATGGTGGTCCTCAAAGATCACTGGGATATTATCCATGTGAAGCCACCGACTTACCCTTTACTGCAAGCCCTGTACACAATAGTCACTGGTACAAAGCTGATATCCTGCCTTGTTTGCTATATCCCTGATGAGACTAACCCTCCACCAATGGAACTGCTTGAGAAATGGGAATCAGGTATAGGTTGTAAATTTGGGATAACCTGCTCTCTTATCCTCTCAAGATCCTGCGTAATGCCAGATTCCGAAGCATAAAATGTAATATCTTACACTGTACTTATTTCACTTCAGCACTACAAGGTAAAATGGACACAACTGTAAGCTCTAACTGTCTTCGCTGTAAAGCTCCTGATGCAGATATCAAACACATGTTCTGGGACTGCCCTGTAGTTGTGTTTTTGAGTGATATCCTGGCAGTTCTTACAACTAATGGGCAGGCAAGGATTACACAAACCACAATGTTTAATAGGTCTTTATGCCCACCCACAAACTGTCAAAGTTGGTAAAAGATTTCTGGATAGTGCCTTTCTTGTGATACAGCGCTTAATTACCATGCATTGGAAAGCCTCCTCAATGTTGGGTAAGTCCTACTGGTATGCCACAATGCTCCGTTGGGGGGAAATAGAATCTGTTTTTCTGTGGAGGGAGGAGGCAAGAGGTTTACACCAATGGTCTATTGACCCCGAGTGGGACGATAAGATTTGATTTCTGCATTCAAGAAACATGCTAGGGATGATACCAGATTCCTGTAAACGGACAGCCATTTATCATTCCCCATGGCAATTAAACTCGAGTGGCCCCTCCATTGCCATTTTATTAGTGAATGGAACCTTCACAGTGTGTTGATTTATGCCATCTCGAAGATCCTAACTTAATCCCTTCACTACACAATATGTTGTCTTTTACACTACATCAGCCCTGCGGTCCCACACAGGATGCTTCTCATCTGAAATTCCTCATAAAGACATCCTTGGTATGACAACTTTTAGCCCAGGGACGTTTATTTTTTTGCTGTGGTCATAGTTTTTTATTTTGTTAGCATCTTGGTTCACCTTATATTTACTTAATGATCTCTTGCCAATATTGTAATATCTACTCTTCTTCAGACGTATAAACACTGCTTTTGGATACCATGTGAAATTGGCAACTCTGTACTCCTACGACTTCATGTACCACTTTGATTGCCAATCTTTATATCAGTTGAGGGATTTGTGTTTGGATAAAGGATGGAGTGCTCAAAGGAATAAGGACAAGGAGGTCCTTGTGCTTTATATTAGAGCCCAATTAGAGAAACTGGAGTAGAGGGAAGAAACTGGCATGGACTCTAGAGAGAATACAGTGATAGGAAGCCAGGGAGAAAATCTAGGGAGGATGTTGTCAGGCTCTCTTACACTCCCGGCACACCTTTTCTCAAGGCACATCCCTTGTGTCCCTAAATTTGTCTTCCGAGGTTTCTCCTACACTGTCACAGATTTCTAGGGTACCATTTTCAATTACTCAAGGAGTTATTCTCTTGAGTGGCTTAACTCAAGTTGAAAGCTTTAACTTGCAGTAAGCCTCTAGAAAGTTAGGGCTGAAGAAGAGGAGAATGAATTAATGCCAAGGAGTTTGAGAGGGACAAGCTGAGATTAGCTCACCAGGAGCAAGGGGAAAGGCTTTGAGAAGGACAGGAAGAATGGCCCTATGAGGAGAGGAAAATAAAACATGGGGTGTAGGAAAAAGAAAGGGAAAGGCAGGGAAGGCAAGGGAAAAGTAGAGATAATTGGAGAGAGGATAGCTTTAGAAAAATAAAAGCTCAGGATGGCAGTAGAGACAGCTACATATCTACCCAAGTACCTTCCAAGTATTCAAAAGAGCTTGTGCACATGTATGTGGAAGACAAGATGTTTTGGAATGGCTTGTGGAACAGATTTCGAATGGTGTGTGTAAGGCAACCACTATAATAAGTCACTTGCCTATAGAAGATATGGCAGTCATTGGAAGGACTCCTGTGGTTGAGCACATGAATTATATATAAGTGAACGAAAGAAGCTCTGATCAGACTGTTAAGGTTGGTGCCACCTCAGTACCTTTAGATGTATAAGGGCAGCAAGAGAGTGGATGGTGATTAATTTAAAACATGGATTCATGATGTGATACAGCTTTGGAATGAGTAGGTGAGAGGGTTGGAGGGCAAGTATTTTTTGTGCCTTAACCAGTTGATGGTGACAGAAAGACTTAAGGAGAACTGCTGTCCCCACCATAGGCAATACCTGTCAGATCCTACAGATAGGGATCCAGAGAAACTTGCATTGTTCGCTGATAAGTGGTTACCTAACTGGATTAACAAAGCTAGAGCAGCCTAGCATAAGGGAGAAAGTAACTAAAGGGACTGGTTTCTAACCGCTGGATAAGGCCCAAACCAATTCTCTAGGTTCCAATGGAGGACACAAGCAGCAAGGGCATTGGGTTCTAAATCCGATACTACACAATGAAAAGGTAGGACAGAAATGGTTTCTCCAAGCTCAGGGTGATCACTTGTCATAGGTGTCACAATCAAGTGCATTACAAGAGAGACTGTCCAGTGACAAATCCTGTACCAGTTGCACCCATGATAGGGAGTGCGCTGCCGGTGGGTGAATGGTCCAGAGCGACGTAACAATTGCCGAAACAGCCCCCACGCAGCAGGGGGGCCGAGCTCCAGGTGGCCCCCTCAAGCACTGTGCACAGATGGTGGGGCCCCTGGTCTTAAAGCTCCTGAGTCCAGAGCGGTGGGGCCGCCCTCAGTGAACTGTGCAGGGGAGCCCCGTCAAGTTTTGTTACTCCGCTGATTCAACCTAGTTGCTGTGGAAATTTGAGAAAGGGAAGCACATACAGCCAAACACAATGGGGTTTATTTTGGAAGCTAGTGTCAATTGGATGGAGATTCTTGCCCCGAGAGATACAGAAGGTAACAGAACAATGGATGAGAAGAGGTGTCTCAAACCCAAGGAGATTCTCCCTGGTACCAATGGCACAGGTATGTTAGCCACTGGAGAGGACACGGAGTACCAGATTGTCTAAATTGAAATAGAAATGCAGGATTGAAAGAAAAGCAGGGTGCTGGATGTCTCTTGGGCAAATAGTTGGTTTTCCCTTATTTTAGTACCAGGACTAGAAGCCTACATGGGTTGGACAAGTCAGATGTGTTGACCAGAGCACAGACTGTGTGTCAGTCGCTGGATGAGGCTGGAAGCATCGGCCTAGACCAGTACAAAGGAGTAAGTCATTACAGACTCTGGGGGTGGTTTCACCCATGTGAACGTTAGACGGAATGGGAATATGTCCTGGTGATGTGATTTCTTCCCATGAAACATAAATATTGTGGTACGGTCATATTGGTTACGGCTGTCAAAGTTGTTAGATTAGTTGGAGAAACAAACTGACTGTGAAAATTGAACTCTATTATGATATTGCATTCAATTAGATGCGCTTGAATTTTTGCTTTTCGTGTATCTGAATAAATATAGCCCCCGTGTAACCCCAAAAAATTGGTTTAAGAATTTCTGTCAATTTCTTGGCTGGGTGGGAGTTGGTGCGATCCTGACTGGGCACCACCTAGGCTTTTAATGCTCTGCGGTCCTTTGCTTCTTAAGATGGTATGCATATATGAAAATAATATCAACGTAACTATTGTGGGACTGCACTGCTGTCTGTTTTCACCACCACAGCTCACAAAAGCACCCAAAGACTAGTACTGGGGTGGTGGCTGGGGCAACTTCTTACGGTGTGGTGCAAGACCCAGCCTAACTCATTCTGTGATAGTAAGCAAGTAAAATGTTGTTACTAAGTGTTCCTAGAGCTCCAGGTATTGAATAGCTGTCCTGTGGGATGGTCTAACATATGAGTGCTGTTAGCATAATAGCGACTAGCTGAAGACGGCTAATCCATTGACCCATTCTATGTATGTTGTACTGTGGGCTGAACCAAGATGTCAATAACACTCCAAGTTACCAAAGGCTGAAAGGGGCTGACCCAAAGTCCTCTATCTAAGTGCATTATTATGTACTATGTTTTTGTGAACATAAGAGGCTGACTATTTGGCTAATGATGTCTCAAGGCGAGAGTTAAAACAAGTCCCCTCAATTAAGCAGAGGAAGAAAACAATGACACCAAAAGGCTCATTGGCAGTATAAGCACACAAAAGTCATTAAAACAAGAGCGGATACTTAAATTAGACTCCAACCCCATCCAATCATGAGCAAAGGGCTGAGTCAAAGCACACTATAAGTATATTTTATGTATTGGAAATAATAGGTGTGCCGACAGACCTAAAGCTCTGTGTAGCTGAGACCTAGAAATTAATCAGAGTATGCCACCAAATGTTGCCATTTGCACCCTTACCTCTCAGTTCTCCAAACCAGGCAAATGTGATAACTAAACCATGGCAGCAACTGTGCATCAGGAATATCCTTTTGCTGTGTGTAAAGTCATAATATGAATGGGCTTCTGTTGGAAAACCACTCCCACACTAGAAGGGGTGGTGGTGGTCTTCCGGACACACTGTGGTAGCTTGGCTCGAGTGGTCAGGAATCAGGCACCGTGCTAAGCATACGACATACCCATACAATAACCATGCGTGCATCCGTTCCAAAAACGACTCTACACCGTAAAAATTATGAAAAATATCTTTCTTTATCTTCTTTTTCTCTTAGTTGCTGATTGGGTAAAATAAATAACAATCACAATATACAAACTTTTTGAAAGTGCAGGTCAATTAAATACTGGCTTAATGATTCAATAAATAGGGGTGATCATAAATACTGAAGGCATAAATACAAGTGCAATACAGACAGGCAATTAAATATTCTGAGGCAATAAATACTGTAACCAATAAATATTGTGCATCAATAAATACTGTGGACCAATAAATACAGTGGAACAATAAATAGGTTAAATACAATAAATACAGTGCCCCTAATAAATACTTAAAAGCTGACAGTGACACTCATGGAATCAGATCACTTTTGATTCCTAAGGGCTGATTTGGCCCAGGCACAGCTTGTGGGGATGTGGAAGGCTTGGGGGTGTCTACTCCCTGGCTTGGACAAGGCTGAGGCCTAAACTGAGGTAGATCAAGGGGGGGAATACCAGAGACCTGGCTCTCTCCCTCCACACAGCTTCTCTAGATTAGTCCCAGCTCACCCCTGGCACAGTCAGGTTGGTTCCAGCACCTCCCTAGCCCCTTAGAGCAGTCTCTCAGGTCTCCACAGGGCCTTAGGCGCCCTCTACTCCACTTACTGCCCTTTTTCTGATGCTCCGACGCCGCTGGAGTCGTGTCGACGCCGTGAGGCGGTTCCAGTTCGATGTCGGCGGCCTCGGCACAATGTCAGTTCTTTGACGACGCCGGTAGGCGGCTCCGGTCTCGATGTCAGCGACCTCGGTTCGATCTCGACCTCCGATTCGATGGCGTCGGGCAGTCTTTACTCGATGTCGACTTCGGGCGGCTCCGGTCCGATGGCGACCTCGATTTCGATGACGTCGGCCGGCCTTGACTCGATGTCGACTTCCGGCGGCTCCGGAGTGCGATCCTCACTCCCGACCTCCGGTGCTCCTCTCCTCAGGTTTCCGGCGACTCCGGAGTGCGACCTCCACTCCCGACCTCCGGCACGATTCTTACAGGTTCCGGCGACTCCGGAGTGCGATCCTCACTCCCGACCTCCGTTACACTTCACCTCGGTCCCCGACGACTCCGGAGGGCGGACTTCACTCCTCCGATGACGCCGCTCACTCGACCTCGGGTGACTTCCTCCTCGACCTCTGGTATTCCTCACGACCTCTGACGGCGCCCTCTCTCGACCTCTGGCGGCTCCGGGTACGACGTCTGCTTTTCCAGTCAGCGCCGCTTCTCCACCTCGGGCTCCAGGTCTTAGGCTACTCGACGTCGGACTTCAGGGAAACCAGCTTCCAGGTCAGGATCTTGCTGTTTTCTTGTTTCTAAGGCCTGTTCCTGCTGTCCAGGTCCTCAGGATGGTTTTTCTGACTTCTTCCCACACAGGGCTCTAGGCTGGGCTCCGTCAGTAGGGACTAGTATCAAGGGTGGGTTTATGGACCCCACTCCAGGCACAAGTTTCCACCCCTGCTGCTTCACTCCTTCCTCCTTCAAGTTTGTGCTGCTCACCCTTCACCAGTCAGGTGCCAACTGCCAGCTCCAACTGCCAACTCTCTCTCTTAGCTTCCCAACATTCTAAACCGCCTCCAACTGTCACAGGGTTCTGGAATGTTCTGGAAGGTGCTGGTAGGTTCCAGTGGATGCTGGTGATGTCACAGGTGGCCACCATTTTGTGCTCCAGGCCCTCAGACAGAAGTTTCAGGGGTAGGTAAAATGGCTCCCTGAATCTGCAGCAACACGAAAAAGTCTGGTGGTTCCCAAAAAGGAAAAATACCAACAGGGTTTGAGGCAAAAGTGGGACAAAATAAATAATGATGAGGAGGGACCACCCAAAGGGCTGACAGGTCTAACACGCGTGCCCCCCAGCTGAAAGTGGGGAGAGCTACCCAACCCCTTGGGAGTTCTCATCACTAAGGCGGAAATACCTTGAGAGACCGTCTGCATTGGCGTGGTCCACCCCAGGCCGATGTTCCACCTGAAAGTCCATTCCCTGTAGGGAAATAGACCACCTCAACAACTTGGGATTCTCCCCCTTCATTTGCATCAGCCAACGAAGGGGTCTGTGGTCGGTCTGAACTAGGAAGTGCGAGCCAAACAAGTATGGCCGCAACTTCTTCAGAGCCCATACCACTGCAAAGGCTTCACGCTCTATTGCACTCCACTTCTGTTCCCTGGGAAGTAGTCTCCGGGATAGGAAGACCACGGGTTGATCCAGACCCTCTTCGTTGAGTTGCGATAACACTGCCCCAATGCCATGTTCTGATGCATCTGTCTGGACAATGAACTCCTTGGAAAAGTCTGGGGCCCTTAAGACCGGGGCCTCGCACATGGCTTTCTTCAATCTCTCAAAGGCTTGCTGACAAGCCTCCGTCCAGACTACCCGTCGAGGTTGTTTCTTGGACGTGAGCTCCGTGAGGGGGGCTACGATGGTACCGTACCCCTTCACGAAGCGGCGGTAGTATCCCGTGAGGCCCAAAAATGCTCGGACCTCAGTCTGTGTCTTGGGGGGTTCCCAGGCCATGATGGCCTCGATCTTCGCCTGGAGGGGTTGCACCGCTCCCCTACCCACCAAGTGTCCAAGGTACACTACCGACCCCTGCCCGATCTGGCACTTGCTGGCCTTGATCGTCAATCCAGCTTGTCTCAGAGCCTGGAGAACAGCTTGCAGGTGACGCAAGTGATCCTCCCAGCTGTTACTGAAGACGGCTATGTCATCCAGATAAGCAGCAGAGAAACTCTCCATTCCGGTGAGGATCTGGTTTACCAGGCGCTGAAACGTGGCAGGTGCGTTCTTGAGCCCAAAGGGCATCACACAGAACTGGTAGTGGCCATTGGGCGTGGAGAAGGCTGACCTTTCCCTTGCTCCATCAGGTCAAAGAGATCTGCCAGTACCCTGAAGTAAGGTCAAAGGTACTTAGATATTGGGCAGCTCCCAGCCGGTCAATCAATTCATCCGCCCTAGGGATCGGATGAGCATCAGTTTTGGTCACTGAATTCAGTCCCCGATAGTCCACACAGACCCTCAGTTCTGGTTGGGCACCCGGTGGTGCAGCTTTTGGTACTAACACCACCGGACTGGACCAGGGGCTGCTAGAAGGTTCGATCACTCCTAGCTCCAGCATCTTAGTGACTTCACTATGAATGCTGGCCTTCACCTTGTCTGACATCCGGTAGATCTTGGACTTCACAGGTGGGCTGTCTCCTGTGTCCACGTCATGGACGCACAGGTGAGTCCTACCCGGGACAAGGGAGAACAACGAAGAGTACTGCCCCAGGACCTGGCGACAGTCCTCCTGCTGTTCAGGAGTTAGAGATGGGGAGAGAATCACTCCCTCCACCGACCCATCCTTCTCTTGAGACGCAAACAGATCAGGGAGAGGCTCGCTTTCCACGTCCTCTCCTCCGTCAGTCACCATCATCAAGATGACTTCGGGCCTCTCGTGGTGGGGTTTGAGGCGGTTGGCATGCAGCACCCGCAGGGGCTGACGAGGGGTCTTCAGGTCCACCAAGTAGGTAGCCTTACCCTTCTTCTCCAACACCTCAAAGGGTCCTGACCAGCGATCCTGGAGGGCACTAAGCTCTCCTGGTTCGATCACCCACACCTTCTGGCCAGGCTCCAACTCCACCGGGTGAGCATTGTGGTCATACCACGCCTTCATCACTGCTTGGCTGGCTTCCAAGTTGTCAGAAGCTTGCTTCCACAACTTAGCCATTTGGCTCCGGAAGGCCAGCATGTAGCTCACCACATCCTGGGGAAGCTTTCTGGGAGTTCTTTCCCATCCGTCTCTCACCAGGTTGAGAGGTCCACGTACAGGGTGCCCATACAGAAGCTCGAAGGGGCTGAAGCCCACTCCCTTCTGTGGCACTTCCCTGTAGGAAAAAAGTAAACAGGGCAGGAGGACGTCCCATTTCCTCCGCAGGCTTTCAGGCAGACTTCTGATCATGCCCTTTAAGGTTTTGTTAAACCTCTCCACCAGACCATTGGTCTGGGGGTGGTAAGGAGTGGTGAACCGGTATGTCACTCCACACTCCTTCCACATGGCCCGCATGTACGCTGACATGAAGTTGGTCCCCCTGTCGGACACAACTTCCTTGGGAAAACCCACTCGGGTAAAGATTCCCATCAGGGCCCTAGCCACAACAGGTGCTGTTATGGTCCTCAGAGGTATTGCCTCTGGGTACCGTGTGGCATGATCCACCAGAACCAGGATAAACCTGTGACCAGCTGTAGTCGGTGGATCTAACGGACCCACAATGTCGATGCCCACCCTTTCAAAGGGGGTGCTAACGACAGGAAGTGGTTCCAGGGGAGCTTTCAGCTTCACCCCTGTTTTCCCACTGGCTTGGCAAGACACACATGTCCGGCAGTAGGTATCGGACGACACTTTCATCTGAGGCCAATAAAAGTGTGGGACAAGACGGGCGAAGGTCTTGTCTTGCCCCAGGTGTCCTGCCAATGGTATCTCGTGAGCCAACTCCAGAAGGAAGGCTCGATAACGTTGAGGAACTACCAAGGCTCGTGACGATCCATGTAGGGGTGCCTTGGGTTCACTGTAGAGGAGGCCATCCTCCCAGTAAACACTGTAGTTCCCTTCAACGTTCCCTGCTGCCTGGGCTTCGGCCTGTCGCCTCAGCCCCTCAAGGGTAGGGCACTCCCCCTGGCAGAATTCCTCCCTGGACGGGCCTCCCTCCACGTGCCACTCGGCCGGGATGGGTAGGTCCTCCAGGTTGGTAACGTCCCCCACCGCAGACTCCTGGTCCACCACCTCCGGTGGCCTATCCGTCCTACGGGGTGGGGACGCCGAGGCAGGCTCCTTCTGTCCTCGGTTCTTCCCTTGACTGGCAGCTGGCTGGGCCTTTGTTCCAGGCTCCAGCCGAAATGAACCTTGTGCTAACACAGGCCCAATCAGGTGTACCCAGCATCTCGGTGTGAGTCCGGTATTCCACCTCCTTCCAAGCGTTGTGCTCCATGTCATTCCCCAGCAGACAATCGACTGGCACGGCAGGGCTTACGGCAACTCGAAGTGAACCTGCAACCCCCCCCCATTCAAAGGGAACCTCGGCCACGGGATAGTGGCCTGTTCTGCCGTCAGCCATCGCGGCTGGGTGGAGTACATCGGGAATTACCTGCTCTGGAGACACCAGTTGGCTACGCACCATAGTCATACTGGCTCCTGTGTCTCTCAGAGCCTCCCCTCTTTGGCCGTTGATGGTGACCCACTGCCCATACTTTGCGGTATTTGCGGGCACCTGGATCTTGGGAACCATCTCCCGTTCTCCCAGGGACACTAAAGTGACACCCGCCCACTCCCTTCCCTTAGTTAAGGGCATCTCCTCCCCGAGCACTACACTAGCTACTCCGGGGGTCTTTCCTCCAGTGGGAGGGGGTGGTCGTTTCAAGCACTTCGGATATCCTTTATAGTGTCCAACGCCACCGCACTCATAGCAATGGACAACCCTTGGCTGCTGACTCTGGCCAGGATTAGGGTTTCTGGGCGGGTTAGCCTTAGGGGTGAATTCTGTTCCCTTCCCTTGGAAGTTATTTTGGGGGCCTCTGGAGAACTCCTTTTTCTTTTCCCCTCCCTCTTTCTTCTGGGGAGCGCCCTGTCCGGCCTTTTGAGTATCCCCTCCAGTCCCCCTTGTGGACACCCGGGTACTAGCCCAAATGTCCGCCTCCTCAGCAAGCTTCCGGGGACTGGTCAGCTTGCTATCCACCAGGTGTTGCCGCAGTTCAGGGAAACATTTCTCGAGCAGGTGTTCCTTCAGTACTAGGTCAAACAGCCCCTCGTAGTTCCTCACTTCACTGCCCTGAATCCAACCTTCCATTGCCTTCTTTGCATAGTCCAGGAAGTCCACCCAATTCTGCGTGCCCAGTTTGTGACTACCCCTGAACTTCTGTCTGTACTTTTCAGGTGTTAGTCCAAACTTTCTGATGAGCGCCAGTTTCATGGTGGGGTAGTGGGTCTGCTCATCCTCTTCGAGGGCCAATAAAGCATCCCTACCAGCTGGAGGCATGTACTTGTACAATCCCCCTCCCCAGTACTTCTCTGGAACCCCATGGGCCCTCAGTGAGACCTCATAGGCCGCTAGCCACTTGGCGATATCGTCGCCCACACCATAGCTAGCTACTATGTCCTTTGGCAGGTATGGTTTAGATTCCCTGGTGATCTCTTGGGTCTGGCTGCCACCATTAGGAACAGGTTGTGCCCCGATTCTCAAGATCTGAAGATCTATTTCTTTCAGTCGTAATTCATGGGCCATCCTCTGCTCCTCCTTCTCTTTTTCCAGCCTTGCTAAGTCCCATGTGAGCTGTCTTTTCTCCCTCCGGTCTGTTAGCTCCACTTCAGACAAGCCACCGCTAGAGGCACTGCTGCCCTTCCTAGAAATGGTTCTGGGCCCTGCTGACAGGTTCCCCACCTCAGGTTGGTACATCTCAGCCCCCTCGGTGTCAGGCTCTCTATCCCTGTCCTCCTCCTCAGCCTTGCTTTCTCGGCGTGCCTCCCCCCAAGCCCTTAAGCTGGTTTGGAGTGCACCCTTCTTTGCTCCTGGGGGACAGTACACCCCCTCCCGCTGGCAAAACTCCCTGAGTTGGGCCACAGTGTACGTTTCTAGATTTTCTAGTACAAATTCCATCTCGCCCACTCAGGTTAGAGGACAGGTTTTGTGCAGTAACTATGCAGGGGGGTACCTTTAAGAATACCTCCTCCCACCACCAGAGTAAATTTGGAAAAAACAAAAACCCACAATTAGGAAGGCCGCTTTGAGAAAACTCCCGGTGTAGGCCTATGGACTACCCACAGTTATTGTTGAGTATACGTAGGCACAGCTCTATCCCACCGCTGCCACCAATTTATGTTGGAAAACCACTCCCACACTAGAAGGGGTGGTGGTGGTCTTCCGGACACACTGTGGTAGCTTGGCTCGAGTGGTCAGGAATCAGGCACCGTGCTAAGCATACGACATACCCATACAATAACCATGCGTGCATCCGTTCCAAAAACGACTCTACACCGTAAAAATTATGAAAAATATCTTTCTTTATCTTCTTTTTCTCTTAGTTGCTGATTGGGTAAAATAAATAACAATCACAATATACAAACTTTTTGAAAGTGCAGGTCAATTAAATACTGGCTTAATGATTCAATAAATAGGGGTGATCATAAATACTGAAGGCATAAATACAAGTGCAATACAGACAGGCAATTAAATATTCTGAGGCAATAAATACTGTAACCAATAAATATTGTGCATCAATAAATACTGTGGACCAATAAATACAGTGGAACAATAAATAGGTTAAATACAATAAATACAGTGCCCCTAATAAATACTTAAAAGCTGACAGTGACACTCATGGAATCAGATCACTTTTGATTCCTAAGGGCTGATTTGGCCCAGGCACAGCTTGTGGGGATGTGGAAGGCTTGGGGGGTGTCTACTCCCTGGCTTGGACAAGGCTGAGGCCTAAACTGAGGTAGATCAAGGGGGGAATACCAGAGACCTGGCTCTCTCCCTCCACACAGCTTCTCTAGATTAGTCCCAGCTCACCCCTGGCACAGTCAGGTTGGTTCCAGCACCTCCCTAGCCCCTTAGAGCAGTCTCTCAGGTCTCCACAGGGCCTTAGGCGCCCTCTACTCCACTTACTGCCCTTTTTCTGATGCTCCGACGCCGCTGGAGTCGTGTCGACGCCGTGAGGCGGTTCCAGTTCGATGTCGGCGGCCTCGGCACAATGTCAGTTCTTTGACGACGCCGGTAGGCGGCTCCGGTCTCGATGTCAGCGACCTCGGTTCGATCTCGACCTCCGATTCGATGGCGTCGGGCAGTCTTTACTCGATGTCGACTTCGGGCGGCTCCGGTCCGATGGCGACCTCGATTTCGATGACGTCGGCCGGCCTTGACTCGATGTCGACTTCCGGCGGCTCCGGAGTGCGATCCTCACTCCCGACCTCCGGTGCTCCTCTCCTCAGGTTTCCGGCGACTCCGGAGTGCGACCTCCACTCCCGACCTCCGGCACGATTCTTACAGGTTCCGGCGACTCCGGAGTGCGATCCTCACTCCCGACCTCCGTTACACTTCACCTCGGTCCCCGACGACTCCGGAGGGCGGACTTCACTCCTCCGATGACGCCGCTCACTCGACCTCGGGTGACTTCCTCCTCGACCTCTGGTATTCCTCACGACCTCTGACGGCGCCCTCTCTCGACCTCTGGCGGCTCCGGGTACGACGTCTGCTTTTCCAGTCAGCGCCGCTTCTCCACCTCGGGCTCCAGGTCTTAGGCTACTCGACGTCGGACTTCAGGGAAACCAGCTTCCAGGTCAGGATCTTGCTGTTTTCTTGTTTCTAAGGCCTGTTCCTGCTGTCCAGGTCCTCAGGATGGTTTTTCTGACTTCTTCCCACACAGGGCTCTAGGCTGGGCTCCGTCAGTAGGGACTAGTATCAAGGGTGGGTTTATGGACCCCACTCCAGGCACAAGTTTCCACCCCTGCTGCTTCACTCCTTCCTCCTTCAAGTTTGTGCTGCTCACCCTTCACCAGTCAGGTGCCAACTGCCAGCTCCAACTGCCAACTCTCTCTCTTAGCTTCCCAACATTCTAAACCGCCTCCAACTGTCACAGGGTTCTGGAATGTTCTGGAAGGTGCTGGTAGGTTCCAGTGGATGCTGGTGATGTCACAGGTGGCCACCATTTTGTGCTCCAGGCCCTCAGACAGAAGTTTCAGGGGTAGGTAAAATGGCTCCCTGAATCTGCAGCAACACGAAAAAGTCTGGTGGTTCCCAAAAGGGAAAAATACCAACAGGGTTTGAGGCAAAAGTGGGACAAAATAAATAATGATGAGGAGGGACCACCCAAAGGGCTGACAGGTCTAACAGCTTCTGTCTCTCGCTAATATTTTTAAGTGGTTAATCTGTGCCCTTCATTTCTATATTTCTCAGAAGTTATTTTCGGAATTAATTTTAAGAACTGAATGGATTTAGTATTGTCCCATATTAAAACAACACAACACGATGTTTCGTTGGCATACTTTAGTGGTAAGAACGCTATCTTGGGTACAGTCAGATTTGCACATAAATGACTGCTTCGCGCAGTACATGTAAAATCTGTAGTTATGGATTTACAGGTGTTATGCACAGCAATCTATGTATGTCGGATTGCTAGTTCTCAAATTTCCTAAAGCACAGTGACAAGACTGTACTCCAGACGTCATGATCTTAATAACACACTCTTTTGCCAAAACGTGTGATGACGCAACGTCAAATATTCAAAAAGTTTCCAGACTCATTTGGTTGCAGTAAACAGTGAAGCTTCAAACTAGGACTGCACACAGGTCTGTGTCAAGCCAGGGTACTGGCAATGGAATGCGAGTTCGCCCCTTGGGGATTAACTAATAATGCAGCAGTCACCCCGTGGCGCGCCCCTGTATGCCGGGCATGCCATCTGTAAGGTCTGAGTCATGCAAACACACACCCCATAATCCTCGGCGCCTGGGGAATGCCGAACCCTATTTAAATACAACCAGCTAACCTCCCGCATTATCTGCAGCTTGCAGACTCGTGTGGTGAGCCTTATCGGGATCAAGGTCGTTAGCAAGGAATTTATATACATTTCGCCATTTTGCTTTTGTTTATGCTGCGGCATTTGCCAGGAGAGATCTGGCAGTACGTTAGGGTTCACTTTGTACGACTCTCTTTGCCCTCTTATTGTCAATTAGGGTAGCTGGCAAGACTCTTAGGTGATTGGTGGGACAGAGAGGCAGAGTGACAGTTGGTCATGGGCTGAGCAGCTGACAAGCAGCTCCTGGTGGGGCTCTGATATATAACATAACTACTTGATGTCCTGAACCTTACTACTTGTTATTTTCATGAAATAAATTACTGAATTACATCCTTCCTGTGTGGACCTTCATCATTACACTGTGCTACCCAGAAAAGTAATACAAAAGTTAATTATACAGCTAATGGGTTCTCATTCACTATTGCCAAGTCCCGCTGTGGTTTCTACTTTAGAGAAGTGTTATGAAAGTAATAAAACATGTCTCCAACAAACTATATCTGTAGTATTTCTGGTCATCTGGAAAGAGAACAAGCATTGTCAAGGCCAATAGGACGTGCTTGTGTGAGATCTATTGACTTTGGTGGAGTGGTATGGCGTGGAGTGACATTATGTGGCGTGGCATTGCGTGGAGTGGCATTGTGTGGTGTGGAGTCAGAGTCATTCTGTGGAATGGAGTAAAGTGAAATTGTATGGTGCAGAGTAGAGTGGCATTGCGTAGAGTAGAGTTATATTGTGTGAAGTGGAGAGGCACTGTGGCATGGAGTAGAGCAGCATTGTGTGGAGTGGAAATTGTGTGGCATTGCATAGAGTGGCATGGAGTGGAGTGGAATTGTTTGAAGTGGCAGTGTGTGGAGTGGCATTGCGGGGAGTGGCGTGCTGGAAATTGCTTCAATGTGTGGTATGGAGTGGCATTGTGTGGTGTGGAGTGACATTGTACTGTATGGACTGGCATGGAGTGGAGGGGCATTGCGTGGCATGGAGTGGCGTGGAGTGGTGTATGGAGTGGAGTATAATAGAGTGGCATTGTGTGGTGTGGCCCGGCATGGTGTGGTGTGGGATTATATTGTGTGGTCGGGAGTGGAGCTGAATGGAGCGGAATGGCACTTTGTGGAGTGGAATGGCATTGTGAGGCACAACACTGTGTAGCATAAAGCGGAATGGAGTGACATTGTCCAGTATAGAGTGGCATTGTGTGGCATGGAGTGACAATGCGTGGTATCAGGTGGAATTGTGCGGAATGGACTAGAATTAAGTTGAGTTGAGTGGAGTGGAATTTTGTGGAGTGGATTGGACCTGTGTATCAGTGTGTGGAGTGGCATAGAGTAGCGAGGAGTGGGATGGCATTCTGTGGAGTGGATTGCTCTGGAAATTTGTGGAGTGGCACTATTTGGCATGGAATGGAATTGTGTCGCATGGAGAAGCATTGTGTAGAGTGGCATTGTGCGGCATGAAGTGGAGTGGAATTTTGTGATGTGGAGTAGAATTATATGGAGGGGAGTTGTGTGGAGTAGAGTGGAACTGTGTGTCATTGTGCGGAGTGGCTTTGTATGGCGTGACACTGTGGTATGGAGCGACATTGAGTGGTATGGAGTGGAATTGTGTGGAATGGAGTAGAATTTAGTGGAGTGGAATTGTGTAGAGTGGAGTGGAATTGTGTAGAGTGGAGTGAGACTGTCAGTGTGTGCAGCGGCACTGAGTAGCAAAGAGTGGGATGACATTGTGTGGAGTGCAGTAGAATTGTGTGGAGTGGCACTGTGCGGCATGGAGTGGAATGGTGTGGAGTGGAGTGACATGGTGTGGTGTGGAGTAGAATTTTGTGGCATTCTGTGGAGTAGAACTGTTTGTAGTGGAGTGGAGTGCAGTGGAACTTTGTGTCATTGTGTGGAGTGGATTGGCATTATGTGGCATGGAGTGGAACTGTATGGCATTGTATGGAGTGGAATAGAGTGCCACTCTGTGGAGTAAAGTGGAATTGTGTAGCATTGTTTGTAGTGAAGTACAGTTGCATTGTCTGAAGTGGGGTGGAATTGTGTGGAGTGGAACTGTGTGGGATTATTTGGCATGGAGTGGAACTGTGTGAAATGGAGTTGTGTGTCACTGTGTGCCGTGGAGTGCACTGGAGTGGAATTCTGTGACACTGAGTGGAGTGGAATAGATGGCATTATGTGAAGAGGAGTAAGGTGGAATTGAGTGATGTTGTGTGGCGTAGAGTGGCATGGAGAGTCATTGTGGTGTATAATGGAGTAGAGTGGCATGGAGTGGAGTGGAATTGTATGGCACTGTGTGGTGTTGAGTGGAGTTGTGATGAATTGTGTGGCATTGTATTTCATGGAGTGGAATTGTTTGGCATTGTGTTTGGTTGACTGGAATTATGTGGCATTGTGTGGAATGGAGTGGAATTGTGTGGAGCGGAGTGGAATTGTGTGGTATAGAATGGAATTTTATGACATTGTGTGGAGCGAAATTATATGGCATTGTGTGGAGTGGAATTGTGTGGAGTGGGATTGTGTGGAGAGCAGTGGAGTGGAATTGTATGCCATGGAGTGGAATTTTATATCATTGTGTGGAGTGTAACTGTGTGGTATTGTGTGGCATGGAGTAGAACTGTGTAGTGTGGAGTGGAATTATGTGGAGTGGAGTGTAACTGTGTGGCATTGTGTGGAGTAGAATGAAACTGTGTGGAGTGAAGTGGAATGGAATTGTGTGGCATTGTGTGGAGGGGAACTGTGTAGCACTGTGTGGAGTGGACTTGCGTGACATTGTGTGGAGTAGAGTGGAATTGTGTGTCATTGTGTGGAGTGGTATTGTGTGGCGTGGAATTGTGTGGTATTGTATGGCACTCTACAGCGTGGAGTGGAATTGTGTGGCATGCACATAAATCGCTGGTTGCTGTGTCTCCTGTCTAAATTGCAATATCACTGTCACGTTTCACTAGAGCTGCTCAGATGGTTGTAATAAGCCTGTGCAATGCTCTGAGAACGTAGATCTCTTGAATTTTCTTAAACCATTTTTTGCTTAAAATATGCGTGTAGCATTAGAGATTAAAATGCAAGAAGCTTGCGTTTTTTTACAGATTTAATACAGAGTAAGTTATCAAAAATGTAGGTTGTTTGCACACAGATAAAATTATAGCAATGAAATGCAACCTTCCGGACATATGAGTTGCATGTTGCAGTGACTGCTGCATAAAAAAGCACCATACTAGTTTTAGGATAAGGTAGGGCGTAAGAATAGCAGTATATATGTAAATAGACAATATGGGCGAGTTTATAAGGACATTACAAAAACGGCAGCAGTGGTTCCTTAGTGGGAGCGGAGGAGCGTCGCCCCCCAACACACTGCTGCGCAGAATGTGAAAAATTAAACGGTGATATAATGGTTTTATTACCATTTTATTTTTTGCTCTCTGCCTGTAAATGGAGTGCTAGGGCAGGGTGGGCCAGTGCGTCACTGCTGCCGATGATTGGAAGCAGGAGGAGTGGCCACTTAAGTTTGAAGTGCGCATATTGGTTTGGCCGGCTACCTTGCTATGGCAAAACTGACATGCACAATTCAAACCTCTCCAACCCCGCTGTCAGATTGATAATTCATTTTTTATTTCAACAGCAGGGTTGGAGAGCAGGCATAGGCCTAAAGTGCATTTAGGATCGCAGAGCATGCCCGCTCCAGCCAATGAAGAAGCTTCGCTCATGCTGCTTAACAGCTTGAGAACAGCATCTTGATTGGATGACAGAGTTGGCTATGGGCTTCGCGCTCCGAGGATGTGGACATACTGCAGAACATCGAGCGGCAATTTAAGGTGACTGATTTTTTTTATGTGCATAATTATATTATTGTGTATAATTATATTATTGTGTATATTATGGGCATTTTTTATGTGTATATTTTTTGCGCTTCTCTGACGTAATTTGTCACCAACCGCCACTGAAGAATGGTAGCTGAATTCTGTACACTGAAACAGAAATCACAGTTCAGTGGTAGGTGAGTGTTAGGTGAAAGAAGCACCAAGGATACGGGGGTGGGACGCTCAAACACAGTGCAATCAGCAGACGGGCACTAATAAAGATTAAGTAATTTGTGATGGCCCATTCTCCACAGAAGAAACAGGACACCCGATATGCGTGGGCCAAATAGGTGGCAGCAACGAAGAATAACAATGAAGTCAACGAACAGTAAGCAAGAGAGAGTCTCTGAGCCCTTTATTGTATACAATACCCCTCTCAATGGACAGCAAATAGGTCTGGTGTTTGGCGCCAGTCTTTTGCGAATTCTGGTTTTGGTTTGTCATGATTTTTGTAAAACTTTATTGTTAAGAAAGCTGCCGGGCCTTCATCAATCTAAAAAGAAAAAAAACTGCCTAAAGACAAAACTGTTTTTAGGTCTCAAGAAAGCACATATTACCATAGTACTCCCTGCCACTGAAGGGAAATACTTTGTGTAGGGACGTGCTCCTTTTGAAAGGGTGCCATGCCGTAATTCATAGTGAAGTCAGCCAATGGCTGGAGTGGGCTGATGCATTGCCCCTTGATGCATGTTCAAGTGGGTAGAAGAAAACTGAAAGATAACTGACTGACACAACCACAGACAAATTGATGACATGTGAGGCTGACAATCCTCTATTAGTTAATATGTTATGCACATAACGTTAGTAGACTTTTTGTAGAATTAAAAGCTCTTGGCTAACAGACCTAAATCAGCCAATGGATGTGCCTTTGAGAAAGAAGGAAGGAAGGAAGGAAAGAAATAAGGCAATAAAGAAAGAAAAACAAAGATAGATATATAGAAAGAAACAAACAAAAGAAAAAGCAAGAGAAATAAGCAGGAAAGAAAGATGAAACGGAAAGAAGGAATGCACGCAAGTCGGAAGAAAATTAGGTAGGGAAAGGCAAGATAGAAAGAAAGTGAAAAATAAGGAAAGAAAGAAGGCAAGAAGGAAAGAAAAGATAGGAGGAAAGAAGAAAGGATAAAAGGATAGATAGAAAGAAAAAGAATAACAAAAGGAATACATGAGATAGAGAAAACAAGAAAGAAAGAAGGAAGGAAGGAAAAAATAAAAGGAAAAAAGAAAACAGTGTAACAAGTGCTGCAAATTAAACACAATAAAGGCTGGCTTTCTCCCTGGGCAAAGTTTATTAAAGAACCTTTGGTGAAACTGATTGTTCTGAAGAATTGTCCGCTTATGAATTTGCATTGTATAATCTTGAAGCTTTTGCTTGTGTACTACATGCAGATCAAAAAGTATTATACATATAATTGTTAGCAAAATCAAAAGGTCTTGGTTAATACGATCTAATTTTCAATCAGTCTCTCTCTCCTGCCGCTGCCGACTGAGAGTCTGGATAAAGCAGTGAATATGCACCTCTTTGTGTATCTGGAGGACCGTCACCTACTTGAAAATTTCCAATTTGGTTTCAGACCATTTCATAGCACTAATATAGCTTGAGTCATGGATGATCTCAAACACATCTTGGACAAGGGATGCTCTGCAGCTATGGTCCTTTTAGACCTCCGGGCTGCATTTGACACTATCTGTTCTCCTCAATCATCTCATGCAATTCGGCATCTGTAGTAAGACCCTGAAATGGATAGTATGTTTTTAGCAAAGATAACCCAAAAGGTTTCATGCTGTCCTTATGGTTCTGAAGAATTCTTCATTCAATGAGGATCTCACAGGGAGCCTACCTTAGCCCCATTTTGTTTAATATTTATGTAAATCTTTCAGCCAAACTGATCAGATCCTTCAACCTTAAACACCTCTAATGCAGCGACACCTAAATTATCGTGTTGATTGCCAAAGCCAGCACCCTGACTCAATCTACCTTCTGCCATTGTATCGAGAAAGTGTCAAGCTGGATGAACGCTAACTGCTTAATATTAAACGCTGAAAACACTGCAATTGTTTTACAAGGCAAACTTACTACTTTCTGGGTCCCCAACTGCTGCTCCAAGAATTTGGTGAACCCCAGGAACCAGCCAAAGAAGCCAAAAACCTGGGTGTGCTCATAGACGATAAACTCACCTTTACCAAACACATTTCCAAAGTAGCCAATACCTTCTTTCTCTGGTTCAAATGCTCAGAAAATGTGTTCCTCTAATATCAGAGCCTCCCAACACCCCCCAAAAAATTGTCATTCAAGCTTTAAATACATTACTCTGCCTGGGTCTCCTTCATTACCCGCTCAATTGTTGACTGGTGATACAGAATGAACAGCTACGCTTCTTCTCAATGTTCCTCCCAGTACTCACATCTCAAGATATCTTCACTCACTTCCAGTACGTACAAGGGTTGAAGTTAAATCACTGTGCATCATCCATCAGGCCTCCCTAACAGAAGCAACGCCTTCTTATTTAACAATTCTGCCTTTAACCCGTTCCGTGCGGACGGCCGGGAGTCGTCTGACATCACGGGGGGCGTGTGCGTCGGACGGCTCCCGGCCGTCCTAGCACCCACCCACAGGGAAGCGCTTGTGCTTCCCCCGTGGGCCGCCCCCTCCTCCACGTCCTCTAATGACGTCAGCGGGATTTAAAAAAAGAGGCATCAGGGGAAAGGAAAGGGTTTTCCTTTCCCCTGATGCCTCTTTTGAGCATTCCTGCTGCACGATTGTGCAATCGTGCAGCAGGCATGCCCACTAGACACCAGGGATTTTTTTTCTTTAATTAAAAATCTGTTTACCTGTTGAGGGAAAGGCCCCTTAGGAATGGGTCGCTCCCCTGTTGGGGACAATCTGTTTTGGCTGTGTCTTCTCCCCAGGGGGCAGATCCCACCATTTTTTTTTATTAAAGTGGCCCACTAGACCACCACGAATACATTTATGGGAAGTGGTCCCTTGGGCAAGGGTCGCTCCCTCTTGGGGGGCAATGTTTTTGGCTGTCTATCCCCTGGGGGGGCAGATCTCGCCCGTTTTTTAAAATTTAGTGGCCCACTAGGCCACCAGGGATTAATTTGTGGGGAGTGGCCCCTTGGGCAATGGTTGCTCCCCCTTGGGGGCAATATTTTTGGCTGTCTGCCCCCTGGGGGAAACAGATCTCGCCATTTATTTTATTTAGTGGCCCACTAGACCACCAGGGATTAATTTGTGGGGAGTGGCCCCTTGGGCAAGGGTCGCTCCCCCTTGGGGGCAAGGTTTTTGGCTGTCTGTGCCCACCTAGGGGGGCAGATCTCGACAGTTTTTTATGTAGTTGCCCACTAGACCACCAGGGATTAATTTGTGGGGAGTGTCCCCTTGGACAAGGGTCGCTCCACCTTGGGGCAATGTTTTTGGCTGTCTGGGTCCCCCTAGGGGGGCAGATCTCGCCATTTTTTATTTAGTGGCCCACTAGACCACCAGGGATTAATTTTTGGGGAGTGGCCCCTTGGGCAAGGGTCGCTCCCCTTTGAGGGCAATGTTTTTGGCTTTCTGCCCTCCTGGGACGCGGGGGCAGATCTCGCCATTTTTGTTTTTTTAATTCGGGCCCACTAGACCATCAGGGATTTATTTGTGGGGAGTGGCCCCTTGGGCAAGGGACGCTCCTCTTTGAGGAGCATTCATTTGTCTGTTTCTGCCCCCCGGGGGGGGGGGGGGCAGATCGCCTGTTTTTTTTTATATGGCCACTAGGGATTTTTTTTGTTATGTTGGGGAGCGGCCCATTGGACAAGGGCCGCTCCTCTTTATGGAAGGTTGATTGGGGCCATTTCTGCCCTCTTTGGGTGACAGATCAGCTGTATGTTTTTTTGCCCATCTGCCCCCAAGGGGGGCAGAAGCCACTAGACACCAGGGTTTTTAAAAAAAAAATTGGTGTTGGGGAGTGGCCTCTTGGGCAAGGGCTGCTCCCCTTTTACAGGGGTGAATATTTTATTTATACTCTTAAGCCCACCTACCCCTTAGCATGGTTGGTGGATTGTGTATGGACTGGTGCATTATTTGCATATGTGAGGGTAATGTTTTTTTCCCCTTTTCATTCTAGTGTAACGCTTTTGATTCTTGTTTACGGTTTTGGCAGTGGTTGTTTTGCAGTTTTGCGTAATTGCATTTATTTGGTAAGAAAAACATTTTTTTTTTTTGTAAATATTTTTATTGATTTTTTAAAACATAAAGCAACATACATTGGCAGCAGGTTCAGCATATTCCAACCCATCGAGAGTGTAGCTAGGCTTTCATGACAGTCTAGAAAAACAAGAGCTTCCCTTCTGCCTCGTATGACAGTGTACATCTTGTTCTGCAGACGTGCGATAGATCGTCTAATCATTGTCACTCAACTCAGCGTCTGAAACATCACGAGGGGGCTCACATACATTTCCTCTATAGGCATTCCACCCACCCCACACCTGGGTCCATTTTTTGGGGCAACCCCTATGAATATATACCGTTTTTTCGGTCACCATTGTGGAGTCCATATCCTGGGACCATTGAGCGAGGGTTGGCGCTTGCCTAGATCCCCAACCCTGGGCTATATTGCGTTTCGCCAACATGAGTCCCAGTGTTACCCAGAGTCGTGTCACTCTATTGAGATCTGTCTGCTCCCAAACGTGCAGTCCTCCCATCCGATGGTCCACCTGAGCCCCCGGATCACCGGGTCCTGCCGCAACCAGGCCGCCAGCGGCTCCAGGGCCAGCGCAAAAAGGAGTGGGGAAAGAGGGCAGCCCTGTCGCGTCCCCCGCCCCAACGGGAAGGGGTCTGAGATATGTCCGTTGACCACCACCTGTGCCAGTGGCTCGGTATACAAAAGCTGAATCCATGCGCACATCTTGGGGCCGAGTCCTACGTGGCGAAGAACGGCAAAGAGGAATGGCCACTCCACCCGGTCGAACGCCATCCGTGCGTCTAGGGAGAGGATGGCCGCGTCTTCCTCTATCGAGGAGCGGCGCGCAAGAATCCCGTGGAGCCTCCGTATATTCAGGGCGGTATTTCGATGAGGCATAAACCCGGATTGGTCCGGGTGTATCAGGGTTGAAAGGTAGGGCTGCAGTCGTGTCGCCAGCACCTTTGCCAGGATTTTCGCCTCAGCATTTAGCAACGAGATTGGGCGATAGGAAGCGCATTCATGCGCAGGTTTGTGAGGCTTCGGGATCGCCACTATGGTAGCCATTCTCTGGTCTAGGGGCAGGGTCCCGGCCGACAGGCTGTCTTTGTACATGTCCAATAGGTGCGGGACTATGCGGGTAGCGTTCTTCTTATAGAACTCCACCGGGATTCCATTTGGCCCCATCGCCTTCCCAGCACGGAGAGCAAGTATTGCTAGTGTGAGCTCTTCCGCCGTCAGGTCCACCTCTAGGGCATCTACCTCCGACGGGGCCAGCCTTGGCATCGCGACGTCCCGGAGGAAGGCCTCGTTGTCTGCCACAGTGGACGAGGCCTCCGGTGTATAGACCCGTTGGTAGTGAGCCGCTAGCGCCTCCACAATTGGCCGTGGCTCCGACGTGAGGTCTCCCGAGTCTAGTCTGATCCGGGCCACCCAACGCGCCGCCCGCTCCCCCTTTTCAAGCCAGGCCAGCAGTTTACCGGCCTAGTACCCCAGCTCATAAATTGTATGCCGTGCTGCCGTCTGTTTGGCTCGTGCGGCCTCCCAAAGATATGACTTGTATTCTTGCTGTGCCATGCGGACTCCATGCGTGGTGTCCTCATCTATATGCGCTGCATGGTTGGCCTCTGCCTCTTTCACCCCTTGTTCAAGCCTGAGCACCTCCAGCCGTTGGGTTCTTTTGTGGTCTGCAACCATGGAGATTGCCTGTCCACGAAAGACCGTTTTGTACGCCTCCCACAGCGTCGTCGGGCCTACCCCGGAGTCCTTGTTGTCCGCGAAATACTGTTTGGTTGTCGTCCGAAGGGCTTTACAAATTTTAGGGATTTGGAGGTAACCTGGGTGGATTGGGAATACCCTGCGCCTATGCGGGGTGAAGATGGTAAATGAAATTAGCACCGGAGAGTGGTCCGAAATGCCCCTGGGTAAGTGGGTAACGTTCGTCATTCCCCTCAACCCTGTAGGTGATGTGAAAATATAGTCTATGCGGGAAAGGGTGTTGTGAGCCCCTGAGTGGAATGTGTATTGCCTATCCTCTGGACAGTGCGCCCTCCAGGTGTCTACGAGGCCGAGTGCCTCCGTGAATTCACGTAGTTTGGGGGTGGTGCTATCGTGGCCTCTAAATGATGACCGGTCCAGTTGTGGGTCCATAGTTGCATTGAAGTCCCCGCCCATGATGAGCTCCCCTTGTGGTAACGTCAGCAGGAATTCACCCAGTGCCCGGAGCGTATCTTGGTGGAGTGCCGGTGGGATATATACTGTCACAAAGTTATACACTTTCCCTTCCCACTGGCAGGTCAGCGCCGCAAATCGACCCTGCTCCTCCCTACGGCAGTCAACCATAATCAGAGGGAAGCGTTTGTTTACTAAAATGCCCACCCCTCGGGACCCAGACGTGAACTCAGAATGTATCGCCATCTTGAATCCCCATCTGTCCAGTGCTTTCGTGGTCGTGCCTACTAGATGTGTTTCCTGTAAGAGTGCCACCGCCGGCCCCCTGCTCTTGAGATATTGTAGGACCAGCCCTCGTTTAATCTTATCTCCCAGTCCGTTTACATTCCACGACAGAACATGGAGTGAGGGACTGTGGTGTTGTGCTTGTCCCTCCGTGGAGCTAGCGGTGACCTCCTGGGTGTTGCTATGTGAGTCCCCTGTCATGTAGTGTGGTAAAGAGTGTTCGCTGCCGCGCATCCCTCCATGGATCTCCAACAGGCCCAGCTTGCAGAGTTTGCCAATGTGTAGTTGCTAAACCCAGAACTAAATACAAACCAACTTTCCCAAAGTGCCCCTGTCCCCCCTCCCTCCTCCCTGCCTCCCTGCCCAGCGGATTTATAACTACCCGCCACCCCAACTTAGCAGAGTGCTTGAGTCCCATAACTTGCTACTTGCGTGTGGGGGAGGGGCTGCTCACTGTCCCTCGTCCGATCCCCGCACCATGTGCTTGTCCTTTCCAGAAACCGGTTATCAGAAGACTTCAAAGTTCAAAGGTCAAAGACCGCAGCGCCCCTGCATAGTCCGAGTCTCCTGTGATCGCCCGGGCCCGACCGGCCCCTACACTCCCCCGCCGTCGAAGTCCGTCCACTCCATCGCGGCCTCAGCTCCGCAGCGTGCTGTCATCCCCCCCGGGCCCAGCTTCTTCCATGGTTTCAGGGGAGGCTGAGTGGCTTCGGGGGGCGCGTCCCGCTCGGCCCGATGTTTTCGCCGGGCGCCAGCCCTCCAGCCACTCCGTGGCTTCCGTCGGCGTGGTAAAGAACCATGTGCGCCCCTCGGCTTCTACCCGTAGTTTCACCGGGTAAAGCATCGCATATTTAAGTTCTCGGGCGCGCAGCTCCGCCTTGACCGCGAGGAAGTCGCGGCGTTGCCGCATCACTGTCGCGGTGTAGTCCGGATAGAGGGTTATATTGCAGTTGTCCACCCTCAGTGGGGGGGCGGTACGCGCCGCCTGGAGGATAGCGTCCCTATCTCGGAAGTTGAAAATGCGGGCCAGGATCGGGCGCGGGGGGGCCCCAGGTCTAGGCCTTCCCCCGGGCACCCGGTGCGCCCTCTCGACTGAGAAAAATTTTGAGAGTCCACGTGGCTGCAGCTGTTCCGTGATAAGTTTTTCGACGAAGAGGTCTAAGGCCGGTCCCCGTTCGCTCTCTGGCACACCTACGACGCGCACGTTATTCCGTCTGGACCTGCCTTCCTGGTCATCAAGCTTGACCAGCAGCTGTTTTTGTACCAGTTCCAGCGACTGTATCCGCTTCTTACACTCAGCCGCGTCTTCGGTGAGGGTCGCCGTAGTCGTTTCTACCTCGGACAGTCTCGTATTGATTTTGGCGACATCAGCTCTTAGCAGCGTTACGTCCGTCGAAATGGAGCCTATAGAGGCCTGCATCTGGGTCAGTGTGGCCATTACATCTGCCAGGGTAATTTCTTTGGTCTTTTCAGGGGGGGGAGGGGGGGGGAGGCAGTCCGATCCTTCTGAAAGGCGTATTTCTCGAGCCTGGCCTGTGCTCCCCCACGGTGGCCCTTTCCCCCCATGATGGCCTGCGCTGGTGGACCCTGTGCCTCTTGGGCCGTGTCGACAGGGGAGCCCGGGAAGGGGCCGGGCGATCAGCAGGGGTCGGGCGGGTACCACAGCCCGCTGCGGAGATACCAAGGTTCTGCCCGTCTGCTGCCACGGGGTCTCGTCTATGCTCCCCTCCAGTCCTGGTACTGTGCAGGCCTCTAACCACTGGCTCCTTACCGGGTGAGTTGTTGCACACCACGCACCGCCGGCGCTTTCAGCGCTAGTCTTCCGACCATGCACGCGTCAACTGCCGCATGGCCACTCCGGACTCCGGGCGATGCCGAGGACTCCGCCCCAGGGGTCCCGCTAGGGAAGCGGTCCTTTCTGGCTGCCGTCGGCGGCTCCCCGCGTTTCAGACTGCCTCCATGGATGCTGTGCGCCAGTGTCTCCTTTACTTTGCCAACACTGCGCCACGCCGACGTCTTCTCCCCCCGATGGCAGACTGGAGTCGGCGATGGGGGAGGCCCGGCCCCAGGGCCCCGCGACGAGCTGGTGTGACAGCCTCGGGTGCTCCGTGCAGCGGCTCGCGACCACCGACGTCGCGGGCTTCCGGTGTCATCCTCTCAGCCTTCCCGCGATCAGGTGGCCGCAACTCGAGGCCCCGGCGTCTTCCCTGTGCGTTGGCCCTGCTTCCGCCCCAAGGCTGCCTCTCGGCTGCACGCACCGCTCCCAGCGCCGCCGCTCGCCCCGGGCCCCGGGTGGTCAGGGGGCGCTGCCGTTCAGTTTGTGCCAGTTTTCGGCCAGGATCAATGCCGGATAGTTGCGGGTTCGGGCGCCGGGCTCCGGAGCCGCACTAGGTTGCGGCCATCTTCCTCGGCTGCAAGCCACGCCCCCCAAGAAAAACATTTTTGTTGTGTTTACTCCAATGAGTATTATTGTCATGCATGAATGAATTTTTTTGTAAGTGGTGTAATAATGGCAGCATATTAAGTTAGTGTTCTGAGCATGAAATTCTTTGCGATGTGTTTTGCATTGTCCTATGTGTAATTTTCTTTTTTCTTTTTTAGTGGAATATTGTTGATCTTTACTGTGTCTGTGCAGAGTAGGTGGTGGTGAGTCTAGCTGCCCTTCAAGTGAGTGGTATAGTTTGGGCGTATATAGGAATTTGTGATAAAGATACATTTTGTTTTTTGCATATATATATATATTTTTTTTTTTTTGCAGAGTTTTATATAGCGCAAACTTGCCCTGAAACGGGTATCAGAGCGCTTTACATAGCACCAGTTACGTTACATTAGGACACACATTCATTTTTGTCAGGCACGGGAAGATTAAGTGATTTTCTCAGAATGACAGGATGTTCAGCGTCATTGCCGAGACTCGAACTCAGCTCCCCAGATTCGAGGTCGACCGCCCTAGCCGTTAGGCCAACTCCTCTTCCAGACTTGTTTGACAAGTTCCCTTTATTAGTAAGGATTATGGTTAGCCGTAGAATTACTGCTCAGCAGGTGGTTGGTATGCTTTTTGAATCTTCCTCTGAGCATGATTATGAGACTGACAGTACGTCTGAGGGAGAGGAGGCAGTGCAAGATTCTGGCAGTGAGTTTTTTGTCCACGAGGAATCATCTGATGATGAAGCTACTCTCAGTGCAGATGAAGCTACTCTCAGTTCGGATGAAAGTGCCTGTTTTAGAGGAGGACACTGATGTGTCGATGGTGCCGCAAGAGATATCGGTATTGAAGCCTGAGGCTGCAAGGCTTACTACTGGAAGTGCTGGACTCTGGGTTGATCCAATCATGGTGCAGCTGGTGTTGCCTGCCTTTAGTGGTGATGCAGGGTGTAGAGTGGATTGTGAAATTTATTTGCCTATACAGTTTTTTAGTTGTTCATGGATGATGTATTTTTGGCTGAGATTGTTGAGCTGACTAATTTGTATGCTGAAAAGTTTTTGAGGGACAACAGTGCCAGACTTAGGCCCCGCTCTAGAGCTACCCGGTGGACTCCCTTAAATCTGGATGAGATGAAGAAGTTTTTGGGTTTGATTTTTTTGATGGGCTTGATAAGGAAGCCGTCCATGGTTTCATATTGGTCTACCAGTCCCTTGATGGCAACGGCCATATTTCCTGCAAGTCGTGATCGGTATTTACTTTTGCTTCGGATGCTGCATTTTGTTGAAAATGCTTTGGTGTTGCCACGAGATCACCCTGACTGTGACCGTCTTTTTAAGATTCGGCCTGTTCTTGATCACTTTGTGGATCGATTTTCAGAGATCTATACTCCAGGGAAAGAAATAGCTGTTGATGAGTCTTTGGTCCTGTTCAAGGGTGGTTTGGTTTTTAGGCAGTACATTCCTAGCAAGAGGGCACGTTATGGAATTAAGATGTATATGTTGTCTGAGAGTAGGATAGGATATGTCTATTTTCCGGGTGTACACTGGTAGGGATTCCACTATTGACTCCCCCGGTTGTCCGTCCACTTTTGGAGTTTCAGAGAAAGTTGTGTGGAATCTTGCTAGAGGACTGTTTAACATAGGCCACCATTTGTACCTTGATAACTTCTACACTGCTGTGCAATTTTTAAGGAATTGTTCAAAGTGGACACTTTTTCTTGTGGCACAATCCGCTCTAACCGTAAAGGTTTCCCAAAAGAGCTTGTTTGCAGAAAGCTTCAGAGGGGACAGTGCAGTGCCTTGCGTAGTTAGGAACTGCTAGCTGTGAAATTTGTGGACAGGAGGGATGTGTACATGCTGACTACCATTCATGATGAGAGTACTTCACCTGACTGTTGAGAGTACTTTGCTGGCTGACTGGGGTCAGGTTGCTGAAGGTCGCAAACCTGTGTGCATTGAAGACCACAAAAAGCACATGGGTGGTGTCGACAGAGTAGATCAGAGGTTGGAACCTTACACTGCTGTTCGTAAGGCTTACATTTGGTATAAGAAGTTGGCCATCCATATCTTCAATTTAGCAACTTTCAATGCTTTTGATGTGTTCAAAGAGTGTTCTCTTGCGTCAAAGATTACTTTTTATCAGTTTCAGGAGTCTGTTATAGTCAGCCTTGGTGTTGTGGCAAGTGTTCCTAGAGTTGGAGTGGTGGAGAATGTGGCTAGGTTAAAAGATCGCCACTTAACTGATTTAATTCCTCCCACGCCCAAAAAAACAATCCCTGTAAGAGATGTAGAGTCTGCTTGCGAAGAGGTATGCAGAAGGAGAGTCGTATGCACTGTGCTGATTGTCCTTCTAATCCTGGGCTGTGTGTGCCCACATGTTTCCGATTGTATCACACTCAAAAGAGTTTTTGGGAGCAACCGTGAGTCTAATAGTGTACTGCCTGGTCTGTATGGTTTTATATAGTTGTTCAGTTTCACGTTTGGCAATAGAAAGATGTCTTTAGTTACTGCTGTTGTTTTTGTAGTTATAGTTGCAATTGGTTTGTGTTTTCTTTCTTGTTAAAAAAAAGTTTATGGCGGTTTGTGTGGACTGGCAGATGGCTGGCAGTGTGCATGGACTGGTGCTTGGCTGGTGGTGTGCGTGGATTGGCGTTTGGCTGAAGGTGTGCGTGGACTGGCACTTGGCAGGCGGTGTGCGTGGACTGGCACTTGGCTGGTGGTGTACGTGGAATGGAGCTTGGCTGGCAGTGGGGGTGGGATGGTGCTTGGCTGTCGGTGTGCGTGGGCTGGCATTTGGCTGACAGTGTGTGAGTAGAGACTTGCTACTGGTAATTACACACTCTGCTAGTCAAACGCCACTGCAGACACTATGTCAACCACCAGTCGGTGTGTGTGATTGCTGAGTCAGTCATGTGGGCGTATGAAAGTGATGGGCCCTTGAATGGCGCTGTCTGTTGATGTGAATGTTGTAATGTGCTGGGTCCACGCCTGGCGGTGTGAATGGTCTTGTGTGTCACGTATGAAAGGTGTGTGAATGGCCTGTAAAGAGGTTGGTGCCTTGCCGTGGCTTTACAGCTCACAAGCTGTGAGTCATTGGTTCACTTGAGGAACAGGTGGATAGGCAGTCATATTTGTCTCATCTGTCTTTCTGTGCTAAGGTGTAGTCTGTCTCTAGGGAAAATGTATCAACCTTAGATATTTTTGTAAATTAAAAATAAATAAATGGGGAGTGCTGGGTGGTGTGCCTCTCATGGATCCCAACAAGTATTTTTTACTCACAATGCCATGCAGACCTCAAAATGTGACTATAGTCATGCATTTTCCTTGCATTACTGTTTCATAATATTCTGTTGTCCGAAAAAACACAATTTTCCAATCACCCAGCATTCCCTCCAGGTCTCCCGATTAATTTGGTACCTCACTCGTGTGGGTGGGTCAAGTACCTGCGACAGGCAAGGGCCCTAAACCTATTAAGGCGACATCAAAATTACCTATTGCGAAACAATCTGGTTTTGCAAGGGGGGTCCACTGGCTTTTTGGCCCCGGGCTCTGCGGCCATCTTGGGAAACTACAGAACCCACACATTTCTGAAAACTAGACACCCAGAGAAGTCTAGCGAGGTTTGGCTTGCGCGGGTCCCCCAACATTTTCCTACCCAGAATCCCCTGCAAACCTCAATTTTAGCTGCAAAAATCACTTTTTCTCAAATTTCTGTGTGGGAAAGTTCTGGAATCTGCGTGGATCCACAAATTTCCTCCCACGCAGTTTTCCCCAGGTCTCCTGATAAAAATGGCACCTCCCTCGCGCCGTTGGGCCAAGTACCCGCGCCAGGCAAGGACCCAAAACCTATTGAGGTGACATCAAAATTACCTATCACAAAACAACCTGGTATTGCAAGGGAGGGTCCCATGAGTTTTTGGCCCCGGGCTCGGCGGCCATCTAAGGAAACCTACCAAACCCACACATTTCTGAAAACTAGACACCCCGGGAGTCCAGCGAGGTATGGCTTGCTTGGGTCCCCCAACATTTCCTAACCAGAATCCCCTGCAAACCTCAAATTTACCTGAAAAATTCACTTAACTCTCAAATTTCTGTGTGGGAAAGTCCTGGAATCTGCGTGGATCCACAAATTTCCTACCACCCAGCGTTCCCCCAGGTCTCCAGATAAAAATGGTACCTCATTTGTGTGGGTAGGCATAGTGGCTGAAACAGGAAATGGCCCATATCGTACTGTGGAGACTTCAAAATTACCTATAACAAAACTACCTGGTTTGGGGGCGGGGGGAGGGCCTGATTTTTTGGCCTGGGGCTCGCTGCCATCTAGGGAAACCTCCAAACAATAGGAGGAGTACACCCTGGAGACACCTCAATGTCTCCGTGGTATAGAAAGAGGTGCACAAAAAGGACAGATTAGTCCTTTCTTAGAAGACTCCTCACTCACCAACCTAGTTGGATGACATGCTTCATCATTGGGGTCCCACCCGGATAGCCGAATGCCATCCAGGTGTGCTGCGACAGAATGTCTGAGAGACTGGATAAGCACACAGAAAGGCTAGACATGACGGAACGCAGAGTTGCTGAGGTGGAGGATGCGCAGACAACAATGGACACTGACCACAAGCAGATGGGGAGAGTGCTACAGGTGTTGCAAGATAAGGTGGAGGACTTGGAAGCGCGTTCCCGTCGCAATAACTTGAGAATCACAGGCCTACCGGACTCGACTCAGACTGGCAACATGGAGAAATTTGTCTAGAAACTCCTGGTCACCCTCCTTGGCAGTGAACCGTTTCCCCCCATGTTCGTGGTGGAAAGAGCTCACCGGTCTCTGGGCCCTTGCCCTATTCCTGGTGCCCCCCCACGACCAATAATCGATAGACTGCTGAACTATTGGGACAGAGACTCGGCATTGTCAGCGGCCAGAGATAAACAAACATTACAGTACGAGGGTGCCAACATCTCTTTATACTCGGATTTCACACCACAAGTAAAAGAGGCGCGCAGACAGTTCGCGCCGTTGAAACGCCAGCTGAGAGACCAACACAGACTATGCTATGCTCTATCCGGCCCGACTACGTGTGAACCGGCAGGAGTGGGCCAAGGAGCAGCCAGTGCGCAGTACCTTGGAGGGAGCAGTTGGAGGTCAACTAGATGAACAGGACTGATCTTACGCTTGCTCGATTTCCAGTTACAGAACGCTTCGGCTCTTGAGGTCTCCAGCAGATGAAGTACTGTCTCACGAGACAAAGGTTTAAAGCACTGAGTTTAACAGGATTGCTCACACTGCCTGTTGAGCCGTGATACAGTGGTAATAGCAATGTGACTGGACTCTGTTGGGAGTATTATGCATGTTAACTATGTTTAAGCAGATTATATGATATAGGTGGTGGATTCGTTCTATAAGGCAGATGCATTACAGCGGTAGGTTGGCGGAAGGAGTAAGAGTAGTGACTAGTTGGGACACATAGCCCTACTAGGCGAGCAACGTCCGCCCACAAGTGTCTTTGCACTGCTTGGGTACTGTTTTGAGGGGGGAGGGAGGGGATCCTGAGTTAATGTTATGCAGTTTTGAATTCCTGACCATACTGAAGACACAGGGGGGTCTATGGGTCAACTTCGTCGAGGCAAAGTTGGGGATGGCCTGACATGGGGGGTGGGTGGAGCATGAGACTCGGACAGTTTGGCATTCTTTTTGTTATATTCCTGATTACACACGGAGAACACACATCCTACTTGTACCACAGGTTGGCCTGGCGAGACAGGCAAGGCACACCCCATGACAGAAACCAGTAGGTCCAGCAGAGACATGAGTATTGACACCCTCCGTGCACTCACTTGGAACGTTAGAGGACTTAGGGAAGGTAGATTTGTTGCTACTAGGTGTAGAGGAAAGGGTATGGACCTTCTCATAGTCAACATCTATGGCCCAAATTTTGACAACCCTGAGTTTTATGCTGCGCTGTCAGACATGGTAGACTTGCGAGGTGAGGGGCTACTGCTTTGGGGTGGGGATCTCAACTTAGGTACCCACGGCTGGACAGGTCGGGGGGGCCGGAGAGACACATCACGGCGGCTGCCAGAGCAGTGGAAGGCGCCATGGTCAGGTTTGACTTGTGTGGCGCCAGAGGTACCCGGACAAAGGGGGCTTTACGCACTACTTAGCATATCATGATGTGTACACCAGAATAGATTATTGGCTGGCAGCCAGGCAGTTAAACAAGAGAGCGCGTTCCTGCAGGGTACTTTCCCGTACACTTTGGATCATTCCCCGATACTGCTAGTGCTGGACACCCCCAGAAAGGCTATCCCTCCTTTGACATGGAGGTTTCCACCTTACTCCTTGCGGTTTTTAAAGAAGAAATGGCTGAAGCAATGGAAACATTTTGAGACCAACGTGGGGTCGGTTGATAGCTTTCAGGTAGTCTGGGAGACGTTCAAGGTTTACATCCGTGGGGTTACTATGACTAAGCATTCTGGTGTTCTCAGGACGATCCGAAAACAACTTGCTGACTTAGAACACAAGCTAATTACCTTAGGAAACACCAACAGGCTGGAGCGGATGACACAATCCCACAGGGGATCAAAGTCTTGCTGATGGAATATCATGAGGCGGCCGATGTTGAAATAAAACACCTCGGTAAGTATGCCACGGTGCGGGCATACGGAGAGAGTGAGCGGCCAGGGGCGGTATTAGCCCACCTACTCAAGAAGCGGAGGGAAAAAAAACAGTGGTGGCTGAGATAAGAACGACGGAGGGAGACACCCTAACTGAAGAGGCGGATGTAGCGGGTAGGTTTCGTCAATACTATTCTGAGCTATACGCTACCCGTTGCAGAGATACCGAGGAGTAGGACATTTTGGATTACCTAACACATATAAAGCTGCCATGGCTCATGAACACGCATCGTGAGTTTCTTATGAGACCCACTGAAAGAGAGGAAATCCTCTTAGCCCTTCCGAATATGAAAGCGGGTGGTGCGCCTGGAGTGGACGGCCTCACAGTTACCTTTTATAAGGCTTTCCTAGATTTACTGGTGCCACAGCTGGCTACGCTTTTTGACGATATGTGTGTATCGGGAACAATGCCGCCCTCGATGAGAGAAGCATTTATTATTGCTATACTAATACCGGGTAAGCCCCCAGAAGAATGCGCTTCTTACCACCCGCTCTCACTGCTCTATGTGGATACGAAAATATTTGCAAAGATCCTGGGTTGGTCCCTTTAATTCCGATCCTGGTTGCACCGGAACTGGAGGGGTTTGTGCCTGGCAGAACCTTGAACTATAACTTACGCACAGTGTGTGGCGCCCTACAACACACCCGAAACACAAGCGGTATTCCTCGACATGGAGAAGGCTTTTGAATCCGTTGAATGGCCCTTTATGAGACAGGGTTTAACTAGGATGGGCCTGGGGCAGGTCTTCCTCCAATTATTAGGTGTCCTGTATAACTCTCCCACAGCCAGAATTAAAATAGGTAATCTAGAGACAGACCCAATACCTATTTCTAGAGGTACGCGACAGGGTTGACCTCTGTCTCCAATCCTATATGCACTGGTGGCTGAACCCCTAGCCTGCGCACTCACAGAGTATCATAGACACAGGGGCATTAGGTTCCCGGGCTATGAACTAATAGTCTTCACCAATGCGGTCGATATACTTCTATATGTTAGAAACCCCAAATGTAACCTCTCTCCGGTTCTGCGCGAAGTGGCGCATTTCGGTGCAGTATCTGGTCTGTGAGTTAATTGGCCGAAGTCTATCATATTTCCACTTACATCGGCCACGACACAGTTCGAACCGGACTACCCGTTGCAGTGGTCAATGGAAGCGGTGAGATATTTAGGTATAAGGGTGCAAACTGACTCAGAGGTTGTGTTCAGAGAAAACTATGGAGCAGCTATCAGGAAATTAGAGGACGACGTGGACTTTTGGATTAAACTAACCCTGTCTTTGCTGGGCAGAGTTTCCATTTTGAAAATGGTGGTACTGCCTTGTGTTTTATTTCTTTTCTCGAAAATCCCCATAGTTCTTCCACGCTCATTTTTTCGTCGACTCACAACGCTGATGGTAAAGTTATCTTGGGCGGGTAAGCAGGCGCGAGTCAAATGGCAGGTTATTACTCTGCCGTACTATATGGGTGGGCTGGGCGTGCCTAACTTTGATTTATATTACAAAGCAGCGCAGAGCGCGCACGCTTATAATTGGATGCACGGTTCTCAGGATATCCCGCACCTTCGTATAGAAACTGTAGTGGCGGCTCCACTGCCACTGCCGGCGTTGATGTTTATGGCTGCTGACCGAAGAACAGGGATCTTAGATTTAACTAATGCGACAACGCACACGTGGCACTATCTATTACAGCTACAGGCGGGTTCCATCCTCTATTCCCCGTACGCTTTGCTCGATTGGTGTCGCTGGCTGCCCCCGTGTAGGGATAAAGGGGTTACGCGTGCACTCAATATGCTGGGTGTACAGACCGTTGGCGATTTATTTGATGATGGCATCGCAAAGAATTGGGGAGATCTGGTGACGGGGAAGTTACGCCTACTATTCTTACACAATTACAATTCCACTCGACACGCGTAGCTGAACATTTTAGGCGATGACTTGCTAAAACCTCCTGAGCTGCCAGGTTTGTCCTACGTCATAACGGTGAAGTCGCCTTCCACAATAGTATCTAAAATCTACAAATTATCCATGTCCTATAGGGACAACCACTACACTAAAGCCTGACTAGCTTGGCAACGAGACTTGAATAGGGACATAGATTACACTATGTTGACTTACTGCTGTTCTAGCACCAAACGCATCTCATTAAATGGTAGACCTAGATTGATTCACTTTAAGTACCTCAACAGGGTCTATTACACACCAGAGAGATTGCAAAGATACGGCTTGCGAGATGTACCGGCCTGCGAGCGATGCAATGCGCTGACAGCTGATTTCCTCCATTTGGCCTGGTCTTGTCTGGAGATATCCAACTTTTGGGATTTGGTTTTTAGGGAACTAGGACGGGTGGCTGAACTGACACTCACACCGGAGCCTGCTCTTGCCCAGCCGGGCTTCTCTAAACAGATACCTAAGGGAGTGCGCAGGCTGGTGGCCATGGGATTGTTATTAGCCAAACGCAGGGTGGCGATTTGTTGGTCACGGGGACCACCTCCCATGATAACCCAGTGGTCACGGGATATGCCATACTGTAGCACACAAATGGAAAATTTTAGTGAACTTCTCCCGCCACGGAGCAGACCTAAAAACTTTTGGGAACTGTACAAAACTTACCTCGCAACCAAGAAGGAGGGCATGGCTGCTGCCGCAGGTGACTCACAGGAGTTGACTGGAACTACTCCTGCCATATAGATATTCAGCGTTAGCACTAGGCCGACATACTGGGTAAGGTACATATTGGCTGTGTTCTATATGCTTACATCGCATCAGGACTGCAGTGGGAGGGATTGTCTGTAGATGGGTGGGGTGGTGCGGATTGTTAATGTGATGTCACTGGAAATAACCTATCTGCCGACCTTCTGGTACTCTGCTGTAACATTCTTGATTGCCGTGTTTCATTGCTATTGCCACTTTGTAGTATGGAGTCTCATGCCTGTTTGTATGAAAACTCAATAAACCTCCTTTAAAAAAAAAACGTACTTTAAAAAAAATGGAGTGCCTTGAATTCTCAGTGCTATACCCTAAATTCCTATGTTTTGGGCTCTTCCCAGTCACAGGCATTTGGCCCACTCACACAAGTGAGGTATCATTTTACTCGGGAGAACAAGGGGAATGCTGGGTGGTAGGACATTTGTGCCGGCACGGTGATCCCACGCAAAAATGTAAGGAAAAAGCTATTTTGTCAGCTAAATTTGAGGTTTGCAGGGGATTCTGGGTAGGGAAACGTTGGGGGATCCACGCAAGCCATACCTCATTGGTCTCCTTAGGGTATCTAGTTTCCAGAAATGTGTGGGTTTGGTAGGTTTCCCTAGATGGTGGCAAGCCCGGGGCCAAAAAACCAGCTGCCCCCTCCTCCCCAAACCAGGTAGTTTTGTTATAGGTAATTTTGATGTCTCCGCAGTACGACTTGTGCCATTTTCTGTTGCAGCCACTATGCCTACCAACACAATTGAGGTACCATTTTTATCGGGAGACCTGGGGGAATGCTGGGTAGTAGGAAATGTGCGGATCCACGCAGATTCCAGGACCTGCCCACACAGAAATTTGACAAAAAAGTGAATTTGTCAGCTACATTTGAGGTTTGCAGGAGATTCTGGGTAGGAAAATGTTGGCGTACCCACGCAAGCCATACCTCGCTAGACTCCCCGGGAACTGGTATTCAGAAATGTGTGGGTTTGGCAGGTTTCCCTAGATGGCCACCAAGCCCGGGGCCAAAAACTCATGGGACCGCCCTTGCAAAACCAGGTTGTTTTGTTATAGGTCATTTTGATGTCGCCTCAATGGGTTTTGGGCCCTTGCCTGTCGCAGGCACTTGACCCACCCACGCGAGTGAGGAACCATTTTTATCGGGAGACTTGGGGGAATGCTGGGTAGGAAGAAATGTTTGGATCCACACAGATTCCACAACTTTCCCACACAGAAATTCAAGAAAAACATGATTATTTCAGCAAAAATTGAGGTTTTCAGGGAATTCTGGGTAGGAAAATGTTGAGGTACCCATGCAGGCCATTCCTCACCGGACTCCCCCGGGTGTCTAGTTTTTAGAAATGTGTGGGTTTGGTAGGTTTCCCTAGATGGCCACCAAGCCCGGGGCCAAAAACTCATGGGACCCCCCTTGCAAAACCAGGTTGTTTTGCGATAGGTAATTTTGATGTTGCATCAATAGGTTTTGGGCCCTTGCCTGTCGCGGGTACTTGACCCACCCACACAAGTGAGGTACCATTTTTCTCTGAAGACTCTGGGGGCGAGTGGAATTTTGTGGATCAAAAATGTATAGGTTTGCTAGGTTTCCCTAGATGCTGGCAGAGCTAGGGTAGTAAATCTACAGCTAGACACTGTGCAAAAAATAGGGTCCGTTTTCACTGTGAAAATGTGGTGTGTCCACGTTGCATTTTGGTCTGTTTACTGTTGCGGGCACTATGCCTACCCACACAAGTGAGGTACCATTTTTCTCGGAAGACTTTGGAGAATGCAGGGTTGTTGGAATTTTGTGGATCCACAGAGATTCCACAACTTTCCACCACAGAAATATGGGGAAAATGTGTTTTTTTGGGCAAATTTTTAGGTTTGCAAGGGATTCTGGGTACCAGAACCTGGTGAGAGCCATCCAAGTCATCCCATCCTGACTTTCCCTGGGTGTCTAGTTTTTAAAAAATGTATAGGTTTGTTAGGTTTGCCTAGGCGCCGGCAGAGCTAGGGTTCAAAATCTACAGCTAGGCACTTTGCAAAAAAAGGGTCAGTTTTCACTGTGAAAATGTGGTGTGCCCACGTTGTGTTTTGGCCAGTTTCCTGTCGCGGGCGCTAGGCCTACCCACACAAGTGAGGTACCATTTTTCTCTGAAGACTTTGGGAAACACGGGGTGGGTGGAATTTTGTGGATCCACGCAGATTCCAGAACTTTCCACCACAGAAATGTGAGGGAAATGTGTTTTTTTTTTTTTTACAAATACTTAGGTTTGCAAGGGATTCTGGGTAACAGAACCTGGTGAAAGCCAGTCAAGGCACCCCATCCTGGATTCCCTTGGGTGTCTAGTTTTTAAAAATGTATAAGTTTGCTAGGTTTCCCTAGGTGCCGGCAGAGCTAGGATTCAAAATCTACAGCTCAAAACGTTGCAAAAAAAGGGTTAGTTTTCACTGCAAAAATAAAGTGTGTCCACGTTGCGTTTTGGGCCATTTCCTGTCGCAGGCACTAGGCTTACCCACACAAGTGAAGTACCATTTTTATCGGGAGACTTAGGGCAACATAGAATTGTAGAGCAACTGTTATTACCTACTGACTTTCGATGCATTTCCGCCTTCCAAATGAAAGACAATGTGTAAAAAAAAATGTCATTTTGAAAAGAATATCTGTTTCTAAACTCTATTTTGTTCCAATTTCAGAATTACATAGGTGTCTTTCCTACCGATTTTTCCATGTATATATTTTCCCAAATGAATTGCTATATACCCGGTACATTATGAAAAACCATTGCATGACGCTGCTCAGTTATTGGCTCTGGGTTCGTCAGGTTCTTGGTGAACCTAAAAGTCCTATATATCCCAACAACCAGAAAGGTCGAGCGGATGTAACAGTATATTGCTTTCAAACAGCTGTCACAAAAAGAAGAAGTTACAGGTGAAAACGTTGGCACAAATGGCTGTTTTTTTAAACTAATTTTCTATTTTTTTCGATAAAGAAACCTTGAAAGATCTACACAAATGAGCCCTTACTGAATTCAGAATTTTGTCTACTTTTCTAAAATGCATAGCTTTCCAAGATCCATTATTGCTTTCATACCCATTTCTACCATTAACTGGAAGAAGGTTAAAAGCACAAAAAATAGCAAAAATAGGCTATATCCCAGTAAACTGCCAAAACTGTGTAAAATGCTTTGGTTTTCTGACAAAAGTCTGCTTTTCCCTGAAAGCTGGGAAAATGGTGATTTCAGCCCCACAAAGCCTTTGTTGATACCATTTGCAAGGAAAAAACCAGACGCTTTCACTTTCAGCACTTTATTCCCAATTTTCACCCCAAAAAATAAAATGTAGCTGTATTTTGGCTAATTTCGGGGTCCCCTCCAAGAGAATCCACAAACTCTCGGTACCTTTAGAATCCCCATGATGTTGCAAGAAAAGGACGGAAATTTGGCGTGGATACCTTATGTGGTCAAAAAGTTACAGGGGCTTAAATGCGAACAACCCCAAATAGCCCAAAAAAGGCTTAGCACAGGGGGCTAAAAGGCCTAGCAGAGAAGGGATTAAGTACCCTTACTGTCCCTGTAATCTGTTTTAAAAGCCCAGGATGACGGTCTGTAAAAGTTGGTTTCTTCAGGAATCACAGCAGGAGGCAGCAACGTAGTGCAGAAAGAAGCTTTATTCACGGCACAGAGTAACCGAGACCCCATCCAGCAGAGTCAGCTTAACTGTCCTACCAGTCATTCTAAGTTAGTGCCTGGCAACCAACCCCACATTCCAGAACGTAAGGAATGCTGGAGGAAGAAGCATTCAGGACACCACACTTCCTCCCCTCTTTACCATCCAGAGTAAAGTTACAAACTTTGTACAATTTTACCAAATCAAAATACATATAAATGAAGTTAAAAGTTATGTATCCAACACAAGAACGCAACTGAAACAAAGCAAAGAGCAAAAGACTCAAGAAATGTAATCTTGCAAGTGGAGAGGAATACGCTTCAAGCGACAAAGTCTACCACCTCTTTCACTCTCAAACACATTTTCTGGAACAGGATTCTGAGCTGCAGCACCACCCCTCGAGACGGCATCAGAGGTAGATCCAACTGAACATTTCGCCACTCTTCCCAAATTACAGATTCTATGGTCACTTGACTTTACTGCAATTTTGAAGACTTTAATCACCTCAAAAGTTCTACCGAATTTTGAAGGACCACCAGTTTTCCTTGGAGATTTAATCTTTACCCAGTCACCCTCTCTGACAAAAGTGTTTTACACCCTTTCTTTCATCATATCTATATTTCCTTTTATTCATCACCTCTTTTTCTTTCTCCTTCCAGCCTTCAATTCCTCCTACTCCCTTGTCCACCATCAACCTCTTCGAAGCAACCCACAATGGGTTTCCTTCCTTTAAACAGACGAAAGGGAGCTAACCCAGTGGAAGAATGTGAAGTGAACCAATACTCTCGTATTTTCTTTTTAATAGCCAACTCCCAACTTTCACCACAGGCAACCATTACTTTATGGGTGATATAGAGCAGCCCTCTTGTGCCTAATGCCCTTGGAATTTAAAAATTCTTCCATAACCCTTGATGTAAATTGAACCCCATTGTCTGATAAAAGTGTCAACGGAAAACCTTCACGTTCGAAAAGTTCTTCTAGAAATTCATTTACTACAGAGGATTCAACTGAGTTTACAATCTTGAAATCAGGCCACCTAGAAAACATGTCAATGCACACAATGACATATCGATCCTGAGTCCTAAGCCGCACAGGACCCAGTATGTCAATAGAAATGTCTGTCCACGGACCTGAGAATGGTTCTCTTATGACCATGGGCTGCGTTCTGAACCCTGTCTGAACATGCACACTCAACACATGCACGCATGCACATCCATTGCTGGCCACCAATAAGCCTTCCTGATCCTCTCCTTTGTTTTTGCAATTCCCATGTGTGATGCATGAGCACTTCTAACTAACTTGTCTCTTATCACAGATGGTGGAATAAGTTGAGTACCACGCATTAGAATACCATCCACCACAGCAAGATTTTCTCTAACATTCCAAAATCCCTTGAGATCCTCCTCACAGTCCTCCTTCTCACACCAGGTACCAGAGACAAAAGAGATGACTTTCTTTAAAGCGGTATCACTCACCAAACTTTCTCTCCATTCATTCTCAGAAATAAGACCTTCACTGATCAGGCAAACATTTACTTCTTCGTCAATCTCTTCACCACCAAACCACTCAACATCGTTCTCCAAACCATCATTTTCACCACTGAGTCTCGACAGGCAGTCTGCCAAAACATTCAAGGAACCAGGCAAGTATGAAATATCAAAATCAAATTCTTGTAAGGCCACCACCCATTTCCCTATGCGATGAGAAACAAAATCTATTCCCTTTTTTGAAAACACATTCTTTAGTGGTTTGTGGTCAGTATAAATTTTAAATCTTTTTTCCCACAAAACTTTCTTAGTTTGCGCACCGCCCAGAATACTCCAAGAGCCTCCTTCTCCACAACCGAATAACTACATTCTGCACCTCTCAATGGTCTGGAAAGAAATAAAATTGTTCTCTCTTCTCCATCAACAAGCACCCAAACCAGTAGCACTTGCATCCGTCATCAGATATGAAACCTTTGTTGGGTCAAAACCACCTAGACAAGGTGCGTCATTAACCCCTTGTGTGCCCATGACGTGCTGGACACATCATGGAACACAGTCGCGCTGTGCCCATGACGTGTCCAGCACGTTATGACACCCACCCACGGGGGAAGCGCTGGCGCTCCCCCCGTGAGTGGTCGATCTTTTTTTTTTTCCCCTGCCTCCCCCCGCCCCCCACCCCCGCGTCATCAATGACGCGCTGACGTCATGGAGGTTTCCCCTTTGTTCTCCGAGGCGCAGGACGCCATTTGCTTCCTGCGCGTCGGAGAGGAAAGGTGAGTTTTGGGGCTGGGGAGGGTGGTATTTTGCGATCGGTGGGTTAGGTAGGGTGGGGGCACAATGTTGGGGGGAGGAGAAATGTTTTATTTAAGGCTCCGCTTGGTTCGTGCGCTTGGTTCGTGCTAATTGCAGTTGCTTCCATGTGAAATGGATCCAAAAAAGAAACACACGCTTGCGAGAGATGCCCTTTTTCTCTCGTTTTCTCTCTGAGGGGTGCTACTAGCGTGGGAAAGGGAGGTGGGGGGGGGGCGATACAGCAGGTACCTTAACTAAATAAAGCAAGACAGAGGGGTTGCAAAGTGGCCAGATTGATTTTATTTACATCCAAATACACCAGCATCACAGAGTTTGCCAGTGAAGCGCTACTTTTGTTTTCTCTTCTTTCTTTGAACAGCATTGTTGTTCCCAGGTTGGGAGAGTGTACCATTCCTGGAGGTACTGCAATACCTGGTTGTTGGTTGGATTGGAATTCACAATGTGTACCATGGCTCTGTGTTTATGGATGTGGTCTTTTTATACCATACTGCTTACGTTTTGTAAGGATATAAGCAATGGACATTGAAACTGTTCCCTTCAGGGCCCTCTAGTCATGTCCATAACTTTTCAGGTGAAACCACTCGCTGATTTCTGAATAGTGAGTGAGAGATCGTTAAGGTAACCATGTTGTTTCTGCTTACATTTCACATGCTTTACTTAATCTTGCATTCCCTATGAGTGGTTGCTTTTACTTTTTTTTAGGCAGCATATTACTCTTATCAAGTGCATAATTTGTTTTGAGCCACACCCAAGTGTTTATAGCGGGCACAATTAGGTTGTAGCTGAAGGCAGTGCGAGTTTCTCTCAGTGGGGAAGTATGGTGTTCAGTGGGGGAGAGGATGTGGTACTATGGCCAGAGCTGTCGAATTTGGAACTGGGGAACTGGGTTCAGCCTTCATGACTAGTCCACCAGACCACTCTACTGAGGGAGCACATTCCCATGCTAGACCGTAGAAGGCCCCACTAGACCTTAGAAGGCTTGATGTCTTAGCACAAGCAGGTGTACCCTAGGGGTGTCTATTGTGGGTTAACCTTGAAGGCCTGTCCACCACAATCCATCTCCAGTCTTGCGGGCAGGCCTACAAAGCAGCACACCCTAGAGCAACAGTGATCCAGTCGCTGTGACTCTGTCACTGAGGTCACATGAACCTTGAGCAGATTAGGGCGATGTGAACGGTGTGACCTCACTGGGTACCTATTTTGGGTGGGTGTGTAGTGTTTGCAAGTATATTATGGTTTGAAAAAAATTTGCTGCCTCCTTCCAGGCCTCCAGCAATTTTCAGAAACAATAAAAATGTAATGTTAACTTTGGTGATTAATGTTCTTCCTAGAGAGAGATGGAGTTTTGTCTAGTGGAAGGGTTGACTCCTGGAAAGGTAGCACAGAGGGTTAATGTGCCCGCTGCAAAGAACATGTACCATGCAGATCACAAAGTGCACTGCTTTAATGGGGGGACCATGATGAATGGTCATTTAATGTCCGCTGTAGATGATAGATCCCTGAACAGTGTCATGTATGTGCATGTTTGCATTGTGCTGAGGGGATTACCAGGTAATTATTCACGCAGCTCTCTGATGGATGTCGCATGTGGTTTTTCTGAGCCCCCAGATAGATCATGCAGTCTGTGTGTTCTCTTTTGTACTGCCAGTCATCGGTGTATTCAACTGTGTAGCCTTGGACCGTGTCATGTATGTGCATGTAACTTGCATGATCGAGGTAACTATTAGCGTCGATACTACGTGTCTCTCGGACCTCTTTCAAGTGGTCGCTGTCTTTTTTCCCCAGCAACCCCCCCCTCCCCAGGGGCGGCAATCTGAGAGATAGCCCCGGGCGCCAGAAGCTCTAGCTACGCCTCTGCCCCGATGTCTCTTTTATGCATTCCTGCTGCACGATCGTGCAGCAGGAATGGCCACTAGCGCCAGTTTTTTTTTCGTTTTTTAGGTTTGGGGTTGTTTGTGGGAGCGGCACCTTAGTCAAGGGTCGCTCCCCTTATGGCCACATTATTTTTTAAATATTTTAAAGTGCAAACAAAATCAAAGAGGTAGCAGACGATACGTTACAAGAGGAAAAAGTGATGTGTGCATGTTACAAAAGAGTACAAAATACAAGTAGAGGTAAAATACTGCAATAAATGGCAGACACTCAGAAAACAAGAGCAAACGTTACGTTACATGAGGCAATGGTGGTAATTGTGCATGTATCAAAAGCAAACAAAATACAAGAGGTAGCAAACAATACGTTACAAGAGGAAAAGTGACATGTGTGCAAGTTACAAAAGAGTACAAAGTACAAGTGGAGGTATAAAAGTGCAATAAATGGCAGACACTCAAAACACAGGAACACACTGGGAAGGCACTTCTATAGGCATGGAGAACAGAATTTCCTATAATGTAAAGACTTCCTTCAGACAATAGAGAGGGCGTGAATTAAGTTTGGAAGTGTCTTTGCAAGAGGAGAACTTTGAGGTCAGTTTTGAAGGACTGGGAAGAGGGGGTGGTCCGGAGCTGAGGCTGAGTTCCAGATTCTCGCCGCGTTGCCTGTAAAGGATTGGACAATCGATCTTTCCTTCTTGAAAGTGGGAGGGTCAAGCAATAAATTTTGCGCAGTACGTGATGGTCTAGAGCATTATATGCATATGTGACATTAATGTTTTTATCTCCTTTTTATTCTAGCCTAAAGCTTTTGATTCCTGTTTCCGGTTTCGACAGTGGTTGTTCTGCAGTTTTGTGTAGTTGCATTGTTTTGGTAAGAAGTTTTTTGTTGTTCTATTTACTCCAAATGAGTAATATTGTAATGTTTGAATGAATTTTTTTGTAAGTGATGTCATAATGGCAGCATATTTAGTTAGTGGTTTGAGCATGAAATTCTTTGCGATGTGTTTTGCATAGTCTTATGTGTAATTTCTTTTCTCTTTCTTTTTTAGTGGGATATTGTTGATCCATACTGTGTCTGTGCAGAGTAGGTGGTGGTGTGTAGTTTAGCTGCCTCTGGCAAGTGAGTGGTATTGTTTTGGAGTATATATGTGTTTTTGATAAAGGTGCTTTTTGTTTATTACTTATTTTACAAAGTGTTTGTTGTTGTTGACTTGTTTGACAAGTTACCTTTTTTAGTAAGCATTATGGCTAGCCGTAGAATGACTGCTCAACAGGTGGTTGGTATGCTTCTTGAATCTTCCTCTGAGTATGATTATGAGACTGACAGTGCGTCTGAGGGAGAGGAGGGAGGGGAAGATTCTGGCAGTGAGTTTTCTCTCCACATGGAATCATCGGATGATGAAGGTACTCTCAGTGCAGATGAAGGTACTCTTCGTGTGGATGAAGCAACTCTCAGTGCGGATGAAGTGCCTGTTTTAGAGGAGGAAACTGCTGTGCCGATAGTGCAAGAGGCATCTGGATTGCAGTCTGAGGCTGCTAGGCTTCCTACTGGAAGTGCTGGACTTTGGGTTGATCCAAACATGGTGCAGCCGGTGTTGCCTGCCTTTAGCAGTGATGCAGGGTGTACAGTGGATTGAGAACACTTTTTGCCTATACAGTTTTTTCAGTTGTTTATGGATGATGTACTTTTGGGTGAGATTGTTGAGCAGACGAATTTGTATGCTGAACAGTTTTTGAGGGACAATAGTGACAAACTTAGGCCCCAGTCTAGAGCTACCCGGTAGACTCCCACATATCTGGAAGAGATTAAGAAGTTTTTGGGTTTGACTTTATTGATGGGTGTGTTAAGGAAGCCAACCTTGGCTTCATATTGGTCAACTAGCCCCTTGTTGGCAACTGACATATTTCCTGCAGTTATGACTCGTAATCGGTATTTACTTTTGCTACGTATGCTGCATTTTGTTGATAATTCTATGGCGTTGCCACGAGATCACCCTGACTGTGACCGTCTTTTAAGATTCGGCCCGTTCTTGATCACTTTGTAGATCGATTTTCTGAGATCTATACTCCAGGGAAAGAAATATCTATTGATGAGTCTTTGGTCTTGTTCAAGGCCGTTTGGTTTTTAAGCAGTACATCCCTAGCAAGAGGGCACGCTATGGAATTAAGCTGTATATGTTGTCTGAGAGTAGGACTGGATATGTTTTTAATTTTCGTGTGTACACTGGTAGAGATTCTACTATTGACCCCCCAGGTTATCCGTCCACTTTTGGAGTTTCAGAGAAAATTGTGTGGGATCTTGCAAGAAGACTATTTAACAGAGGCCACCATTTGTACCTTGATAACTTCTATACTGCTGTGCATTTATTTAAGGAATTGTATAAAGTGGACACTTTTGCATGTGGCACAATCCGCTCTAACCGTAAAGGTTATCCGAAAGAGCTTGTTTGCAAAAAACTTCAGAGGGGGCAGTGCAGTTCCTTGCGTAGTGATGAACTACTAGCTGTAAAATTTGTGGACAGGAGGGATGTGTACAAGCTGACTACCATCCATGATGAGAGTACTTCACCTGTAGCTGTTTGGGGTCAGGTTGCTGAAGTGCGCAAACCTGTGTGCATTCTAGACTACAATAAGCACATGGGTGGTGTTGACAGTGTAGATCAGAGGTTGGAACCTTACTCTGCTATTCGGAAGGCTTATGTTTGGTATAAGAAGTTGGCCATCCATTTCTTCGAATTAGCAAATTTCAATGCTTTTATTGTGTTCAAGGAGTGTTCTCCTGCGTCAAACTTGACATTTCTTCAGTTTCAGCACTCTGTGATAGCTAGCCTTGTTGTTGTGGAACAGGCAAGTGTTCCTAGATTTAGAGTGGTGGAGGATGTGGTTCGATTGAAAGATCGCCACTTTCCTGATCTCATTCCTCCCACACCCTCAAAAGATTTTCCCTGTAGGAGATGTAGAGTCTGTTGGCGAAGAGGTACGCGGAAGGAGATTCGTATGTACTGCCCCGACTGTCCTTCTAAACCTGGGCTGTGTGTCCCTGCTTGTTTTAGAGCGTACCACACACAAAATAATTGAGCATTCATGAGTGGTAAAGTGAACTGCCTGGTCTGTATTCTTTGAAAAATGTTATTCTGTTTCAAGGTTGGCGTTAGTGCAATGTATTTAGTTTCTGATTTTGTGTTTGTAGATTTGTATCTATTTGCGATTTGTTTGTGTTTTTATTTTTGTCTAAAAAAATCCTAAATGTGATGGCGGTGTGTGTGGACTGGCACTTGGTTGGCGGTGTGCGTGGAATGGTGCTTGGCTAGCGGTGTGCGTGGACTGGTACTTGGCTGGCGGTGTGCGTGGACCGGCGGTGTGCGTGCACTGGCGCTTGGCTGGCGGTGTGTGTGGACTGGCGCTCGGCTGGCGGTGTGTGAGTAGTGACTTGCTGCTGGTCACTACACACACTGCTAGCTGAGCGCCACTCCATGCAATCCATCAGTTTGTGTAGTTGCTGTGTCAGGAATGTGGGCGTGTGGAAGTGATGGGCCCTTGAATGGCGCTGTCCGCTGGTGTGAGTGTTGTAATGTGATGGGCCCGCGGCTGGCGGCGTGAATGTTTTGTATGTGTCACATGTATGGAAGGTGTATGAATGGCCTGTAAAGAGGTTGGTGCCTTGTCGTGGCTTTACAGCTCACGAGCTGTGAGTCAATGGTTCAGTTTCTCGTCCTTTCAATTATTAATAGTGCATTTCATTTTTGTGAAATCACTTGCTAATACAATTGTATATACTGAACCATTACTCACCCTCGTGCCAAATCCAACCAGTATGTGTGTGGGCTTTAGGATTAGATGGCTGTGCAGTAATATTTGTCTTTTTTGGTCTTCCTGAAGCAGGGTGTACCTTGTCCCTTTTTGTGAATGTTGTGATATGTTGGTTTTGTGCCTGGTGATGTAAATGGTCTTGTGTGTATCACGTATGAAAGGTGTGTGAATGGCCTGTAAAGCGGTTGGTGCCTTGCCGTGGCTTTACAGCTCACGAGATACGAGTCATTGGTTCAGTTTTTTCTCCATTTAATTATTGACAGTGCATTTCATTTTTGTGAAATCTCTTGTTAATAAAATTTATTACACTGAACCATCACTCGCCCTCGTGCCAAATCCAACCAGTATGTGTGTGTGTTTGAGGAATAGATGGCTGTGCAGGAATCTTTGTCTTTTTAGTTTCTCTGCCAAGGTGTATGTTCCATGTAAGAATAACCCACCAACTGTAGATATTGCCGTAAACCCACGGGAGTTCATGGTGATGTCTCTCTTGTGAATTCCAAAAAGTAATTTTATCCACAATGTCCTGCAAACCTCAAAATGTCTGTCACATTTTCCATGCAATATTGTGCCGAAATTCTCACGCTGTAGAAACCAAAAACTGATAATGTCAAAACGATCTGGTTTTGCAAGGGGGTCAACTGTCTTTTTGGCCCGGTGCTCGGCGGCCATCTAGGGAAACCTACCAAACCGATACATTTCTGAAAACTAGACACCCGGGGGCTTCCAGGGAGGTATGGCTTGCGTGGATCCCCCAACGTTTCCTTACCCAGAATCCCCTGCAAACCTCAAGTTTAGCTGAAAAAAATCACATTTTTCACACATTTTTGTGTGGGAAAGTTGTGGCATCACCGGGCTCACTCAAATTTCCCACCACCCAGCGTTCCCCCGGGTCTCCCGGTAAAAATGGTGCCTCACTTGTGTGGGAGGCCCAAGTACCCGCGACAGGCAAGGGCCCAAAACGTAGTGAGTCGACATCAAAATTGCCTATCTCAAAATCACCTGGTTTTGCAAGGGGGTCACTTGGGTTTTTGGCCCGGTGCTAGGCGGCCATCTAAGGAAACCTACCAAACCCATACATTTCTGAAAACTAGACACCTGGGGGCTTCCAGGGAGGTATGCTTGCGTGGATCCCCCAACGTTTCCTTACCCAGAATCCCCTGCAAACCTCAATTTTAGCTGAAAAAAATCACATTTTTCACACATTTTTGTGTGGGAAAGTTGTAGTATCACCGGGCTCACTCAAATTTCCCACCACCCAGCGTTCCCCCGGGTCTCCCGGTAAAAATGGTGCCTCAATTGTGTGGGAGGCCCAAGTACCCGCGACAGGCAAGGGCCCAAAACGTAGTGAAGCGACATCAACATTCAACTAAAATTGAGGTTTGCAGGGAGTTCTGGGTAAGGAAACGTTGGGGGATCCACGCAAGCCATATCTCTCTGGAAGCCCCCGGGTGTCTAGTTTTCAGAAATGTATGGGTTTGGTAGGTTTCCCAAGGTGCCCGCAGAGCTAGGGTTCAAAAACTACAGCTTGACATTTTGCCAAAAAAGGGTCATTTATCACTGCGAAATTGAGGTGTGACCACGTTGCGTTTTGCACCGTTTCCTGTCACGGGCACTAGGCCGACCCACACAAGTGAGGTACTGTTTTTCTCGTAAGACTTTGGGGAACGCGGGGTGGGTGAAAATTTGTGGATCAACGCAGATTCCGGAACTTTCCACCACAGAAATGTGGGGAAAATTTGTTTTTTTAAAAAAAATTTTAGGTTTGCAAGGGATTCTGGGTAAGGTAACAGACCCTGGTGGGAGGCAGTCAAGTCACCCCATCCTGGATTCCCCTGGGTGTCTAGTTTTCAAAAATGTATAGGTTTGCTAGGTTTCCCAAGGTGCCCGCAGAGCTAAAGTTCAAAAACTACAGCTAGACATTTTGCCAAAAAAGGGTCATTTTTCACTGCGAAATTGAGGTGTGACCACATTGCATTTTGCGCCGTTTCCTGTCGCGGGCATTAGGCCGACCCACACAAGTGAGGTACCGTTTTTCTCGTAAGACTTTGGGGAACACGGGGTGGGTGGAAATCTGTGGATCCACGCAGATTCCGGAACTTTCCACCACAGAAATGTGGGGAAAATGTGTTTTTTTGACAATTTTTTAGGTTTGCAAGGGATTCTGGGTAACAGACCCTGGTGGGAGGCAGTCAAGTCACCCCATCCTGGATTCCCCTGGGTGTCTAGTTTTCAACAATGTATAGGTTTGCTAGGTTTCCTAAGGTGCCCGCAGAGCTAGGGTTCAAAAACTACAGCTAGACATTTTGCCAAAAAAGGGTCATTTTTCACTGCGAAATTGAGGTGTGACCACGTTGCGTTTTGCGCCGTTTCCTGTCGCGGGCACCAGGCCGACCCACACAAGTGAGGTACCGTTTTTCTTGTAAGACTTTGGGGAACGCGGGGTGGGTGGAAATTTGTGGATCCACGCAGATTCCGGAACTTTCCACCACAGAAATGTGGGGAAAATGTGTTTTTTTTTACAATTTTTTAGGTTTGCAAGGGATTCTGGGTAACAGACCCTGGTGGGAAGCAGTCAAGTCACCCCATCCTGGATTCCCATGGGTGTCTAGTTTTCAAAAATGTATAGGTTTGCTAGGTTTCCCAAGGTGCCCGCAGAGCTAGGGTTCAAAAACTACAGCTAGACATTTTGCCAAAAAAGGGTCATTTGTCACTGCGAAATTGAGATGTGACCACGTTGCGTTTTGCGCCGTTTCCTGTCGCGGGCACTAGGCCGACCCACACAAGTGAGGTACCGTTTTTCTCGTAAGACTTTGGGGAACGCGGGGCGGGTGGAAATTTGTGGATCCACGCAGATTCCGGAACTTTCCACCACAGAAATGTGGGGAAAATGTGTTTTTTTGGACAATGTTTTAGGTTTGCAAGGGATTCTGGGTAACAGACCCTTGTGGGAGGCAGTCAAGTCACCCCATCCTGGATTCCCATGGGTGTCTAGTTTTCAAAAATGTATAGGTTTGCTAGGTTTCCCAAGGTGCCCGCAGAGCTAGGGTTCAAAAACTACAGCTAGACATTTTGCCAAAAAAGGGTCATTTTTCACTGCGAAATTGAGGTGTGACCACGTTGCATTTTGCGCCGTTTCCTGTCGCGGACACTAGGCCGACCCACACAAGTGAGGTACCGTTTTTCTCGTAAGACTTTGGGGAACGCGGGGTGGGTGGAAATTTGTGGATCCACACAGATTCCGGAACTTTCCACCACAGAAATGTGGGGAAAAAGTGTTTTTTTGGACAATTTTTTAGGTTTGCAAGGGATTCTGGGTAACAGACCCTGGTGGGAGGCAGTCAAGTCACCCCATCCTGGTTTCCCCTGGGTGTCTAGTTTTCAAAAATGTATAGGTTTGCTAGGTTTCCTAAGGTGCCCGCAGAGCTAGGGTTTAAAAACTAGAGCTAGGCACTTTGCCAAAAAAGGGTAATTTTTCACTGCGATATTGAGTTGTGACCACGTTGCGTTTTGCGCCGTTTCCTGTCGCGGGCACTATGCCTACCCACACAAGTGAGGTACCATTTTTATCGGGAGACTTAGGGTAATTCGGATTTGTAAAGGAACTGTTATTATCTATTGACTTTCGATGCATTTCTGCCTTCCAAATGAAAGATTTTGTGTAAAAAAGAAGTCAGTCTAAAAAAATGACTGATAATTCACATGCTACTATGAGTATTCCCAATTTCAGAAATGTGCAAATATCTACTGTTTCTAAACTCTATATTTTGTTCCCATTTCAGAAATACATAGGTGTCTTTCATACCGATTTTTCCATGTACACATTTTTACAGAATAATTACTATATACCCGGTACATAATAAAAAACCATTGCAAGTTGCTGCTCAGTTTTTGGCTCTGGGTTCGTCGGGTTCTTGGAGAACCTACAAGTCCTATATATCCCCACAACCAGTAATGTCCAGCGGATGTAATGGTATATTGCTTTCAAAGAGCTGTCATAATTAGAAGAAGTTACCGGTGAAAACGTTGACACAAAAGGCCGTTTTTTTTTTTAAGTAATTTTCAATTTATCCTATATTTAACTGTTAGTTTCTATAAATAAACCTTGATGGATCTACACAAATGCCCCCTTGCTGAATTCAGCATTGTGTCTACTTCTCTGAAATGTATAGCTTTCCAGGATCCATTATTGCTTTTATACCCATTTCTACCATTAACTGGAAGGTGGTCAAAAGCACAAAAAATAGCAAAAATAGGCTATGTCCCAGAAAAATGCCAAAACTGTGTAAAAAATGTTGGGTTTCTGACAAAAGTCTGGTATTCCCGAAAAGCTGGGAAAATGGTGATTTCAAACCCACAAACCCTTTTTTGATAACATTTGCAGGGAAAAACCCAGATGCTTTCATTTGCAGCCCGCTTTTCCCATTTTTCCGAAAAAAAACAAAATTTTGCTGTATTTTGGCTAATTTCTGTGACCCCTCCAGGGGAATCCACAAACCCTGAGTTCCTTTAGAATCCCCATGATGTTGGAAGAAAAGGACGCAAATTTGGCGTGGATACCTTATGTGGTCAAAAAGTTACAGGGGCCTCATCGCGCACTACCCCAAATAGCCAAAAAAAGCTTGGCACAGGAGGGGGAAAAGGCCTGGCAGCGAAAGGGTTAAGGTGATTCTTGATATTTTGGAATTTCCATTCACAAGTCTCAGAGCAAACAAATTCACTTCCCTTCTTTAACAGCGATCGGAGACACAAGGTTTTCCCAGCAAA